>NC_135236.1:44598038-46096788 GCF_051348905.1 Ranitomeya variabilis
CGCGTGTCCAGCCTCCCGTGACGTCACGGCTTGTGATTGGTCAGGGCGGCCATATTGCCGGGACGCGGACCAATCACAGCAAGCCGTGACGTAATTTCGTCACGGCTTGCTGTGATTGGTCCGCGTCCCGGCAACATGGCCGACCTGACCAATCACAAGCCGGGAATTCACGTAACCAAGTAATAGCGCGAATTTTAAACAAACAACGCTGCCGGTTCCCTCGCTGAAGTCCCGGCTGCGTCGGACAGGTGAGTATAGCGATATTTTTTATTTTAATTCTTTCTTTTACACATTAATATGGTTCCCAGGGCCTGAAGGAGAGTTTCCTCTCCTTCAGACCCTGGGAACCATCAGGAATACCGTCCGATACATGAGTCCCATTGACTTGTATTGGTATCGGGTATCGGTATCGGATTGGATCCGATACTTTGCCGGTATCGGCCGATACTTTCCGATACCGATACTTTCAAGTATCGGACGGTATCGCTCAACACTAATCAGAACCCTTCTTGGTCAAATCCGTCAAAGGCTTAACCACACCAGAAAAATTAGCGATAAAGCGACTGTAAAAATTAGCAAAACCCAAGAACTTCTGAAGACTCTTAACCGATGTAGATTGAGTCCAATCATGAATAGCCTGGACCTTGACTGGGTCCATCTCAATAGTAGAAGGAGAAAAAATAAAGCCCAAAAAGGAAACCTTCTGGACTCCAAAGAGACATTTAGAGCCCTTCACAAATAAGGCATTGGCACGCAGGACCTGAAATACCATCCTGACCTGCTTCACATGGGACTCCCAATCCTCCGAAAAGACCAAAATATCATCTAGATACACAATCATAAATTTATCCAGATATTCTTGGAAGATGTCGTGCATGAAGGCCTGAAACACAGAAGGGGCATTAGAAAGTCCAAAAGGCATCACCAAGTACTCAAAATGGCCTTCGGGCGTATTAAATGCTGTTTTCCATTCATCGCCCTGCTTTATACGCACAAGATTGTACGCACCACGAAGATCTATCTTGGTGAACCAACTAGCCCCCCTAATCCGAGCAAATAGATCAGACAACAATTGCAAAGGGTACTGAAATTTGACCGTGATTTTATTTAGAAGGCGATAATCTATACAGGGTCTCAAAGAACCATCCTTCTTGGCCACAAAAAAGAATCCTGCACCAAGAGGGGACGAGGACGGGCGAATATGTCCCTTCTCCAAAGACTCCTTTACATAACTCCGCATAGCGGCATGTTCTGGCACAGACAAATTAAACAATCGTCCCTTAGGGAACTTACTACCAGGAATCAAATTTATAGCACAATCACAATCCCTATGAGGAGGTAGGGCACTGGATTTGGGCTCATCAAATACATCCTGGTAGTCCGACAAGTACTCAGGCACCTCAGAAGGAGTAGAGGAAACAATTGATACCAAAAGAGCATCGCCATGAATTCCCTGGCAACCCCAACTTAACACAGACATTGCTTTCCAATCCAGGACTGGATTATGAGCCTGTAGCCACGGCAGACCTAACACGACAACGTCACGCAAATTATATAACACAAGAAAGCGAATCACCTACTGATGTGCAGGAGTCATACACATGGTCACTTGAGTCCAGTATTGAGGTTTATTCTTAGCTAATGGCGTGGCATCAATTCCCTTCAATGGAATAGGGAACTGCAAAGGCTCCAAGACAAAACCACAGCGCCTGGCGAATGACAAATCCATCAGATTCAGGGCAGCACCCGAATCCACAAAAGCCATAACAGAGTAGGATGACAGAGAACAAATCAACATAACAGACAAAATGAATTTAGGCTGTACAGTACCAATGGTGACAGATTTAGCGATCCTCTTTGTGCGCTTAGAACAATCTGAGATGACATGAGCAGAATCACCACAGTAGAAGCACAACCCATTCTGACGTCTATGATTTTGCCGTTCAATTCTGGTCAGAATCCTGTCACATTGCATAGACTCTGGTTTCTGTTAAGAAAACACCACCAGATGGTGCGCAGGTTTGCGCTCCCACAAACGCCGATCAATCTGAATGGCCAAAGCCATTGACTCATTCAGACTCGCAGGCGTGGGGAACCCCACCATAATATTCTTAAGGGCTTCGGAAAGACCTTTTCTGAAAATTGCTGCCAGGGCACACTCATTACATTGAGTAAGCACTGACCATTTCCTAAATTTCTGACAATAAACCTCGGCTTCATCCTGACCCTGAGAGAGGGCCAGCAAAGCCTTTTCTGCCTGGTCCTCAAGATTAGGTTCCTCATAAAGTAATCCAAGCACCAGAAAAAACGCATCCACATTCAGCAATGCAGGGTCTCCTGGTGCCAGGGAGAATGCCCAATCTTGAGGGCCACCACGTAACAAAGAAATAATAATTTTAACTTGCTGAGCTGGATTACCAGAGGAACGAGGTCTCAAAGAAAGGAATAACTTGCAATTATTCTTAAAATTCAAAAACCTAGATCTATCTCCAGAAAACAACTCAGGAATAGGTATCTTAGGCTCTAACATAGGACTATGAACGACATAATCCTGAATGCTTTGTACCCTTGCAGTAAGATAATCCATATTAGAAGTCAAACTCTGAATATCCATGTCTGCAGCTGAATTCAGAGCCACCCAGAGATTAAGTGGAGGAGAGAAGCAAGATAAACTGCAGCAAAGAAAAAAAAACACTTTAACACTTTAGGGCCTGCTGTACTGTTATGATCCTTAGTGGCTTAGGATCACAAATCTGACCAGCTAAGTACGAGAACATAGGACGAGCTCTGGGGATGTGGTAACTAGACTGACCGCAAACCTGATCCTAACCGCACACACTATAGGCAGCCGTGGAACGTTCCTAAAATCCTAGACGTCTCTTCACAGCCTGAGAAACTGGCTACCCCTAGAGAGAAATAAAAGCCTCACTTGCCTCAGAGAAATAACCCCAAAGTTTAGAACAGCCCCCCACAAATAATAACGGTGAGTAAAGGAGAAAGCACAAACGCAGAAATGAAAACAGGTTCAGCAAAGGAGGCCCACTAATCACTAAACAGAAAGAGGATAGCAAAGAATCTGTGCGGTCAGTAAAAAACCCTATCCAAAAAATATCCACGCAGAGAATGCAAGAACCCCCACACCAACTAACGATGTGAGGGGAGAAACTCTGCACCCCAGAGCTACCAGCAAGCGAAAGATCACATATTAGCAAGCTGGACCGAACTCATCGTATACTGAGAAACATATAGAACAAAGATGAGCAAAAATAAACAAGCAAAAACTTAGCTTCTCTTGGAGAGACTGAAAACGAATGAAGTCAGGAGAGATCAGAAAGCACTGAATACAACGACAGCAGGCAACAAATGAAAGTCCAGGTGAGTTAAATAGGAAACCTGACTAGCAGATAACGAGGCAGCTGATCCCAGCCACAGACCCGCAGAATGACAAAAGAGCCACCAGAGGGAGCCCAAAGATATAACTCACACAGTACCACTCACAACCACAGGAGGGAGTCCGAGAACAGAGTTCACAACACACATGCTGAAAAAATAATGAAACCAAATCAGAGGAGGAAGGCAACTTAGGCAAAGGTACCAAATGGACCATCTTAGAAAACCGGTCACAAACCACCCAGATGACAGACATCTTCTGAGAGACAGGAAGATCAGAAATAAAATCCATGGAAATATGCATCCAGGGCCTACCAGGGACCTGCAAAGGCAAAAGCAACCCACTAGCACGGGAACAGCAGGGCTTGGCCCGGGCACAGGTCCCACAGGACTGCACAAAAGAACGCACATCCCGCGACAAGGAAGGCCACCAAAAGGACCTGGCAACCAAATCTCTGGTACCAAAAATCCCAGGATGACCAGCCAACACAGAACAATGAATCTCAGAAATTACCTTACTAGTCCATCTATCAGGAACAAACAGTTTCCCCACATGACAGCGGTCAGGTCTATCAGCCTGAAACTCCTGAAGCACCCGCCGCAAATCAGGGGAGATGGCAGAAAGAATCACCCCCTCCTTGAGAATACCAGCCGGCTCAAGGACTCCCGGAGAATCAGGCAAAAAACTCCTAGAAAGGGCATCCGCCTTCACATTCTTAGATCCCGGAAGATACGAGACCAGAAAATCAAAACGGGAGAAAAACAAAGACCATCGAGCCTGTCGAGGATTCAACCGCTTGGCAGACTCGAGGTAAATCAGATTCTTATGATCGGTCAAGACCACAACGCGATGCTTAGCTCCCTCAAGCCAATGTCGCCACTCCTCAAATGCCCACTTCATAGCCTACAACTCTCGATTGCCGACATCATAATTACGCTCAGCAGGCGAAAACTTTCTGGAGAAGAAAGCACATGGTTTCATCAAAGAGCCATCCGAACTTCTCTGAGATAAAACGGCTCCTGCCCCAATCTCAGAAGCGTCAACCTCAACCTGAAAAGGGAGAGAAACATCTGGCTGACGCAACACAGGGGCAGAAGTAAAACGACGCTTAAGCTCCTGAAAGGCCTCCACAGCCGCAGAGGACCAATTCACCACATCAGCACCTTTCTTTGTCAAATCGGTCAGAGGTTTAACCACAGTAGAAAAATTAGCAATGAAGCGGCGATAAAAATTAGCAAAGCCCAAAAATTTCTGAAGGCTCTTCACAGACGTAGGTTGAGTCCACTCATGAATGGCCTGGACCTTAACAGGGTCCATTTCAATAGCGAAAAAATGAAACCCAAAAAAGAAACCTTCTGAACTCCAAAAAGGCACTTAGACCCCTTCACAAACAGTGCATTAGCACGGAGGATCTGAAATACCATCCTGACCTGCTTCACATGAGACTCCCAATCATCGGAGAAAACCAAAATATCATCCAAATATACAATCATAAATTTATCCAGATACTCCCGTAAAATATCATGCATAAAGGACTGAAACACAGATGAAGCATTAGAGAGCCCGAAAGGCATCACCAGATATTCAAAATGGCCTTCGGGCGTATTAAATGCTGTTTTCCATTCATCACCCTGTTTAATACGAACAAGATCATACGCCCCTCGAAGGTCGATCTTGGTAAACCAGCTAGCCCCTTTAATCCGAGCAAACAAATCAGAAAGCAAAGGCAAAGGGTACTGGAATTTGACTGTGATCTTATTGAGAAGGCGATAATCTATACAGGGCCTCAAAGAGCCATCCTTCTTGGCAACAAAAAAGAACCCCGCTCCCAACGGTGACGAAGATGGGCGAATATGCCCCTTCTCTAAGGACTCCTTTACATAACTCCACATAGCGGCATGCTCTGGCACAGACAGATTGAAAAGTCGACCCTTAGGGAACTTACAGCCAGGAATCAAATTAATAGCACAATCACAGTCCCTATGAGGAGGCAGAGAACTAGACTTGGGCTCATCAAATATATCCTGGAAATCCGACAAAAACTCAGGAACTTCAGAAGAGGGAGAAGAGGAAATTGACATCAAAGGAATATCACAATGCATCCCTTGGCAACCCCAACTGTCATGATTCTCAATGGCGAGAGAACATAGCCCAGCATATATGAGAACTAGCTCTTGGAAGATGGAAACTATACTGACCATGAACTAAACCTGCCGCACAACTAGAAGTGGCCGGGTAGCATGCCTACGTTTTTTTATCCCTAGATGCCCAGCGCCAGCCGGAGAACTACCTAATCCTAGCAGAGGAAAAGACAGTCCTGGCTCACCTCTAGAGAAATTTTCCCAAAAGGCAGACAGAGGCCCCCACATATATTGGCGGTGATTTTAGATGAAATGACAAACGTAGTATGAAAATAGGTTTAGCAAAAATCGAGGTCCGCTTACTAGATAGAAAGAAGACAGAAAGGGCACTTTCATGGTCAGCAGAAAACCCTATCAAAACACCATCCAGAAATTACTTTAAGACTCTAGCATTAACTCATAACACCAGAGTGGCAATTTCCGCTCACAAGAGCTTTCCAGACACAGTAACGAAACAGCAGCTGTGAACAGGAACAAAATGCAAAAACACACAAGGACAAAAGTCCAACTTAGCTGGGAGTTGTCTAGTAGCAGGAACATGCACAGAAAGGCTTCTGATTACATTGTTGACCAGCATGAAACTGACAGAGGAGCAAGGTTATATAGCGACTCCCACATCCTGATAGGAGCAGGTGAACAGAGGGGATGATGCACACAAGTACAATTCCACAAGTGGCCACCGGGGAGCCCAGAATCCAATATCACAACAGTACCCCCCCCTCAAGGAGGGGGCACCGAACCCTCACCAGAACCACCAGGGCGATCAGGATGAGCCCTATGAAAGGCACGGACAAGATCGGAGGCATGAACATCAGAGGCAGTGACCCAAGAATTATCCTCCTGACCGTATCCCTTCCATTTGACCAGATACTGGAGTTTCCGTCTGGAAACACGAGAGTCCAAGATCTTTTCCACAACGTACTCCAACTCACCCTCAACCAACACCGGAGCAGGAGGCTCAACGGAAGGCACAGCCGGTACCTCATACCTGCGCAACAATGACCGATGAAAAACATTATGAATCGAAAAGGATGCAGGGAGGTCCAAACGGAAGGACACAGGGTTAAGAATCTCCAATATCTTGTACGGGCCGATGAACCGAGGCTTAAACTTAGGAGAAGAAACCCTCATAGGGACAAAACGAGAAGACAACCACACCAAGTCCCCAACACAAAGCCGAGGACCAACACGACGACGGCGGTTGGCAAAAAGCTGAGTCTTCTCCTGGGACAACTTCAAATTGTCCACCACCTGCCCCCAAATCTGATGCAACCTCTCCACCACAGCATCCACTCCAGGACAATCCGAAGATTCCACTTGACCGGAGGAAAATCGAGGATGAAACCCCGAATTACAGAAAAACGGGGACACCAAGGTGGCAGAGCTGGCCCGATTATTGAGGGCGAACTCCACCAAAGGCAAAAAAGCAAACCAATCATCCTGATCCGCAGACACAAAACACCTCAAATATGTCTCCAAGGTCTGATTAGTCCGCTCGGTCTGGCCATTAGTCTGAGGATGGAAAGCAGACGAAAAAGACAAATCTATGCCCATCCTAGCACAGAATGCCCGCCAAAATCTAGACACGAATTGGGTCCCTCTGTCAGAAACGATATTCTCCGGAATACCATGCAAACGAACAACATTTTGAAAAAACAGAGGAACCAACTCGGAAGAAGAAGGCAACTTAGGCAAGGGAACCAGATGGACCATCTTAGAGAAACGGTCACACACCACCCAGATGACAGACATCTTATGAGAAACAGGCATATCCGAAATAAAATCCATCGAGATGTGCGTCCAAGGCCTCTTCGGGATAGGCAAGGGTAACAACAATCCACTAGCCCGAGAACAACAAGGCTTGGCCCGAGCACAAACGTCACAAGACTGCACAAAGCCTCGCACATCTTGTGACAGGGAAGGCCACCAGAAGGACCTTGCCACCAAATCCCTGGTACCAAAGATTCCAGGATGACCTGCCAACGCAGAAGAATGAACCTCAGAGATGACTCTACTGGTCCAATCATCAGGAACAAACAGTCTACCAGGTGGGCAACGATCAGGTCTATCCGCCTGAAACTCCTGCAAGGCCCGCCGCAGGTCTGGAGAAACGGCAGACAATATCACTCCATCTTTAAGGATACCTGTGGGCTCAGAATTACCAGGGGAGTCAGGCTCAAAACTCCTAGAAAGGGCATCCGCCTTAACATTCTTAGAACCCGGTAGGTAAGACACCACAAAATTAAACCGAGAGAAAAACAACGACCAGCGCGCCTGTCTAGGATTCAGGCGCCTGGCAGACTCAAGGTAAATTAAATTTTTGTGGTCAGTCAATACCACCACCTGATGTCTGGCCCCCTCAAGCCAGTGACGCCACTCCTCAAAAGCCCACTTCATGGCCAAAAGCTCCCGATTCCCAATATCATAATTCCGCTCGGCGGGCGAAAATTTACGGGAAAAAAAAGCACAAGGTCTCATCACGGAGCAGTCGGAACTTCTCTGCGACAACACCGCCCCAGCTCCGATTTCAGAAGCGTCGACCTCAACCTGAAAAGGAAGAGCAACATCAGGCTGACGCAACACTGGGGCGGAAGAAAAGCGGCGCTTGAGCTCCCGAAAGGCCTCCACAGCATCAGGGGACCAATCAGCAACATCAGCACCCTTCTTAGTCAAATCAGTCAATGGTTTTACAACATCAGAAAAACCAGCAATAAATCGACGATAAAAGTTAGCAAAGCCCAAAAATTTCTGAAGACTCTTAAGAGAAGAGGGTTGCGTCCAATCACCAATAGCCTGAACCTTGACAGGATCCATCTCGATGGAAGAGGGGGAAAAAATGTATCCCAAGAAGGAAATCTTTTGAACCCCAAAAACACACTTAGAACCCTTCACACACAAGGAATTAGACCGCAAAACCTGAAAAACCCTCCTGACCTGCTGGACATGAGAGTCCCAGTCATCCGAAAAAATCAGAATATCATCCAGATACACAATCATAAATTTGTCCAAATAATCGCGGAAAATGTCATGCATAAAGGACTGGAAGACTGAAGGGGCATTTGAAAGACCAAAAGGCATCACCAAATACTCAAAATGGCCCTCGGGCGTATTAAATGCGGTTTTCCACTCATGCCCCTGCTTGATTCGCACCAAATTATACGCCCCACGGAGATCAATCTTAGAGAACCACTTGGCCCCCTTTATACGAGCAAACAAATCAGTAAGCAGTGGTAACGGATATTGATATTTAACCGTGATTTTATTCAAAAGTCGATAATCAATACACGGCCTCAAAGAGCCGTCTTTCTTAGACACAAAGAAAAAACCGGCTCCTAAGGGAGATGACGAAGGACGAATATGTCCCTTTTCCAAGGACTCCTTTATATATTCTCGCATAGCCGCGTGTTCAGGCACAGACAGATTAAATAAACGACCCTTAGGGTATTTACTACCCGGGATCAAGTCTATGGCACAATCGCACTCCCGGTGCGGAGGTAGTGAACCAACCTTGGGTTCTTCAAAAACGTCACGAAAGTCAGACAAGAATTCAGGAATCTCAGAGGGAATAGATGATGAAATGGAAACCAAAGGTACGTCCCCATGAGTTCCTTTACATCCCCAGCTTAACACAGACATAGCTCTCCAGTCGAGGACTGGGTTATGAGATTGCAGCCATGGCAATCCCAGCACCAAAACATCATGTAGATTATACAGCACCAGAAAGCGAATAACCTCCTGGTGATCCGGATTAACACGCATAGTCACTTGTGTCCAGTATTGTGGTTTATTACTAGCCAATGGGGTGGAGTCAATCCCTTTCAGAGGTATCGGAGCCTCCAATGGCTCCAAATCATACCCACAGCGTTTGGCAAAGGACCAATCCATAAGACTCAAAGCAGCGCCAGAGTCGACATAGGCGTCCGCGGTAATAGATGACAAAGAACAAATCAGGGTCACAGATAGAATAAACTTAGACTGTAAAGTGCTAATTGAAACAGACTTGTCAGGCTTCTTAGTACGCTTAAAGCATGCTGATATAACATGAGTTGAATCACCACAATAGAAGCACAACCCATTTTTTCGTCTAAAATTCTGCCGCTCGCTTCTGGACAGAATTCTATCACATTGCATATTTTCTGGCGTTTTCTCAGTAGACACCGCCAAATGGTGCACAGGTTTGCGCTCCCGCAGACGCCTATCGATCTGAATAGCCATCGTCATGGACTCATTCAGACTCGCAGGCACAGGGAACCCCACCATAACATCCTTAATGGCATCAGAGAGACCTTCTCTGAAAATCGCCGCCAGGGCGCACTCATTCCACTGAGTAAGCACAGACCATTTGCGGAATTTTTGGCAGTATATTTCAGCTTCATCTTGCCCCTGAGACAAGGACATCAAGGCCTTTTCCGCCTGAAGCTCTAAATGAGGTTCCTCATAAAGCAACCCCAAGGCCAGAAAAAACGCATCCACATTGAGCAACGCAGGATCCCCTGGTGCCAATGCAAAAGCCCAGTCTTGAGGGTCGCCCCGGAGCAAGGAAATTACAATCCTGACCTGCTGTGCAGGGTCTCCGGCAGAGCGAGACTTCAGGGACAAAAACAATTTGCAATTATTTTTAAAATTTTGAAAGTGAGATCTATTCCCCGAGAAGAATTCAGGCAAAGGAATTCTAGGCTCAGACATAGGTGCATGAACAACGAAATCTTGCAAATTTTGTACCTTTGTGGCGAGATTATTCAAACCTGTAGCTACACTCTGAAGATCCATTTGAAACAGGTGAACACAGAGCCATTCAAGGATAAGAAGGAGAGAAAGAGAGGAAGGCTGCAGTATAGGCAGACTAGCAAGTGATTCAATTAAGAGCACACTCAGAACTAGAGGAAAAAAAAAAAAAAAAAAAAAAAATTGTAGCAGACTTCTTTTTTCTCTCCTTTCTCAGCCAGTAATTTAACCCTTTTTTTTGGGCCGGTCAAACTGTCATGATTCTCAATGGCGAGAGAACATAGCCCAGCATATATGAGAACTAGCTCTTGGAAGATGGAAACTATACTGACCATGAACTAAACCTGCCGCACAACTAGAAGTGGCCGGGTAGCATGCCTACGTTTTTTTATCCCTAGATGCCCAGCGCCAGCCGGAGAACTACCTAATCCTAGCAGAGGAAAAGACAGTCCTGGCTCACCTCTAGAGAAATTTTCCCAAAAGGCAGACAGAGGCCCCCACATATATTGGCGGTGATTTTAGATGAAATGACAAACGTAGTATGAAAATAGGTTTAGCAAAAATCGAGGTCCGCTTACTAGATAGAAAGAAGACAGAAAGGGCACTTTCATGGTCAGCAGAAAACCCTATCAAAACACCATCCAGAAATTACTTTAAGACTCTAGCATTAACTCATAACACCAGAGTGGCAATTTCCGCTCACAAGAGCTTTCCAGACACAGTAACGAAACAGCAGCTGTGAACAGGAACAAAATGCAAAAACACACAAGGACAAAAGTCCAACTTAGCTGGGAGTTGTCTAGTAGCAGGAACATGCACAGAAAGGCTTCTGATTACATTGTTGACCGGCATGAAACTGACAGAGGAGCAAGGTTATATAGCGACTCCCACATCCTGATAGGAGCAGGTGAACAGAGGGGATGATGCACACAAGTACAATTCCACAAGTGGCCACCGGGGAGCCCAGAATCCAATATCACAACACCCAACTATTCACAGACATAGATTTCCAATCCAGCACCGAATTATGTACCTGTAACAATGGAAAACCCAGCACAACAACTGTTATGATCCTTAGTGGTTGAGGATCACAAATTACTCCAGCTAAGTAACTAAACATAGGACAAGCTCTAGGGAGGTGGTAAACTGGACTGACCGCAAATCTGAACCTATCCAAACACACTAGAGGTAGCCGGTGAACGTGCCTAAAATCCTAGACGTCTCAAGCCAGCCTGAGGAACTAACTACCCCTAGAGAGAAAGAAAGACCTCACTTGCCTCCAGAGAAATAATCCCCAAAGATATAGAAGCCCCCAACAAATATTAACGGTGAGGTAAGAGGAAGGCACATACACAGGGGTGAAAGCAGATTCAGCAAATGAGGCCCACTAATACTAGATAGCAGAAAATAGAAAAGGGATCTATGCGGTCAGTAAAAAACCCTTACAAAATATGCATACTGAGATTTCAAGAACCCCCGCACCAACTAACGGTGTGGGGGGAGAAACTCAGTCCCCTAGAGCAACCAGCAAGCGAGGAAATCACATTTTAGCAAGCTGGACAAGAAACATGATGAATGCTGATAATCAAAAAATGAACAACAAAAACTTAGCTTATCTTGGAGAGACTGGGAGCAAGGTAGTCACAAGGAATCTGAAGAGCACTGAATACATTGATAGCAGGCAAGGAACTGAGTATCCAGGTGAGCTAAATAGGAAACCAACCAAGGATAACGAACCAGCTGATGCAGCCAACCTGCAGAAAGACAACACTACACAGTACCGCTTGTGACCACTAGAGGGAGCCCAAAAATAGAGTTCACAACAGTACCCCCCCTTGAGGAGGGGTCACCGAACCCTCATCAAAACCCCCAGGGCGATCAGGATGAGCCGCGTGGAAGGCACGAACCAAATCGGCCGCATGAACATCAGAGGCGACAACCCAGGAATTATCCTCCTGACCATAGCCCTTCCACTTAACCAAATACTGAAGCCTCCGTCTAGAGATACGAGAATCCAAAATCTTCTCCACCACGTACTCCAATTCGCCCTCGACCAGCACCGGAGCAGGAGGCTCAACAGAAGGAACCACAGGTACCACATACCTCCGCAACAAAGACCTATGGAACACATTATGAATGGCAAACGATGCTGGGAGATCCAAACGAAAAGACACCAGGTTAAGGATTTCCAAGATCTTATAAGGACCGATGAAGTGAGGCTTGAATTTAGGAGAAGTGACCTTCATAGGAACATACCGAGAAGACAGCCACACCAAATCCCCAACACGAAGTCGGTGACCCACACCGCGGCGGCGGTTGGCAAAGCGCTGAGCCTTCTCCTGTGACAACTTCAAGTTGTCCACCACATGGTTCCAAATCTGCTGCAACCTATCCACCACAGAATCCACCCCAGGACAGTCAGAAGGCTCAACCTGACCCGAGGAAAAATGAGGATGGAAACCAGAATTGCAGAAAAAAGGCGAAACCAAAGTAGCAGAACTAGCCCGATTATTAAGGGCAAACTCGGCCAATGGCAAAAAAGTCACCCAATCATCCTGATCAGCAGAAACAAAACATCTCAAATAAGTTTCCAACGTCTGATTAGTTCGCTCGGTTTGGCCATTAGTCTGAGGATGGAAGGCCGATGAAAAAGACAAATCAATGCCCATCTTAGCACAAAAAGTTCGCCAAAACCTGGACACAAACTGGGGTCCTCTATCAGACACAATATTTTCAGGAATGCCGTGCAAGCGAACCACATTCTGAAAAAATAGAGGAACCAAATCGGAGGAGGAAGGTAACTTAGGCAAGGGCACCAAATGGACCGTCTTGGAAAAACGATCACACACCACCCAGATGACCGACATTTTCTGAGATACTGGAAGATCCAAAATAAAATCCATGGAAATGTGCATCCAAGGCCTTTTTGGGACAGGCAAAGGCAAAAGCAAACCGCTGGCATGAGAACAGCAAGGCTTAGCCCGAGCACAAATCCCACAAGACTGCACAAAGGAACGCACATCCCGCGACAAGGAAGGCCACCAGAAGGACCTGGCCACCAAATCTCTGGTACCAAAAATCCCAGGATGACCCGCCAACACCGAAGAATGAACCTCGGAAATAACTCTGCTGGTCCATCTATCCGGGACAAACAGTCTCTCTGGTGGACAACGGTCAGGTCTATCTGACTGAAATTTCTGCAGCACTCGTCGCAAATCTGGGGAAATGGCAGACAAAATCACTCCCTCTCTGAGAATACCAGCCGGCTCAGAAACTCCCGGAGAGTCAGGCACAAAACTCCTAGAAAGTGCATCAGCTTTCACGTTCTTCGAACCAGGCAGGTATGAGACCACGAAGTTGAAACGGGAGAAAAACAACGACCAACGAGCCTGTTTAGGATTCAGGCGCTTGGCAGATTCGAGGTAAATCAGATTTTTGTGATCAGTCAAGACCACCACACGATGTTTAGCTCCTTCGAGCCAATGTCGCCACTCCTCAAATGCCCACTTCATAGCCAACAACTCCCGATTACCAACATCATAATTCCGCTCGGCAGGTGAAAATTTTCTTGAAAAGAAAGCACACGGCTTCATCACAGAGCCATCAGAGCTTCTCTGCGACAAAACAGCCCCTGCTCCAATCTCAGAAGCATCAACCTCGACCTGGAAGGGGAGAGAGACATCTGGCTGACATAAGACTGGAGCTGAAGAAAACCGGTGCTTTAGCTCCCGAAAGGCCTCCACGGCCGCAGGAGACCAATTAGTCACATCAGAACCCTTCTTGGTCAAATCCGTCACAGGTTTAACCACGCTAGAAAAATTAGCGATGAAACGACGGTAAAAATTAGCAAAACCCAAGAACTTCTGAAGACTCTTAACAGACGTGGGCTGAGTCCAGTCATGAATAGCCTGGACCTTGACTGGGTCCATCTCCACAGTAGAAGGAGAAAAAATAAAACCCAAAAAGGAGACCTTCTGTACTCCGAAGAGGCATTTTGAGCCCTTCACAAATAAAGCATTAGCACGCAGGACCTGAAACACCATCCTGACCTGCTTCACATGGGACTCCCAATCATCAGAAAAGACCAAAATGTCATCCAGATAAACAATCATAAATTTATCCAGATATTCTCGGAAGATGTCATGCATGAAGGACTGAAACACAGAAGGAGCATTAGAGAGTCCAAAAGGCATCACCAAGTACTCAAAATGGCCTTCGGGCGTATTAAATGCTGTTTTCCATTCATCTCCCTGCTTAATGTGCACAAGGTTATACGCACCACGGAGATCTATCTTGGTGAACCAACTGGCACCCTTAATCCGAGCAAACAAATCAGACAATAGTGGCAAAGGATACTGAAATTTGACTGTGATTTTATTCAGAAGATGATAATCTATACAAGGTCTCAAAGAACCGTCCTTCTTGGCCACAAAAAAAAATCCTGCACCAAGAGGGGAAGAGGATGGGCGAATATGTCCCTTCTCCAAAGACTCCTTTATATAACTCCACATCGCGGCATGCTCTGGTATAGACAAATTAAAAAGTCGTCCCTTAGGGAATTTACTACCAGGAATTAAATTTATAGCACAGTCACAATCCCTATGAGGGGGCAGGGCACTGGACCTGGGCTCATCAAATACATCCTGGTAGTCAGACAAAAACTCACGGACCTCAGAAGGAGTGGAAGAAGCAATAGACACCAACGGAGTATCGCCATGAATTCCCTGAGAACCCCAACTTGACACAGACATAGCTTTCCAATCTAAAACTGGATTATGAGCCTGCAGCCATGGCAGACCCAAAACGACAACATCATGCAAATTATGTAGAACAAGAAAGCGAATCACCTCCTGATGTACGGGAGTCATGCACATGGTCATTTGCGTCCAATACTGAGGCTTATTCTCAGCCAATGGCGTAGCATCAATTCCCCTCAGAGGAATAGGAAATTCCAAAGGCTCCAGGACAAAACCACAGCGCCTGGCAAACAACAAATCCATCAGATTCAGGGCAGCACCCGAATCCACAAAAGCCATAACCGAGTAGGACGACAAAGAACAAATCAAAGTAACAGACAAAATAAATTTAGGCTGTATAGTACCAATGGTGACAGGTTTAGCGTTTTTTTTAAACGTTTAGAGCATGCTGAGATAACATGAGTAGAATCACCACAGTAAAAGCACAACCCATTTTGACGTCTATGACTTTGTCGCTCAATTCTGGTCAGAGTTCGGTCACATTGCATAGACTCAGGTCTCTGTTCAGAAAATACCGCGAAAGGATGAGCAGATTTGCGCTCCCGCAAACGCCGATCAACCTGAATGGCTAAAGCCATAGAATCACTCAGACTTGTAGGGGTGGGAAACCCCACCATAACATTTTTAATGGCTTCAGAAAGACCTTCTCTGAAATTTGCAGCCAGGGCACACTCATTCCATTGAGTAAGCACCGACCATTTCCGAAATTTTTGACAATACACCTCTGCTTCATCCTGACCTTGAGAGATAGCCAGCAACGCTTTTTCTGCCTGATTCTCAAGATTAGGCTCCTCATAAAGCAATCCAAGAGCCAGAAAAAATGCATCTACATTAAGCAATGCAGGATCTCCTGGCGCCAGAGAGAAAGCCCAATCCTGAGGGTCGCCACGCAACAAGAAGATAACAATTTTAACTTGCTGAGCGGAATCATCAGAGGAACGAGGTCTCAGAGATAGAAATAACTTACAATTATTCTTAAAATTCAGAAACCTAGATCTATCTCCAGAAAACAACTCAGGAATGGGTATCTTTGGTTCTGACATAGGGCTATGAATAACAAAATCCTGAATACTTTGCACCCGTGCAGTAAGATGATCCACACTAGAAGTCAGAGTCTGAATATTCATGTCTGCAGCTGAGCTCAAAACCACCCAGAGTTCAAGGGGATGAAAGAAGCTAAACAGACTGCAGCAAAGGAAAAGCGGGAGGAAAAAAAAAAAAAGTACTCAGGTCTTCTTTTTATCCCACTTCTGCGATGCATTAAACACTTTTTGGCCTGCTATACTGTTATGATCCTTAGTGGTTGAGGATCACAAATTACTCCAGCTAAGTAACTAAACATAGGACATGCTCTAGGGAGGTGGTAAACTGGACTGACCGCAAATCTGAACCTATCCAAACACACTAGAAGTAGCCGGTGAACGTGCCTAAAATCCTAGACGTCTCGAGCCAGCCTGAGGAACTAACTACCCCTAGAGAGAAAGAAAGACCTCACTTGCCTCCAGAGAAATAATCCCCAAAGATATAGAAGCCCCCAACAAATATTAACGGTGAGGTAAGAGGAAGGCACATACACAGGGGTGAAAGCAGATTCAGCAAATGAGGCCCACTAATACTAGATAGCAGAAAATAGAAAAGGGATCTATGCGGTCAGTAAAAAACCCTTACAAAATATCCACACTGAGATTTCAAGAACCCCCGCACCAACTAATGGTGTGGGGGGAGAAACTCAGTCCCCTAGAGCAACCAGCAAGCGAGGAAATCACATTTTAGCAAGCTGGACAAGAAACATGATGAATGCAGATAATCAAAAAATGAACAACAAAAACTTAGCTTGTCTTGGAGACACTGGGAGCAAGGTAGTCACAAGGAATCTGAAGAGCACTGAATACATTGATAGCAGGCAAGGAACTGAGTATCCAGGTGAGCTAAATAGGAAACCAACCAAGGATAACGAACCAGCTGATGCAGCCAACCTGCAGAAAGACAACACTACACAGTACCGCTTGTGACCACTAGAGGGAGCCCAAAAATAGAGTTCACAACAAACAACATCATGCAAATTATGCAACACCAAAAAGCGAATATTTTCCTGATGTGCTGGAGCCATGTACATGGTCAAATGTGTCCAGTACTGAGGTTTATTCTTGGCCAATGGCGTAGCATCAATCCCCCTCAAGGGAATAGGGCTCTGCAAAGGCTCCAAGGAAAAACCACAGCGCTTGGCAAAATGTAAGTCCATTAAGTTCAGGGCAGCGCCAGAATCCACAAATGCCATTACAGAAAAGGACGACAATGAGCAAATCAGAGTAACAGACAAGAGAAATTTAGGCTGTATAGTACTAATGGTAACAGACCTAGCGACCTTCTTAGTACGCTTCGGGCAATCAGAAATAGCATGAGTAGCGTCACAACAGTAAAAACACAGCCCATTCTGACGTCTGAATTCCTGCCGTTCTGCTCTAGTCAAAATCCTATCACATTGCATAGGCTCAGGACTCTGCCCAGAGGACACCGCCATATGGTGCACCACCTTATGCTCACGCAGGTGCCGATCAATATGAATGAAAAGAGACATTGATTTGTTCAAACCAGCAGGTGTGGGGAACCCCACCATAACATCTTTAAGGGCTTCAGAAAGACCCTTACTGAAAATAGCTGCCAGGGCATCCCCATTCCATTTTGTAAGCACAGACCACTTTCTAAATTTCTGGCAGTAAATTTCTGCTGCTTCCTGACCCTGACACAGAGCCAGCAAGATTTTTTCTGCCTGATTCACAGAATTAGGTTCCTCATAAAGCAGGCCGAGTGCTTGAAAAAATGCATCTACATTGAGCAATGCAGGATTCCCTGGCTCAAGGGAGAATGCCCAGTCCTGCGGGTCTCCACGGAGCAAAGAAATAACAATCTTCACCTGCTGAATGGAGTCACCAGAGGAATGGGGTCTCAGAGCAAAAAACAATCTGCAATTATTTTTGAAGTTCAAAAATTTAGATCTATCCCCAGAAAACAAATCAGGAATAGGAATTCTAGGCTCAGAAACCGGAGTCTGAACAACATAATCTTGGATACTCTGTACCCTTGCAGCGAGATGATCAACACGCGAAGACAGACCCTGAACCTCCATATCAGTACCAAAATCCTGAACCACCCAGAGATTAAGGGAAAAAAACACAAAACAAGCTACAAAGGAAAAAAAATGACTCAGAACTTTCTTTTCCCTCTTTAGAGATGCATTTAACACATTGTGGACCAGCTGTACTGTTATGACCTGGTGGTAACGGAGCAGCACTGATATGACCTGGGTGGTAAAATAAATCACGGACAAGCTCTGAGGAGGTGGTAGCTTTACTGACCGCAATCCCTAATCCTAACACCAACACTAGAAATAGCCGTGGGACGTTCCTGTCACTCCCTAGACGCCTCGTCACAGCCTAAGAACTAACTACCCCTAAAGATGGAAATAGAAAACTATCTTGCCTCAGAGAAATTCCCAAAAGGAAAGATAGCCCCCCACAAATATTGACTGTGAGTGGAGAGGGAAATGACACACACAGAGATGAAAACAGATTTTAGCAAAGGAGGACAATTCTAACTATATAGACAGAAATAGAAAAGGATACTGTGCGGTCAGCATTAAAAACTAAAAATCCACGCAGAGTTTACAAAAAATAGTCTCCACACCGACTCACGGTGTGGAGGGGCAAATCTGCTTCCCCAGAGCTTCCAGCTAGCCTGAATATTTCATAATAACAAGCTGGACAAAAAGAGACATAACTTTAAACTGAACAGTAAGTACAAGAACTAGCAAGAACTTATCTTATGCTGACATGGACAGGCCATCAGAGAACTCCAAGGAGAGAACTGAGTCTAACCCAGAAAACATTGACAGCTGGCATGAATTACAGACCAGAGCCCAGTTAAATAGCAAGGCCAGGGGAGCCGATTAGTGAAAGCAGCTGCCATGCCAAACTCCAGGAGCAGCAGTTCCACTCGAAACCACCAGAGGGAGCCCAAGGGCAGAACTCCCAAAAGTACCATTCATAACCACAGGAGGGAGCCCAAAAACGGAATTCACAACAGGGGGGATGCATTATACTATAGATTCTGCCTATGAAGGGTGCTTTGTTGTGAACTCTGTTTTCAGGCTCCCTCTTGTGGTCACAGTTGGTATTGTGTGACTTTTGTTTTTGGGCTCCCCCTGGTGGCTTTGTTTGTTATCCTGCGGGTCTGTGGCTGGATCAGCTGCCTCGTTATTCACTAGGGAGGTTCCTATTTAGCTCTGCTTCTCTTCCACTTGTTGCCTGCTGTCGATGTATACAGTGCTATTCTGATTACTCCTGATTATCTTCATTTTCAGTCTCTTCTGGAGAAGCTAAGTTCTGTTTGATTACTTTTTGCTCATCAGTCTGCAATATGATTTCTGTGTATGATGAGTTTAGTCCAGCTTGCTAATATGTGATTTCTTGCTGCTGGTAAGCTCTGGGGTACGGAGTTGCTTCCCCCGCACCGTTAGTTGGTGCAGGGGCTCGAGCAATCTCTGCGTGGATATTTTGAATAGGGTTTTTAATTGACCGCACAGTTCCCTTCCTATTTTCTGCTATCTAGTGTTAGCGGGCCTCATTTGCTGAATCTATTTCATCTCTGCGTTTGTGCTTTCCCCTTAACTCACCGTTAATATTTGTGGGGGGCTATTCTATATCTTTGGGGTCATTTCACTGAGGCAAGTGAGGACTTTCTTTCCCTCTAGGAATAGTCAGTTTCTCAGGCCGTGAAGAGACGTCTAGGATTTTCAGGTAGCGTTCCACGGCTACCTATAGTTGTGTGCGGATAGGATCAGGTTGCGGTCAATTCAGTTACCACTTCCCCAGAGCTAGTTGTCTGTTTAGTTACTTAGCTAGTCAGATTTGCTATCCTTGCCACTAGGATCATAACAGTGCTTTATATTATAGAGTCTGCCTATGGGGAGTGCATTATACTAGAGCATGCCTATTGCTGAGTGCATTATACAATATACAGTCTGCCTATGGGAGGCTGCATTATACTATATAGAATGTGCCTATGGGGGTGCATTATACTATACAGAGTCTGCCTATGGGGGATGCAGTATACATTATAGACTATCCCCATGGGGGGAACATTATATTATATAGTCTCCCTATGGGCGGTGCATTACACAATATAGAGTCTGCCTATGAGGGGTGCATTATACAATATAGACTCTCCCTATTGGGGGAACATTATATTATATAGAATCTCCCTATGGGGGGTGCATTATACTATAGAGAGTCTGCCTATGGGGGTGCATTATACTATACAGTATACAGTGTGTCTATGTGAAGTGCATTATACTATAGAAACCTATGGGGAGTGCATTATACTATATTGAGAACTGATGCATTATACTATATGGAGGCCTATGGGAAGTGCATTATACTATATCGGGGACTGTCTGGTGCATTATACTATATGGAGCTTATCAAGGAGGCCATCATACAGCGGGGAGAGCCATCATACAGTGTTGTAGTCATTAAAGGGAATCTGTCACCTCATTCTTCACATATAAGCTGCGGCCACAGCCATTAGGGGTATTTTGTAATGCTGTAGATAAGCCCACAATGTAACCTGAAAGATAAGAAAAACTAATTAGATTATACTCACCCAGGGGTGGTCCAGTACGGTCCTGGTCCGATGGCCGTCGCAGGTCCGGGTCCGGCCTCATGCAAAAAATGAGGTGACAGATTCCCTTTAAACACTTTGGGGGCTGCTAAGCGGTCAGTATACTGTGTGGGTAGTACTATACAGCGAGGGGTCATCATACCGTGTATAGGGGAGCTGTATAGGGGGAGAGTCTGGACATCATTAAATGTAAAGTGGGCACTTATAAGGAAACTTAGGTTACTGTGACTGTCAAAGGGGCACACAGAGGGCATTATTACTTTCTAGGTTTCTAGGGGAGAAAATGTGGCCAATGTTTTCTAGGGCACTTGCACCTAGCATCGCTGTATTCTACAGGGGTGCTTTAGAATTTAGAAGGCACAGAGAACCACACAGCAGGGGCAGTAATAGGGACACATACGACAGCATCGGCTCAGCGTTGGGGTACCAGCAGGATAAGCAGTTTGTGCAGGTTGGGAATAGATGGTGATGGGGCTGGAATAAGAGATGTGAAATGTCTTTCTTGTAGTCTCTGCAGCTGAGTTCTGGCTGAAAGAAGTTGTCATATCGGTTTGGGCCAGATGGAAAAGACGGGAAAAGTGACCAGCTCCATCAGAAAGAAAGTCACTTGTTAGTTACCATATACAGGTGCTTCTCACAAAATTAGACTATCATCAAAAAGTTAATTTATTTCAGTTCTTCAATACAAAAAGTGAAACTCATATATTATATAGAGTCATTATAGAGTGATCTATTTCACATGTTTATTTCTGTTAATGTTGATGATTATGGCTTACAGCCAATGAAAACCCAAAAGAGTTTGTGTATTCATTAGTCACACTAATGTAAGTTCCCTACCTATAGTATTATACGGACCAGACAACGTCTTCTTCTGCCATTGGCACTGCTTCTGCTACTTGTGACCTTCGGATGTCTCCAATGTTTTCCTTTTAATCTGGAGGTGATTTTTCAATATAAATCTACTGTATAAGGTGGGCCATTTATATGGATACACCTAAATAAACTGGGAATGGTTGGTGATATCAACTTCCTGTTTGTGGCAGATTAGTATATGGGAGTGGGAAACCTTTTCAAGATGCGTGGTGACCATGGTGGCCATTTTGAAGTTGGCCATTTTGGATCCAACTTTATTTTTTAAATGGGAAGAGGGTCATGTGACACATCAAACTTATTGAGAATTTCACAAGAAAAACAATGAAACAATGGTGTGCTTGGTGTTAATGTAATTTTATTCTTTCATGAGTTATTTACAAGTTTATGACCACTTATAAAATGTGTTCAAAGTGCTGCCCATTGTGTTGGATTGCCAATGCAACTCTCTACTCCCACTCTTGGCACACTGATAGTAACACCGCAGAAGAAATGCTAGCACAGGCTTCCAGTATCTGTTGTTTCAGATGCTGCACATCTCGTATCTTCACAGCATAGACAATTGCCTTCAGATGACCCCAAAGATAAAAGTTTAAGGGGGTCAGATTGGGAGACCTTGGTGGCCATTCAACTTGCTCACAATGACCAATCCACTTTCCAGGAAACTGTTCATGTAGGAATGTTCAGAACGGATACCCAAGATGGTGCACCACAACATTATGGGTGTCAGGTCCGAGCAGTCCTACATGAACAGTTTCCTGGAAAGTGGATTGGTCGTCGTGGGCCAGTTGAATGGCCACCAGCAGGAAGTTGATATCACCAACCATTCCCATTTTATTTAGGTGTATCCATATAAATAGCCCAGCCTGTATAAAAGACCGAATGAGCCCCTCAAAGACTTACATTGAGCGCTTATGACCGCTACATCAGACTTAAGGTCAGTAACAAGCTGCAGTCACAAGATGGTGGAACAAAACTGCAGCAGCGAGGGGAAGAGAGAAGATGGTGGCTTGTAAGTATATCTGTAGGTGCAAGGAGCATATGTCAGTGATACCACTCTATTTTTTAGGTACGATCAACCCTGTTAACCGCCAAGTACTTGAAGGAGACAGTGTAATTCCAAGGCTGAAGAACAAGGTACAGAATATTTATTTTTACCAACTTCTTGCTGTATCAGGTTGGATCTTTGAATGTGTTGATTGTTATATTCTCATGAAATCTTGTCTTGTAAATATAATAAAGCTGTATACAAGAGCTCATGTAGACCTACGTGCATACCAATTGTTAGTAATACTTTGAGATTTCTTTACGATTTAGGTGGATTATCCACCCTCGTGTTTCACTTTGAAGGAAAAATCCAATTTCAGAATATGGTGGTCGATTGAATCAGCATTTAAAGCATTTTGTCAGTTTCTGGTTGTACTTATCCTGGTGCAATACTAAAACAGCTTTGATACTGTAGATCCTTTGGGTTGTTTGTCAAAACAAATGATCAGTAGAACACGACTTTGAGTCCATTTACTTCTCAACATAACAAAGTGTTGCATGTGTTCGCTCATACCACCATCTCACAAGCTACAGTTAATGATTAATTACCATATGTCTATATTCTGCACTTATCTGTCCACACACTAACATCTTGTCACCATTTTCTGGTGCATTTTTTGCTCTTTGAAACATAAAAAGGCTATTGCTATTATTCTTTATTTACTTTACTAAGAGGAAAAGCAAGGTTTCCACATCTCTAATTATAATATTTTGTAAAAGGAAATACAGGAAAATCAATTATGGTGTTCATAGATAGCTCTGGTACCCAGGCCCTACAAGAGCCTCAGGGGGCCCAAACGTCTGTTTGGCACATAAGAAGACACTAATATCGTAAATGACAATTATTAGATTTATTATTGTGATGCCTCTGAATAAGATTAATTTCCTTTTTAGAGGAACCAATGGTGAACTCAAAACTTAAACTGATTTATTTCTTAAAGCTTAAATATATGTTCTTCAATATCTTACCTTCATATTACTTTACCCTGGTCTGGCTAGAAGTTAGAAACTGCAGAACTTGACTCCAGAAATCAAGAAACTCAATTTTAGCATTTAGGTAAACCCTAGCCCTTTCTGTAGCCTCACTATAATAACTTAATATTACATGAGTGGTTCAAGAAAAAAAAAAATGATTTTGTTTGTTCGCGCGTTTTTTGTCTAGGAAAATCAATTTGCATAGAAGTCATTCTCCGTGTAATGTTCCTTATAATTCTCTATAGGCATAATAAATAACAATATGTAGCAAAAAGCCACTTATTCTCACCTCCCCGCTCACCTCTCCGGCACCTCTGATCTTCAACGTCACTCGTCTGATCCTCACCACATCTTGAGATCACCACCACATGCTCTGAAATCCTTAGGCCTCTCATGCTAGGTCTGGACTTCCGGCTTTAAAGGAGAACTGGATGAGTGACGTAACGGGGCCAGAAAGGTAAGTATAAGGATTTTCTTAAACATTTTGCTGGCTTTTTATGGTTTAGAAAAAATGGCAGCCAGCAGCCGTCATTTTTCTGAATCTGCGAGGAAGCAAATGACAAAAATCCACTTTTTCACAGGTGCAGTCTTTTACAAAATTCAAATAGAAAAATATCAAGATTTGAGAGTCCTCAGTGGTTGATACCGTTTAATGGCTAACTGAAAAGATGATAACAAATCACAACTTCCGAGACTACTCAGGTCTCTTCATCAGGCATGGAATAACACAAATCTGAAGAGTCACATATCTATGTACAACGGGATACTAAGGAATGTGCTTTGTGGGGGCATCACTAGGGTTGAGCGACCTTTATTTTTTTAGGGTCGAGTCGGGTTTTGCGAAACCCGACTGTCTTAAAAGTCGAGTCGAGTGAAATCGGCCGACCACCATTTTTTAATATCTCTCTCTCTCTCTCCCCTTCCTTCCTTCCCCCGGAACGGTAAGACTACTTTTACACATTGCAAATCGCTGCAACATGCAAGCGAAAAAATGGCGATAGTTGTGCACGCCCCCTGACACCTATCTCATCACTCTGCCGCTCCTTTATTGGCTGCAAAAATGGCGCTAGACGCGTCATTCGAAACGCAACTTTGGCGCCAAGTTCGCGTGCCGGCGTGGCCGACCCCGCACAGGGATCGGGTCGGGTTTCATGAGACGCCGACTTTGCCAAAAGTCGGCGACTTATCAAAATGACCGATCCGTTTCGCTCAACCCTAGGCATCACAACTGTAGACCAGACCTCAATCACAGAGCAATAAAACTTTCACATTCCTTATCTATGAACTGTTCCAATATTTAGGGCCACAACTGTTTATCCCTCTCCCATAATGACAGTTCTGCTTCACATCACTTGTCTTATCTATTGCACTATTCCTGTGCCCTATTATGTATAAATATGTGACTCTTCAGGTTTTGTATTAGTCTTTGCCTGATGAAGAGACCTGAGTAGTCTCGAAAACTGCAATTTGTCACCATCTTTTCAGTTAGCCATTAAAAGGTATCAACCACTGAGGAATCTCAATTCTAAATATTTTTCTATCTACTGGCTAACATGGTATAAGGATGTATGTCTTTCCTGTATAAAATTCAATTATAATTTCACTCCACTCAAATTTATTTGCTCGTCTCTACTTAACACATTAAATTAGTGGGAAATGGTCACTAGTGTTTTGCTATGTAACATGAGAAGTCAAGAGAAAAAAATGCAGAATAAACCTGATAAAACATGTGAATTTTATTTAATTATTAATAAAATGTGGAAAATGAATACATAGATAAAAAATGCCAAAATTCACAGATGCATGAAAGAAATGGTGGATGAGCCAAAAACTATATTTATAAATATAAACATCAAGTACCGAAATTTGTACTGTGTATTATGAAGATAGGGAACGACGAATGCAGTGTATATGTACTTTTATCAGCAAGATAAGTGGAGAAACACAGGGAATGAGAAAGGGGAGTAATTAATGGTGGTCACTGTGGACTGAGAAAATAACCCTGGTAGGAAAAAGAACCCACAAATGCCTAAAGGCATAAAAGAACAAAGCAATGGTTCACCCTCCATACATCCACCAATTCAAAGTCTGGGGTGGGTTTATTTTTTCAGCTTCTTCTTTGCAATCTGAGAGCAGCATGATAACCTGCTGACAGATTTCCATTAAGGCTACGTTCACATTTGCGTTGTTGTGTGTTGCGTCGGCGACGCATCGGCGACGCAACGCACAACGCATGCAAAACGAATGCAAAACGCATTGTTTTGTGACGCATGCGTCCTTTTTTTTTGTATGATTTTGGACGCAAAAAAAATGCAACTTGCTGCGTCCTCTGCACCCTGACACGTGCGCCCAAAAAGACGCATGCGTCACAAAACGCAACACAACGCATGTCCATGCGTCCCCATGTTAAATATAGGGGCGCATGACGCATGCGGTGACGTTGCATGCCGCCCAATCCATGAACACCATGTATCAGACACTGACTGTATGATTTCAGCCAGCTATATCGGCCTCTTAAACGCTGCAGCATTTCAGAAAAAAAAACATACTTCAAGATCAGCTATCCTGGATTCACAGGTTTCTTTCTAAAGACCTATCAATCCAGGGCTGCAGGTGGGGAGAAGCCACCAGTGACCCACCTGTCTGACTAGTCTACTGTGCGACTCTGTCCCAGGGTGCCTTTAAAGTATGTTTTTCTCTGAAACGCTGTGGAATTTCAAAGTCATGAATTGGGCATCATGTATCAGCTGACCGTCAATGCACTGGTGACCTTTGGTTGACTTGGGTTGAGATGGTGGAGGAACTGAGGATTTCTTATCAGATTAATATACAGTATCATAAATCACTTTGCACACTTTAAAAGTGACACATCAGCTTTTGCCTGAATGTTTTTGGTGTTGCCATCCTTCATCAGACAATATGTTTAGCCAAGCTTGCAGAATATAGAATTAGTCTGGAAGAGCACAGTGTACAGCAGTGTAAATGCCAATGGTAATGGAGTTCTTTTATGAGATTAGTCACCATTCGTACTGCTGTGAAAGTGAACTCTTTCAGAACCTTGGTTATCCTTAGAGTGTCAGATATCTACTGCACATAAGTTGTTATTGCTATTATAAGCAGAGATGAGTATATTGATCTGTAGATCAAATTTGAATGGAATTTCCTGAAATTCATGGTTTCATGAGATTCCGAACACTTTGAGGTTCAGTTTGCGGCTCCCAGAAAAGAAAACTTGGCAACCACAATTTCCCACACTGCAAAAGCATCAGAGAGCAGCCTACCATACTTTTGCATTCCCATAATGCCCTACAACAATGACATTTTTTGGACTATCATACCTTGTACAGTGGTGGTCAGTACCTGGGCTTTCACAGATCACCGGTTCCCAGTGGAGAACAATTTTTATGGCAGATTTGTTGTGCATCTCCAGAGTCACTGGGTTAGGCCGGGGTCAAACTTGCGAGTGCGATGCAAGAAACTCAAACTAGTCTCTCTCATCAATACCTGGCACTGCTGCCGGCACTCGGGACCAGAGCATTCTGCTGCATAGAAATACATGCAGCCATATGGTCCGATCGGAGTGCAGGCGGCAGTGCAGGGTATTGATGTGAGTTTCTCGCATTGCACTTGCAAGTGTGACCCTGACCTTAGACTCTTTCTTCTGCAGAGTGTAAGCTCTGATGATCAGTGGGGTCCTCTCTCTCTCTCTCTCTCTCTCTCTCCTGTAGAATGTAATCTCTTATGGTCAATGGGGTCCTCTCTCTTCTGTAGAGTGTAAGCTCTTATGGTCAACAGGGTCCTCTATCTCCTGTAGAGTGTAAGCTCTTATGGTCAGTGGGGTCCTCTCTCTCCTGTAGAGTGTAAGCTCTTATGGTCAGTGGGGTCCTCTCTCTCCTGTAGAGTGTAAGCTCTTATGGTCAGTGGGGTCCTCTCTCTCTCCTGTAGAGTGTAAGCTCTTATGGTCAGTGATGTCCTCTCTCTCCTGTAGAGTGTAAGCTCTTATGGTCAGCAGGGTCCTCTCTCCTGTAGAGTGTAAGCTCTTATGGTCACTGGGTCCCCTCTCTCTCCTGTAGAGTGTAAGCTCTTATGGTCAGTGATGTCCTCTCTCTCCTGTAGAGTGTAAGCTCTTATGGTCAGTGGGGTCCTCTCTCTCCTGTAGAGTGTGAGCTCTTATGGTCAGTGGGGTCCTCTCTCTTCTGTAGATTGTAAGCTCTTATGGTCAGAGATGTCCTCTCTCTCCTGTAGAGTGTAAGCTCTTATGGTCAGTGGGGTCCTCTCTCTCCTGTAGCATGTAAGCTCTTATGGTCAGCAGGGTTCTCTCTCTCCTGTAGAGTATAAGCTCTTATGGTCAGCAGGGTCCTCTCTCTCCTGTAGAATGTAAGCTCTTATGGTCAGTGGGGTCCTCCCTCTCCTGTAGAGTGTGAGCTCTTATGTACATTGGGGTTCTCTCTCCCCTGTAGAGTGTAGCCTCATACGGTCAGCAGTGTTCTCTAATGCCTGTGCAGTGTAAGATCTTGCGATCAGTATAAAGTGTGAGTTCCTATAGTCAGCGAGGTTCTCTCTCTTTCTCTCACACTATTTCCTGTCACCTCAAGTTTATTTTCTGAGCATTTCCAATTTTTCCAGACTTTAATGCAAATTTTTTTGCCGAAAGTTTACACTTTTGATAAAATATTTAACCTGAAAATACTTTATGTACTCACTTTTTTTTAATATTGTAGCACATGAAAACTCTACATTCCTTTGCTGGCTCTCACCACTAGGGTTGAGCGACTTTTCATTTTTTGAGATCGAGTCGGGTTTCACAAAACCCGACTTTCTCAAAAGTCGGGTCGAGTGAAATCGGCCGATCTTATTGAAAAGTCGGGGTCGGGGATCGGCCAAAACACGAAACCCAATGCAATTCAAAGGGGAAGCATACTTTTTTGTGTGTGTGTTTTTAACCCTTTCATACAATTGGATTAATAATGGATAGGTGTCATAATTGACGCCTCTCCATTATTAATCTGGCTTAATGTCACCTTACAATAGCAAGGTGGCATTAACCCTTCATTACCCCATATCCCACCGCTACAGGGAGTGGGAAGAGAGTGGCCAAGTGCCAGAATAGGCGCATCTTCCAGATGTGCCTTTTCTGGGGTGGCTGGGGGCAGATGTTTGTAGCCGGGGGGGCCAATAACCGTGGACCCTCTCCTGGCTATTAATATCTGCCCTCAGTCACTGGCTTTACCACTCTGGCAGAGAAAATTGCGCGGGAGCCAATTTTTTCCCCGATTTAACCCTTAAATTTAATAGCTAGAGAGCCGAAATTTTGCACATACACACTACTAACATTAGTAGTGTGGAATATGCAAAAAAAAAGGGGGATATGACATGGTTTACTGTATGTAAACCATGTCTCATATCATGTCGGGTTTAGGCAGGAGAAATGAAAAGCCGGCAATTGAATTACCGGCTTTTCAACATTATCGCGCTGAAGTAAATATAAATATATATATATATGTGTGTCTCTATGATATATATATATATATATATATATATATATATATATATATATATATATATATATATATATAAAAAAACAAAACCCGACTTTGGATTACAGATCGTGTACCGCGTTTCACGAAACCCGACTTTGCTAAAAGTCGGCGACTTTTGAAAAGTGCCAATCTGTTTCGCTCAACCCTCACCACTAGGGTTGAGCGACTTTCATTTTTTTAAGATCGAGTAGGGTTTTGGGAAACCCGATTTTGTCCAGAGTCGAGTCGAGTGCAGTCGGCCGATTATCGCTAAAAGTCGGGGATCGACCGAAACACGAAACCCAATGCAAGTCAATGGGGAAGCATAGTCGGCAGTGAGTGGAGGCCAGGAAAACACCTACAGTGCCCATTTTAATGCCAAAAACATCCATTCTTGTTTCTGAAGCTTGCCAATCTTAATTAACTGTATAATAATAGTTGGGCATAGGGAATTGGGGGAAAGTTGTGGGGGGAGTAGGGCTGGCTCAAGTTTTTCGTGGGCCCAGGAAATGCGGACTACGTCACGGCGGTGTTGCAGGGAAAGGTAAGTATTTAAAAGTTGCAAGTGCTGTGATCCTGAGCAAGCAGGGGGGGGCCCACTCGTTCGCATTGCCACTGGCACAGGGCCCCTCAAAGTACGGCGGTGTGTTTGCATGGCGGGGGCGCCTCCCACCAGCAGCGACACTTTTGCGTACTCTGAGGGGCCCTGTGCCAGTGACGTCGCCAACGAGTATGCCCCCCCACCTGATGAAGGAACCTGCACTTTCATCTGCACCTTCCTCTTTGTCCCTGTGTAAGGTGGTATAACATGCGGGAAGGGGAACCTTACTTTCAGCAGGGACAGATTCTGGCTGTGTAGAGTACAAGGGGAATGTAGTGGTCTAGGTCAATGTACCAGCAGACTCATTTAGCAGTGGCTGGGCAATGGGCAGGATGAGGAGGAAACAGATATAGGGCCAAAGAATAAAGTAGGCTACATGCAGTTCAAAATTGGTAACAGGACTAAACAGGCGGCATTGCTTTGTTCAGTGGAGTAGCAAACCCAAGAGCAGCAGACACTGTTTCAAGGGCCTAACCACACTAGTAGGCCAAATGCAGTTTAATATCTGATAGTATAGGGCGAAAGCCAGAATGTGGAAGCTCAGCTTTGTTCAGTTGAGGACAACACCAGGGAGGGGCAGACACCTTTAGTAGGCCGGAAAAGCCTATTGCATTTTTTAAAATGGTAATTTGGAGCAGAAGGTTGAAGCTCAGCTTTATTTAGTTGAGGGCAACACCAGGGAGGGGCAGAAGCCGTTAGTAGGCCCTAACCACCATTTTTTTTTTTAAAACCACTTAATGAGAGCCGGAAGGTTGAAGCTCAGCTTTATTTAGTTGAGGACAACACCAGGCAGGGGCACACAGACAGACACCTTTAGTAGGCCGGAAAAGCCTATTGCATTTTTCAAAATGGTAATTTGGAGCAGAAGGTTGAAGCTCAGCTTTATTTAGTTGAGGGCAACACCAGGCAGGGGCACACAGACAGACACCTTTAGTAGGCCGGAAAAGCCTATTGCATTTTTCAAAATGGTAATTTGGAGCAGAAGGTTGAAGCTCAGCTTTATTTAGTTGAGGGCAACACCAGGCAGGGGCACACAGACAGACACCTTTAGTAGGCCGGAAAAGCCTATTGCATTTTTCAAAATGGTAATTTGGAGCAGAAGGTTGAAGCTCAGCTTTATTTAGTTGAGGGCAACACCAGGCAGGGGCACACAGACGTTAGTAGGCCCTAACCACCATTTTTTTTTTTTAAAACCACTTAATGAGAGCCGGAAGGTTGAAGCTCAGCTTTATTTAGTTGAGGACAACACCAGGGAGGGGCAGAAGCCGTTAGTAGGCCCTAACCACCATTTTTTTTTTTTAAAACCACTTAATGAGAGCCGGAAGGTTGAAGCTCAGCTTTATTTAGTTGAGGGCAACACCAGGCAGGGGCACACAGACAGACACCTTTAGTAGGCCGGAAAAGCCTATTGCATTTTTCAAAATGGTAATTTGGAGCAGAAGGTTGAAGCTCAGCTTTATTTAGTTGAGGGCAACACCAGGCAGGGGCACACAGACAGACACCTTTAGTAGGCCGGAAAAGCCTATTGCATTTTTCAAAATGGTAATTTGGAGCAGAAGGTTGAAGCTCAGCTTTATTTAGTTGAGGGCAACACCAGGGAGGGGCAGAAGCCGTTAGTAGGCCCTAACCAAAGTTGAAGGCCAAATGCAGTTTAATTTCTGATACTATAGGCCGAAAGCCAGAAGGTGGAAGCTCCAATTTAGACAGTGGAGGACAATTTGAATTAGGGACTGCAGACAGACTTAGTAGGCTGTCCCCTGTGGACCATGCATCCACCACATTAACCCATTGCGCCGTAATGGACACGTAATCTTCCGTGGCCATGCCTACAGGTCCATGCGTCTGTTGTCAGGTGCACCTTTGTACTCACAGATTGCCAGAGTGCATGGACAATGCGGTCTTCTACATGCTGGTGGAGGGTTGGGATGGCTATTCTCGCAAAAGAAGTGTCGACTGGTTAGCTTGTAGCGTGGTACAGCATAGTCCATCATGGCCTTATTAATAGTAAATAAAATATATAACTAGGCTCTATGAACTTTTAAATAGGTTCCAGGGGTACACGGGCAGCATTGGTGTGGTCAGTGGAGGAGTATTGCAAGTAGGGGCTGCAGACAGGCTATCAAAGGCCTAAAATAACAAACAGTAGGCAGTCATGGCAGTTTTACATCGGTTACATGGATACACAGGCAGGCACTCCAGGCAGCATTGTGGTCAGTGGAGGAGTATTGCAAGTAGGGGCCGCAGACAGGCTATCAAAGGCCTAAAATAACAAACAATAGGCTCATGGCAGCTTTACAGCGGTTACATGGATACACGGGCAGGCAACTTGGTGGTGGTGAGTGGAGGAGTATTTAAAGTAGGGACCGCAGACAGGCTATCAAAGGCCTAACATAACAAACAATAGGCTCATGGCAGTTTCACAGCGGTTACATGGATACACGGGCAGGCAACTTGGTGGTGGTGAGTGGAGGAGTATTTAAAGTAGGGACCGCAGACAGGCTATCAAAGGCCTAAAATAACAAACAATAGGCTCATGGCAGTTTTACAGCGGTTACATGGATACACGGGCAGGCAGCTTGGTGGTCAGTGGAGGAGTATTTAAAGTAGGGACCGCAGACAGGCTATCAAAGGCCTAACATAACAAACAATAGGCTCATGGCAGTTTTACAGCGGTTACATGGATACACGGGCAGGCAGCTTGGTGGTCAGTGGAGGAGTATTTAAAGTAGGGACCGCAGACAGGCTGTCAAAGGCCTAACATAACAAACAATAGGCTCATGGCAGTTTTACAGCGGTTACATGGATACACGGGCAGGCAGCTTGGTGGTCAGTGGAGGAGTATTTAAAGTAGGGACCGCAGACAGGCTATCAAAGGCCTAACATAACAAACAATAGGCTCATGGCAGTTTTACAGCAGTTACATGGATACACGGGCAGGCAGCTTGGTGGTCAGTGGAGGAGTATTTAAAGTAGGGACCGCAGACAGGCTATCAAAGGCCTAACATAACAAACAATAGGCTCATGGCAGTTTTACAGCGGTTACATGGATACACGGGCAGGCAGCTTGGTGGTCAGTGGAGGAGTATTTAAAGTAGGGACCGCAGACAGGCTTCAAAGGCCTAACATAAGAAAATGGGCTGGCTGTAGGCACTTAATAATTGGTTCCAGGGGTACACGGGCAGCAGTGGTCTGGTCAGTGGAGGACTAGTGGAAGGAGGGACCGCAGACAGGCTTCAAAGGCCTAAAATAACAAACAATAGGCTCATGGCAGCTTTACAGCGGTTACATGGATACACAGGCAGCTTGGTGGTGAGTGGAGGAGTAGTGCAAGGAGTGTCTGTCCCAGTACTCCCAAAATATAAATAGATGTTAATGTCTCGCAAAACAACCACAACAAAAAAAAAGGTGGCATACTTAGGTACAGGGGTGGGCTCATCTACTGAGTTTCTGACATAGTAATTTGGCAGTAACTATTTAATGGTGCCAATATAGGACACAGACACAGACTACTTTAAGTTGCATCATAGATGTCTACAAATTTGTATTGTCAGTGCCAGACATTGAATGATGTCAGCGAATAGACTAAAGATTGGTGGAGCTGTGCGACATAATTTTGGACGTGGTAGAGCACATTTTGAGCTGGGGTAGGGGGGAACTCTCTTGAGGCCGGCGGGACCGCCCCAGGGCCCCTCATGTTACAACGGTGTGTCTGACGTTGGGTGCGCACCACCACCGCCAGAGACACTACATTGTACTATGAGGGACCCAGTAGCAATGCCGTCAACCAAAAGCGAGCACACCCACCTCTTCAGACAAACAGCAGTCTCACGGGTGCTTGCGCCAAGTCGCGATACCACGGCCCCGTGTGGGGAGTTTTGCCATTTAGGGAGGTGTAAACATGTCGTATGCTGTACAATCAGCTGCAGCAAATTAGACATTAGAAAAGTAATTCACAGGCAAGAGCTTTTCATAGGAAAGCTAGGTGTCGGCCGGGCAAGGTGGGGCAAAAGATTTCGAAATCCAGTTGTGGTTCATTTTAATGAATGTTAGATCGTCAACATTTTGGGTAGCCAGACGAGTCCTTTTTTCGGTTAATATTGAACCTGCAGCACTGAATACTCTTTCTGATAGGACACTTGCTGCCGGGCAAGCAAGCTCCTGCAATGCATATTCTGCCAATTCTGGCCAGGTGTCTAATTTGGAGGCCCAGTAATCAAATGGGAATGACGGTTGAGGGAGAACATCGATAAGGGATGAAAAATAGTTAGTAACCATACTGGACAAATGTTGTCTCCTGTCACTTTCAATTGATGCAGCAGTACCTGTCCTGTCTGCGGTCATAGCAAAATCACTCCACAACCTGGTCAGAAAACCCCTCTGTCCAACGCCACTTCTGATGTGTGCACCCCTAACACTCCTAGTCTGCTGCCCCCTGGAGCTCGTGTGAGAACGATCACGTGCGCTGTGTGCTGGGAATGCCTGAAGCAAACGGTCAACAAGAGTTGATTGTTTGGTTGCTAATATTAGTTCCAAGTTCTCATGTGGCATAATATTTTGCAATTTGCCTTTATAGCGTGGATCAAGGAGGCAGGCCAACCAGTAATCGTCATCGTTCATCATTTTCGTAATGCGTGTGTCCCTTTTTAGGATACGTAAGGCATAATCCGCCATGTGGGCCAAAGTTCCAGTTGTCAAATCTCCGGTTGTGATTGGTTGAGGGGCAGTTGCAGGCAAATCTACGTCACTTGTGTCCCTCAAAAAACCAGAACCCGGCCGTGACACGCAACCAATTTCCTGTGCCCCCGCGAAAGGTTCGGCATTAAAAATATACTCATCCCCATCATCCTCCTCGTCCTCCACCTCCTCTTCGCCCGCTACCTCGTCCTGTACACTGCCCTGACCAGACAATGGCTGACTGTCATCAAGGCTTTCCTCTTCCTCTGGTGCAGACGCCTGCTCCTTTATGTGCGTCAAACTTTGCATCAGCAGACGCATTAGGGGGATGCTCATGCTTATTACGGCGTTGTCTGCACTAACCAGCCGTGTGCATTCCTCAAAACACTGAAGGACTTGACACATGTCTTGTATCTTAGACCACTGCACACCTGACAACTCCATGTCTGCCATCCTACTGCCTGCCCGTGTATCCTCCCACAAATAAATAACAGCACGCCTCTGTTCGCACAGTCTCTGAAGCATGTGCAGTGTTGAGTTCCACCTTGTTGCAACGTCTATGATTAGGCGATGCTGGGGAAGGTTCAAAGACCGCTGATAGGTCTGCATACGGCTGGCGTGTACAGGCGAACGTCGGATATGTGAGCAAAGTGCACGCACTTTGAGGAGCAGGTCGGAGAACCCAGGATAAGTTTTCAATAAGCACTGCACCACCAGGTTTAAGGTGTGAGCCAGGCAAGGAATGTGTTTCAGTTGGGAAAGGGAGATGGCAGCCATGAAATTCCTTCCGTTATCACTCACTACCTTGCCTGCCTCAAGATCTACTGTGCCCAGCCACGACTGTGTTTCTTGTTGCAAGAACTCGGACAGAACTTCCGCGGTGTGTCTGTTGTCGCCCAAGCACTTCATAGCCAATACAGCCTGCTGACGCTTGGCAGTAGCTGGCCCATAATGGGACAACTGGTGTGCAACAGTGTCATCTGCCGATGGAGTGGTTGGCAGACTGCGTTCTGTGGAAGAGCTGTAGCTTCTGCAGGAGGACGAGGAGGAGGAGGAGGAGGGGGTGCGAACGCCTACAGCCAACTGTTTCCTAGACCGTGGGCTAGGCACAACTGTCCCTAAATTGATGTCGCCTGTGGACCCTGCATCCACCACATTCACCCAGTGTGCCGTGATGGACACATAACGTCCCTGGCCATGCCTACTGGTCCATGCATCTGTAGTCAGGTGCACCTTTGTACTCACAGATTGCCTGAGTGCATGGACGATGCGCTGTTTAACATGCTGGTGCAGGGCTGGGATGGCTTTTCTGGAAAAAAAGTGTCGACTGGGTAGCTCGTATCGTGGTTCAGCGTACTCCATCAGGGCTTTGAAAGCTTCGCTTTCAACTAACCGGTAGGGCATCATCTCTAACGAGATTAGTCTAGCTATGTGGGCGTTAAAACCCTGTGTACGCGGATGCGAGGATAAGTACTTCCTTTTTCTAACCAGAGTCTCATGTAGGGTGAGCTGGACTGGAGAGCTGGAGATCGTGGAACTTTCGGGTGTGCCGGTGTACATGGCAGACTGAGAGACGGTTGGAGACGGTATTGTTTCCGCCGGTGCCCTAGATGCAATATTTCCTCCTACAAAACTGGTGATTCCCTGACCCTGACTGCTTTTGGCTGGCAAAGAAACCTGCACAGATACTGCCGGTGGTGCGGAAAATGGTGGCCTTACAGTGACGGAAGGGATGTTGCGTTGCTGACTAGCTTCATTGGCCGAGGGTGCTACAACCTTGAGGGACGTTTGGTAGTTAGTCCAGGCTTGAAAATGCATGGTGGTTAAGTGTCTATGCATGCAACTAGTATTTAGACTTTTCAGATTCTGACCTCTGCTTAAGCTAGTTGAACATTTTTGACAGATGACTTTGCGCTGATCAGTTGGATGTTGTTTAAAAAAATGCCAGACTGCACTCTTCCTAGACTCGGATCCCTTTTCAGGGATTGCAGACTGAGCTTTAACCGGATGGCAACGCTGTGCTCCAACAGGTTTTGGCTTTGACACGCGTTTTGGGCCAGATACGGGCCCGGCAGATGGAACCTGTTGCGATGTTGATGCCTGCTGCGGCCCCTCCTCCACCTCCGCTTCTGAACTACTGCCGCCTGCACCCTGTTCCCCCAATGGCTGCCAATCGGGGTCAATAACTGGGTCATCTATTACCTCCTCTTCGAGCTCGTGTGCAACTTTGTCTGTGTCACTGTGTCGGTCGGTGGTATAGCGTTCGTGGCGGGGCAACATAGTCTCATCAGGGTCTGATTGTGGATCTGTACCCTGAGAGGGCAATGTGGTGGTCTGAGTCAAAGGAGCAGCATAGTACTCTGGCTGTGGCTGTGCATCAGTGCACTCCATGTCAGAATATACTTGTAATGGGCATGGCCTGTTAAATGTTTCACTTTCTAAGCCAGGGACGGTATGTGTAAAGAGCTCCATGGAGCGACCCGTTGTGTCGCCTGCTGCATCCTTCTCTCTTGTTGTAGTTTTTGCTGAGGAGGACAAGGAAGCGACTTGTCCCTGACCGTGAACATCCACAAGCGACGCGCTGCTTTTACATTTACCAGTTTCGGAAGAGGAGGCAAAAGAGCTAGAGGCTGAGTCTGCAATGTAAGCCAAAACTTGCTGTTGCTGCTCCGCCTTTAAAAGCGGTTTTCCTACTCCCAGAAAAGAGAGCGTTCGAGGCCTTGTGTAGCCTGACGACGAAACTGGCTCCACAGCTCCAGACTTAGGTGGAATATTTTTATCCCCACGACCACCTGATGCTCCACTACCACTACCATCATTACCAGCTGACAATGAACGCCCACGACGACCTCTTGCACCAGACTTCCTCATTGTTTTAAAATCTTAACCAAAGTAACTTTATTTGTTGCTGTCAAACAACTTACACGGTGAGCTATAACTTCAGTATGATTTCAATATCCCTTAACAGGTTGGTGAGACCACAAGGAAAATCAGGCACAATGTTACACACTCTGTTTTCTGTGGCACAAAATCACAGAGATGACACACACGCAGGACTGTCACTCAAGCACTAATGTCAATATTAATCTCCCACCTAATTATTTTTTTTTTTTTTCTCAGGGAGACTTTAGAAACCAAATAATATTAAAAAAAAAAAAAAAAAAAAGGCTTTCTATGGCCCACAATTAGAGAGAGAGAGGTGTCACACCCAGGAGTCAAGACTGGCGCACAAGCTGAAAGGGCAATATTACTCTCCCACTGTTTTTTTAAGTTTTTTTTTTATTTCAGGGAGACTTTAGAAACCAAATAATATTAAAAAAAAAAAAAAAAAATAGGCTTTCTATAGCCCACTGAATGAGAGAGAGAGGTGGCACACCCAGGAGTCAAGACTGGCACACAAGCTGAAAGGGCAATATTACTCTCCCACTGTTTTTTTATGTTTTTTTTTTTTTTTCAGGGAGACTTTAGAAACCAAATAATATTAAAAAAAAAAAAAAAAAAATAGGCTTGCTATAGCCCACTGAATGAGAGATAGCACACACAGCAGTGGCACACAAGCCCTGACTGAGGCCAATATTTTTCTCCCACTGATTGATGTAGTGTTTTTGTGTTGAGGTAGAATTTAGAACACAAATCACGGAAAAAATAAATAGGCTTTCTATGGCCCACTGAATGAAAGGGAGAGAGGTGGCACACCCAGGAGTCAAGACTGGCACACAAGCTGAAAGGGCAATATTACTCTCCCACTGTTTTTTTATGTATTTTTTGTTTTTTAAGGGAGACTTTAGAAACCCAATAATATTTAAAAAAAAAATAAATAGGCTTTCTATGGCCCACTGAATGAGAGGGAGAGAGGTGGCACACCCAGGAGTCAAGACTGGCACACAAGCTGAAAGGGCAATATTACTCTCCCACTGTTTTTTTAGGTTTTTTTTTTTTTTTCAGGGAGACTTTAGAAACCAAATAATATTAAAAAAAAAAAAAAAAAAATAGGCTTGCTATAGCCCACTGAATGAGAGATAGCACACACAGCAGTGGCACACAAGCCCTGACTGAGGCCAATATTTTTCTCCCACTGATTGATGTAGTGTTTTTGTGTTGAGGTAGAATTTAGAACACAAATCACGGAAAAAATAAATAGGCTTTCTATGGCCCACTGAATGAAAGGGAGAGAGGTGGCACACCCAGGAGTCAAGACTGGCACACAAGCTGAAAGGGCAATATTACTCTCCCACTGTTTTTTTATGTATTTTTTGTTTTTTAAGGGAGACTTTAGAAACCCAATAATATTTAAAAAAATAAATAAATAGGCTTTCTATGGCCCACTGAATGAGAGGGAGAGAGGTGGCACACCCAGGAGTCAAGACTGGCACACAAGCTGAAAGGGCAATATTACTCTCCCACTGTTTTTTTAGGTTTTTTTTTTTTTTCAGGGAGACTTTAGAAACCAAATAATATTAAAAAAAAAAAAAAAAAATAGGCTTGCTATAGCCCACTGAATGAGAGATAGCACACACAGCAGTGGCACACAAGCCCTGACTGAGGCCAATATTTTTCTCCCACTGATTGATGTAGTGTTTTTGTGTTGAGGTAGAATTTAGAACACAAATCACGGAAAAAATAAATAGGCTTTCTATGGCCCACTGAATGAAAGGGAGAGAGGTGGCACACCCAGGAGTCAAGACTGGCACACAAGCTGAAAGGGCAATATTACTCTCCCACTGTTTTTTTATGTATTTTTTGTTTTTTAAGGGAGACTTTAGAAACCCAATAATATTTTAAAAAAAAATAAATAGGCTTTCTATGGCCCACTGAATGAGAGGGAGAGAGGTGGCACACCCAGGAGTCAAGACTGGCACACAAGCTGAAAGGGCAATATTACTCTCCCACTGTTTTTTTAGGTTTTTTTTTTTTTTTCAGGGAGACTTTAGAAACCAAATAATATAAAAAAAATAAAAAAAAAAATAGGCTTGCTATAGCCCACTGAATGAGAGATAGCACACACAGCAGTGGCACACAAGCCCTGACTGAGGCCAATATTTTTCTCCCACTGATTGATGTAGTGTTTTTGTGTTGAGGTAGAATTTAGAACACAAATCACGGAAAAAATAAATAGGCTTTCTATGGCCCACTGAATGAAAGGGAGAGAGGTGGCACACCCAGGAGTCAAGACTGGCACACAAGCTGAAAGGGCAATATTACTCTCCCACTGTTTTTTTATGTATTTTTTGTTTTTTAAGGGAGACTTTAGAAACCCAATAATATTTAAAAAAATAAATAAATAGGCTTTCTATGGCCCACTGAATGAGAGAGAGGTGGCACACCCAGGAGTCAAGACTGGCACACAAGCTGAAAGGGCAATATTACTCTCCCACTGTTTTTTTATGTATTTTTTGTTTTTTTAAGGGAGACTTTAGAAACCCAATAATATTTAAAAAAATAAATAAATAGGCTTTCTATGGCCCACTGAATGAGAGGGAGAGAGGTGGCACACCCAGGAGTCAAGACTGGCACACAAGCTGAAAGGGCAATATTACTCTCCCACTGTTTTTTTATGTTTTTTTTTTTTTTTCAGGGAGACTTTAGAAACCAAATAATATTAAAAAAACCAAAAAAAAAAAATAGCCTTTCTATGGCCCACTGAATGAGAGAGAGAGGTGGCACACCCAGGAGTCAAGACTGGCACACAAGCTGAAAGGGCAATATTACTCTCCCACTGTTTTTTTATGTATTTTTTGTTTTTTAAGGGAGACTTTAGAAACCCAATAATATTTTAAAAAAAAAAAAATAGGCTTTCTATGGCCCACTGAATGAGAGGGAGAGAGGTGGCACACCCAGGAGTCAAGACTGGCACACAAGCTGAAAGGGCAATATTACTCTCCCACTGTTTTTTTATGTTTTTTTTTTTTTTTTTCAGGGAGACTTTAGAAACCAAATAATATTAAAAAAACCAAAAAAAAAATAGCCTTTCTATGGCCCACTGAATGAGAGAGAGAGGTGGCACACCCAGGAGTCAAGACTGGCACACAAGCTGAAAGGGCAATATTACTCTCCCACTGTTTTTTTATGTATTTTTTGTTTTTTAAGGGAGACTTTAGAAACCCAATAATATTTAAAAAAAAAAATAAATAGGCTTTCTATGGCCCACTGAATGAAAGGGAGAGAGGTGGCACACCCAGGAGTCAAGACTGGCACTGTTGTGAATTTGGATTTTGGGCTCCCCCGGTGGCCACTGGTGGAATTGAACTTGTGTCATCATCTTTTCTGTTCACCTGTTCTCATCAGATCTGGGTGTCGCTATATAATCTGGCTTCTCTGTTAGTTGCTTGCCGGTCAACAATGTTATCAGAAGCCTCTCTGTGCTTGTTCCTGCTCCCAGACATCTACTAGATAAGTTGGACTTTCGTCCATGTTTGTTTTTGCTTTTTGGTTCCAGTTCACAGCTGCAGTTTCGTTACTGTGTCTGGAAAGCTCTTGTTGATCAGGAATTGCCACTCCGGTATTATGAGTTAATGCCAGAGTCCTAAAGTAATTTCTGGATGGTGTTTTGTTAGGGTTTTCTGCTGACCATGAAAGTGTTCTTTCTGTCTTCTGCTATCTAGAAAGCGGACCTCAAATTTGCTAAAACTATTTTCCTGCTGTGTTTGTTATTTCATCTAAAATCACCGCCAATATATGTGGGGGGCCTCTGTCTCCTTTTTGGGCATTTCTCTAGAGGTGAGCCAGGTCTTATATTTCCCTCTGCTAGCATTATTTAGTTCTCCGGCCGGCGCTGGGCATATAGGGATAAAAAGTAGGACATGCTACCTGGCTACTTCTAGTTGTGCGGTAGGTTTAGTTCATGGTCAGTACAGTTCCCATCTTCCAAGAGCTAGTTCCTATATAGGCTTATGCTATGTTCTCTAGCCATGGAGATCATGACAGTTTGACCGGCCCACTAAAGGGTTAATTCCTTGGCTGAGAAAGGAGTGAAATAAGAAGTCTGCTGAGAGTTTTTTTTTTTTTTTTTGTGCTCTTAATTGGATCATTTGCCAGTCTGTCTATGCTGCAGTCTTTCTTTTTTTTTTTTCTCTCCTTCTAATCTTTGAATGGCTCTGTGTTCACCTGTTTATTATGGATCTTCAGAGTGTAATTGCAGGGTTGAATAATCTCACCACGAAAGTACAAAATTTGCAAGATTTTGTTGTTCATGCTCCGGTATCTGAACCGAGAATTCCTTTGCCGGAATTTTTCTCGGGGAATAGATCTGGTTTTCAGAATTTTAGAAATAATTGCAAGTTATTTTTGTCCCTGAAATCTCGCTCTGCCGGAGACCCTGCACAGCAGGTTCGGATTGTGATTTCTCTGCTCCGTGGCGACCCTCAAGACTGGGCTTTTTCATTGGCACCAGGGGATCCTGCGTTGCGCAGTGTAGATGCGTTTTTTCTGGCCTTGGGGTTGCTTTATGACGAACCTCATTTGGAACTTCAGGCAGAAAAAACTTTGATGTCCCTATCGCAGGGGCAAGATGAAGCTGAAATTTACTGCCAAAGATTCCGTAAATGGTCTGTGCTTACTCAGTGGAATGAGTGTGCCTTGGCGGCTACTTTCAGAGAGGGTCTCTCTGATGCCATTAAGGATGTTATGGTGGGGTTCCCTGTGCCTGCGGGTCTGAATGAGTCCATGACAATGGCCATTCAGATCGATAGGCGTCTGCGGGAGCGCAAACCAGTGCACCATCTGGCGGTGTCCACTGAGAAGACGCCAGAAAGTATGCAGTGTGATAGAATTCTGTCCAGAAGCGAGCGGCAGAATTTTAGACGGAAAAATGGGTTGTGTTTCTATTGTGGGGATTCTACTCATGTTATATCAGCATGCTCTAAGCGCACTAAAAAGCTTGATAAGTCTGTTTCCATTGGCACTTTACAGTCTAAGTTTATTTTGTCTGTGACCCTGATTTGCTCTTTGTCATCTATTACCACGGACGCCTATATCGACTCTGGCGCCGCTTTGAGTCTTATGGATTGGTCCTTTGCCAATCGTTGTGGGTATGATTTAGAGCCTTTGGAGACTCTTATTCCTCTGAAGGGGATTGACTCCACCCCATTGGCTAATAATAAACCACAATACTGGACACAAGTAACTATGCGTATTAATCCGGATCACCAGGAGATTATTCGTTTTCTGGTGCTGTATAATCTACATGATGATTTGGTGCTAGGATTGCCATGGCTGCAGTCTCACAACCCAGTCCTTGACTGGAGAGCTATGTCTGTGTTGAGCTGGGGATGTAAGGGGACTCATGGGGATGTACCTTTGGTTTCCATTTCATCATCTATCCCCTCTGAAATCCCTGAGTTCCTGTCTGATTATCGTGACGTCTTTGAAGAACCCAAGCTGGGTTCACTACCTCCGCACCGTGAGTGCGATTGTGCTATAGATTTAATTCCGGGTAGTAAATACCCAAAGGGTCGTTTATTTAATCTGTCTGTGCCTGAACATGCTGCTATGCGAGAATATATAAAGGAGTCCTTGGAAAAGGGACATATTCGTCCATCGTCATCTCCCTTAGGAGCCGGCTTTTTCTTTGTGTCAAAAAAAGACGGCTCTTTGAGACCATGTATTGATTATCGGCTTTTGAATAAAATCACGGTTAAATATCAATACCCATTGCCGTTGCTGACTGATTTGTTTGCTCGCATAAAGGGGGCCAAGTGGTTCTCTAAGATTGATCTCCGTGGGGCGTATAATTTGGTGCGGATCAGGCAGGGGGATGAGTGGAAAACCGCATTTAATACGCCCGAGGGCCACTTTGAGTATTTGGTGATGCCTTTTGGTCTTTCTAATGCCCCTTCAGTCTTCCAGTCCTTTATGCATGATATTTTCCGCGATTTTTTGGATAAATTTATGATAGTGTATCTGGATGATATTCTGATTTTTTCGGATGACTGGGACTCTCATGTCCAGCAAGTCAGGAGGGTTTTTCAGGTTTTGCGGTCTAATTCTCTGTGTGTCAAGGGTTCTAAGTGTGTTTTTGGGGTTCAGAGAATTTCCTTTTTGGGATATATTTTTTCTCCCTCTTCCATTGAGATGGATCCTGTCAAGGTTCAAGCTATTTGTGATTGGACGCAGCCCTCTTCTCTTAAAAGTCTTCAGAAATTTTTGGGCTTTGCCAACTTTTATCGTCGATTTATTGCTGGTTTTTCGGATGTCGTTAAGCCATTGACCGATTTGACTAGACAGGGTGCTGATGTTGCTAATTGGTCCCCTGATGCTGTGGAGGCTTTTCAGGAGCTTAAGCGCCGTTTTTCTTCTGCCCCTGTGTTGCGTCAGCCTGATGTGGCTCTTCCTTTTCAGGTTGAGGTCGACGCTTCTGAGATCGGAGCTGGGGCAGTGTTGTCGCAGAAAAGTTCTGACTGCTCCGTGATGAGGCCTTGTACCTTCTTTTCCCGTAAATTTTCGCCCGCTGAGCGGAATTATGATGTTGGGAATCGGGAGCTTTTGGCCATGAAGTGGGCGTTTGAGGAGTGGCGCCATTGGCTTGAGGGGTCCAGACATCAGGTGGTGGTATTGACTGACCACAAAAATTTGATTTATCTTGAGACCGCCAGGCGCCTGAATCCTAGACAGGCGCGCTGGTCATTATTTTTTTCTCGGTTTAATTTTGTGGTGTCATACCTACCGGGTTCTAAGAATGTTAAGGCGGATGCCCTTTCTAGGAGTTTTGAGCCTGATTCACCCGGCAACTCTGAGCCCACAGGTATCCTTAAGGATGGAGTTATTTTGTCAGCCGTTTCTCCAGACCTGCGGCGGGCCTTGCAGGAGTTTCAGGCGGATAGACCGGATCGTTGTCCGCCTGATAGGCTGTTTGTTCCTGATGATTGGACCAGTAGAGTCATCTCTGAGGTGCATTCTTCTGCATTGGCAGGTCATCCTGGAATTTTTGGTACCAGGGATTTGGTGGCAAGATCCTTCTGGTGGCCTTCCCTGTCACGAGATGTGCGAGGCTTTGTGCAGTCTTGTGACGTTTGTGCTCGGGCCAAGCCTTGTTGTTCTCGGGCTAGTGGATTATTGTTGCCCTTGCCTATTCCTAAGAGGCCTTGGACGCACATCTCGATGGATTTTATTTCAGATCTGCCTGTTTCCCAGAAAATGTCTGTCATCTGGGTGGTGTGTGACCGTTTTTCTAAGATGGTCCATTTGGTTCCCCTGCCCAAATTGCCTTCTTCTTCCGAGTTGGTTCCCCTGTTTTTTCAAAATGTTGTTCGTTTGCATGGTATTCCTGAGAATATCGTTTCTGACAGAGGAACCCAATTTGTGTCTAGATTTTGGCGGGCATTCTGTGCTAGGATGGGCATAGATTTGTCTTTTTCGTCTGCTTTTCACCCTCAGACTAATGGCCAGACCGAGCGGACTAATCAGACCCTGGAGACATATCTGAGGTGTTTTGTGTCTGCTGACCAGGATGATTGGGTTGCTTTTTTGCCATTGGCGGAGTTCGCCCTCAATAATCGGGCCAGCTCTGCCACCTTGGTGTCCCCGTTTTTCTGTAATTCGGGGTTCCATCCTCGATTTTCCTCCGGTCAGGTGGAGTCCTCGGATTGTCCTGGAGTGGATGCGGTGGTGGAGAGATTGCATCATATTTGGGGGCAGGTGATGGACAATTTGAAGTTGTCCCAGGAGAAGACTCAGCTTTTTGCCAACCGTTACCGTCGTGTTGGTCCTCGGCTTTGTGTTGGAGATTTGGTGTGGTTGTCTTCTCGTTTTGTCCCTATGAGGGTCTCTTCTCCTAAGTTTAAGCCTCGGTTCATCGGTCCGTATAAAATATTGGAGATTCTTAACCCTGTTTCCTTCCGTTTAGACCTCCCTGCATCCTTTTCCATTCATAACGTTTTTCATCGGTCGTTATTGCGCAGGTATGAGGTACCTGTTGTGCCTTCCGTTGAGCCTCCTGCTCCGGTGTTGGTTGAGGGTGAGTTGGAGTACGTTGTGGAGAAAATCCTAGACTCCCGTGTTTCCAGACGGAGACTCCAGTATTTGGTCAAGTGGAAGGGATACGGCCAGGAGGATAATTCTTGGGTCACTGCATCTGATGTTCATGCCTCCGATCTGGTTCGTGCCTTTCATAGGGCCCATCCTGATCGCCCTGGTGGTTCTGGTGAGGGTTCGGTGCCCCCTCCTTGAGGGGGGGGTACTGTTGTGAATTTGGATTTTGGGCTCCCCCGGTGGCCACTGGTGGAATTGAACTTGTGTCATCATCTTTCCTGTTCACCTGTTCTCATCAGATCTGGGTGTCGCTATATAATCTGGCTTCTCTGTTAGTTGCTTGCCGGTCAACAATGTTATCAGAAGCCTCTCTGTGCTTGTTCCTGCTCCCAGACATCTACTAGATAAGTTGGACTTTCGTCCATGTTTGTTTTTGCTTTTTGGTTCCAGTTCACAGCTGCAGTTTCGTTACTGTGTCTGGAAAGCTCTTGTTGATCAGGAATTGCCACTCCGGTATTATGAGTTAATGCCAGAGTCCTAAAGTAATTTCTGGATGGTGTTTTGTTAGGGTTTTCTGCTGACCATGAAAGTGTTCTTTCTGTCTTCTGCTATCTAGAAAGCGGACCTCAAATTTGCTAAAACTATTTTCCTGCTGTGTTTGTTATTTCATCTAAAATCACCGCCAATATATGTGGGGGGCCTCTGTCTCCTTTTTGGGCATTTCTCTAGAGGTGAGCCAGGTCTTATATTTCCCTCTGCTAGCATTATTTAGTTCTCCGGCCGGCGCTGGGCATATAGGGATAAAAAGTAGGACATGCTACCTGGCTACTTCTAGTTGTGCGGTAGGTTTAGTTCATGGTCAGTACAGTTCCCATCTTCCAAGAGCTAGTTCCTATATAGGCTTATGCTATGTTCTCTAGCCATGGAGATCATGACATGGCACACAAGCTGAAAGGGCAATATTACTCTCCCACTGTTTTTTTATGTATTTTTTGTTTTTTAAGGGAGACTTTAGAAACCCAATAATATTTAAAAAAAAAAATAAATAGGCTTTCTATGGCCCACTGAATGAGAGGGAGAGAGGTGGCACACCCAGGAGTCAAGACTGGCACACAAGCTGAAAGGGCAATATTACTCTCCCACTGTTTTTTTAGGTTTTTTTTTTTTTTCAGGGAGACTTTAGAAACCAAATAATATTAAAAAAAAAAAAAAAAAAATAGGCTTGCTATAGCCCACTGAATGAGAGATAGCACACACAGCAGTGGCACACAAGCCCTGACTGAGGCCAATATTTTTCTCCCACTGATTGATGTAGTGTTTTTGTGTTGAGGTAGAATTTAGAACACAAATCACGGAAAAAATAAATAGGCTTTCTATGGCCCACTGAATGAAAGGGAGAGAGGTGGCACACCCAGGAGTCAAGACTGGCACACAAGCTGAAAGGGCAATATTACTCTCCCACTGTTTTTTTATGTATTTTTTGTTTTTTAAGGGAGACTTTAGAAACCCAATAATATTTAAAAAAAAAAATAAATAGGCTTTCTATGGCCCACTGAATGAGAGCGAGAGAGGTGGCACACCCAGGAGTCAAGACTGGCACACAAGCTGAAAGGGCAATATTACTCTCCCACTGTTTTTTTAGGTTTTTTTTTTTTTTTCAGGGAGACTTTAGAAACCAAATAATATTAAAAAAAAATAAATAAATAGGCTTTCTATGGCCCACTGAATGAGAGGGAGAGAGGTGGCACACCCAGGAGTCAAGACTGGCACACAAGCTGAAAGGGCAATATTACTCTCCCACTGTTTTTTTAGGTTTTTTTTTTTTTCAGGGAGACTTTAGAAACCAAATAATATTAAAAAAAAAAAAAAAAAATAGGCTTGCTATAGCCCACTGAATGAGAGATAGCACACACAGCAGTGGCACACAAGCCCTGACTGAGGCCAATATTTTTCTCCCACTGATTGATGTAGTGTTTTTGTGTTGAGGTAGAATTTAGAACACAAATCACGGAAAAAATAAATAGGCTTTCTATGGCCCACTGAATGAAAGGGAGAGAGGTGGCACACCCAGGAGTCAAGACTGGCACACAAGCTGAAAGGGCAATATTACTCTCCCACTGTTTTTTTATGTATTTTTGGTTTTTTAAGGGAGACTTTAGAAACCCAATAATATTTAAAAAAATAAATAAATAGGCTTTCTATGGCCCACTGAATGAGAGGGAGAGAGGTGGCACACCCAGGAGTCAAGACTGGCACACAAGCTGAAAGGGCAATATTACTCTCCCACTGTTTTTTTAGGTTTTTTTTTTTTTTCAGGGAGACTTTAGAAACCAAATAATATTAAAAAAAAAAAAAAAAAAATAGGCTTGCTATAGCCCACTGAATGAGAGATAGCACACACAGCAGTGGCACACAAGCCCTGACTGAGGCCAATATTTTTCTCCCACTGATTGATGTAGTGTTTTTGTGTTGAGGTAGAATTTAGAACACAAATCACGGAAAAAATAAATAGGCTTTCTATGGCCCACTGAATGAAAGGGAGAGAGGTGGCACACCCAGGAGTCAAGACTGGCACACAAGCTGAAAGGGCAATATTACTCTCCCACTGTTTTTTTATGTATTTTTTGTTTTTTAAGGGAGACTTTAGAAACCCAATAATATTTAAAAAAATAAATAAATAGGCTTTCTATGGCCCACTGAATGAGAGGGAGAGAGGTGGCACACCCAGGAGTCAAGACTGGCACACAAGCTGAAAGGGCAATATTACTCTCCCACTGTTTTTTTAGGTTTTTTTTTTTTTTCAGGGAGACTTTAGAAACCAAATAATATTAAAAAAAAAAAAAAAAAAATAGGCTTGCTATAGCCCACTGAATGAGAGATAGCACACACAGCAGTGGCACACAAGCCCTGACTGAGGCCAATATTTTTCTCCCACTGATTGATGTAGTGTTTTTGTGTTGAGGTAGAATTTAGAACACAAATCACGGAAAAAATAAATAGGCTTTCTATGGCCCACTGAATGAAAGGGAGAGAGGTGGCACACCCAGGAGTCAAGACTGGCACACAAGCTGAAAGGGCAATATTACTCTCCCACTGTTTTTTTATGTATTTTTTGTTTTTTAAGGGAGACTTTAGAAACCCAATAATATTTAAAAAAAAAAATAAATAGGCTTTCTATGGCCCACTGAATGAGAGGGAGAGAGGTGGCACACCCAGGAGTCAAGACTGGCACACAAGCTGAAAGGGCAATATTACTCTCCCACTGTTTTTTTAGGTTTTTTTTTTTTTTCAGGGAGACTTTAGAAACCAAATAATATTAAAAAAAAAAAAAAAAAAATAGGCTTGCTATAGCCCACTGAATGAGAGATAGCACACACAGCAGTGGCACACAAGCCCTGACTGAGGCCAATATTTTTCTCCCACTGATTGATGTAGTGTTTTTGTGTTGAGGTAGAATTTAGAACACAAATCACGGAAAAAATAAATAGGCTTTCTATGGCCCACTGAATGAAAGGGAGAGAGGTGGCATACCCAGGAGTCAAGACTGGCACACAAGCTGAAAGGGCAATATTACTCTCCCACTGGTTTTTTATGTATTTTTTGTTTTTTAAGGGAGACTTTAGAAACCCAATAATATTTAAAAAAAAAAATAAATAGGCTTTCTATGGCCCACTGAATGAGAGGGAGAGAGGTGGCACACCCAGGAGTCAAGACTGGCACACAAGCTGAAAGGGCAATATTACTCTCCCACTGTTTTTTTAGGTTTTTTTTTTTTTTTCAGGGAGACTTTAGAAACCAAATAATATTAAAAAAAAAAAAAAAAATAGGCTTGCTATAGCCCACTGAATGAGAGATAGCACACACAGCAGTGGCACACAAGCCCTGACTGAGGCCAATATTTTTCTCCCACTGATTGATGTAGTGTTTTTGTGTTGAGGTAGAATTTAGAACACAAATCACGGAAAAAATAAATAGGCTTTCTATGGCCCACTGAATGAAAGGGAGAGAGGTGGCACACCCAGGAGTCAAGACTGGCACACAAGCTGAAAGGGCAATATTACTCTCCCACTGTTTTTTTATGTATTTTTTGTTTTTTAAGGGAGACTTTAGAAACCCAATAATATTTAAAAAAATAAATAAATAGGCTTTCTATGGCCCACTGAATGAGAGGGAGAGAGGTGGCACACCCAGGAGTCAAGACTGGCACACAAGCTGAAAGGGCAATATTACTCTCCCACTGTTTTTTTAGGTTTTTTTTTTTTTTCAGGGAGACTTTAGAAACCAAATAATATTAAAAAAAAAAAAAAAAAAATAGGCTTGCTATAGCCCACTGAATGAGAGATAGCACACACAGCAGTGGCACACAAGCCCTGACTGAGGCCAATATTTTTCTCCCACTGATTGATGTAGTGTTTTTGTGTTGAGGTAGAATTTAGAACACAAATCACGGAAAAAATAAATAGGCTTTCTATGGCCCACTGAATGAAAGGGAGAGAGGTGGCACACCCAGGAGTCAAGACTGGCACACAAGCTGAAAGGGCAATATTACTCTCCCACTGTTTTTTTATGTATTTTTTGTTTTTTAAGGGAGACTTTAGAAACCCAATAATATTTAAAAAAAAAAATAAATAGGCTTTCTATGGCCCACTGAATGAGAGGGAGAGAGGTGGCACACCCAGGAGTCAAGACTGGCACACAAGCTGAAAGGGCAATATTACTCTCCCACTGTTTTTTTAGGTTTTTTTTTTTTTTTCAGGGAGACTTTAGAAACCAAATAATATTAAAAAAAAAAAAAAAAAATAGGCTTGCTATAGCCCACTGAATGAGAGATAGCACACACAGCAGTGGCACACAAGCCCTGACTGAGGCCAATATTTTTCTCCCACTGATTGATGTAGTGTTTTTGTGTTGAGGTAGATTTTAGAACACAAATCACGGAAAAAATAAATAGGCTTTCTATGGCCCACTCAGTGAGAGATGGCACACACAGGGATGGCACTGTAGCAGAAATGCCAATCTTAATCTCCCACAAAAAAAAACAAAACAAAAAAAAAAACTGTCCTACAATTACTATCTCCCTGCAGTAATCTAAGCCAGGTATGGCAGGCAGCAATAGGAGTGGACTGATGCACAAATTAAATAAAAAGTGTGGACAAACAAAAAAGATAGCTGTGCAGAAAGGAAGGAACAAGAGGATATGTGCTTTGAAAAAAGCAGTTGGTTTCCACAGTGGCGTACACACAGCAATACAGCTATCACGGAGCCTTCTAGGGCAGCCCAATGAGCTACAGCGCTGAGGGGAAAAAAAAAAAAAAATAGCTTCCACAGTCCCTGCACACCGAAGGTGGTGTTGGACAGTGGAAATCGCTGCAGCACAAGCGGTTTGGTGGTTAGTGGACCCTGCCTAACGCTCTCCCTGCTTCTGACGAAGCGGCAGCAACCTGTCCCTAAGCTCAGATCAGCAGCAGTAAGATGGCGGTCGGCGGGAACGCCCCTTTATAGCCCCTGTGACGCCGCAGACAGCAAGCCAATCACTGCAATGCCCTTCTCTAAGATGGTGGGGACCAGGATCTATGTCATCACGCTGCCCACACTCTGCGTTCACCTTCATTGGCTGAGAAATGGCGCTTTTCGCGTCATTGAAACGCGACTTTGGCGCGAAAGTCGCGTACCGCATGGCCGACAAGCACAGGGGTCGGATCGGGTTTCATGAGACGCCGACTTAGCCAAAAGTCGGCGACTTTTGAAAATGATCGACCCGTTTCGCTCAACCCTACTCACCACCACTTAGAATTGTCTCTCCTTATAAAGGGGCCAATTTACAACCACATGGAAAACCTATATTGTACATATGTCTCAGAATTCTATCAAAAACTACAGGTAGAAGAAGCATGTATATTATAAATTGATCACTGTGTTTAATAATTCAGAAGTGAAGAACTGACATTGACGAGATACGTCACGGTAATTTTCATGCAATGTTATTTTATTACCAACCCCCAAAAATTATGTTCTGCAAAGAAATTGTCTCTTTTCACTGATTATTGTCATTTTTTGCTTTTTTAAATGATCACAATCTGATTGCATATCTTGAAGGTAATGACTCAAACCACGATTCTTCTGGTTGTGTAGATCCCAAATGCCAACTCACTCTACTCCAAATTCCTTCCACTTTCTGATTTTAGGTCAATTTAATAACCAAAGCACATTTTTATTTTATTAACAATAATTTAATAGTTTAAGTTTAGATTAAGTTAAGAATATTAAATACAATTTTGCAATATGAAAATTCCAAAATGTTTAGCATAAATAATTGATAACAAGTGATGGTAACACAATGAACACAAAGCCAGAAATGTATTTTGGTTTTATCTCGATACATACGGCGGGTGGAGTTTATGGTCTACAAGAATGAAGGAGGACATCCAGAATTTTCAGGAAGTAAGATACAATCTTTCCAATGTGGGTAGATCTGGTTGGATTGTTCGTCATTGCTCTTCAATGAGGAAGGAACATTCCTACAATGTGTCGGAAGTAAAGTGAACAGTACTATTGAATATAAGAGAGCAATGTGAGGTTTCTGAAGCCAAAATCCCAATTCTTGATCTTAAATCCATCATTGTGCAATTTTGTTGAGTTTTTGTACTTTTGTTGTGTATTTTGGACAATTTACTTCTGATATAGGGAGTTGAGTATGTTGTTCAAATTTATAAGTCACTGGTTTCTAAGTTGTAAATTTCCATGTCTGGGGTCTTCAGTCCTGGTTGATGTCTAGATCTCTTAATGGCTGGGAGAACTTTTCTTGGGACAGTTGATGTCTCAGGCAGTAGATACTTCAGGTCTCTGGATTTTAAACTTTATTAGTCAAAATAAAAGAAGACAAAAAAGACAGAATTAAAACAGAGACGATAGAGTTTGCGTAAATGTCCCAAATTTTGGAATACATAATGGCAAAAATTAGAGCAATAAAAAGTGTCTAAACTCATTGTATAGCAAGTAGTGTTGAGCGATACCATCCGATACTTGAAAGTATCGGTATCGGAAAGTATCGGCCGATACCGGCAAAGTATCGGATCTAATCCGATACCGATACCCGATACCAATACAAGTCAATGGGACTCAAGTATCGGACGGTATCCCTGATGGTTCCCAGGGTCTGAAGGAGAGGAAACTCTCCTTCAGGCCCTGGGAACCATATTAATGTGTAAAATAAAGAATTAAAATAAAAAATATTGATATACTCACCTCTCCGACGCAGCCTGGACTTTACCGCCGTAACCGGGAGCCTTCTTTGCTTAAAATGCGCGCGTTTAATGGTTTCCGTGACATCACGGCTTCTGATTGGTCGCGTGCCGCCCATGTGACCGCGACGTGACCAATCACAACAAGCCGTGACGTAATTTTCAGGTCCTGAATGCCTAATTCTAGGCATTCAGGATTTGAAAATTACGTCACGGCTTGTGATTGGTCGCGTCGCCCATGTGACCGCGACGCGACCAATCACAAGCCGTGACGTCACGGGAGGCAGTAAACGCGCGCATTTTAAAATTACGTCACGGCTTCTGATTGGTCGCGTGCCGCCCATGTGACCGCGACGCGACCAATCACAAGCCGTGATGTAATTTTCAAATCCTGAATGCCTAGAATTAGGCATCAGGACCTGAAAATTACGTCACGTCTTGTTGTGATTGGTCGCGGTCACATGGGCGGCACACGACCAATCAGAAGCCGTGACGTCACGGAAACCATTTAACGCGCGCATTTTAAGCAAAGAAGGCTCCCGGTTACGGCGGTAAAGTCCAGGGGCCTCCGGACAGGTGAGTATATCCCTATTTTTTATTTTAATTCTTTATTTTACACATTTATATGGATCCCAGGGCCTGAAGGAGAGTTTCCTCTCCTTCAGACCCTGGGAACCATACACTGGAAACTTCCGATTCCGATTCCCGATACCACGAAAGTATCGGATCTCAGTATCGGAATTCCGATACAGCAAGTATCGGCCGATACCCGATACTTGCGGTATCGGAATGCTCAACACTAATAGCAAGGCTAAAAATGAATTTATAGATTTATAGATTTACACACCCAATAAACCTTCTGTCCAGACAAAAAGTCTTAATAGTCTTATCAAGTATACCTATACTTGATAAAGACTATTTGGTCGAAATGTTGTATAATGGCGGAATAAAGTTTTTTCCAATCATTCATCTGGACTGGATGCTGTTCATATTTTATTTTGGAGTTACTACGTCCAATTGGGTCTGTGGACTTGGATTGTGCATCCTTTTTTTCTGATGTGCTGTCAGCTGTCTCTTTTTTTCTTATAAAATCTTAATACAGACTTATAATGGGTGTCCAAAAATGTGACAACAACTGAACCCATAAGTCAACACCAATAGTCAAAGGGAACCTGTCACTCGATTTATGCTCTCCAAACCATGGAAGTTAAGTGAAAGCAATCTGTACCCCGAGCTTGGCTACAACTCACAAACAGGCTCTAGTAATGGGGATGGAAGAGTAAAATGAAAAATACCTGAAGTGATGTGTCCACTTTTTCCAGTCTAGGCCTGAATTTCTCTTTAGAGCACTGACTGCTCACAGGTGAATCTGAAGTGATGAAGAAAAGCGATATGAACAAACTGAGAAGTTAAAAGCTTTCAAAAGATCTGCTTTTCCTTCTGTAGTTTAGAAACTAGATTAGATACTAATCGTAGTGGCCCGGGCTGAACATTTGGGAGACAAACAATTTAGACCAGCATTGTACATGCCAGTCTTAATGAGGGTGTTTGTTGGAGTCAGATGCATCTAATTCATGAAGAGGAGCATGCCACTTAATAAGTTAGGCACATCTTATAAGGGCCGCGTTCTTCAGTCATAGATGAACTCCAGTCAGTAACTGGAAAACATGTCTAGTAAATTTTGCACCACCAAAGTGGTGTCAAAATGCAGGATTTAGGTGGGCTTCATCACGCTGCCTCCCATACATACTCAATCTAGTTTGAAAATGCTAAAGGTTGCAAAATTTTTACACAATCTCTGAGTTGTACAAAAATGATGTGAATTATAAAGGACAATCACGTATCAATCTGAATATTTTCCTTCATCAAAATAAAAACACCTAAACTCACCTCCTTTGCTGGAGCCATTATAGTCGTGTCGCGACTCACGTTCCCATGGCTCATGTGAGGTTATTATGTCATATGAGTCCTGCCCCCAATCAGTACTGGCGTCAATATCCCCTCCTTCCAAGTTATAAGTAATCAAGAGGAAGTCAGGGTTGTGGTGGCGCTCAATTCCTCTTAATTACTTAATTGTCCGAAGGTGGGGACAGCAACCCAGCACTGATAGGGCGCGCTTGGCTCACATGACATAACCTCACGTGTGCCCCAGAAATGCAAATGCCGGCAGTGCTGTAATGGCACGAAACATGAGTATAGGTGATTTTATTTTAATTGGGGCAAACATTCAGATTGAGAAGGGGTTGTCCATGTAGTGAACCACCCTTTTAATGAATTAAGCCCATAGTCCAAAATCCATATAGATCCAAAATCAAGTGTTGCACACTCTATATATGGGTATGTCTAACATCATGTGATGCCTTCATACTATACACACCTTCCTCTTTAGGTTCTCCTTCTAAGCTCACGTTGTTAAATCCACGTTCCTGGCTCCATTCATCATCATATTCGTACCATTTATCTCTGTCATCTATGCTGTACATGTCCCTAAAGAAACGAAACATAAGCAGTCAACCGAGAGTCTGGAGGAGCAAATAAGTAGCTTGTATAATTTATGTCGTTATTTTATGACATTGGCAGTTGCGTTTATTAATTTATTTTTTTAAACTTATATAACTCCTTAGAAGTGCGTAATGGGTCTACCTCAACTACAGCCTGTACTAATTATGTTACATTATCTGTCCCTACCTGTAACCGCTGGCTCCAATTGGAGCAAATTATCCCTTTTTATGCCATTCTATTAACAAAATAATAAAAAACATATGGGAAATAAGTAACTAGGTCATTTTCACCACACAGTGAATGCCTTAAAAATAAAAACAGAGGCTGGACAGACATCTGTCTGGGATGATTTAGTGAATCCTGCTTTGAGCAGGGGGTTGGACCATATGCCCCAGGAGGTCCCCTTACTCTACCATTCTATGATTCTATGATTCTATGAAAAAAAAGCCAAGACGGTGGTATTTTTATTCTTTCAGAATTTCACCCCACAAAAGATGTTTCTTTCTGAATTTTGATAAGTAAATGTTTCATTCAATTGTACACCTTTTATTATAAAAAAGAACAAGCCCTTGTGTTACTATCTACATGGAAGAATAAAAACCTCATAGCTTTGGTAAATTGGGGATGAAAAGAATGAAAACAAGGGAGAAGAGGTTGAAAATTACCATGGACTAATACATGGCAAATGATGCTCCATATCCATCCCTTTGACATAGTCAATACATGGGATTTAGTAGATGAATGTGGTATTCCTCAACAGAACTCACCAAGATGTCTTTTGCTTTTTTTCATTGTATATGAAGAATGCCACAGTGGCAATAATGATCAAGAGAATCGCAATGGCTGCTCCAACGCCTCCATATGCTCCTGATTTTAGGATTCTCCCTGAGCATTTAGGACCTGTGTATATGTAGAGATCTGTCCTGGCACAACTGTGTTGGAACAAAGTAAAACATTTTAGAAATGTATTCCCATATTGCCATTATTTATGAAGGCACAATAGGGGTTTTGTAACCCCTCTGAACACAAGAAGATTTACTTATGTTAATATATTGGTAATTTGTGGGTGAATCCTATATGTTTCAACTCTGAGTATAACCCTAACCCCAACACACCCCTAACCCTAATCCCAACCATAACCCTAATCCCAACCATAACCGTAATCCCAACCATAACCCTAACCACAACCCTAAACCCAACCCTAGCTCCAACCCGAACCCTAGCTCTAACCACAACCCTAACCCTAGCCCCAAACCTAACCCTAGCCAAAAACTAACCCTAGCTCTAACCCCAATCCTAACCCTAACCCTAAAGGAAAAATTGATTATTATTATTTTTACCTAACTAAGGGGGTGATAAAGGGGGGTTTGAGTTACTATTTTTTTTTATTTTGATCACTGAGATAGGGTCTATCACAGTGATCAAAATTAACCAATAGGAAAAATCTCCTATTGTTGCTGGGTGACGGCCGGCAGATCTCGGCGGGCGCACTGCGCATGCGTCTGCCATTTATTTCTGAGATGATGACATGCAGAACCGTGGGATGGAGGAGGGAGAAATAAATGGGAAATTGGACTTTTTTTTTAATTCGGTGAATAACGGCAATCATAAGACTGGGGATGGTAAAAACAGACCTGAATCATGTTATCTGGGGTTTCAGCTACCCCCAGCAGCCGACACCCCGGAGATTTTCCAAAGTTGGAGGAGCTATACCCTTATTTCTCAGCGGCGTTAAAAAAGTGGCCCCGAGGAACAAGTACCCTTAACTGCTGCTGTTAAAAGGCATATCGGTGGTCATTAAGGGGTTAAAGAGGGCCTGAATGCCTTTCTAGATAAAGATGATATTACAGGTTATGGGTGCTGAACTCTACAAAAGGAAGTTCTTCAAAGCAACTAGTCTGATGGCCGTATGTGTAGCCAGGAAAGGAATTTTTCCTCGAAGGGCTCATTCAGACAGCAGTAAAAACTGGACCTGAACCAGTGCATGAACTAGCCAGAGGCTCTCCCAACCAGAGTGTGACAGCTTCAAGTATTTCAATGCAGCTGTCACGCTCGGGTCGGGGTAGCCACCATGAGTTCTGATCTCTTTTCAATCTATCTGACCATCTGACTGTGCCCTAATATGGGGCATTTAGCTTCTGCTGGGTTTTAATATTTTTTCTTGAGAAACATGTTAGGTTCTAATTTGAAATCAATGGACTTGTGTCTTCTTTCAAACTTAACCCCTTCATGACATGCGTCATGCATGACATGAGTCCTCTCCACTTCATCTCAGAGGATCACAGATCCTACCCCATGAACGCAGCACCAAATATAACATTCATTTATTTATACTTTACTTTTACCTGATTACAATCCAACTCAAGGTTAAGTAGACATTAAACTTAGAAATATATATATTTCTAGGCTTAATGTCCCTTTAACCTTGAGTTGGATTTTAATCAGTACTTTTGGGATAAATATCTTAAAAGATATCACTTTCACCAAAGTTTCTTCTTCTTACTAGTTTCTACATTCAGGAGTCACTCATTCATACTATACAACACCAAGTAAAGAAGGTTAGCGGCACACTTACTAGCAATGTGCACCTGTCTCATTCTGGATCATGCATTGACCTTCATTACAGTCATGGTAGTTCCGTGATGATGGATCACAGTGAGAGATGCAGGTCAGACCTTCAGAAGTGATCACTTCTGTGTAAAACTCTTTAAAGCCTTGAGGAATTATCTCCGTACAATAATCTGTAAGTCACGTTAAAAAATATAAATATTAAGCTAAGTAAAGAGAATAATTCCAAGGAGAATTTGCTTTCTTCTCACCTTGTATTTCCTCTTCGGTAACGTTTCCAAATGTATTATCATAATCATAACATGTCCTATCTGCAGGAGTAAGCACAGAGAGCAGTTAATGATTGTGTCACATTGTAAAGCGTCACAGAGCTCGAGATGTCCACTTCGCAAAATAATGGAACTGCATGGTAAAGTTCTGGATGCCTAACAGGGCCGGAGGAAGATTAAAAAACAGCCCTGTTGTAAGCAGGTTGTGCGGGATGCAGTGACCGACAGGAGGCAGAGCAAGGGTTAACAGGTTTAATAACAGGGGAATACTCCATGCAGGGAGGTAAAGGGTTAAACAGTGAAGTAAACAGTATGGATGGCAAAGGATATTGGGAGGTAAAGAATAACGTTTTAGGAACCGCAGTTCCTGTGAAGCACTTGTGTCAGAAGTTCCTCAAACTTTAGCTCCTGCCGGGAACTCAATAGCAATCGGGGTTATCCTGATTCATTCCTCAGGTTTCCTTCAGATAACTCATCCTCTAAAATATTACGATCCAAAAGACAAAGTATGGCCTTTGTCAATACCTATCATCCGTTTATGTCACTATTTCAGAAAATTATTTTTCGACATTGGTCACTTCTTGAGTCATCTTATCCCGACATAACAGAATTTCAGATCCCTCCATTGATGTGCTATAAATAAAACCACCTAGTTTGCGGAACCTTTTACGCAGGGCAGATATTGGTAGCTCAAGAACTGAGATGAAACAAACATTTCTGACGTCTTCACGCAAGGGCACATTTCCTTGCTTACACTGCTTACAGTGCTCAAATATTACGAAAGGCGACACATTTACTCATCCCAGGTTGGGCAAACGCTTTCCGATTCGTGGCTTTTACAGCTGCGATTCTTCATATGTCATTTATTTAATTAAATGTCCCTGCGGTCCCTGCCCAATCCATGAACACCATGTATCAGACACTGACTGTATGATTTCAGCCAGGTATGTTGGCCTCTTAAACGCTGCAGCATTTCAATTGGGCACCATGTATCAGCTGACCGTCAATGCACTGGTGACCTTTGGTTGACTTGGGTTGAGATGGTGGAGGAACTGAGGATTTCTTATCAGATTAATATACCATAAATCACTTTGCACACTTTAAAAGTGACACATCAGCTTTTGCCTGAATGTTTTTTGGTGTTGCCATCCTTCATCAGACAATATGTTTAGCCAAGCTTGCAGAATATAGAATTAGTCTGGAAGAGCACAGTGTACAGCAGTGTAAATGCCAATGGTAGTGGAGTTCTTTTATGAGATTAGTCACCATTCGTACTGCTATGAAAGTGAACTCTTTCAGAACCTTGGTTATCCTTAGAGTGTCAGATATCTACTGCACATAAGTTGTTATTGCTATTATAAGCAGAGATGAGTATATTGATCTGTAGATCAAATTTGAATGGAATTTCCTGAAATTCATGGTTTCATGAGATTCCGAACACTTTGAGGTTCAGTTTGCGGCTCCCAGAAAAGAAAACTTGGCAACCACAATTTCCCACACTGCAAAAGCATCAGAGAGCAGCCTACCATACTTTTGCATTCCCATAATGCCCTACAACAATGACATTTTTTGGATTATCATACCTTGTACAGTGGTGGTCAGTACCTGGGCTTTCACAGATCACCGGTTCCCAGTGGAGAACAATTTTTATGGCAGATTTGTTGTGCATCTCCAGAGTCACTGGGTTAGGCCGGGGTCAAACTTGCGAGTGCGATGCAAGAAACTCAAACTAGTCTCTCTCATCAATACCTGGCACTGCTGCCGGCACTCGGGACCAGAGCATTCTGCTGCATAGAAATACATGCAGCCATATGGTCCGATCGGAGTGCCGGCAGCAGTGCAGGGCATTGATGCGAGTTTCTCGCATTGCACTTGCAAGTGTGACCCTGACCTTAGACTCTTTCTTCTGTAGAGTGTAAGCTCTGATGATCAGTGGGGTCCTCTCTCTCTCTCTCTCTCTCCTGTAGAATGTAATCTCTTATGGTCAATGGGGTCCTCTCTCTTCTGTAGAGTGTAAGCTCTTATGGTCAACAGGGTCCTCTCTCTCCTGTAGAGTGTAAGCTCTTATGGTCAGTGATGTCCTCTCTCTCCTGTAGAGTGTAAGCTCTTATGGTCAGTGGGGTCCTCTCTCTCCTGTAGAGTGTAAGCTCTTATGGTCAGTGGGGTCCTCTCTCTCCTGTAGAGTGTAAGCTCTTATGGTCAGTGGGGTCCTCTCTCTCTCCTGTAGAGTGTAAGCTCTTATGGTCAGTGATGTCCTCTCTCTCCTGTAGAGTGTAAGCTCTTATGGTCAGTGGGGTCCTCTCTCTCCTGTAGAGTGTAAGCTCTTATGGTCAGCAGGGTACTCTCTCTCCTGTAGAATGTAAGCTCTTATGGTCAGTGGGTCCTCTCTCTCCTGTAGAGTGTGAGCTCTTATGGTCAGTGGGGTCCTCTCTCTTCTGTAGATTGTAAGCTCTTATGGTCAGAGATGTCCTCTCTCTCCTGTAGAGTGTAAGCTCTTATGGTCAGTGGGGTCCTCTCTCTCCTGTAGCGTGTAAACTCTTATGGTCAGCAGGGTTCTCTCTCTCCTGTAGAGTATAAGCTCTTATGGTCAGCAGGGTCCTCTCTCTCCTGTAGAATGTAAGCTCTTATGGTCAGTGGGGTCCTCTCTCTCCTGTAGAGTGTGAGCTCTTATGTACATTGGGGTTCTCTCTCCCCTGTAGAGTGTAGCCTCATATGGTCAGCAGTGTTCTCTAATGCCCGTGCAGTGTAAGATCTTAGATCTTGCGATCAGTGGAATCTTCTCTCTCTCCTGTAGAGTGTAAGCTCTTATGATCAACTGGGTCCTCTCTCTTCTGTAGATTGCAAGCTCCTATGGTCAATGTAGTCCTATCTTTCTCCTATAAAGTGTGAGTTCCTATAGTCAGCGAGGTTCTCTCTCTTTCTCTCGCACTATTTCCTGTCACCTCAAGTTTATTTTCTGAGCATTTCCAATTTTTTTTCCAGACTTTAATGCAAATTTTTTTGCCGAAAGTTTACACTTTTGATAAAATATTTAACCTGAAAATACTTTATGTACTCACTTTTTTTTTAACATTGTAGCACATGAAAACTCTACATTCCTTTGCTGGCTCTCACCACTAGGGTCGAGCGACTTTTCATTTTTTGAGATCGAGTCGGGTTTCACAAAACCCGACTTTCTCAAAAGTCGGGTCGAGTGAAATCGGCCGATCTTATTGAAAAGTCGGGGTCGGGGATCGGCCAAAACACGAAACCCAATGCAATTCAAAGGGGAAGCATACTTTTTTAATATTTGCTTCAGAGCGATAATGTTGAAAAGCCGGTAATTCAATTGCCGGCTTTTCATTTCTCCTGCCTAAACCCGACATGATATGAGACATGGTTTACATACAGTAAACCATGTCATATCCCCCTTTTTTTTGCATATTCCACACTACTAATGTTAGTAGTGTGTATGTGCAAAATTTCGGCGCTGTAGCTATTAAATTTAAGGGTTAAATCGCGGAAAAAATTGGCGTGGGCTCCCGCGCAATTTTCTCTGCCAGAGTGGTAAAGCCAGTGACTGAGGGAAGATATTAATAGCCAGGAGAGGGTCCATGGTTATTGGCCCCCCCTGGCTACAAACATCTGCCCCCAGCCACCCCAGAAAAGGCACATCTGGAAGATGCGCCTATTCTGGCACTTGGCCACTCTCTTCCCACTCCTGTGTAGCGGTGGGATATGGGGTAATGAAGGGTTAATGTCACCTTGCTATTGTAAGGTGACATTGAGCCAGATTAATAATGGTGAGGTGTCAATTCTGACACCTATCCATTATTAATCCAATTGTATGAAAGGGTTAAAAAAACACACTCACATGATTAAAAAGTATTTTAATGAAATAAACACACAGGTTGTTTTAATATTTTATTGCTCTCTCAATCCACCTGAAGACCCTCGCTTGGAAAAATAATAAACCAACAATATACATACCCTCTGATGAACTGTCACGTCCCACGAGGTAAATCCATCTGAAGGGGTTAAAATATTTTACAGGCAGGAGCTCTGCTATAATGCAGCTGTGCTCGTGCCTGTAAACCCCGGGGAATGAAGGAAATGTAGGTCAATGACCTATAGTTACCTTCATTCGTGGCGATGCGCCCTCTGCTGGTTGTCCTCAAATGACCACGAGAGTGGGAACTTTCCTAGAAAGCTCCCAGGCTGCAGTTCATGAGGACATCCAGCAGAGGGCGCATCACAGCGAATGAAGGTAATTACAGGTCATTGACCTACATTACCTTCATTCATTCGCCGGGGTTTACAGGCAGCACCGAGTGCATTAGCACAGCTCCTGCCTGTAAAATATTTTAACCCCTTCAGAATGATTTACATCGTGGGACCTGACAGATCCTCGGATGGTATGTATATTGTTGGTTTATTATTTTTAGAGCGAGAGTCTTCAGGTGGATTGAGAGAGCAATAAAATATTACAACAACCTGTGTGTTTATTTCATTAAAATACTTTTTAATAATGTCTGTGTGTTTTTAACCCTTTCATACAATTGGATTAATAATGGATAGGTGTCATAATTGACGCCTCTCCATTATTAATCTGGCTTAATGTCACCTTACAATAGCAAGGTGACATCAACCCTTCATTACCCCATATCCCACTGCTACACAGGAGTGGGAAGAGAGTGGCCAAGTGCCAGAATAGGCGCATCTTCCAGATGTGCCTTTTCTGGGGTGGCTGGGGGCAGATGTTTGTAGCCGGGGGGGGCCAATAACCGTGGACCCTCTCCTGGCTATTAATATCTGCCCTCAGTCTCTGGCTTTACCACTCTGGCAGAGAAAATTGCGCGGGAGCCCACGCCAATTTTTTCCCCGATTTAACCCTTAAATTTAATAGCTAGAGAGCCGAAATTTTGCACATACACACTACTAACATTAGTAGTGTGGAAAATGCAAAAAAAACGGGGATATGACATGGTTTACTGTATGTAAACCATGTCTCATATCATGTCAGGTTTAGGCAGGAGAAATGAAAAGCCGGCAATTGAATTACCGGCTTTTCAACATTGTCGCGCTGAAGTAAATATAAATATATATATATATGTGTGTCTCTATGATATATATATATATATATATATATATATATATATATATATATATATATATATATATATATATATATAAAAAACGAAACCCGACTTTGGATTACAGATCGTGTACCGCGTTTCACGAAACCCGACTTTGCTAAAAGTCGGCGACTTTTGAAAAGTGCCGATCTGTTTCGCTCAACCCTACTCACCAACACTTAGAATTGTCTCTCCTTATAAAGGGGCCAATTTACAACCACATGGAAAACCTATATTGTACATATGTCTCAGAATTCTATCAAAAACTACAGGTAGAAGAAGCATGTATATTATAAATTGATCACTGTGTTTAATAATTCAGAAGTGAAGAACTGACATTGACGAGATACGTCACGGTAATTTTCATGCAATGTTATTTTATTACCAACCCCCAAAAATTATGTTCTGCAAAGAAATTGTCTCTTTTCACTGATTATTGTCATTTTTTGCTTTTTTAAATGATCACAATCTGATTGCATATCTTGAAGGTAATGACTCAAACCGCGATTCTTCTGGTTGTGTAGATCCCAAATGCCAACTCACTCTACTCCAAATTCCTTCCACTTTCTGATTTTAGGTCAATTTAATAACCAAAGCACATTTTTATTTTATTAACAATAATTTAATAGTTTAAGTTTAGGTTAAGTTAAGAATATTAAATACAATTTTGCAATATGAAAATTCCAAAATGTTTAGCATAAATAATTGATAACAAGTGATGGTAACACAATGAACACAAAGCCAGAAATTTATTTTGGTTTTATCTCGATACATACGGCGGGTGGAGTTTATGGTCTACAAGAATGAAGGAGGACATCCAGAATTTTCAGGAAGTAAGATACAATCTTTCCAATGTGGGTAGATCTGGTTGGATTGTTCGTCATTGCTCTTCAATGAGGAAGGAACATTCCTACAATGTGTCGGAAGTAAAGTGAACAGTACTATTGAATATAAGAGAGCAATGTGAGGTTTCTGAAGCCAAAATCCCAATTCTTGATCTTAAATCCATCATTGTGCAATTTTGTTGAGTTTTTGTACTTTTGTTGTGTATTTTGGACAATTTACTTCTGATATAGGAAGTTGAGTATGTTGTTCAAATTTATAAGCCACTGGTTTCTAAGTTGTAAATTTCCATGTCTGGGGTCTTCAGTCCTGGTTGATGTCTAGATCTCTTAATGGCTTGGAGAACTTTTCTTGGGACAGTTGATGTCTCAGGCAGTAGATACTTCAGGTCTCTGGATTTTAAACTTTATTAGTCAAAATAAAAGAAGACAAAAAAGACAGAATTAAAACAGAGACGATAGAGTTTGCGTAAATGTCCCAAATTTTGGAATACATAATGGCAAAAATTAGAGCAATAAAAAGTGTCTAAACTCATTGTATAGCAAGTAATGTTGAGCGATACTGTCCGATACTTGAAAGTATCGGTATCGGAAAGTATCGGCCGATACCGGCAAAGTATCGGATCTAATCCGATACAGATACCCGATACCAATACAAGTCAATGGGACTCAAGTATCGGACGGTATCCCTGATGGTTCCCAGGGTCTGAAGGAGAGGAAACTCTCCTTCAGGCCCTGGGAACCATATTAATGTGTAAAATAAAGAATTAAAATAAAAAATATTGATATACTCACCTCTCAGACGCAGCCTGGACTTTACCGCCGTAACCGGGAGCCTTCTTTGCTTAAAATGCGCGCGTTTAATGGTTTCCGTGACATCACGGCTTCTGATTGGTCGCGTGCCGCCCATGTGACCGCGACGTGACCAATCACAACAAGCCGTGACGTAATTTTCAGGTCCTGCATGCCTAATTCTAGGCATTCAGGATTTGAAAATTACGTCACGGCTTGTGATTGGTCGCGTCGCGGTCACATGGGCGACGCGACCAATCACAAGCCGTGACGTCACGGGAGGCAGTAAACGCGCGCATTTTAAAATTACGTCACGGCTTCTGATTGGTCGCGTGCCGCCCATGTGACCGCGACACGACCAATCACAAGCCGTGATGTAATTTTCAAATCCTGAATGCCTAGAATTAGGCATCAGGACCTGAAAATTACATAACGTCTTGTTGTGATTGGTCGCGTCGTGGTCACATGGGCGGCACGCGACCAATCAGAAGCTGTGACGTCACGGAAACCATTAAACGTGCGCATTTTAAGCAAAGAAGGCTCCCGGTTACGGCAGTAAAGTCCAGGGGCCTCCGGACAGGTGAGTATATCCCTATTTTTTATTTTAATTCTTTATTTTACACATTTATATGGATCCCAGGGCCTGAAGGAGAGTTTCCTCTCCTTCAGACCCTGGGAACCATACACTGGAAACTTCCGATTCCGATTCCCGATACCACGAAAGTATCGGATCTCAGTATCGGAATTCCGATACAGCAAGTATCGGCTGATACCCGATACTTGCGGTATCGGAATACTCAACACTAATAGCAAGGCTAAAAAAGAATTTATAGATTTATAGATTTACACACCCAATAAACCTTCTGTCCAGACAAAAAGTCTTAATAGTCTTATCAAGTATACCTATACTTGATAAAGACTATTTGGTCGAAATGTTGTATAATGGCGGAATAAAGTTTTTTCCAATCATTCATCTGGACTGGATGCTGTTCATATTTTATTTTGGAGTTACTACGTCCAATTGGGTCTGTGGACTTGGATTGTGCATCCTTTTTTTCTGATGTGCTGTCAGCTGTCTCTTTTTTTCTTATAAAATCTTAATACAGACTTATAATGGGTGTCCAAAAATGTGACAACAACTGAACCCATAAGTCAACACCAATAGTCAAAGGGAACCTGTCACTCGATTTATGCTCTCCAAACCATGGAAGTTAAGTGAAAGCAATCTGTACCCCGAGCTTGGCTACAACTCACAAACAGGCTCTAGTAATGGGGATGGAAGAGTAAAATGAAAAATACCTGAAGTGATGTGTCCACTTTTTCCAGTCTAGGCCTGAATTTCTCTTTAGAGCACTGACTGCTCACAGGTGAATCTGAAGTGATGAAGAAAAGCGATATGAACAAACTGAGAAGTTAAAAGCTTTCAAAAGATCTGCTTTTCCTTCTGTAGTTTAGAAACTAGATTAGATACTAATCGTAGTGGCCCGGGCTGAACATTTGGGAGACAAACAATTTAGACCAGCATTGTACATGCCAGTCTTAATGAGGGTGTTTGTTGGAGTCAGATGCATCTAATTCATGAAGAGGAGCATGCCACTTAATAAGTTAGGCACATCTTATAAGGCTACGTTCACATTAGCGGCGCCCGCCGCAGCGGCGGGCGCCGCAGCGGCGCCGCATGCATCATGCGCCCCTATATTTAACATGGGGGCGCATGGACATGCGGTGCACTTGCTTTTTGCGCCGCATGCGTCCCTGCGGCGCCCGCGTCGGGTCGCGGAGGACGCAGCAAGTTGCATTTTTGCTGCGTCCAAAATCAATGAAAAAAAGGACGCATGCGGCGCAAAAAGCTGCGTTGTGCATGTGTTCACATTTGCGCTGTGCGTTGCGGCGGCGACGCTGCGGCGCACACCGCAAATGTGAACGTAGCCTAAGGGCCGCGTTCTTCAGTCATAGATGAACTCCAGTCAGTAACTGGAAAACATGTCTAGTAAATTTTGCACCACCAAAGTGGTGTCAAAATGCAGGATTTAGGTGGGCTTCATCACGCTGCCTCCCATACATACTCAATCTAGTTTGAAAATGCTAAAAGTTGCAAAATTTTTACACAATCTCTGAGTTGTACAAAAATGATGTGAATTATAAAGGACAATCACGTATCAATCTGAATATTTTCCTTCATTAAAATAAAAACACCTAAACTCACCTCCTTTGCTGGAGCCATTATAGTCGTGTCGCGACTCAAGTTCCCATGGCTCATGTGAGGTTATTATGTCATATGAGTCCTGCCCCCAATCAGCACTGGCGTCAATATCCCCTCCTTCCAAGTTATAAGTAATTAAGAGTAAGTCAGGGTTGTGGTGGTGCTCAATTCCTCTTAATTACTTAGTTGTCCGAAGGTGGGGACAGCAACCCAGCACTGATAGGGCGCGCTTGGCTCACGTGGCATAACCTCACGTGTGCCCCAAAAATGCAAATGTGGACAGCGCTGTAATGGCACGAAACATGAGTATAGGTGATTTTATTTTAATTGAGGCAAACATTCAGATTGAGAAGGGGTTGTCCAAGTAGTGAACCACCCCTTTAATGAATCAAGCCCATAGTCCAAAATCCATATAGATCCAAAATCAAGTATTGCACATTGTATATGCGTATGTCTAACATCATGTGATGCCTTCATACTATACACACCTTCCTCTTTAGGTTCTCCTTCTAAGTTCAGGTTGTTAAATCCACGTTCCTGGCTCCATTCGTCATCATCATATTCGTACCATTTATCTCTGTCATCTTTGCTGTACATGTCCCTAAAGAAACGAAACATAAGCAGTCAACCGAGTGTCTGGAAGAGCAAATAAGTAGCTTGTATAATTTATGTTGTTATTTTATGACATTGGCAGTTGTGTTTATTAATTAATTTTTTTAAACTTATATAACTCTTTGGAAGTGCGTAATGGGTCTACCTCAACTACAGCCAGTACGAATTATGTTACATTATCTGTCCCTACCTGTAACTGCTGGCTCCAATTGGTGCAAATTATTCCTTTTTATGCCATTCTATTAACAAAATAATAAAAAACCTATGGGAATTAAGTAACTAGGTCATTTTCACCACACAGTGAATGCCCTAAAAATAAAAACAGTGGCTGGACAGACATCTGTCTGGGATGATTTAGTGAATCCTGCTTTGAGCAGGGGGTTGGACCAGATGCCCCAGGAGGTCCCCTCTAACTCTACCATTCTATGATTCTATGAAAAAGAGCCAAAACGGTGGTATTTTTTTTTTCTTTCAGAATTTCACCCCACAAAAGATGTTTCCTTCTGAATTTCCATAAGTAAATGTTTCATTCAATTGTACACCTTTTATTATAGAAAGAACAAGCCCTTATGTTACTATCTACGTGGAAGAATTAAAAAGTCACAGCTTTGGTAAATTGGGGATGAAAAGAATGAAAACAAGGGAGAAGAGGTCGAAAATTACCATGGGCCAATACATGGCAAATAATGCTCCATATCCATTCATTTGACCTAGTCAATACATGGGATTTATTAAATGAAGGTGGTATTCCTCAACAGAACTCACCAAGATGTCTTTTTCTTTTTTTCATTGTAGATGAAGAATGCCACAGTGGAAATAATGATCAAGAGAATCGCAATGGCTGCTCCAACACCTCCATATACTCCTGATTTTAGGATTCTCCCTGTGCATTTAGGACCTGTGTATATGTAGAGATCTGTCCTTGCACAACTGTGTTGGAACAAAGTAAAACATTTTAGAAATGTATTCCCATATTGCCATTATTCATGAAGGCACAATAGGGGTTTTGCAACCCTTCTGAACACATGGAGATTTACTTATGTTAACTTATTGGTAATTTGTGGATGAATCCTATATGTTTCAACTCTGAGTATAACCCTAACCCCAACACACCCCTAACCCTAATCTCAACCATAACTGTAATCCCAACCATAACCCTAACCACAACCCTAACCTCAATACCACTCTAACTCCAACACAACCCTAAACCCAACCCTAGCTCCAACACGATCCCTAGCTCTAACCACAACCCTAACCCTAGCCCCAAATCTAACCCTAGCCCAAAACTAACCATAGCTCTAACCCCAACCCTAACCCTAATGGAAAAATTGATAATTGTTATTTTTACCTAACTAAGGGGGTGATAAAGGGGGGTTTGAGTTAAGGTACCTTCACACTGAACAACTTAACAACGATAACGATCCGTGACGTTGCAGCATCCTGGATAGCGATATCGTTGTGTTTGACACGCAGCAGCGATCTGGATCCTGCTGTGACATCGTTGGTCGGAGCTAGAAGGCCAGCACCTTATTTCGTCGCTGGATCACCCGCTGACATTGTTGAGTCGGCATGTGTGACACAGATTCAGCGATGTCCTCACTGGTAACCAGGGTAAACATTGGGTTACTAAGCACAGGGCCACGCTTAGTAACCCGATATTTACCCTGGTTACCATTGTAAATGTAAAAAAACCCAAACACTACATACTTACATTCCGGTGTCTGTCGCGTCCCCCGACGTCCGCTTCCCTGCACTGTGTAAGTGCCGGCCGGCCGTAAAGCAGAGCACAGCGGTGATGTCACCGCTCTGATTCAAGGCCGGCGCTTACACAGTGCAGGGAAGCGGACGCCGGGGGACGCGACAGACACCGGAATTACATACTACGTATGTAGTGTTTGGTTTTTTTTACATTTACACTGGTAACCAGGGTAAACATCGGGTTACTAAGCGCGGCCCTGCGCTTAGTAAACCAATGTTTACCCTGGTTACCCGGGGACTTCGGCATCGTTGGTCGCTGGAGAGCTGTCTGTGTGACAGCTCTCCAGCGACCACACAACGACGAAACAGCGATGCTGCAGCGATCGGCATCGTTGTCTATATCGCTGCAGCATCGCTTAATGTGACGGTATCCTTACATTTTTTTTATTTTGATCACTGTAATAGGGTCTATCACAGTGATCAAAATTAAACAATAGGAAAAATCTATTGTTGCTGGGTGGCAGCCCGCAGATCTCGGCGGGCGCATTTGCGCATGCGTCTGCCATTTATTCCTGAGATGATGACATAGCAGGACTGTGGGATGGAGCCGGAGGGTCCGGGGACACCGGAGGTACCTGAGTGGTTTGAGGGATCCCATTTCTCTCCTCTGGTATGCTAGATCCTAACCGAGGAGAGAGAAATAAATGGGAAATTGGACTTTTTTTTTAAATTCAGTGAATAACGGCAAGCACAACACTGGGGACGGTAAAAACTGACCTGAATCATGTTTTCTGGGGTCTCACCTACCCCCGATAGTCGACACCCTGGAGATTTTCCAAAGCTGGGGAAGCAATACCCTTATTTCTCAGTGGCGTTAAAAAAGCAGTGCTGAGGAACGAGTACCCTTTACTGCTGCTGTTAAAAGGCATATCGGTGATCATTAAAGGGTTAAAGAGGGCCTGGATGCCTTTCTAGATAAAGATGATATTACAGGTTATGGGTGCTAGACTCTGAAAAGGGAAGTTCTTCAAAGCAACTAGTCTGATGGCCGTATGTGTAGCCAGGAAGGAATTTTTCCTCAAAGGGCTCATTCAGACAGCGATAAAAACTGGACCTTGATCGGAACACAGTGCACGAACTGGCTGGAGGCTCTCCCAACCACAGTGTGACATCTTCAATGCAGCTGTCACGCTCGGGTCGGGGGATGTTGTGATCCTAATGGCAGAGGATCTCAGGGTCTTCAGCAAAGTCTGCAAACATAAAAACTAGCTCTTAGGGAGGTGGTAACTAAGCTGACCACATACCTGATCCTAGCCCACAACTAACAGCAGCCGGGGAACGTACCTATGTTGGTTCTAGACGTCTCGCGCCAGCCGGAGATCTAACTAACCCTTTCAGAGAAAATACAGACCTCACTTGCCTCCAGAGAAAGGTACCCCAAAGTAGATACAGGCCCCCAACAAATAACGGTGAGGTAAGAGGAAAGGACAAATGTAAGTATGAACTAGATTCAGCAAAGAGAGGCCCACTAAATAATAGCAGAAATATAGAAAGCGGACTTATGTGGTCAGCGAAAAACCCTACCAAAATATCCACGCTGAATATCCAAGAACCCCCGTACCGACTAACGGTATGGGGGGAGAATATCAGCCCCCTTAGAGCTTCCAGCAAAATCAGGAATCACATTATGAACAAGCTGGACAAAAAACAGAGTAATACAAATAAACAAAAAACAAGAAAGCAGGACTTAGCTTATGTTGCAAAAATCAGGACCAGTAGACAAGAGCAACCAGACAAGGACTGATTACATGGATGCCAGGCAATGGACTAAGACTCCAGGAAGTTTAAATAGAAACACCCAGAGTCTTAACGAACCAGGTGACTACCAACCTGGGGAAAGAGTATCCAAGAGCCATACCGCTAGTGACCACAAGAGGGAGCCAAAAAGTATAGTTCATAACAGTACCCCCCCTTTAAGGAGGGGTCACCGAACCCTCACTACGACCACCAGGGCGATCAGGATGGGCAGCGTGAAAGGCACGAACCAAATCGGCCGCATGAACATCAGAGGCGACCACCCAGGAATTATCCTCCTGACCATAGCCCTTCCATTTGACCAGATACTGAAGCCTCCGTCTAGAGAGACGAGAATCTAAGATCTTCTCCACCACATACTCCAACTCGCCCTCAACCAAGACCGGAGCAGGAGGGTCAACAGCAGGAACCACAGGCACAATGTACCGCCGCAACAAAGACCTATGGAACACATTGTGAATGGCAAACGACACAGGAAGATCCAAACGAAAAGACACCGGATTAAGGACCTCCAAAATTCTATAAGGACCAATAAAGCGAGGCTTAAACTTAGGAGAGGAAACCTTCAGAGGGACAAACCGAGAAGACAACCAAACCAAATCCCCAACACGAAGTCGGGGACCCACACCGCGGCGGCGGTTGGCAAAACGCTGAGCCTTCTCCTGTGACAACTTCAAGTTGTCCACCACATGATTCCAAGTCCGCTACAACCTATCAACCACGGAATCCACCCCAGGACAGTCAGAAGGCTCAACATGACCCGAGGAGAAACGAGGATGAAAACCAGAGTTGCAGAAAAATGGTGAAACCAAAGTAGCGGAACTAGCCCGATTATTGAGGGCAAACTCAGCCAATGGCAAGAAGGTCACCCAATCATCCTGATCCGCAGAAACAAAACATCTCAAATAAGCCTCCAGCGTCTGATTAGTTCGCTCCGTTTGGCCATTAGTCTGAGGATGAAAGGCAGACGAGAATGACAGATCAATGCCCATCTTAGCACAAAAAGATCGCCAGAATCTGGACACAAACTGGGATCCTCTGTCAGACACGATATTCTCAGGAATGCCGTGTAAACGAACCACATTCTGAAAAAACAAAGGAACCAGATCGGAAGAGGAAGGCAACTTAGGCAAGGGCACCAAATGGACCATCTTGGAAAAACGATCACACACCACCCAGATGACAGACATCCCCTGAGACACCGGAAGATCTGAAATGAAATCCATGGAAATGTGTGTCCAAGGCCTCTTCGGGACGGGCAAGGGCAAAAGCAACCCGCTGGCACGAGAACAGCAAGGCTTAGCCCGAGCACAAGTCCCACAGGACTGCACAAAAGAACGCACATCCCGTGACAAGGAAGGCCACCAAAAGGACCTAGCCACCAAATCTCTGGTACCAAAAATCCCAGGATGCCCTGCCAACACCGAGGAATGAACCTCGGAATAACTCTGCTGGTCCATTTATCAAGAACAAACAGTCTATCAGGTGGACAAGAGTCAGGTCTACCAGCCTGAAATCTCTGCAACACACGTCGCAAATCAGGAGAAATGGCCGACAAAATCACTCCCTCTTTAAGAATACCAGCCGGCTCTGAGACTCCAGGAGAGTCAGGCACAAAGCTCCTAGAGAGAGAATCAGCCTTCACATTTTTCGAACCAGGCAGGTATGAGACCACAAAGTCAAAACGGGAGAAAAACAATGACCAACGAGCCTGTCTAGGATTCAGGCGTTTAGCAGACTCGAGGTACATCAGATTTTTGTGATCAGTCAAGACCACCACACGATGCTTAGCTCCCTCGAGCCAATGACGCCACTCCTCAAATGCCCACTTCATGGCCAACAACTCCCGATTACCAACATCATAGTTCCGCTCAGCCGGCGAAAACTTCCTGGAAAAGAAAGCACATGGTTTCATCACAGAGCAACCAGAGCCTCTCTGCGACAAAACAGCTCCTGCACCGATCTCAGAAGCATCCACTTCAACCTGAAAGGGAAGTGAGACATCAGGCTGGCACAAAACAGGCGCCGAGGTAAACCGGCGCTTCAGCTCCCGGAAGGCCTCAATGGCCGCAGGAGCCCAATTAGCGACATCAGAACCTTTCTTGGTCATATCCGTCAGAGGTTTAACAACGCTAGAAAAGTTAGCAATAAAACGACGGTAGAAATTAGCAAAACCCAAAAACTTCTGAAGACTCTTAACAGACGTGGGTTGAGTCCAATCATGAATAGCTCGGACCTTGACTGGGTCCATCTCCACAGCAGAAGGGGAAAAAATAAAACCCAAAAAAGAAACCTTCTGCACTCCAAAGAGACACTTTGAGCCCTTCACAAACAAAGCATTATCACGCAAAACCTGAAACACCATCCTGACCTGCTTTACATGAGAATCCCAATCATCAGAAAAAACTAAAATGTCATCCAGATAAACAATCATAAATTTATCTAGATACTTCCAGAAGATGTCATGCATAAAGGATTGAAACACTGAAGGAGCATTAGAGAGCCCAAAAGGCATCACCAAGTACTCAAAATTACCTTCGGGCGTATTAAATGCAGTTTTCCATTCATCTCCCTGCCTAATGCGCACAAGGTTGTACGCACCACGAAGATCTATCTTGGTGAACCAACAGGCACCCTTAATCCGAGCAAACAAGTCCGACAATAGTGGCAGAGGGTATTGAAATTTAACCGTGATTTTATTCAGAAGCCGATAGTCTATACAAGGTCTCAAAGATCCGTCTTTCTTGGCCACAAAAAAGAATCCCGCACCGAGAGGGGAAGAGGATGGACGAATATGTCCTTTCTCCAAAGACTCCTTTATATAAGAACACATTGCGGCATGCTCAGGTACCGACAGATTAAATAATCGTCCCTTAGGAAACTTACTACCAGGAATCAAATCTATAGCGCAGTCACAGTCCCTATGAAGAGGAAGAACACTGGACCTGGACTCACTGAACACATCCTGATAGTCAAGCAAATACTCAGGAACTTCTGAAGGAGTGGAGGAAGCAATAGACACCGACGGGGAATCGCAATGAATTCCCTGACAACCCCAACTTGACACAGACATAGCCCTCCAATCCAGAACAGGATTATGAGCCTGTAACCATGGCAGACCCAAAACAACCAAATCATGCATCTTATGCAGAACAAGAAAACGAATCACCTCCCGATGTTCAGGAGTCATGCACATGGTCACTTGTGTCCAATACTGCGGTTTATTCTCCGCCAATGGCGTAGCATCAATTCCTCTAAGAGGAATAGGATTTTCCAAAGGCTCCAGGACAAAACCACAGCGCCTGGCAAACGACAGGTCCATAAGACTCAGGGCAGCGCCTGAATCCACAAACGCCATAACAGGGTAGGAAGACAATGAGCAAATTAAAGTCACAGACAAAATAAATTTAGGCTGCAAGTTACCAACGGCGACAGGACTAACAAACTTTGTTAGGCGTTTAGAGCATGCTGATATAACATGTGTAGAATCACCACAGTAAAAACACAACCCATTCTGACGTCTATGATTTTGCCGTTCAGTTCTAGTCTGAATTCTATCACATTGCATTAAATCAGGCATCTGTTCAGACAACACCGCCAAAGGATTAGCGGATTTGCGCTCCCGCAAACGCCGATCAATCTGAATGGCCAACGTCATAGAATCATTCAGACTTGTAGGAATGGGAAAGCCCACCATCACATTCTTAATGGTTTCAGAAAGGCCATTTCTGAAATTTGCGGCCAGAGCACACTCATTCCACTGAGTAAGCATGGACCATTTCCGAAATTTTTGGCAATACACTTCGGCTTCATCCTGGCCCTGAGAAATAGCCAGCAAAGCCTTCTCTGCCTGAATTTCAAGATTAGGCTCCTCATAAAGCAATCCGAGCGCCAGAAAAAACGCATCAATATTCGCCAATGCCGGATCTCCTGGCGCCAATGAGAAAGCCCAATCCTGAGGGTCGCCCCGCAAGAAGGAGATAACAATTTTAACTTGCTGTGCTGAGTCTCCAGACGAACGAGGTCTCAAAGATAGAAACAATTTACAATTATTCCTAAAATTCCTAAATTTAAATCGATCTCCAGAGAACAGCTCAGGAATAGGTATCTTAGGTTCTGACATAGGACTGCCAACAACAAAATCCTGAATGCCCTGCACACGAGCAGCAAGCTGATCCACACTAGTAATCAGAGTTTGCACATTCATGTCTGCAGCAGAGTTTCAAGCCATTCAGAGGTAAAGGGGAAGAAAAAAAAAAAAAAAAAAACTCAGAACTTCTTTTTCTTTTAATCCCACTTCTGTAATGCATTAACTATTCAGGGGCCTGGCATACTGTTGTGATCCTAATGGCAGAGGATCTCAGGGTCTTCAGCAAAGTCTGCAAACATAAAAACTAGCTCTTAGGGAGGTGGTAACTGAGCTGACCACATACCTGATCCTAGCCCACAACTAACAGCAGCCGGGGAACGTACCTACGTTGGTTCTAGACGTCTCGCGCCAGCCGGAGATCTAACTAACCCTTTCAGAGAAAATACAGACCTCACTTGCCTCCAGAGAAAGGTACCCCAAAGTAGATACAGGCCCCCAACAAATAACGGTGAGGTAAGAGGAAAGGACAAACGTAAGTATGAACTAGATTCAGCAAAGAGAGGCCCACTAAATAATAGCAGAAATATAGAAAGCGGACTTATGTGGTCAGCGAAAAACCCTACCAAAATATCCACGCTGAATATCCAAGAACCCCCGTACCGACTGGGCAAAAAACAGAGTAATACAAATAAACAAAAAACAAGAAAGCAGGACTTAGCTTATGTTGCAAAAATCAGGACCAGTAGACAAGAGCAACCAGACAAGGACTGATTACATGGATGCCAGGCAATGGACTAAGACTCCAGGAAGTTTAAATAGAAACACCCAGAGTCTTAACGAACCAGGTGACTACCAACCTGGGGAAAGAGTATCCAAGAGCCATACCGCTAGTGACCACAAGAGGGAGCCAAAAAGTATAGTTCATAACAGGGGGAGCCGCCAAGCGTTCTGATCTCTTTTCAATCTATCTGACCATCTGACTGTGCCCTAATATGGGGCAATTAGCTTCTGCTGGGGTGTAATATTTTTTCTTGAGAAACATGTTAGGTTCTAGGTTGAAATCAATGGACTTGTGTCTTCTTTCAAACTTAACCCCTTCATGACATGCGCCATGCATGACATGAGCCCTCCCCACTTCATCTCGGAGGATCACAGATCCTACCCCATGAGCTCAGCTCCCAATATAACATTCATTCATTTATACTTCACTTTTACCTGATTAGAATCCAACTCAAGGGTAAGTAGACATTAAACTTATAATATACAGTATATATACTGTATATATATTTATATATATATATATATATATATATATATATATATATATATATATATATATATTTGTAGGCTTAATGTCCCTTTAACCTTGAGTTGGATTCTAATCAGTACTTTTGGGATAAATATCTTGAAAGATCTCACTTTCACCAAAGTTTCTTCTTCTTACTAGTTTCTACATTCAGGAGTCACACATTCATGCTATACAACACCAAGTTAAGAAGGTTAGCGGCACACTTACTAGCACTGTACACCTGTCTCCTTCTGTATCACACATTGACCTTCATTACAGTCATGGTAGTTCCGTGATGACGGATCGCAGTGAGAAATGCAGGTCAGACCTTCAGAAGTGATCACTTCTGTGTAAAACTCTTTAAAGCCGGGCGTAATTATCACCGTACAATAATCTGTAAGTCACATTAAAAAATATAAATATTAAGCTAAGTAAAGAGAATAATTCAAATGAGAATTTGCTTTCTTCTCACCTTGTATTTCCTCTTCTGTAACGTTTCCATATGCATTATCATAAGCATAACATGTCGTATCTGCAGGAGTAAGCACAGAGAGCAGTTAATGGTTGTGTCACATTGTAAAGCGTCACAGAGCTCGAGATGTCCACTTCACAGAATAACGGAACTACATGGTAATGTTCTGGCTGCCTAACAGGGCTGGAGCAAGATAAAAAAAACAGCCCTGCTGTAAGCAGGTTGCACGCGATGCAGTGAGAGACAGGAGGCAGAGCAAGGGTTAACAGGTTTAATAACAGGAGAATACTCCATGCAGGGAGGTAAAGGGTTAAAAAGTGAAGTAAACAGTATGGATAGCAAAGGATATTGGGAGGTAAAGAATAACGGTTCAAGGAATGGCAGTTCCTGTGAAGCACTTGTGTCGGAAGTTCCTCAAATTGTAACTCCTGCTGGGAACTCAATAGCACTGGCAACGGCTGGTGCGGTCTCTTTTCTGGGAAGGTCCTGTGGGCAACAATGCCCCATCTTCTGGCGGCAGCGGTCGGTCTCCAGTACCTTCCGCTGAGCCTAGTCCATATGCTACAGTGGCTGATCCGGGTGCAGGCCACAGTACTGTACGAGCCCAACGTGGCTCAGCAAATATAAACTGACAAAATCAGGGTCTCCAGTGAGTGGGAAAGTATATGCTGGTAAGGTGGGTTACACAAGTCTATCCAGCACTCGGTTTTCTCTTTGCGGCAAGTGTGCTGTTCTCATGTCATGAAGCACATGGCACCTAGATTTCTGTCAGCTACTGGGCGCGCTGCGCTCTTCTTACTATGCTGCGTGCTGCCTGCTCCTGCCAAGACAGAAGTGCCGATAACCACTGGCGTGCTGCTTCTCTGGCGGGGTGCTGCACTCAATCTCTCTCTGACACCACGCACACAATACTCACTAGCCAGGAACGTTCAGCATCTTGCTCGGTGGTGATCAACGGGCACCCTGCATGTCTCTCCTCACAGTCTCTGTCAGCGGTGGCAGTGGGGGTGCTTGAGCGTGGGGTTGCGCTATACAGATGATCCGGGATGGCCATACTCACTGGCCTCTGCGGATGGCGGCGGGAGACAACGGATGGTGACCTGCTCGTGGCTGGTTTTCCCAGGTCGGAGCACTTCTCTTCCTGGCTGCTGCTGAACACATGGCTTCTCTGTGCGCAGCAGTCCCTCTCTCTCTCTGGATTGCTGCAGCACTCCTGGCCTCTCTCTTTCTCTGGTACGGCCCCTTTGCAGTCGATGGGGGCTGTTGAAGCATCGGTACTCGGCGGGGGGAACGGGAAGCAGAGTGTGCCGCTTACCTCTCTGCATGCTGTCCTGGGTTGGAGTCAAATCTGCTCTGCTGCGAGTGCTTTCTCCTTTTACATTCCCGCCCCAGATGTCAGGAGGAAGGTCTGCCTCACTAAAGCTTTCCCCCAGGAACAGAGGATGCAGCCTTTTCAGTTCCGGACCCGACACACAGGTACCAGCGGTGCTGTCATCCCCCTTACACCGCCACATCGACCCACCAGCCCACATACAATATAGCCTTTCCCTGATGCCAAAAATCATGTGCAACATTTCCATAGCATCATTCTCTCTGTCCTACCTCTGACCACTTTGCTTCAGGGGTTGTCTGGTAAATCCGAATTGGACCTGTTAGGAAGTGTCCACATTCAATAGGTAAAATATGTCTGTCCTTTTCCTCAGAGTAGGATATGCCTATTGTTAATGTGTCCTTGTAGGTATGTACAAACTTGACATTACCAGTACTACTCACCTCTTGATGCAGAAGTAAGCAACCATTATAAGCTGCATTCACATATTGCAGTGCTTTTTGCTGCAATTTTTGAAAATGGTGGCAAAAAACAAATGATAAAACATTTTGAGGACTTTTTAAGTATAAACATAGCCATGAAGCTCATTTTGTATTGTTACATGTGTACAATATCCGAACCACCGTCATTACATGAAGGCAGTGCCAGACCCACCAAACATGAATGTGACACTGAAACCGGTGTCAGCACATGAATGCAGCAAAGAACCCATCATTAGCACATGAATGCAGAGCCAGGACCATCGTCAATATATAAATGTAGCACCAGAACCACAGTCAGTACATGACTGCAGCACCATACCCACCATCAGTACATGACGCATAAAATCACCAACATAAATCACCAAGCTTAGTATAGCAATTAGTGATGAGTAAGCACTAAAATGCTTGAGTGTTCATTACTAGAATCAAGAAAGTCGGATGCTCTGATGGGCTCGACTCGTGTGCTATCGATCGCAGCATTTAGAAGGCAGGGAGAGGGAGGGGCTTCCTCTGCCCTCCCATCAGCACCTCATGATGTCATCGTGGAAGCCCAATCATTGCCATGGTGACCCGATGTCGTCATGATGACACCCAGGTCACCAGTGCTAGCAAGCCAGCTAGATCATGCACAGTGCATGATCTAACTAGCTTGTTTTTGGTCGAGCAGAGAAAGGTACAAAGCATAGTAATGCTCGATCAATGCTATGCTTTATAACTGCAATCAGAGCCGTGAAAGTGAAAGTCCCATAGAAGGACTAAATAAAAAAAAAGTTTAAAAAAAAATTGTAAAAGTATTTAACAAAAATCACAAAATAATAAAATACTAACTAAAAATATACTGTATTCTTAAATTAATGTTTTTATGAAAAAATAAAAAATAAACAAAAAAAATTACTTATTTTGTATTGCCACGTCCTGAATGACCCGCCCTATAAAAATGTCTCATTAGATAACACTTTTAGTGATCACCATAAAAAAATGAAGGAAAGAAACCAATGCTTTATCAGCATATTGCCAAACAAAAAGTGGAATAAAACATGATCAAAAAGATGAATGTAAATAAAAATAGTATCGCTGAAAACATCTTGTCCAGCAAAAACACAAGCAACCAAACAGCTTCATTAATGGAAAAAAAAAAAGATCTAAACTCTCAAAATAAAGAAGTGCAAAAATAATTATTTTTTATAAAAACATATAAATGTGGAATCGCTGTAATTGTACTGAACTAACAAAATAAAGCTGCTGTATCAATTTTACCACTCGCAGAACGGCACTAAAAAAAGCAGTTTCTGAATCGCTGACTTTTGTTCATTCTGTCTCCCAAAAGTTGGAATAGTAAGTGATCAAAAAATGTCATGTGCCCGAAAATGGTACCAGTAAAAACATCAATTTGTCCTGCAAAAAACAAGCCATAACATGACTATGTTCGCAGAAATATAGAAAATTTATAGCTCTCAAATTGTGGTGATGCAAAAACTACTTCTTGCAACTAAAAAGCGTCTTTTAGTGTGTGACAGCTGCCAAATATAAAAAACCCGATATAAATCTGGTATCGCTGTAATCGCACGGACCCGAAGAATAAAGTCATCTAATCACTTATACAAGCAAGGAATGGCGCAAAAGATAAATAAAACCAATTCTTCACCTGCTGTTGGTTATTATTATTAATTATTATTATTTGTTATTATTATAGCACCATTTATTCCATTGCACTTTACATGTGAAAAGGGGTATACATAATAAAAAAACAAGCACAATAATCTTAATTCGAGTCATCGACTGGTACAGTAGGAAAGAGGACTTGATTTGGAGTTGATTCGTTCATTCTGCCTCCCAAAGATCTGGCAGTAAGACTCAGCTCACATTTATCCTGCACTCAGCACTGAGCGCTTACACAGGGGTTTCCATATAAATCTCTGATATACATGATTCAGACAGAACCCCCGGAGGAAGATTCTCTATAATGAAGCTGATGGGGACATTGGACACTGTCTGGCCAATGATCCGGCTGTGTGTGTCTTTTTAGGTTTGCATAAAAATGCCGTCAGCCACAGGAAAGGAAGGAAACCACTTAACAGTGGCCAGATGAAGTCCAGAATAACTGCTGCCTCAAATTTTTGCCAAATTTAAGTTAAGTTATATCGAACAAATTTTACCACTGTCATGAAGTACAATAAGTCGCGAAAAAACAGTCTCAGAATCAGTGGGATTTGTTAAAAAATTCCAGAGTTATTACCAAATAAAATGACAGTGGTCAGAATTGTAAAATTTGGCCTGTTCATGAAGATGAAAACAGGCTTGGGGGGAGAAAGGGTTAAAAAGAACCTTTCACCAAATTTGTCCTGTTGAATTGGACAGGTAATGTAAAAGTGGAGATATCAGCAATTAAAGTATTTGACACCTAATGAGTTAACTTTTCTTAAATCCATGTGAGAGTTATCAGATAGTTTTCACTGGGGGCGTGTACTTCTTGCTCCTGTGTGTTTCTGCCTGCATGTGACTGGGCAACTCATGCAGGGAGAAGTATACGCCCACAGGGATAAGTTTATAATAACACCCACTTGGACTTAACAAAAGTTAACTCACTAGGTGCCAAATACTTTGCTAATATCTCGGCAACAGAGAGGTGAAATAAAAAAAAACAGGTTTTACGTCACTCTGCAGTCCTAATTACGTCATGTTTCCAATTCAAAGTAAAAAATTGGTGAAAGGTCCTGTTTAAAGATATTTGTTGAAAGCTGACACATCATTAGGTCAACGTAGATGATGTGTCCTAGTGTCACACACAACAATGAGCACAATACATGCAGGTTGGTACGACATTTATATACACTTTGACCCAATTTTTCTGTTTTAGAAATGTAACCTGACAAGATTAGATGAGGAACTTCTTAACATATTTGACACAAGTATTATTTTAAGTACAATGATGAAGACATTGATGTACTCACTTGTGTCTGTGCAGTTAGTGTTTTTTACAGTTTCCACTTTTTCCTTAACTTGTTCAAAAATGTGTTCATATTGTTCTGTCACATCAGCATTTTCCGTATATTGAATTTCCACAATCACTTTATGGTCCACTATGATACTCCCACTCCTGTCAAAGTCAAATATAAATTATTAATAGGTTGTCATTATCTAATGTCCACCCAACAGTCCAGACAGCGATGATGGTGGGAATTCTGTAGACTTAATCATATTTCACACACTCCCTTAAAACATGTCAATAGGAATATAATTCTGGATAATTGGGTTCTTCTGACCTCTTTGACAAAAATTTTGGGTCAATTTTGATTTTTAGAATTGAATGGCTGCATATACAATGAAAGGAACATTTAGCTATAAAGGTGGGAACAAGCTTACAACTGTGCACCAACATCAACAAGGACATTTATATGATAACTAAATCCAGATATTGCACAATATACCATGTAAGTGTTTTTCCAATTAAGTCAAACATCAGATACAATCCATATACAGTATATGAAAATATTTTACTGAGTCACACAGCTACTACATTTAAAAGTTATTGGTAAAAACAAGTAAGGATGAAAGCAAGTAGAGGCCGATGAGTGACATATAATGAATGTAGGATTACAATATCAAATGGCAAAATACCACCAAGGAGTTATATCAGGTAAGTATAGACACACATTTACGTATATATACAGCCATGGCCGAAAGTGTTGCCAACCTGGAAATTATTCCAGAAAATGAAGTATTTCTCCACGAAAATTATTGCAATTGCACGTTTTGTTATACCCATGTTTATTTCCTTTGTGTGTATTGGAACAACAAAAAAAACAGAGAAAAGAAATGCAAATTATATATTCTTTCACGCAAAACCCCCAAAATGGGCCAGATGAAATTGTGGATTAGCAACTTTGTTTCAAGCATGTGATGCTCAATCAAACTCTGGCAAGTAACATGTGTGGGCAAATATGAAAATCACAACTGAAATCAGTAAAGGCTGGTTTCATACTTGCGTACAGGAGGGCTGCGGATGGCAGCGTACTTCCTCCCTTCTTCCTCCATGAAACCCCACCTACGCTCCACCTACTACTCCATGCAAGCTGCATTGCCCTGCCTAACTATCTTTAACATTGGGTACGCAGGCCATGCAAATGTATGCGGATGCCTCAGCACCCAAATGTTAAAGATAGGTACGTAGGGCAATGCAACACGCAAGAGTAGGCGGAGCATAGGCAGAACATAGGTGGGGTTTCATGGAGGAAGAAGGGAGGAAGTACGCTGCCATCCGCTGTCCTCCTGTACGCTAGTGTAAAACCATCCTAATAAAAGGAGACATTGACTCAGTCTTTGCATTGTATATCTGTGTGGGCCACACTAATCATGGAGAACAGAAAGAGGAGTACTTGAGAACAAAAATAGTTGAAAAATATCAACAATCTAAAGGTTACAAGTCCATCTCCAGAGAACATGATGTTCCTTTCTCCATTTCTGCACAACATAATCAAAAACTTTACAACCAAAGTGTGAGATGGTGTTGAAAGGACATGCAGTGTCAGACTCCAGCTACAAAAGATCACTGTTGCCACTTAGATAGACTCTATTATAGACCTCATGGTGTTTTTCAGTACTAGGTGAGACCTGGCCCAAGGATCACGGGCATGTGACAGATCCGCTGTGATCCTTGTAGCTTAGAGTTCGTGATGTTCCAGAAATTGGCCAAAGTTCTTGAAAAGTGTGCACCTGTTCCATAATGTCTGTTAGAGAGAGAATTCCATGGAGGGACTACAGTTGCAATCCCCTCATGCCATTTGCTATGAGGAGGGGAGCCTCCTGCAAGTCTACCGGGCTAATCCATGGTTCGTGTGACAAACCCGTCATTCACTTCTTGGCCTCCCAGCTAACAGCCGAGTGGATGATCCCCAGTTACAAGGATACAGTCAGTAAGTCATGAGCTCCGGCCCCGCCACAGTGATTTTGGTGGGTGTGTGCACCTGGACCTAGAAAGAGAGTTTGTGCCAAATTTAGATTCTCCCTCAAAGATATTGTTTGCTAGCAGATCTGTATGAACACTAGCTAAATGCTCGCAGCATTAGAGAGGCTTATATACATTTACTCTTAACAGACCTCTCCACTTGGAGAACCACCTGTGAGTGGGGGGAAAGAGTGGTTAGAGAATTGCTAAGTTTGTTAACTTCTGTGCTGCACCACTGCTGGGCCAGCTTCTTTCATTCATCTAATTGCATTGTTGTCTGTGGTTAAGTCCTCAGAGTCATGCTGTAATACTGAGGGTTAATGCAGAGTAACACAAACTCCACTAGATGGCAGTAGAGTGGAGAGTGAGCTGAAAATCCTATTAAGAAACAAATCTACAGCAATACAGCAAAGCTACCACTAGGTGACAGTAGAATAGTCATAGAGTCAAGTCGATACCAGAGGGTAGCGCAGTACCAAAGGGAAAGCCAAGGCGCAGAGTCACATGAGAGCAAAAGGTCAGTACCGGTCAGTAGCAGAAATACCAGAAGACAGGGACGAAATCAGGTCAGAGCCAAGCTAAAGTCAAATACTGGGGAATCCAAACACACTGGGAAATGAGGAGTGGGGATGGGTAGATGGAAGGTCAACAGACACGGGTTGGGTCAGCAAGACAGATCACGAACTCACCAGAGCCAGCTAGCATGCCGAAGGCAAGCAATATAACTGGCACTGCACACAGGTTGCAGCACAGAGATATAGCAGACTGGACACAGGAACGAGGCAGGGAAAGTAAGCCCCTAACATGACCAGACCGGGAAAGGAAAGATAAAACCAAAACCTGGCCTGGATCATGACACTCAGCTACCGCATTACGCGGAAGTATAGGTCAGGCAAATTATAGTTCATTTGATAATACATTCTGAGCCCAAAAGTTGTGCAGCACAGGGGTCCTAGTGGACACTGAGTAGGTGTGTGTGAAACTTTGCCATGTTTTCCCTTTTAGTTCCAGGGAAACTCAGACTCCATTGTCAGTAAAACAATAGTTCCTTGACAAATTGCCTGATCGTGTTCTTTGTCCATGGCCAGCTGTAACCTGGGGAGACCACCCAGGTACACGGTCTACAACTGGCTCTGTAGTTAAACTCCCTGGACATCAGAAAAAAATGATGAAAGGTTGTAACTCAGGATGGATCGAATGGTGGATCAGCAGCTCCAATCAAGTTCCAAGAAAATTCAAGCTGTCCTGCATTCTCAGGGTGCGTCAGTATGAGCATGAACTATCCATCCACTTTTGAATTAAATAAAATGCTATAACAGGAGACCTAGGAGGACCCCACTGTTGATACAGAGACATAAAAAAGATAGACTGCAATTTTCCAAAATGTACATAAATAAACCAAAATCATTCAGGGAAAGCATCTTTTGGACAGATCCTTTTTTATTAAAGTACATCATTATACTGTTTGCCAAAGATGGAATGATGCCTACAAAGAAAAAAACACAAGACCTACAGTCAAATATGATGGAGGTTCAAAGATATGTTGGGGTTGTTTTATTGCCTCTGGCATTGAATGCCTTGACTGTGTGCAAGGCATCATGTAATTTGCAGATTACCAAAGGATTTTGGATTGCAATGTCTTGTGAGGCCAGTTGGCTCTCTCTCTATCTCATTCTTGCTGTTCACTTTTGAGAGGGGTCACATAGGGGAACATGTTGGAAGGAACTGGAAACATCTGCCACCTCACACCCACCATGCGGTCCAGCTCCTTGGTCGAACAACAAGACAGTATCTGACATGTTTCATTTGCTTATACCTTGTGTACTACCACCTGTATTTATATATCTAATATATAAAGCTGAATGTGTGTGTGTGTGTATGTATGTATGTATGTATGTATGTCCGGGATTGGCATCTGAACCGTAGCAGCTACAGCCACAAAATTTTGCACAGTCACACGTCTGGACCCCGAGAGCGTCATAGGCTATGTTGTGAGGTGAAATTTTAACCCCGCGCTTTCCAATTCACCAAACAATTTTGCCCCTATCTACATAATGGGGAAAAAGTGAAAGGAAAAGTGTTGGAGGCGTCGCAGCTACAGGCACAAAATTTTGCACAGTCACACGTCTGGACCCTGAGAGCGTCAAAGCTATATTGTGAGGTGAAATTTTAACCCCGCGCTTTCCAAGTCACCAAACAATTTTGCCCCTATCTACATAATGGGGAAAAAATGAAAGGAAAAGTGTTGGAGGCAAATTAACAGCTGCCAGATGTGAACAAGGGGGACTTAAAGAATGACAGCGATGGCACCAAAGAGTATATACTGTACAGTTGCTAAGGTGGGGCCCCAACATGGGATAATCACACCACCACGGGGATATGAACACACACACAAAATGCGCCACACACTACCACGTGCTCGAACACATATACCACCCTCAGTGCACATTTCACCACACATACACCAACCTCGCCACATAAAAGTAGAAACACAAAAGTCGCCGCTCAAAACTCGCCACGCGCAAAACTCTCCACATGCAAAACTCGCCACACGTGCAAAACTCGCCACACGCAAAACTTGCACACGCAGAAAAATTGCCACACGCAGAAAAATTGCCACATGCACAAAAGTTGCAACACATGCAAAAGTTGCCTCACACAAAACTTGCACATACTCAAAAGGCACCACACATAAAACTCGCCACGCGCAAAACTCGCCATGCGCAAAACTTGCTGCACACAACTTGCTACACTAACCTGTCACATGCAACTCGACACACAAAAAGTTGCTACACGCATGTCGCCACACAAAACTCATCTCACAAAAGTCCCTACATGCATGTCGCCACACGCAACTCAACACACACAACTTGACACACGAAACTCGCCCTAAAACACACACAAGTCTGGTATCCTTCAAAAATAAAAATCTGATTAATAAGCAGACAAACTACAAGAGCAACAAATGTACCATATAGGAATCCGGCAGCTGTCAGTCACATGACCAGTCTATTATGTGTATGTGTGAGCTAATATATACTGCCAGGGGGTGGGCTTACTGTTGGCTGGGGATTTATCAGGCTGCCATTTTAGCTTACAAATACTGAGGTAAAAATACTGACCAAATAACGTGTGAACGAGGGCTAATACAGGAGGAGATGGCATACAGCTATATACTATATACAGGAGATGACACACAGGTATATACTATTTACAGGGGAGATGACACACAGGTATATACTATATACAGGAGGAGATGACACACAGATATATACTATATACAGGAGAGATGACACACAGGTATATACTATATAGAGGAGGAGATGACATACAGGTACATACTACATACAGGAGGAGATGACATACAGGTATATACTATATACAGGAGGAGATGACACACAGGTATATACTATATACAGGAGCAGATTACCTACAGGTATATAGTATATACAGGAGGAGATGACACAGGTATATGCTATGTATAGGAGGAGATGACATACAGGTATATACTATATACAGGAGATGACACACAGATATATACTATATATAGGTGAGATGACACACAGGTATATACTATATACAGGAGATTACATACAGGTATATCTAATATATAAAGCTGAATGTGTGTATGTATGTATGTGTGTATGTCCGGGATTGGCATCTGTACCGTCGCAGCTACAGCCACAAAATTTTGCACAGTCACACGTCTGGACCCCGAGAGCGTCATAGGCTATGTTGTGAGGTGAAATTTTAACCCCGCGCGTTCCAATTCACCAAACAATTTTGCTCCTATCTACATAATGGGGAAAAAGTGAAGGGAAAAGTGTTGGAGGAAAATTGACAGCTGCCAGATGTGAACAATGAGGACTTAAAGAATGAGAGCGATGGCGACAAAGAGTATATACCGTACAGTTGCTAAGGTGGGGCCCCGACATGGGATACTCACCACACACGGGGATATGAACACAAACACAAAATGCGCCACACACTACCACGTGCTTGAACACATATACCACCCTCAGCACACATTTCACCACACACACACACCAACCTCGCCACATAAAAGTCGAAACACAAAAGTCACCACTCAAAACTCGCTACATGCAAAACTCGCCATATGCAAAACTAGGCTCACGCAAAACTCGCCACACGTGCAAAACTCACCTCATGGAAAACTCACCTCATGCAAAACTTGCACACACAGAAAAATTGCCACATGTACAAAAGTTGCACCACATGCAAAAGTTGCCTCACACAAAACTTGCACATACTCAAAATGCACCACACATAAAACTCGCCACGCGCAAAACTCGCCATGCACAAATCTTGCTGCACACAACTTGCTACACTAACCTGTCACATGCAACTCAACACACAAAATGTTGCTACACGCATGTCGCCACACAAAACTCATCTCACAAAAGTCGCTACATGCATGTCGCCACACGCAACTCAACACACACAACTTGACACATAAAACTCGCCCTAAAACACACACAAGTCTGGTATTGTCCTTCAAAAATAAAAATCTGATTAATAAGCAAACTACAAGAGCAACAAATGTACCATATAGGAAATACGGCAGCTGTCAGTCACATGACCTGTCTATTATGTGTATGTGTGAGCTAATATATACTGCCAGGGGGGAGGGCTTCCTGTTGGCTGGGGATTTATCAGGCTGCCAATAGCAACCAATCACAGCTCAGCTTCTATTTTGCTACAGTTAATTAACCTGAGCTCTGATTGGTTAATATAGGCAACAAAGACATTCTCAGTATAACAAAGCTAATATATGTTGTGAAATGCTTCTATTTGCTTAGTTTTTGCCTTTTAATAATTACATTTCTATCTATTTGTTTTGTGGTTTTTGTGTGCAGAATAAATTTTTGTTAACACATTCTATTTTGCTAACAGCAGTCATTAACCCGGGCGAAGCCGGGTAGTACAGCTAGTATATATATATATATATATATATATATATATATATGACCATTGTATATGTATATCTATTGTGTATATAGTGCTTTGTCTAGTGTGCCCTTAAGACAATTAAATATCTAATTTACCATGAGCTGCTCTTTTAACTTGATTCATGAATCCACACGTCCGTGTTCTTGGTTTAACTTCACATGCTGCCGGGGCTGGTTTCTGGCCGGATATAATACCGTTAATGGACCAGGCTTATATCTAATGAGGAATTGGTGGTTCTGTTTAACTGGAGCTAGCGAAAAGGGCTTTCTGTGCCTCCCTGTGCTTGTGTGATAGTGTGATAGTTGGTTATAGTGGGGAGATTGTACCACTTGATCTCACTGACATAATAGTGGCATCAGAAGGGGATGTGAACTGCAGTTCATCACAGGAACAGGGGACATTACAAGATTGGGTGCACTATTACAGGACAGGGAACATTGTAACAGGATTAAAGACATTATTACTGATTGGGGGCCAGAATTACTATATGGGGCTAATTGTAAAACTATATTAGTGTATGGGGCCTATTGGGGTTAAAAAAAGGAACAAAAGTAAAAAAAATGTAAAATGAAGAATGAAAAAAGGAAAAAATGTTTGGCCACTAAAGATACGGTTTAATGTAAAAATTGAAGTAAGAGAGAAGACCTGTTACCATAACTCACATGATAAACACCGTTAGAAATAATAAAAAAAACACCCCAAAAAATGATGATTATAAAGTCTTACAGAAAAATAATGATATAGTTGAAAACGTAATCTTCTCCCGTAATGAAAGGGGCCCTTCATATTCAATGGGGTAGCGGCTCTACCAATGGTCTATACTCTCTATAAAGGAAGAAACCCTGGTCTACAACCTTCAGATGTTGAAACAGGTTCTATGGCTATGAGTTGTACTCCTATTAATATGAAATGTGTAAAAGTTCCATACAAGGACAATTTTAATGTCTCCAATTATTGACCCATTGTTGTAGTGAACATTTCAAATCCTGTTGTGAACACTTGTATTTGATGGAACAAAATTGGTGGTATGGTACAAGTAATTTGGTCACTACTATATTATAACTCTAGAATAATGAGTATTAATAGCTGTGCATTAACTATTAGATGGAGGTTGTCTGGTCCAAATCGTCTATGAAACTGCATACTTTTGAATCCCCACAGCGCCCGCACTTCACGCTGCAAGGATTCGCTGGCTTCTGACCAGGGACGGATGGTATGTATGAGTTATACATACTAGCAGCAAGAGCCTGTCTAGTGGGCGTGATGTCATTCCATACATTTATATTGAGCGAGGCTGTGCCCCGTCCAATGGATGTGGCTGACAACTGGGCGTGGCCTCACTTCATACAAGTGTATGAAAGTGAGGCCTTGCCCACTGGCCGGGAGTATGTATAAAGCATAAATACCCTCTAGTCCCGAGTCAGATAATGGTGAATCCCTGTAGTGCACAGTGCATGCGCTGCGGGGATTCATAAGTCTGCAGTCACATAGAGTGACTACAGACTTATCAATTTGGACCGGACAACCCCTTTAAATGACATTTGCATACATGAAGATCCTCATTTAAGGCCTACACTCTTTGCATGGTTCCAAAGGCCAACTATGGTGAATGTTATGCTCAAGACCAATGCCCTGTTCAACACATTTAACCAAAAAAGGAAGAGGCTTACTTTATTTTCAGAATTATTACATCTTTATATCCTTCCAAATCTTTATAGACTTCGTTCATCTGTTTAAACAAAGATTAAGATTAAAACATGCTGGAACTAAAGCAAAAGTGTAGTTCAGGCTTAAAAGGATTGTTCTCTTTCAGACATTGTTCTACCCTGGCTACATTTTGTTAAAAAATAATAAACTCACTGTACTCACCTTCCTTGGGTCCACCGGGAAGTCTCTGCCCATTTTCCGGTGTCTAACATTGGCCGTCACAGAGACGTCATGTCAACAGGCCAGCAAAAGCCATTCTGTGAATTTATAGGCTCTGAAGGGTAGTGTTCCATCTCCACGAGAAGAGCCACTGAGCTCAATGATTGTCTAACTTGACGCCAGTGCTGCCGGCAATTACCATGGACGTAGAGAAGTGCCAGAGAGTGTACAGTGTGGCTTTTTAATATTTAATAAACTGCAACCAGGGCAGAACATTTCCTGAAATGGGACAACCCTCTCTAGACACATTAGAGCAAAACTGGACAAATCCATTGATTTTGATGGGAGGATGTGACTATCCTATGTGTCTGGAGGCTTTTTAATTATCCCCTAACAAATTCTGACATGAGAATGAAGGATCAGCATGTCGAACTTTATAATACAATCCCTTTAGCCCAAGGGAGATGTCACCACGAGAAGTGTCCCGCAGTGGCTTGCTCACCTCTGCCCATTGTGGACATGTGCACACTCAGCCAAGTGGACATGGGTATGGGGTGTGGAAAACTGTCATCATCCTTTCTTCTTACCTCGTGTTTAAACTCCGTTTCAAATTTTTTATATTCTTGTGATTCATTGTTTTTATAATTGTCATCATAATCTATATTGGTGATCTTCAACTCAACCTTCACAAAAGTGTCTACTGACTTTACTGCAGGAGAAAATAAGATGTGGAATTCGAAATGCTTAATATTCAAAAAGTTAGTAAAACATATCAGTAATCCTAAACAATCTACATAGGCATATATTTATTATCTGACCATGATGTGCTACTTGGATACTTTTTTTTAATATTTCAGAGGGCTGTCCAGCTCTCTATGCTGTTACTTGCTTTTATTTAGATGAATAGTCTTCCACGTAACACATGGTCTGCAGAGATAACGATGTAATAAGTCTATGCTTTATCTCATAAATTGAGGGTGAATAGTAGGTACCTCAATCTTTGAAGTCAAAATGTTATAGTTTCATATGGAGAGGGGCCGTTGTTAAATTAATATTACCAGTGGTTAAAATAATTTTGGAGTTTGAGTTTTGGACCAATTAGTTTTTGGTAAATAACTATAAGACATGTAGTATACATGTTCAAGGGTGAGTTGGGGAAAATAAGTTACCCATCTTTGGATAGTTGAAAAATGTTTGCGAGGTGGTGGTCTGACCACCAGAAAAGAACAGTCTACCACCCCAACAAATCAAGACATGTTTGACCAGGAAAATTATTTGAGAGCAAGAGTAAAAATATACATCTTTGTACCCTGTTAGCCAGTAGACAGAAAAATATTAAGACCTGAAAGTCCTCGGTGGTTAATGGCTATATAAAAAGATGGTAAGTTGGTAACAAATAGCAAGCTTTCGAGACTACTCAGGTCTCCTCATCAGGCAACACTGAGAATGGCAGACATCGCTGTTAATAGAGATCCCTGAGGTCTCAGCAGTCAGGCACCCACCAGTCTTCCATTAATCACATACACTCACTGGCCACTTTATTAGGTACACCTGTCCAACTTCTTGTTAACACTTAATTTCTAATCAGCCAATCACATGGCGGCAACTCAGTGCATTTAGGCATGTAGACATGGTCAAGACAATCTCCTGCAGTTCAAACCGAGCATCAGTATGGGGAAGAAAGGTGATTTGAGTGCCTTTGAACGTGGCATGGTTGTTGGTGCCAGAAGGGCTGGTCTGAGTATTTCAGAAACTGCTGATCTACTGGGATTTTCACGCACAACCATCTCTAGGGTTTACAGAGAATGGTCCGAAAAAGAAAAAAAATCCAGTGAGCGGCAGTTCTGTGGGCGGAAATGCCTTGTTGATGCCAGAGGTCAGAGGAGAATGGGCAGACTGGTTCGAGCTGATAGAAAGGCAACAGTGACTCAAATCGCCACCCATTACAACCAAGGTAGGCCTAAGAGCATCTCTGAACGCACAGTGCATCGAACTTTGAGGCAGATGGGCTACAGCAGCAGAAGACCACACCGGGTACCACTCCTTTCAGCTAACAACAGGAAACTGAGGCTACAATTTGTACAAGCTCATCGAAATTGGACAGTAGAAGATTGGAAAAACGTTGCTTGGTCTGATGAGTCTCGATTTCTGCTGCGACATTCGGATGGTAGGGTCAGAATTTGGCGTAAACAACATGAAAGCATGGATCCATCCTGCCTTGTATGGAGCATCTTTGGGATGTGCAGCCGACAAATCTGCGGCAACTGTGTGATGCCATCATGTCAATATGGACCAAAATCTCTGAGGAATGCTTCCAGCACCTTGTTGAATCTATGCCACGAAGAATTGAGGCAGTTCTGAAGGCAAAAGGGGGTCCAACCCGTTACTAGCATGGTGTACCGTGGCCGGTGAGTGTAAGTAGTAAAGAGATTCTAAATATTTTTTGTAAGAATACTCCTTTAAGGAAAATAAGTCTGTAGGTTACCAAAACAGAAATACTATGTAGGATAACAATCAGATCAAACAGGTTCTCAATAACGTAGAAGCTGATGCTAGGTCCAATAAGTCTAGGATAGTCTGGATACAGAAAAAATCATCACTTACCAGGATCAACTCTATCTATGATAGTTTCACAACGAGGCCCATAGAACATATCACTACAATTACATTTTATTCCATCATATTTTCCTCCATTAAGGCATACACCTGTTATAAAATAGAAGTAAAATTTAGAAATTTGAATTTAAGGATCCATGCAAAATAATATTTATCTAACTCCAGTTACAAAAGTCTCCCATCACAAGAACACTTTGCTGTATAGGCACCATTGTTAAGACTTCATACAGATTCTTATGATTGCATCAAAGCCAAATATGTTTGTTATTTTCTTTACTTTTTACTTTTGCCAAATATTTTTTTAATTATGAAAAATTCTTTGTAAATGCAATTTTATCAAACTTTCATTAATTATCTATATGTTTTAGTCCCACAAAGGTCATCCAAATGCGATCACCTGATTCTTTCCCTAATTCCTTAGTATACTCGGTGACAGATAAATGTTGGATCACAGAGGAAACAATCACATTCCACAATATTAGGAGATAGCTGTTTTGCCAGCAATTAGATGGGAGTAAGTATAATTTTATGAGACTCTACCCTGTTGTGAATTTGGATTCTGGGCTCCCCCGGTGGCTACTGGTGGAATTGAACTGGTGTCTTCATCTTCTCTGTTCACCTGTTCCCATCAAGATGTGGGAGTCGCTATATAACCTTGCTGCTCTGTTAGTTGCTTGCCGGTCAACAATGTTATCAGAAGCCTCTCTGTGCTTGTTCCTGCTCCTAGACAACTACTAGATAAGTTGGACTCTTGTCCATGTTTGTTTTTGCATTTTTGTTCCAGTTCACAGCTGTAGTTTCGTTACTGTGTCTGGAAAGCTCTTGTGAACAGGAATTGCCACTCTGGTGTTATGAGTTAATGCCAGAGTTTTAAAGTAATTTCTGGATGGTGTTTTGATAGGGTTTTCAGCTGACCATGAAAGTGTCCTTTCTGTCTTCTGCTATGTAGTAAGTGGACCTCAAATTTGCTAAACCTATTTTCATACTACGTTTGTTATTTCATCTCAACTCACCGCCAATACATGTGGGGGGCCTCTGTCTCCTTTCGGGGTATTTCTCTAGAGGTGAGCTAGGACTAATATTTTCCTCTGCTAGCTTTATTTAGTCCTCCGGCTGGTGCTGGGCATCTAGAATCAACGTAGGCATGCTACCCGGCCACTGCTAGTTGTGCGTTAGGTTTAGTTCATGGTCAGCTCAGTTCCCATCTTCCAAGAGCTAGTTCCTATATATGCTTATGCTATGTTCTCTTGCCATTGAGATCATGACAGTTTGACCGGCCACAAAGTGTTAATTGTTTGGGCTGAAGCAGGAGAAAAAGAAGTGTTGAAGGGAAATTTTTTTTTTTTTCCCCTCAGAGTTTTGCTGCCTAGCCCTTAATTGCTGTCTAGCTGCTTCTTACCTCCTCTTAACCCTTGAATGGCTCTGTGTCCACCTGTTTGTAATGGATCTTCAGAGTGTAACTGCAGGTTTGAATAATCTCGCCACGAAGGTACAATATTTGCAAGATTTTGTTTGTCATGCACCTGTATCTGAGCCGAGAATTCCTTTGCCGGAATTTTTCTCGGGAAATAGATCCGGGTTTCAGAATTTTCGAAATAATTGCAAATTATTTTTGTCCCTGAAATCTCGCTCTGCCGGAGACCCTGCACAGCAGGTCAGGATTGTGATTTCCTTGCTCCGGGGCGACCCTCAAGACTGGGCTTTTTCATTGACACCAGGGGATCCTGCGTTGCTCAATGTGGATGCGTTTTTTCTGGCCTTGGGGTTGCTTTATGACGAACCTCATTTGGAGCTTCAGGCAGAAAAAACTTTGATGTCCCTATCTCAGGGGCAAGATGAAGCGGAAATTTACTGCCAAAGATTCCGTAAATGGTCTGTGCTTACTCAGTGGAATGAGTGCGCCCTGGCGGCGACTTTCAGAGAGGGTCTCTCTGATGCCATTAAGGATGTTATGGTGGGGTTCCCTGTGCCTGCGGGTCTGAATGAGTCCATGACAATGGCTATTCAGATCGATAGGCGTTTGCGGGAGCGCAAACCAGTGCACCATCTGGCGGTGTCCACTGAGAAGTCGCCAGAGAGTATGCAGTGTGATAGAATTCTGTCCCGAAGCGAGCGGCAGAATTTTAGACGGAAAAATGGGTTGTGTTTCTATTGTGGTGATTCTACTCATGTTATATCAGCATGCTCTAAGCGCACTAAAAAGCTTGGTAAATCTGTTTCCATTTGCACCTTACCGTCTAAATTTATTCTATCTGTGACCCTGATTTGCTCTTTGTCATCTATTACCACGGACGCCTATGTCGACTCTGGCGCCGCTTTGAGTCTTATGGATTGGTCCTTTGCCAAACGCTGTGGGTATGATTTAGAGCCTTTGGAGACTCCTATTCCTCTGAAGGGGATTGACTCCACCCCATTGGCTAATAATAAACCACAATACTGGACACAAGTAATTATGCGTATTAATCCGGATCACCAGGAGATTATTCGCTTTCTGGTGCTGTATAATCTACATGATGATTTGGTGCTAGGATTGCCTTGGCTGCAATCTCACAACCCAGTCCTCGACTGGAGAGCTATGTCTGTGTTGAGCTGGGGATGTAAGGGGGCTCATGGGGATGTACCTGTGGTTTCCATTTCATCATCCATTCCCTCTGAAATTCCTGAGTTCCTGTCTGACTATCGTGACGTCTTTGAAGAATCCAAGCTTGGTTCGTTACCTCCGCACCGAGAGTGCGATTGTGCCATAGATTTAATCCCGGGTAGTAAATACCCAAAGGGTCGTTTATTTAATCTGTCTGTGCCTGAACACGCTGCTATGCGAGAATATATAAAGGAGTCCTTGGAAAAGGGACATATTCGTCCATCGTCATCTCCCTTAGGAGCCGGTTTTTTCTTTGTGTCAAAAAAAGACGGCTCTTTGAGACCATGTATTGATTATCGGCTTTTGAATAAAATCACTGTTAAATATCAATACCCATTGCCGTTGCTGACTGATTTGTTTGCTCGCATAAAGGGGGCCAAGTGGTTCTCTAAGATTGACCTTCGTGGGGCGTATAATTTGGTGCGAATCAGGCAGGGGGATGAGTGGAAAACCGCATTTAATACGCCCGAGGGCCACTTTGAGTATTTAGTGATGCCTTTTGGTCTTTCTAATGCTCCGTCAGTTTTCCAGTCCTTTATGCATGATATTTTTCGCGATTATTTGGATAAATTTATGATTGTGTATCTGGATGATATTCTGATTTTTTCGGATGACTGGGACTCTCATGTCCAGCAAGTCAGGAGGGTTTTTCAGGTTTTGCGGTCTAATTCTTTGTGTGTGAAGGGTTCTAAGTGTGTTTTTGGGATACAGAGGATTTCCTTTTTGGGATATATTTTTTCCCCCTCTTCCATTGAAATGGATCCTGTCAAGGTTCAAGCTATTTGTGATTGGACGCAGCCCTCTTCTCTTAAGAGTCTTCAGAAATTTTTGGGCTTTGCTAACTTTTATCGTCGATTTATTGCTGGTTTTTCGGATATTGCTAAGCCATTGACCGATTTGACTAAGAAGGGTGCTGATGTTGCTGATTGGTCCCCTGATGCTGTGGAGGCCTTTCGGGAGCTTAAGCGCCGTTTTTCCTCTGCCCCTGTGTTGCGTCAGCCTGATGTTGCTCTACCTTTTCAGGTTGAGGTCGACGCTTCTGAGATCGGAGCTGGGGCAGTGTTGTCGCAGAAAAGTTCTGACTGCTCCGTGATGAGGCCTTGTGCCTTCTTTTCCCGTAAATTTTCGCCCGCTGAGCGGAATTATGATGTTGGGAATCGGGAGCTTTTGGCCATGAAGTGGGCTTTTGAGGAGTGGCGCCATTGGCTTGAGGGGGCCAGACATCAGGTGGTGGTATTGACTGACCACAAAAATTTGATTTATCTTGAGACCGCCAGGCGCCTGAATCCTAGACAGGCGCGCTGGTCATTATTTTTCTCTCGGTTTAATTTTGTGGTGTCATACCTACCGGGTTCTAAGAATGTTAAGGCAGATGCCCTTTCTAGGAGTTTTGAGCCTGACTCGCCTGGTAACTCTGAGCCCACAGGTATCCTTAAGGATGGAGTGGTATTGTCAGCCGTTTCTCCAGACCTGCGGCGGGCCTTGCAGGAGTTTCAGGCGGATAGACCTGATCGTTGCCCACCTGATAAACTGTTTGTTCCTGATGATTGGACCAGTAGAGTCATCTCTGAGGTTCATTCTTCTGCGTTGGCAGGTCATCCTGGCATTTTTGGTACCAGGGATTTGGTGGCAAGGTCCTTCTGGTGGCCTTCCCTGTCACGAGATGTGCGAGGCTTTGTGCAGTCTTGTGACGTTTGTGCTCGGGCCAAGCCTTGTTGTTCTCGGGCTAGTGGATTGTTGTTGCCCTTGCCTATTCCTAAGAGGCCTTGGACGCACATCTCGATGGATTTTATTTCAGATCTGCCTGTTTCTCAGAAGATGTCTGTCATCTGGGTGGTGTGTGACCGTTTTTCTAAGATGGTCCATTTGGTTCCTCTGCCCAAGTTACCTTCTTCTTCCGAGTTGGTTCCTCTGTTTTTTCAAAATGTTGTTCGTTTGCATGGTATTCCTGAGAATATCGTTTCTGACAGAGGGACCCAATTCGTGTCTAGATTTTGGCGGGCATTCTGTGCTAGGATGGGCATAGATTTATCTTTTTCGTCCGCTTTCCATCCTCAGACGAATGGCCAGACCGAGCGGATTAATCAGACCCTGGAGACATATCTGAGGTGTTTTGTGTCTGCTGACCAGGATGATTGGGTTGCTTTTTTGCCATTGGCGGAGTTCGCTCTCAATAATCGGGCCAGCTCTGCCACTTTGGTGTCCCCGTTTTTCTGTAATTCGGGGTTTCATCCTCGATTTTCCTCTGGTCAGGTGGAATCTTCGGATTGTCCTGGAGTGGATGCTGTGGTGGAGAGATTGCATCAGATCTGGGGGCAGGTGGTGGACAATTTGAGGTTGTCCCAGGAGAAGACTCAGCTTTTTGCCAACCACCACCGTCGTGTTGGTCCTCGGCTTTCTGTTGGGGATTTGGTGTGGTTGTCTTCTCGTTTTGTCCCTATGAGGGTCTCTTCTCCTAAGTTTAAGCCTCGGTTTATCGGCCCGTATAAGATATTGGAGATTCTTAACCCTGTTTCCTTCCGTTTGGACCTCCCTGCATCCTTTTCTATTCATAACGTTTTTCATCGGTCATTATTGCGCAGGTATGAGGTACCGGTTGTGCCTTCCGTTGAGCCTCCTGCTCCGGTGTTGGTTGAGGGTGAGTTGGAGTACGTTGTGGAGAAAATCTTGGACTCTCGTGTTTCCAGACGGAGACTCCAGTATCTGGTCAAGTGGAAGGGATACGGCCAGGAGGATAATTCTTGGGTGAATGCATCTGATGTTCATGCCTCCGATCTGGTTCGTGCCTTTCATAGGGCCCATCCTGATCGCCCTGGTGGTTCTGGTGAGGGTTCGGTGCCCCCTCCTTGAGGGGGGGGTACTGTTGTGAATTTGGATTCTGGGCTCCCCCGGTGGCTACTGGTGGAATTGAACTGGTGTCTTCATCTTCTCTGTTCACCTGTTCCCATCAAGATGTGGGAGTCGCTATATAACCTTGCTGCTCTGTTAGTTGCTTGCCGGTCAACAATGTTATCAGAAGCCTCTCTGTGCTTGTTCCTGCTCCTAGACAACTACTAGATAAGTTGGACTCTTGTCCATGTTTGTTTTTGCATTTTTGTTCCAGTTCACAGCTGTAGTTTCGTTACTGTGTCTGGAAAGCTCTTGTGAACAGGAATTGCCACTCTGGTGTTATGAGTTAATGCCAGAGTTTTAAAGTAATTTCTGGATGGTGTTTTTGATAGGGTTTTCAGCTGACCATGAAAGTGTCCTTTCTGTCTTCTGCTATGTAGTAAGTGGACCTCAAATTTGCTAAACCTATTTTCATACTACGTTTGTTATTTCATCTCAACTCACCGCCAATACATGTGGGGGGCCTCTGTCTCCTTTCGGGGTATTTCTCTAGAGGTGAGCTAGGACTAATATTTTCCTCTGCTAGCTTTATTTAGTCCTCCGGCTGGTGCTGGGCATCTAGAATCAACGTAGGCATGCTACCCGGCCACTGCTAGTTGTGCGTTAGGTTTAGTTCATGGTCAGCTCAGTTCCCATCTTCCAAGAGCTAGTTCCTATATATGCTTATGCTATGTTCTCTTGCCATTGAGATCATGACACTACCCCCTTGTTCAAAGCCGGAGACATCATGAGTAATCTAGTCTCCATTAAGGGAATTGTATCAGAGGGGTAGAAAAATTTACGTGAGCGGCAACAATAGCCACTTCATAATCCGAAAATCATTTGAGTTCATGACTACGTTGGGCAAATATTCTTTTATGAAAATGTGAACTCAACCTTATATATGGAATATTTTGAGCTATTCACTATGCCATCTAAGTGACTAAAAGTCAAAGATTGTGGTCTTCAATCACAATGTTGGCTGCACATTACATTTGAAGCCCACTGCCTGCAATACTGAGGGTACACATCCTATGCCATTGCCATCACCGAGTCATAATAGTAAGGATTGGAGTGGCCATATGGGGTTAACAAAAGAACATAATAAAACTAAGGATCAAAGATTAGATAAAACCATTGAATTTTTTAAAATTGCATTTACCTTATGCTTTAAGAATGTAGATTAAAGAACTAGAGAACCACTGGGAAGCATAATTACCTGGTGCTGTAGTTGTGGTAGTTCTAGCAGTAGTAGTGGTTGTAGTAGCGGTTGTGGTAGTGGTTGTAGTAGTGGTTGTAGTAGTTGTAGTAGTAGTGGTTGTAGTAGTGGTTGTAGTAGTTGGTGTAGTAGTTGTAGTAGAAGTGATATTAGTAGTTGGTATAGTTGTTCCTATAATTGTTGTAGGCACTATTTCTTGTTCTGTTGTATGAGGTGACGAGGAAGACACAGGTTTAATTGTAGGAGATGCAGTTGTAACAATCACAGGAACCGTAGCTGCGGTTGAACTAACTACCCCCGTTGTTTCATAGGTTTTTGCTTCAGTTCCAGAAACTGTTGTTTTGCCTGTTGCTTCCGGCGTTACCACTGTAACTAATTTGGTTGAGGAATCACTAGGTGTTTCTGCTTCTTTGGAGGTTATGACTTGAGAAACATGGGAAGTTTTTGAAACTGTTTCTGATTTTGTATACTCTAATGGAGTAGTTTTTGCAGGTATTGCGTCACTTGGTCTGACAGTTGTTGAAGTCATTACTGTTGGCAGTGATGTTTCTTTAGTTGTTTCATCAGTCACAAGAACAGTTGGATCGTGCGTTGTTTGAGTTACGTGAGAAGAGTCGGGTTTTATTGTAGAAACATCACTAGTTGATGGTGTTATTTCCAGGCTTGAAGTTTTTGCTAATGTATCTGTTGTTTTATCAGTCACAAGATATGTTTGAGATACCGAAGTTGGTCCAAATCTTGTTGTGGAGCCTTCTGGAGATGGTTCCCCTAAGGTTGAAAATGATAATGTTGAAGAAGTTTCTGAGAAAGCTACTGTTTCAGTCATTATGATCTTATTAGATGTTTCTGATACCATTGAAGTAATTTTTGGAGATGATTGTCTCGTCGTTTTGATAGAAGAAGTCATTGTTTCTGTTGCTGTCTTGCTTGTCGGATGAGACAATACCCCTGTTGTATCTGCAGGACTTTGCGTACTTGCTTCATTAGTTATTAGCGGAGTTTCTGTTGTTTCATCACCAAGAGTAGATACTTCAATTGTCAGAGAGGATAATGTTGGTGTAATGGTTCCTGTATCTGTTATGGTGTGTCTTTCTGAAATGGTTGTGTCATCCAAAGAAGAAGCACCTTCAGTTGTTATCCTTGATATAAGAGGCTCTGTTTTAGGATTTGTTACAGGAGATGTTTTGTCTGTTTTGTCAGTCCCCAAAGGAGTTTCTGGCCTTGTTGTAAATGTGTCCTCCTCAGCTGTTGATGTTTCAGGCGTTGTTAGATGAGATGTTTCTGAATTTTCAGAAACAGTCACCAAGCTTGTATCTTTTACTGTTGCTTTTGTAGAAACAGGTCCTGTTGTATCAGATAGTAAAGGTATTTTGGTTGATATTTCTGATAGTGTAGAGATATTTATAGTTGTTGCTTCAACCACTGGAGTGGTCTCCGCAGTTGAGATATCTGGAACAGATACAGGAGTGTTTTTTGTGGATACTTCTGGCAGTGGAGAGGTTTCTGTAGTTTCCACCAGTTGAGTTGTCTCCACAGATGTGAAATCTGGCACCACTGATGTTCCTTCTGTTGTTACATGAGACACTGGAAAAGTTTCTGTGGAAAATTCTGGTAATAAGGAGGTTTCTGTAGTTGTTTGCAACACTGGGACTGTCTCTACTGCTGTGGAATCTGGCACCACTGAAGTCCCGTTTGTTTGTACATCAGACACTGGAGAAGTTTTTGATGGTACAGAAGGTGACGAAGATGGTTCTGCTGTAGAAGTATCAGATACTGAATGTGTTCCTTCTGTGGCTAGGTCAGATACTGGAGAACTTTCTGTGGATATGTCTGGTAATGATGAGGTTTCTGCAGTTGTTTCAACCACTGGAGGTGTCTCTGTTGCTGTGTAATTTGGCACCACTGATGTTTCTACGTTTGTTACATCAGATCCAGGAGAAGTCTCTGACTGTACAGAAGATAATGAAGAGGCTTCTATTATATATGTGGTATCAGGTACTGAATGTGTTCCTTCTGTTGCCATTTCAGACACTGGAGACGTTTTTGTGGGTACTTCTGTTAATGAAGAGGTTTCTGTAGTTGTTTCCACCACTGGGCCTGTCTCTGCTGCTGTGAAATCTGGAATCACGGATGTCCCTTTTGTCTGTACATCAGATACTGAAGAAGTCTCTGACGGTACAAAAGTTAGTGAAGATGCTTCTGATATTGTAGTATCAGTTACTGAATGTGTTCGTTCTGTAGCTAGGTCGGATACTGGAGATGTTTCTATGGATACTTTTGGCAATGAGCAGGTTTCTGCAGTTGTGTCAACTACTGGAGATGTCTCTGCTGCTGTGGAAGAGGTCTCTGTAATTATTTCAACTGCTGTGGATATTTCTCCCGTTGTTGGGTCATATACTGGAGATGTTTCAGTTGATATTGCCAATAGTGAGGATGCTTCTGCTGTTGTTACAACTATTGTAGATGTCTCTGCAGTAGATACTGATGTCTTGTCTGTTGCTGTGTAGGATACTGCATTTGTGTCCGTTGGAATTTCAGTTAGTGAGGATGCTGTTGGCTCTGTTCGCAGAGATTCTCCTTCGGTGCTTCCTGTAGATTCTGGAGAAGTTTGTTTCGTTGTTGAATCTGGTACTGAAAGAAAAGGATAATTTATATACTTTTGTACGGGTCATTTTTTATATCTTATTTTTTACTAAGATTCAGTTCTACAGGTGAATTAAAGTTCTCTGATATTTCTATTCAGGATTTCATTCTTTAGCCTCTTTTAGCTTGCGTTACCTGTTAAATGAGTTGTCCATGGCTAAGCGGTGTCACATCTAGTACCCACATTGATAAGTTATTAGCACATCACCCCTCCATAACTGGCAATGCACCACTATTGTGAACGCTTTGTAGTTGCTTGTTTTCACTATTTCAGCTTAGTTCTTTTTGAAATGAGTGGGATTTGAGCTGCAGTTCTTTAAACTGTCTACTACACAAACTATGGAGCTGTGGTTTTCCAGCTCTGTAAATTGTGTACTTCTGGGGTAACCTGCTCAAAACAAAGAGTGCTGGATGGTGGACTACCACGGATCAGATATTATGATGTATCCTAAGATAGATGTTAGGTCATCATAAATTGAGCCAAGGTCTAAAGGTCTCAAACTTATGGAGAAATATTAAGAGGTGGTGGTACAGCAACCAAAAATTATACACCAACTGTGTGGTGCAAAGAGGCTATCATGGAAACATCGGTAAAATCCTTGCCAGAAATATATATATATTGCATTTGATAAATATTTATGTGGCACTTACATGGTGAACTGAAAATTGTTTGGGGCACTGGCTCAACAGTAGAGGTCCAGGTGTCTTCAGGTCCTTCACCAGAACCTGAACCAGATCCTGAGGCTTCTGCAAAAAACAGCATGGCTGTAGACATGCCTGCATACATTTCTGTGTTCCTAACTATTCCAGATTTTTCCTGATCCTCTCCATTGTGGGTGACTTTTCTTTTCTCCACAATCCTAATAGACGACTTTTCAGGATTTTTTTGTTTGTGCATTTCACCCTTTTGAGAGACTGTGACATTTCCAGGACCGATTCTTCCTGCGGTCAACTCTCGCGACTGTGGCTTGTTTTTTCCTAATACTGTGGAGAAATAAAGTTATTAATAAAAAAGTCATTAGGAGCTTACAAAATATTTTTGTTACATTTTACGTACCCCTTTCTTTTGTCCATTGAACATGATGGTCGGACTATGGTACCTATAGTTATTATAACCAACTCATGACCAGGCCATTATCCTTTCTGACCAGTCACGTTTTCTGCACATATTTTGTGTACATGCGCTTTAAGCTGCTCTGCAATTAGTTTTTTTTTTTCATTCGGATATTCAACTTACTTTTTATTCTATTTTTTATGTATTTTTAATGTTCCTTTTTTGCTGATATTAGGGAATTATGTAAAGAAAATATAGAAACATTGATCTATTTGTCACTTTTTTATATTTTAATTTCTATTTAGGATCAAAAAAACGCTAAAACTTTTTACTTTTTTTTTATCTATGGTCTTTTCTCAATTTTCTTTTTTTCTTTTTTTTTTCTTTTACTTGAAACACTTTTTACCAAATAAGATCTTAAAAAACCTTGGAGGGTGGGATTTGTTAACATGTCAATGCATACGTTTTTGCTGGTTTCTTCTGCAACTGGGTTTGGTATATTAGCCCCAACTACAGGGAAATTTCAGCCTCCTAACTGCTTTGCAGGAACTAGGACCCAGCAGATACTGCACGACTCCTAAACCAAGTGATAACATGTTCACTGGGTCCAGAGGAGGAAGCAAGGTAACTAATTTCTTATGATTGTGGAAAACCCTATAAATTTGTCTGTACTGTAGACAGAGTTAGTTTTATTCACTCAGTGCAAAAGATTCAATATACTGACTTATTTCTTTATCTAAATATCCTGATAATGGCAGATTTTTTTCTTGCCATCTCCAACTTGCACCCAACACAGGGGCATATGCAACCCCCTAGCTATAATTCTCAGCATGAAAACGGTAGAACAAGAATTTGCCATAAGCAAAGATTTTAAGTGGCTTCATTCTGCCAGTTATGAATTTGGATCAAAATATATTTCCCATGTCCGGAAATTTTGAGTTTAGATCTCGAGAAGAACAGCTTCAGGATGTTGTGGAAGAGCAGCCAAAAACTATAGAAAAATCATGCGATGATATAAGGCAAACATTAACTAGAAATATTTTTCGAGCTTGGTTTATTTCATGCTTTGAATAGTACAAACTGTTCTGTGGGACTATTAGGTTACTGCCCTGTACTAGAAATAAACCAGAAAACATGAGCACTGCTGAAGAGCATCTGATAAATATCAATAATGCTTACATGGTGAATTGGTAGTGGTGGCGGAAGTCTCTGGTGAAGAAGTTTGAATGTCTCTGATTGATATATACCATATTTATCGGACTATAAGATGCACTATTTCCCCCCAAAATTGGGGAGGAAAATAGGGGGTGCGTCTTATATTCCGAACGCAGGCTATCCAGGGGGTTGCGGCAGTGGTGTAGCATCGTCCCTTGCTCAGGGAACTGGGGGTTGGCAGAAGTGTGGCAATGCTGAAGCTCGGTGTTGGCAGTGAGCAGTGTGGTGTGCATCATTGGTTTCCCTGCGGCAATCTTCCTGAAGCCATGGGCTGCTGGAGGTGGCACATGCGCGGATTGAGATCTTGGCTGGGCCTCTCAACGCTCCATGTTCCTGAGGCTGTGGACTTCAGGAAAATGGCCACCGGAGGCCGCGCTTGTGCAGATTGAGATCTCATCGGCCCTCAGCTTCAGGAAAATGGTCGCCGAAAATCCAATGATGCACCCGGCTCTGCTCACCATGGACAAAGGGCCAAAGCATCAACATATATCTGACATTGGCATCCTGAGGAAGGGACCCTGCTCCATGCAACACACTCTGCTCTGTTTCACCACCGACACCAGACCCACAGCACTGCTGGGATACCCTGGGACTGCAGCATTGCCCCACTCTTGCCACCACCGGCTTCCTGAGGAAAGGACCATGCCTCCAGTAACCCCGCTGGCCATCAGGTAAGATACCTTAAAATTGGACGATAAGACAGACCCCCCCCCCATCTTATGAAAATCTTTTTTTGCTATTTTCCACCCCAAAATTTGTCATGCATGTTATGGCTCGGTGCGTCTTATAGTCCAAAAAATACGGTAAGTCCAGTGCCTAGAGTGGCTTATAAGGGGCAGCACATCCTGCTAGGTATAAGTGAACAATATTGAACAGAAGATCTTCCGCAACTATATAGCGCATGTGTAAAAATAAAAAGTTTACTACAATAAATTGGATTTGGGGGAACAGTCATCAATACCAGCTGTATGGTTCATTGAGGACAACGTCTACCAGTAATATAACTAGTACCTGGTTAAATCCATGTTATAAACAGTTTAGGTTTTTTAGTGGATCCAACACTGCCCTACATAAATGCAACAAAAAATAATTACTTCTGCAGAGCAACTGATAAATACAGCATCAATAAGACACTTACATGATGGCTTGTTAGTGGCTGCTTTGGTCTTTGGTTTAACAGTAGAAGTTAGGATATTTCCAGATTCTTTTGGTGGTAAAAATCCATGGTCAGATCCTTCTGGAGTTTTGAAGGTTCCTGAAGACTTCACCGGGGTATTTTCTTGTTCAAAGTATTCAAGCATCTCTATGCTCCTCTTCATTCTAGATTTTTTTTGGTCATTGTAGTCGACATTTCTCTCATCAATAATCTTAATGATCTGCCTTTCTGGATGGTTTTGATTCTGTGCTACCTCATTCCGACAAGCTGTGGTGTCTCCAGTATCGGTTCTTTGTATGGACAACTGTTCTGAGCGTAGGTAGCTTTTTCCTAACACTATTGAGAAATGAAGTTACTGATTAACTCATTAGAAGCTTTACAGTATTTTTGTTATATTTTACCTTTCTACTCTCAGTTAAACACTTAAACACATTAGTCTGAATTGTTGTCTGTGGTCATTTTGGCAAAAATGTATCACTTGTAAAAGAATATGCATACTCCCTCAAATGCTAAGATATAGCCAACATAATAACCTCTACATAAATTAAGACAGTAGATTTTTCTTTGTAGACTGTAAGTTGGATTTTTCAATGGATGGATTTCCTTTTGCTTATGGCCCATAACAGAAATGTTTAAACCTTACCACCTTAACATAATTTGCCTACTCTCTAGCTGTCAATTGTTTACAGTATAACTCAGTTCATATCTAATTTTATCTTTAGGTCAATTAAATTTCTGAGGAACTGTATGATTGTTTTTTTCATTCATTTGCTTAAGAAAAATTTAGGTCTGATGAGTCTCAACCATAGCTCAAAAACATCTGAAGAGCCACCAGTTTCAGCCAGTTGAAGTTGGTTGTCTGCTCGGTAAATCAGTGCATTGGCTTCCACTCAGTTCCTAGTATTGTCTCACAGTGCAATTAAGCAATGACATTTGTGTGCTCCCGATATGATTTTTACAGTAGGCTGCTCAGGCATTGCCGCAATCTCCTACGACAATGGACTACCAATAGGAACAAGGATAAGGCATGTACTCAGAATTTACCACTATTATACTTGGAAACTTTTTGACAATTGACACTTAGGAGCAAACATTTTTTAAAGACCATTATAGATCATTGGGTTACAATAATTTTTTGTTAAGGAAATCTTAAAGGAATTGTCCAAGATTACAGTATTGATGACTTGTATAGCTATCCATGTTTCTGATATCTCTGCTTGAATGTTTCTTCTTAAATCCTCATTCTGAATAGTACAAGCTGTTCTCGTTTATCAAGACACTATTCAATGCAAGAAATGTACTTAAAAATTGACTACTACCAAAGAATATGTTATAAACATCAACAAGACACTTACAGAATGACTTGGTAGTTGCATTAGAAGACTGTGATTTAACAGTACAAGTTGGGATGTCTCCAGATCCTTTTGATGGTGTAAATCTGTCACTGGAAGCTTTTGGCATTTGGGAGGTTTCCGGAGACTCTACCGGGGAATCATCTTGGTCAATGTCTTCAAAAAACTCTCTGTATCTCTTCATTATAGTTTTCATGTGATCAATATAGGCAATATTTTTCTCATCCAAAACAAAAGGTGCCTCCTGCCCTTCAGGATGTATAAGTATCTGCACTGCATCTTTTCTAGGGGCTAGGTGGTTTATGGCATTGGTCCTTTGTATGGACATCTCTCCAAAATGTGGGTTGTTTTTTCCTAATACTGTGGAGAAATTAATAAAGCAATGAGGCGTTTACACATTAATTAATTTTTTTAAGAGATGGGCAAATTGATTGCAAATGCAAATTAAATTGATGTTATATTTTTAGGAATTCAGTTAGTTCAAACAATTTTTCATCACATTTTTGCAAATCGCCTGAATAATCTGACTGTCATCTTACATATTGCATAAAAATTCACGAGCTAGAAAAAATTCCCATGACCAAGGGCTTCACCATAATGATTTGCAACTATCACATCAAATGGTATGGCCCAGTCAATCTGGAGGGATTATCATGGAGTAAATAAAAGCAGAAGCTGGAAATGCTTCAGCCATTTTGTGGTGAATCTGGATGTTTCAGTAACTCCCAAGTTTCAAAATCACCTCTACAGGTAAAATAAGACATTACAATATTCTATATAAGTAGACTGTAAGCTCTCGTGGGCCGGGTCCTCTCTCCTCCTCTACCAGTTGTTGTCTCATTTTGTTCAAAATTATTGAACTAGGCTTTTGTTATGTACACCCCTTTTCACATGTATAGCGCCATAGAATAAATGGCGCTATATTAATAAATAATTATAATAATATAGCATACAAATGCGTAGCGTTCTCCAGCAGAAGATCTACTCTTTGAAAGTTCTCATCACTGGTTGAAAAAGTGGAGAACATTATATAAGAACACAGAATGCCCCAAAATTGTCAAAGAATGATTTAGGAACAGGACAAAAGCTTAACGTTTTTTGACATGGTCACTAAATTCTCCTGATCTCAACTAAAAACTAAACACCAACTGTGTGGCGTAATGAGGCCAACATAGAGGCCATCATTGAGCCCAACAACAACCAATGATGTTTCTAGTTCCTGGTTGATTTTTTGCTATGAATAGTTTAGGCTTTTCTAGTGGTAGTAGTAGAATTGTACCCAAAAATTACCAACATCAAAGAGAGTCTGATAAATATGAATAAGACACTTACATGGAGGCTTGTTAGTGGCTTCACCAGGCTGTGGTTTACCAGTAGATCCTTTTGGAGTTTTGGTGCTGTCTGGAGGCTGCACAGGGGTATCCTCTTGTTCAAGGTCTTCAAACATTTCTATGTTCCTCTTTAAACCCGTATTTTTCTGAAAATTGTAGTTAACAATTTTTTCATCCAAAACCACGGCAGTTGGACTCTCGGGAAGTATGGACAACATTTCAGACCTCGACTTATTTTTTTCCAATACTGTATAGAAATTATATTATTATAGATAAATTCATTAGGAATCTATTGAACATAAGTAAATGTGAATGGATGAATGATGAATCAGCCCCTGGCTTGTGTAGCATAATTATCTATAGAGCACCTTAGGGGCTACTGTCTGGATGGAGATATTTACTGTCAGGCACTATTAAAATGGTGATATATTCTGTACAATATGTCATTTTGGTGGGTTTATGTTGTCCGGTTTGTAACCAATTAGTAAATATTTTTCCAATGTTTTTAGGTACAATGTTGTGTTATTTGATAACAGTATCTGGTGGTATTGATCACTGTATAGCAGTATTACTTAGTCAATGCTTGGCTATTGTTTAGATAATGCATTTATTGTTATTTAGAAGTACAGATAATCTATATATTATACATAGTAAGGTATATATTGTAAGAGGGTCACTGGTAAAGTACTGGAAGGGAGATATGTTTCACTGAGAGCGTTAGCTTCAGTGATATGAACCTGGAAGTTTGCTCCAGAGTGTTATGTGCTGAGAGGGGTAAAACGGCCATGACAGGGCCAGGTTTTTTGTGAACAGCTAAAGAGCTGGGTGGGACGGCTGTTCACCAAAACGCCACCCTAAGGCTGGTGTTACACTAGCGTATGGCATGCAATGCGAGAATATCAATTGCGATATGCTAATGACTCTTGCTCCTGCTCTCCTGTGAGTGTGAGCCGAGTGTCAGTGCTCTGTACTCCGATCCTCTTGCATGAAAGAATCAGAGCACAGGTGCTTAGGAGATGGAGATAGTAATTTCTCCATCTACTCCATATGCCGGTGTCAGCGAGAATTGCAGTAGGGTGATATCCAACTACAGTGCGATGTTTCACACGCACCCATAGGCTTGTATGGTGCGCGCGATCCGATTCTTGCTGCCATTTGCAGCATGCTGCTACTGTTTTTGCATGCTGAATCGACATGAGAAATGAATAGAAGATGTGAGCTGCCCCATAGTTTAACATTGGGCCCAGTGCAATCCGATTTTTTATTGGATTGCATTTACCGTAATTGCAAACCCAGAATGGTTTGAAGAACATGAAAAAAATCTTGAAGGTCTTGATTTGGTTTCCAAATGTCTCAGATCTCAATCTGATCGGCACCTCTAGTAATGGCCATACTTATTCCTTTGCTCTAGAGATCCCCTGCCTTGGATGGCTAGAAAGGTTTAAAAGGTATTGCATGGCTTCCATGGTATATATGGGTCACACATTTATACTGGTGTAACACTGTGCGGATTGTTTTCCTAAATCACATGATAAATGTCTAGAAATAATGAGCTTAGTGAACTATTAAAGTGGGATCTGGTGGAACATCATTCAAAAACTGTGCACCAACTGTGAGGAGCAATGAAGCCATCATAGACCAGCATTGCTTCTACCACCTTCTTGAGGCTATGCTATGAACACTTTAAGGCTATAGTCCTATACAGAAGTATAAATGCATGGTAGAGCAGCAACCAAACGCTTTGCACCAAGTGTGTGGTAAAATGTGGCCACACCAGTAGACCAGCAAAGTGTCTAGCACCTGGTTGTATCCATGCTATAGACTTTTCTGTGGCTCCATCAGATATCAGCCTAGCCGGAGAAATATACTGTGTCTAAAAATCACCATTGGTGAAGAATAGATTATCCGGCAAATATCAATAAGACACGTACATGATGGCTTGGCAGGGGCTGCGGTATGCTTTGCTTTGTTTCCAGCTTCTTTGGGTGGTGTCAATTCATTGATGGAACCTTTTGGAGTTTGGGCAGTTTCTGGAGTCTTCATCAGTGGTTCGTCTTGATCAATATCTTCAAACATTTCTATGTTCCCCTTTTTTTTAGTATTTTTTTGATCTTTGTAGTTAACATTTCTCTCATCCAAAACCACAATGGTTGGCCTTTCTGGATGATTTTGGTTTTGCACAGCTTCTTCTTGGGAGATGGCGACGTTTCCAGCATTGGTTCTTGGTATTGATTGCTCTACAGACTGTGGCTTGTTTTTTCCTAAAAATATGGAGAAAGCGGTTATTAATAAAGCCATTAGCATCATATAGAGTATTTTTGCTTTGTTTGGAATACAAAGTTTATGGTGATTCTGGCAAAATTATACATATACATTTTCTATCAACGTCTATGTAATTCAGAATAAGAGTTGCAATGTAAAAAAAATCCAAGTTTTTTTTATTATTTTGTACAATTTCTTAGTGTTTGGACAACCTCTTAATTTCTGCATTTGCCAGTAAGTAGATTTTTCCATCACTTTATGATGCTAATATTTATTGCTGCATGTGGTGACTCTACTTATTTTTTAGAGATGGACCAAGCTACAGTATCTATGTACAGACAGACCTGATTATTACCTTTATAAAGCAGATTCTTTATTTTTTATGATGTTTAATTTTATGTTGATTACATAGGAGGGCACTATTTATAATGGAAAACACATATATAAAAACATTAAAAATTGGGGAAAACACACACAGACACTACCACACAACTGATGGCCACAGCCATACCATATAAAGATTGGATCAACCAATATCAAAAATGTAATAATAATGTTTGAAGAGTACTGTCTGGACAGAAACAAGGAAAAAAAATCCTAGAAACCTACACCAAACAACATATGTACCAAACGTGCGTTGGGGCCAGTACTACTTTGACTCAGGTTGTACCAGTTTGCCTATGTCAACATGTTATACATTGCCCTCATATCCTATACAAACTATTTTCTAATGGATCTTTTATGGTATTCTACAAAATTAATTGTGTGTGCACACTATTTCAGTGTGATTTTTTGCACATCTTCCTATGACTCGTCTTTACATGAACCTTGCATTATATGATCCTTATCTAGTACGTATGTTGTTTGACAGAGGTTTCTAGGATTTTTTTTCTTGTTTCTAGTATATATGTTCTCCCCGTGTTTGCGTGGGTTTCCTCCGGGTTCTCCGGTTTCCTACCACATTCCAAAGACATACTGATAGGGAATTTAGATTGTGAACAACAAAAGGGGAGTGACGTGTAAAGGCAAGGATGACCATTGAATATACAACTTTTAACAAAATTATCTTTATTCAAGCAATTTAAATTAGACAAGCAAAAGACAATTTAAAAACAATTAAAAAACCAAAAAGATTTACAGATAGATAACAACATGGAAGGCCGTATAAGTGCCATCCAGTCTCCTCCACTATGTGCATCGGGAGTGTGCTGAGGTAAGGCACACTAAACAGAAAACACCATTTATACAATACAGAACATCAAAAGCTCAAGAGACTCCATAAATTAAAATGCATGTTAGGTGTTCAGTTCCCACCACTGCACAGAGGGAATCTTGAACCATGTCCTTTGTGGTCTCCCATTTTTCCCCAGCAATGGAGGAGCCTGCTCAGCAAATACACCAGTCCCAGCATCTTGCTCAAGCTGATGCTGTGTGTTTGATTACCATTGTCATTCCTGTTTCTACTATTATAACCAATAGGGGTCAGCGGCGAGCAGACGTTCCTGGGACTAAGTCCTGCTTTTTCTCTATTGAGCATGCCCATGGTACGACCTCCCATCGGATGTCGGAGGTCACATGCTCAGGTCCTGAAGCAGCCCTTATTTGACCACTGGACGCCGCTATAAAAGGTTTGCATGGCCGCTCAGCCATGCGCTAGTATAAACTAAAATTGTGCTTTGTGGACTACAGATAATTAAACTCCTTAAAGGGAATATTATAATTCCTAAAGGTGAAGAAGATAAGGAGATATCCCTAAGAAAAGGAATATAAAAAACATAAGTCAAAGGGAAAAGGGGAGGAGAGAGCAAATAAATAAGGCTGTACAAGACCTGTTGGAATCTGAAAGAAAGATCACCTGGTCACATCATAGAGGAGAGGGAAGAACCCCATGCGTATTGCCACACAACATGGCTTCCTCAGGGCAAAGTGAGGAGTTGGAAAACTTGTCAACTTTATATAGTCAAAATCATTAGGTAAATAACCAATAAAGCAGGTGTAGGAGGCATCCAGGAGCAACAGGTGCGTAGGTGTGTGTAAGTGAATGGCCACTTCCTGTTTTATGTTGTCAAGGTTATTTCTATAAATGATCTGTCACGATATGGTAGGAAATATCATATGAGTTTAGTTCTCTTGCTAGCCTGCTGTGTGCTAAGCCCCCCTTCTTGGAGTGATTCTGTAACAGCTTGTGGCTGCAAATGCCTGACTTTCAGCTCACAAGCCCTCATCCCCCGCACTAAGGTATTTACGACCGGCATTTCCTGTAGTAGAAAGTGCCCAGCTTTAACTGGATTAGAAACTTGTAGAATCTGAAAGTCCTTTGTTCTGTTATTGTGAGATATTAGGCAAACTATTTAAGATAGGAGAATGATAAATACATATCCTTGATCTCCATCGAAGCATCTACCCATCACTGTAAACACAGACGTCTAACTCCATCGGGTGAAGAAGTAGGGATTGCTCTGTAAATAATAGGACATATTTGATCTCATTAGAAAGCCCACGTTAATCCCAGATGAATGCTGGGTTTGTCACAACTATGGCATGTTGTGTAGCGGAGTTATAGAAATTAGATATAGGTTAGGGAAAAATCAGTTAGCAGAAGAAGTAGGAGGGGTTGGAAAAGCCAGCCCTTTCTGTGAGGTCACAGACTGTAGGTTTTTAGTGCTGGCAGGCATCCAAGAGATCAGATTGGAGTCTTCTTGTCCTTTCCTGAAGTGCCCTCAGCACGTCCAATGAGCTGGGACGTATGGTTGCCTGCAATGCAATGATCTGAGAATATGTGAGTGTTATATTTTCTTCATTTAATCCTTTTCTTTTCATAATTACCTTGTACATATTTGCAATTGTCTCATTTGTAACATATTTTTATAAAGCACTGCCTACCTTTTGTGGGGTATATTATTTCATGCCAGTTCTTTCTCCCCACTCTACCCTAAGTCTCTTGAAGGGAAATTACGCTACTGTTTTGGGGTTAGCTTCGGACCCGTTTAATCGGAGCTGGTGGCAGCAATACCGTGTACAGGCCGTTGGGTGTCACTGCAGTGACTGCGGCTTGATAATTATTGTTCCTGCCCGAGCGGGAGTAGTTATCGCCTCGCTGCAGCGTGCCTAATAGCCAGTACATAGCAGGCAGCCTTTCTGGCGACTAATTACCCTAGGTGCAGTACCTAATCTGACCTGACGGTAAGGGGGGCACCAGAGAGCTGCAAGGTTTAAGTGGAACTGTAAGCGGGATACACAAATCCCTGCAGTTCATGGTATATTGAAGAGCAGTGGGATACCTAAAATAAGCCCCTGCTGTAACCTAAGAGGTCATTAAACTTGTGTGTGTTTTTTTTATCACATTGTGGCAGTGGAGGGATAACTAAGATAAGCCCCCTGCACATGTGATAGCCGTCTGTTGGTCTAAAGTCACCCCAATCCGTGACATATTGGTGGCAGTGGTCAGGAATCCCTGTGGATTTCGTGACAAACTGCTGGCCGCGGCTAAGGGATCTTGACAGTCACGGTGTGAATCGTGACAATTGGTGGCAAGGCGGTGGGATATTAGAGCATTAGTGATTTGGTTTGAGCAATCATTCCTCTCACTAAAAACTTGCAGAAAGTTCTTGCGAGAACTCTGCGCAAATAAGTTTGGGAGAACGAACTCAGTGCTTATTAGTTGTGAGACAATTGTGTACTGGTAATTATCCCCTCCCTTTCTCTTCGTTTTTCTATCCTATCTTTTATTTGGCAACCATGGTCGTGCTGGGAGAAACCTTTTATGAGCAGCAGACCAAAGACACCCTTGTGGCCTTGTGCAAGTCACAGCACATTGACTATGCAAACAAAAACAAAAGCCAACTGGTCGCAGTCCTGATGCAATGGGAAGCCGCTCTAGACCACTCACAGAGCCCAGGAGCCGCAGATGCCGGCACCAGCGAACATGGTGCTGCAGCCGAGGTCCAACCACTGAATGCTGGCCCTGTTAGCAATCCGGGCGAATTGGACCCCCACATGCAGGCGGCCTTGAAAGAATTACCCACTGACGACCATGAGGGACGTCGGCAGCTGATTCAGCAATACCGGCAGGAGGCCGAGGCCCGAGCCGAGCGAGAGGCAGAGAGAGCCGAGCGAGAGGCCCAGCGAGCCGAGCGAGAGGCCCAAGCGCAGCGGGAGTACCAGCTGCAGATGGCCCGACTGCAAATGCAGGGGTCGTCCCAGTCCAGTCGTGAGCCCAGCAGCGCTCAGACACCAAAGCCCCGGCCCGACCACTTTCCTGTTATGGAAAAGGATGGGGACTTGGACACTTTTCTGCGGGCCTTTGAGAAAGCCTGCAGACAGTACCAGCTGCCTACACAAGAATGGGCATGATACCTGACACCAGGGCTTAGAGGCAAAGCTCTGGAGGCGTTTGCTGCCCTCCCTCAAGAACAAGATGGTGACTATGAGGCTATCAAGCAGGCCCTCATAGCCAAGTACCAGCTTACACCCGAGGTGTACCGTAAAAAGTTCCGGACCCTCCAACGTGGCCCACACGACAGTTACAGTGATGTGGTGCATGGACTGGGGACCCACTTTGACCAGTGAACCCAAGGACTGTCAGTGACCACCTTTGCCCAGCTGCGAGACCTGATGATCAAAGACCAGTTCTTCCATCTTTGCCCAACTGAGGTGCGACAGTTCGTGATGGACAGAGAACCCAAAGACGTGACGAAAGCTGCGCAGATTGCCGATGCCTATGAGGCCAACCGTAGATCGGAAGTGCGGAAGCCAGTCACCTCCAGCTGGAGAGGGGGTAAGCCTGCCTACAACGCCAGTACCCCTGCCAGCCAACACACCAGAGGTCCTGTCCCCATGGCCAACAGCACCAGACCTACCACCAAACTTCGCCAGTGTTACCACTGCAGGCAGACTGGTCATATCAGTCCCCAATGTCCAGCCAAGCAGAAGAACCCCTCATCCAAGGCCCCAGGGCCTAATGCAGCAGTTCTGGTGGGTGGTGTGGCTGGGAGGGGGTGTGATAACATACAGCATGTCATTGTGGGAGGCCATGTTGCTACAGGCCTCAAGGACACCGGGGCTGAACGAACCCTCATCCAACCCGAACTGGCGGCCCCTGAAGAAATCATTCCGGGGAAAACCCTAACTGTCACTGGGATTGGGGGCATCAGCTGTCCCTTACCGATGGCCCGGTTTTATATTGATTGGGGTGCTGGGAGCGGGGTGAAGGAAGTGGGGCTGTCTGATAATTTGCCCACTGATGTGTTGTTGGGGACGGATTTGGGGAGGTTGGTGGCACACTTCGTCATTGACACCCCTCCCCAATCTACTAATAAGGGTAAAGTTAACCCTGATGATGATGATGATGATGATGATGGGAAATCGCATGTGTTACCTGACCATGCTTTATCTTGTGATGTTGCATCTGATAACCATTTCTTCCCTAGGATTGATGGTGGAAATGTTGTACCTGTGCCAACTGTATCTGATAATGATGTTTCTGTGAAAGCTGATGTGTCCATAGGTACAGGAGTGCTCACCCACGTCGCTCTGCGGAGTGAGACGGCTGAGGAACCCCTAGCAGGGGCAAGTGTCGGTGCTACAAGAAATGGGGAGATACATGGGAACCGTGAGGAAGGTGATGCCATGCAATTGACCAGTGCCACCGAGGAAGGTAACTGGCCCATAAGTAGCAATGCTCCTGAGGTAATGGGGGTGGATGGGGAGGTAGAGCCCATAGCAGCGTCGGCTGATGGGTCTGTGGAAATCCCCGGGGAGACAGCCTACGTAGCTGCTGTCACCCGCAGTCAGAGTGCCCGGAACGCAGATAACTGTCTGCCTCCCGGACCCTCCTCAGTCATCAGTATGACTGAACCAGAGGTGGACCCAGTGCAGGTCCCAGAGGGCTCCCGTGGGGAAGGGACCCTGACGTCGCTTCTGGCTTCCCCTAGCCAGGAGTTTCAGGCCGCTCTGCACACAGATGCGAGCCTAGAGAGTTTGAGACAACTCGCCGGGACGTCATTCTCCGAGACTGATAAGGAGAAGGTGTTCTGGGAAGGAGGAAGGTTGTACCGGGAGACAGTACCCGGAGAATCACAAAAGGAGTGGTTGAGGGAAAGACAGCTGGTCGTCCCGCAGCAATGAGTTGTTGCGGATTGCCCATGAGATCCCGCTAGCTGGACACTTGGGGATCAGCAAAACAAAGGCCCGGCTGTCTCAACACTTCTATTGGCCTAAGATGGGGACAGATGTGTCACACTACTGCCGCTCCTGTGTCACCTGTCAAAGAGTGGGGAAGGCGGGGCCTGCTCTTAAGGCTCCCCTGATCCCTTTGCCAGTGATAGAGGAGCCTTTCCAGAGGATTGCGGTGGACATTGTGGGCCCGCTGGCCGTCTCCAGCAGCTCTGGAAAGCGATATATTCTTACTGTGGTAGACTACGCTACCCGGTACCCAGAGGCAGTAGCTCTGTCGTCAACTAGGGCAGATAAGGTGGTGGATGCCCTGTTGGCCATCTTTTCACGCGTAGGATTTCCCAGGGAAATGCTTACTGATCAAGGGACCAATTTATGTCTCACCTAATGGAGGCTCTCTGTAAGAAAATGCAGGTGAAGCACCTGGTATCGAGTGCGTATCACCCACAGACCAATGGCTTGTGTGAACGTTTCAATGGTACCCTCAAACAGATGCTACGCATGCTGGCTGAGACTCAAGGGCGCGACTGGGAGCAGTACCTCCCACACCTGCTATTCGCTTACCGAGAGGTTCCACAGGCCTCGACGGGGTTCTCCCCCTTCGAGCTCCTGTACGGCAGGCAAGTCCGGGGACCCCTTGGGTTGGTAAGAGAATCCTGGGAAGAGGAGCCGAACCCTTCTGAAGTGTCCATAGTGGAGTATGTCATGCGCTTCTGTGACAAGATGCAGACTTTGACGCAGTTGGTGCATGACAACATGACGCAGGCTCAGGCTGATCAGAAGCACTGGTACGACCAGAACGCCCGGGAGCGGACCAACCACGTGGGTCAAAAGGTGTGGATGCTGGTTCCTGTACCAACGGATAAGCTTCAGGCAGCCTGGGAGGGCCCGTACGTCGTCCACCAACAGCTCAACCCGGTCACCTATGTGGTCACGCTTGACCACACTCGGGGTAGGCGAAAGGCCTTTCACGTCAACATGATGAAGGCTCATCACGAACGTGAACCTTTCGTCCTACCGGTCTGCAGCGCACCCGAAGAAGGGGAGGAAGACACCCTCCTGGACATGCTGGCCCAAGCCAAGGCCCGTGGGTCCATTGAGGACGTGGAGGTAAGCGCCTCGTTAGATGAACCACAGCGGTTGCAGTTGCAAACCACACTGGAGCCCTTCCGGGTCGTGTTCTCCAACCGGCCTGGAAGGACTGAGTTAGCCGTCCACGAGGTGGACACCGGGAATCACGCCCCACTACGACGAACACCCTATCGAATCTCTGACCAGGTGCAGCAGATTATGCGCCAGGAGATCGATGAGATGTTACAGCTGGGGGTGATTCGACGGTCAAAGAGCGCGTGGGCCTCACCTGTAGTGCTCGTGCCAAAGAAGGACCGGACCACCCGGTTCTGCGTGGACTACAGGGGGCTCAACGCCATTACAGCCTCTGACGCGCACCCAATGCCGCGCATCGAGGAGCTGCTTGAGAAGTTAGCTGGCGCAAAATACCTGACAATAATGGATCTGAGTCGTGGATACTGGCAGATTCCCCTGAGCCCCGAGGCAAAGGAGAAGTCCGCCTTTATCACACCCTTTGGACTGTACGAGTCCACGGTCATGCCCTTCGGCATGAAGAATGCCCTTGCCACTTTCCAGCGGATGGTCAACCTCCTGCTTCAGGGACTGGAGAAGTTCCCTGTGGCGTACTTGGATGACATTGCCATCTTCAGTCCCTCCTGGGATGAACACCTGCAGCATCTCGAGGAGGTGCTCAGGCGAATTCATCAAGCAGGACTGACTATCAAGCCCGGAAAGTGCCAGATGGGCATGAGGGAGGTTCACTACCTGGGGCACCGGGTAGATGGAAACACCCTAAAGCCAGAGCCTGACAAAGTGGGCGTGATCGTGAACTGGCCCACTCCCAGGACCAAGAAACAGGTGATGTCCTTCCTGGGCACTGCAGGGTACTATAGGCGCTTCGTGCAGCACTATAGTAGCCTGGCAAAACCTTTGACGGACCTCACCAGGAAGAAGCTACCCCACATCGTCAACTGGACAGATGGCTGTGAGGGGGCCTTCCAGGCGTTGAAAACAGCTCTATGCAACGCCCCTCTGTTGAAAGCAGTCGACAGCAGTCGACCATTCTTGGTACAGACCGACGCCAGCGAGTTTGGCCTTGGTGCTGTGCTCAGCCAGGTTGACTCGGAGGACCAAGAGCACCCCGTGTTGTACCTGAGCCGGAAACTTTTGCTGAGGGAAGTGGCCTACTCCACCATTGAGAAGGAGTGCCTGGCCATAGTCTGGGCCCTGCAGCGCTTGCAGCCCTACTTGTACGGTCGCACCTTCACTGTGGTGACCGACCACGACCCTCTGCGCTGGCTAAGCACCATGTGTGGAACCAATGGCAGGTTGCTACGCTGCAGCCTTGCCCTTCAGCAATTTGACTTCACCATTAAACACAAAGTGGGCAAAGAGCATGGGAATGCAGATGGACTCTCCCGCCAGGGTGAACCCACGGAGGTGCGCATGGAGGCATACCGAGAGGTTCTGCTGCCGTAGCGCACGCAAAAAGGGGGAGGTGTCACGATATGGTAGGAAATATCATATAAGTTTAGTTCTCTTGCTAGCCTGCTGTGGGCTAAGCCCCCCTTCTTGGAGTGATTCTGTAACAGCTTGGGCTGCAAATGCCTGACTTTCAGCTCACAAGCCCTCATCCCCCGCACTAAGGTATTTACGACCGGCATTTCCTGTAGTAGAAAGTGCCCAGCTTTAACTGGATTAGAAACTTCTAGAATCTGAAAGTCCTTTGGTCTGTTATTGTGAGATATTAGGCAAACTATTTAAGATAGGAGAATGATAAATACATATCGTTGATCTCCATCGAAGCATCTACCCATCACTCTAAACACAGATGTCTAACTCCATCGGGTGAAGAAGTAGGGATTGCTCTGTAAATAATAGGACATATTTGATCTCATTAGAAAGCCCACGTTAATCCCAGATGAATGCTGGGTTTGTCACAACTATGTCATGTTGTGTAGCGGAGTTATAGAAATTAGATATAGGTTAGGGAAAAATCAGTTAGCAGAAGAAGTAGGAGGGGTTGGAAAAGCCAGCCCTTTCTGTGAGGTCACAGACTGTAGGTTTTAAGTGCTGGCAGGCATCCAAGAGATCAGATTGGAGTCTTCTTGTCCTTTCCTGAAATGCCCTCAGCACGTCCAATGAGCTGGGACGTATGGTTGCCTGCAATGCAATGATCTGAGAATATGTGAGTGTTATCTTTTCTTCATTTAATCCTTTTCTTTTCATAATTACCTTGTACATGTTTGCAATTGTCTCATTTGTAACATATTTTTATAAAGCACTGCCTACCTTTTGTGGGGTATATTATTTCATGCCAGTTCTTTCTCCCCGCTCTACCCTAAGTCTCTTGAAGGGAAATTACGCTACTGTTTTGGGGTTAGCTTCGGACCCGTTTAATCGGAGCTGGTGGCAGCAATACCGTGTACAGGCCGTTGGGTGTCACTGCAGCGACTGCGGCTTGATAATTATTGTTCCTGCCCGAGCGGGAGTAGTTATCGCCTCGCTGCAGCGTGCCCAATAGCCAGTACATAGCAGGCAGCCTTTCTGGTGACTAATTACCCTAGGTGCAGTACCTAATCTGACCTGATGGTAAGGGGGGCGCCAGAGAGCTGCAAGGTTTAAGTGGAACTGTAAGCGGGATACACAAATCCCTGCAGTTCATGGTATATTGAAGAGCAGTGGGATACCTAAAATAAGCCCCTGCTGTAACCTAAGAGGTCATTAAACTTGTGTGTGTTTTTTTTATCACATTGTGGCAGTGGAGGGATAACTAAGATAAGCCCCCTGCACATGTGATAGCCGTCTGTTGGTCTAAAGTCACCCCAATCCGTGACATATTGGTGGCAGTGGTCAGGAATCCCTGTGGATTTCGTGACAAACTGCTGGCCGCGGCTAAGGGATCTTGACAGTCACGGTGTGAATCGTGACAATTGGTGGCAAGACGGTGGAATATTAGAGCATTAGTGATTTGGTTTGAGCAATCATTCCTCTCACTAAAAACTTGCAGAAAGTTCTTGCGAGAACTCTGCGCAAATAAGTTTGGGAGAACGAACTCAGTGCTTATTAGTTGTGAGACAATTGTGTACTGGTAATTATCCCCTCCCTTTCTCTTCGTTTTTCTATCCTATCTTTTATTTGGCAACCATGGTCGTGCTGGGAGAAACCTTTTATGAGCAGCAGACCAAAGACACCCTTGTGGCCTTGTGCAAGTCACAGCACATTGACTATGCAAACAAAAACAAAAGCCAACTGGTCGCAGTCCTGATGCAATGGGAAGTCGCTCTAGACCACTCACAGAGCCCAGGAGCCGCAGATGCCGGCACCAGCGAACATGGTGCTGCAGCCGAGGTCCAACCACTGAATGCTGGCCCTGTTAGCAATCCGGGCGAATTGGACCCCCACATGCAGGCGGCCTTGAAAGAATTCCCCACTGATGACCATGAGGGACGTCGGCAGCTGATTCAGCAATACCGGCAGGAGGCCGAGGCCCGAGCTGAGCGAGAGGCAGAGAGAGCCGAGCGAGAGGCCCAGCGAGCCGAGCGAGAGGCCCAAGCGCAGCGGGAGTACCAGCTGCAGATGGCCCGACTGCAAATGCAGGGGTCGTCCCAGTCCAGTCGTGAGCCCAGCAGCGCTCAGACACCAAAGCCCCGGCCCGACCACTTTCCTGTTATGGAAAAGGATGGGGACTTGGACACTTTTCTGCGGGCCTTTGAGAAAGCCTGCAGACAGTACCAGCTGCCTACACAAGAATGGGCACGATACCTGACACCAGGGCTGAGAGGCAAAGCTCTGGAGGCGTTTGCTGCCCTCCCTCAAGAACAAGATGGTGACTATGAGGCTATCAAGCAGGCCCTCATAGCCAAGTACCAGCTTACACCCGAGGTGTACCGTAAAAAGTTCCGGACCCTCCAACATGGCCCACACGACAGTTACAGTGATGTGGTGCATGGACTGGGGACCCACTTTGACCAGTGAACCCAAGGACTGTCAGTGACCACCTTTGCCCAGCTGCGAGACCTGATGATCAAAGACCAGTTCTTCCATCTTTGCCCAACTGAGGTGCGACAGTTCGTGATGGACAGAGAACCCAAAGACGTGACGAAAGCTGCGCAGATTGCCGATGCCTATGAGGCCAACCGTAGATCGGAAGTGCGGAAGCCAGTCACCTCCAGCTGGAGAGGGGGTAAGCCTGCCTCCAACACCAGTACCCCTGCCAGCCAACACACCAGAGGTCCTGTCCCCGTGGCCAACAGCACCAGACCTACCACCGAACTTCGCCAGTGTTACCACTGCAGGCAGACAGCTCATATCAGTCCCCAATGTCCAGCCAAGCAGAAGAACCCCTCATCCAAGGCCCCAGGGCCTAATGCAGCAGTTCTGGTGGGTGGTGTGGCTGGGAGGGGGTGTGATAACATACAGCATGTCATTGTGGGAGGCCATGTTGCTACAGGCCTCAAGGACACCGGGGCTGAACGAACCCTCATCCGACCCGAACTGGCGGCCCCTGAAGAAATCATTCCGGGGAAAACCCTAACTGTTACTGGGATTGGGGGCATCAGCTGTCCCTTACCGATGGCCCGGGTTTATATTGATTGGGGTGCTGGGAGCGGGGTGAAGGAAGTGGGGCTGTCTGATAATTTGCCCACTGATGTGTTGTTGGGGACGGATTTGGGGAGGTTGGTGGCACACTTCGTCATTGACACCCCTCCCCAATCTACTAATAAGGGTAAAGTTAACCCTGATGATGATGATGATGATGATGGGAAATCGCATGTGTTACCTGACCATGCTTTATCTTGTGATGTTGCATCTGATAACCATTTTTTCCCTAGGATTGATGGTGGAAATGTTGTACCTGTGCCAACTGTATCTGATAATGATGTTTCTGTGAAAGCTGATGTGTCCATAGGTACAGGAGTGCTCACCCACGTCGCTCTGCGGAGTGAGACGGCTGAGGAACCCCTAGCAGGGGCAAGTGTCGGTGCTACAAGAAATGGGGAGATACATGGGAACCGTGAGGAAGGTGATGCCATGCAATTGACCAGTGCCACCGAGGAAGGTAACTGGCCCATAAGTAGCAATGCTCCTGAGGTAATGGGGGTGGATGGGGAGGTAGAGCCCATAGCAGCGTCGGCTGATGGGTCTGTGGAAATCCCCGGGGAGACAGCCTACGTAGCTGCTGTCACCCGCAGTCAGAGTGCCCGGAACGCAGATAACTGTCTGCCTCCCAGACCCTCCTCAGTCATCAGTATGACTGAACCAGAGGTGGACCCAGTGCAGGTCCCAGAGGGCTCCTGTGGGGAAGGGACCCTGATGTCGCTTCTGGCTTCCCCTAGCCAGGAGTTTCAGGCCGCTCTGCACACAGATGCGAGCCTAGAGAGTTTGAGACAACTCGCCGGGACGTCATTCTCCGAGACTGATAAGGAGAAGGTGTTCTGGGAAGGAGGAAGGTTGTACCGGGAGACAGTACCCGGAGAATCACAAAAGGAGTGGTTGAGGGAAAGACAGCTGGTCGTCCCGCAGCAATTCCGGGGTGAGTTGTTGCGGATTGCCCATGAGATCCCGCTAGCTGGACACTTGGGGATCAGCAAAACAAAGGCCCGGCTGTCTCAACACTTCTATTGGCCTAAGATGGGGACAGATGTGTCAAACTACTGCCGCTCCTGTGTCACCTGTCAAAGAGTGGGGAAGGCGGGGCCTGCTCTTAAGGCTCCCCTGATCCCTTTGCCAGTGATAGAGGAGCCTTTCCAGAGGATTGCGGTGGACATTGTGGGCCCGCTGGCCATCTCCAGCAGCTCTGGAAAGCGATATATTCTTACTGTGGTAGACTACGCTACCCGGTACCCAGAGGCAGTAGCTCTGTCGTCAACTAGGGCAGATAAGGTGGCGGATGCCCTGTTGGCCATCTTTTCACGTGTAGGATTTCCCAGGGAAATGCTTACTGATCAAGGGACCCAATTTATGTCTCACCTAATGGTGGCTCTCTGTAAGAAAAAGCACCTGGTATCGAGTGCGTATCACCCACAGACCAATGGCTTGTGTGAACGCTTCAATGGTACCCTCAAACAGATGCTACGCATGCTGGTTGAGACTCAAGGGCGCGACTGGGAGCAGTACCTCCCACACCTGCTATTCGCTTACCGAGAGGTTCCGCAGGCCTCGACGGGGTTCTCCCCCTTCGAGCTCCTGTACGGCAGGCGAGTCCGGGGACCCCTTGGGTTGGTAAGAGAATCCTGGGAAGAGGAGCCGAACCCTTCTGAAGTGTCCATAGTGGAGTATGTCATGCGCTTCCGTGACAAGATGCAGACCTTGACGCAGTTGGTGCATGACAACATGACGCAGGCTCAGGCTGATCAGAAGCACTGGTACGACCAGAACGCCCGGGAGCGGACCTACCACATGGGTCAAAAGGTGTGGGTGCTGGTTCCTGTACCAACGGATAAGCTTCAGGCAGCCTGGGAGGGCCCGTATGTTGTCCACCAACAGCTCAACCCGGTCACCTATGTGGTCACGCTTGACCACACTCGGGGTAGGCGAAAGGCCTTTCACGTCAACATGATGAAGGCTCATCACGAACGTGAACCTTTCATCCTACCGGTCTGCAGCGCACCCGAAGAAGGGGAGGAAGACACCCTCCTGGACATGCTGGCCCAAGCCAAGGCCCGTGGGTCCATTGAGGACGTGGAGGTAAGCGCCTCGCTAGATGAACCACAGCGGTTGCAGTTGCAAACCACACTGGAACCCTTCCGGGTCGTGTTCTCCAACCGGCCTGGAAGGACTGAGTTAGCCGTCCACGAGGTGGACACCGGGAATCACGCCCCACTATGGCGAACACCCTATCGAATCTCTGACCAGGTGCAGCAGATTATGCACCAGGAGATCGATGAGATGTTACAGCTGGGGGTGATTCGACGGTCAAAGAGCGCGTGGGCCTCACCTGTAGTGCTCGTGCCAAAGAAGGACCGGGCCACCCGGTTCTGCATGGACTACAGGGGGCTCAACGCCATTACAGCCTCTGACGCGCACCCAATGCCGCGCATCGAGGAGCTGCTTGAGAAGTTAGCTGGCGCAAAATACCTGACAATAATGGATCTGAGTCGTGGATACTGGCAGATTCCCCTGAGCCCCGAGGCAAAGGAGAAGTCCGCCTTTATCACACCCTTTGGACTGTACGAGTCCACGGTCATGCCCTTCGGCATGAAGAATGCCCCTGCCACTTTCCAGCGGATGGTCAACCTCCTGCTTCAGGGACTGGAGAAGTTCCCTGTGGCGTACTTGGATGACATTGCCATCTTCAGTCCCTCCTGGGATGAACACCTGCAGCATCTCGAGGAGGTGCTCAGGCGAATTCATCAAGCAGGACTGACTATCAAGCCCGGAAATCTCCAGATGGGCATGAGGGAGGTTCACTACCTGGGGCACCGGGTAGGTGGAAACACCCTAAAGCCAGAGCCTGACAAAGTGGGCGTGATCGTGAACTGGCCCACTCCCAGAACCAAGAAACAGGTGATGTCCTTCCTGGGCACTGCAGGGTACTATAGGCGCTTCGTGCAGCACTATAGTAGCCTGGCAAAACCTTTGACGGACCTCACCAGGAAGAAGCTACCCCACATCGTCAACTGGACAGATGGCTGTGAGGGGGCCTTCCAGGCGTTGAAAACAGCACTATGCAACGCCCCTCTGTTGAAAGCAGTCGACAGCAGTCGACCATTCTTGGTACAGACCGATGCCAGCGAGTTTGGCCTTGGTGCTGTGCTCAGCCAGGTTGACTCGGAGGACCAAGAGCACCCCGTGTTGTACCTGAGCCGGAAACTTTTGCTGAGGGAAGTGGCCTACTCCACCATTGAGAAGGAGTGCCTGGCCATAGTCTGGGCCCTGCAGCGCTTGCAGCCCTACTTGTACGGTCGCACCTTCACTGTGGTGACCGACCACGACCCTTTGCGCTGGCTAAGCACCATGTGTGGAACCAATGGCAGGTTGCTACGCTGGAGCCTTGCCCTTCAGCAATTTGACTTCACCATTAAACACAAAGCAGGCAAAGAGCATGGGAATGCAGATGGACACTCCCGCCAGAGTGAACCCACGGAGGTGCGCATGGAGGCATACCGAGAGGTTCTGCCGCCGTAGCGCACGCTAAAAGGGAGAGGTGTCACGATATGGTAGGAAATATCATATAAGTTTAGTTCTCTTGCTAGCCTGCTGTGGGCTAAGCCCCCCTTCTTGGAGTGATTCTGTAACAGCTTGTGGCTGCAAATGCCTGACTTTCAGCTCACAAGCCCTCATCCCCCGCACTAAGGTATTTACGACCGGCATTTCCTGTAGTAGGAAGTGCCCAGCTTTAACTGGATTAGAAACTTCTAGAATCTGAAAGTCCTTTGTTCTGTTATTGTGAGATATTAGGCAAACTATTTAAGATAGGAGAATGATAAATACATATCGTTGATCTCCATCGAAGCATCTACCCATCACTCTAAACACAGATGTCTAACTCCATCGGGTGAAGAAGTAGGGATTGCTGCTCTGTAAATAATAGGACATATTTGATCTCATTAGAAAGCCCACGTTAATCCCAGATGAATGCTGGGTTTGTCACAACTATGGCATGTTGTGTAGCGGAGTTATAGAAATTAGATATAGGTTAGGGAAAAATCAGTTAGCAGAAGAAGTAGGAGGGGTTGGAAAAGCCAGCCCTTTCTGTGAGGTCACAGACTGTAGGTTTTAAGTGCTGGCAGGCATCCAAGAGATCAGATTGGAGTCTTCTTGTCCTTTCCTGAAGTGCCCTCAGCACGTCCAATGAGCTGGGACGTATGGTTGCCTGCAATGCAATGATCTGAGAATATGTGAGTGTTATCTTTTCTTCATTTAATCCTTTTCTTTTCATAATTACCTTGTACATATTTGCAATTGTCTCATTTGTAACATATTTTTATAAAGCACTGCCTACCTTTTGTGGGGTATATTATTTCATGCCAGTTCTTTCTCCCCACTCTACCCTAAGTCTCTTGAAGGGAAATTACGCTACTGTTTTGGGGTTAGCTTTGGACCCGTTTAATCGGAGCTGGTGGCAGCAATACCGTGTACAGGCCGTTGGGTGTCACTGCAGCGACTGCGGCTTGATAATTATTGTTCCTGCCCGAGCGGGAGTAGTTATCGCCTCGCTGCAGCGTGCCCAATAGCTAGTACATAGCAGGCAGCCTTTCTGGCGACTAATTACCCTAGGTGCAGTACGTAATCTGACCTGACGGTAAGGGGGGCGCCAGAGAGCTGCAAGGTTTAAGTGGAACTGTAAGCGGGATACACAAATCCCTGCAGTTCATGGTATATTGAAGAGCAGTGGGATACCTAAAATAAGCCCCTGCTGTAACCTAAGAGGTCATTAAACTTGTGTGTGTTTTTTTATCACATTGTGGCAGTGGAGGGATAACTAAGATAAGCCCCCTGCACATGTGATAGCCGTCTGTTGGTCTAAAGTCACCCCAATCCGTGACATATTGGTGGCAGTGGTCAGGAATCCCTGTGGATTTCGTGACAAACTGCTGGCCGCGGCTAAGGGATCTTGACAGTCACGGTGTGAATCGTGACATGCTCTAACCCTCATTGACATAGCACATGTGCAAAACAGTGATCGACAAAAGGAGCTACATAGCTATCAACAGAGCATAAGTAAATGAACAGGCTAGAGGTGAAAACACTAGGACCTTGCGGTCACATGACGATCCATGTGAAGAAAAATGGCCACAAACTGACCGGCATTATGCTGGCCACTCCCACGAACACTTAAAGGGAACCTGTCACCCCCAGGCTTCACCTTGTGCAGCACTAATGCTGCATTCTGCCAAGGTGGCTCTTTTAGTTTGGGTCCCTTCCACCGCTGAAAGAATCGCTATTATAATTTGCCCCTCATACCTCTAGTTTGTAAGGGGGGCAGGTCTTTCCCCCCTGACACAGACACCTCACAGCCATCAGTCATTTCCTCCTTTCTTCTGGGCGCCGCCTCCTCAGCGTTCAGTTATTTACCCGGCACCTGCGCTGTAATCTTTTTTCTTGGGCATGCGCAGTTAGCGCTGCTCGTCCACTGACATCACATGATGTCTTGCTTCTTGCACCTGCGTGGATGCGCGGCCCGAGATCCCACCCCGCAGTCTCTTCTGATTTATTCAAACTGTGGTGCTGGGAATCTTGGGCTTGCAAAGTACTTCTCTGCAGCTCTCCCTCATCTCCCTCCGCCTCTTTCCTACTGTGCAGCATCATAGGAATCATCAGATAGTAGTAGTGTCCTCAGTTTTTGTCTATGCAATATGGAATCTAGATTGTGGGGACAGTGAACGCGATCCACCCGCGGCTGTATGCAGCAGAGCCGATCAGACATCTGCAGCTTCTACTTTCCCATGGAGACTATTGAAGCATGCAAAAAGTGAAAAAAAGTTTTTAAAAATATAAAAAAAAATTAAGATATATAAAAGTTCAAATCACCCCTTTTCGACCCATTCAAAATAAAACAATAAAAATCAAACATACACATATTTGGTATCACCATGTTCAGAATCGCCCAATCTATCAATATATAAAAAGAATTAACCTGATCACTAAATGGCGGAGCAAGAAAAAAATTCAAAATGCCAGAATTACGTTGCTTTTTTGGTCGCCGCTACATTGCAATAAAATGCGGGTGATCAAAAGAACGTATCTGCACCAAAATGGTATCAATAAAAAATTCAGCTTGGTGCACAACAAATAAGCCCTCACCCAGCCCCAAATCAGAAAAAAAAGAAATGCTATGGGTCTCGGAAAATGGCGCCCTTTTTTATTTTTACGAAGTTTGGATTTTTTTTTCACCATTTAAATAAAAAAAGAACCTAGACATGTTTGGTGTCTATGAACTCGTAATGACCTGGAGAATCATAATGGCAGGTCAGTTTTAGCATTTAGTTAACATGGTAAAAAAGTTGCACTTTTTTTTTGCAATTTCACCACACTTGGAAATTTTTCCCGTTTTCCAGTACATGATATGTTAAAACCAATCGTGTTGTTCAAAAGTACAACTTGTCCTTCAAAACACAAGCCCTCGCATGGCTATATTGACCAAAAAAATAAAAAAGTTATGGCTCTGGGAAGAAGGGGAGCAAAAAATGAGAATGCAAAAACGGAAAATGGTTTGGGGGTTAAAGGGCTAAATAGGTCTATCAATAATGCAATAAAATGGTCCCTGTGACATAACTCTAACAGCAGCCTGTCCTATAAGAAAAAGAGGGTGAAGGAGCTTGATCACGCTAGTTCAAATGCAGACAAGATGATAGGCCTGAAGGATGCCATGCTTCAGGCGGGTGCAGCGCAGCAATGACAAACCAGGGTGAAGACTGAAGAGACGGCACATCCAAGGTAAATAAAAGTCAATAATTCTTTAATCTGTATCCATTAAAATAGCAAACAAAGGATATAAAACCTACGCATTTCTGGCGAGTCACTCGTTCTTAATCATGGTACCATGGTGCTTGATAGAAAATCATCGGTTTTAAATCCCTTGTTTGTCATTTTAATGAATACAAATTAAGAATTATTGACTTTTATGTACCTTGGATGTGCCATCTCAGCAGCCTGCCCTAGTCACGTGTCAGGATTGACTGCAGTCTGAAGAAGCATAGCTCCCTAGACCTGTGTCTCAGCTGACAGAATAGCTGTATCACAAGCATACATATCTCGATGAGTTAAGGAAAAGGCTGTGACGTCAAAAGAAATAAATCTTTTCGTCAGCTGACTAAGCACAAAACATTTTATCTCCAGAGTCAGTCCTCAATGCTCAGTCAGCTGAAAAGATGATACATTTCCTCTCCTATCACACACTTCTCTGATAGCTCTGATATGTGTGTTTACAGTATTGGTATTCTGACGGTTGAGACAAAGGTCAAGGGAGCTGATTTTCATCAGACAACAGCCCATTCTGATATCTGCCTAGTACAGGCTGCTGCTTGAATTATGTGATGGGGCTATTTTATTACATTCTTCGAAAGCCCCTTTAAAGGGTGATTTACATCTTAGTCTGTCACATGCTGATATAGGAAGTACTCTATCCAGGCTCTGATGATGTCACTAATGATGTCACAGCAGTTGGTCACGGTTGGCCAAGGTCTTAGGTTCATTGTTCATCTGTATTCCGTCTCAATAATATTGTGCTATCATGTGTTCTTGATAATACTAATTATGCTTTATCTGCTGTATTGCGCCATAAAAAATGTCTTACCACATTTTTTTTATTCTTTCATACATGGACCAACAGAAACCGGTAATGTTTCGAGCTTCCAGTTGAATCCATGTTATTTAAAAGTTTACTTTTTTCTGTGGGTCCTTCAGAGTCCTAAATGGCAGTAGAAGTTCACCTAACAATGGCCAATGCCAAAGAGCATCTGATAAATATCAAAAAGACACTTACCTGGTGGCTTGGTGGTGGTTGCAGTGGGCTTTGGTTTAACAGTAGAAGTGGGCATGTTTCCAGACCCTTTTGATGGTGAACCCTCTTGAAGTTTTCCAATTTCTGGAGACTGCACCCCAGTATTTCCCATCAGCCCTTCAGTATGTTTTTGTTTCTGCACTGCCTCTTGTTGGGTCATTGTCACATTTCCAGCCTTGGGTTTTGGTACGGACAGTTCTCCAGACTTTGAATTGTTTTTCCCTATTACTGTAAAGAAATAAATGGAGTCAGTAGGAATTTATATATTATTTTTGTTATACTTTATTTTTTTTTATTGTAAATTGAACTATTTTGCTAAAATATGGTCTCTGTGGTTAATTTGCCAAAATTAGACATAGATAAAAGAATACTATTACTTGCTGCTAACATAGTTCTTCAATTTCTCCCGTAAACTCAAAAGGCACTTTCCAGGCACTACCAAATTTGTGAGGTTTTTTTATTATTTTTATAGGATGGACAACCTCTTTAATATCCAGTTTATGTAGGACCCTCCAACAGACAGATTATTTAGTCATATTTTATCTCTATTATTCATCATTGTATTGCAGCACCCCAGAGTCCTGGTTGTTGCAGTGCTGTGGCTCCGCCACTACGGGGAGCTATGGTGCGTCTGATTGCACTAGGGAGTTTCTCTGATCAGGTACACTCACACCACACTTCACACTCCGGCCACCAGGGGGGGTGGTCCTATCTAGTAGGCCACTCCTCACAACTCTGGTAAAACTGGGGGTTGGACAGGAAGACAGAGAGAAGTAGCTGGGAAGAGCTAGTGAGAGGACCTGTCAGGGATGGGATCCTGGCAGACTCCTCAGAGCAGAACTAACCAGTAAACAACGGGAATACAGAAAAGGAGAAATACCAGAAGGGGTCTTGCTGTTAGACCGAGGCAACATCCTTCTGAGGCGCAAACAGTCGGTGGCCGGAACGCCGAGCAAGTAAGAGACTTTAAGTACATTGCAAACCACGGCAGGGCAGCTAACTACAGGTTGGCTGTCTCACTTAACACCTAAGCAGACAACGGAGGCAGCTGTGGGAGAGGGGCGACTCTAGGGTCCCGGAAGAACTCCAGGCCTACCCCGTCATACGGGTGCGTCCTACCATATCAACTGGAGGACGGAGAAGGAACAGTAGAGACAGAAAGGAACAGTTGTGAGGACTATCCCGGGAGCTCAGCAAGGAAGAACTACAACACACAGCGCTAGAAGGTAGATACTGATTCCCACCTGTAAAGAGAGCTCCTGATGTGTCGTTGGACCGGCCGGTCTCTGAAAACCCAGTTAACAGCGCTCTGGACTGAGGTCTCCCACATCTTCAGTAAAGAGGTAAAGAGACTGCAACCTGGTGTCCTCGTTATTTACCGCGACCTGCACCCCACAACTGCACCGCTACACCACCGTTAACAGCACCTATTTACAACGGACGTCCCCCACTGACAGACAGGGCCACGGACCGGGTCTAGCCACCGTGACAACCCCAGGACTGAGATCCCAGAGGCCCGGCTCCGGGTACCCCTCGGCCCTGCGGCGGTGTGGGGGCGCTCCGCATCTTGGCGTCACGAACAGGATCTACTTAAGCCTGAAGAATCAGGTCATGTGTGCCTAGAGACTGTGATTTGTTGTGCATGAACTGTAGCTTTATTGAGAGAACTGTGTGCTACTGCTTGCCGCGGAAAGTTACCGCCAAAATTCGCCATTGCCGCGCGCGGAGGGAGGAGCCTTGGCTACGTGGGCGGGATCGGCCAAAAGAAGCGCGGAACGGAAAGCGCGGTGAGACGCCAATCCCGGAAGAGGAACTCCGACCTCCAGCAGGTTAGTGGGAGGAAGGGACGGCCATGTTCGAGTCGGGAGGAGAGGAGGTGGCGGTCGCAGCCGCGGACGCAGGGGCAGCTCCGGTCCCCGCAGCGGGCGAAGCCGCGGCCCTAATACCACCACTGGCTGCCGCAGAACCCGCTGCCCCCATCAGCCAGTCGGACACTGCCGCTAATGCGAAAGCCATAATGCCCTTCTCCATGCCCTACCTGCCCGGAGCGGCCTGGCTCCCACGATACTCTGGGGAGGCGCATACGTTCACTGACTTTAAAGAAGGGCTCTGCAGCCTGCTCGAGTTCTATCCCCTAACCGAGCCTCAGAAGGTCCATATGATAACCAGTCAACTCTTTGGGGCGGCTCTGAGAGAAGTGAAATCCTGGCCCGCTGAGGATAAAGGAACTGCACAACAGATTTTTGCCAAGCTTAAAGCCACCTTTGATACTCGCACTGCCACAGAGATTAAACTGACTTTCTATGGATGCAAACAGAGGTCGCAGGATAGCTTACGGGACTATGCCCTTAATCTCCAGGAAGCGATGCGGGCCATTAAGCAGAGTGACCCCGGCAGCATGCAGGATGAGGATAAAATCCTGAAGGAGCGGTTCATCGAGGGGCTCCTGTGCAGTCACCAGCGGGGCCAATTGCACTTCCTGGCCATGCAAAATCCAGACTTGACTTTTGCGCAGTTTAAAGATAAAGCTATCCAGGCATTGCAGGAGCGACAGCCCAGCCGCGCAGTACCACCCAGGCGCCCCGCTCTCACCTACCACCAGGAGGTGGCATCGGATACCCCAGTTGCCGCGGAGGCCGACGCCCAGAGCTTCGAGGACGACTCCCCTGCAGGACTCCGTCTCCAGATGCAAGAGCTAACCAAGAGCGTTGCTGCCCTGGCCCGGACGGTACAGTCCCTACAGGAGGCCCCCAAAGAGAAGATCCAGTTGGCTTCCAGCCCGGAGGATGTCCCTTGGATGCGACGGAGGAGGACTCCGCCGACCAGGAGCCGGCCCGACGATCGCTTCCACCAGGATGGACGACCCATCTGCCGCCGCTGTCATCAGGTGGGCCATCTTGCAAGGTACTGTCCTTTAAACGAGCAACCCCTGGGGCAAAGGGCCAACCCCCAGGAGTAGGACGGTCAGGCCCGCAGCATTGGCGAACCAAGTATATTGGAGGACGACCAGTTCTCCCTGTAGTGATTGATGGAATCCCCTTGAATGCTTTGCTGGACACCGGTTCTCAGGTGACGACTATACCTTACGTGCTCTACAAACGGTATTGGGAGGACGCTGATATTACTCGTGGCCCTGACGATGATTTCACCATAATCGCCAGTAATGGTCAGCCGTTGCCACAAGTGGGGTATAAGGAGGTCACCATCAAAGTGGGGTGGGTGGAATTGAAAGCCCAAGGGATTGTGATTGTAGATATTGATCGTCGAGAATGTAATCCCATGATGACTCTTGGTACTAATGTTATAGAAAATTGTCTTGCAGAAGTGATTGTTTTGTTGCAACAGGTGGCAGAAAACGCTGGCCACAGTGAGCAACGTGCCCTGCAGAAGGAAATCAGAGCTCTGATGCAGAGACAGCAGGTAGAGCTGACTGGTGGTGAGATTGGTCGTGTCACTGTAAGTGATTCAAACCCCATCGCGATACCTCCCAAGAGTGAAATGTTAATATGGTGTCGAGCAGCCATAGGCCTCAGGGGTAAGGACTACCAGGCCTTGGTGGAACCTGTATATTCAGACAATAGGCCTACTGTTCTGACAGCCCGGGGGGTGGTTGACGTCCGACAGGGGAGAGTGCCCGTACGTGTCCTCAATTGTGGGGAGGAAGAGGTCCACCTAACCAAGTATACCACGCTCGCCAAATTGTTCACTGTCAATAATAGTGTAATACAGACACCTGAACCCTTGGTCCCGTCAAACGTGGCGGAGAACAAAGGTTCTGCAGAGCACTCGAAAGACTGGTGTCGGGAACTGCATGTGGGCACTGACTCCACCCCGTCTCATCAAATACAGGGGGCTTACAGGGTGGTACACGAGTACGAGCAGGTATTCAGCAAACACCCCTCAGATTTTGGGCAGGTGAAAGGGATCCAACATCACATCCCCACGGGAGATCATCGACCCATAAAAGAGAGATATCGCCCTGTACCCCCAGCTCATTACCAGTGTGCCAAGGACATGTTGCGGGAAATGAAGGAGGCTGGGGTGGTGAGAGACAGCTGTAGCCCCTAGGCAGCTCCGTTAGTCCTCGTTAAAAAGAAAGATGGTACAATGAGGATGTGTGTTGATTACAGGCAGTTGAATCGCATTACACATAAGGACGCATACCCACTGCCCAGGATAGAGGAATCTCTGGCTGCTTTAAAATCTGCTAACTACTTCTCTACCTTAGATCTCACCAGTGGGTACTGGCAGGTTCCTGTAGCGGAGGCGGACAAGGAGAAGACGGCCTTCACGACACCAATGGGTCTCTGCGAGTTCAACTACATGCCCTTCGGACTGTGCAATGCTCCAGGAACGTTCCAGAGGATGATGGAGTGCTGCCTAGGACACATGAACTTTGAAACTGTGCTGCTGTATTTGGATGATGTCATTGTCTTCTCTAAGACCTACGAAGACCATCTGAAGCACCTGGCCGAGGTGTTCGAAGCCCTGTCCAAATTCGGCTTAAAGGTGAAACCGTCCAAGTGTCATCTGCTCAAACCTAAAGTGCAGTACCTGGGCCATGTGGTGAGCGCTGAAGGAGTGGCCCCAGACCCCGACAAGGTCACAGTGATCAAGGACTGGCCAAAGCCTAGTGACCTCCACGAAGTCCGGCAGTTCCTCGGGTTGGTAGGTTACTATCGGAGATTCATTAAGGATTTCACCAAGAAGGCCGCACCCTTGCAAAATCTGCTGGTGGGCCAACCAAAGAAGACCAAGGGGAGGAAAACCCCCTTTGATTGGAACGAAGAGCTGGAGGAATCCTTCACCTGTTTGAAGTCGGCACTGACGGGAGAAGAGATACTGGCTTACCCCGAATACGATCAACCGTTTGTGCTGTACACAGATGCCAGTAATGTGGGATTAGGAGCCGTGCTGTCCCAGGTTCAGAACGGCAAAGAAAGGGTGATCGCTTACGCCAGCAGGAAACTCCGTCCCACGGAAAGGAACCCTGACAACTATAGTTCCTTTAAGCTGGAATTCCTGGCCCTCGTCTGGGCAGTGACAGAGAGGTTTAAGCACTACCTGGCCTCCGCGAAATTCACCGTCTTCACGGACAACAATCCGCTAACGCATCTGGGTACTGCCAAACTCGGGGCTTTGGAACAGCGGTGGATGGCCCGGCTGTCCAACTATGATTTCACCATCAAATATCGGGCAGGACACCAGAATGCCAATGCCGATGCTCTGTCCCGAATGCCCAATCTACCAGAAGTGGGAGAAGACCCAGAGGCACTTGAAGAGGTGGAGCTGCCTGCCTTCCATCGCCCCAAAGCCACTCAGAACTCTCACCATGTGAAGAACAGGCACAAGAACCAACCGGATGCCACGCTGAATCCCCTGCCCCACCACGGATGGGCAGAAACCCAGGATAGTGACCCCGCGGTCCGTCAGGTGAAGGAACTCTTGACGCAGGCTGGGTTGCACCCTGGCCCAGATGATCCACAAGAAACTCAACAGCTGTGGAAGGGGAGAAGCAAACTGTTTATCCATGATGGCAAGTTGTGCAGGAGGAGCATCGACCCACGTACTCATGAATTGGTGTGGCAGATAGTGGTGCCAAGGCGAGATGCGCCCATGGTTCTGGGAGCCTACCATGATGGAGCCGGACACTTCGGATGGAGGAAGCTGGAGAAGCTGCTCCGAGGGAGGTTCTATTGGATTGGCATGAAGAGAACCATTGAGAAGTGGTGTCGAGAGTGTGGTCCGTGTAGTCTGCGAAGGAAGGACCGTGACAGTCAACGGGCTCCCCTGCGGCCTATCATCACCAAATGGCCGCTCGAACTGGTCGCGCTGGATCATGTGAAGCTGACGCCTAGCCGGTCGGGCTATATCTACGCCCTTACCATCGTGGACCACTACTCCAGGTTTTTGGTGGTTGTGCCTGTCAAGGATCTAACAGCTAGGACTGCCGCCAGGGCCTTCCAGCAGCACTTTTGTAGACCCCATGGCTACCCAGAGAAAGTACTGACCGATCAGGGGCCTGCATTCGAAGCGGAAGTGTTCCAAGAATTCTGCCAGTTGTACGGGTGTAAGAAGATCAGAACTACACCGTACCACCCCCAAACCAACGGGATGTGCGAGAAGATGAACCAGGTAGTAATCGATTTATTGAAGACCTTGCCTGTGGAGGAACGGAACCTGTGGCCGACAAAGTTGCCTGACTTGGTGGATATGTACAACCACATCCCAGTAAGTTCCACCAACTGTACTCCAGCGTACCTGATGCGAGTAAGGTCTAGTCGGTTACCCGTTGATCTGGACATGGGGGTCCTAGTACCCGAAGATACCTCGCCGGAGGCAGATTGGGATACAGAAAGGCAGCGAAGATACCGCGAAGTACAGGAGTGTGTGGAGAGAAGTCTCGCCCAGGCTAGGCAGAAACAAGAAAGGGACTACAATCAACACGCTCCTGCGATTCCCCTGTCACCTGGTGAGCAAGTGCTTAAACGAAAGAGGAGGTTACACAAGCTTGATGACCAATGGGAAGCGGAACCGTATACCATCTTGCCATCCGACTTCGACAACACTAAGGTCTGTCTCATCAGCAAGGACAGAGGGGAGACCTCGACAGCGGTATCCAGGGATCACCTTAAGGTCTGCCCCGATAAGTTGAAAGAGAGGGGCCCGGCCCCAGAAATCTCCCCGCCGGTGGAAAAGGAGAAGATGTTCCATACTGTCCTTGGTGACTTTCCCCAGTCCTGGACTCAGATAAATCAGGCCATCGCGGTACCTGTTCTAATGTTTCCACAGCCGGACCCACCAGAAACAATGGTGGTACCAGATCATGCGGTCCCGCAACCTCAACAAGCCTTGCCTGAAGAAGCCATGCCAACCGTTGAACCGGCAAATCCTCCCTCTGTTATCAGTGAGCCTGCCGTACCCACTGTTGATAGCAGCAGCTCTGAGAGCCCCAACCTGCCAGTGCTACCCAGACTCACTAGAAGTGTAGTTAGAAAACAGCGCACTACACCAGCGGTAGCAAGCATAGCGGGCCCTGTTAGACCAATAGCAACCCCTGCGCTGCGAAGGTCCACAGGCAGCACTCAAAATCAAACTCCCCTCCGTTACAAAACTTGGAGGTATTGATAGGGCTGCTATGTAATTGAAAATGTTTGTATGCATATCCTTTTGTTACAGGTTTTTAAATGGACACTAGAGTAATGGACGGTGAATTGCTCAAAAACTTCCACAAGGGGGGCCCCTTTGTTTACCCGGGGTCCCCGCTGTTTCAACCACTGAACTGAGAGTCATAAACTGTGCATGACCAAACTTTCGCAACGTTCAAGAATCCTCACCTCCCGTAAAGGGAAGCTCTGTTATGTTCAATTGTTATGCTATTTCAAAAATTTGTGTGTTTTCTGTTAACATGTATTATTGTTCTTGTTTTCCCAGTCCCGGAGTACTGGATTTAACCGGGGGGGAGTGCAGCACCCCAGAGTCCTGGTTGTTGCAGTGCTGTGGCTCCGCCACTACGGGGAGCTATGGTGCGTCTGATTGCACTAGGGAGTTTCTCTGATCAGGTACACTCACACCACACTTCACACTCCGGCCACCAGGGGGGGTGGTCCTATCTAGTAGGCCACTCCTCACAACTCTGGTAAAACTGGGGGTTGGACAGGAAGACAGAGAGAAGTAGCTGGGAAGAGCTAGTGAGAGGACCTGTCAGGGATGGGATCCTGGCAGACTCCTCAGAGCAGAACTAACCAGTAAACAACGGGAATACAGAAAAGGAGAAATACCAGAAGGGGTCTTGCTGTTAGACCGAGGCAACATCCTTCTGAGGCGCAAACAGTCGGTGGCCGGAACGCCGAGCAAGTAAGAGACTTTAAGTACATTGCAAACCACGGCAGGGCAGCTAACTACAGGTTGGCTGTCTCACTTAACACCTAAGCAGACAACGGAGGCAGCTGTGGGAGAGGGGCGACTCTAGGGTCCCGGAAGAACTCCAGGCCTACCCCGTCATACGGGTGCGTCCTACCATATCAACTGGAGGACGGAGAAGGAACAGTAGAGACAGAAAGGAACAGTTGTGAGGACTATCCCGGGAGCTCAGCAGGGAAGAACTACAACACACAGCGCTAGAAGGTAGATACTGATTCCCACCTGTAAAGAGAGCTCCTGATGTGTCGTTGGACCGGCCGGTCTCTGAAAACCCAGTTAACAGCGCTCTGGACTGAGGTCTCCCACATCTTCAGTAAAGAGGTAAAGAGACTGCAACCTGGTGTCCTCGTTATTTACCGCGACCTGCACCCCACAACTGCACCGCTACACCACCGTTAACAGCACCTATTTACAACGGACGTCCCCCACTGACAGACAGGGCCACGGACCGGGTCTAGCCACCGTGACAACCCCAGGACTGAGATCCCAGAGGCCCGGCTCCGGGTACCCCTCGGCCCTGCGGCGGTGTGGGGGCGCTCCGCAGTATGTTACACTGATTCGGCAACTCATGAGTTACAGAATAATTTCCTCAAGTAAAATGAACAGTTTCACCATTTGTATATAAAGTATGAATAAGTCGGCTCCTCCAGAGCAATATCTACTCTATAAAGCTTTTTGTAATTGGCTAAGAAAGTTGGATCCAAAGTCTGGAAGACCCTGTTTCGGAACACAATGTCCAAATATTGGCAAAAGCTTCAAAGCTTTAACTTGGTCTCCAAATTCTCCAGACCTCAATCTAATCAAACATATGTGGCCAATGGCCAAGAAAGGTGGATCCAAAGTCTGGAAGACCCTGTATCAGAACAGAATGTTCAAATATTGGCAAAAGCTTCAGAGCTTTAACTTGGTCTCCAATTTCTCCAGACCTCAATCTAATCAAACATCTGTGGCCAATGGCCTACTTCTTACTGCATGCTGGAGATCCAGTGCCTAGGGTGGCTATAAAGCCTTAGGGTACCATCTCACAAAACGATTTACCAATGATCACGACCAGCGATACGACCTGGCCGTGATCGTTGGAAAGTCGTTGTGTGGTCGCTGGGGAGCTGTCACACAGACAGCTCTCCAGCGACCAACGATGCCGAGGTCCCCGGGTAGCCAGGGTAAACATCGGGTTACTAAGTGCAGGGCCGCGCTTAGTAACCCGATGTTTACCCTGGTTACTGTCGTAAATGTAAAAAAAAAAAAACACTACATACTCACATTCCGGTGTCCGTCAGGTCCCTTGCCGTCTGCTTCCCGCACTGACTGACTCCCGGCCGTAAAGTGAAAGCAGATCACAGCGGTGACGTCATTTACGACGGTAACCAGGGTAAACATCGGGTTACTAAGCGCGGCCCTGCGCTTAGTAACCCGATGTTTACCCTGGTTACAAGCGAACGCATCGTTGGATCGGTGTCACACACACCGATCCAACGATGACAGCGGGAGATCCAGCGACGAAAGAAAGTTCCAAACGATCTGCTATGATGTACGATTCTCAGCAGGGTCCCTGATCGCTGCTGTGTGTCAGACACAGCGATATTGTATGGATATCGCTGGAACGTCACGGATCGTACCGTCGTAGCGATCAAAGTGCCACTGTGAAACGGTACCCTTAGCTAGGGCAAGATGGCTGCTGTTATGAGTGGGTCACACTATTTGTACTTGTCTAACACTGTGTTGAATAATTTCCTTAACCATATGACCTGAATGTAGACATAATGAGTTTAGTGTCCCCTTACTTCTTGGGCCCTTGTGTGGCTTCTTTGGCTTCATCAATGTTTTGTCCACCCCGGGTAAAACTATTTACACTGATGTATTGTCCTGCAGAATGTTTTACTCAACCATGTGGCCCACATACAGAAATAGCAAGCTGTCCGCACCCCTATGCCATGTAAGCAAGTTCAGTATTTGGTCAGTATTTTACATCAGTATTTGTAAGGCAAAATCAGGAGTGGAACAATCAGAGATAAAGTATAATAGAAACATATGCACCACTTCTGTATTTATCACCCACTCCTGGTTTAGAACATATCCGGGTGAAGAGTCACTGGATGCACTGCTGATAATTTAATTAAATGGAATATTTTCCTTAGCTACTTTATTTTAACAGGTTTCCAAAGTTAACGCGTTTCGATGTCAACGCAGGACCTCTTCAGCAGGACAAAAACTTGTAGTAGATGATCATATTTATATGTGGTCCTTCTTTAGAAAAAACCCACCAAACAGGAACATGATAATGTCAAAGTTCATCATATTAAAACAAGATTAAAATGAAAAACAAAATCATCTTACTTATTTTAAAAAGGAAATACATTAGGACTAGTGATGAGTGGGTATACTCATTGCTCGGGTTTTCCTGAGCACGCTCGGGTGACCTCCGAGTATTTATGACTGCTCGGAGATTTAGTTTTCATCGCCTCAGCTGAATGATTTACAGCTATTAGCCAGCTTGATTACATGTGGGAATTCCCTAGCAACCAGGCAATCACCACATGTATTCAGGCTGGCTAATAGCTGTAAATCATGCAGCTGCGGCAATGAAAACTAAATCTCCGAACACTAACAAATACTCGGAGGTCACCCAAGCGTGCTTGGGAAAACCTGAGCAACGAGTATACTCGCTCATCACTAATTAGGACATAAAACACAGTGAGCTGAAATTACTGAGAAACAAAAAATAAATAAATAAATAAATAAATAAATAAATAATATAAAATTGTGCCTTGCTGTCTTCAATGAAAAACACATGCTTGGGCTTATGTGTCCAATAAAACAAGAAAAAAGCAGCAGCACTCCAATTGTTGGTGAAAAAAACAACCTTAGTCCTTTATTACATAATAAAGATCATGGACAAGGTATTGCGGGTAATAACAAGTGCAGATTATGCAGGCAAATGAAGCAGGACGACGGCCGTTTCACGCAATAAGCGCTTCCACGGGTCCAGATACAGAGACTGGTAAGTCAGTTCTTTTAAATACACACATGTGATCACATTTGCATACAATTAAAAATCATGAAAAACACATGCGGCAATGTCAGCATAACATACAACAAGAATGTGCATTTAAAAAACTGTTCCTCAGAACAGTATAAACCAGAATGACAAAACATTCAAACATTGAATGCAAATACAAAGGCTGTTTAGAGGTGATAAAACCCGTGTGAGACAAGTAATCTGAAAAACAGAAAAAGAAACATCAAGGAACATAAAAAATAAAAAATAAAAATTTCTCAAAAAAACTTTTTAAAAAATTCTACAAAAAATTCTACAAAAAACATGAATAATCCAATCTCTCATTCAGTCCCAATGGACCTTGGGCATTTGCTTTAATAATCCATTTAGCTTCACGCCTCAAAAGGATTTTATTACGATCACCCCCGCTTGGTGGTAATTTAACCACTTCCAAGCCTGCAAAACGCAGGCAGCGAGGGTTACCATCATGTTTTTCTTGAATGTGCTTAATGAATCTAGGGGAGCCTTTGCCCGTTGTGACTGAATGAAAATGTTCATGGAATCTAATGAAGACAGATCTTATAGTCTTACCTATATAATAGAAGGAACATGGACAAAGAATTATATACACCACATATTTGGTTTTCCATGTGATCAAGTCTCTTACATGATGATATAGAGCCAATTTGTACCGATTTACCTGTTTGATGATAAGAACAGAAATTGCAATCCCCACAACGAAAATTGCCTTTTGGGGTATTAGTAGAAAGCCAGATAGTATTACGTTGAGAAATACGGTGTTTCACTAACATATCAGTTAGATTAGTCGTGCGTCTATAAGAAAATCGTGGAGCGATTTCACCGCGTTTGTGCAAGACCCCATCTGAAGCCAAAACGTGCCAATGTTTGCGTATGGACGAATAAATCGCCTGATCAAGAGAGGTATGTTCAAAACAAAAGTTAAAAATCCTTTGTGAACTACCAGAACGCATTAAGGAGCGACCTGATTTCTTCCTCAACAAAGCAGATTGCGTTACTTTTTTAACACGTTGTTCAGATGCATTCAACAAATTTTTTGGATAGCCTCTTGCCTCAAACCGCGTTTTTAAATCGTCTAGTTGCTGTTGAAACACACTTTCATCATTATTTATTTACCTTAAACGCAACATCTGGCTGTAAGGCAAACTTTTTTTCGTATAATGCGGGTGGGCAGAATCATAATGTAACAATAAGTTGGAAGCTGTGGGTTTTCTATGGACTTTTGTTATAACAACATCATCTTTGATACTTATATCAATGTCAAGAAAACACAAATTGTTACATCCAAAATTAGAAGTAAAGCGCATATTTTCATCATTGATGTTTTTCAAATACGCCACAAATTTTTCGAAATCAGAAATATCATGCGTATTATGTTTTGCAGGCTTGGAAGTGGTTAAATTACCACCAAGCGGGGGGGATCATAATAAAATTCTTTTGAGGCGTGAAGCTGAATGGATTATTAAAGCAAATGCCCAAGGTCCATTGGGACTGAATGAAAGATTGGATTATTCATGTTTTTTGTAGAATTTTTTGTAGAATTTTTTAAAAAGTTTTTTTGAGAATTTTTTTTTTTTTTTGATGTTCGTTGATGTTTCTTTTTCTGTTTTTCAGATTACTTGTCTCACACGGGTTTTATCACCTCTAAACAGCCTTTGTATTTGCATTCAATGTTGAATGTTTTGTCATTCTGGATTATACTGTTCTGAGGAACAGTTTTTTAAATGCACATTCTTGTTGTATGTTATGCTGACATCGCCGCATGTGGTTTTCATGATTTTTAATTGTATGCAAATGTGATCAGATGTGTGTATTTAAAAGAACTGACTTACCATTCTCTGTATCTGGACCTGTGGAAGCGCTTATTGCGCGAAACGGCCGTCGTCCTGCTTCATTTGCCTGCATAATCTGCACTTGTTTTTACCCGCAATACCTTGTCCATGATCTTTATTATGTAATAAAGGACTAAGGTTGTTTTTTTCACCAACAATTGGAGTGCTGCTGCTTTTTTCTTGTTTTATTGGACTTTGTATGCACCTTCTTCATAGCAAGCACCTCCAGCAAGGTGAAGGTTTCTGGAATGTGTCCGTGATTCAGACTCATTCATCCTTTAACAGTGAGTACTAAGAGCGGTTTTTCTCAGTGCCATTCATATTTCTTCTTACTGATTGGGCTTATGTGTGTCTGGAAAACAGGGGGATCCGAACAGGTATACATCTGGTCTCTAGAGCGAACAAGTGCAAGATCCATTGTTGCGAGCCACTGAGAGGATACCTTGAATAATCACACATAAAAACACACGTGTAAAATGTGTAAGGAACCAGAACAACCCTGGAAATATTTTGTCAAACTATTTATCATTAAAAATTATTTCAAATATTTGTATAAGAATTGTATAATGAAATTAATTAAAATGAATAATGACTAAGAGTATATAAAAAATAATTAAAATATGTATATTTGAAGAAAAAAGAGCCGCGCAGAATATCACCAAAAAAGGCTTATTGTATGCCTAAAGCCAGAACTATCAATAAACAAAAAATGTGTGAAGGTAATGGATAGAATTTAAGCTTTTGTGTCACTATAAAACCATGATGAAACAAAGACTCACCTGGCGGGGGTCCAGGAGAAGAGAGGTAGAAGCCAGCTATATGATGAAGAACTGAACTCTGAACCTCACGCTCCCGCGGCTAAGAAGACCGGAAAAGTTCCCTGTGTTATCTTAGTGCTAAACAGTCAGTGCTCGATTGGGAATGTTATGAGGGACAATATATGGAATTTGAAACATCCACAGGGAATAATTAGGGGAAACTACAATCAAAAAGTGACCTCACCAAAGAATAATAATTTTAAAGAAATATAGTGCAGGGGCACAGGAGGAGCTGATGAATTACATTGCATAGTGTATGTGTATGGTGAATGAGAATAAGAACGGGACAAGAAGCTCTTACAATATATCTAGACTTATGGAACAATAATTAATTAATGAGACTATCTGGCTCCTTAATGAACACAGCTAAAGGGATCGTAAATACTACTTGAAAAACCAGGGGAAAAAACAAAAATGAAAAGGAAGTGCTTTACAAAAAAGTGTCTGTTATCTCATTAAGGCCATTTGGGGAGAGGGTGTTAAGTTTGTACACCCAGTATATCTCCTGTTGTGCCTGTTTGGGAAGGAAGGACCACATATAAGGAAGATCATCTACTACAAGGATCCACTAGGTTTTTGTCCTGATGAAGAGGTCCTGCGTTGACCTTGAAACGCGTTGGCTTTGTAAACCTGTTAAAATAAAGCGTTTAATGAAAATATTCCATTTCATTCAATTATCAGCAGCGCATCCAGTGACACTTCACCCGGATATGTTCTTTCTCTGTCCTTTGAACTCGTGTCTTCCAGCATCTGATTTATGCATTTGGTATTATTATTATTATTTATTATTATTATTATTTATTGTTATAGCGCCATTTATTCCATGGCGCTTTACAAGTGAGGAGGGGTGTACATAATAACAAGTACAATAATCTTGAACAATACAAGTCATAACTGGTACAGTAGGAGAGAGGACCCTGCCCGCGAAGGCTCACAATCTACAAGGGATGGGTGAGAATACAGTAGGTGAGGATAGAGCTGGTCATGCAGCGGTTTGGTCGATCGGTGGTTACTGCAGGTTGTAGGCTTGTCGGAAGAGGTGGGTCTTCAGATTCTTTTTGAAGGTTTCGATGGTGGGCGAGAGTCTGATGTGTTGTGGTAGAGGGTTCCAGAGTAGGGGTGATACGCGAGAGAAATCTTGTATGCGATTGTGGGAAGAGGAGATAAGAGGGGAGTAGAGAAGGAGATCTTGTGAGGATCGGAGGTTGCGTGTAGGAAAGTACCGGGAGATGAGGTCGCAGATGTAAGGAGGAGACAGGTTGTGGATGGCTTTGTACGTCATGGTTAGGGTTTTGTACTGGAGTCTCTGGGCAATGGGGAGCCAGTGAAGGGATTGACAGAGGGGAGAGGCCGGAGAATAGCGGGGGGACAGGTGGATTAGTCGGGCAGCAGAGTTTAGAATAGATTGGAGGGGTGCGAGAGTGTTTGAGGGGAGGCCACAGAGCAGAAGGTTGCAGTAGTCAAGGCGAGAGATGATGAGGGCATGGACTAGGGTTTTTGCAGATTCTTGGTTGAGGAATGAACGGATTCGTGCAATATTTTTGAGTTGAAGTCGGCAGGAAGTGGAAAGGGCTTGGATATGTGGTTTGAAGGAGAGATCAGCGTCAAGGATTACCCCGAGGCAGCGAGCTTGTGGGACTGGGGAGAGTGGGCAGCCATTTACTGTAATGGATAGGTTCGTTGGGGGGGTCACGTGAGATGGGGGAAAGATGATGAATTCTGTTTTGTCCATGTTAAGTTTCAGAAATCTAGCGGAGAAGAAGGATGAAATAGTGGACAGACATTGAGGGATTCTGGTTAGTAGGGAGGTGATATCTGGTCCAGAGATGTAGATCTGTGTGTCATCAGCATAGAGGTGCCTTGGTGAAACACCACCAGGTGAGCAGATCCATGTTGTTTTATGTGTTGTTTTAACATTTTCCCAGTTTGCCTTACTACCACTCCTAGTTTTGGCTTACAGATACTGATGTAAAATACTGACCAAATACTGAATATGTGAACGTGACCTAAAAGTGAAATGTTATGGATAAGCAAACACAAACCTTACTCCAACTGTAAGATGGATAGAGAACAACATAGACTAGTAATGTTTTTTTAGCACCAGATTGAGTCCATGCTATGAACAGTTTAGACTATTCTGTGAGTCTGAGTTTTACCCAGAACTTTCAATGCACCTAATAAAAAAATACGCCAGTGGAGAGAGTCTGATAAATATCAATAAGATACTTACATGGTGGATTAGTAGTGGCTGCAAAGTGCTTTGGTTTCACAGTAGAAGTTGGGTTGTCTCCAGAGCTTTTGGGTGGTGTAAGTTCATCTTTGGATCCTTTAGGAGTTTGGGAGTTTTTTGGAGGTTGCACTAGCATGTCCTCTGCTTCAACATCTTCAAACATTTCAATACTTCTCTTCATTCTAAATTTTTTTTGATCGTTGTTGTAGCTAACAGTTCTTTCATCCAAAACCATAGTATTCTGCCTTTTAGGATGATTTTGTTTTTGCACTCCATCTTCTTGAGAGTTTGTAAGAGTTTTGGTAGTTTCTGGAGGCTCCATCGGAGCATCCTCTTGTTCAATGTCTTCAAGCATTTCTACGTTTCTCTTCATTTTTGATTTTTTCTGCTCAGTGTAGGTAACCTTTCTCTCCTCTAAAACCGTACTTTCCTTCCATACAGGATATATTTGGTTCGTCATGGCATCCTGTTGAGAGTTTGTTAATTTTCCAGCATTGGTTCTTTGAATGGACATATCTCCAGACTGTGGGTTGTTTTTCCCTAATACTGTGGAGAAATTATGTCAATTGTAATGTTATTAGAGTTTGTTAATTTGTTTTATATTATTTTATGTTATTTTATGTTGTCTATTGAAAATGTCAGTTTTAACAAATTCAAACAAAAATAAAAGAACAAAAACTGTTCACTGCTAAAATATAGCCTCCATTTTTATAGCAATTTCTAAGTCAAATACAGGAGTAAAAAAGGGGTTGTCAAGCCACTATAATTTTTAAGAATTCTTTCAAATAATACAATAAATAATATTTTACTTTATAATTACTTGTCACTTCTATCCCAACATTGATTGGGTTCCATGCCAATATTCGCACTTAGGGATTGGTCCAGATGGGCGTGTGACTGATGCCCATCTTAAGCTGCAGCAGTAAATAATGGGGGCAGCAACTAAACGAGAGGGAATGATTTTTAATTATTTTAAAGCATTCCGAGGATTTTTGTGTATAATTTTTATTAGTGGCTGGACAATCCATTTTAAATGGCAAATGCCATGGTACAAATATAAAAAGTAGGATAAGCCAATGATTTCAAGTACAGATCCTGATGGGCTTTGGTAAAAATAGAGATTAGCTGAATATTCAATCATGGAGATATGCTATCCTGGTAAGTTTTGTCCTTGACCATGTAATAAGATATACTGGATGTCAGTTTCTATTATTTTCCTTACTCAATGATCTATAAGAGATAAAAATGATCTTATCAGTGGGGGTCTGATCACGGAAATCATCATTGACCATGAGAATGGGATTCCTGCGTCACCCCTTTTGAACAGAAAAAGTGGTCACGTTTGTGCATGAAACTGCCTGACAATGCTGGAGAACTCAGGACTTCCCATTCTTCTGGATAGTGATAACCCCCTTTTAATAATTACTAATATTACTAATTTTGGTATTTTATTATATTTTTATTATTGATATTCATAGCAGGTGTGTTGACATGACATGAAGCGTATATCACATACATTTTTCTGGCTGCCTTTTTGTGGCAAAATCTACATTCCCGGTAACTGTCCATGAATCATCGAGACTGTCCTAAATTCATAGCCCTGGTCCAAAATGCTGCAAATGTGAGATACTCTCAATCTTACCTGTCCTTCGATGACTGATAAATCGAGGGATAATTGTTGTTGGCCTGGACTGCGATCGTCCAGATGGAAGGAGGGACCCACTGGTGGCCAACATTGATTTCAACTACATGTGCATCATTGGGACGCAAATAAAATTTAAACTATGGTGGAACAGAAAACCATTAGATCCCATCAATTCATTTAAGAGTCCATCAATCTATCAAGAATTAATACAAAGTCTTCTGCGTGGGGTGCAATATTAATTAAAGAGGGAATTAATATGAAGCCTTCTGTGTGGGGGCACTTTTAACGGAGGAGAGAAATAACATGATAACTTCTGTGTGTGGGCATTATTAATGGAAGGTGGATTAAATATAGGAATTTGTTTGTAGAGACAATTTTAATGCAGGCGAGAATTAATATGAGGACCTCTGTGTGTGGGAACTATCAATGGATGTGGAAGTTAAGAAGATGATGTTTTATGTGGCCTTTATTGATGGAAGGTGGAGTTAACATGGGAATTACTTTTTTCAACACTACTGGGGCAACAATCTCGTGTGGGCTTAGGTCCAAAATTTTCCATGGGGCTCATAAGATGCAGAAATGTATACTTCCTTAGCTTCAGTCTTGGTTCAAGTAATCCTTGGAGATTGAGATTACTGAATTCAGGGAAAAAAACATGTTTTTTGGGGAATTTTGGAAATGTTTGTGACATACGTGGCCATTCAGTGATTGTGCTGTAGACTGCAGCAAGTCAAGTGTTTTGCCAGCATAATGAATGAAAATGAATGGGTAATGTTACTGCTCTTCACAGTAGCTGGGTCTCGCGGAACGCAGCATGAGCCGGAAAAGGCTGCTGCTCAAAGCTTATGGAACATCTGAATTAGGCTCCATAGGCTTAGAACGATGGAATTGTGGAATGTCATGTGAAGCGTTGGATTGGTGAATTGGTGAAGGAGAGACAGTGTCTTGTTTTTATTTCTCTCTTTTTATGTTTTTCAGGTTTCGATTTGTGGACTATGCTGGATTCCCTAGACTACGTAGGATTCCCTGGGCTACGTGGGACCTGCATGCATTTTTTTCAAATTAAAGTAAAAAACACAAACACAAAAATAGTTTCAGTGCTGGGTTACTTATGGGAGTATCTTATTGACACCTCTCCATTACTAACAGTAGGGCTTGATGGCTGCTGTCTTTTTGGACAATTCACAGCTGACATCAACCCTAGGCCCCATTACCCCAATTGCAACAGCACCAGGGCCTTATAATATTTAAAATAGTATTTAGTAAGTTTGTTAACACTTCAGGTGCTTCACAGGAAAAAATGCAAGGTGGAATGAAAAATGAAAAACTTCAGTTGTTTTCCATTTAACTGTTGTTTAGCCCTAAATTTTTCAAATTCCGAAGGAATAGTATGGAAAAGATTGTAAATTTGCAGATTGTAAGCTCTTTGCGGCGTCATCAATATCTTTGAATTATTGTATTATTGTTAACTTTGTCATGACTGTTGTATATGAACTGTTGAATTGTAAAGCGCTGCGGAATATGTTGGCACTATATAAATAAAGATTATCGTTATTATTATTATGGGAAAATCAACCCAAATGTGTAATGCAGTTCCTCTAAAGTGCATCAATAACCAATCTGTGGTCATAAATATGGACTCAATGCCGGGCTTTGAAGGGAAGGAGTGCTATTTGGCATTTCTTGGAGGACAGATATTACTGAGTTTGCTTGAACCCCATCACTTTTGCAGAGCCCCTGAAGTAGCAGAACAGTAAAAAAACAATAAAAAGTGACCCAATATTGGAAATTACTCCTTAGAAGAAATTCATCAAGGGGTGTAATGAGTACCATGAGCCCACAAGCGTTTTATAGATTTTTATGGCATTAGGCAAAGAAAATGAAAAATACTATTCTTTAAAACAAAAATACTGAGTCCCAGAACAAGCTAAAGTCCAACCTCATGGGACTCAGTGCCACAGTTCGTTTTTACAGGCACTCTGGCTATGAGGTAGTCCTTGGATCACCAGCGCATGACCAAGAGATTTTCGGCTATGAACTGTTGGATGAGTATGGCCCATACCAGGGTCACCAAACTCCCCAAATCCAAGAATCCATACACTAGTACCCCATTTATTGTCACGGGACATGCCTGCAGCTCCTCACCGGGCTGCTAGTGCACACTGCAGGCTGGATAGGCACAATACAAACAATGCCTTTCTATGCTGCAGTTCATCTGTTTGTTTGGTGGACATAGGACAATGGACAGCTATGTGCCCAGGGAAGTGACATCTCCAACAAATTAAGTCCTTACCAGTGGCCTTTGGAAACCCATCAGTGACTCCTTGGGACCTCAGACTCCCCCTGGGTTGTGGCTTTGCAACCCTTTTTGGAAGAGTCAGGCTCCTTTTGGGTACCCCAGTACGAGGATGCAACAATGCCTGGTTTCCTCAAGGACTGAGAATACAACAGCTGATAAAACTGAAGATATAGCTGTTAAACCCTTCAGAAGCGGCTGACAAAATTAGTGATTTCCTAAATTCAACAAATCTCTGTACACTCCAAGCAAGGGACTGTGAAGCTCTAATGTCTTACTTTATTTCGCAGGACATAGTGGAAACCCTTAATACTATCCCTAATGGGAAACCCCCTGGCCCAAATGGACTTCCAATTATATACTATAAAAAGCTCAGCAAACCCTTATTACCCCAACTAACAAATGTATTCAATATTTTTTTACAAGGCTCCGCTCCTCTCAAACAGACCTAACGAGAGTAAAGACCCAGAACTATGTAGCAGTTACCGCCCGATCTCTTTATTATATGTCAAGATATGGGCAAAGATACTGGCAATAAGAATTAGCAAAATCCTTCCAAAACCGATTCATTCTGACCAAATAGGTTTTGTGAAGGGTAGACAGAGAAAGGATAATGCTTCTAGGATTTTACTTTCAATCACACACACACTGAAAACAAAAACCCATTAACGCTTCTACACATGTTGAAAAAGCGCTTGATAGGGTTAGTTTGTTATAAAGGAAGATTTGTGGATAATGTCCTCGCTGCTTGCCAACTTGAAGTCAGATGTTGATTAATGTCATATAGACTCTGAAACGCGTTGAATAAACCACCATTGATTCCTCCACTACGTCTGGCTTCGAATTGGCAAGCAGCTCGGTCATAATCCACAAATCTTCCTTTATTACATTCTTGTTATGGTGGCTTGTCGACCCGTGGATCTGCGGCAGCTGGCATACACACGCTTTCACTACACCATGATGAGGTGAGCAGCTCTTTGCTAATACGACACTTGTAAATCATGAGATAAAACCCTATCTGCGCTTTTCTTTTTTATCTGCAAGTTTTTATTACCAGTGATAGGGTTAGTTGGCATTAAACATGGGTGAACCCGAACAGTAAAGTTCGGTATCCACACCGAAAACCTATTATTCAGTCACGGACACTGAACACGGACTTACCCAGGAAGTCCATGTTACTATTCAGGTTAGCTACCCGAACACCAGGTGTTTGTCACGCTGTCATGTTTATGGCAGCCCGGCAAACACCGCTTCTGATCGGCAGTGAAATCATCCCCGCTGGTCAGAGAGCCTCCATTCCCACGCTGTCAAAAGACAGCATAATCGCTCAGTTGTGATCAGAGGTATAAAGTTCACCTCCAGTCACTCGTGTCACCTGATGGGACAACTGCTCCCATTATCCGACACCTGCAGCTGTTAATAAGAGTGAGAGCAGGATCAACGGATGAGAGTATTCATCAGCCACTCCTGCACTATAAAGAAATAATTAAAAAAAAAGGAACTGTGGCTCTCTGACCGGTGGGGATGATTTCACCTCTGATGAGAAGTGGTTTTGGACATGACACCGTGGCAAACAGTGGAGCTCGGGTCCACCTTTCTAGTGAATGGGGTCTGGGTTCGGGTCTGGGTAATGTTATGGTACCCAAACCTGAACTTTTTGTAACTGTTTGGCCGAAGCCGCTGGACCTGAACATCCCTGAGTCCGCTCATCTCTAGTTGACATTTTATGGTAATGATTTCCTCGATATACATAACATTTTGGGTTATAGTTAAAGTAGTGACAAATGGACAATTGGTGGAGAAAGGTTGAACTTGATGGACCTGGGTCTTTTTTCAACCTATATAACTATGTAACTATGTAATATGCTGCCCATATATCTACCTAAGGCATTTTTCAATATGATCAGGAAAATCTTTTCCAGCTATACATTGAAATATAAAAAAGCTAGATTACCCTTCACATTACTAGCCTACCCTAAATCACTAGGTGATCTAGATATATACTCATATTCCAAAGCAACTCCTGTAGGTGGATGATTTAACTTAGTGCAGACGCAAAAACAATCCATGGATAATAACTTGAAACTTCTTCTCTTAAGTAACAATTCTTACCAATATTCATGGATTGATATACCACCTCCATCAAATAATAAAATTATCGAGATTGCCAAAACAACCTTAAAAATCAGAAGAGACATACCAAAATCAAAAACATTTATAAATCTAACACGCCCAATCTGTACTATTCCCTATCTATTCGACCCCAACTACATACACATATATGATCTGTATTCACACCTTCCTACCTACACTAAATCCCATTTGATGTCCAATAAAATACCCATAATAAACTCCTGGCTCAAAGAAGCCAGAAAGCATCCTGTAAACTTCTTACAACAAATCCACGTCACTCACCTTTTTAAACAATTTAAAGTTAAGTTCCCGAATAAGGGAAAATGGACATGACTAGATCTACTTACTAAATTCCATTTTTCCTCAAATGATTTAAAAATTGTATAGCAGCCTACCTTTCCCTATAATACCCTTTAAACTAGCTTTCATATTGTCTTGGGAAAAGGACCTAGGCATTAACCTAAAGGAGTCCAAAGTTAATAAGATACTTTTATACTCTCATGGTTTTTCGAGGTGTGTGCCTCTTCAAGAAAATTCCTAGAAACTTCTATCTAGATATTACAGAACTCCGGAGTTCTTAAATCATTTAGGACCCTCTGACTCTTATCTCTTCTGGAGATGTAACTCAGGTATAGGTAGCATGTTCCGTATTTTCTGGACATGCTCTAACATACAGATTTTCTGGACAGAAGTAAATAAATCACTGAGCAACTTGGGATTAATAAAAAATGACTTAACACCAAAGGAAGTCCTTCTGCCTTGCCTTTCAAGCAATTTTAAAACAAAAATACATGACTTACTAGCATTAATGATTGGAGCAGCAAAACATCTCCTCTCAATTCATTGGAAATCCCTCTCTCATCCATCCCATATGGAATGGATAAGCAAGATCCATTTAATACGTAGACTGGAGGAAGTATCAAGTTGGGAAACACACTCGCATTCAATTCACCTAAAAACCTGGCCCCCTTGGACTCAAAAGTTTGGTAGTGATGCCTTACTAACTCAAGCCAAAGCATGATTTCTTCTTAGCTTACCCAACCACCTACTCCATACTATGTTCAGGCCAATGGTTAGAAAGATTCAAATTGATTTTGTAAATTAGGCATGAGGTCATGAACGGGTTTTAGGTGTACAAGACTCTAAATTCATCCATCTTCCTAACTTTAGTAATTAAAATTTCAGTGAATCAATTACAAATTTTACACACATTTTTGAGAAAATTATTTCAACTGAGATTTGACATCCAGTGTTTTTTTTTCATTGAAACTTTAACTGAAGGAAAAATGAAGATAACAGACATTAAGACATTCAGAACACTTTCCAGTGCCCTCTTACCTGTTAAAAGTGGTAAAACCAAGAGTAGGATGACCAGCCGTGTCATGATTCTGTTATTCCTGAAAATCCCAATGCATTTACCATTCAACACCAATACCAGTTTCAAAATTAAAAATGAGGAAACAATGAAGGATCGTCACTTATGTTGCAATGATCTTTGACACTACACAGTAAAGACGATCAATATCTAAATGACTTTCCATATCGTTGTTATTAACGGCTGGGCGTGAGTGGCTATACATTTATCTACTTGTACTCTGTTATCACCTGAGTCTTCTCATAAGTAAGATAATACAGAACAAGAAAGCTGAAAAGCAATAATAAATAAAAAATATATGTAACTACAAATGTGATTAAAACTTTTAGGAATTATTCCAGGGAGTTGAGTTTCTTGTTTTACATTTTAATTTCTGAAGACCTAGATGATTGAGTTGTCTTTTTCTGCTATGCAGTCAATAAAGCTGAAATAAAATGAGCAAGTAGTAAAAGATGTAATGATAAGCCCCTGTGCACTTTATTGCTAGAAGTCCTATCATATGGCATTTAATAATAATAATAATAATTGTTAGATGTGGAGTTCCCTCCACTGCACAGGGGGAATCTCGAACCATGTCCATTGCAGTCTCCCATTATCCTCCAGCCGCAGTGGAAGCTGCTCAGCAGAGATGTTGGTCCCAGCGTCTGGCTCAAGCTGATACAGTGCACTTGGGTACTGCTACCTTTCCAGGCTCTGCCTTTGTAGCCAGCACTGTTCAGCAGTGAGCAGGTGTTTCAGGGACTAAATCCTGCTTTTCCCACACTGAGCATGCCAACGGGACAACCTCCCATTGGAGGTAAGGGGTCACATGCTCAGGTCCTGTTGCGGCTCCTATTGGACCATCAGGAAGGCCCCGGAGCGATACTGCTATGAAAGGTTCGCAAGGCTGCTAGCATGCGCTAGTGTAAACTTAATAACTTGTTTGTGTGTGTTTTGTGGATGAATGCCTGTCGATGGATGAAAGCTCCGAATCATTCCAGTCGCTACTGATGTTGCCTGCTCGCGAATGGTAGAGCTACCTAGCGCCCGACAGTGCTATCCTGCACAATTACACAAGTTGCTGAATCCAGTTAGCAGTAATCGCCAGAGCGGCGCCGTGCGCAGATAGTGCACTTTCCTGGCCGTAGTTAGGGTGGTTAGAGGCGTCCGCCAGAGCAGTGCTGCACGCACTCCTGTGCGGTTAATATTTACTTTAGTTGTTTCCCTGGCACCATAGTAGCGGTGTCGAGCGCAAGAGAGGGACTCCTACCCTGAGTCTTGGGGCAGAGTTCTGTGTTGCCTAGCTTGCGCTCTCTGTGCTGTGTCGCGGCCCTGTGACGCAACAGGGTTCGCTTCCTTCATACCGGGTGAAGCTAACCGGTCTGTATACTCACATTATACCGCCATATAGTCCATCATTACCAAGCAGCAGGTGTCTTAGCTGCACGGTGGACCCCGGCCTGCGAACGCACCTTATATCTTTTCTAATTATTATTTAGTGCGTTCTGCCAGTCCTAACAATAATAATAATCTTTATTTTTATATAGCGCTAACATGGGGCTCACAATCTAAATTCCCTATCAGTATGTCTATGGAATGTAGGAGCAAACCGGAGTACCTGGAGGAAACCCACGCAAACATAGGGAAAACATACAAACTCCTTGCAGATTTTGTCCTTGGTGGGATTTGAACCCAGGACTCCAGCGCTGCAGTGCTAACCACTGAGCCACCGTGCTGCCCACATTTAATAGTATGTTATCTTATGCTGCAAAGTGGAAGTGTCTGTAAATCATTAATTTCCTCTCCGTGTAAATGACGCATTACTTGGGTGACCATTGATATGAATGTAGATTAAGTGTCACGCATGAACATACCCGATGCTCTTGAATCATTTTTTGCTCTTTGTAGCAGCTCTCTATTTTTTTTTTAAATCTATTTTGTTTCTAAAAATTATTTAGATTATTTTTCTCACATACCTGGCTCATAAACTGTATAGAACTGTTCAGACTCTCTACACTAACTGAAAATCTCCTTCACTATGAGACATGAAAGTCATCTGAGCTTTTCACTGTGGGTCCATATTCCGCACAGCAAAGCTACACATAGATTGTGTGGAGCGGAGAGAAGGGAGCTAGAAGGGCCTAAACATACACATACAGCAGCTTTAGAAAAGCAAGCTAACACTAGGGCTTTATTGAGAGCATCATCACGATGTCCATGAGCCTTTGAGGACAAAAATCTGTCATGAACCACCTACTTTTGGCCTGCCTCTTTATTACACAGAACATTGAGCTGCAGCATTTCTCATACTTGCAGATTTGGTAAAACCAATTTGCATTTATTCTTTTGAACAGGTGTCATGTAGTGTTTCATTACCAGCTTGTCCCATGCTGACCACTACTGCTACCTACTTTAGAGAAGGACTTGTTGACTTGCTGTTGAACCTATCATTCAGAAAATGTAATAAAATTTCTGATTGTTTTTCAGTAGCTAATAGTCCATTAGCTGACCTCCAAACTTTATGGATTTTTTAGCAATAATTTTTATTTACATTTCAAGTAATTCTGTGACTCATCTCCCAGTCTGTGATGACCACAGAGTTCAATTCAAGAAAAGTATGGGAAGACTTATTCAGGTGATGTTAACAACAAATTTAACCACCAAGTTCTTCTGGCTAAAGTCTATGTTATATTTCAATGACTGGTTTTATATAGCAATGAGCTAATTTCTGGTTCGTAGGAAAGCTAATATTGCTGAAAAACAATTCACCTGGAGATTAACATTGAAATACTGTTTGAAAGCCCATTTAGTAGAAATGAGCAGATTGATACTCATAAAATTGAGTTTGAGTCTAATTTCCTGAATTTCACGGTTTCGCACAAACACTTTGAGTTTTCATTTGGGGTTCTCCCCAAAAAAAATATTTAACCAGCACCAATTTCCACACTGCTGAAGCATTATACAGGGGATCTAATGTATATTTGTGTGGTTGCCTGGTTTTCCCCAAAATGTCCTACAGGTTTTACATCTAGAAGATTTCCACACCTTGTACTGTAGTAGTAACATCTTGGCTATCACAGATCAGCTATCCCTACTGGAGCACAGTTTGTACAGTAGAGTCAATTTCCATTTCCAGAATTACTGGGTAAGTCTCCTCTGTAGAGTGTAAGATCTTATAGTCTGAGGGGTCTTCTATATCTCACTATTGTAGTGTATAAGCTCTTAATATCAGTGATGTCCTCTCTCTCTCTCCTGTAGGGTAAAAGCTCTTATGGTCAGTAGGGTCCCCTCGTTCTCTCCTGTAGAGTGTAAGCTCTCTCTTCTTCTAATATAGAGTTTAAGCTCTTGTGGTCAGTGGGGTCTTCTCTCTCTCCTGTAGAGTGTAAGCTCTTATGGTCGGTGGGGTCCTCTCTCTCCTGTAGAGTGTAAGCTCTTATGGTCAGTGGGGTCCTCTCTCTCCTGTAGAGTGTAGGCTCTTATGGTCAGTGGGGTCCTCTCTCTCCTGTAGAGTGTAAGCTCTTATGGTCTGTGGGGTCCTCTCTCCTATAGAGTGTAAGCTCTTATGATCAGCGGGGTCCTCTCTCTCTCTCTCCTGTAGAGTGTAAGCTCTTATGGTCAGTGGGGTCCTCTCTTTCTCCTGTAGAGTATAAGCTTTTAAGATCAGTAGTGTCCTCTCTCATGTAAAGTGTAAGCTCTTATGATCAGTGATGATCAGTGGGGTCCTCTCTTTATTCATAACAGTGTAAGTTCTTATGATTGTCAGGGTCCTCTTTCTCCTGAAGACTATAAGCTCTTATGGTCAGTGGTGTCCTCTCTCTCTCCTGTAGAGTGTAAGCTCTTATGGTCAGTGGGGTCCTCTCTCTCTCCTGTAGAGTGTAAGCTCTTATGGACAGTGGGGTTCTCTCTCTCCTGTAGAGTGACAGCTCTTATGGTCAGTGGGGTCCTCTCTCTCTCCTGTAGAGTGTAAGATCTTATGGTCAGTGGGGTCTTCTCTCTCCTGTAGAGTGTAAGCTCTTATGGTCAGCGAGGTCCTCTCTCTTCTGTAGAGTGTAAGCTCTTATGGTCAGTGAGGTCCTCTCTCTCCTGTAGAGTGTAAGCTCTTATGGTCAGTGGGGTCCTCTCTCTCTCCTGTAGAGTGTAAGCTCTTATGGTCAGTGAGGTCCTCTTTCTCCTGTAGAGTGCAAGCTCTTATGGTCAGTGGGGTCCTCTCTCTCCTGTAGAGTGTAAGCACTTATGGTCAGTGGGGTCCTCTCTCTCCTGTAGAGTGTAAGCTCTTATGGTCAGCGGGGTCCTCTCTCTCCTGTAGAGTGTAAGATCTTATGGTCAGCAGGGTCTCCTCTCTCTCCTGTAGAATGTAAGCTCTCATGGTCAGTGAGGTCCTCTCTCTCCTGTAGAGTGTAAGATCTTATGGTCAGCAGAGTCCTCTTTCTCCTGTAGAGTGTAAGCTCTTATGGTCAACAGAGCTCTCTCTTTCAGTCTCTCTCAATTATATTTTCCAAACAATTTCAAGCTTTCCAATATTGAGATTTGAGCAAATTTATTTCTCCTGTATCAAATTTAGGGGGAAAAAGCAGGCCTATTTAAATATCAGAAGATCTACTTAAAAAAGTAACGTTAAGTTCAGAAGAGAAAATTCATCACTCCATAGTTAAACCATCATGTCTATAAATAAGAGTAATTGTGTTAGTGTCACTATATAAGAATTATCTGTTTCTCCAAGACCTGGAAACTTGTGACAATTAAAGGAATCATGATGACTTTGTATGTAGAATCGATGGTCCAAAATAGAATAGCAGATGTGAATTAGAATGATTGAAATGAGTAGATACCGTAAGAGAATCTGAAACGAGAAATTAAAATATATATTTTTTTATTAAGAAGCCACTGCATTTATGGCACATAATTTCACCATACACATCACATCTCAATACTGAAACCAAGTTTTTTTTCTAAAGTTGCAACAGTTTGCAGTTTTGCCAAAATATAATTCCTATTTAGGTCCTCCATTATACACCGGAACATAGAATGAAGATCACCTTTCTCTATGGAGGATGTGACCCTCTATGCCTTACTCCAGGGGTGCGAAACCTGTGACCTTTGCAACCTAAGGGTCAAATGAAAACTTTACAGATTTGGTACTTGAAGAGTTGAGATGAGATGGAGATGGTGCCTGTACTTGGGTGAAGCTCTCGTTAATGAACTTAATGAAAGTTCCGACAGGCTCAAATGCCTTCGTGAGTCCCATAAATTTCTGTGAGGATAGTCACTATTTTTGCAGACACTTCCCTTCTCTTCCCAGGAATGCGGAACAAGGGACATTGATTGTTCTAATGGGGGCAATCTCCATTTATCACTTATACTGTCAAAACTGCCCCACCTATTTATTACCTCTACTATCCAAACATCATATATGTTTCATATGGATTTGGTAAGAGTGGCCATTACTCCAATTTAGAAGTTTCTTGGAAGTACATTTTGGCTGGTGAGTATAGAAGAAATACACAGACACAAAATTTCATGTAATCTCCAGGGGCTTCCTAGAATTATACCCTTCATGAATAATGTTGTTCCATACATAACGGTAGGCATGTCGTACATGATAGTAAATAGCAGCATTTATCGCTGCATAGTAAGTAAATGACATTCTCTATATCCACACGGATTAGTCATCACCTCTCATCAGCCTCTTTGTTCTAGCTCCGTCACAGGAACTACCGCACCATTTTTTATGTGTGAAATTCCGCAGGCCTGCAAACATTAACAGCTTCTTCAGACCGGGTTAACTCGAGTATATAGTACATCACGTTCTATAAGCATTAAAAAATGCCCAGACTTTTCAGACCTGACCTTACAGCCTCAGAGACACATATGAGGCTGTAAATTTAGGTTGGTAGACCAGCAATTAGGCAGCGCATTGCGGTTTGTATTTTCAACCGAGACAAAAAAGCACTTTTTGAACCTTGCCTTACTCTTACAAGGCCATAATATTTTTTCTTTTATATTGGCGCTTGGAATAGGTGTAGTCTAACAATATTGCCCTTTACAGAAGAAGGTTATGGATGTTAGGGCTGGCAGAATGCACCAATTAATATAAAGATAGTGATAAGGTGCATTCGCAGCCCGGGGTCCACCATGCAGAGATGTTACCTTCTGCCTGGTAATGGCAGACACTATATAGCGGTATAATAGATGAACACTCGTGGTTTAATGTCACTCGATGTGTACAGAGGTGGACTCTGTTGCTTCACAGATCCACAATACTGTGGAATGTAAATGCCGTAGCATGTTAGGAGTCACAGAGCTTGGCTGAGAGCGCTAGTGTATGGTCACAGGATTCAGCCAGTTGGACGTGGGATAAGAGTCCTTCTAGACCCACTAAGTGCACGGCGCTGCAACTGTGATGCCTGGAGAACTATCTAGTCAATTTAGCGCATAGAGTGAGAACAGCGTCGTGTGGCGAGCGCCACTAACCACCCTATCTAAGGTAGGAAAGTGCACTAATTGCGCACAGCATCATACTGGTGAACGCCACTATTGACTCTGGTAAATTCGTGCTCAGCGTTGGATTGCACTAACTGGCGCTATATCAGCTTCAATCACCCACACTCAGACAACAACGCTAGGGAAGGGAAAAATTTAGGAGCTTTCACCAGTACATACGTGCATCCACACAGCACGATATCAGGTTATACTAGTGCATGGCCGAGTGGCCATGCAAACCTTTTATAGTCACAGCCTTCCGGGACCTTGCCAGCGGTCCAATCAGAGCTGCTTGAGGACCTGGGCATGTGACCTCCGACCTCCAATGAGAGGTCGTCCCATGGGCATGCTCAGTAGGCAAAAAGCAGGACTTCGTCCCAAGAGCGTCTGCTTGCTGCTGCCTAATGCTGGTTACAATAGCTGTAACTGGGACGGCAGCAGTAACCAGACTCACAGCATCAGCTTCAGAAAGACGCTGGGACTGACGTCTCTGCTGAGCCGAATCCTCTGCAGCTGAGGAAGAATGGAAGACCGCAGAGAATATGGTTCAAGATTCCCCCTGTGTAGCGATCAGAACTCGACACCTAACATTGTATCCCTGCATTACAAGACAGCACACTGATTTCAATGACCATTATGTAATGCTTCACTGATAGGAATGAAACAAGGAACTGAACATTAGCTATCAGATACCTGCTCTCTAAGCAACCAAAATTTGTATTGACATCTTTGTAAGGGTCCATTTACATGGCCTGACCAGCGGCTCAATATAACCTTTGATTGGAGGTCATTTAAATGGCTGTTTACACAGGCAGACCGAAGAAAGTGATCATTGGCAGCCATGGTTCTCAGTGATGTGAGTCGTGTTTACACAAGACAATGCACCCCCAAGAATTATGATCTTTTCTGCTGCACAAAAGATCATTTCATCCTATGAAAACACATTTAGCACTCATTGGGTGATCAGCAGCCTGTGTACACTGCACGAATATTATGAAATAATAATTTTTAAAAATACTCATTCGCAATTATCTTGCAGTGTAAATGCGCCTTATCACAAGCTGAAAGGGAGAGAGCAGGAGATGAGCTGTGAACTGATATGAAAGAAAACTGGAGGAAGAGGAGTTTGTGAGTGCATATAAAAAAGTTTTATTGATTGTAAAATAACAGCTATAATCACAAAAATATAATATCAAGAAGATAACAAAGATAGACAGGTGAAAAGCTAGCCGGAGGTTACTCCATCAAACACAAAGAGATTCCATGTGTAAGGCAAGGTAAGGATGTACACTACCTCAGTCACAAAGTGTGACAAGGGTTTGTAAAGGCCAAGTGGGCCCAGAGGTACACAAGTAAAAAGGAGTGCATCGCTTAACAAAGGGTGAGGGAGGAACCAGGCTGGTAAAAAAGCAAGAGCTGGTACTCCAACGCGCGTTTTGCATGTAATGTTTACAGATTTATCATGGGGATAAAACTGAAAACAGTGACTGAGGTTGTGCACATCCTTACCTTGCCTTACACATGGGCTCTCTTTGGGTTTGATGGAGTAACCTCTCATTTTACCTGTGTATCTTTTTTACCTTGTTGATATTATATTTTTGTGATTATAGCTGTTTTTTACAATCAATTAAATCTTTTTATATGCACTCACAATCTCCTCATCCTCCAGTTTTCTTTCATATCTATATGTAGTGAGACTTTTCGCATTGTGTGGGATCTCTACACTCTTGGCTGGTGTTTCACCCACACACCCTATACCTCTAGGTTTATGTATATATACACTGCTCAAAAAAATAAAGGCAACACTCAAATAACACATCCTAGATCTGAATGAATGAAATATTCTCATTGAATACTTTGTTCTGTACAAAGTTGAATGTGCTGACAACAAAATCACACAAAAATCATCAATGGAAATCAAATTTATTAACCAATGGAGGCCAGGATTTGGAATCCCACTCAAAATCAAAGTGGAAAATTGAATTACAGGCTGATCCATCATCAATGGAAGTGCCTCAAGACAAAGAAATGATGCTCAGTAGTGTGTGTGTGGCCTCCATGTGCCTGTAGGACCTCCCTACAATGTGCAGGCATGCTCCTGATGAGGCGGTGGATGGTCTCCTGAGGGATCTCCTCCCAGACCTAGATTAAAGCATCCACCAACTCCTGGACAGTCTGTGGTGCAACGTGACGTTGGTGGATGGTGCGAGACATGATGTTCCAGATGTGTTCAATCGGATTCAGGTCTGGGGAATGGGCGGGCCAGTCCATAGCTTCAATGCCTTCATCTTGCAAGGAACTGCTGACTCACTCCAGCCACATGAGGTCTGGCATTGTCCTGAATTAGGAGGAACCAAGGGCCAACCACACCAGCATGTGGTCTCACAAGGGGTCTGAGGATCTCATCTCGGTACCTATTGGCAGTCAGGCAACCTCTGGCAAGCACATGGAGGGCTGTGCGGCCCTCCAAAGAAATGCCACCCCACACCATTACTGACCCACTGCCAAACCGGTCATGCTGAAGGATGTTGCAGGCAGCAGATTGTTCTCCACGGGGTCTCCAGACTCTTTCACGTCTGTCACATGTGCTCAGTGTGAACCTGCTTTCATCTGTCAAGAGAACAGGGCGCCAGAGGCAAATTTGTCAATCCTGGTGTTCTGTGGCAAATGCAAAGCATCCTGCACGGTGTTGGGCTGTGAGCACGACCGCCATCTGTGGACATCGGGCACTCAGACCATCCTCATGGAGTCGGTTTCTAACCGTTTGTGCAGAAACATACACATTTGTGGCCTGCTGGAGGTCATTTTGCAGGGCTCTGGCAGTGCTACTCTTGTTCCTTCTTGCACAAAGGCTGAGGTAGTGGTCCTGCTGCAGGGTTGTTGTCCTCCTACGGCCCCCTCCACATCTCCTGGTGTACTGGCCTGTCTCCTGGTAGCAACTTCAGCATCTGGACACTATGCTGACACACACAGCAAACCTTCTTGCCACAGCTCACATGGATGTGCCATCCTGGATCAGCTGCACTATCTGAGCCACTTGTGTGGGTTGTAGAGTCCATCTCATGCTACCATGAGTGTGAAAGCACAACCAACATTCAAAAGTGACCAGAACATCAGCCAGAAAGCATTGGTACTGAGATGTGGTCTGTGGTACCCACCTGCAGTACCACTCCTTTATTGAGGTGGTCTTGATAATTGCCAATAATTTCCATCTGCTATCTATTATATTTGCAAAACAGTATGTGAAATTGATTGTCAGTGTTGCTTCCTAAGTGGACAGTTTGATTCCACAAAAGTTTGATTTACTTGGAGTTATATTCTGTTGTTTAAGTGTTCCCTTTATTTTTTTGAGCAGTATATATGTAATACCAAGCCCAAGGTTTAATAATTAACAGGTGTCCCCCAGATACCCCAAATAATAAAACGGTTCATAAAGAGTATAATAAAGACACACACACACACATGAATTATGCGTGAAACGCAATATCTTTATTTTTTAAGACATAAAAAAAAATTGCTTGTGCTCCATCATAATTTTCATAACCAGCAGAGGGAAAGCTGACGGTTGAGGGCTGATGTTAATATTCTGGGAAGGAGCCAATAGCCATAAAGTTTCCCAGGCTATTAATATCAGCTCACCGATGTTTGCTTAGCCTTTACTGGCTATTTTACAGGGGAACCCTAGAAAAAAATTGATATAGGGTCCCCCTATAAAATCAAACCAGCAGAGGCTAGGCAGACAGCTGTGGGCTGATATTAATAGCCTGAGAAGGGGCAATGAATATTGCCTTCCCAGGCTAAAAACATCAGCTTTCAGCCGCCCCAGAAATGTGCATCTTATAGATGCGCCAATTCTGGCACATAGCCTTGATCTTCCCACATGCCTTGTAGCTAATATCTCCTGCAATGAATCACGGAGCTGCAGTGAGAGTTTACCAAATGTCATGTCGGACGCTATTCACACTAGGGCATCCGACAGACAGCGGTAATTCAACATACGTCCACTATATGTTCAGTGGCGCCGGCAAGACTTTATTCAGGTTGTCCGGGGTTAATCTAGCTGGTACTCAGGTTGGAGTCTGGGTCATGCCCACGGCCTTTAAATAGTCATGCTGGACTTTGGGCGTTGCCGATTATAGCTTGTGCCTCGTGCCTAGTGATTCCAGTCTGGAGTGGCGGTCTTGTAGGAGATATATCGTATCTGGTGGCGTATTAACCTTTGTTATATTTCTCCTTCCTATATTTGTATTTGCTTTGCCCTGAGCACATTATTGTGTTTTCCTGTGTGTGTGCGGCGTGGTGCATTTTCAGTTTTCTCTGTGTTTTCTGTGGGGATTGGTGTGATATCTCTTCACTGGGTCGTGGGTGGTGGTTTCAGCTTAGGGTTGAAGCAGGAGTCAGGGCCAGGCCTGGTGGCCCAGACAAGCACACCAGTAGTGTAAATTCTGGGAGAGGGACAGACAGGGTTTCCCTTAGTCTGAGGGATATCACAGGGTCCCAGGTAACCAGCCTTAGCTTCCCTGGGCTCCCCGTGACACCAGAGTTCTTCACTCCGGTGCTCTCACTTTACGGCAGTTCAGTTGTGTGAGAACTTTCCCACACAGTTGTGCCATAAGTGACAGCATCGGAGCCGATCAGCTGATACACCGCTGGGGCAATTAGCTCCGGTCAGTCGGGTAGAGCGGTCACATGGCCCCTCAAAGTACGGCGGTGTTTGCACGGCGGGGGCGCCTCCCACCGGCAGCGACACTTCTGCGTACTCTGAGGGGCCCTGTGCCTGTGACGTCGCCAACGAGTATGCCCCCCCACCTGATGAAGGAACCTGCACTTTCATCTGCACCTTCCTCTTTGTCCCTGTGTAAGGTGGTATAGTATGCGGGACGGGGAACCTGACTTTCAGCAGGGTCAGATTGTGTCTGTGTAGCGTGCAAGGGGAATGTAGTGGTCTGGGTCAATGTACCACAAGACTCATCTAGCACTGGCTGGGCAATGGGCAGGATGAGGATGAAACACAGATATAGGCCCAAATAATAAAGTGGGCTAAATGCAGTTCAAAATTGGTAAAAGGACTAACCAGGTGGCATTGGTTTGTTCAGTGGAGTAGAAAACCCAGGAGCGGCAGACACCGTTTTAAGGGCCCAAGCACACTATTAGGCCCAATGCAGTTTAATATTACAAATCTAGCCCGAAAGCCTGAAGATTGAAGCTCTGGAAAATAACACAGGACAACACCAAGGTGCGGCAGACACCAATACTAGGCCCAACCAAAATAGTAGGCCAACTGCAGTGTTATATAAACAACAAGTTAATGAGAGCCTGAAGATTGAAGCTCAGCTTTGTACAGTGGAGGACAACACCAGGGAGCAGCAGACACCGTTAGTAGGCCCCAACCACACTAGTAGGCCAACAGCAGTGTTATATTAATAACAACTACTTAATGAGAGCCTGAAGATTGAAGCTAAGGGAAGTAAATCAGGAGAACACCTTGGAGCGGCAGACACCGTTAGTAGGCCCCAACCACACTAGTAGGCCAACAGCAGTGTTATATTAACAACAACTACTTAATGAGAGCCTGAAGATTGAAGCTCTGCTTTGTACAGTGGAGGACAACACCAGGGAGCGGCAGACACTGTTAGTAGGCCCCAACCACACTAGTAGGCCAACAGCAGTGTTATATTAACAACAACTACTTAATGAGAGCCTGAAGATTGAAGCTCTGCTTTGTACAGTGGAGGACAACACCAGGGAGCGGCAGACACCGTTAGTAGGTCCCAACCACACATATTAACAGCAACTACTTAATGAGAGCCTGAAGATTGAAGCTCAGCTTTGTACAGTGGAGGACAACACCAGGGAGCGGCAGACACCGTTAGTAGGCCCGAACCACACTAGTAGGCCAACAGCAGTGTTATATTAAAAACAACTACTTAATGAGAGCCTGAAGATTGAAGCTCAGGCAAGTAAACCTGGAGAACACCTTGGAGCGGCAGACACCGTTAGTAGGCCCCAACCACACTAGTAGGCCAACAGCAGTGTTATATTAACAACAACTACTTAATGAGAGCCTAAAGATTGAAGCTCAGGCAAGTAAACCTGGAGAACACCTTGGAGCGGCAGACACCATTAGTAGGCCCCAAACAAAATAGTAGGCCAACTGCACTGTTATCTTTACAACAACTACTTAATGAGAGCCTGAAGATTGAAGCTCTGCTTTGTACAGTGGAGGACAACACCAGGGAGCGGCAGACACCGTTAGTAGGCCCCAACCACACATATTAACAACAACAACTTAATGAGAGCCTGAAGATTGAAGCTCTGCTTTGTACAGTGGAGGACAACACCAGGGAGCGGCAGACACCGTTAGTAGGCCCCAACCACACATATTAACAACAACAACTTAATGAGAGCCTGAAGATTGAAGCTCTGCTTTGTACAGTGGAGGACAACACCAGGGAGCGGCAGACACCGTTAGTAGGCCCCAACCACACATATTAACAACAACAACTTAATGAGAGCCTGAAGATTGAAGCTCTGCTTTGTACAGTGGAGGACAACACCAGGGAGCGGCAGACACCGTTAGTAGGCCCCAACCACACTAGTAGGCCAACAGCAGTGTTATATTAACAACAACTACTTAATGAGAGCCTGAAGATTGAAGCTCTGCTTTGTACAGTGGAGGACAACACCAGGGAGCGGCAGACACTGTTAGTAGGCCCCAACCACACTAGTAGGCCAACAGCAGTGTTATATTAACAACAACTACTTAATGAGAGCCTGAAGATTGAAGCTCTGCTTTGTACAGTGGAGGACAACACCAGGGAGCGGCAGACACCGTTAGTAGGTCCCAACCACACATATTAACAGCAACTACTTAATGAGAGCCTGAAGATTGAAGCTCAGCTTTGTACAGTGGAGGACAACACCAGGGAGCGGCAGACACCGTTAGTAGGCCCGAACCACACTAGTAGGCCAACAGCAGTGTTATATTAAAAACAACTACTTAATGAGAGCCTGAAGATTGAAGCTCAGGCAAGTAAACCTGGAGAACACCTTGGAGCGGCAGACACCGTTAGTAGGCCCCAACCACACTAGTAGGCCAACAGCAGTGTTATATTAACAACAACTACTTAATGAGAGCCTAAAGATTGAAGCTCAGGCAAGTAAACCTGGAGAACACCTTGGAGCGGCAGACACCATTAGTAGGCCCCAAACAAAATAGTAGGCCAACTGCACTGTTATCTTTACAACAACTACTTAATGAGAGCCTGAAGATTGAAGCTCTGCTTTGTACAGTGGAGGACAACACCAGGGAGCGGCAGACACCGTTAGTAGGCCCCAACCACACATATTAACAACAACAACTTAATGAGAGCCTGAAGATTGAAGCTCTGCTTTGTACAGTGGAGGACAACACCAGGGAGCGGCAGACACCGTTAGTAGGCCCCAACCACACATATTAACAACAACAACTTAATGAGAGCCTGAAGATTGAAGCTCTGCTTTGTACAGTGGAGGACAACACCAGGGAGCGGCAGACACCGTTAGTAGGCCCCAACCACACTAGTAGGCCAACAGCAGTGTTATATTAATAACAACTACTTAATGAGAGCCTGAAGATTGAAGCTAAGGGAAGTAAATCAGGAGAACACCTTGGAGCAGCAGACACCGTTAGTAGGCCCCAAACAAAATAGTAGGCCAACTGCACTGTTATCTTAACAACAACTACTTAATGAGAGCCTGAAGATTGAAGCTCTGCTTTGTACAGTGGAGGACAACACCAGGGAGCGGCAGACACTGTTAGTAGGCCCCAACCACACTAGTAGGCCAACAGCAGTGTTATATTAACAACAACTACTTAATGAGAGCCTGAAGATTGAAGCTCAGGCAAGTAAACCCGGAGAACACCTTGGAGTGGCAGACACCGTTAGTAGGCCCCAAACAAAATAGTAGGCCAACTGCACTGTCATATTAACAACAACTACTTAATGAGAGCCTGAAGATTGAAGCTCAGGCAAGTAAACCTGGAGAACACCTTGGAGCGGCAGACACCGTTAGTAGGCCCCAAACACACATATTAACAACAACTACTTAATGAGAGCCTGAAGTTTGAAGCTCAGCTTTGTACAGTGGAGGACAACACCAGGGAGCGGCAGACACCGTTAGTAGGCCCCAACCACACTAGTAGGCCAACAGCAGTGTTATATTAACAACAACTACTTAATGAGAGCCTGAAGATTGAAGCTCAGGCAAGTAAACCTGGAGAACACCTTGGAGCGGAAGACACCGTTAGTAGGACCCAAACAAAATAGTAGGCCAACTGCACTGTCATATTAACAACAACTACTTAATGAGAGCCTGAAGATTGAAGCTCAGGCAAGTAAACCCGGAGAACACCTTGGAGCGGCAAACACCGTTAGTAAGCCCCAAACAAAATAATAGGCCAACTGCACTGTTATCTTAACAACAACTACTTAATGAGAGCCTGAAGATTGAAGCTCAGCTTTGCACAGTGGAGGACAACACCAGGGAGCGGCAGACACCGTTAGTAGGTCCCAACCACACATATTAACAGCAACTACTTAATGAGAGCCTGAAGATTGAAGCTCAGCTTTGTACAGTGGAGGACAACACCAGGGAGCGGCAGACACCGTTAGTAGGCCCGAACCACACTAGTAGGCCAACAGCAGTGTTATATTAAAAACAACTACTTAATGAGAGCCTGAAGATTGAAGCTCAGGCAAGTAAACCTGGAGAACACCTTGGAGCGGCAGACACCGTTAGTAGGCCCCAACCACACTAGTAGGCCAACAGCAGTGTTATATTAACAACAACTACTTAATGAGAGCCTAAAGATTGAAGCTCAGGCAAGTAAACCTGGAGAACACCTTGGAGCGGCAGACACCATTAGTAGGCCCCAAACAAAATAGTAGGCCAACTGCACTGTTATCTTTACAACAACTACTTAATGAGAGCCTGAAGATTGAAGCTCTGCTTTGTACAGTGGAGGACAACACCAGGGAGCGGCAGACACCGTTAGTAGGCCCCAACCACACATATTAACAACAACAACTTAATGAGAGCCTGAAGATTGAAGCTCTGCTTTGTACAGTGGAGGACAACACCAGGGAGCGGCAGACACCGTTAGTAGGCCCCAACCACACACATTAACAACAACAACTTAATGAGAGCCTGAAGATTGAAGCTCTGCTTTGTACAGTGGAGGACAACACCAGGGAGCGGCAGACACCGTTAGTAGGCCCCAACCACACATATTAACAACAACTACTTAATGAGAGCCTGAAGATTGAAGCTCAGCTTTGTACAGTGGAGGACAACACCAGGGAGCGGCAGACACCGTTAGTAGGCCCCAACCACACTAGTAGGCCAACAGCAGTGTTATATTAACAACAACTACTTAATGAGAGCCTGAAGATTGAAGCTCAGGCAAGTAAACCTGGAGAACACCTTGGAGCGGCAGACACCGTTAGTAGGCCCCAAACAAAATAGTAGGCCAACAGCACTGTCATATTAACAACAACTACTTAATGAGAGCCTGAAGATTGAAGCTCAGGCAAGTAAACCTGGAGAACACCTTGGAGCGGCAGACACCGTTAGTAGGCCCCAAACAAAATAATAGGCCAACTGCACTGTTATCTTAACAACAACTACTTAATGAGAGCCTGAAGATTGAAGCTCAGCTTTGCACAGTGGAGGACAACACCAGGGAGCGGCAGACACCATTAATAGGCCCCAACCACACATATAAACAACAACTACTTAATGAGAGCCTGTAGATTGAAGCTCAGCTTTGTGCAGTGGAGGACAACTGTAATGGGAGACAGACACAATAAGTAGGCCTAAATAAGTAATTAGGCAAAATGCTGTTCAAAATTGGTAAGTGGAGTACACTTGCAGCATAGCGTGGTTCAGCGGAGGAGGGCATGTGTAATTAGTGGCTCTGACACACGAAGTAGGCCTAAAATATAAATGAAGGCTATATTAAGTTCAAAATTGGTAAAAGGAGTACACATGTGGCATAGCTGGGTTCTGTGGTGGAGGACAACTGTTGTGACAGGCTTACACAGCTACTAGGCACAAATAAGTAAGTAGGATAAATGCAGTTCACAATTGGTAACAGGAGTACACAGGCAGCATAGCTTTGTTCAGTGGAGGACAACTGCAAGGAGTGGACTGGCCGAGACAGACAGAGGTAGTAGGCCTACAATGGAAAGTAGGCTCTATGCAGTTTAAAGTAGGTTACAGGGGTACACAGGCAGCATTGGTGTGCTCAGCGGAGGACAATTCGAAGGAGGGACCGCAGACAGACTTAGTAGGCCTAAAATAAGAAAATAGGCTCTATGCAGCTTCCATTATGTGGCAGGGGTACACAGGCAGCATCGGTGTGCTCAGCAGAGGACAATTCGAAGGAGGGACCGCAGACAGACTTAGAAGGCCTAAAATAACAAAATAGGCTCTATGCAGCTTCCATTATGTGGCAGGGGTACACAGGCAGCATTGGTGTGCTCAGCGGAGGACAATTCGAAGGAGGGACCGCAGACAGACTTAGTAGGCCTAAAATAAGAAAATAGGCTCTATGCGGCTTCCTTTACATGGCAGGGGTACACAGGCAGCATTGGTGTGCTCAGCGGAGGACAATTCGATGGAGGGACCGCAGACAGACGTAGAAGGCCTAAAATAACTGAATAGGCTCTATGCAGCTTCCATTATGTGGCAGGGGTACACAGGCAGCATTGGTGTGCTCAGCAGAGGACAATTCGAAGGAGGGACCGTAGACAGACTTAGAAGGCCTAAAATAACAAATTAGGCTCTATGCAGCTTCCATTATGTGGCAGGGGTACACAGGCAGCATTGGTGTGCTCAGCGGAGAACAATTCGAAGGAGGGACCGCAGACAGACTTAGTAGGCCTAAAATAAGAAAATAGGCTCTATGCAACTTCCTTTACGTGGCAGGGGTACACAGGCAGTATTGGTGTGCTCAGCGGAGGACAATTCGAAGGAGGGACCACAGACAGATGTAGAAGGCCTAAAATAACAAAATAGGCTCTATGCAGCTTCCTTTACGTGGCAGGGATACACAGGCAGGATTGGTGCGCTCAGCGGAGGACAATTCGAAGGAGGGACCGCAGACAGACTTAGTAGGCCTAAAATAAGAAAATAGGCTCTATGCTGCTTCCTTTACTTGGCAGGGGTACACAGGCAGCATTGGTGTGCTCAGCGGAGGACAATTCGAAGGAGGGACCGCAGACAGACGTAGAAGGCCTAAAATAACAAAATAGGCTCTATGCAGCTTCCTTTATGTGGCAGGGGTACACAGGCAGCATTGTTGTGCTCAGCGGACGACAATTCGAAGGAGGGACCGCAGACAGACTTAGAAGGCCTAAAATAACTAAATAGGCTCTATGCAGCTTCCATTATGTGGCAGGGGTACACAGGCAGCATTGGTGTGCTCAGCGGAGGACAATTCGAAGGAGGGACCGCAGGCAGACTTAGTAGGCCTAAAATAACTGAATAGGCTCTATGCAGCTTCTTTTACATGGCAGGGGTACACAGGCAGCATTGGTGTGCTCAGCGGAGGACAAGTCGATGGAGGGACCGCAGACAGACGTAGAAGGCCTAAAATAACTGAATAGGCTCTATGCAGCTTCCATTATGTGGCAGGGGTACACAGGCAGCATTGGTGTGCTCAGCAGAGGACAATTCGAAGGAGGGACCGCAGACAGACTTAGAGGGCCTAAAATAACTAAATAGGCTCTATGCAGCTTCCATTATGTGGCATGGGTACACAGGCAGCATTGGTGTGCTCAGCAGAGGACAATTCGAAGGAGGGACTGCAGCCAGACTTAGTACTCCAAAAAACTAAATAGATGTCAATGTCTCGCCCCAAAAAAAAAAAAGGGGGGGGGGGCATACTTCGGTACAGGGTTGGGCTCCTATGCTGACTTTCAGACATTGTAATTTGGTGCAAAGTATTTACTGTTGTAAAAGTAGGACAGGGCCCCTGCCTATTTTAAATAGCATCATACATGTCAACAAATTGTTATTGTCAGTGCCAGGCATTGAAGGATTTCAGCGCATAGACTAAACAGTGGTGGAGCAGCAAGAGATATTTTTGCTAGTGGAAGAGCACTGTTTGAGCTGGGGGGGCACTCTCTCGTGGCCGGCGGTACAGGCCCAGGGCCCCTCATGTTGCAACGGTGTGTCTAACGTTGGGTGCGTGCCACCACCGCCAGAGACACTTCATTGTACTATGAGGGACCCATTGGCAGTGCCGTCGACCAAAAGTGGGCACACCCACCTCTTCAGACAAACGGCACTCTGACGGGTGCTTGCGCCAAGTGGCGAGACCACGGCCCCGTGAAGGGAGTTAGGCCATTTAGGGTGGTGTAAACGTGTCGTATGCTGTACAAACAGCAGCTGCAAATTTCGAGATTGGAACAGTCAGTAACACCAGTCCCAAAGCAAGACCTTTTTTCAGGAAGGCTAGGTGTCAGCCGGGAAAGGTGGGGCAAAATAATTAGAAATCCATGCGTGGCTCATTTTAATGAAGGTTAGATCATCAACATTTTGGGTCGCCAGACGAGTCCTTTTTTCGGTCAGTATTGAACCAGCAGCACTGAATACTCTTTCTGATAGCACACTAGCCAGGCCAGGTGTCTATTTTGGATGCCCAGTGATCAAAGGGGGGTTGAGGGAGAACATCGATAATGGAGGAAAAATAGTTAGTAACCATACTGGACAAATGTTGTCTCCTGTCACTTTGAATTGATGCTGCAGTACCTGTCGTGTCTGCGGTCATTGCGAAATCACTCCACAACCTGGTCAGAAAACCCCTCTGTGCAACGCCACTTCTGATTTGTGAACCTCTAACACCTCTGCCCTGTTACCCCCTGCAGCTCGTATGAGAAACCTCACCGGCGCTGTGTGCTGGGAATGCCTGAATCAAACGGAAACAAGAGTAGCTTGTTTGGTTGCCAATATTTGTTCGAGGTTCTCATGTGGCATGATATTTTGTAATTTGCCTTTATAGCGAGGATCAAGGAGGCAGGCCAATCAGTAATCGTCATCGGTCATCATTTTTATAATGCTTGGGTCCCTTTTGAGGATACGCAAGGCATAATCCGCCTTGTGTGCCAATGTTCCAGTTGTCAAATCTGTGCATGTGCTGGGTTGAGGAGCACTTTCAGTCAAATCAACGTTACTTGTCTCCTTCAAAAAACCAGAACCCGGCCTTGCAACGCCAGCAGTTTCTGTTGCCCCCTGAGAAGCTTCCTCATCCAAAAAATACTCATCCCCATCATCCTCCTCGTCCTCCGCCTCTTCGCCCACCACCACGTCCTGTTGACTTCCCTGAGCAGACAATGGCTGACTGTCATCTAGGCTTCCCTCGTCCTCGGCTGCAGACGCCTGCTCCTTTATGTGCGTCAAACTTTGCATCAGCAGACGCATTAGGGGGATACTCATGCTTATTATGGCGTTGTCTGCACTAACCAGCCGTGTGCATTCCTCAAAACACTGAAGGACTTGACACAGGTCTTGTAGCTTCGACCACTGCACACCTGACAACTCCATGTCTGCCATCCAACTGCCTACCCGTGTATGTGTATCCTCCAACAAATACATAACAGCACGCCTCTGTTCGCACAGTCTCTGAAGCATGTGCAGTGTGGAGTTCCACCTTGTTGCAACGTCGATGATTAGGCGATGCTGGGGAAGTTGCAAAGACCGCTGATGGTTCTGCATACGGCTGGAGTGTACGGGCGAATTGCGGATGTGCGAGCAAAGTCTGCGCACTTTCAGGAGCAGGTCGTGTTAACTTTTCAGAAAGCACTGCACCACCAGGTTTAGGGTGTGAGCCAGGCAAGGAATGTGTTTCAGTTGTGAAAGGGCTATGGCAGCCATAAAATTCCTTCTGTTATCACTCACTACCTTGCCTGTATCAAGATGTACAGTGCCCAGCCATGACTGAGTTTCTTGCTGCAAGAACTCGGACAGAACTTCAGCGGTGTGTCTGTTGTCGCCCAAACACTTCATTGCCAATACAGCCTGCTGACGCTTGCTACTAGCTGTGCCATAATGGGACACCTCGTGTGCAACAGTGGCAGCTGCGGATGGAGTGGTCGTGCGACTGCGGTCTGTGGACGAGCTCTCGATTCTGCTGGAGGACGAGGAGGAGGAGGAGGGGGGACGAACGCCTACAGCCAACTGTTTCCTAGACTGTGGGCTAGGAAGAGCTTTCCCAATATTGCTGTCCCCTGTGGACCCTGCATCCACCACATTAACCCAGTGTGCCGTGATGGAGACGTAATGCCCCTGGCCATGCCTACTAGTCCATGCATCTGTTGTCAGGTGCACCTTTCTACTCACAGATTGCCTGAGTGCATGGACAATGCAGTCTTTTACATGCTGGTGGAGGGCTGGGATGGCTTTTCTCGAAAAGAAATGTCGACTGGGTAGCTCGTAGCGTGGTACAGCGTAGTCCATCAGGGCTTTGAAAGCTTCGGTTTCAACTAAACGGTAGGGCATCATCTCTAACGAGATTAGTCTAGCAATGTGGGCGTTCAAACCCTGTGTACGCGGATGCGAGGATGAGTACTTCCTTTTCCTAACGAGAGTCTCATGTAGGGTGAGCTGGACTGGAGAGCTACATAGGGTGGAACTAGCGGGGGTGCCGGTGGACATGGCAGACTGAGAGAGTGTTGGTGATGGTATTCTTGCTGTTGCCAAAAAATACAGTGTTTCCTACCACGAACCTGGTGATTCCCTGACGGCTTTGGCCTTGCGACGAAACCGCCACATTTACTGCTGGTGGTGTGGTAAACGGTGGGCTTACAGTGAGGGAAAGGGATGTAGCGTTGCTGACTAGCTTCATTGTGAGAGGGTGCTACAACGTTAAGGGATGTTTGGTAGTTAGTCCAGGCTTGCAAGTGCATGGTGGTTAAATGTCTACGCATGCAGCTTGTATTTAGATTTTTAACATTCTGACCTCTGCTGAAGGTCCTTGAGCATTTCTTACAGATGACTTTGCACTGATCTTTTGGATCTTGGTTAAAAAAATACCAGACTGCACTCTTCCTACTATCGGATACCTTTTCAGGCATTGCACACTGAGCTACTTTAACCAGATGGCCACGCTGTCCTACAACTGGTTTTGGTTTTGCCACAAGTTTTTGACCAGATACGGGCCTGCCAGATGGAACCTGTTGCGATGTTGATGCCTGCTGCGGCTCCTCCTCCTCCGCTTCAGAGCTACTGCCGCCAGCACCCTGTTCCCCCAATGGCTGCCAATTGGGGTCAACAACTGTGTCATCTATGACCTCCTCTTCTATGTCTTGGGAACCTTCCTCTGGGTCACCGTGTAAGCCGGTGCTATAGCATTCGTGACGGGGCTTAATAGTGTCATAAAGGTCAGATTCTGGATCAGTACACTGCGAGGGCAATGTTCTGATCTGAGTCAAAGGAACAGCATAATAATCTCAGACACTGTAAAATATCACACTGGCGCTAAGCTCTGGCCCGAGACTCCAGCCGCAGGTACCTTGGCACGTAGTGTGCGACCCTGCCAACCAGTAAGCGTCCTCCCGTAGTGCTAGAACCCCACTAATCTCGCCGCTGTAGTTCCCGGCAGGCAGCTACGGCCAATAACGCCGCCGAGCAGTAGCGTGGTGAGTGGGGGGCGTGGCTAATAGGTGACGTCACCAGTCCGTATGACGGACACTCACAAGGGCCAATCCCGACGCATTTCGAGGGTACCGACCCTCTTTCTCAAGGTATGGCTTCCCTGTCAGCGCTGGTTACTTTATAGCCACACTTCCTAATGTCATGCACAGCGTAAAGCCGCCCACCACCTGGGGACGTCTGCAGAAAACAGATCACAAACAAATGCATACTGGCCACCCCTTCGGGTGACCCACTGGAGGATACCTAAACCCTGTGATGATGCCAGGGGAAAAAATACTAGTGGAAAAATACTTATTACGCCACTCTTCCCCATGGAAGATACCCCTTCCTGCTATCCCATAACCAAAGCTCTCTTTAATAGTTAAAACTATATACCTTTATTAGACCTCTAAAAACATTATAATGCATAGTATAAACCCCTAAACACATGAATAAGTTACCCTAAAACCATTACACTCAATAAAACCTGACGATTCCTCATTTTATTAAAAAATGCCAAAAACTGTTAGTGAACCCCACCCCTAGATCTCTAAGTCCCAAAATTATACACATGGGGATAACTATACGCCGTTTTCAAAAAAATCCATTTTCTTTTTAAAATATTTTATTAAAACAATTTTAAAACTTTTTTGGACTAGTGATTATAATAATTATAATGCCAGAAACCCTCCCCCAAACCATAAAAATATACTTTTTTTTTTTTTTCCCCTTTCCCCTTTGTTTGGTTTGTTTGAACCCGCGCAAATTTACAAAAGACCCTACCTCTTAAAAGGCAAACAATTCAATTTCATAATTGAGTCCTTTGGGAGCCAAACTATCTAGTGTGAAAATCCATTTGGATTCCACTTGTGACATGCTTCTCAGATAATCTCCGCCCCTTGGATTTTCCTTTACTAATTGAATCCCACAGAAGGAGGTGTGACTACATGACCGATTGTGTTTGTCCGAAAAATGGCGAGATAAAGGGTGCCCCAAAAAACCTTTTTTAATATTATCCAGGTGTTCCTTTATTCTCTCTTTAAGCTGCCTTTTCGTGCGGCCTACATAGAGTTTGCCACACGGGCATCTCACAATGTAAATAACCCCTTTAGAGTGGCAGGTGATACTATCCCTGATTTTGAATGATTTAGTTTCATCCGCATTCCAGAACAGCTTTTGAACTGAATGTTTACTCACTGTACGTACACAACACGAACACCTTCTGCAATTAGTGAATCCTACATTCATGGACTGTTGGTGGCCAGTTGATTTATGTCCCAGACCCCCCATACCCATTTTCATGGTGGGGGCCATAATACTCCCAATGTTTTGGACCCTTCTATAAATGAACCTGGGATTAACCAGTAATAATTCCCCCACATTCTTGCCCTCTTTTAAGATGGACCAGTGTTTCTGGATGATGCTCGTAAATTTTTTCCTATTAACATGAAATTGATTAATAAACGGAAGGTTTCCGATTTCTTCTGCTATACTACGAGCCCCATTTCTTGGTTTTACACCATGAACCAGATGAGTTCTCGATAGGGTTTTTGCCTTCTCCCTTGCCTCCTCAAGGAATGGCAAATGATAACCCTTTTTTGTGAACTGATCCAGCAAATACTTAGATTCCACATCATAGTCCTGATCTCTAGTACAGTTCCTTCTGACACGTGTGAACTGACTTTTTGGGATGTTTAACAACCATGCTGGTAGATGACAACTATCCGTATGTATATAGCTGTTGCAATCAACCTCCTTCCGGTAACACTTAGTGGAGAGCCTATCGTTATCTACGAAAATATTCAAATCTAAGAAAATAATATCAGTGCTACTTGTTGTGGGAGTGAACTCAAGGCCAAAGGCATTATCATTAAGTCTGGCTAAAAAGCTTTGTAGGTCCATTTGTAATCCCTCCCATATAAAAAGCACATCGTCAATGAAGCGATGCCACAAAATGAGGCCCTTGCGTAATTGGCCCCCCCTGTAAATATGTGACTCCTCCCATAATCCAAAATAAACATTAGCATAACTTGGGTCAAATTTCATCCCCATTGCAGTGCCCCAGGTTTGCAAATAAAATTGTTTACCATAAACAAAATAATTATGGGTTAAAATGAATTTAATACTCTCAACAATGAATGAGATCTGAGTAACATCATAAATAGACAAACGTTTGAGGAAATGTTCCGCTGCTACGCACCCCTTATCATGATCAATAATTGTGTACAAAGATTTAACATCTAAGGTGCCCAATACATACTTCTCAGACCACATTACAGTTTCTAATGCCCTAATAGTATCCCCTGTATCCTTCAGGTATGCCGGAAGGAGTGTAGTACATTTCTGTAAGTGGATGTCCACTTGGTGTCTTATTGTACACAAACTGGAACTCTTTTTTATTTAATATGCCTAGGGATTTACCCTTAGAGGCCAACACAAATAACTGTTTAATGAACCGGTTAGTGGGGTCCCCCAACAGTTTCTTATATGTAGTTTCATCACTAAGAAGGCATGTCGCTTCAGCCTGATACATAGATCGATCCATAATAACGATGCCTCCTCCCTTATCTGCTGTGCGGACAATAATGTCCTGGTTCTCCTGCATGCTTATCAGGGCGGTTCTCTCCCCTCTAGTAAGATTACACGGTGCATATTTAGGGTTCCTCTTTTGAATTTTTCTAATATCTCTAGTAACCAATGTCTCAAATGTATTGAACGCATTGGAATATTCATTGATGGGGTTAAATACCGATGGTTTTGCTAATGTTGTATGTATGTACTCTCCATTTGCCCTATTTTGTGTACCAACACCCTCTGGTCCCTTTTTCAAAAAATGTTTTTTAACGACCAGGTTGTGAAGGAACTTTTTCAAGCATACATATAAGTTGAACGGGTTAGTTTCCATAGTGGGAGCAAACTTTAACCCTTTTCGCAAGAGGGATTCCTCATTCTCTGTCAGAACATACAAACTTAAATTGAAAATTGTCTGTTGTACCGGTGGAGTCTCAACCCTCCTTTCTACTTTTTTCGTTTTGGAGAGTTTCCTCCCTCCCCTCTTCCCCTGTTTTTTGTATTTCCTAAACGAAAAAAATTTTGATAGGCCTTGGAAGTCCCTCCTTTTTTGCTATTATCCCCTGACTCTTTAGTTAAACATTTTTTTGATGATGTTTTTTTATTGAAATTCACACTCCTTTGAGCAAGTGGTGGCCACCGAGGTTTACCCACTATACTTGACTTATTTTTATTAACTAATGTAGGCATCCCTACCGTGCCTGATGTACCAGGATCCTCAGAGGTTGATGCCAATTGAGAGTATCTATTCCTGATGGGGATGCCACTAGTGATAGGAGTACACGGATCCACTACCGAGTCGTTCAATATGGCTTCTGAGTGCTCCGGTATGTCCATATTATCCTCTATTGGTGCCATAGGGGTTTCCTCCTGCACAATATGGTGTCTGTTATTAATTGACACGGGGGTATATTGCGTAGAGTTAGTGTCCGTATAAGTGGAAAAGACCACCGAAATATCGGATGGTGTTTGTGGTGGAGTGACTCTATATTCGTCCACTACTATAAAATTTGTCCCTGTCTGCTGGTAGTTAGGGATAGTGTCATTGGAGGACTGGACAATGGGAGTAGCCGAGCACGGCACAGGACTAAAATATGCTTCCACTGTAACTTTATCCCTAATAAATTTCTTCATTTTCTTAGTCCTGATTTCTTTTTCTCTTTCCTCCAATCTAAAAATGATGTTGGACACAAGATCCTGAATTTCCCCCAAATGATCATATACTTTAAGTTGTTCAAATGTATTCAGAATTTCAACACCAGTTTTATGGAGACTCAATCTCCGTTTCTCAATAATAAATCCCAGTGCCCTCCTAGAGAAACCAGCAAACATGTCATCCCACTCCTTCTGTATGGTACAATCCCCAAAATCTCCTGCAAGGGATTTATAAACTTCCAAGCCCTTTGGGACCTTATGTGCTTGGACATATTTTTCTAGAGAGGCAACCTCCCAGAGGTCCCTCATCTCATTAAAAAGAAGTTTCTCCAAACCTTTCAACAACCCCCTAGCTTTGTCTGAATCTGTACCTGAAATCCGTGGTTGTCCTACAGGCTCTCTAATGTAATTCAGGTGATATTCCCTATCTTGCCTTAAGCACGTAATGGCCATGATTAAGCTGCCTCCGTGTGATGCACACACAATAGTAAATACCAGACACTGTAAAATAACACACTGGCGCTAAGCTCTGGCCCGAGACTCCAGCTGCAGGCACCTTGGCACGTAGTGTGCGACCCTGCCAACCAGTAATCAAAATCAAAAGCAACATATAGGTGCCGCGCTAACAGGAGGAACTGTGACTACGAATGAATCTTAGCCACCTACCTCACTGTTATGAACTAACGTGTCCACTCGGGACACTGGGCTGCTGCAAACCGTCCTCTGTAGTCTTGAAAGATCTATCATCCACACAGTGCAGCAGCGCTGGCAATGCACTACCAGCCAGGGAGCGTCCTCCCGTAGTGCTAGAACCCCACTAATCTCGCCGCTGTAGTTCCTGGCAGGCAGCTACGGCCGATAACGCCGCCGAGCAGAAGCGTGGTGAGTGGGGGGCGTGGCTAATAGGTGACGTCACCAGTCTGTATGACGGACACTCACAAGGGCCAATCCCGACGCGTTTCGAGGGTACCGACCCTCTTTCTCAAGGTATGGCTTCCCTGTCAGCGCTGGTTACTTTATAGCCACACTTCCTAATGTCATGCACAGCGTAAAGCTGCCCACCACCTGGGGACGTCTGCAGAAACCAGATCACAAACAAATGCAGTGTGGCAAACTCTATGTAGGCCGCACGAAAAGGCAGCTTAAAGAGAGAATAAAGGAACACCTGGATAATATTAAAAAAGGTTTTTTGGGGCACCCTTTATCTCGCCATTTTTCGGACAAACACAATCGGTCATGTAGTCACACCTCCTTCTGTGGGATTCAATTAGTAAAGGAAAATCCAAGGGGCGGAGATTATCTGAGAAGCATGTCACAAGTGGAATCCAAATGGATTTTCACACTAGATAGTTTGGCTCCCAAAGGACTCAATTATGAAATTGAATTGTTTGCCTTTTAAGAGGTAGGGTCTTTTGTAAATTTGCGCGGGTTCAAACAAACCAAACAAAGGGGAAAGGGGAAAAAAAAAAAAAGTATATTTTTATGGTTTGGGGGAGGGTTTCTGGCATTATAATTATTATAATCACTAGTCCAAAAAAGTTTTAAAATTGTTTTAATAAAATATTTTAAAAAGAAAATGGATTTTTTTGAAAACGGCGTATAGTTATCCCCATGTGTATAATTTTGGGACTTAGAGATCTAGGGGTGGGGTTCACTAACAGTTTTTGGCATTTTTTAATAAAATGAGGAATCGTCAGGTTTTATTGAGTGTAATGGTTTTAGGGTAACTTATTCATGTGTTTAGGGGTTTATACTATGCATTGTAATGTTTTTAGAGGTCTAATAAAGGTATATAGTTTTAACTATTAAACAGAGCTTTGGTTATGTGATAGCAGGAAGGGGTATCTTCCATGGGGAAGAGTGGCGTAATAAGTATTTTTCCACTAGTATTTATTCCCCTGGCATCATCAAAGGGTTTAGGTATCCTCCAGTGGGTCACCCGAAGGGGTGGCCAGTATGCATTTGTTTGTGATCTGTTTTCTGCAGACGTCCCCAGGTGGTGGGCGGCTTTACGCTGTGCATGACATTAGGAAGTGTGGCTATAAAGTAACCAGCGCTGACAGGGAAGCCATACCTTGAGAAAGAGGGTCGGTACCCTCGAAACGCATCAGGATTGGCCCTTGTGAGTGTCCGTCATACGGACTGGTGATGTCACCTATTAGCCACGCCCCCCACTCACCACGCTACTGCTCGGCGGCATTATCGGCTGTAGCTGCCTGTCGGGAACTACAGCGGTGAGATTAGTGGGGTTCTAGCACTACGGGAGGACGCTCCCTGGCTGGTAGTGCATTGCCAGTGCTGCTGCACTGTGTGGATCATAGATCTTTCAAGACTACAGAGGACGGTTTGCAGCAGCCCAGTGTCCCGAGTGGACACGTTAGTTCATAACAGTGAGGTAGGTGGCTAAGATTCATTCGTAGTCACAGTTCCTCCTGTTAGCGCGGCACCTATATGTTGATTTTGAGCATAATAATCTGGCTGTGGCTGTGCATCTGTGCACTCCATGTCCGATTCATCTTGTAATGGGCATGGCCTGTTAACAATTTCCCTTTCTAACCCAGGAACGGTATGTGTATATAGCTCCATGGAGTAACCTGTTGTGTCGCCTGACGCATCCTTCTCTGTTGTTCTGGGTGAAGAACACAAGGAAGCGACTTGTCCCTGACCGGGAACATCCACTGACGACGCACTGCTCTTACATTTGGCACTTTCCGAGGAGGAGGCGAAAGAGCTAGAGGCAGAGTCAGCAATGAAAGCCAAAATTTGTTTTGCTGCTCCGGCTTTAAAAGCGGTTTTCCTACTCCCAGAAAAAAATTAAACCAAATTAACAACCGTAATGTGGTCCTGTACAAGCAGGTAGAAGGTGTACGTAAACTTGTTGTGAATTAAAATCTCCTTTTTTTATGTCTGGGAGAATGCTGGAAAAAATGAGGCCAACTGTATTACACTACACAGTTTGATTGGCAGAAAGAGGCTGTCAGATATGCCACGAACAGGACTGACGCACGCAGATGCACATACTGGCAATAGAAATCTCACTCTTTATGTGTGGGAGAATGCAGGATTTAATCAGGCCCACTATATCACAGTATATTTTCTGTGGCACAAAATGACTGGCAGATACCACAGACAGCACTGGCACAGATGCACAGATTTGCCAAGATTATTCTCCCTTTATTTAATTTTTTTTTTATTTTGATATGGGAGACAAGTGAATAAATCAAGGCCTACTATATCACGGTATATTTCCTGTGGCACTAAATGAATGACAGATACCACAGACAGCACTGGCACAGATGCAAAGGTTTGCCAAGATTATTCTCCCTTTAATTTTTTTTTTATATGGGAGACAAGTGAATATATCAGGCCCACTATATCACAGTATAGTTTCTGTGGCACAAAAAGGATGACAGATACCACAGACAGCAGTGGCACAGATGCACAGAAAAGGCAAGATTATTCTCCCTTTATTTTATTTATTTTTTTTGGATATGGGAGACAAGTGATTTAATCAGGCCCACTATATCACAGTATAGTTTCTGTGGCACAAAATGAAAGACAGATACCACAGACAGGACTGGCGCAGATGCACAGAAAAGGCAAGATTATTCTCCCTTTATTTTATTTTATTTTTTTTTTTATGGGAGACTAGTGATTTAATCAGGCCCACTATATTACAGTATAGTTTCTGTGGCACAAAATGAATGACATATACCACAGACAGGACTGGCACAGATGCACTGATTGGCAATATCAATCTCCCTTCTTAGGTGTGGGACAGTGCAGAAAAATACAGGCCCACTGTTTTACACTACACAGTTTCAGGGGCTGAAAGTGGCTGGAAGATATTAAAAAAAAAAAAAAAAAAAGGACTGTGCTACAATTACTATCTCCCTACAATAATCTCTGAAAAGTGTGGCAGGCAGCAATAAAAAGGACTGCTGCACACAAAAAATGAGGACAAGCAAACAAGATAGCTGTGCGGAAAGGAAGGAGCAACAGGATTTTTGCTTTAAAAAAGCAGTTGGTTTGCACAGCGGCGTACACACAGCAACGCAGCTATCAGGGAGCCTTATAAGCTACAGAGCTGTTGCACAGAAATCTAGCCTCCACTGTCCCTGCAAAGAAAAGGTGGTGTTGGACAGTGGAAATCGCTACAGCACAAGCGGTTTGGGGGTTAATTTACCCTGCCTAACGCTATCCCTGCTTCTGACGAAGCGGCAGCATCCTCTCCCTACGCTCAGATCAGCAGCAGTAAGATGGCGGTCGGCGGGAACGCCCCTTTATAGCCCCTGTGACGCTGCAGAAAGCAAGCCAATCACTGCCATGCCCTTCTCTAAGATGGTGGGGACCAGGACCTATGTCATCACGCTGCCCACACTCTGCGTTCACCTTCATTGGCTGAGAAATGGCGCTGAAAGCGTCATATGAAACGCGACTTTGGCGCGAAGATCGTGTACCGCATGGCCGACCCCACGCTGGGATCGGATCGGGTTTCATGAAACCCGACTTTGCCAAAAGTCGGCGACTTATGAAAATGACCGATCCGTTTTGCTCAACCCTAACGCTGACATCTGCCAGCATGATTCCACAGCACTGTGACAGAGAGTACCGGCGGTAGAGTTCCCGCACACACAGAAACCTGCACACACCCGCAGACACATGTACACACACACAGGCACCCACACACACACAGACACACACGCAGACACCTGCAAACAGCTGCACACACAGATCCAGCATGTGACGAGCATGGCGGCGCCAGGTCTGAAATAGACCTGATGACGCTGTGTGGTCAGCCAATCACTGTAATGCCACAACCAACATGGCTGCGGCATTATAGTGTGTAGCACACAGCCCCTGCATGTTCATTGGCTCTCTAAAGAGCGCCAAACATGCAGGGTGGGGACCCGAGCTCCAGCCGAGCAACCCCTACTCGGCAAGCTCTGAGCATCGCAAGCACTGAATAGTGGCGAGCATGCTCGCTCATCACTAGCGACCAGCACTGCATATAACACTCAAAAAACTTGTTCCAAATTTATTGGTATCATATTGCTTATCCATAGGGTATTACATATTCTTGGGTACATTTCGTTGCTATATAAGCTTCTAAAAACTTGTTCAAAAATTTAGGCCATGTGTACACATTGCAGATTTGGTGCATTTTTGTTGAGATTTTCTGCACAAATTTGTGACAAAACCTGTAGCAAAACCTGATGCAAGCAAAGTGAATGAGAAATCAAAAGTGTCTTGCAAACGTTGAGTATTTTTGACAAAAAAGCACCAAAATGCTGCAAAAAGGCACCAACAAAGCACACTTTGTAGCTTAATTTTCCTGCCAAGAGATGTAGAAATGGTGCAGAAATTTGACCCATCATGTCCACATACTCCTTTTGGTATTATATTGCTCACCCATACATTATTCCGTGGTCTTGAGTACATTTTCTTGATATATAGCCCTCAAAAGTGCACAACCTTTATGTGTCTAGGAGACCAATACATGACAATGTGAACAGAATGAGTATGAGGCCTCATTATGTCTAATACAGGGGGTATCTGAGTCCCTTATTTTTGACAGTTCTTGCCTTCTTCATAAATTACAGTGAAATTTCCTATTTTTTTAATAAAAAAATAATAAATTTTGGTTAACTCAAATTGTATTTTTTTACATCCATTTTATTTTATTTTTTTATTTTTTTATTTTTACATTATACGTACTTCTTTTACCGGATGGCCAAAGGCTGATAGCAGACACTCCTGTATTGAAGGATCCAAAAAGAGAAAAACCAGTAGAACATAGAGTTAGAACTATTAGAACTTCCAAAAACATCCAAGTTCTTGAAGTTGGATGTTGCCCAGTCATTAAAAAATATATGTTTCAAATGCATTTAAAAAAAAAATCACCTTAACCTTTGCTCCAACTATGCACATAAATGTGGTTGACTAGATAAGATTATAGAATTCAAAGAATCATCTTTTGACGTAAAATGTACAAAACATGTAGAGTAGAGACAGATAAAAGCCAATGTGGTCTGATCATTAACCGGTAAGTTTCAAAGTCTAACTGGATTGGATTGACTCAGGACTACAGCACAGTGTGCAACACATTTATACATGAAGAATATACACAGATACAGGTGCATCTCACAAAATTAGAATATCATTAAAAAGTTAATTTATTTCAGTTCTTCAGTACAAAAAGTGAAACACATATACAGTGGGGAAAAAAGTATTTAGTCACTGTAAGCCAGGATGATGAAATGCGGTGACGTCATTGAGATCACCGTGGGCACCATGAGATTCTCATCATGCTCACGGTGATCTCAATGTGTTCACTGCAGTTAATCATCCCAGCTCACAGTGAAGTGTGGGAACACAGCCTCAGTGTCCTGCGGTAACCTTGATGATGTCACCACTAGGGTTGAGCGAAACGGGTCGATCATTTTCAAAAGTCGCCGACTTTTGGCTAAGTCGGCGTCTCATGAAACCCGATCCGACCCCTGTGCTTGTCGGCCATGCGGTACGCGACTTTCGCGCCAAAGTCGCGTTTCAATGACGCGAAAAGCGCCATTTCTCAGCCAATGAAGGTGAACGCAGAGTGTGGGCAGCGTGATGACATAGATCCTGGTCCCCACCATCTTAGAGAAGGGCATTGCAGTGATTGGCTTGCTGTCTGCGGCGTCACAGGGGCTATAAAGGGGCGTTCCCGCCGACCGCCATCTTACTGCTGCTGATCTGAGCTTAGGGACAGGTTGCTGCCGCTTCATCAGAAGCAGGGAGAGCGTTAGGCAGGGTCCACTAACCACCAAACCGCTTGTGCTGCAGCGATTTCCACTGTCCAACACCACCTTCGGTGTGCAGGAACAGTGGAAGCTATTTTTTTTTTTTTTTCCCCTCAGCGCTGTAGCTCATTGGGCTGCCCTAGAAGGCTCCGTGATAGCTGTATTGCTGTGTGTACGCCACTGTGGAAACCAACTGCTTTTTTCAAAGCACATATCCTCTTGTTCCTTCCTTTCTGCACAGCTATCTTTTTTGTTTGTCCACACTTTTTATTTAATTTGTGCATCAGTCCACTCCTATTGCTGCCTGCCATACCTGGCTTACATTACTGCAGGGAGATAGTAATTGTAGGACAGTTTTTTTTTTTTTTTTGTTTTTTTTTTGGGGGAGATTAAGATTGGCATTTCTGCTACAGTGCCATCCCTGTGTGTGCCATCTCTCACTGAGTGGGCCATAGAAAGCCTATTTATTTTTTCCGTGATTTGTGTTCTAAAATCTACCTCAACACAGAAACACTACATCAATCAGTGGGAGAAAAATATTGGCCTCAGTCAGGGCTTGTGTGCCACTGCTGTGTGTGCGCTATCTCTCATTCAGTGGGCTATAGCAAGCCTATATTTTTTTTTTTTTTTTTTTTTTAATATTATTTGGTTTCAAAAGTCTCCCTGAAAAAAAAAAAAAACCTAAAAAAACAGTGGGAGAGTAATATTGCCCTTTCAGCTTGTGTGCCAGTCTTGACTCCTGGGTGTGCCACCTCTCTCCCTCTCATTCAGTGGGCCATAGAAAGCCTATTTATTTTTTTTTTTAAATATTATTGGGTTTCTAAAGTCTCCCTGAAAAAAACAAAAAATACATAAAAAAACAGTGGGAGAGTAATATTGCCCTTTCAGCTTGTGTGCCAGTCTTGACTCCTGGGTGTGCCACCTCTCTCCCTCTCATTCAGTGGGCCATAGAAAGCCTTTTTTTTTTTTGGTTTTTTTAATATTATTTGGTTTCTAAAGTCTCCCTGAAAAAAACAAAAAAAAACATAAAAAACAGTGGGAGAGTAATATTGCCCTTTCAGCTTGTGCGCCAGTCTTGACTCCTGGTTGTGCCACCTCTCTCTCTCTAATTGTGGGCCATAGAAAGCCTTTTTTTTTTTTTAAAATATTATTGGGTTTCTAAAGTCTCCCTGAAAAAACAAAAAATACATAAAAAAACAGTGGGAGAGTAATATTGCCCTTTCAGCTTGTGTGCCAGTCTTGACTCCTGGGTGTGCCACCTCTCTCCCTTTCATTCAGTGGGCCATAGAAAGCCTATTTATTTTTTTTTTTAAATATTATTGGGTTTCTAAAGTCTCCCTGAAAAAAACAAAAAATACATAAAAAAACAGTGGGAGAGTAATATTGCCCTTTCAGCTTGTGTGCCAGTCTTGACTCCTGGGTGTGCCACCTCTCTCCCTCTCATTCAGTGGGCCATAGAAAGCCTTTTTTTTTTTTGGTTTTTTTAATATTATTTGGTTTCTAAAGTCTCCCTGAAAAAAACAAAAAAAAACATAAAAAACAGTGGGAGAGTAATATTGCCCTTTCAGCTTGTGCGCCAGTCTTGACTCCTGGTTGTGCCACCTCTCTCTCTCTAATTGTGGGCCATAGAAAGCCTTTTTTTTTTTTTAAAATATTATTGGGTTTCTAAAGTCTCCCTGAAAAAACAAAAAATACATAAAAAAACAGTGGGAGAGTAATATTGCCCTTTCAGCTTGTGTGCCAGTCTTGACTCCTGGGTGTGCCACCTCTCTCCCTTTCATTCAGTGGGCCATAGAAAGCCTATTTATTTTTTTTTTTAAATATTATTGGGTTTCTAAAGTCTCCCTGAAAAAAACAAAAAATACATAAAAAAACAGTGGGAGAGTAATATTGCCCTTTCAGCTTGTGTGCCAGTCTTGACTCCTGGGTGTGCCACCTCTCTCCCTCTCATTCAGTGGGCCATAGAAAGCCTTTTTTTTTTTTGGTTTTTTTAATATTATTTGGTTTCTAAAGTCTCCCTGAAAAAAACAAAAAAAAACATAAAAAACAGTGGGAGAGTAATATTGCCCTTTCAGCTTGTGCGCCAGTCTTGACTCCTGGTTGTGCCACCTCTCTCTCTCTAATTGTGGGCCATAGAAAGCCTTTTTTTTTTTTTAAAATATTATTGGGTTTCTAAAGTCTCCCTGAAAAAACAAAAAATACATAAAAAAACAGTGGGAGAGTAATATTGCCCTTTCAGCTTGTGTGCCAGTCTTGACTCCTGGGTGTGCCACCTCTCTCCCTTTCATTCAGTGGGCCATAGAAAGCCTATTTATTTTTTCCGTGATTTGTGTTCTAAATTCTACCTCAACACAAAAACACTACATCAATCAGTGGGAGAAAAATATTGGCCTCAGTCAGGGCTTGTGTGCCACTGCTGTGTGTGCTATCTCTCATTCAGTGGGCCATAGAAAGCCTATTTTTTTTTTTTTTAATATTATTTGGTTTCTAATTCTCCCTGAAAAAAAAAAAAAAACCTAAAAAAACAGTGGGAGAGTAATATTGCCCTTTCAGCTTGTGTGCCAGTCTTGACTCCTGGGTGTGCCACCTCTCTCTCTCTAATTGTGGGCCATAGAAAGCCTTTTTTTTTTTTTTTTTTAATATTATTTGGCTTCTAAAGTCTCCCTGAAAAAAACAAAAAAAACATAAAAAACAGTGGGAGAGTAATATTGCCCTTTCAGCTTGTGTGCCAGTCTTGACTCCTGGGTGTGCCACCTCTCTCTCTCTAATTGTGGGCCATAGAAAGCCTTTTTTTTTTTTTTTTTTAATATTATTTGGTTTCTAAAGTCTCCCTGAAAAAAACAAAAAAAACATAAAAAACAGTGGGAGAGTAATATTGCCCTTTCAGCTTGTGTGCCAGTCTTGACTCCTGGGTGTGCCACCTCTCTCTCTCTAATTGTGGGCCATAGAAAGCCTTTTTTTTTTTTTTTTTTAATATTATTTGGTTTCTAAAGTCTCCCTGAAAAAAACAAAAAAAACATAAAAAACAGTGGGAGAGTAATATTGCCCTTTCAGCTTGTGTGCCAGTCTTGACTCCTGGGTGTGCCACCTCTCTCTCTCTAATTGTGGGCCATAGAAAGCCTTTTTTTTTTTTTTTTTTAATATTATTTGGTTTCTAAAGTCTCCCTGAAAAAAACAAAAAAAACATAAAAAACAGTGGGAGAGTAATATTGCCCTTTCAGCTTGTGCGCCAGTCTTGACTCCTGGTTGTGCCACCTCTCTCTCTCTAATTGTGGGCCATAGAAAGCCTTTTTTTTTTTTTTTTTTAATATTATTTGGTTTCTAAAGTCTCCCTGAGAAAAAAAAATAAATAAATTAGGTGGGAGATTAATATTGACATTAGTGCTTGAGTGACAGTCCTGCGTGTGTGTCATCTCTGTGATTTTGTGCCACAGAAAACAGAGTGTGTAACATTGTGCCTGATTTTCCTTGTGGTCTCACCAACCTGTTAAGGGATATTGAAATCATACTGAAGTTATAGCTCACCGTGTAAGTTGTTTGATAGCAACAAATAAAGTTACTTTGGTTAAGATTTTAAAACAATGAGGAAGTCTGGTGCAAGAGGTCGTCGTGGGCGTTCATTGTCAGCTGGTAATGATGGTAGTGGTAGTGGAGCATCAGGTGGTCGTGGGGATAAAAATATTCCACCTAAGTCTGGAGCTGTGGAGCCAGTTTCGTCGTCAGGCTACACAAGGCCTCGAACGCTCTCTTTTCTGGGAGTAGGAAAACCGCTTTTAAAGGCGGAGCAGCAACAGCAAGTTTTGGCTTACATTGCAGACTCAGCCTCTAGCTCTTTTGCCTCCTCTTCCGAAACTGGTAAATGTAAAAGCAGCGCGTCGCTTGTGGATGTTCACGGTCAGGGACAAGTCGCTTCCTTGTCCTCCTCAGCAAAAACTACAACAAGAGAGAAGGATGCAGCAGGCGACACAACGGGTCACTCCATGGAGCTCTTTACACATACCGTCCCTGGCTTAGAAAGTGAAACATTTAACAGGCCATGCCCATTACAAGTATATTCTGACATGGAGTGCACTGATGCACAGCCACAGCCAGAGTACTATGCTGCTCCTTTGACTCAGACCACCACATTGCCCTCTCAGGGTACAGATCCACAATCAGACCCTGATGAGACTATGTTGCCCCGCCACGAACGCTATACCACCGACCGACACAGTGACACAGACGAAGTTGCACACGAGCTCGAAGAGGAGGTAATAGATGACCCAGTTATTGACCCCGATTGGCAGCCATTGGGGGAACAGGGTGCAGGCGGCAGTAGTTCAGAAGCGGAGGTGGAGGAGGGGCCGCAGCAGGCATCAACATCGCAACAGGTTCCATCTGCCGGGCCCGTATCTGGACCAAAACGCGTGTCAAAGCCAAAACCTGTTGGAGCACAGCGTTGCCATCCGGTTAAAGCTCAGTCTGCAATCCCTGAAAAGGGATCAGAGTCTAGGAAGAGTGCAGTCTGGCATTTTTTTAAACAACATCCAACTGATCAGCGCAAAGTCATCTGTCAAAAATGTTCAACTAGCTTAAGCAGAGGTCAGAATCTGAAAAGTCTAAATACTAGTTGCATGCATAGACACTTAACCACCATGCATTCTCAAGCCTGGACTAACTACCAAACGTCCCTCAAGGTTGTAGCACCCTCGGCCAATGAAGCTAGTCAGCAACGCAACATCCCTTCCGTCACTGTAAGGCCACCATTTTCCGCACCACCGGCAGTATCTGTGCAGGTTTCTTTGCCAGCCAAAAGCAGTCAGGGTCAGGGAATCACCAGTTTTGTAGGAGGAAATATTGCATGTAGGGCACCGGCGGAAACAATACCGTCTCCAACCGTCTCTCAGTCTGCCATGTCCACCGGCACACCCGAAAGTTCCACGATCTACAGCTCTCCAGTCCAGCTCACCCTACATGAGACTCTGGTTAGAAAAAGGAAGTACTTATCCTCGCATCCGCGTACACAGGGTTTTAACGCCCACATAGCTAGACTAATCTCGTTAGAGATGATGCCCTACCGGTTAGTTGAAAGCGAAGCTTTCAAAGCCCTGATGGAGTACGCTGAACCACGATACGAGCTACCCAGTCGACACTTTTTTTCCAGAAAAGCCATCCCAGCCCTGCACCAGCATGTTAAACAGCGCATCGTCCATGCACTCAGGCAATCTGTGAGTACAAAGGTGCACCTGACTACAGATGCATGGACCAGTAGGCATGGCCAGGGACGTTATGTGTCCATCACGGCACACTGGGTGAATGTGGTGGATGCAGGGTCCACAGGCGACATCAATTTAGGGACAGTTGTGCCTAGCCCACGGTCTAGGAAACAGTTGGCTGTAGGCGTTCGCACCCCCTCCTCCTCCTCCTCGTCCTCCTGCAGAAGCTACAGCTCTTCCACAGAACGCAGTCGGCCAACCACTCCATCGGCAGATGACACTGTTGCACACCAGTTGTCCCATTATGGGCCAGCTACTGCCAAGCGTCAGCAGGCTGTATTGGCTATGAAGTGTTTGGGCGACAACAGACACACCGCGGAAGTTCTGTCCGAGTTCTTGCAACAAGAAACGCAGTCGTGGCTGGGCACAGTAGATCTTGAGGCAGGCAAGGTAGTGAGTGATAACGGAAGGAATTTCATGGCTGCCATCTCCCTTTCCCAACTGAAACACATTCCTTGCCTGGCTCACACCTTAAACCTGGTGGTGCAGTGCTTATTGAAAACTTATCCTGGGTTCTCCGACCTGCTCCTCAAAGTGCGTGCACTTTGCTCACATATCCGACGTTCGCCTGTACACGCCAGCCGTATGCAGACCTATCAGCGGTCTTTGAACCTTCCCCAGCATCGCCTAATCATAGACGTTGCAACAAGGTGGAACTCAACACTGCACATGCTTCAGAGACTGTGCGAACAGAGGCGTGCTGTTATTTATTTGTGGGAGGATACACGGGCAGGCAGTAGGATGGCAGACATGGAGTTGTCAGGTGTGCAGTGGTCGAAGATACAAGACATGTGTCAAGTCCTTCAGTGTTTTGAGGAATGCACACGGCTGGTTAGTGCAGACAACGCCGTAATAAGCATGAGCATCCCCCTAATGCGTCTGCTGATGCAAAGTTTGACGCACATAAAGGAGCAGGCGTCTGCACCAGAGGAAGAGGGAAGCCTTGATGACAGTCAGCCATTGTCTGGTCAGGGCAGTGTACAGGACGAGGTAGCGGGCGAAGAGGAGGTGGAGGACGAGGAGGATGATGGGGATGAGTATATTTTTAATGCGGAAACTTTCACGGGGGCACAGGAAATTGGTTGCGTGTCACGGCCGGGTTCTGGTTTTTTGAGGGACACAAGTGACGTAGATTTGCCTGCAACTGCCCCTCAACCAATCACAACCGGAGATTTGACAAGTGGAACTTTGGCCCACATGGCGGATTATGCCTTACGTATCCTACAAAGGGACACACGCATTACGAAAATGATGAACGATGACGATTACTGGTTGGCCTGCCTCCTTGATCCACGCTATAAAGGCAAATTGCAAAATGTTATGCCACATGAGAACTTGGAACTAATATTAGCAACCAAACAATCAACTCTTGTTGACCGTTTGCTTCAGGCATTCCCAGCACACAGCGCACGTGATCGTTCTCACACGAGCTCCAGGGGGCAGCAGACTAGGAGTGTTAGGGGTGCACACATCAGAAGTGGCGTTGGACAGAGGGGTTTTCTGACCAGGTTGTGGAGTGATTTTGCTATGACCGCAGACAGGACAGGTACTGCTGCATCAATTGAAAGTGACAGGAGACAACATTTGTCCAGTATGGTTACTAACTATTTTTCATCCCTTATCGATGTTCTCCCTCAACCGTCATTCCCATTTGATTACTGGGCCTCCAAATTAGACACCTGGCCAGAATTGGCAGAATATGCATTGCAGGAGCTTGCTTGCCCGGCAGCAAGTGTCCTATCAGAAAGAGTATTCAGTGCTGCAGGGTCAATATTAACCGAAAAAAGGACTCGTCTGGCTACCCAAAATGTTGACGATCTAACATTCATTAAAATGAACCACAACTGGATTTCAAAATCTTTTGCCCCACCTTGCCCGGCCGACACCTAGCTTTCCTATGAAAAGCTCTTGCCTGTGAATTACTTTTCTAATGTCTAATTTGCTGCTGCAGATTGTACAGCATACGACATGTTTACACCTCCCTAAATGGCCAAACTCCCCACACGGGGCCGTGGTATCGCGACTTGGCGCAAGCACCCGTGAGACTGCTGTTTGTCTGAAGAGGTGGGTGTGCTCGCTTTTGGTTGACGGCATTGCTACTGGGTCCCTCATAGTACAATGTAGTGTCTCTGGCGGTGGTGGTGCGCACCCAACGTCAGACACACCGTTGTAACATGAGTGGCCCTGGGGCGGTCCCGCCGGCCTCAAGAGAGTTCCCCCCTACCCCAGCTCAAACTGGGCTGTACTACGTGCAAAATTATGTCGCACAGCTCCACCAATCTTTAGTCTATTCGCTGACATCATTCAATGTCTGGCACTGACAATACAAATTTGTAGACATCTATGATGCAACTTAAAGTAGTCTGTGTCTGTGTCCTATATTGGCACCATTAAATAGTTACTGCCAAATTACTATGTCAGAAACACAGCAGATGAGCCCACCCCTGTACCTAAGTATGCCATCTTTTTTTTTGTTTTGGTTGTTTTGCGAGACATTAACATCTATTTATATTTTGGGAGTACTGGGACAGACACTCCTTGCACTACTCCTCCACTCAGCACCAAGCTGCCTGCCCGTGTATCCATGTAACCGCTGTAAAACTGCCATGAGCCTATTGTTTGTTATTTTAGGCCTTTGATAGCCTGTCTGCGGTCCCTACTCCTCCACTGACCACCAAGCTGCCTGCCCGTGTATCCATGTAACCGCTGTAAAACTGCCATGAGCCTATTGTTTGTTATTTTAGGCCTTTGAAGCCTTTCTGCGCTCCCTCCTTCCACTAGTCCTCCACTGACCAGACCACTGCTGCCCGTGTACCCCTGGAACCAATTTTAAAGTGCCTACAGCCAGCCCATTTTATTGTGTTAGGCCTTCGAAGCCTGTCTGCGGTCCATACTTCCACTAGGCCTCCACTGACCAGACCACTGCTGCCCGTGTACCCCTGGAACCAATTTTAAAGTGCCTACAGCCAGCCCATTTTATTGTGTTAGGCCTTCGAAGCCTGTCTGCGGTCCCTCCTTCCACTAGGCCTCCACTGACCAGACCACTGCTGCCCGTGTACCCCTGGAACCAATTTTAAAGTGCCTACAGCCAGCCCATTTTATTGTGTTAGGCCTTCGAAGCCTGTCTGCGGTCCCTCCTTCCACTAGGCCTCCACTGACCAGACCACTGCTGCCCGTGTACCCCTGGAACCAATTTTAAAGTGCCTACAGCCAGCCCATTTTATTGTGTTAGGCCTTCGAAGCCTGTCTGCGGTCCATACTTCCACTAGGCCTCCACTGACCAGACCACTGCTGCCCGTGTACCCCTGGAACCAATTTTAAAGTGCCTACAGCCAGCCCATTTTATTGTGTTAGGCCTTCGAAGCCTGTCTGCGGTCCCTCCTTCCACTAGGCCTCCACTGACCAGACCACTGCTGCCCGTGTACCCCTGGAACCAATTTTAAAGTGCCTACAGCCAGCCCATTTTATTGTGTTAGGCCTTCGAAGCCTGTCTGCGGTCCCTCCTTCCACTAGGCCTCCACTGACCAGACCACTGCTGCCCGTGTACCCCTGGAACCAATTTTAAAGTGCCTACAGCCAGCCCATTTTATTGTGTTAGGCCTTCGAAGCCTGTCTGCGGTCCATACTTCCACTAGGCCTCCACTGACCAGACCACTGCTGCCCGTGTACCCCTGGAACCAATTTTAAAGTGCCTACAGCCAGCCCATTTTATTGTGTTAGGCCTTCGAAGCCTGTCTGCGGTCCATACTTCCACTAGGCCTCCACTGACCAGACCACTGCTGCCCGTGTACCCCTGGAACCAATTTTAAAGTGCCTACAGCCAGCCCATTTTATTGTGTTAGGCCTTCGAAGCCTGTCTGCGGTCCATACTTCCACTAGTCCTCCACTGACCAGACCACTGCTGCCCGTGTACCCCTGGAACCAATTTTAAAGTGCCTACAGCCAGCCCATTTTATTGTGTTAGGCCTTCGAAGCCTGTCTGCGGTCCATACTTTAAATACTCCTCCACTCACCACCAAGCTGCCTGCCCGTGTATCCATGTAACCGCTGTAAAACTGCCATGAGCCTATTGTTTGTTATGTTAGGCCTTTGATAGCCTGTCTGCGGTCCTTACTTTAAATACTCCTCCACTCACCACCTAGCTGCCTGTGTATCCATGTAACCGATGTAAAACTGCCATGACTGCCTACTGTTTGTTATTTTAGGCCTTTGATAGCCTGTCTGCGGCCCCTACTTGCAATACTCCTCCACTGACCACAATGCTGCCTGGAGTGCCTGCCTGTGTATCCATGTAACCGATGTAAAACTGCCATGACTGCCTACTGTTTGTTATTTTAGGCCTTTGATAGCCTGTCTGCGGCCCCTACTTGCAATACTCCTCCACTGAGCACAATGCTGCCTGGAGTGCCTGCCTGTGTATCCATGTAACCGATGTAAAACTGCCATGACTGCCTACTGTTTGTTATTTTAGGCCTTTGATAGCCTGTCTGCAGCCCCTACTTGCAATACTCCTCCACTGACCACACCAATGCTGCCCGTGTACCCCTGGAACCTATTTAAAAGTTCATAGAGCCTAGTTATATATTTTATTTACTATTAATAAGGCCATGATGGACTACGCTGTACCACGCTACAAGCTAACCAGTCGACACTTCTTTTGCGAGAAAAGCCATCCCAACCCTCCACCAGCATGTAGAAGACCGCATTGTCCATGCACTCTGGCAATCTGTGAGTACAAAGGTGCACCTGACAACAGACGCATGGACCTGTAGGCATGGCCACGGAAGATTACGTGTCCATTACGGCGCAATGGGTTAATGTGGTGGATGCATGGTCCACAGGGGACAGCCTACTAAGTCTGTCTGCAGTCCCTAATTCAAATTGTCCTCCACTGTCTAAATCGGAACTTCCACCTTCTGGCTTTCGGCCTATAGTATCAGAAATTAAACTGCATTTGGCCTTCAACTTTGGTTAGGGCCTACTAACGGCTTCTGCCCCTCCCTGGTGTTGTCCTCAACTAAATAAAGCTGAGCTTCAACCTTCCGGCTCTCATTATGTGGTTTTAAAAAAAAAATGGTGGTTAGGGCCTACTAACGGCTTCTGCCCCTCCCTGGTGTTGTCCTCAACTAAATAAAGCTGAGCTTCAACCTTCCGGCTCTCATTAAGTGGTTTTAAAAAAAAAAAAAATGGTGGTTAGGGCCTACTAACGGCTTCTGCCCCTCCCTGGTGTTGCCCTCAACTAAATAAAGCTGAGCTTCAACCTTCTGCTCCAAATTACCATTTTAAAAAATGCAATAGGCTTTTCCGGCCTACTAAAGGTGTCTGCCCCTCCCTGGTGTTGTCCTCAACTGAACAAAGCTGAGCTTCCACATTCTGGCTTTCGCCCTATACTATCAGATATTAAACTGCATTTGGCCTACTAGTGTGGTTAGGCCCTTGAAACAGTGTCTGCTGCTCTTGGGTTTGCTACTCCACTGAACAAAGCAATGCCGCCTGTTTAGTCCTGTTACCAATTTTGAACTGCATGTAGCCTACTTTATTCTTTGGCCCTATATCTGTTTCCTCCTCATCCTGCCCATTGCCCAGCCACTGCTAAATGAGTCTGCTGGTACATTGACCTAGACCACTACATTCCCCTTGTACTCTACACAGCCAGAATCTGACCCTGCTGAAAGTAAGGTTCCCCTTCCCGCATGTTATACCACCTTACACAGGGACAAAGAGGAAGGTGCAGATGAAAGTGCAGGTTCCTTCATCAGGTGGGGGGGCATACTCGTTGGCGACGTCACTGGCACAGGGCCCCTCAGAGTACGCAAAAGTGTCGCTGCTGGTGGGAGGCGCCCCCGCCATGCAAACACACCGCCGTACTTTGAGGGGCCCTGTGCCAGTGGCAATGCGAACGAGTGGGCCCCCCCTGCTTGCTCAGGATCACAGCACTTGCAACTTTTAAATACTTACCTTTCCCTGCAACACCGCCGTGACGTAGTCCGCATTTCCTGGGCCCACGAAAAACTTGAGCCAGCCCTACTCCCCCCACAACTTTCCCCCAATTCCCTATGCCCAACTATTATTATACAGTTAATTAAGATTGGCAAGCTTCAGAAACAAGAATGGATGTTTTTGGCATTAAAATGGGCACTGTAGGTGTTTTCCTGGCCTCCACTCACTGCCGACTATGCTTCCCCATTGACTTGCATTGGGTTTCGTGTTTCGGTCGATCCCCGACTTTTAGCGATAATCGGCCGACTGCACTCGACTCGACTCTGGACAAAATCGGGTTTCCCAAAACCCTACTCGATCTTAAAAAAATGAAAGTCGCTCAACCCTAGTCACCACTAGTCACTGAGGCTGTGCTTGCAGCACTTTACTTTCCTATGGTTTTCAGCCTGGAAGGTCGCGTCATGGCACCGTTCTGGTTGTAAACCAGGTATCACAGACATTGATTACGGCTTGGGACATCTTCACTTCGGAGAGGCATAATGTGAGTATCATGATTGTTTATTATTTTCTGTTTTTTACAGGTGACAAGTAGTGTTGAGCGATACCGTCCGATACTTGAAAGTATCGGTATCAGAAAGTATCGGCCGATACCGGCAAAGTATCGGATCCAATCCGATACCGATACCCGATACCAATACAAGTCAATGGGACTCAAGTATCGGACGGTATTCCTGATGGTTCCCAGGGTCTGAAGGAGAGGAAACTCTCCTTCAGGCCCTGGGATCCATATAAATGTGTAAAAGAAAGAATTAAAATAAAAAATATCGCTATACTCACCCTCCGACGCAGCCTGGACCTCAGCGAGGGAACCGGCAGCGTTGTTTGTTTAAAATTCGCGCTTTTACTTGGTTACGTGAAGTCCCGGCTTGTGATTGGTCAGGGCGGCCATGTTGCCGGGACGCGGACCAATCACAGCAAGCCGTGACGAAATTACGTCACGGCTTGCTGTGATTGGTCCGCGTCCCGGCAACATGGCCGCCATTAACCAATCACAAGCCGGGACGTCACGGGAGGCTGGACACGCGCGCTTTTTAAAATGGGCGCGTGTCCAGCCTCCCGTGACGTCCCGGCTTGTGATTGGTTGCGCCGCGGTCAACCAATCACAAGCCGGGAGGCTGGACACGCGCGCATTTTAAAATTTTAAAATGGGCGCGTGTCCAGCCTCCCGGCTTGTGATTGGTTGATCGCGGCGCAACCAATCACAAGCCGGGACGTCACGGGAGGCTGGACACGCGCCCATTTTAAAATGCGCGCGTGTCCAGCCTCCCGTGACGTCACGGCTTGTGATTGGTTGCGTCTCCCATGTGACTGCGACGCAACCAATCACAAAGCCGGGACGTAATTTTAAAATCCTTAAGGACCTGAAATTACGTCACGGCTTGCTGTGATTGGTTGCGTCTCCCATGTGACTGCGACGCAACCAATCACAACGCCGGAACGTAATTTTAAAATCCTGAAGGACCTGAAATTACGTCACGGCTTGCTGTGATTGGTTGCGTCCCGGTCACATGGGCGGCACGCAACCAATCACAAGCCGGGACTCACGTAAAGGAAAGAAAAGCGCGAATTTTAAACAAAGAACGCTGCCGCTTCCCTCGGTAAGGTGCAGGCTGCGTCGGAGAGGTGAGTATAGCAATATTTTTTATTTTAATTCTCTCTTTTACACATTTTTACATTAATGTCGTTTCGATACCGATACCCGATATCACAAAAATATCGGATCTCGGTATCGGAATTCCGATACAGCAAGTATCGGCCGATACCCGATACTTGCAGTATCGGAATGCTCAACACTAGTGACAAGGGCTTCAATGGCATGGGCATAAGGTAAGTATAGCTATGTCTGTTATTTTTAAATAAATTTGTAAAACATGGTGTGGATCTTTATTTTAAATAAATAACATTATTCTGGGTGTTTTTTATTTACAATATGACTATGGGGTTATAAATGGATAGGCATCGTATAGACTCCTCTCCATTACTAACTGCTAGGCTTGATGTCACCTGATAATACAAAGGTGACATCAACCCTACAAATATTATCCCACTTGTCACCACCACAGGGCAAGTGGGAAGAGCTGGGCAAAGATGTGCCATTTTGGAAGCAAAAAGCAGCTGCAAGCTGCTATTTTTAGGTTGGGGAAGGTCAATATTCTTGGCCCCTTACCAGCCTGAGAATGCCAGCCCCCAGCAGTCTGCTTTAGCTTGGGTGGTTGTCAAAAATGGGAGGAAACACCACGTTTTTTATTATTATTTATTTAAATAATTTTTAAAAACCGGCATGGGACTCCTCTATTCTTGATAGCCAGCCACGAGAAAGATGACAGCTGAGCATTGCAGCTCACAGCTGTGAGTTTTTGTCATGCTGGTTAGCAGCAATAGATCAGACCCAATGTCATTTTTGATTATTATTTATTTATAATGCCGGCTACTGAATACTCCCATCAGCGGCACCTGCTCACGCTGTTATCAGCGACAGCAGTCATAGGCTGATGGGAGTAATACTCAAATCAGCCAACGCCTCTGTGATTGGCTATAAACTTTTTACTGCCGGTCACATCTGCTAGCTTATGCTGTCACATGACAGTGTGGGAACCGCAGTTCTCTGACAAGTGGTAATGATCTTACTGCCGATCAGAGGCAGTATTTGCAGCGCTGTTATGCAGATGACAGTATGACAAACAACAGATGTTTGGGGCCCCCATTCATCTGAATGTGGTCCAGATTCAGTACCGCTTTGGAACCAAACTTTTTTAAAATGTCGCTGGAGCTGAACATCAGGGGGTTCACTCATCACTACTTATTAATCCTCCTCGTGAGCTAGATTTACTCCATTTCATCTTTGTGCCCTGGCTACATGTAGGACAGGACTGGCCTCTATTTTTAGAGAAGAGAACAAAGGATACATCATCCCAGAGTGCTGATGAAAAATATAGGTCAAAGAAACTTGGTAATAGCCGTCCATTCAATTCTATTTGGTGAAACCATAAATGACTAATACTGTGCAAGACATATACAGGACCAACGTTCTCCATTCTGTCTTTGTGATTGTTTTAATAGAAATAACATGTTGGCTAGGATCAATAAAGTCTTTTTATTTAGTTTGGTGGCATTAACCTACATGTACATAGAATCCAAGATAAACATAGCTGGGTCAGTCTTTCTTGACACCATTTCTAGAACTAAGGACATCTAATGAAGCAAGTCCTCCATGGAGATACGATGGTTATTTTAAAGGCAGTCATACATTCAAATAGGGGACTTAGCCCTTCTAAAAAGTGTAGAGTGTAGTGTAGGTTTTCACTTACAGTATTTTGCTTTAGATTTAAAAACACATTTTATTAGATAAGTAAACAAGGGGACCTCAGTATATTATTGCCATGGTCAGGGGCTCAGAGCATCATTTTGCCCCTTTAATTACAATCCTCAACACATCTTTTTATGATGATTGACAGCACTGGTTTGAAGGGTGGCCTGCATTGAATCCACAGCCCTGCGCACACTGACACCATTAATTTGGTAATTGCTGATGGTCCGATCAATTTGATCCCAAAAATGAGGCTCTGTAGTATCTCACCTACATCGAGCAATGGCCAAGTATTCCTAGTAGAATAACTTCAGAAATGCTTAGACCTTTAATGTCACCTATAAACTGTATAATTTAATTGAAAAATAAACACACTTGCATGCCAGCCATCTATCACTTGGCAGTCAGAGACAGGGCTGGAATAAAGGACGTTCGCATGTGTGGGAACAGGGTTTATGAAGCCTAGCAAATTATAGTGCCAAAGGAATTTCAGACATTTGTTGTGTTGAACTTTGAGATTTACGTAGGGATTGGTCGCAGATAGTATATGACGTACAATTGTCTGGTATAGATAAGTACAGTATATACATAAATAAGACTATACTCAGTGGATATAAAAATTTTACACAACCCACTTAAATTGTCACACTTTTAAATTGGAAGAAATCATACCAAGAAAAAGAATTTCAGAACTTTTAGCACCGTTAGTGTCGCCCATAATCTGTACAATTCAATTGAAAAATAACAGAAATCTTTTTGGGTGGAAAAAAAGAAATAAAGAACTAAAATAATGCGGTTGAATAAGTATGTGCACCCTTATGCTAATACTATGTTGACGTGGAATGCCTGCCAGGGCCTCGGGGTACTCAGTACCAGGTCCGGTCGCTATTAAAGATGTGGTCATGGTGGCTGCGACACGGTACGTCACCCTGGGCCCCCTAGTGAAAGGGGAAAGTCTTTAAAGGGGATTTGTGAATAAAGTTTGTGTTCTTGACACCACCTGTGGTATTCGGTCAGAGGTGACCGACGCTGCTTAAAGGGGTCCTGTGGGATAATGTTATGGCCGCTAGGATGGTATAACTTCCCACAGGTGAAGTTGGGTCCCCAGGGCTCCCGGTGTGTAGATGGAGATGGTGAGTGGTGCAGTAAGAAATGGACGACACAGGTTTGCAGTCTCTTTACCTGGTTTACTGAAGACTTCAGGCGGCCACAGTCCAGCGGACCAGATCACAGGTACAGGCAGGATCCAGCTGGCTTGGAACCGAATTTAGAGTCCCCTTTACTAGGTGGAGTTAGAAGCCTTCCTACTAGCGTGGTGGTGTAGTGCCTTGCTACCTGTTGCCTTTGTCAAGGTCCTCACTGCTCTCTCTGTCCTCCTTAAAGGGTAGGACAATACCTGTATGACAGGTAACTTGAGCCTTTTTACAGGATCTCTATCGGGCTCTATGCATTACTGCGTCTTTAGGCGTTAGGGTGGACAGGTTATGTGCAATCAGCTGCCCTGCCGGTTTCTGCTCTGAGACGTCGAGTACTGCACAACCTCGGTCTTCTGGCTATCGGTGTCTGCGCTCTGCAAGGAGGTAGCTCAGTCGCCCCTATTCTCCCCAGTTCTTTCTCTCCTGTGCTTCACTATCCTGCACGCTCACTACAATATGTTCTTCTATCTGTATTCTCTCTCCAGGAGCTGCAGTACCCCCTTGGCTGCACGGCCCCTTCAGTCCTTCCGACACTCACTGTCTGACTGCTCTCTTCTCTGTCTCTCTGACAGACTGACTGACTGAACTCACTTTCCCTCCAGACAAGAATATATATAGGGGAGCCACCCATAAGCTGGATCAGAGCTCCCCCTTCTGGCCTGGAGTCTGAACATGTTGTATGCTTGTGGTTACCTGATAAAGAAAATCTTCCTTCACTTCCAAGCGTGACATCACTCTCCCCGTGAGGAAAGCAATGCCTCTGTGACAGCCAGGACCCTGGGGTGTTACAGAAGTACTATTTGAATTTCTGACAGCATTCAGCTTTTTTTATTTAGGAGTCTATCAGCATGGCACATCTAGAGTTGGTCATTTTTGCTCACTCGTCCATGCAGTAGTTTCACATCCAGCAGACTGAAAGGGTGTCTCCTGTGTACAACACTGTTGTGAATTTGGTTTCTGGGCTCCCCCGGTGGTCACTGGTGGTACTGAACTTGTGTGCTTCATCTCCTCTGTTCACCTGTTTCCATCAGGATGTGGGAGTTTTCTATTTAACCTTGCTCCTCAGTCATTTCTATGCCGGCCAACAATGTTACCAGAAGCCTTTCTGTTGCATGTTCCTGCTCCTAGACTACTATCAGCTAAGTTGGACTTTTAGTCCCAAGTTTGTTTTGCATTTTTGTTCCAGTTCTCTGTGATTGAATATTTCTGAGGCTGGAAGCTCTTGTGAGCTGAAATTGCCACTCTGGTGTCATGAGTTGATATTAGAGTCTTAAAGTAATTTCAGGATGGTGTTTTGAAAGGGTTTTCAGCTGACTGTGAAGTTCCCTTTTCTGTCTTCCTACTATCTAGTAAGCGGACCTCAATTTGCTAAACCTATTTTCATACTTCGTATGTCAATTTCCTCTGAAATCACGGACAATATATGTGGGGGCTACTGTCTGCCTTTTGGGGAAAATTTCTCTAGAGGTAAGTCAGGTCTGTATTTTCCTCTGCTAGGGTCAGTCAGTTCTCCGGCTGGCGCTGGGCGTCTAGGGATAAAACGTAGGCACGCTACCCGGCCACTGTTAGTTGTGCGGTAGGTTTAGCTCACAGTCAGCTCGAGTTCCCATCTTCCAAGAGCTAGTCCTTTTGTATGCTTTACTACGTTCTCTTGCCATTGAGAACCATGACAGTTTGGCCGGCCAAGGGTTAAAATAATTGGCAGAAGAAAGGAGAGAAAAGAAGTCTGCAGAGAAATTTTTTTTTTTTTTTTTCTGAGTTTGCTCATTAGTTGATTCACTTGCATCTCTGCTTACTGCAGCCTTCGTCTCTCTCTCCTTCTAATCCTTGAATGGTTCTGATTTCACCTGATAAAAATGGATCAGCAGAGTTTAGCTACAGGTTTGAATAATCTCGCTATGAAGGTTCAAAGTTTACAGGATTTTGTAATTCATGCTCCTATATCTGAACCTAGAATTCCTTTACCTGAATTTTTCTCCGGGGATAGATCTCGCTTCCAGAATTTCAAACATAATTGTAAATTATTTTTGTCTCTGAGATCTCGCTCCGCTGGAGATCCTGCACAGCAGGTCAGGATTGTAATTTCCTTGCTCCGGGGCGACCCTCAGGATTGGGCATTTGCTTTGGCACCAGGGGATCCTGCGTTGCTCAATGTGGATGCGTTATTCCTGGCATTGGGGTTGCTTTATGAGGAACCTCATTTAGAGATTCAGGCTGAAAAAGCCTTGATGGCCCTGTCTCAGGGGCAAGATGAGGCTGAAATATACTGCCAAAAATTTCGTAAGTGGTCTGTGCTTACTCAGTGGAATGAGTGCGCCCTGGCGGCGAATTTCAGAGAGGGTCTCTCTGATGCCATTAAAGATGTTATGGTGGGGTTCCCTGTGCCTACAGGTCTGAATGAGTCCATGACAATGGCCATTCAGATTGATCGGTGTTTGCGGGAGCGCAAACCTGTGCACCATTTGGCGGTGTCTACTGAGAAGGCGCCAGAGATTATGCAATGTGATAGAATTCTGTCCAGAAGCGAACGACAGAATTTTAGGTGAAAAAATGGGTTATGCTTCTATTGTGGTGATTCAACTCATGTTATATCAGCATGCTCTAAACGTACTAAGAAGGTTGATAAGTCTGTTTCAATTGGCACTTTACAGTCTAAGTATATTCTATCTGTGACCCTGATTTTCTCTTTATCGTCTATTACCGCGGACGCCTATGTCGACTCTGGCGCCGCTTTGAGTCTTATGGATTGGTCCTTTGCCAAACGCTGTGGGTTTAATTTAGAGCCTCTGGAAGTTCCTATACCTCTGAAGGGTATTGACTCCACGCCATTGGCTAGTAATAAACCACAATACTGGACACAAGTAACTATGCGTATTAATCCGGATCACCAGGAGATTATTCGCTTCCTTGTGTTGTATAATCTACATGATGTGTTGGTGCTTGGATTGCCATGGCTGCAATCTCATAACCCAGTCCTCGACTGGAAAGCAATGTCTGTGTTAAGCTGGGGATGTCAGGGGACTCATGGGGACGTACCTTTGGTTTCCATTTCGTCATCTATTCCCTCTGAGATTCCGGAATTTTTATCTGATTATCGTGACGTTTTTGAGGAGCCTAAACTTGGTTCACTACCTCCGCACAGAGATTGCGATTGTACTGTAGATCTGATTCCGGGCAGTAAGTTTCCAAAGGGTCGTTTATTTAATCTATCTGTGCCTGAACATGCTGCTATGCGGGAATATATTAAGGAGTCCTTGGAAAAGGGACATATTCGTCCTTCGTCATCTCCCTTAGGAGCCGGTTTTTTCTTTGTATCTAAAAAAGATGGCTCTTTGAGGCCGTGTATTGATTATCGGCTTTTGAATAAAATCACGGTTAAATATCAGTATCCTTTGCCACTGCTTACTGATTTGTTTGCTCGAATAAAGGGGGCCAAGTGGTTCTCTAAGATTGATCTTCGTGGGGCGTATAATTTAGTGCGAATTAAGCAGGGGGATGAGTGGAAAACCGCATTTAATACGCCTGAGGGCCATTTTGAGTATTTAGTAATGCCTTTTGGTCTTTCAAATGCCCCTTCAGTCTTTCAGTCTTTTATGCATGACATTTTCCGTGAATATTTGGATAAATTTATGATTGTGTATCTGGATGATATTTTGATTTTTTCGGATGACTGGGACTCTCATGTCCAACAGGTCAGGAGGGTTTTTCAGGTTTTGCGCTCTAATTCCTTGTGTGTAAAGGGTTCTAAGTGTGTTTTTGGGGTTCAAAAGATTTCGTTTTTGGGGTACATTTTTTCCCCCTCTTCCATTGAGATGGACCCTGTCAAGGTTCAGGCTATTTGTGATTGGACGCAACCCTCTTCTCTTAAGAGCCTTCAGAAGTTTTTGGGCTTTGCTAATTTTTATCGTCGATTTATAACTGTTTTTTCTGATGTTGCTAAGCCGTTGACTGATTTGACTAAGAAGGGTGCTGATCTTGCTGATTGGTCCCCTGCTGCTGTGGAGGCCTTTCGGGAGCTTAAGCGCCGCTTTTCTTCCGCCCCTGTATTGCGTCAGCCTGATGTTACTCTTCCTTTTCAGGTTGAGGTCGACGCTTCAGAAATCGGAGCTGGGGCGGTTTTGTCGCAGAAAAGTTCCGACTGCTCCGTGATGAGACCTTGCGCGTTCTTTTCTCGTAAATTTTCGCCCGCTGAGCGAAATTATGATATTGGTAATCGGGAGCTCTTGGCTATGAAGTGGGCTTTTGAGGAGTGGCGTCATTGGCTTGAGGGGGCTAGACATCAGGTGGTGGTATTGTCCGACCACAAGAATTTGATTTATCTTGAGTCTGCCAGGCGCCTGAATCCTAGACAGGCGCGCTGGTCGTTATTTTTCTCTCGGTTTAATTTTGTGGTTTCTTACCTACCGGGTTCTAAAAATGTGAAGGCGGATGCCCTTTCTAGGAGTTTTGAGCCTGATTCCCCTGGTAATTCTGAACCTACAGGTATCCTTAAGGATGGAGTGATATTATCTGCTGTTTCTCCAGACTTGCGACGGGTCTTGCAGGAGTTTCAGGCGGATAGACCTGATCGTTGCCCGCCTGGTAGACTGTTTGTTCCGGATGATTGGACCAGTAGAGTCATCTCGGAGGTCCATTCTTCTGCATTAGCTGGTCATCCTGGAATCTTTGGTACCAGGGATTTGGTGGCTAGGTCCTTCTGGTGGCCTTCCCTGTCGCGAGATGTGCGAGGTTTTGTGCAGTCTTGTGATGTTTGTGCTCGGGCCAAGCCTTGTTGTTCTCGGGCTAGTGGATTGTTGTTATCTTTGCCTATTCCGAAGAGGCCTTGGACTCACATCTCCATGGATTTTATTTCTGATCTCCCTGTTTCTCAGAAGATGTCTGTCATCTGGGTGGTGTGTGACCGTTTCTCTAAGATGGTCCATTTGGTCCCCTTGCCTAAATTGCCTTCCTCATCCGAGCTGGTTCCTCTGTTTTTTCAAAATGTGGTTCGCTTGCATGGTATTCCGGAGAATATCGTTTCTGACAGGGGAACTCAATTCGTGTCTAGATTTTGGCGAGCATTCTGTGCTAGGATGGGCATTGATTTGTCTTTTTCGTCTGCTTTCCATCCTCAGACTAATGGCCAGACCAAGCGAACTAATCAGACCTTGGAGACTTATTTGAGGTGTTTTGTGTCTGCGGATCAGGATGATTGGGTTGCCTTTTTGCCCTTGGCGGAGTTTGCCCTCAATAATCGGGCTAGTTCTGCCACCTTGGTGTCTCCTTTCTTCTGTAATTCGGGGTTTCATCCTCGTTTCTCTTCCGGTCAGGTGGAGTCTTCGGATTGTCCTGGAGTGGATGCTGTGGTGGAGAGGTTGCATCAGATTTGGGGGCATGTGGTGGACAATTTGAAGTTGTCCCAGGAGAAGACTCAGCAGTTTGCCAACCGCCGTCGTCGTGTTGGTCCTCGTCTTTGTGTTGGGGACTTGGTGTGGTTGTCTTCTCGTTTTGTCCCTATGAAGGTTTCTTCTCCTAAGTTTAAGCCTCAGTTCATCGGCCCGTACAAGATATTGGAGATTCTTAACCCTGTGTCCTTTCGTTTGGACCTCCCTGCATCTTTTTCTATTCATAATGTCTTCCATCGGTCATTGTTGCGCAGGTATGAGGTACCGGTTGTGCCTTCCGTTGAGCCTCCTGCTCCGGTGTTGGTTGAGGGTGAGTTGGAGTACGTTGTCGAGAAGATCTTGGACTCCCGTGTTTCCAGACGGAGACTTCAGTATCTTGTCAAGTGGAAGGGCTATGGTCAGGAGGATAATTCTTGGGTGACAGCCTCTGATGTTCATGCCTCCGATTTGGTCCGTGCCTTTCATAGGGCTCATCCTGATCGCCCTGGTGGTTCTGGTGAGGGTTCGGTGCCCCCTCCTTGAGGGGGGGGTACTGTTGTGAATTTGGTTTCTGGGCTCCCCCGGTGGTCACTGGTGGTACTGAACTTGTGTGCTTCATCTCCTCTGTTCACCTGTTTCCATCAGGATGTGGGAGTTTTCTATTTAACCTTGCTCCTCAGTCATTTCTATGCCGGCCAACAATGTTACCAGAAGCCTTTCTGTTGCATGTTCCTGCTCCTAGACTACTATCAGCTAAGTTGGACTTTTAGTCCCAAGTTTGTTTTGCATTTTTGTTCCAGTTCTCTGTGATTGAATATTTCTGAGGCTGGAAGCTCTTGTGAGCTGAAATTGCCACTCTGGTGTCATGAGTTGATATTAGAGTCTTAAAGTAATTTCAGGATGGTGTTTTGAAAGGGGTTTTCAGCTGACTGTGTAGTTCCCTTTTCTGTCTTCCTACTATCTAGTAAGCGGACCTCAATTTGCTAAACCTATTTTCATACTTCGTATGTCAATTTCCTCTGAAATCACGGACAATATATGTGGGGGCTACTGTCTGCCTTTTGGGGAAAATTTCTCTAGAGGTAAGTCAGGTCTGTATTTTCCTCTGCTAGGGTCAGTCAGTCCTCCGGCTGGCGCTGGGCGTCTAGGGATAAAACGTAGGCACGCTACCCGGCCACTGTTAGTTGTGCGGTAGGTTTAGCTCACAGTCAGCTCGAGTTCCCATCTTCCAAGAGCTAGTCCTTTTGTATGCTTTACTACGTTCTCTTGCCATTGAGAACCATGACACAACACCCTTTTTAGGTCAGTAATAGATTTTTTTATTGAATAGGTCTAAGCTCTGGTTGGGCCATCCCGAAATTTAGATCTTTGTCTGTTAAAGCCATTTTTTTTATCTATGGTCATTGTGCCGAAAGGTGAATTTCCTCTTAAACTTTTTAGCAAAAGCCTGGAGATTTTATTGCAAAATTGACTGATATTTAGAACTAATTTTACTATATTCTCAGTTTCAGGAGCTGAAAAAGAGCCTAAAAGCATAATGCTGCCTCCACAATGCCTCACTGTGGGTATGGTGTTCTTTTGATGATGCTATGCGTTATCTTTGTGGCAAACATACCTTTTGGAATAATGACTAAAAAGTTTAAAGGGAACCTGTCAGCAGGATTGTGCTTAGTAACCTACACAGTGTTAGGTCGATGCCATTATACTGACCTCAATGATACCTGGGTTGATGAAATCCGTCCTTATGGTTGTTTCTTAAGCTTTATTTTCAGTTTTGTGTTAATGAGATTCTCGTGCCCTAAGGCGGGGTTGGTGTATATGGTGCTCTGATTAGATATTCATAATTCAGACTGCTGACAGGTCACTGATCCCTCATTGACTTGCCCCCTAGTTTGCATAATGAATATGCTAATGTGTGTACTTGAAAAAACATGTCACTTCATCAAAATGGCGGCGCCTGTGCACTATCACTTGTCAGTTAGTGCCTATTATATTGCTGTGCTGAAAAGGAAAAAAAATCACCATCAAAATTGTGCCATCGGCTGCACCTGCGCATTAGCATCTATTGTGTTCCGCTAAATGCTACTGTGTAAGTGCCTGTGCCGGCTCCTTGTTGCTGCAGCCCAAAAAAATCACACTAAATCAATATGGTGCCGTTGGCTGTGCCTGCGCATTAGCATCTATCATGTACCAATAGATGCTACAATTTACACTACAACAAAATGGCACCGAAGGCGGCGCAAGCGCAGTACCATCTAATGCTAATGCGCAGGTGCAACCGACAGCGCCATATTGATGTAGTGGGGTCTAAGGGGTATCGTTTCTCCTTATGGAGAGTGACATACCATCTCTGGCTTGTCAAGGTAAGGAGGCTTATTCGCCATGCAATGCTCCTTGGGAAATATAATATGCAAATTGCCTCTTCTGAGAAAAAGAGGACTTAACTCTATAGCGCCACCTGTTGGAAGTAGCGATCCTACAAGTCACAATCAACCCTTTAACGAGTCGTGCAATATGACTTAGGATAAAAGCCAAATCAGTATCTCAATTCGCAGACACGGTGTTTCGGGCTGTTGGCCCTCGTCAGTGCGAAGCATGAGAACTGATTTGGCTAGGTGAGAGGCTCTGGACTGGGGTCTAAGGGGTATCGTTTCTCCTTATGGAGAGTGACATACCATCTCTGGCTTGTCAAGGTAAGGAGGCTTATTCGCCATGCAATGCTCCTTGGGAAATATAATATGCAAATTGCCTCTTCTGAGAAAAAGAGGACTTAACTCTATAGCGCCACCTGTTGGAAGTAGCGATCCTACAAGTCACAATCAACCCTTTAACGAGTCGTGCAATATGACTTAGGATAAAAGCCAAATCAGTATCTCAATTCGCAGACACGGTGTTTCGGGCTGTTGGCCCTCATCAGTGCGAAGCATGAGAACTGATTTGGCTAGGTGAGAGGCTCTGGACTGGGGTCTAAGGGGTATCGTTTCTCCTTATGGAGAGTGACATACCATCTCTGGCTTGTCAAGGTAAGGAGGCTTATTCGCCATGCAATGCTCCTTGGGAAATATAATATGCAAATTGCCTCTTCTGAGAAAAAGAGGACTTAACTCTATAGCGCCACCTGTTGGAAGTAGCGATCCTACAAGTCACAATCAACCCTTTAACCCTTTTCTTTTTCTCAGAAGAGGCAATTTGCATATTGATGTAGTGTGATTTTTTTCGGCTGCAGCAACAAGGAGCCAGTACAGGCGCTTGCGCAGTAGTATATCAGTAGTAGTGGTAGTATATCAGTAAGCAATAGATGCTAATGCGCAGGCACAGCCGATGGCGCCATTTTGATGATTTTTTTTTCAGCACAGCAATATAATAGGCACTAACTGCCAAGTGATAGTGCGCAGACGCACCGCTACTTTGATAAAGAGACATGTTCATTATGCAAACTAGGGGGTGGGTCAGTGAGGGCTCAGTGACCTGTCAGCTGCCTGCATTTTGAATATCTAATCAGAGCACCACATACACCAACCCCCCCTTTAGTGGACGAGCATATCATTAACACAAAACTGAAAATAAAGATTAAGAAACAAGACAGATTTCATCAAATAAGGTACTGTTTTATTCAGTATAACGGCGCCGACCTGACACTGCGTGGAGGTTACTGTGCACAACCCTGCTGACAGGTTCTCTTTAACCTTGGTCTCAAAAACAATAACACATTTTTCTACATGCTTTTGACAGAATTGATGTAGGTTTTGACAAAACACAGCTGGGCTTCGATATTTTTCTTTGTAAGAAAAGTCTTCCATCTTGCCTCACAGACCAGACATATGAAGAACACGGGAGATTGGTGTCACATGCAGAGCACAACCTATATTTACCAGACTTGTGCAGCTCCTTTAATGTTTCTGTAGGTTTTTTGGAAGCCTCCTGGACCAGTTTTTCTTCTCAGCTTTTCATCAATTTTTCAGGGATGTCCAGTTCTAAGTAAAGTCACTGTTGTGCCAAATTTAAACCACTTCTTGACGATGTCTTCACAATGTCCATGTCATACATAATGTCAGGAAAAATCCTTTTAGAACAGCTAAACTTTATATGGGTTTAAGCAGAATCCCTCTAAATGATGGCGGCCGTGTACTAACTATTATGTAACCCGACTTTCAATGTGATTCGGGTGAAGCGACCATATGACGAGAAGTGATCTGGTCTCCAATGTCTGGACATAGCCGGAATTGCTGACTTATCAAAAAGAGGTCAAAGATACTTTGCACAACAACGGAAAGAAAGGACTGGCAGCAGACAAACAGAACAGTAGGTCAGAGAGGTTTTTTTTTTTTTTTACCAAAACTAAGCTCATCGTTTACCTTTTCTGCCTCATCGATGCATACTGTTCGCTACTCTTCTTTCCACTACAGTGTGCCACGTCTCTGGTATCTTTACTATAGGCCAGCAGAAAGAAGAGGATCAAATGGAGAGTTTTTTTTATAACATTTAACTTTCTTCCTTCACCCTCTACCATAGCAAAACAGGAGGTTGCCTCCCTGCCCTAATAGGAAATGGAAACACAAAGAGGTTTAATAGCCCTTCCTCACCTGCTATCATCAGTGTTTTTCTTATCCATAAGATTACATACAGGTAATGCACAGTATCTGGTTTACAGCCTATTAGTGTCGCCCATACTATTAGATCAGGCGGGCTGCCCAGCAGTATCTAAATGAACCCCATGTGATTGTAGACCCCTCATAGGATATAACGTAGCCCCCTCATATGGTATAATGCAGCCCCCCATAGAATATAATGTAACCCCCTCATAGAGTATAATGCAGCCCCCTCATAGGGTATAATGTCACCCCCTCATAGAGCATAATATAGCCCCCCATGGAGTATAATACAGCCCTCCCCATAGAATATAATGCTGCACCCCTAATATAGTATAAAACAGCCCACCATAGAATATAATGCAGCCCCCTCATAGAGTATAATGCAGCCCCCCATAGAATATAATGTAGCCCCCTCATAGAGTATAATGCAGCCCCCTCAAAGGATATAATGCAACTCCCTCATAGGGTATAATGTCATCCCCTCATAGAGCATAATTTAGCCCTCCCATGGAGTTTAATACAGCCCTCCCCATAGAATATAATGCAGCACCCCTAATATAGTATAAAACAGGCCACCATAGAATATAATGCAGAACCCTCATAGGGTATAATGCAGCCCCCCATAGAATATAATGTAGCCCACTCATAGAGAATAATGCAGCCCCCTCATAGGATATAATGCAACTCCCTCATATGGTACAATGTCACCCCCTCATAGAGCATAATATAGCCCCCCATGGAGTTTAATACAGCCCTCCCCATAGAATATAATGCAGCACCCATAATATAGTATAAAACAGCCCACCATAGAATATAATGCAGCCCCCTCATAGGGTGTAATGCAGATCCCCATAGAATATAATTCTTCTCCAGTAAGCACCGCCGGCGCTTGCACGGTAGCAGCTATCAGATCACAGCTATATACAATGATAGCTGCTACTGCGCAGGCGCCATTTTCAAATTGCTTTTTTTTCCCTCTACCCGAATAGCACCTGCCTGCAGAAACATTTTTTTTTTTTAAGTATATACAGAAATTTATTATGCAAACTAGGGAGCAGGTCACTTGGGAATCAGGGACCAGTCAGGAGCCTGCATTATGAATATCTAATCAGAGCACCACATACACCAACCCCGCCTTAGGGCACGAGAATCTCATTAACACAAAGCTGAAAATGAAAATTAAACAACAACCATAAGACGGATTTCATCAACCAAGGTATCATTTTATTCAGTATAACGGTGCCGACCTGATACAGTGTGGAGGTTACTGTGCGCAATCCTGCTGACAGGTTACCTTTAAAGTCAGTCTAGTTATCCCAAAAAAGGCAATTTGCAACATCTGCTATACCAGCATCATCAGGGGCAGCACAACTACCAAGCTGACCACCACCAACATGCTCAGGCACATGCAAGCCAAGCACCGGACTACTTGGGCCGAATGCCAGGGTCCAGAAAGTGTCTAAGGGTGACACTACTGCCTCTTCCCCTGTTCCACCGGTACACCAATATTTTGTCCATGATGTAGGCGTAGATGCCTCCCACCCTGCACCTGTTGTTGCAGTCCTTGGAAAGCAAGCGTATATACGCAGCCACCCACCTACAGGTTAAAATGCTAAAGGACCACATTTTCAGACAGCTTACCCAGTAAATGTTGTTGTTTAGTCTTGTTGAGACCAAACCTTTCCACAACCTCATGGCATCAGCTGTTCCTCGGTAGTCGGTCTTCAGCCACCACTATTTCTCCCTATGTGCCATCCCTTATACAAGCATGTGTCCCATAACATCAGCAGTGTCCTGACCAATGCTGTGACTGGGAAGGTGCATTTATTCACGGATACCTGGATAAGTGCTTGTGGCCATGGATGCTACATTTCCTTGATGGCACACAAGGTGAACATTGTGGAAACTGTGACCCAGTTGGACCCTGGGACAGAACACGTGCTACTGACACAAAGGATTGCAGGTTCAATCAGGGTTGCCACCACCTTCTACAGCAGTTCCTGGACCTCCTCCTCAGCTTCCATCTCACAAACATCAACATCAGTCGTAAGCTGAAAGCACTGCAACATTGCATCGGCCAAGGGACAACAAGCTGTGCTGAAGCTAATCTGCTAGGTGACAAACAGCACACTGCCACGGAGTTGTTGAAAGTTCTAACAGACAAGACTAATCTTTTGTTATCGCCTCTGAACCTACAACCATGCATGGTCGTGTGGGACAATGGGCATAACCTGGAGGCAGCGCTGAAGCTTTGTAACTAGTGTTGAGCATTCCGATACCGCAAGTATCGGGTATCGGCCGATATTTGCGGTATCAGAATTCTGATACCGAGTTCCGATACTTTTGCGATATCAGGAATCGGTATCGGGATCCATATTAATGTGTAAAATAAAGAATAAAAAAAAAAAATATTGATATACTCACCCCTCCGGCGGCCCCTGGACCTTACCGATGTAACCGGCAGCCTCCATTCCTAAGAATGAGTGCTTGAAGGACCTTCGATGACGTCGCGGCTTGTGATTGGTCACGTTAGCGGTCACATGAGCGGTCACGCGACCAATCACAAGCCGCAACGCCATCGAAGGTCTTTCACGAGCTCATTCTTAGGAACGGAGGCTGCCGGTTACATCGGTAAGGTCCAGGCTCCATCGGAGGGGTGAGTATATCAATATTTTTTATTTTTATTCTTTATTTTACACATTAATATGGATCCCAGGGCCTGAAGGAGAGTTTCCTCTCTTTCAGACCCTGGGAACCATCCAGGATACCTTCCGATACTTGGTGTCCCATTGACTTGTATTGGTATCGGGTATCGGTATCGGTGATATCCGATACTTTTCGGATATCGGCCGATACTATCCGATACCGATACTTTCAAGCATCGGATGGTATCGCTCAACACTATTTGTAACCTCGCGTACGTACCATGCCTAGCCCACCTGCTCAACTTAGTAGTTCAGCGGTTTCTCAAAACCTACCCAGTTCTGCCTGAGCTACTTGTGAAAGCACACCGCATGTGTGTCCATTTCAAAAATTGGATACAGCTGCCGCTGCCCTGGAAGTGCTGCAGCAGTGTTTGCAACTTCCAGCTCACGGACTTGTGTGCAATGTAACCACACGTTGGAACTCAATGTTGGCAATATGTTGGCAAGGCTTTGTGAGCAGCAGAGTGCAGTAATTGAATACAAGCTGCACCATGCATGTTGGTACTCCGATAAACCTCTCCACGTAAGAGTTGATGAGTGGGTACGGATGTCTGACATCTGCGTGGTTCTTCAAAACTTTGAGGACTTGACCAAGATGGTGAACAGTGATGATGCCATAATCAGCTCACCATCTCACAATTAAAGAAGAGGCATTGCAGGTGGAGCAAGTTGAGATGGAGCAAGAAACTATGCTGGGTGATGCTACACAGCCCAGCCTCATCTCATCCTCTCAAGGTGTATTGGGTGATAATTAGTGATGAGCGAGTATACTCATTGCTTGGGTTTCCCAGAGCATGCTCGAGTGGTCTCCGAGAATTTTGTATACTGCAGAATATAGGGCTGCTAGCCAGACTGAATACATGTGAGGAATGCCTGTTTGTTAGGTAATCCCCTCATGTATTCAGCCTGTCTAGCAGCCACAAATCATGCAGCTGCGGCAATGAAAACTAAATCTCCGAGCACTACAAAATACTCGGAGACCACCAGACCATGCTCTGGGAAACCTGAGTAATGAGTATACTCGCTCATCACTAGTGATGATAATGAGAAGTAGGAGCAAGAGGAACTGGTTGCCTGTGCTACAGACAGTAGTATCCACACCATCTGTATCCTGTCTGTTCAACATGGATGGCCTGAAGATGAGGAGAAGAGGGAGGATTATGAGGAGGATGAAGAAGACAACCAGGACAGTCGCCCTCTTTATGGGGACAGGGAAGTCTTGGCTGTTGGCAGTCTGGCACACATGGCTGAGTTTATGTTCCACTGCCTTTCCCGTGATCCTCACGATGTACGCATTTTGGCCAACACTTATTACTGGTCAGTCACCCTTCTATACTCACGCCAGAAAAAGAAATTTACATCTCTCCTTCTCATGACTAAGAGGTCTAATAAAATGTTGCAGTACCAAAAGGCCTTAGTTGAAGAATTATTTAAAAAAAATCCCATCTGACAATGCTGGCGGGAGAGGTCACATTTCCTTAGACAACCAAGAAGTGGAGACTAGGGAGACACACACCAGATACAACAGCAGAGGCAGGGGAACACTCTCAAAGGTCTGGGCCAGTTTTCTCAGACCCTCACAGTGCCTAGACCTTGGTGAGCAGAGTACTCTCACAAGGAGGAAAAGTTTGGGAAGATGCCAAAGGAGTACCTTGCCAAAAGCGCCAGCATCCTCCGTGATTCCTCTGTGCCTTACAACTATTGGGTATCCAAGCTAGACACGTGGCATGAACTGTCTCTCTATGCCTTGGAGATCCTGGCCTGCTCAGCCACTAATGTTTTGTCAGAGCGGGTTTTTAGCGGGGTATTATAACTGATAGGCTCATCCGCCTGTCAACTGAAAATGTTAACAGGCTGACTCTTAGGCTATGTTTCCACAGTCAGGAAACGCTGCATGTTTGACGCTGCATAGAGCCGCAGCGTCAAACACGCAGCGTTGCAGCATAGTGGAGGGGATTTCCTGAAATCCCATCTCCACTATGCGTTAAAACACGCATACGGCAGACCAGCGTAAATGGACATGCGGTGCGTCTTTTCAGAGCGCAGCATGTCTGTTTATACTGCGGCGACGCTCTGTAAATTTCCCATAGATAATCATTAGATGCGGTAAAATTGCATCTAATGATTAGTCACATGTGTAGTAACTGTGTTAACGCAGCTTACTACGCATGTCTCCTAATTTAAATAAGCTCTTACCTGTTAAACCACCGGAAGTCCCGCATCCACTGCAGCTCTTGCGATAACTTGGCTTACCGCGAGAACTGATGTGCACGTGACCGGGGGTAATCTCCGGTCACTGGGCTGGTTCTCACAGTCAGCTGATCAGCTGATTGTAAGAACGCTGCAGTGTAGGTGATCGCTGGAGAGTTATCTCCGGCAATCATCTACAGGCCCTGCTATGTCTGGATGTCAGGCATCCAGATGTAGCAGAGCTGGGCTCGTCATGGAACACTCGTTATTAAGGACTACGTCGGACTCAGGGAGTATACTGTTGGTTTATTATTTTTCTTTTTCTCCAGGAGACGAGGGCATCGCATGGATTGAGTGTACAATAAAGATATTAAAACTGTGTGGTGTTTTATTTCATTAAAGTACTTTATTCTGCATGTGTGTGTGTGTTTTATTAACCCTTTCAGTACTATAAGATTAGTAATGGTAGGAGTCTTATTGACGCCACTCCATTACTAAGCCGGCTTAATATCACCTTACAAAGGTGACATTAACTCCTTATTACCCCATATGCCACCGCTACAGGGGAGTGGGAAGAGAGAGGCTAATCGCCGGATTTGGTGCATCTTACAGATTCGCCATTTATGGGGCAGCTGGGGGCTGGTATTTGTAGCCAGGGGGCCAATATCCATGGCCCCTCTCTAGGCTATGAATATCAGCCCACAGCTGTCTGCGTAGCCTTTCTGGCTATAAATTATAGGGGGACCCCACGTCATTTTTTTGGGGGGTCCCCCTATTTTTACAGCCAGTAAAGGCTAAATATACAGCTGTGGGCTGATATTCATAGCCTGGGAACATCCATGGGTATTAACCATTTCCCAGGCTACAAATATCAGTCCCCCAGTCATTGGCTTTCCCTCTCTGGTGCAGAAAATTGCACGGGAGCCAATGCCATTTTTTTTTCAAATTTTTAAAAATTAAACAGATATTGCTTTTAAAGCCGGGGTCACACTTGCGAGAAATTCACATGAGTCTCTTTCCTCAGTACCGAGCACTGCCGCCGCCACTCAGGACCAGAGCTTCAGCTGCATAGAAATACATGCAGCCGCACACTCTGGTCCCGAGTGCCACCAGGTATTGAGGCGAGACTCGTGTGAGTTTCTCGCATATGTGATCCCGGCCTAACTCTTTATTAACATTTTATTATGTTTATTACTAAACATCGTGCTTGGTATTATCTATCTATTATCTATCATCTATTATGTATCTACCTACTGTATCTACCTATTTATCTACCTTTCTATTATCTACCGATATATATATCTATCTATAAATATATCTATCTATAGATAGACATATCTATAGATAGCTAGATAGATATATCAATAGATAGATAATAGATAGATAGAATAGATACAATAGATATATACGATAGATAATAGATAGATAACAGATAGATAGATACAATAGATAAGATAGATAAGAGATGGATAGACATATAGATAGATTGATAGATAGATAATAGATAGATAGACAGATAGACACAATACAATAGATAGTGTGGTATAGCGACCCCTGTGGCAGCTAGGGGGCGCTGTGTGTGTGCTCCTTGAGATGTGCATTGAGGCATATATATGGTGTGCAAGGACCTGTGGTGATGTCACGCTCACCTGACTAGCCATGTGACAGGTACCTGGGTGTGGTTACACCTATGTAAAGGAGGTGTGTGGAGCACATGGTGAAATGGGAGTGTGAGAATGTGAGTGTGTCAGGGTGGACACACTTCCGTGTGTCCTGGCAGGACTCTGCAGAATGGCCTGTGTGTTGGAGTCTCCTGTGAGTGGGGAGACGTCCTGGAAGTACACGGTGACCATTCCAGGCTGGAGAGCCTGCGTGCTGGACACAGCACGGACGGTCGGTGTTGGAGGCTCATGCGAGTGGAGTCGTCCTGGAAGCACCTGGAGACCGTAGACCTGGACGGTCTGTGTTGGAAGGTCCTGGAGAGAGCCCCATGTGTTGGGAGTGGCGGATCCCTGGAGAGCACATTTCGGGGGCTCTGGACCTCACACAGACCAGGCTTCAGAACGAATGGAGATTCGTGTATAATACTGACCGGGGTCAGAGAAAAGGGAAGATTAAGTGAGAAATGTCTGATGGATACCTCTGTGGAGAAGAGGGATCCGGGAAACTTGTGCGGCACCAACAGGTAACGGGAAGGAACCATGTGATACTGACGGGGGTCAGAGTGAGAGACATTGTGTATGGGCACCTCAGAGGCCAAGGGGTGTCCAGGAACCCGTAAAGGTTGCCAACGGGTAACGGTCTGAAAACCGTGTATAATGCTGACCGGGGTCAGAGATGAACTGTGGTAAAGATGAATATATGCAGACTGTGTTCAAACTGTTTCCAGGTTCCTGTGGATGTGGTTTACATTGTGTGAAATAAACCAAAAAGACTGTGTTTTTGATAGAAAACCGTGCCCGAGTGCTTTGATTCCGCTGCCAAGCGAGTGTCCCCCAAGACACGTAGTAGGCGCTATGCTACAATAGATATAATAGATAGACAATGGATGGATGGATGGATAGATAGATATGTGGCGCCCCAGGGTCCTGGCCGTCACAGTGGCATTGCTTTCCACTCGGGGAGAGTGATACTACATTCAGAGGCAAGAAAGAATAACTGTAACCGGGTACCAGAAACATGCAACACATTCACAATCCAGGCCACCAGGGGGAGCTTTTGATCCTATTTACTAGGTGACTCCATATATATATATATATATATATATAACTGGTAGTCTGTAGGGGAAGTTAGTTAGTTCCAGATATCCGTCTGGGGAAGAGAGAGGGTCAACGGAGCTGTGCATGCCCCCAGAGCAGCAGCTCCCAGAAAGAGACATTTTGAAAGCAGAATTGATTGCAGTGAGCATGAAGGAGAGAAAGCACTGGAGAGGATACCAGAGGGGGACCAGCCCTGAGCAGGCTGACTCCTTACGAGGCGCAGAAACACCGGTGGCCGGAACACCGAAGTTGTGAGGACCTCTACGCCTTACATCAGAGACCGACAGGACAGCTAATTGCACGTTACCTGTCCGCACCCACACCCAGGAGGCATGGTGACACCAGACAGAGCTGGGTCATCTAAGAGAACCTATAAACAGGCTCAAGTCACCAGTCATACGGGTTTTGTCCTATCCTAACCGGGGGGACAGAGAGAGAGAGAGAGAGAGATAACATCTGCGAGGAACTTATGTGAAGCCATAGGCAGTAAGGAACTAAACCACTTCAGCGCAAAGGAAGGCTTCTATTCTCCACCTGGATAAGGGGACTCTGGACTTGCCTCCGAACCGGCCGGACTCTACCTGCCCTGTGATCCAGTGCCCTGGACTGTGGCTGCTGAAACCAACAGTAAACAAGATAAAGAGACTTCAATCCTGTGTCCTCGTTCTTCTCTGTGCCTCTCACCATACTACCATCTACACACCGGGAGCCCTGGGGATACACTTCACCTGTGGGAAGGTATACCATCTAGCTGCCATAACATCACCCCAGAGGACCCCTTAAAGCAGCGTCGGTCACCCTGACAGAATACCACAGGTGGCGTCACAAACATAAACTTTATCCCTTTAAAGATCTTTCCCTTTTACATGGATGTCCAGGGCCGCGGACTGGGTCACAGCCCCCCGTGACATCCCCCTGTGAACCGCAGGACCCGGTACCGAGTACTCCTAGCCCATGGGGCGACTCAGATAGATAATAGATAGATAGATAGATAATAGATACAATAGATATATAGATACAATAGATAGATACAATAGATAATAGATGGATAGATAGATACCATAGATCGATCTATCTATCTATCTATCTATCTATCTATCTATCTATCTATCTATCTATCTATCTATCTATCTATCTATGTGTCTAAACATTGTTCTTCAATGGAGTATGTAAATGAAGAGGTTGGACAAGAAATGACATCACTATTTTTTTTTTTTTATATCTTTATTTAGCTTACAAAAACAATCCTGACCGTGGAAACATACCCTTATTAAAATGAACAAGGGCTGGATTGGGACATACTTCTATACACCACGAGATGACTGCAGCAGAACATAAACTCAAATCCAGTGTTTTTTTTCTGGTCTACTCGCATCCACCCCTTCTCACCCAAACATGGGTATGCATTTCAGGATATCATCCTTTTTATCTCATCTTATACTTCTTCTCCACCACCATATCAACAGGGTGATCACGCTACCCTTGCTATCAATTTCTTAAGGGTGTTTACTGTTTATGATTCCCCCTTTGCTACTTTTAGAGGCCTACCTCTAACATTCTTTTACATGTACAATGCCTACAAGTAGTATTCAACCCCCTGCAGATTTAGCAGGTTTAATAAGATGCAAATAAGTTAGAGCCTTCAAACTTCAAACAAGAGCAGGATTTATTAACAGATGCATAAATCTTACAAACCAAAAAGTTTTGTTGCTCAGTTAAATTTTTATAAATTTTAAACATAAAAGTGTGGGTCAATTATTATTCAACCCCTAGGTTTAATATTTTGTGGAATAACCTTTGTTTGCAATTACAGCTAATAATCGTCTTTTATAAGACCTGATCAGGCCGGCACAGGTCTCTGGAGTTATCTTGGCCCACTCCTCCATGCAGATCTTCTCCAAGTTATCTAGGTTCTTTGGGTGTCTCATGTGGACTTTAATCTTGAGCTCCTTCCACAAGTTTTCAATTGGGTTAAGGTCAGGAGACTGACTAGGCCACTGCAACACCTTGATTTTTTGCCTCTTGAACCAGGCCTTGGTTTTCTTGGCTGTGTGCTTTGGGTCGTTGTCTTGTTGGAAGATGAAATGACGACCCATCTTAAGATCCTTGATGGAGGAGCGGAGGTTCTTGGCCAAAATCTCCAGGTAGGCCGTGCTATCCATCTTCCCATGGATGCGGACCAGATGGCCAGGCCCCTTGGCTGAGAAACAGCCCCACAGCATGATGCTGCCACCACCATGCTTGACTGTAGGGATGGTATTCTTGGGGTCGTATGCAGTTCCATCTAGTCTCCAAACGTCACGTGTGTGGTTGGCACCAAAGATCTCGATCTTGGTCTCATCAGACCAGAGAACCTTGAACCAGTCAGTCTCAGAGTCCTCCAAGTGATCATGAGCAAACTGTAGACGAGCCTTGACATGACACTTTGAAAGTAAAGGTATCTTACGGGCTCGTCTGGAACGGAGACCATTGCGGTGGAGTACGTTACTTATGGTATTGACTGAAACCAATGTCCCCACTGCCATGATATCTTCCCGGAGCTCCTTCCTTGTTGTCCTTGGGTTAGCCTTGACTCTTCGGACAAGCCTGGCCTCGGCACGGGAGGAAACTTTCAAAGGCTGTCCAGGCCGTGGAAGGCTAACAGTAGTTCCATAAGCCTTCCACTTCTGGATGATGCTCCCAACAGTGGAGATAGGTAGGCCCAACTTCTTGAAAGGGTTTTGTACCCCTTGCCAGCCTTGTAACCCTCCACGATCTTGTCTCTGATGGCCTTGGAATGCTCCTTTGTCTTTCCCATGTTGACCATGTATGAGTGCTGTTCACAAGTTTCGGGAGCGTCTTAAATAGTCAGAAAAGGCTGGAAAAACAGATAATTAATCCAAACATGTGAAGCTCATTGTTCTTTGTGCCTGAACTACTTCTTAATACTTTAGGGGAACCAAACAGAATTCTGGTGGGTTGAGGGGTTGAATAATAAATGACCCTCTGAAAAAACTTTTCACAATGTAAAAAAAAATGAACAAAGAAATAACATTCTTTTTTGCTGCAGTGCATTTCACACTTCCAGACTGATCTACAGTCCAAATGTCACAATGCCAAGTTACTTCCAAATGTGTAAACCTGCTAAATCTGCAGGGGGTTGAATACTATTTGTAGGCACTGAGCAAGATAATCCTGCACTACTAAAACCATACCACGACACTTCAAGGAGTATCATAACTGTGTGAGTAGTGGCCTAAGAGTTAAAGGGATTGACTCCATTGACCCTGGTATCCGCGGTGGAAGGATTTCCCAACGATTATCACAATTAGAGGCGAGGTGGATTTGGACGTTGGATACTGTCCATCCACGTGGCCTGAATGAGAGCCTCAGCTTTGCCCCATTCCTGTGATCACTATGTTCTGTGCGTTTTAACACCTGTGCTTTCCATCATGTTATGGTTCTTGATTTTAACTTGTTTTATTACCATTTTAGACATTATGGTCATTGTTCGTATACTCACCTGATCTATGTGGTTCGTCCTGGCGTCTCTGATGGTGTGGCTTGATCTGTTGTTCCATCTTCCTGCAACATGAGAATAATTCCATTAACTTTATGGATGAAGAATCCTGATTTATCGTGTGTGACTACAGATTACTACATAGTTTATGGATTATTCTTATGGATTGATCCTAATTTTAAGGTGTATCCATTATTATGTTTCATTCAAAGACAATTTATTTATTTATGTTTTCTGTATGCACTTTGTTCATTCAATTGTATCTCTCATGTCATGTATGGCGGCGTATTTGTTTGCTTTAAATATTTAAATATATATGTACATACTAATTTGTATATTTATCTCTTTTCCCTGGGGTTTAATTATCCTTATTTGGCAACGGACTATCTGTTTGCCCGTTTTTTGGTTGCCAATACCTAGTATGGTGCCTTTTTTGCTATATTATCGGTGTGCGCAGGCGCAGGCTTATTGTTTACACCTCTGACCTTTCGGCATCTCTGTTGTTGCCCATGCAGTTGTGGAGTGCACTGGGCCCTGTGTCACGCCCTCAATTTGCCATGGAGCACACGGAGTACACTGTAAATATCCGCCGCAAGTTATGCTTCTCTCTGTGGTGGCAGCGTTAGTACTTCCGGTATGGGCTATATGCCCTTTCACCGGTTAGGCTTTCCGTGCCTACTGCCAGTTACAATGATGGCGCCGTTCTTCCTTTGCGCCTGTCTGCGCACGCGCCGTTTAGCTCCGCCCCCATGTTTTCGGTGCTTTTCTTTCTTGCGCCGTGTCTAATAATAGATGCTTTCCGTGCCTACTGCCAGTTACAATGACGGCGCCGTTCTACCTCTGCGCCTGTCTGCGCACGCGCCGTTTAGCTCCTCCCCCATGTTTTCGGTGCTTTTCTTTCTTGCGCCGTGTCTAATAATAGATGCTTTCCGTGCCTACTGCCAGTTACAATGACGGCGCCGTTCTACCTCTGCGCCTGTCTGCGCACGCGCCGTTTAGCTCCTCCCCCATGTTTTCGGCGCTTTTCTTCCTTGCGCCGTGTCTAATAATAGATGCGGTTCCTATTGTATCTGTCTGCCGGTGCATGGCCACATGTGGGGCATGTGTTGGCTAAGCCCCCTTTTTATTTCTTATGGTAGCTTTTGAGCAGTCTTGTGGCATCATAGTTACCATGGCGACCCTAGTATTTCCGGCTCCCCAGGTGATCTGCATTTCCGCCGCCTAATACTATTTAAAAACCAGCCTGCCACACCATTCACTATGCCCCCTGAGGAAGGATAACATCCGAAACGTGCATTGGGGTGTGTGCACGTTTTCCAGGAGCCTATACACTGGTGCCATCTATCATTAAGGTAGTATTGTCCAACTTCATGTATTATCTATTTTCCTAGTGACGTAACATGTGCTCTAATCCTTGGAGCATTATTTATTCTTTTAGCTTCACAACTCCCTTTTTTGCTTAGGCACCGTCTCTTAGACCGCCACATTGTGACGGGGGGATTTTTTTCTATTGATATCACTATTGTGTATTGAGTAACCTTGTTTGCGTGCATACCTGCCGTTTTTGTACCATTGTCATGTTGGTTGCATGTACTGCATGTCATCCCTTGGTCTGATGGCTTTCTTTTTGTCCTTTTATCATTATGTTATAATAAAGTATTTTTCACTTTTATATGCATATCGGACTGTGTTGGCCGTTTTTTCTCGGCATTTTGTTATGCCATGTGTTGCTTTGTAGGCACTGTATGTACAGTGTATATATATATATATATATATCTAATATATAATTGCCTAGAATACTACTTCCTGCAATTTGTGCCAACTTCCGTGGCTTTGTCCGGAGCTAATGTCCGGAGCTAATGTCCGGAGCTAATGTCCGGAGCTAAGTGACGTCACCAGTGTCCTACACCCAGGCAGAGCACAGGGGCCCCAGGCAGCATATGGGGCCCCAGGCAGAGCACAGTGGCCCCAGGCAGAGCACAGGGGCCCCAGGCAGAGCACAGTGGCCCCAGGCAGAGCGCAGTGGCCCCAGGCAGCATATGGGGCCCCAGGCAGAGCACAGTGGTCCCAGGCAGAGCACAGGGGCCCCAGGCAGCCTATGGGGCCCCAGGCAGAGCACAGTGGCCCCAGGCAGAGCACAGGGGCCCCAGGCAGCATATAGGGCCCCAGGCAGAGCACAGGGGCCCCAGGCAGCATATGGGGCCCCAGGCAGAGCACAGTGGCCCCAGGCAGAGCACAGGGGCCCCAGGCAGAACATGGGGCCCCAGGCAGAGCACATGGGCCCCAGGCAGAGCACAGGGGCCCCAGGCAGCATATGGGGCCCCAGGCAGAGCACAGGGGCCCCAGGCAGCATATGGGGCCCCAGGCAGAGCACAGGAGCCCCAGGCAGCATATGGGGCCCCAGGCAGAGCACAGTGGCCCCAGGCAGAGCACAGGGGCCCCAGGCAGAACATGGGGCCCCAGGCAGAGCACAGGGGCCCCAGGCAGAGCACAGGGGCCCCAGGCAGCATATGGGGCCCCAGGCAGAGCACAGGAGCCCCAGGCAGCATATGGGGCCCCAGGCAGAGCACAGTGGCCCCAGGCAGAGCACAGGGGCCCCAGGCAGAACATGGGGCCACAGGCAGAGCACAGGGGCCCCAGGCAGAGCACAGGGGCCCCAGGCAGCATATGGGGCCCCAGGCAGAGCACAGTGGCCCCAGGCAGAGCACAGGGGCCCCAGGCAGCATATGGGGCCCCAGGCAGAGCACAGTGGTCCCAGGCAGAGCACAGGGGCCCCAGGCAGCTTATGGGGCCCCAGGCAGAGCACAGTGGCCCCAGGCAGAACATGGGGCCCCAGGCAGAGCACAGTGGCCCCAGGCAGAGCACAGGGGCCCCAGGCAGAACATGGGGTCCCAGGCAGAGCACAGGGGCCCCAGGCAGAGCACAGGGGCCCCAGGCAGCATATGGGGCCCCAGGCAGAGCACAGGGGCCCCAGGCAGCATATGGGGCCCCAGGCAGAGCACAGTGGCCCCAGGCAGAGCACACACCAAATCGGAGGCCGAGGGGCCCCGCCAACCAAATCGGAGGCCGAGGGGCCCCGCCAACCAAATCGGAGGCCGAGGAGCCCTGCCCACCAAATCGAAGGCCGAGCGGCCCCGCCCACCAAAGCAGAGGCCGAGGGGCCCGGCCCCGCCCACCAAAGCGGAGGCCGAGGGGTCCCGACCACCACATCGGAGGCCGAGGGGCCCCGCCCACCACATCGGAGGCCGAGGGGCCCCGCCCACCAAATCGGAGGCCGAGGGTCCCCGCCCACCAAATCGGAGGCCGAGGGTCCCCGCCCACCAAATCGGAGGCCGAGGGTCCCCGCCCACCAAATCGGAGGCCGAGGGTCCCCGCCCACCAAATTGGAGGCCGAGGGTCCCCGCCCACCAAATTGGAGGCCGAGGGTCCCCGCCCACCAAATCGGAGGCTGAGGGGCCCCGCCTACCAAATCGGAGGCCGGGGGTCCCCGCCCTCCAAATCGGAGGCCGAGGGGCCCCGCCCACCACATCGGAGGCCGAGGGTCCCCGCCCACCAAATTGGAGGCCGAGGGTCCCCGCCCACCAAATCGGAGGCCGAGGGTCCCCGCCCACCAAATCGGAGGCCGAGGGGCCCCACCAACCAAATCGGAGGCCGAGAGTCCCCGCCCACCAAATCGGAGGCCGAGGGTCCCTGCCCACCAAATCGGAGGCCGAGGGTCCCCGCCCACCAAATCGGAGGATAAGGGGCCCCGCCTACCAAATCGAAGGCCGAGCGGCCCTGCCCACCAAAGCGGAGGCAGAGGGACCCCGCCCACCAAATCGGAGGCCGTGGGGCCCCGCCAACCAAATCGGAGGCCGAGGGTCCCCGCCCACCAAATTATTCTTACATTTGAATAAATAAAGTATATATGGATTCTAGACTCCCGATTCTTTAGAATCGGGCTGCCATCTAGTGTATATATATATATATATATATATATATATATATATATATATATATATATATATATATATATATATATATATATATCTACCAAGCCTAAATATTTTTCAGCCCATGCACTTAGTGCACGGGCATCACCAGTCCACTATGACCTCTCCTTAATAACGGGAATAAAACTTTTCTGAGGCCCTCCGCTACGTCTCTTAAAAGGGGTATTGGAGTTCCTCCTTTTAATTTATGGCATCTCTTGCACTTAGTGCATACACTTTACCAGTATAGAAGATCAACCTCTTAGTAATAGAGATGAGCAAATATTTCAATGTTTGGTTCGGTTCGATCACCGAATTTGCAAACACAAACGCATGCACAACACCTTATAACGGCCCCAAATGCTGCCAAAACACATCAACTGAAGGACAGACAACAGGAAAGTGGCCTCAATTCACCCACAGTAAAAATTTGAGCATAGCACTGCAGCAATCAGCCAGGCATGAGGTATTGGGGTCTGAGACAGCATTTACGGCTTTCAATTTAAATTCACAGTTAGACAAAGTTGGTGAGGGCTTGGTGTAGGCCTCCTTTGCTGGGAGTCCTGATACCACATGTAACAGCTCAACCTGTTTTCATGTTGAGCCACACTCAGGTGGCACAAATATCAGTTTTATAGACTAACATTGTATATAATGTATAAAAACAACAACAAATGGCGCTGCACTAAAATCACGGTCTTCTGCAGCAGATAACACTGGTCAACAGCATTTTTGGTGCCAAAGATATTTCATCGAATTTAGGGTATTTTTGGGGTGCTGATTCTGAATATGTCATCAGTTTTGCCAGATTGGCTCAAGTTTTTGAGATTTTTGGTATCTTATTTATAGCACTTGTTGGTAAATGCGACGCATCATCTCATTAATTTCTTTGGATTAGTACTTGAACTGAGCAGTTCTCAATATAGTTTTGTGTTAATTAGTGTTCTAAAAGTTTGTTCATAGCTTGATTTTTGCACTAACTTTATGTTGTTGTCTGTTTTCCAGTGAAAAGCATGAACTCATCAAGAAGAAGTTGTCTTAACGATCCAGACTCATTCTGTTACATTTGTGGTGAATACACACTGCCAAAACATAGAAGAAACATAACAGACTTCGTAAAAAAAGTGTATTTTGCCTATTTTGGGGTTATGCTTGGGGACCAAGACAAGTTTTGGGCACCACACATAGTGTGCAAAGCATGTATCGAATTATTACGAAAATGGAGCAAAGGACAAAGAAAAAGCTTCAAATTTGGTGTTCCAATGGTGTGGAGAGAGCCAAAAAATCATCATGATGACTGTTATTTATGGTAAACACAGGTACAGGCACATCTTCACAATGAGGGACAGGCCTTCTTGCAGATTCCATGTTACTCCCATTTTCGTTTCTTATGCTTATTGAATCCTTGCACTTGCACTGCACAGAAATAACAGTCATCATGATGATTTTTTGGCTCTCTCCACACCATTGGAACACCAAATTTGAAGCTTTTTCTTTGTCCTTTGCTCCATTTTCGTAATAATTCGATACATGCTTTGCACACTATGTGTGGTGCCCAAAACTTGTCTTGGTCCCCAAGCATAACCCCAAAATAGGCAAAATACACTTTTTTTACGAAGTCTGTTATGTTTCTTCTATGTTTTGGCAGTGTGTATTCACCACAAATGTAACAGAATGAGTCTGGATCGTTAAGACAACTTCTTCTTGATGAGTTCATGCTTTTCACTGGAAAACAGACAACAACATAAAGTTAGTGCAAAAATCAAGCTATGAACAAACTTTTAGAACACTAATTAACACAAAACTATATTGAGAACTGCTCAGTTCAAGTACTAATCCAAAGAAATTAATGAGATGATGCGTCGCATTTACCAACAAGTGCTATAAATAAGATACCAAAAATCTCAAAAACTTGAGCCAATCTGGCAAAACTGATAGCATATTCAGAATCAGCACCCCAAAAATACCCCAAATTCATTAAAATATTTTGGACACCAGAAAAAAAAATTTTTTTTGTTGACCTGTGTAATAAGACAATACCACTCTTTTTGTCTGGTTTATAATGATAAAAAATTGTTTGTATATATCTGTGCTGTGAGACCGGGATGTGTGGACAATAAAGATAGATCCACAATGTTAAAATCCAAAACACTAAGAAGTCTTAAATATCTTAAACAGAATCAGAGCAACAAGTGTTGGATTACCTTCGTTTGGTGGTGGTTCGCATGTGAAGGTCGCGATGTTCGGGGCGTACACGAGGCAACTCTGCACATCTAAGAGGGTCTTCTGTCACCGGCCGGGACAGTGCCCCGAACATCTGGCAATCACCATATCTAATCGGAAAGATCGCGGAAAACAAGCGACGACTTTAGGATCAGGGAATCGGGTTTCTTGGAGGACCTTCACATGCGAACCACCACCAAACGAAGGTAATCCAACACTTGTTGCTCTGATTCTGTTTAGGATATTTAAGACTTCTTAGTGTTTTGGATTTTAACATTGTGGATCTTTCTTTATTGTCCACACATCCCGGTCTCACAGCACAGATATATACAAACAATTTTTTATAGACTAACATTGTCAGAAAAATTTAAGAATAGTAGTAAAATGGGTAGTTGACTCCAGGGAAGTGGAGGCCTGACTGTCTCGGAGACCTACTGCTACAGGCAATGCGCATGAAGGAAACCGAACCAGGATTGTTCACATTTCCAAAAATTATTGGCAGACACCACCAAAGTGGCATCAATTTCACCACAGTAGAAATAGTATAATAGGGACCGACAGGTCTTCCACTACACTGAATCCAGCAGATAGACACCCAACAAGGAGTGTTCACATTTAAACAAATGAGGGCCTTACACCACAAAAGTGGCATCAATTTCACAAGAGTAGAAATAGTATAATTGGGACCGACACGTCTTTCACTACAGCCAACACAGCAGATGTAGACCAACCATGAATGTTCACATTTCCACAAATTTGTGATAACATCATCATCAGCAGCATCCACAGCAGGCACAGAAGCAACACTAAAGATATCACAGAGTGCAGTTACGTTGCATTAATTTAGCACACTAAAAAATGCAATATCACCTAGTCTGTACAGTCTGAGATTGGGGTGCAAAAGTCCTTGGAGATCCATGACTTGCTCATCTTGATGAAAGTTAGGTGGCCTACACTTTCAAGGGACAGCCGGCTGCGCTTATCCATCAGTATACTCCCAGCAGTGCTGAAGACGCGTTCTGAGAGAACACTGGCTGCCAGGCACGATAAAATGTCCAAGGCGAGCTCAGGCTTATGTGCTTTCTGGAGCAGCTCACCCAGGCCAGGATAGTGGCAAAGAAAATGCTGTACCACCAGCTTGAGAGAATTGGGACGAGGGGGGAAGTAAGTGGAATTTGGGTGACACCTCTGTGGGCTGTGTGGGTGTGATGCTGAGATGAAGGAAGAGGAGGAGAGGCCACTTGAAGCTCATATTGAAGGTTATGACTCAAACTACGATTCTTTTGGTCGTATAGATCCCAATTGCCAACTCACTCTGTTCCAAATTTCTTCAACCTTGTGAATTTAGGTCAATTTATTAACCAAAGCACATTTAATTTTAATTACAATAATTTTATAGTTTACGTTTAGGTTAAGTTAAGAATATTAAATACAATCTTGAAATATGAAAATTCCAAACCGTTTAGCATAAATAATTAATAAGGTGATGGTAACACAATGAACACAAAGCCAGAAATTACTTTTGGTTTTATCTCCATACATACGACAGGTGGAGTTTATGGTCTACAAGAATGAATGAGGACATCCAGAAATTTCAGGAAGTAAGATACAATCTTTTCAACGCGAATAGATCTGGTTGGATTTCTCATCATTGCTCTTCAATGAGGTAGGAACAGTCTTACAATGTGTAGGAAGAACAGTACTCCTGAAGACAGGAGAGCAATATGAGGTTTCTGCAGCCAAAATCCCAATTCTTGATCTTAAAACTATCAGTGTGTAATTTTGTTGAGTTTTTGTCCTTTTGTTGTGTATCTTAAACAGTTCTCTGAATTATGTTGTTCAAATTTAAAAGTCATCGATTTCCAAGTTGTAAATTTCCAAGTCTGGGGTCTTCAGTCCTGGTGGATGTCAATCTCTTAATGGCTTGGAAAACTTTTTTTTGGATAGTTGAATTTTCATGCAATAGACACCTCAGGCTTCTGGATTTTAATCTTTAAAAGTCAAAAATAAAAATAAAAAAACAAGACAGAATTTATTATAACAGAGATTATAGAGTTTGAGTTAATGTCAAAAATTTTAGAATTCATAATGGCAAAAACTAGAGCAATAAAAAGTGTCTAAACTCATTGTATAGCAAGGTTAAAACAGATGGAGACTTTATAGATTTATACACAGAAAATAAACATTTTTTCAGACAAAAGGTCCTTATACATTAATATGATGAGTGTCAAAAAATGTGAAGATCACACCAACTGAACCCAAAAGTCATCAGCATTAGTCAAAGAGAACCTGTCACTCGGTTTATACTCTCCAAACTGTGGAAGTTAAGTGAAAGTAATCTGTAGTTTGGCTGCAACTCACAAACAGACGTTAATAATAGGGATGGAAGAGTAAAATGAAGAATACCTGAAGTGTTGTGTCCACTTTTTCCAGTCTAGGCCTGAATTTCTCTTTAGAGGACTGACTGCTCACAGACAAATCTGAAAAGATGAAGAAAAGCGATATGAACCAACGGAGAAGTTAAAAGCTGTCAAAAGATCTGCTCTTCCTTCTGTAGTTTAGAAAACTACATTAGATACTAATTATAGTGGCCAGGACAGAACATTTGGGACACAAACAATTTAGATCAGAATTGCACACAAGTCTTAATGAGGGGCTTTTTGGAGTAAGATGCACCTAATTCATGAAGAGAAGCATGCCACTTAATAAATTAGGCACATCTTACAATGGCTGCATTCTTCTGCCAGAGATGTACTCCAGTCAGGAACTGGAAAACATCTTTTGCCAAATTTTCACCACTAAAGTGGTGTCAAAATTCAGGATTTAGATGGGCTTCGCCTACTCAACCTATTTTGAAAATGCAACAATTTTACTCAATCTATGAGTTGTACAAAAATGAAGTGATTTATAATGGTATTTTACAATCTGACAATTTACTTAAATAGGTTGTCTACTACTAGGATAACCACTGCTCAATCTGAATGTTTGTCCTCTTTAAAATAAAAACGCCTATACTTACCGCCCTTGCCAGCAGCATTCCAGCGATGTTGATATTCACGTTCCTGGGGCTCACGTGGGCCTGTTATGTCATGTGAGCCCTGACATCACTTTCTGATGAATAAGTAATCAAGAGGAAGTCAGGGTCGTGCCTGGCGCTCAATACCTCTCCATTAATAATACAGTGGGGGAAATAAGTATTTAATCCCTTGCTGATTTTGTAAGTTTGCCCACTGACAAAGACATGAACAGTCTATAATTTTAGGGTAGGTTCATTTTAACATTGAGTGAAAAAAAATCATAAAAATAAAATCCAAAAAATCAGATTGTATAAATTATAAAAATGTATTTGCATTTTGCAGTGAGAAATAAGTATTTGATCCCCTACCAATCATTAAGAGTTCTGATCCTACAGCCCAGTTAGACGCTCCTAATAAACTCGTTACCTGCATTAAAGACAGCTGTCTTACATAGTCACCTTTATAACAGACTCCTGTCCACAGACTCAATTAACCAGTCAGACTCTAACCTCTACAACATGGACAAGACCAAAGAGCTTTATAAGAATGTCAGGGACAAGATCATAGACCTGCACAAAGCTGGAATGGGCTACAAAACCATAAGACACTGGGCGAGAAGGAGACAACTGTTGGTGCAATAATAAGAAAATGGAAGAAATACAAAATGACTGTCAATCGACATCGATCTCAGGCACCATGCTAAATCTCACCTTGTGGGGTATTCTTAATCATGAGGAAGGTGAGAGATCAGCCTAAAACTACATGGGGGAACTTGTTAATGATCTCAAGGCAGCTGGGACCACAGTCACCAAGAAAACCATTGGTAACACATTATGCCGTAAAGGTTTAAAATCCTGCAGTGCCCGCAAGGTCCCCCTGCTCAAGAAGGCACATGTGCAGGCCCATCTGAAGTTTGCCAATGAACACCTGGATGATTCTGTGAGTGATTGGGAGAAGGTGCTGTGGTCAGAGGAGACTAAAAATTGAGCTCTTTGGCATTAACTCAACTCGCCATTTTTGGAAGAAGAGAAATGCTGCCTATGACCCAAAGAACACCATCCCCACTGTCAAGCATGGAGGTGGAAACATTATGTTTTTGAGGTGTTTCTCTGTTAAGGGCACAGGACTACTTCACTGCATCAATGGGAGAATGGATGGAGCCATGTACCATTAAATCCTGAGTGACAACCTCTTTCCCTCCATCAGGACATTAAAAAAGGGTTGAGGCTGGGTCTTCCACCCAATGACACAAAACATACAGCAAAGGCAACAAAGAAGTGGCTCAAAGAGAAGCACATTAAGGTCATGGAGTGACCTAGCCAGTCTCCAGACCTTAATCCCATAGAAATCTTACGGAGGGAGGTGAAGCTCCGAGTTGCCAAGCGACAGCCTCAAAATCTTAATGATTTAGAGATGATCTGCAAAGAGTAGTTGGCCAAAATTCCTCTTGTCATGTGTGCAAACCACATCATCAACTACAAAAAACGTCTGACTGCTGTGCTTGCCAAGGATTTTGCCACCAAGTATTAAGTCTTGTTTGCCAGAGGGATCAAATACTTATTTCTCACTGCAAAATGCAAATAAATGTATATAATTTATACCATGTGAGTTTTTTGGATTTTATTTGTGATATTCTATCTCTCAATGTTAAAATTAACCTACCCTTAAAATTATAGATTGTTCATGTCTTTGTCAGTGGGCAAACTTACAAAATCAGCAAGGGATCAAATACATATTTCCCCCACTGTATGTCCAAGTATGGGGACGTTTAGGGTGCAGGGCTCACGTGACATAACAACCTCATGTGTGCTCTTGTAATGAGAGTGCTGACACCGCTGTAATGGCACGGGGAGTGAGTCTAGGTGTTTTTATTTTAACGGGGGGCAAACATTCAGATTGACCAGGATTTTGGACAATGAGCGTGATTTATTAAAAGGGTTGTCCACTTCTTGGACAACCTCCATAGTCCAAACTTCATAGAGATCTAAAATCCAATATTGCATACTCAATATAGTGTGCCATGCATATGCCTAGCATCATGTCATGCCTTCATACACACCTTCCTCTTTAGGTTCTCCTTCTAAGCTCCCGTTGCCAAATCCACATTCCTGGCTCCATTCGTCATCGTCATATTCGTACCATTTATCTCTGTCATCTTTGCTGTACATGTCCCTAAAGAAACAAAACATAAGCAGTCAACCGAGAGTCTGGAGGAGCATAGAAGTGGCTTGTATAGTTTATTTTGTTATTTTATGACATTTGTAGTTGTTTTTATTTATTTTTCAATTTTGTATAACCCTTTAGAAGTGTGTAATGGGTCTGATTCAACTACAGCCTGTACCTGTTACTTTATATAAACTCTCCCTACCCGTAAGTACAGTGATCAGAGATGTCTCCAATTGGTGAAATTTATCTCTTTTTAAGCCAATTCATTGACAAAGTAATAAAAAACATATGGGTCTCATAATTTGGCAACACAAACCGTTTTTTTTATTTTTTTCAAAACTTGACCTAACAAAAGATTTTTCCTTCTGAATTTCAAAAAGTAAATGTACCGTAAGTATTTTCATACAAAGAACAAGCCCTTGTGACTATCTGCACGAAAAAATAAAAATGTCATAGCTTTTGCAAAATGGGAATGAAAACAATAAAAACTAAGAGGAAGGTTACAATTACCACGGGCTAATACTTGGCAAAGATTTTTCCATATCCATTTATTTTCCTCCCTTGACCTAGTCAATAAATGGCACTTAGTATTTCTCAACAGAACTCACCAAGATGTCTTCTTCTTTCTTTCTTTGTATATGAAGAATGACACAGTGGCAATAATGATCAAGAGGATCGCAATGACTGTTCCAACGCCTCCATACACACCAGATTTTAGGATTCTCCCTGTGCATTTAGGACCTGTGTATATGTAGAGATCTGTCCTCGGACAACTGTGTTGGGACAAAGTAAAACATTTTAGAATTGTACACCTATGGCCATTTTTCATGATGGCAAAATAGGGGTTTTGCAACCCTATGAACACATGAAGATCTACTTACATTAACATATTGGTACTTTTTGAGTGCCTTCTCTAAGCATCAACTCTGAGTATAAATTTGCATGATTCCGTTGTATTTTTACTACCTTTTGTTATGTGTTCTACAAGACTAAAACTAAGTTAGGTCCCCAAAATTCCTCATTGTTTCTCTATTCATTGCCAAACTTAGTGTTAAACTTAGGCCCTAATGTGTAAAATTCACACAAAAAAATATTTTTAGAAGTTTTCTGCCCTAGAGAAAATTTGCCCATATTCCCTATAAGCAAAAATTGAGCAGGGGATCATCAAAAAAAGTGTTGTATTCCTGGCACTTGATTTTGAGCACATTCCCATCAATAACAAAGTTAGAGTTTGTTGAAAAGTAATTAAATATGGTTACAGGGTGTAAGACTATTCTTACTGAGAGTGTTGGGGGACACTCACTTGGCCGCGATATTCAAGCACACGGGCACGGGTTCTTTAAAACAAAGCAGTCCATGCGGTTTATTAAGCCTCATAAACCGGGTTACGCACAGTTCATAGTATATCTCATGAAACACAACAGGCACCAACTGGTGATATTAACTTGCATCTTCAAACACTTCAGTGTACGGCTTTGCCTCACGGACACTAACGTGCTGGGCCTCTCACTTCGCCCAGTTACCAGGGTGTCCGTACGCCGTACACTTCACCAATGTCCCAAGTCGCAAACAGCACATACGACTCTGGGTCCCAGTCTCTTAATCACGCTGGTCCTCCCTTAACCAGTTGCCAAGGGAGACCACACAGTTCATAGAACTTCACAAGCACTACCGGCCTGTATGGTACCTGACGGGAGCTCCTGCTCCACCTGCTGGCTCCTTGTCAGTGCACTTCTCCGGGTAAACTGCCTAACAGGGATCACCGACTTGCCTGGCCGTCACACATTAGTCAGTCCAGACCCACCGAAGGACTGTAGCTTCCCCAGTTCCACTGTGCACTGCTCCGGGATCCGGTCCTCCTCCTAGGACCTCCCACGCCAGCAGGTGCTTTCCAGGAAGCCTCCTCCCAGGCTTCCAACACAGGAACACACCGAGCCCTCAGGAACTCCCTCAGGGATTTTGCACTTGGACCCTTCAGGTCCAAACACTGGAACCACACAGGAACATGTGACCCACACCCTGGTCACGTTATGTACCTGTAACCACACCCACAGTAATGGATCACATGGGCTGGTCACGTGATCCTGACATCACTGCAGGTCAATTCTCACGGCCTCATACAACTCCGTGCACATCCCGGGGAGACCATGCAGCGCCCCCTACCTGTTACAGGGGTTAATGCATCACATATATCACAAGGGATTTAGGCTGTAAGCTTAGTTAGACTGCATGATAGTAAGCAAGTTTGCAATTGACTTTCTTTTTCTATCGGTCATTCTCCTGCTGTGAGTGCTTGGATCTTACATTGTTTACAGCTTGTTTCCAAGGAGTCTGATCACCATAGCCTTGCCCAGTGAGTGTAGTATTTACATTCCATGCTGAGGAGTTAACTCCTAACAACCCAGTCAACTGCTTCCAGCTCATTGAGTTCTATAAAGCAGTTAGCTGCACACTTCCCTTTCTGCTTCTAAGAGGCTCTTATCAATAGTTAAGTACATTCAATATGGCAGATCATTATTACCCTGACTAATAGCAGCCGAGACTGTAAGTGTTGAGATTTCTTCACAGGGCATTCACACTCGAGACTTAATAAATGAAGATGTTTTTAAAATGCTGTTTCCATTTTTCCATCATTTACAGATCAGCAATGTCTCCATCCTGTGATTTCCTTTATTCCTGGTGTTGCAGTTTCAAATTTGGGGAGTATATGTAGATTATTGACCTTATAGAGCAATGTGATCATGGAACTCTCGGAAACACAACGCTGCAATGATTCACAAAAAAAGTTTCAAGAGGGCTTGAATGTCTTTCTCGAAAAAGATGATTTTTACAGATAATGGGTGCTTAGACTCTACGAAAGGATATTGCATCAATGAACTAGTCTGATAGCCATTTGTCGAGTCAGGAAGGAATTTTTCCCTGAAGGGAGCTGACAGATGGTGGTAGAAATCGGACAGGGATCAGAACGCAGCGCATGGACTAGCCGAAGGCTCTCCCAACCTGAGTCTGGCAGGTTCAAGTATTTCAATGCAGCTGTCATGCTCAGGAACGAAAGTGCAAAAACGGAAATTGGATATGTCGTGAAGTGGTAAAATATATGAAACTATGAAACTATATTTGTGAATGATACTTTAAAAGGCAAAGCTATTTATTTTCTGATTTTGCTTTTATCAAGGCATTATGGGCGTAGGCATTGAGTCAAATGACATGCTGGTCAATGAGCTGGGTGCTTGTCACATTTCCACCAGAACCTGCTGCTGTGACTGTTGTTTCTGACTCCAGTTGCCACCGTTTTCACTCTGTGGGAGGCACTGGTGATCGAAATGTCAAAATCAGATGCTCTGGATAGCGATATATGCCTGTAGTGCTGTCAAGTCTGGCAACATGGGTGTGTGTGATCCCAGCTGAAGTTCCTTGCTTCTGCTAATTGGAGAGCACCACACCCTACTATGGATTCCAGCTTACTGCTGGAAGCTGCAGATATAACTTTGTGTTTCTATGGCTAGATGTGGGTCTTCTCCTCCTGAATTGTTAAGTTTATTCCCGTTTTAACCCCGGCTTGTTTCTGACTATTCTTACGGATCCTGATTTTGTCCTTGATGTGACCTATCGGCTTTTACTCTGCTTGGCAACCATTCCTACCTCTGGACGGCAGCCCTTCCATGGTAGTATTCCACTGGGCCCAATTCTAAAACCAGATCCTGGAACAAGGGTTATAGGGTATAGGGGTTTCTTGAGAGTCAGCCAGACAGAGTGGCTTGTGCCAGGTCTGTCAAAGGCAGCTTTTTGGGGTTGTGGACTCAAGAAGACATTACAGTGCCACAGACCCGATCTCGATTCTGGCTCATTGAGGCTAGTTACGATCATTATGAGTTGGAGAAATTAAAAAGAAGAGGCGCTTCCTGTGCAACTTTGTGGGCAACAAGTGAAGGTGAGCCAGAGGGTTGATTGCTCACCTGATTGTGTTGTGAGTGGCACAACAACATAAATGGTAATGCATAATCCAATCATGGCGGCTTCTCCAGCCGCTGTACTCATATCAAGAGCAGAGAGGACATAACAAGTTAAAGAGAGAGGAATGCGTTGAACTCTGGGTGCTGCCACTGTCAAAGGTTAATACAGACATTAAGTATAAAAAAACTTACAATTTTTTTTGTAATATATAGAAAAAATGCATCTGCACATATACATATACTGTATTTGTGACTGGGTAAATATTGTGTACTAGATGGTGGCCCGATTCTAACGCATCGGGTATTCTAGAATATGCATGTCCACGTAGTATATTGCACAGCCCACGTAGTATATTGCCCAGCCACATAGTATATTGCCCAGCCACGTAGTATATTGCCCAGCCACGTAGTATATTGCCCAGTCACGTAGTATATTGCGCAGTTACGTAGTATATTGCCCAGTGACGTAGTATATTGCCCAGCCATGTAGTATATTGCCCAGCCACGTAGTATATTGCCCAGCCACGTAGTATATTGCCCAGTGACGTAGTATACAGCACAGAGCCACGTAGTATATTGCACAGCAACGTAGTATACAGCACAGAGACACGTAGTATATTGCCCAGCCACATAGTATATTGCCCAGCCACGTAGTATATTGCCCAGTGACGTAGTATACAGCACAGAGCCACGTAGTATATTGCACAGCGACGTAGTATATTGCACAGTGATGTAGTATACAGCACAGAGCCATGTAGTATATTGCCCAGCCACGTAGTATATTGCCCAGCCACGTAGTATATTGCCCAGCCACGTAGTATATTGCCCAGTGACGTAGTATACAGCACAGAGCCACGTAGTATATTGCACAGCGACGTAGTATACAGCACAGAGCCACGTAGTATATTGCTCAGCCATGTATGTCACAGGTTAAAAAATAAAAAATAAACATATACTCACCTTCCGAGGGCCCCTTGTAGTTCTGTCGCCTGTGTGCGGTGCAGGCGGCAGCTTCCGGTCCCAGGATGTGATGATGTCGCGGTCACATGACCGTGATGTCATGGCAGGTCCTTGTCACATACCATCCTTAGCACCGGAACCTGCCACTTGCATGGAGCGGTCACCGGAGCGTCGCAAGCAGCGGGAAAGGCGGCGGAAGGTGAGTAAATAATGATTTATTTTTTTTTTTTATTATTTTTAACATTAGATGTTTTTACTATTGATGCTGCATAGGCAGCATCAATAGTAAAAACTTGGTCACACAGGGTTAATAGTGGCGGTAACGGAGTGATTTACCCGCGGCATAACGCGGTCCGTTACCGCCGGCATTAACCCTGTGTGAGCGGTGACTGTGGGGAGTATGGAACGGGCGCCGGGCACTGAACTGACTGCAGGGGAGTAGGGAGGGACTAATCGGACTGTGCCCGTCCCTGATTGGTCGCGGCAGCCATGACAGGCAGCTGGCGAGACCAATCAGTGACTTGGATTCCATGACAGACAGAGGCCGCGACCAATGAATATCCGGGACAGACAGACAGAAGGACAGACAGACGGAAGTGACCCTTACACTATGTTCCAAATTATTATGCAAATTACATTTTTATCAGATTTTCCTAAATGGTTGGTGCAAATGACAGTCAGTCTAATAAAAGTCATCACCCGTTAGATTATACATCGAATTTTATTGAAGAAACCTCCCAATTATAACAGTATAATCTCCAAAATGAATAAAACCTCACAATGCACTGTTCCAAATTATTATGCACAGTAGAATTTCTAAACATTTGATATGTTTTAAAGAACTGACAATGCTCATTTGTGGAATTTGCAGCATTAGGAGGTCACATTCACTGAACAAAAAAGCTATTTAACGCCAAAACATCCCAACAGGCCAAGTTACATGTTAACATAGGAGCCTTCTTTGATGTCACCTTCACAATTCTTGCATCCATTGAACTTGTGAGTTTTTGGAGATTTTCTGCTTGTATTTCTTTGCATGAAGTTGGAATAGCCTCCCAGAGCTGCTGTTTTGATGTGAACTGCCTCCCACCCTCATAGATCTTTTGCTTGATGATCCTCTAAAGGTTCTCTATAGGGTTGAGGTCAGGGGAAGATGGTGGCCACACCATGAGTTTATCTCCTTTTATGCCCATAGCAGCCAATGACTCAGAGGTATTCTTTGCAGCATGAGATGGGGCATTGTCAGCATGAAGATGGTTTTGCTCCTGAAGGCACGTTTCTGCTTTTTAGACCATAGAAGAAAGTTGTCAGTCAGAAACTCTATATACTTTGCAGAGGTCATTTTCACACCTTCAGGAACCTTAAAGGGCCTTACCAGCTGTTTCCCATGATTCTGGCCCAAAACACGACTCCTCCACCTCCTCGCTGACGTTGCAGCCTTGTTGGGACATAGTGGCCATCCACCAACCATCCACTACTCCATCCATCTGGACCATCCAGGGTTGCTCAACACTTATCAGTGAACAAGACTGTTTGGAAATTAGTCTTCATGTATGTGTGGGCCCAATGCAACCATTTCTGCTTGTGAACACTGTTTAAGGGTGGCCGAATAGTAGGTTTATGCACCACAGCAAACCTTTGAAGGAGCCTACACCTTGAGGTTCGAGGGACTCCAGAGGCACCAGCAGCTTCAAATATCTGTTTGCTGCTTTGTAATGGCCTTTTAGCAGCTGCTCTCTTAATCTGATGAACTTGCCTGGCAGAAATCTTCCTCATTATGCCTTTATCAGCCAAACACATTTGTGCTCAGATACAGTCACAAATCTCTTAACAGTACGATGATCACGCTTATGTTTTTGGAAAATTTCTAATGTTTTCATCCCTTCACCAAGGCATTGCACTATTTGATGCTTTTCAGCAGCAGAGAGATCCTTTTTCTTTCCCATGTTACTTGAAAACTGTGACCTGCTTAATAATGTGGAACATCATTTTTAAGTAGTTTTCCTTTAATTAGAATCACCTGGAAAACCAATTATCACATGTGTTTAAGATTGATTTCAGTGAGCCATTGAGCCCTGAGACACAATACCATCCACGAGTTTATTTGAAAAACAAAACAATTAAATCTTTATGACACTTAAATCCAATTTGCATAATAATTTGGAACACAGTGTAGACAATTATAATTCTCAACAGATTAATTTAACCCTTTGTAACCGGGCCAATTTTTACAATTCTGACACTTTAAAAGGAAATAAGTCTGGGACGCTTCAAGGTACCCCACTGATTCTGAGACTGTTTTTGTGACATATTGTACTTCATGATAGTGGTAACATTTGAGTTTATTTCTGAAAATATCGTAAATTTGTCGAAAATTTTGAACATTTCACAATTTTCAAACTTTTAATCTTTGCATCCTGAAACTAAAGAGTTATGTCACACAAAATAGTTAATAAAAGATAATGTTATTTTTATGAATTTAGAAGGGTTAAAAGTTGAGCAGCAATTTCTAATTTTGCCATAAAATCTACAAAACCATTTTTTTAGGGACCACATCACATTTGAAATGACTTTGAGGGGTCTACATGACAGAAAGTACCCGAAAGTGACACCATTCTAAAAACTGCACCCCTCAAGGTGCTCAAAGCCACATTCAAGAAGTTTATTAACCCTTCAGGTGCTTCATAGGAATTAATGGAATGTGGAAGGAAAAAATGAACAGTGGAGAAAATGAACCATAAAATTTGTTGTGCTATTTATGCAAATACCCCACATGTGGTGTAAAACTACTGTTTGGGCGCATGGCAGGACTCTAATAAACCATTTGAGTTTTGGAAGGCGAAATTGGCTGGAAAAGATAGCAGATGCCATGTCCCGTTTGGAGAGCCCCTGATGTGCCTAAACAGTGAAACCCCCCACAAATGACCACATTTTGGAAACCACACCCCTCAAGGAATTTATCTAGATGTGTGGTGAGCATGTTTCACAGAAATTTATAACTTTGAGCTGTGAAAATAAAAAAAAAAACAATTTGTTGTGATGAAAATGTTTTAGCCCAGATTTTTGTTTATTTTCACGATTGTAACAATTGTGCAATTTTTCCAGAGTATTCAGGCACCCCACATTTCTTTGAAAATGACTGCTTGGGCACATGGCATGGCTGGAAAGATAATGAGCGCTATTTTGGCTGGAAAAAGTGGCGGATATGATGTCACATTTGAAGAGCTCCTGACATGCCATAACAGCAGAATCCCCCACAGGTGATCCCATTTTGTAAACTACACCTCTCAAAGAATTTATCTAGGGGAATAATGAGTATTTTTATCCCTCAGGTGATTCACAAACCTATAGGTTAGGTGTCGAGTTCCCACCGTTGCACAGGGGAAATCTCGGACCATGTCCACTGCGGTCTCCCATTCTTCTCTAGGAACAGTGGAGCCTGCTCAGCAGAGACGTCGGTCCCAGCATCTGGCTCAGTCAGATACTGTGCGCTTGGTTACTGCTGCCCTTCCAGGTCCAGCCATTGTAATCAGCACTGATCAGCGGTGATCAGACACTCCTGGGACTAAGTCCTGCTTTTCCTCTACTGAGCATGCCCAAGGGACGACCTCTCATTGGAGGTCGGGGGTCACATGCTCAGGTCCTGTAGCAGCTCCTATTGGATCACTAGGAAGGTCCCAGAGAGCTTCCGCTATAAAAGGTTCACATGGCGGCACGGCCATGCACTAGTATAAACTTAATAACGTGTGTGTGTAGATGAATGACTGTCGATGGATGAAAGCTCCTTAATTATTCCCATTCCTTGTGTTGTTGACTGCTTCTGAATGGTAGACGCTATCTAGCGCCCAACAGTGCTACCTGCACATGTAGCACACGTTACAGTGCCTTTTCGCAGTGCCCATCTAAACGGCACCGTGCGCAATCTGTGCTTTCCTGACAGCCGGTCAGTGTAGGGTGGGAATTCCCGCTTGGACTCTGCATCTGACTCGGGGTGTCCTCAGGCGTGGGCTCAAAAGCCTTAAAAAAAAAAAGCCTCAAAAAAATTTAGTGGGGGTGATTTATAGGGATCCCACTAGTGTCTTGCAGCTGTACCCTGTGACTGCTAACAGGGTGCAGCTTATTTTGGCGACTCTGTGAAACAACAAACTTCGCTTCCTTTCGCACTGGGTGAAGTCTAACCCACGTGTGAGCAAGTTTCCATCCGCCATTACTCAGCAGCAGGTGCCATCTCTGCACGGTGGACCCTGGGCTGCGAAAGCACCTCATATCTACCTCTTTATTATTTGGTGCGTTTTGCTAGCCCTAACACTGTATAGCATTGGGCTGAGTAAATGAAATATTACTATTTTATCCACTAAAATGTTGCTTTGACCTCAAGTTTGCAATTTTCAAAAGTGGTAATAGGAGAAAACGAACAGTGCAATTTGTTATGCAATTTTTCCTGAGTACATCAATGCCGCATAAATTGTAGAAAACTACAAAATGGCTCAAAATGGAAAGAACGCCGTATTACAGTGCAGATTTTCCTGCACTGTTTTGAGGGGAAAAAAAACAAGAAAAAAGCCGAACATGTGATCCAAGATAATTTGGGACAAGAAAGTAAATGGTTAAAATACCTTTATTAGCAGAAGTGGTAAAGGGTAGCACCATGTACAAGAGGTGCCCGCACCATAAAAATAGACAAAGAATTGATATATAAAATATACAAAATCAATAAAAAAGACAACTTCCTTTGTAACAATACAGAAAAAGATGTAAACATTTATACCTCAATAAAAAAGACATATGTGTATATATACCCATATGTATATTCAGTATATATATATATATATATATATATATATATATATATATATATATATTGTGCGATATGAATTTTCAAAAAGATGAAAAATATATATCACATTTTTTAAAAGAGATATTATATATATATGTATAACTATGCGGTGCCATGTGCAAAATACATATATTACTATAGATAATATGAGACATGAGACATGACCCATGATGGAGATATAAAATAACAAAAAATAAATATTGAAGTGGATGTATTTCTTCCAAGAAGCGCAAGAAAAGTGCTGATATAAATATAAATAACTGTGCAAAATAATGCATTAATATATACTTGGTAGAATTTACTAACATCAAAAATGACACGTCATATATGGTGAAAATGAAAAACCAATGAATGGACTGTTTAAAAGGAAGAAAAAATTGGCAGAGCCCCTGGGGTTCCAAAACAGCTGAAACCTCCCATAAGTGACCCCATTTTCCAAGCTACACCTCTCAATGAATTCCATGGGTTCAGTGATCATATTAACACCACAGGTCTGTCACAGAATTTTATGCCATTGGGCAGTGAAGAAAAAATAAGTACATTTTTACCACAAAAAAATTGTTCTAGCCCCAGATTTTACATTTTCACACTGGGAAATGGGTAAAAATGGCCCCAAAATGTGTCACACAATTTCTGCAGAACTTGGCAATACCCCATATGTAGCTACACAGTACTGCTTAGACACACACCAAGACTCGGGAGGGACGGAGCGCTATTTCACTCTTGGAGAACAAATTATTGTAGAATAGTTTCCATACTCCATATACATAAGCCCTAAATGCCAGAAGAGCAGAATCCCCCTCAAGTGACCCCATTTTGGAAATTACACCCCTCTCCGTGTAGTGAGAATATTGACTCGACTCCATAAGTGTTTTCCAAAAACAAGCAGTAGTGGATGTTGCTGAGAGAAAATTGCAAACTCCCATTGTAGTGACCAGTATGTTGCAGTGACCAGTTTGTTATAGTGACCAGTACATTATGCTCATGCTTCTGAAGACATGCACCCATAAATTAGACGGGCTCTCATCGCTACAGAAATGCAAAACATGTGGTTTTGGCACCCTGTGGGACTCAGAAAGGAGGGGGGCATTTGGATTTGTGAGCACAGAATTTGTTGGATTTCCTTTGGGGGGGTGAGAAGCCCTAGAGCTATTACAGAGCCTTGGTACTACCAGTAACATGGAAGCCCCTATATTTCTGTTAACAAATGATGGACCTGAGTGAGGATTTTGTTGTGGATTGAGTTGAAGCTTTTATTGGCAACATTTTACATAATGTTTGGGATCAGATTTATCCTGTGCTCTATGCTGAGCACTCACTTTGAGGTTTCCATTTAAATCTCTGAGTGACGCGATTCAGATGAAATCCCTGAGTGAGGCACTTACTATAATGAGGCAGAAGAGTTTAGACTCTGGCCTCTGTTCAGCCTTGTCCTTCTTTTCAGAGGTGCACAAAACTGTCTGACAGTGCTTTTATGCACAACCTAAAAAGACGGATACCACTGGATCACAAGTCAGACAGAGTCCACAGTGCCTCTATCTGCCTCATTATAGGGAATCTTCCACTGGGGGTTCCATCTGAATCACATATTTCAGAGATTTACATGGAAACCCCAATGTAAGCGCTCATCATATAGAGCAGGATAAATGTGAGCTAATCTGTACTATGAGAGACAGAATGAACAAATCAACAGCAGGTGAAGACTTGGTTTTACTTATTTTTGTCATTCCTCTTGTGGTTTAAGTGATTTTGCAACTTTATTCTTCGGATCAGTATCAGTATCAGGTTTTTTGTTTGGCAGCTGTCACACAAGAAAATACACTTTTTTTAGAAAAACAAGTTTTTGCATCACCATATTTAAATAGCTATAATTTTTCCACATTAATGCCGACACAGTAATGCGAGGGCTTATTTTTTGCGGGAAAAGTTGTCTTTTGTCTTCATACCATTTTCGGGCACATGACATTTCTTGATTGCCTTCTATTCTGATTTTTGTGAGGCAGAATGAACAAAAACCAGCAATTCATTAATAGTTTTTTTTTTTATTATTGCCGTTCCGCCTGTCATAAAAATGATAAGGCAGCTTTATTCTTTGGGTCAGTATGATTACAATTATACCACATTTATGTCTTTTTTTATGTTTTACAACTTTTACACAACTATTTTATAGAAAAAAGAATTATTTTTGCATCATTTTATTCTGAGAGCTATAACTTTTTAATTTTTCCGTTGATGGAGCTGTATATCGGCTTGTTTTTTGAGGGGCAAGATGACGTTTTCATAGGTACCACCTTTATTTCCATTTGACAGGGACACAACGATACCAAATATGTTTACTTTTTTGTTTTTATATAAATATACGTATTTATTGGTTTAATATTTTTTCTTATTTTTTTTTTATTTATTTTGGGATTTTTTTTAAATAGTTTTAAAACATTTTTTAACCTTGTTTTTTACTTAGTCCCTGAATGGGACTTCAATTTTTATTTTTCTGATCACTGGTCTCATGCATTGTAATATACATGTATTGCATTGTATGAGACCTGACAGTTTAAGGCTGGTTTCACACTTGCGTTTTGATCTGCAGCGTGCAGATCTTCCTATATTTAACATTAAAAACGCATGCATTTTTTTTGCATGCATTTTGCTGCGTTTGACAACGCATGCGTTTTTTTTATGCTTGCGTTTTTTTTGCGGAAATGTAACATGTAGTAATTTCTAGTGGCGTTGTTTTGCCGCAAAAAAATGCATTGCTGTCTATGTAAACACATGCGTTTTTAAGCAAATGCGTTTGCTTGCATTAAAAACGCATGCGTTTTTATAGAAAAAAACAAGAATACACACTGACAAGCCACCCCCCACCATCAAGGTGATAAAGGGATCCTAACCCTAACCCTACCCCTAACCCTGACAAGCCACCCCCCACCATCAAGGTGATAAAGGGATCCAAACCCTAACCCTACCCCTAACCCTGACAAGCCACCCCCCACCATCAAGGTGATAAAGGGATCCAAACCGTAACCCTAACCCTACCCCTAACACTATGACAGTCAATACTCTACAAGTTTATATTTTTAGTACTCTATAGCAATACCGTATATCTTGGGGTGTCCACATTGAAAAAGCTTTTTATTAGAAGAATGTCCTGGTCACCGGGTCAACATAATAGCCAATTCCTATGGATCCCTAGGATCCCTAGGGTTAGGGGTAGGGTTTGGATCCCTTTATCACCTTGATGGTGGGGGGTGGCTTGTCAGGGTTAGGGGAAGGGTTTGGATCCCTTTATCACCTTGATGGTGGGGGGTGGCTTGTCAGGGTTAGGGTTTGGATCCCTTTATCACCTTGATGGTGGGGGGTGGCTTGTCAGGGTTAGGGTTAGGGGTAGGGTTTGGATCCCTTTATCACCTTGATGGTGGGGGTGGCTTGTCAGGGTTAGGGTTTGGATCCCTTTATCACCTTGATGGTGGGGGGTGGCTTGTCAAGGTTAGGGTTAGGGTTTGGATCCCTTCATCACCTTGATGGTGGGGGGAGGGTTATCAGTGACCTGGTGACCAGGACATTCTTCTAATAAAAAGCTACCCCTACCCCTAGGGATCCTAACCCTAACCCTAGCTATTTCTATTTCTAGTGGGTTTTCTAGTTGATTTTGATGATTGGCAGCTGTCACACACTTCTCAGCATGCATTTCAAAATCGCAAATGCAAGAAAAAACGCATGTAAACGCGTAAAAACGCTGCGTTTTTTTTTCCACATGCAAAAACGCACGCGTCTAAAAAACGCAGCGTTTGCACGCGTTTACATGCGTTTTTTCACCACCTGCGTTTTTTTTTAAAACACTGCAGATCAAAACGCAAGTGTGAAACCAGCCTTACACTGTCAAATTGCTTGTTAGGGAATGTGCACATGTTCAGTAATTGGCAGTGCTTCGGACACAGCACATGTCCAAAGCACTGCCGGTGATTGAACGCGGGTGAATCCACATGTGCTCACTGAACCGTGCGGATTCACGGCGTCCAATACATTGTACTGATGAAATTTATCTTGTGGAGGCTCGCATCTCGGCAAGATAAATTGACATGCTGCAGTCTGGAAAGATGCGCCACATGTCTGTCGCGGATGAGATGCGAGCGTCTCAGGACGCATAGTGTTTACTTATCGTGTGCACGTACCCTTAGACTCAGCTGCTCGCTAAATCTAACTCTAACAAGCCACAGTAGCTTGCAGACCCAGAGGTCATCACGTGACCTCCGGCTGCTAAGATCCCCTGTGATGTGATCAGATCTCATCCTGATGGGGTGTCGGAAAAGTGAGTAATGCAGTGGTTTCCCTCTGCAATCTTCTAAATGTCAATCTGTTTGGTACATGGATGGGAACTATAATTAGATTTACATATTATTGTTGTAAAATTGCAATGCCTTGCTAATATTTAAAACTTAAATTGTATCATGTTGAGGTGTATAAATACCCTTTTTATCCAGTCATAATATATATATGTATATATGCATCTTTTTTGTATTCTTAAATATCTTAACCTCCACTGTTCCTCAGTCATATGTATATATATATAAGGTCTGGAAGACCAAACAAAATTTCAATGAGAGCTGTTTATAGGATTGCCAGAGAGGCAAATCAGAAACTTCTGATTGACTGCAAAAGACCTTCAGAAAAATTTTGCAGACTCTGGAGTTGTGGTACATTGTTCTCTTCAGGGACACCTGCACAAATGTGGCCTTCATGGAAAAGTCATTAGAAGAAAACCTCTCATGCATCCTCCCAAAATTCAGCAGCAAAAGTATGGAAAAGAATGTCTAAACATGCCTGATGCATTTTGGAAAACAAGTCCTGTAGACCTCCAATGACTTTAAAATAGAAATCTTTGGCAATAGTAATTAAAAGGAATGTGTATAGGAAAAAATGGCACAGCATTTCAGGAAAAGAACATCTTGCCAACCATTAAACATTGTCAGGACTCTGAACATTTTTATTACCTTTTGTGCATTACTGCCCTTTTCCAAGATGGTGTCTTTGGTCTCATGTGCACTGTGTCTTCCTGCTATAAAACTCCACCCCAGCCTTCAGTCTGTGCTAGAGTATTCTGCCTTGCATCCAGCTCCTGACCCTGGTGACTCCTTGCCTATATACCTGCTCCTGTGAACCTGTGTGGTGATCCTGCTACTCTGCTCTAGTTCCTGCTGCATACACCAGTTTCCAGTAATTCTCCTTCATCTGCTGCTTGTGTTTTCTTCCATCTGCATTTGCTGGACATGTAAGCTGTTTGCTGCTCTGCTTAAACCTGAGACTATTAACCAGGCCTCCCTGGTTGAGCTAAGATATTATTTGAACTGCTTTATAAGCATAGCTATCTGTGTTTGGACTAAGCAAGGACTTATTCGTGTCAAGTATCCTCAAGAATAATTATGCTTCATAGACTTTCTGCATGATTGCATTTTCCTCTGAAGTTCCCTATAGACTGTTAAGCTGCGTTTAATATTTACACCAAGTGTTGTGGACTTGAGTTTCTCTCTGCACCTGTTTGAATCACCATGTGATAATATAGACTTTACCACTTATAAAACTGTGTCCTGCAGTTGTCTTGTTCCACGCAAAGAGTCTCCTGAGTTATCCCCTATAATTATTACAAACATGGAGGTGGTTCAATTATTCAATTATGCTTTAGGGTTGTATTGCAACCAATGGAATGGGGAACATTTCTAGGGGAGAGACAAGAATGGATTCAATGAAATTTCAGCAAATTCTTGAAGCAAACATAACACCATCTGTAAAAAAAAGCTGACGTTGAAAAGATAGCTTCTACAAATGTATAATGATCCTAAACACCTGTCAAAATCCACAAAAGACTACCTCGAAAAGGTGCAAGTTAAAGGTTTTAGAATGGCCCTCACAGGCCCTCCTTATCTGAACATCATTGAATATCTGTGGCTAGACCTCAAAATAGCAATGCATACACGATGACCCAGGAATCTCACAGAAGGTGAAACATTTTCCAAGGAAGAATGTATGAAAATCCCTCAAACAAGAATTGAAAGACTCTTGCCTAGGTACAAAAAACGTTAACAAGCTGTGGTACATTCAAAGGGTGGTACTACTAGGTACTAACCATGCACGGTGTATGAACTGTGTCATTGTTAATTGTAGGCCTTTTGGAGATCATTTCAGTTTCAATTTGCTAAACTGTTTACAATAACAGTAATTTTGACCAGGGGTGCCCAAACTTTTACATGCCACTGTATATACTGTATATATTTTTTAATATACCTTTTTTGTTTTCCTGTATGTGTATGTGTATATATATGTGTATATACTGTATATATATGTGTATATATATATATATATATATATATATATATATATACATATATATATATATACACATATATACACACATATATATATATATATATACTCGAGTATAAGCCGACCTCCCCAAATTTTGCCACAAAAAACTGGGAAAACTTATTGACTCGAGTATAAGCCTAGGGTAGAAAATGCAGCAGCTACCGGTAAATTTCAAAAGTAAAAATAGATACCAATAAAAGTAAAATTAATTGAGACATCAGTAGGTTACGGGTTATTGAATATCCATATTGAATCAGGAGCCCCATATAATGTTCCATACAGATCATGAAGGGCCCCATAAGATGCTCCATACAAAATACGCCCCATATAATCCTGCACAAAGGTTAATAATGGCCCCATAAGATGCTCCATAGACACATTTGCCCCATACAATGCTGCATAAAGGTTGATGGCCCCATAAGATGCTCCACACATTATGGCCCCATGAGATGCTCCACACATTAGGGGCCACATGAGATGTTCCACACATTAGGGCCCCATGAGATTCTCCACACATTAGGGGCCCCATAAGATGCTCCTCATATTATGCCCCATAAGATGCTCCACACATTTGCCCCATTTGCTGGTGCTGCGATTAAAATCATAAAAAATCACATACTCACCTCTCTTCGCTCTGGCCCCCGGCACTTGCGATAGTCACCTTCCACATTCCATCGCTGCACGCTGCTCTGTCTTCCATCCTCCGCACTGACTGTTCAGGCAGAGGGCGGCGCGCACACTAATCGCGTCATCGCGCCCCCTGACCTGTACAGTCACAGCCAGAGGACGGAAGACAGAGCAGCGTGCAGCGATGGAACGGGAGACAGGTGACTATCGCGCAATGCTCCCCCTCCCCTGATATACTCACCTGCTCCCGGCGTGGTCCCTGGCAGCGTCTCACTGTCAGATGGTCTCTGGGAGCCGGCAGCATCAGCGGTCACGTACCGCACATTACAGTCATGAATATGCGTGCATATTCATGACTTTAATGAGCGGTACCACATGACCGCTGAACACAGGAAGAGCTGCCCGGAGACCATCGGAGATGCAGGGACAGCGCCAGGAACAGGTGAGTATTGTTATGATCCGGTGACCTTGGAGCCACATGAGACTTTCTCAGGAGTAGGTGGAACCTATACTGACCGCAAACCCTAAACTGACACCGCAACTAAAAGTAGCCGTGGGGTGTACCTAACAATCCTAGACACCTCGACACAGCCGGAGGACTAAATACCCCTATAGATGGAAATGGGAATCCTATCTTGCCTCAGAGCAGAACCCCAAAGTGTAGGCAGCCCCCCACAAATATTGACTGTGAGTATAAGAGGAAAGACACGCAGGCAGAAAACAGGGTTTAGCAAAAGAGGCCACTCTAGCTAAATAGAAAGGATAGGACAGAATGCTAAGCGGTCAGTATTAAAACCCTGAAAATATCCACAGCAGATAATACAAAAATTCCACCATCTAACTAAAGACATGGAACGTATATCTGCATCTCCTGAGAATCTAACTTGACTGGAAAAATCCTGACACAGTCTAAGCTGGACAAGAAAAAACAATAAATAGCTCTGATCTGTAAAGCACACAGCATGTGTGCTGCAAACAAAAAACAGACACTTATCTTTGCTGATTTGGTAGCAGGGCAGAAGGAACAGGACTGAGATCCAAAACGTCCTAGAACAATGGACAACTGGCAGGGAGTAATGAATCCTGCAACCTTAAATAGCCCAGTCACCACTGCAATCAGCAGGGACACCTGCCCAGGATTGCAACCCAGGGACAACTGCACTACCACCAACAACCACCGGAGGGAACCCAAGAGCAGAATTCACAACAGAGTATATCACAGCCGCTGCTCCCCCTCACCCGCCGACCCCACACCGACACTGACTCGAGTGTAAGCCGAGAGGGTCACTTTCAGCCCAAAAAAGTGGGCTGAAAATCTCGGCTTATACTCGAGTATATACGGTATATATATATATATATATATATATATATAGTACAGACCAAAAGTTTGGACACACCTTCTCATTCAAAGATTTTTCTGTATTTTCATGACTATGAAAATTGTACATTCACACTGCAGGCATCAAATCTATGAATTAACACATGTGGAATTATATACTTAACAAAAAAGTGTGAAACAACTGAAAATATGTCTTATATTCTAGGTTCTTCAAAGTAGCCACCTTTTGTTTTGATGAATGCTTTGCACACTCTTGGCAATACAAACCTTGAAGGCTACAACTTATTCATAAAAGACAGGCTTAGCAAGAGGGGAGGAGGTGTTGCATTGTATGTTAGGAAAGTGTATATCTCAACAGAGACCCAAGCTTCAGAGAGTGGTAGCTCTGTAGAAACTGTTTGGACAAGAATACAAGGAGAGAAAAACAGAAAGGACACTATTGTAGGTGTTCACTATAGACCACCTGGACAGACTGAAGATATGGATAAACTCTTTTTACATCAGATGTCTTTGTTCTCAAAAATATGAGATGTTTGTTGGGAATCTCTCTCATTAAAAGTTAATGGGTCCAGAAAATTCTTATCTTCTCTAGCTGACAACTTTATCTTTTACAAGGTAGAAGAGAGAACAAGAGGATCTGCTATCTTGGACCTAATACTTACCAACAGATTGGAATGGTTGAGGAATAAGGCTAGGTTCACATTGCGTTAGGGCAATCCGTTTAGCGCTAGCGCTAGCGGATTGCGCTAACGCAATGTTTTTTTAGGGGCCGCGTTAGGGGTCGCGTTAACGTCCCCGCTCTCGCAGATCCCCGATCTGCGAGAGCGGGGAACGGACCTCGGGCGCGCCGCGGACGCTACAAGCAGCGTCCGAGGCGCGCTACAAAAGAACGGCACATCGCTAGCGCGAGCCGAAAAAAGGCACGCGCTTGCGATGCGCTAGAGGGAAACTTCACATTGCTGTCAATGAGCACGCTAACGGACCCGTTGCACGGCGTTAATTGCGACATTTTCGCCGTGCAACGCTGTCCGTTAGCGTGCACACATTAACGTAATGTGAACCTAGCCTAAAGGAGGCTGGGAATTTCGGAGGCAGCGATCATGCTACCTTAGAATTTTTGATTACAAGAAGAGGAAGACCAGCCAGGACTCAAACTTTATGGTTGGTGTACAAAAAGGTACATTTTAATGGACTTAGAAAGAGGGAAAGAAAGGTCCAATGGCTGGATGTTCTAAAGGACAGAAATGTCCAAGACGCATGGGAGATTTTGCTACGTGAAATTCTCACTTCACAATCCATAACAATCCTGAAAAGAAGGAAGAATTGGAAGCATATAAAGAGACCAGAACGGATGAACAGAGAACTTAAACACTTGCTAAAAAGGAAAGTTAGATCAAATGGAAAGAGGGAGGAATATCTAAAGAAAAATATAATGCTGTTTGCAAGGAATGCAGGGTAAGCATTAGACAGCTAAAGACAGTAATCAAGTGAGGTTTGCAATGGAGACTAAAAGCAGTAAAAAAAAGTATTTGGGGAATATGTGAAAAGGAAATGAAAAGTCAAAGATGCTGTAAGATTTTTACAGGATGAAAAAGGTGAGAGGATGGTTTAAAAAATCCTGCATTGAGTCGGAGGATGGACATGTTGACCCTGGAGGTCCCTTCCAGCTCTAACATTCTATGATTCTATCTATGATGTTTGTAGTGGGGAAAGTGTTTGATGCACTGCCAATTTTGCAATTTTTCCCACCTACAAAGAATGGAGAGGTCTGTAATTTTTGAAGATGGGTCGTGGCTGCGTCTTCCAGCATGACAATGACCCGAAACACAGCCAAGGTAACTAAGGAGTGGCTCAGTAAGAAGCATTTCAAGGCATAGACAGTCTCCAGACCCGAATCCAATAGAAAATCTTTGGATCAAGCTGAAACTCAATGTTACCCAGTGATAGGCCCAAGATCTGTATGGAGGAATGGGCCAAAATCTCTGCTGCAGTGTGTGCAAACTTGGTCTGTAATTGCAAACCTCTGTAAATGCAAACATAAATTTCTGTACCAAATGCTATGCTCTGTTTTTATGTTGTATCAAATACTTATTTCTTGCAAATTTATTACCGTATTTAAAAATCATACAATGTGATTTTCTGTTTTTTTTTAAGATTCTGTCTCTCACAGTTGAAATGTACCTAAGAAAAAATTACAAACCTCTCCAGTCTATGTAGGTGGGAAAACTTGCAAAGTGCACAGTGTATCCAATACTTATTTTCCCCACTGTGTATGTATAAATTATATATATGTGTGTGTGTGTGTGTGTGTGTGTGTGTGTGTGTGTGTGTGTGTGTGTGTGTGTGTGTATATGTTTTTGTTTTATTTAGTATTTTTTTTTGCTAATTTTTATATTCAATCATTTGTCTTTAATTTAAACTACATGTTAACTCATAATGTGTTTTAGACGTCATCCCCAACCCCTGTATAAGGAAGGAGATGATTCCTTTCCTGTAATGTCTGAGAAAGGAGTAGGTTCTACTCTGAAATGCATTGCAATCAATTGGCATTTTTTTATGTTTACTATCTGGATTAACCTTCGTTAGTGACAGAACCCAGGATCAACCGACTCTTCTCTCCTTTACTTATTATGAGTTGTACAGGGTGTAATAATGTGGGAACACGCCAGTGCATATGCTCTAAACATATCCATAAGACCCTCTTGGATTCCATCGGGCTGAACTTTCTTTTTTTATTTTACTACATTTAATAGCGTAGTTGACTTCACTATTACTATTAACCCGAACTGTAAAGTTCAGGACCGTACACATAGTGTTCGGTCACACGGTCCAGAAAACGGGTTTCCATGTGAAATCCATGTTACAGTTTGGGTCCAGTTCGGGTTGTAAAAAAAAGCAGAAAATTAATAATAAACATTATAATTATACTTACCTGTCCAGCGATGCAACCTCCCGTCCCGCTGTCTCCCGGCCGCATCTGCTTCCTGGGCCGCTGGTTACCTTCTGTCAGTATTCACTGCACTCGGCAGTCATCAGCTTTTTCCGGCAGTGTTCGTCCCAGTAGGTCTTCTAGGCATCTCCTGTCAGGAAGGGGGCCATCACTTCTGTCCACTTTGTCAATGGCAAGCTCTCCCGCTCTGCAGTGCAATCGAAAACAGTGGGGAAGGCCTCAGGACCCATCTTCCGGACTTTATACCATGCCTCCGCACGGATTGAGGTTGCTGGTAGGGCGGCCTGTCGCGTAGATGCGATCTGCTGCATTAACAGATTGTTTGCCTGCTCCCATTGCTGGTGCTGCTCATGTTGCCGCTGCTGAGTGAGGACCAGCTGCTTCAGAAGTTCCTCCATCTGGTCAGCAGGTTTGAGCTGTATCGTTGCCGGCTTTATTACAGACATGCAGCACGCTTTGGGTTATATCTCAGTTCACACTTCAACCATATGTGGTGCAGTGGGGTTGGTACAGTGTGACAGACAGGCAGGGAGTTCACAGCACATGTGTTTAAAGGGAACCTGTCAGTAGATTTGGCCGCTATAAGATGCGGCCACTGCCTTTTATTCTATAATGCTGTAGATAAGCCACTGGTCCGACCTGCAAGTGAAGAAAAATAAGTTATATTATGCTCACCTGGGGGGTGGTCTGGTCCGATGGGTGTCTCAGGTCCGGATCCAGTGCCTCCCATCTTCTTGCGATGCCGCCCTCCTGCTTCTTCATCGCTCCCCGGCATCGGAGCTCCTGCGCAGGCATACTTTTCCCCCGAAGAGGGCAGAGTAAAGTACTGCAGTGCACAGGCGCTGGGCCTCTCTGACCTTTCCTGGCACCAGAGCAGTGCAGTACTTTACTCTGCCCTCAAAAGGGCAGAGAAGTACGCCTGCGCAGGAGTGCCGATGCCGGGGAGTGATGAATAAGCAGGAGGGCGGCATCACAAGAAGATGGGAGGTGCCGGACTTGGACCTGTGACACCCATCGGTATCGGACCGCCCCCCAGGTGAGTATAATATAACTTATTTTTCTTCAATTGCAGGTCGAATCGGGGGCTTATCTACATCATTATAGAATGCTGTAGATAAGCCCTGAGAGGCAGTGGCCGCATCATATAGCGGTAAAATCTGCTGACAGGTTCCCTTTAATTGTCTAAACTCACTCAGTGTACCGTACACGGTATCCTCCGGATTGCAGCCGGGAGACAATACAGTTCATAAATGTGTCCTATTGCCGAGGGCAACTGCACCACCACATCACGCTGCGGGCAGTTCGCTCTGCTGGTTTTGTGCTACCTAACACAGATGGAGCTTTTTCAGAGCCGACTGATCCACAGATTGCCAACTCCAGAGTGACACACCCAAACCCTTCCTTCAGGACTTTTCTACACTGGGCCACTTGTAAGATCCAGGAAACTAACTGGCCCCACTACCTTCCTGCAGTCCGTTTTAAAAATAAAAGCCCATACCAGGTTTTCTTGAACAATTCCTTGGCCACATAACTTGACCAGGTTCATGCTTACTTTTATTCTGCCTTGTGATTCACAGGCATCCTGCTGTGACCACAAGGCACTCCAGCGGATCTAATACGCTTCTGAGCGCATCCTGAAGGACACATAGCGACCCTCACAAATAACACCAGTTGCTGCCTCACAACATATATATATATATTTCTACGCTTAATGTCCCCTTTTATCTCAAGTAGGATTCCAATCAATAGCTTCTTATACAAATATCTTGAAAGATCTCACTTTCACCAGTTTCTTCTTCTTACTAGTTTCTACATTCAGGAGTCACACACTCATGCTACACAACACCAAGTTAAGAAGGTTAGCGGCACACTTACTAGCACTGTACACCTGTCTCCTTCTGTATCACACATTGACCTTCATTACAGTCATGGTAGTTCCGTGATGACGGATCGCAGTGAGAAATGCAGGTCAGACCTTCAGAAGTGATCACTTCTGTGTAAAACTCTTGAAGCTCAAGAGGAATTTCCTCTGTACAATAATCTGTAAGAACCATTAAAAAATATTAATTTCATGTAATGTAATGAGAATAATTGAAAGCTAAAAAATTGCTTTATTCTTACCTTTTATTTTCTCTTCTGTAACGTTTCCATATGTATTATCATAACTATAACATGTCATATCTGCAGGAGTAAGCACAGATAACAGTTAATGGTTGTGTCACATTGTAAATTGTCACAGAGCTCCAGATCTTCACTTCACAGAACAATGGAACTGCATGGTAAAGTTCTGGCTGTCTAACAGTGCCGGAAGAAGATTAAAAAACAGCCCTGCCACATTGACTCAACAGCCCACATACAATATAGCCTTTCCCTGACACCAAAAATAAAGTGCAAGCTTCCCATGACATAATTTTATTTGTCACAAGGCTCAACATTCTAAAGAGGTTGACTAAAAATTCTGAACTGGGAGGTAAGTAGGGATTATAATTGTTATTATTATTATTTATTTATATAGCACCATTAATTCCATGCTGCTGTACAGGAGAAAAGGGGTTACGTACAGAGTTATAGATATCGTTTACAGTAAACAAATTTCCAATGACAGAGAGGAGAGGACTCTGTCCTTGTGGACTTACATTCAACGGGATAATGGGGAGGAGACAGAAGGTTGGGGGAGTGGAAGCTCTGGTGGTGGTGAGGCGGCAGCTCTGGTGGTGGTGAGGCGGCATCTCTGGCGGTGGTGAGGCAGCAGCTCTGGCGGTGGTGACACAGCAGCTCTGGCGGTGGTGACGTGACAGCTCGGGTGGTTGGTGAGGTGGCAGCTCAGGTGGTTGGTGAGGTGGCAGAATGGTTATTGCAGGCTGTAGGCTTTCCTGAAGAGACGAGTTTTCAGGTTGTGTCTGAAGGATCCGAGGGTGGTGGATAATCGACGTGTTGAGGCGTGGAATTCCAGAGGATGGGGGATATTCGGGAGAAATCTTGAAGTCGGTTGTGTGAGGAACAAATAAGTGTGGAGGAGAGTAGGAGGTCTTGGGAGGATCGAAAATTACATGAGGGGAGATATTGGGAGATTAGTTCAGAGATATCGGGAGGGGACAGGTTGTGGATGGCTTTGTAGATCAGTGTTAGCAGTTTGAACTGGATTCGTTGGGGAATTGGGAACCAGTGGAGAGATTTGCAGAGGGGAGAAGCAGGAGAGTAGCGAGGAGAGAGGTGGATTAGCCAGGCAGCAGAGTTGAGGACAGGCTGGAGTGGTGCAAGAGAGTTAGCAGGGAGGCCACAGAGGAGGATGTTGCAGTAATCAAGGCGGGAGATGATGAGGGCATGCACAAGAGTTATAGTAGATTGTGGGCTGAGGAAGGGACGGATTCTGGCAATATTTTTGAGTTGGAGGCAACAGGAGGTGGCAAGAGTTTGGATGTGCAGTTTGAAGGACAGGGCAGAGTCGAGAGTTACCCCAAGGCAGAGGATTTCAGGTGCAGGAGAGAGCATGATGCCGTTTACCATAATAGATAGGTCAGGTAGGGGGGATACGCGAGATGGGGGAAAGATGATGAGTTCGGTTTTGTCTACATTGAATTTTAAGAAGCGAGAGTTGAAGAAGGAGGATATGGCTGATAGACACTCTGGGATTCTGGACAGCAGAGAGGTGACATCTGGGCCAGAGAGGTAGATCTGAGTGTTGTCCACATACAGGTGGTACTGGAAGCCATGGGACTTTATGAGTTGTCCTAGGCCAAGGGTATAGATGGAAAAAGTAGGGGCGCTAGGACAGAGCCTTGAGGGATTCCAAAAGAGAGAGGGCGAAATGAGGAGGTAGTTTGGGAGTGAGAAACGCTAAATGTGCGGTTGGAATGATATGAAGCAATCCAGGACAGGGCAAGGCCTTTGATGCCAAGGGAAGAAAGAATCTGTAGCAGTAGGCAGAGGTCGACTGTGTCAAAAGCAGATGATAGGTCGAGAAGGAGGAGAATGGAGAACTGTCTGTTAGCTTTGGAGGTTGTCAAGGAGAGAGTTAGATGAGAGGTGGGAGGAAAGTTGAGCATGGACATGCTGCTCAAGGAGTTTGGAAGTAAACAGGAGCAGTGATATGGGGCGATATCGAGGAATCAGGAGGCCCCTTTTGCTCATTAAAATTGTTAGGTCTAATATTGGGGTTCAGCCATGAGGCCCTATTTGCCAACTCAAATTGCTTGGTATAAAACTGTGTTGCAGTCAGGATGCCCCATTTGCTAATCCAAATCTTTGGGGCTAAAACTGTATTGCAGTGAGGAATCAGGAGGCCCCATTTGCTCTTTGGGATAAAACTGTGTTACAGTGAGGAATCAGGAGGGGTTTATCCAGGAGGCTCTATTTGATAATTCAAATGATTTGGGACAATACTGTGTTGCAGACAGGAATCAGGAGGCCCCATTTGCTCTTTAAAATCGTCAGGTCTAATACTAGGGTTCAGCTAGGAGGCCTAATTTGCTAATCCAAATAGTTTGGGATAAAACTGTATTGCAGTCAGGAATCAGGAGTCCCCATTTGCTCATCAAACCATTAAGCCTACTATTGGAGATCAGCCAGGAGGCTCCATTTGCTAATCCAATTTTTTTGAGAAAAAACTGTACTGCAGCCAGGAATCAGGAGGCCCCATTCGCTCATCAAAATAGTTAGGCCTAATATTGGGGATCAGCCAGGAGGCCCTATTGGCTAATCCAAATAGTTTGTGCTAAAACTGTGTAGCAGACAAGAATCAGGAGACCCCATTGCTAATCAAAATCATTAATCCTAATATAGGGGTTCATCTAGGAGGCCCTTTTTGATCATCCAAATCGTTTGGGATAAAACTGTGTTGCAGTCAGGAATCAGGTGGCCCAATTTGCTCATCAAAATCGTTAGGCCTAATATTGGGATTCAGCCAGGATGCCCTCTTTGCTAATCCAAATCTTTCAGGCTAAAAGTGTTGTTCAAGCACACTATCTAAGAAAATAAATAGTGATTCTTCATTTAGTGACAGGTGATTGGCAAGTGTGGGCCTAAGTTTAAAAAGAAGCTTAAAAGAGGACAAGGGTACACACAACATGTGTGGAAAAAAGTGAGATTATTGTGGAAGGGGGAATAGGCTTGGTGTTTGACATGTACGTGGGTTAGGTGTTAATGTTAATGAAAGCTCAGCTGATCAAACACCATCCTATCAAAAGAGTACTGACAACATCTGTTACTGAACGGGGCACTGGACACCTTTTCTTTGGCAACTGTGCAGCACTACGCCTTGCAGATGAGGCTCAGAAGGAGCATGTGCTCCAGTGGATGGCAAGCACTGCATGAAGTGGCCTCTTCTCCTCTTCCTCTACCGTAACATGACACACAGTGCAATCCTCAGAGGTGGTACTATATTCACCCTTGTTTTCCCCCACATCACAAATTTCCAACCGCCCAACTGACTGTGGGGAACCACAGATAGGCCAGTCTGCAGAGCTGTTCATACATTCTGTTCCATGGGCATCAGAGGTCTCCTCCAAAGATTCACGTAATCCAGAGGAGGAAAGCATCTGCACCGATTCTCAACATTTTTCCTGTTGAATACGGGGCTGAATAAAGTAGGATCCATGCAAAACCCAAACCCTCATCATCAGACATTAACACCTGAGGGTGGAGGTTCTACTGATGACTCAGATACCAGATGTGCATGCTGACTGTACTGTGCTATCAGGGAAGGAAGAGGAGGAGGGTGTAATAATTATAGGGGATAACTCAGGAGACTCTTTGCGTGGAACAAGACAACTACAGGACACAGTTTTATAAGTGGTAAAGTCTATATTATCACACGGTGATTCAAACAGGTGCAGAGAGAAACTCAAGTCCACAACCCTTGGAGTAAATATTAAATGCAGCTTAGCAGTCTATAGGAAACTTCAGAGGAAAATGCAATCACGCAGAAAGTCTATGAAGCACAATTATTCTTGAGGATACTTGACACGAATAAGTCCTTGCTTAGTCCAAAACACAGATAGATATGCTTATAAGGCAGTTCAAATAATATCTTAGCTCAACAAGGGAGGCCTGGGTAATAGTCTCAGGTTTTTGCAGAGCAGCAACAGCTTACATGTCCAGCAAATGCAGATGGAAGTAAAAACGAGCAGCAGATGAAGGAGGATTACTGGAACTGGTGTAGGCAGCAGGAACTCAGAGCAGAGTAGCAGGATAACCCCACAGGTTCACAGGAGCAGGTATATAGCCAGGGAGTCACCAGAGGTCAGGAGCTGGATGCAAGGCAGAACACTCTAGCACAGACTGAAGGCTGGGGTGGAGTTTTATAGCAGGAAGACACAGTGCACATGAGACCAAAGACGCCATCTTGGAAAAGGGCAGTAATGCACAAAAGGTAATAAAAAATGTTCAGAGTCCTGACATTGGGTGACTCTCAGCGCAAGGAGTGGGAGAACAGAGAGGATGACAATGAGGTTGTAGATCCCACTTGCTGTGAACCCAGAGACAATCAGCTGAGTAGCTCAGCAGAGGAGTTGGAGGAGGAGGAGGAAGATGTTACGCTGCGGCTTCTCGCACAGACACGGAGTAATGCAACCATGACAAGCACTGCATGCTCAACCACAACTATGGCTGTGGCCAGCACCAGCTGGGAGTCTGCCGTTGCAGAGGCAGGAAGATTTGCCTAGCTTGGACCTTTTTTGAGACCTCAAAGAATGACCCAACTCACGTTATGTGCCAACTTTGCAAAAAATTACTCAGTAAAGGCAAAAATTGCAATAATTTTACTACTACATGTATGAACCGGCACAAGCGCAATCAACATGCCTTAGTCTGGGAATCACACTGTGCTAAAATGTGGACTAGTGGGCCTCGCCAACCACTGGCAATCCCATCAACTACATCTGCTGCTTCGTCCTCCTCTATCACCATGTTAAGTGTTCTCACACAGGTTTCCAGCCGCAGAACCTTCACTTGTTTACCCCTTACAAACAGGGTGAGTGAGAGCCCTTCAGCTGTTATGGAAGTGGAGATACCTGCTGTTTTTATTTCACCAAGAACACCACATCTTTCTCAATCCACCATAACATCTCCACATGTACCTTACTCACAGTCCAGCAGTTTGTCATGTTCACCCTAGTCCACCCTCTCAGCACAGCAGCATATCCTCAGTCCTGCAATTGTGGTCACGTAAAAGAATGTTTCTTCCCACACATACGAAACCTAAGAGCCTGAACTCCTCCATCTCCAATAAGAGCTTGAACTCCACCATCTCCAATCTGTGGGCCACAGAACTGCTGCTTTTCCGCCTGGTAGACAGACTGTTTCCAAAAGTTGATGGCCCTCGCAGTCCCTTAGGACCAGTTGCCCAGTCGCCTTAATCTGGAGATGAAGGGGATAATGATCCTCTCTCTGTTTCCCATGGTTGGCGGGAGGGGATTAAGCAAGCAAACTTGAGTATTAACCTGCCACCAACACATCATGGACCTCAAGGAAACAATCGACACATGAGCGCCTTTTTAATGCATTATCTTCAACATGATGCCCGTGTTTTTAGGGATAGAAATAGTCCTGACTACTGTTAGATCCATGGTATAAGATTAGTTTTTGCCTGATTCCCCCCCCCCTTGCAACACAGTTCTAGACTTCCAACCCCAGAGACTGCAAGGAGTCACCGCAAAAATAGTAGCAGCAGCAGTGTAAGTGGAATAAGCAATTTCTGTGAGTTATTTGACATGTTTTAGACCAGCCCATGAACCAACAGAAAAGAGTGCATGTCTGACATGTTGTGAGCAACTGGAGAGGATGGTGCAGGAGTATATCGAGCTCAATATCAATGCCATCAGCGAGAATTTGGACCCTTTTGCATTTTGGTCATCAAAAATGGAAGAGTGGCCTGAGCTCGCCTGTCACACCTTGGGTGAATGTGTGTTCAGTGCTGCTGGTGATGTAATGACGGATAAGCGCATTCAGCTTTCCCCTGAAAGTGTAGACTACCTAACTTTCATCAAAATGAACAAGTCGTAGATTTCCAATGACTTTTGTCCCCCAGTTGCAGACTGGGCAAACTCGGCAATGGTGACACTAAAAATGACATGCATTGATCTCGCGTTATTGCAGTCACACCTATATCGATGCTTCTCTGCATGTTGTTGCTACTGCTAGTGTTGAGCATTCCGATACCGCAAGTATCGGGTATCGGCCGATACTTGCGGGTATCGGAATTCCGATACCGAGATCCGATACTTTTGTGGTATCGGGTATCGGTATCGAAACAACATTAATGTGTAAAATAAAGAATTAAAATAAAAAATAGGGATATACTCACCTCTCCGACGCAGCGTGGACCTTACCGAGGGAACCGGGAGCCTTCTTTGCTTAAAATTCGCGCGTTTCCTGCCTTCCGTGATGTCACGGCTTGTGATTGGTTGCGTGCCGCCCATGTGGCCGCGACGCGACCAATCACAGCAAGCCGTGACGTAATTTTCAGGTCCTGAATGCCTAATTCTAGGCATTCAGGATTTGAAAATTACGTTACGGCTTGTGATTGGTCGCGTCTCGGTCACATGGGCGACGCGACCAATCACAAGCCGTGACGTCACGGGAGGCAAGAAACGCGCGCATTTTAAAATTACGTCACGGCTTGTGATTGGTTGCGTGCCGCCCATGTGACCGCGACGCGACCAATCACAGCAAGCCGTGACGTAATTTTCAGGTCCTGAATGCCTAGAATTATGAATTAGGCATTCAGGACCTGAAAATTACGTCACGGCTTGCTGTGATTGGTCGCGTCGCGGTCACATGGGCGGCACGCAACCAATCACAAGCCATGACGTCACGGAAGGCAGGAAACGCGCGCATTTTAAGCAAAGAAGGCTCCCGGTTCCCTCGGTAAGGTCCAGGGTTCGTCGGAGAGGTGAGTATATCAATATTTTTTTATTTTAATTCTTTCTTTTACACATTAATATGGATCCCAGGGCCTGAAGGAGAGTTTCCTCTCCTTCAGACCCTGGGAACCATCAGGGATACCGTCCGATACTTGAGTCCCATTGACTTGTATTGGTATCGGGTATCGGTATCGGATTAGATCCGATACTTTGCCTGTATCGGCCGATACTTTCCGATACCGATACTTTCAAGTATCGGACGGTATCGCTCAACACTAGCTACTGCTAATGATGTTACAAATAATTTTTTGAAATGTGCAGACTCCAAGTTGGGTTACCATCTGGTGGGTTGCCTGTAGTGGAAAATGTGTCAAGGTCTATTATACAGTTTCTACTCCGTGGAAATTGATGCCACTTTAGTGGTGTGTGGCAATAATATTTTCAAATGTAGAGATTCCCAAGTTGAGTGTCCTTCATGTGTGTTCCCTATAGCAGCAGGGCTCTTAGACCGGCAGGACTGCACTTACTTTCACTCAAATATCTGTGTTACTATCCTTACATTTTTCTACCAATAGTACTGTATGAAACTAATGTTTGTGCCATCTGAGTGTGGCTACGAAAAAAATTGAGCTGTTGCATGAGGTATCCGGGCTCCCAGCAAAGAAGGCTTGCACTACTCCCTTAACCACCAGGTCTTAACTGAAACTTCAATTCAAAGCTCTAAATGCTGACTCAGACCCTGATACCTCATGCATGGACCATGGGTGACTGCTGCTGTGCCATTAGCAAATTTGTACTGTGGGTCAATTGATGCCACTTTTCATTGCATCTGTTCCTAATTTTAGCTTTTGGGAAGCTTTTTGTCATCCTTGAGGTGTTGTGTATACCTTTGGTCTTGCCTCTCATTGAATTTAATGGGGTACGGGTAAGTTCGACAAACAGGTTCAGCAAATATTGTGACATTCACCAAGCCGAACCAAACCAAACCTTGGAAGGTTCGCTCATCTCTTGAAGTAAGCAGCACTTATGATGGCATATCTACACATACCTGTTAGGAAGTGTGCACATTTAGCAGGCATTATTTTATCAGAATAGAAAAAGCCTAGTGTTCACGTGTCCTTGTAGGTATGTGCACAAACATGACATCACCAGCACCACTCCACCTCTTGATGCATAAGTGAGAAACCTTTATAGGTTGCATTCACACACTGCTGTGTTTTTTGCAAGAATTTTTGAAAATTGTGGCAAGACTGTGCAGTTTTGCCACTACTGTTGCAAAATCAAATGTCATAATGTCAAAGCTCTAAGTTTTGATGATTTTTAAGTTTTAACATAGCCATGAAGCACATTTTGGCTTGCTACAGGTGTACAATATTAGAACCACCATCACTATATGAACGCAGTAGTGCCAGACCCACCATCAGTACATAAAGGTAGCGCCAGACCCACCATCAGTCCATGAATGCAGTGACAGACTCACTGACAGCAAATGGATGCAGCATATATACATGAACGTCTCAAGTGGCCCAGTGTACTGGCATCTGGCCGGTAGGGCTTGCTGCCAGGCCTCGCCTGCAGTCTACATTCACCACTAGGGGGAGTTTATTGTAGATGGAGTTACATAGTTTTAATTGACCTAACTTATAAATCTGTATGCAGTAAACACACAAGCTCCCTCTAGTGGTGGTTATAAGCAGGCAGAAATATTTATTTAAAAAAAGTCAAATTTTAAATTAATTTTAAAGGAATTGTTCACTATGGGAAAAACCCTGCTTAATCAATTCAGGACCCCAATTAAAGTAAAAAAGTGTATAATATTGGCACCATTATTCCTGGCAGTCACATGACTTTCTTGTCACGTTCTGGATGCAGCTGATCAATGGCCGATCTTCAGCTGTAGCCTTTGCAATTTTAGAGCAGGGATGTCCGCCCTGATGGAATATTGAATAGATGCAGCTGCTGAGTGGCCACTCACTGGTTGCAACCGTCATATGACAAAAAATTATCTTGTGACTGCCAGTAATAGTTGAGAAACACGTGATGGTGTCTCCACGGTGTTGGATGTTTTGGTCTCCCCGAGGCCAATCATCTGTGCCTTTACAGCCTTTTTACTAGGCACTGCTCCTAGTAGCCAGATTCCTACTCCACACTGATGAGGGGCAAACACCCCAAAACAGCTGTCTATGGATGGATACCATGCTTGGCATAGGTGGTTTTCCTTTATTGGACGTTTTCCTTTATTGGATGCTGCCTTTCCCGTGGTTGTTCCTTCCCGGGGAAAGGTCTGGCTATTCACTGCTTGCGTTGAGAAACACGTGATGGTGTCTCCGCAGCTACTCTACATGCATTTGCATATTTCCCATAAGGGATGGGGGCAGTGTTCTGCATCACTGCGTTGAGAAACACATGATGGTGTGTCTGCGGTGTTGGATGTTTTGGTCTCCCCGAGGCCAATCATCTGTACCTTTACTGCCAGTAATAGCTGCACCAACAGTTTTTTTTAACTAATTTCAACAAAAGTAAAGGTGGACCTATCTGTATCATCACTCTTTACTGTACATTTAGCCTGTGCTTTGGCTCATCATTTTCTGATTTCTGATAAATGATAAATGTTATCATGAAAAATTCAACTACTTAAAGAGAACCTTTCAACAAATTTTTCCTGTTGAACCTTTCCATACAATGTAATAACTGCAGACTGGAATAAAACATTTTTATTTTTTTTGTCTCTCCACTATGGAGATATTAACAATTAAAATATTTGATACCTAATGAGTTAACTTTGTTTAGTAAATGCGAGTGTTATCAGATAGTTTTCACTGGGGGCGTGTACTTCTTTCTCCTGTGTGTTTCTGCCTGCATACGATTAATAATAATAATAATCTTTATTTATATAGCGCCAACATATTCCGCAGCGCTTTACAGTTTAACAGTTTCAAACACAACAGTCATAGGTAACAATGTTAACAGCACAGCAATAAAGCAAAATAAGACGACCCTGCTCGTGAGAGCTTACAATCTACAATGAGGTGGGGAGATACAAAGCACAGGTGTGTATTTACAATGATGTATTTACAATGATGGTCCAGCCATCTTCAGGGAGTGGGGGGTAGATGAGATAGTGAATGGGCTACACACACACACACACAAACATAAAATGACTGATTAGGGAACGTGATAGGCCGCTCTGAACAAATGAGTTTTGAGTGAGCGCCTAAAGCTATGCAAGTTGTGGATGGTCCTAAAATCTTGGGGTAGAGCATTCCAGAGGATTGGCGCAGCACGGGAGAAGTCTTGGAGTCGGGAGTGGGAGGTACGGATTAGTGCAGAGGTTAGTCGAAAGTCGTTTGCAGAGCGCAGCGGTCGGCTAGGCCGATAGACAGAAATGAGGGAGGAGATGTAAGGGGGTGCCGCACTGTGGAGAGCTACGATTGGGCAACTCATACAGGGAGAAGTATATGCTCACAGAGATAAATTTTGGAATGACACCCATTTGGACTTAACAAAAGTTAACTCACTACATGCTAAATACTTTGATTGCTACTATCTCCTCAATGGAGAGGTGAAATAAAAAAATAAAAACAAGTTTTATTCCACTCTGCAGTCTCCATTACGCCATGTGTCCAGTTCAACATGATAAATTTGGTGAAAGGTCCTCTTTAAACACATTTAGAAAGTTAGCACATCATTAGGTCTATATACCGTAGATGTCGTGTCCTAGTGCCACACACAACGGTGAGCACAATACATGCAGATGGATACTGCATTTATATACACTTTGTCACAGTTTTCCTGTTTTAGAAATGTAACCTGACAAGTTTAGATGAGGAACTTCTTAACATGTTTGACCCAAGTATTATTTTAAGCACAGTGATGACAACGTTGATGTACTCACTTGTATCTGTGCAATTAGTATTCTTTAGAATTTCAACCTTTTCCTTAACTTGCTCAAAAATGTGTTCATATCGTTCTGACACATCAGCATTTTCCGTATATTGAATTTCCACAATCACTTTATGGTCCACTATGATACTCCCACTCCTGTCAAAGTCAAATATGAATTATTAATAGGTTGTCATTATCTAATGTCCACCCAACAGTCCAGACAGCGATGATGGTGGAAATTCTGTAGACTTAATCATATTTCACACACTCACTTAAAACATGTCAATAGGAATATGATTCTGGATAATTGGGTTCTGACCACTTTGACAAAAATTTGGGGTCAATTTTGTGTTTTACAATTGAATGGCTGCATATTTATGATATGTCATGAAACACAATGGAAGGAACATTTAGCTATGTAGGTGGAAACAAGCTTACTATTGTGCACCAACATCAACAAGAACGTTTATATGATAACTAAATGTAGATATTGCACAATATATCATGTAAGTGTTGCTCCAATTTAATCAAACATCAGATACAATCCATACATACACAATCAATATTTTATTGAGAGACAACAGAATAAAACGTTAATAGTAAAGACATGGAACAATGAAAGCAAGGGGAGTCCAATGAGAGATAAGCGATCAGATATTTCCTGACAGCAGGATTTTGCTAAACAAAGTAAAGGCATGGCCATGTTTTGCACTGTAATACAGATTAAAATCATACTATGGTGAAGAAATCCATTTTGTGCTTTTTGTTTAATCAGCGCTAACGGTAGTTTTTTTTGTAATGATATTTCCATTCATTGAGGCAGGACTGTCGGTAGGGTCTTTTCTTGGTGATCTAGCAAATCTGTCTGCCTCTCATGTATGGATGATAGTGCACTGATTCATCAATGACCTGCCTCCTATTTTAAATCTTGCACCAGCACAGTCATTTTTGCTACCTCTGACAAAACATCCCCGTTGGGCAATTCCTTCATTTACGTCGGATCTGCTCCACTGATATTGATTTTGAGAGCTGAGCGGAGGAACTAAAGATGTGTTTTTTGGCATGTGGATATAGTAGGCAAATAATTAAAAAAGCATACCATAGAGCTAAATACTCGTCTCGTAATGACCTGCTTTATAAAACTAAGTCCCGTGCCAAATACAACGGTGACATTTGAGATTCATTACTATGTACCATTCACACTCCGGGAAGATGCGTTCGGCATTGGAAAAAGCATGGCCGATCTTAAAGGTTGATCCCATTATCAGTAAAATTTTTTGAGGCTCTTTCTTCCCTGTTGCAGCACCGCGGCAGCTTATTATTGGTCTCAAGCATGTCCCAAGGTATTTATACAGCATCATTTAGTGCTCGAACATGTACTTTATAGATATCTGGGCGGCTGACTTAGTTATGCTCTTGATTGTCATAGTCATTAGGCTCTTCCCTCAGGAAGTCCTTTCAATTTTTGACCTATTAGCATTGTGGGTCCATTATTCCTCCATGTTTAAGAGATATATCAGAATCTCTTTTGTGACATCTACTCACCACAATCTTTGAGCATATGCCGCGTTTTCAGGCTGCAATAAGGTATTGTTTGGATTTTCATGTGTTTTTCATCAGTACTTTCTCCATGCTGTGATACTGATTTCTTTAGCTGCTATCCCCTATTCACTACTTTTGTCCATTTATGTATTTTGTATATATATACTTGATAATAAACTGATATTGATTGCTCTTTATACCTCTATTGTTTTGGTGTGGTATTTCGATTGATAATTTACTTATCCGACTTTTTGACATTTTGTCACCGCCCCATTACTTAGTGCGATTTTTCATAGGTTTTCTGTTTTGACCTAGAGGTATGCCCTCTGTTGGTCGAGAGGGCACTCTTGTTTAGGTGTTTTTTACCTGATAGGCCTTCCATTACATTTACGCATGCCAAAAACTTACGAGACTATTGTACTAGGAGTCTGTTATGATCCTTAGTGGCTGAGGATCACAAAACGGACTAGCTAAGTTAATGAACATAGAAACGAGCTCTAGGGAGGTGGTAACTGGACTGACCGCAAACCTGATCCTAACCAAACACACTAAAGGTAGCCGGTGAACGTGCCTAAATTCCTGGACGTCTCGACGCAGCCTGAGAAACTAGCTACCCCTAGAGGGAAAGTAAGACCTCACTTGCCTCAGAGAAATAACCCCAAAGATATAGGAAGCCCCCAACAAATAATAACGGTGAGGTAAGGGGAAAATACAAACGTAGAAATGAAAACAGATTCAGCAAATGAGGCCCGCTAATACTAGATAGCAGAAGACAGATAGGGAACTGTGCGGTCAGTAGAAAACCCTATGCAAAATATCCACGCTGAGAATACAAGAACCCCCACACCAACTAACGGTGTGAGGGGAGAAACTCAGCCCTCTAGAGCTACCAGCAAGCAAGGAAATCACATATTAGCAAGCTGGACAAGGAACAAAAATAAACCAAGAAACATATGAACACTGATGATCAAAAAATGAACAAACAGAAACTTAGCTTCTCTTGAAGAGACTGATAACGAAGGAATGCAGGAGAGCTCAAAATAGCACTGAATACATTGACAGCAGGCAAAAACTGAAAGTCCAGGTGAGCTAAATAGGAAACCAACTACCAGATAACGAGACAGCTGATCCCAGCCACAAACCTGCAGAAAGACACAAAGAGCCACCAGAGGGAGCCCAAAGACAGCACTCACACAGTACCACTTGTGACCACCAGAGGGAGCCCAAAAATAGAGTTCACAACAGTACCCCCCCTTGAGGAGGGGTCACCGAACCCTCATCAAGACCCCCAGGGCGATCAGGATGAGCCACATGGAAGGCATGAACCAAATCGGCCGCATGAACATCAGAGGCGACAACCCAGGAATTATCCTCCTGACCATAGCCCTTCCACTTAACCAAATACTGAAGCCTCCGTCTAGAAATACGAGAATCCAAGATCTTCTCCACCACGTACTCCAATTCGCCCTCAACCAGCACCGGAGCAGGGGGCTCAACAGAAGGAACCACAGGCAACACATACCTCCGCAACAAAGACCTATGGAACACATTATGAATGGCAAACGATGCTCGGAGGTCCAAACGAAAAAACACCGGGTTAAGGATTTCCAAAATCTTATAAGGACCGATGAAGCGAGGCTTGAATTTAGGAGAGGAGACCTTCATAGGCACATACCGAGAAGACAGCCATACCAAATCCCCAACACGAAGTCGGGGACCCACACCGCGACGGCGGTTGGCAAAGCGCTGAGCCTTCTCCTGTGACAACTTCAAATTGTCCACCACATGGTTCCAAATCTGCTGCAACCTATCCACCACAGAATCCACCCCAGGACAGTCAGAAGGCTCAACCTGCCCCGAGGAAAAACGAGGATGAAAACCAGAATTGCAGAAAAAAGGCGAAACCAAAGTAGCAGAAGTAGCCCGATTATTAAGGGCAAATTCAGCCAATGGCAAAAAAGTCATCCAATCATCCTGATCAGCAGAAACAAAACATCTTAAATACGTTTCCAAGGTCTGATTAGTTCGCTCGGTTTGACCATTCATCTGAGGATGGAAAGCTGACGAAAAAGACAAATCAATGCCCATCTTAGCACAAAAGATCCGCCAAAATCTGGACACAAACTGGGATCCTCTGTCCGACACAATATTTTCAGGGATGCTGTGCAAGCGAACCACATTCTGAAAAAATAAAGGAACCAAATCGGAGGAGGAAGGCAACTTAGGCAAGGGCACCAAATGGACCATTTTGGAAAAACGATCACACACCACCCAGATGACAGACATTCTGAGATACTGGAAGATCCAAAATAAAATCCATGGAAATGTGCGTCCAAGGCCTCTTCGGGACAGGCAAAGGCAAAAGCAAACCGCTGGCACGAGAACAGCAAGGCTTAGCCCGAGCACAAATCCCACAGGACTGCACAATGGAATGCACATCCCGCGACAAGGAAGGCCACCAGAAGGACCTAGCCACCAAATCTCTGGTACCAAAAATCCCAGGATGACCTGCCAACACCGAAGAATGAACCTCGGAAATAACTCTGCTGGTCCATCTATCTGGGACAAACATTCTCTCTGGTGGGCAACGGTCAGGTCTATCCGCCTGAAATTTCTGCAGCACTCGTCGCAAATCTGGGGAAATGGCAGACAAAATCACTCCCTCTCTGAGGATACCCGCCGGCTCTGAAACTCCCGAAGAGTCAGGCACAAAACTCCTAGAAAGAGCATCAGCCTTCACGTTTTTCGAACCAGGCAGGTACGAGACCACGAAATCGAAACGGGAGAAAAACAACGACCAACGAGCCTGTCTAGGATTCAGCCGCTTGGCAGACTCGAGATAAATCAGATTTTTGTGATCAGTCAAGACCACCACACGATGATTAGCTTCCTTGAGCTAATGTCGCCACTCCTCAAATGCCCACTTCATAGCCAACAACTCCCGATTACCAACATCATAATTCCGCTCGGCAGGCAAAAACTTTCTTGAAAAGAAAGCACATGGCTTCATCACAGAGCCATCAGAGCTTCTCTGCGACAAAACAGCCCCTGCTCCAATCTCAGACGCATCAACCTCGACCTGAAAAAGAAGAGAGATATCAGGCTGACATAAGACTGGAGCTGAAGAGAACCGGCGCTTCAGCTCCTGAAAGGCTTCCACGGCCGCAGGAGACCAATTAGTCACATCAGAACCCTTCTTGGTCAAATCCGTCAAGGGCTTAACCACGCCAGAAAAATTAGCGATGAAGCGACGGTAAAAATTAGCAAAACCCAAGAACTTCTGAAGACTCTTAACAGATGTAGGCTGAGTCCAGTCATGAATAGCCTGGACCTTGACTGGGTCCATCTCAATAGTAGAAGGAGAAAAAATAAAACCCAAAAAGGAAACCTTCTGTACTCCGAAGAGACATTTTGAGCCCTTCACAAATAAGGCATTAGCACGCAGGACCTGAAATACCATCCTGACCTGCTTCACATGGGACTCCCAATCATCAGAAAAGACCAAAATGTCATCCAGATACACAATCATAAATGTATCCAGATATTCTCGGAAGATGTCATGCATGAAGGACTGAAACACAGAAGGAGCATTAGAGAGTCCAAAAGGCATCACCAAGTACTCAAAATGGCCTTCGGGCGTATTAAATGCTGTTTTCCATTCATCCCCCTGCTTAATACGCACAAGGTTATACGCACCACGAAGATCTATCTTGGTGAACCAACTGGACCCCTTAATCCGAGCAAACAGATCAGACAAAAATGGCAAAGGATACTGAAATTTGACCGTGATTTTATTTAGAAGACGATAATCTATACAAGGTCTCAGAGAACCATCCTTCTTGGCCACAAAAAAGAATCCTGCACCAAGAGGGGAGGAGGATGGACGAATATGTCCCTTCTCCAAAGACTCCTTTATATAACTCCGCATCGCGGCATGTTCTGGTACAGACAAATTAAAAAGTCGTCCCTTAGGGAACTTACTACCAGGAATCAAATTTATAGCACAATCACAATCCCTATGAGGAGGCAGGGCACCGGATCTGGGCTCATCAAATACATCCTGGTAGTCCGACAAAAACTCAGGGACCAGGAGGTGTAGTACAGCCTTGCGTAGACAAATGAGGAAGCGCTGTAGGCAAGGCTTCTCCAGGAGGGCTCCCTGCAGTACGGCGCCTTCGCATCGTAGCAGCACCAGCGCTCCCTACATCAGCGAGTATCTCGCCTTGCCTACAGCGCTTCCTCATTTGTCTACGCAAGGCTGTACTACACCTCCTGGACCCTGTCTGATATTGGAACCATTCGTGGGCCCATTCAGACACGCTGTGTATTCCAGTGTTCAAAATCCTGTCTGATGAAGGTCCTATGTTGGGACCGAAAACGTTCATGTTGAACTGGATGCACTGAATAAATCATGTTTTACTTCACCACAAAGTTCTCCTGAGTGCCAAGTATATTATTGCTTATGTACCACGGGTTGGATACCTAACTTGAGCACCTCCCAAATACCCAGAGTGCCGTGCTTTGCTACATTTTAAAAACTCAGGGACCTCAGAAGGAGTGGAAGAAGCAATTGACACCAAAGGAGCATCGCCATGAATCCCCTGGCAACCCCAACTTGACACAGACATAGCTTTCCAATCCAGAACTGGATTACGGGCCTGCAGCCATGGCAGACCCAAAACGACAACATCATGCAAATTATGCAGCACAAGAAAGCGAATCACCTCCTGATGTACAGGAGTCATGCACATGGTCACTTGAGTCCAATACTGAGGCTTATTCTCAGCCAATGGTGTAGCATCAATTCCCCTCAGTGGAATAGGGAATTCCAAAGGCTCCAGGACAAAACCACAGCGCCTGGCAAACGACAAATCCATCAGATTCAGGGCAGCACCTGAATCCACAAAATCCATAACCGAGTAGGATGACAAAGAACAAATTAAAGTAACAGACAAAATGAATTTAGGCTGTATAGTACCAATGGTGACAGGTTTAGCGATTTTTTTTAAGCGCTTAGAGTATGCTGAGATAACATGAGTAGAATCACCACAGTAAAAGCACAACCTATTTTGACGTCTATGACTTTGCCGCTCAATTCTGGTCAGAATTCTGTCACATTGCATAGACTCAGGTCTCTGTTCAGAAAACACCGCCAGAGGATGCGCAGATTTGCGCTCCCGCAAACGCCGATCAATCTGAATGGCCAAAGCCATTGAGTCATTCAGACTTGCAGGCGTGGGGAACCCCACCATAACATTCTTAATGGCTTCAGAAAGACCTTCTCTGAAATTTGCAGCCAGGGCACACTCATTCCATTGAGTAAGCACCGACCATTTCCTAAATCTTTGACAATACACCTCTGCTTCATCCTGACCTTGAGAGAGGGCCAGCAAAGCCTTTTCTGCCTGGTTCTCAAGATTAGGTTCCTCATAAAGCAGACCAAGCGCCAGAAAAAACGCATCCACATTCAGCAATGTAGGATCTCCTGGCACCAGAGAGAAAGCCCAATCTTGAGGGTCGCCACGTAACAAGGAGATAACAATTTTAACTTGCTGAGCGGAATCACCAGAGGAACGAGGTCTCAAAGATAGAAATAATTTACAATTATTCTTAAAATTCAGAAACCTAGATCTATCTCCAGAAAACAACTCAGGAATAGGTATTTTTGGCTCTGACATAGGGCTATGAACAACAAAATCCTGAATGCTTTGCACCCTTGCAGCAAGATGATCCACACTAGAAGTCAGACTCTGAATATCCATGTCTGCAGCTGAACTCAAAACCACCCAGAGATTAAGGGGATGAGAGAAGCTGGACAGACTGCAGCAAAGGAAAAAAAAAATTGTACTCATGACTTCTCTTATCCCACTTCTGGGATGCATTAAACACTTTTCGGCCTGCTGTACTGTTATGATCCTTAGTGGCTGAGGATCACAAAATGGACTAGCTAAGTTAATGAACATAGAAACGAGCTCTAGGGAGGTGGTAACTGGACTGACCGCAAACCTGATCCTAACCAAACACACTAAAGGTAGCCGGTGAACGTGCCTAAATTCCTGGACGTCTCGACGCAGCCTGAGAAACTAGCTACCCCTAGAGGGAAAGTAAGACCTCACTTGCCTCAGAGAAATAACCCCAAAGATATAGGAAGCCCCCAACAAATAATAACGGTGAGGTAAGGGGAAAATACAAACGTAGAAATGAAAACAGATTCAGCAAATGAGGCCCGCTAATACTAGATAGCAGAAGACAGATAGGCAACAGTGCGGTCAGTAGAAAACCCTATGCAAAATATCCACGCTGAGAATACAAGAACCCCCACACCAACTAACGGTGTGAGGGGAGAAACTCAGCCCCCTAGAGCTACCAGCAAGCGAGGAAATCACATATTAGCAAGCTGGACAAGGAACAAAAATAAACCAAGAAACATATGAACACTGATGATCAAAAAATGAACAAACAGAAACTTAGCTTCTCTTGAAGAGACTGATAACGAAGGAATGCAGGAGAGCTCAAAATAGCACTGAATACATTGATAGCAAGCAAAAACTGAAAGTCCAGGTGAGCTAAATAGGAAACCAACTACCAGATAACGAGACAGCTGATCCCAGCCACAAACCTGCAGAAAGACACAAAGAGCCACCAGAGGGAGCCCAAAGACAGCACTCACACAGTACCACTTGTGACCACCAGAGGGAGCCCAAAAATAGAGTTCACAACAGGAGTCACTATGAGAGACAACAGGTGACTACCTTCTTGGACAATTTTCCACGTGTGGGTGGTTGTGTTCCATGTGGCAGATGTATAGCCTGCTTCAATGTGGATCATTGCGACTCATTTTTTTATTCAAGTGGCACTAAGAGTTTTAATTTTAAACAACGTATTTCATGTACCACCAGCTATGTCATATATTATGCTACCTGTCCATGCGGACTTATTTATGTTGGCCTAACCACACAGCAACTAAAAGTTCGTATAAGAGAGCACATCCTTGGAATTCAGGCTGCCATTGCCCACACGGACAGTTCCACCCTCAAAACACATCCAAGCCACATTAAAATCTTTCATCAATGCCACTTTGCTGAGGGTGCGTGGTATTGATGATCTGTAATCCTTTCACCAAGTAAAGAAGTAGTCATTTCTCCCTCCATCCTCCCCAGCCATCTCACCTTCTCCTATGAAATGTTTCTTCACATTTAAGCCATTTTTTCCAGACACATGGCCACATCATGTCCTATCCTACTCCCACCTTCTAACACTCTGTCTGCTGCCCACCATTGCTGGTGACATATCCCCAAATCCTTCGTCAGGGGGGAAATCCTCCGAAACGTACGACGGGGTGCACAGGCATGGGACTCAGCAGACCCTTCAGGTATAATTTCTCATATATACACTGTGTTCCAAATTATTATGCACAAAGAGTTTAGGAGTGATAAGGTTAGAATTTTTTTGTTTGTCATTTAAACTCATTGATGGTGATGTGTGTCAGGGCTCTTTATATCACTGAAAGCAATTGCAGATACCTGTGCAAATTAGTTTGGCCGGTGTGTCCAAATACAGGCAAGACTACTTAAGAAGGCTGTTCCACATTATTAAGCAGCCTACATTTTTTGCCAAAATGGGAAAGAAAAAGGATGTGTCGGCTGCTGAGAAGCAACAAATTGTGGAGTATTTAGGTCAAGGCATGACTACAATCAACATTGCCAAGACACTTCATTGTGATCATCGTACAATCAAGAAGTATGTAGCTGATTCCCAGCACACACGTGTGCGTGCTGATAAGGAAAAATTGAGGACTCTTTCCTACAGGCAATTGCATAAGGTTAAAAGAGCAGCTGCAAAAATGCCTTGTCATAGCAGCAGACAAGTTTTTGAAGCTGCTGGTGCCTCCAACGTCCCCAGAACAACAAGATGCAGGGTCCTTCAGAGGTTTGCAGCTGTGCGTAAGCCATCCTGTCGACCACCTCTATCCACTGCACACAAGCAGAAACGGCTCCAGTGGGCCAAACGATACATGAAGACTGATTTCCAAACGGTTTTGTTCACCGATGAGTGCCATGCAACACTCGATGGTCCAGATGGATGGAGTGGAGGATGGCTGGTTGATGGACACCCCATGAAAACACGGCTAAGGCGCCAACAAGGAGGAGGTGGAGTAATCTTTTGGGCTGGAATCATGGGGAGAGAGATTGTCGGCCCCTTTAGGATCCCTGAAGGGGTAAAGATGAACTCCATAATCTATGTGGAGTTTCTAAAACAACACTTCTTGCCATGGTTCAAGAGGAAGAACCATGCTTTCCGCAGCAAGATCATTTTCATGCATGATAATGCACCGTCTCATGCTGCAAAAAACACATCTGCATCTCTGGCTGCTATGGGCATAAAAGAGGACAAACTTATGGTGTGGCCACCATCTTCTCCTGACCTCAACCCCATTGAGAACCTCTGGAGCATCATCAAAAGGAGCGTCTATGATGGCGGGAGGCAGTTCACATCTAAGCAACAGCTCTGGGAGGGGATTCTGTCCACATGCAAAACAATTGAAGCAGAAACCATCCAAAAACTGACAAATTCAATGGACGAGAGAGTTCAGAAGCTTCTTTCTAACAAGGGGTCCTATGTGCAAATGTAACATCACCTAGAATAAAGGTTTCACTTGAATACTGTTTGATTTCATTTTGTAATAAGCTGATAATGCTTATAACTTCACAACTGAACATTTTTTTGTTCAAAATAAAAAAAAAGGTTGAAAACTCTGTTGTGCATAATAATTTGGAACATGCATTTTGAGTGTTTATTTTTATTTAAAAAATATACTGTTTTCATAGGCAGTTTGTTCCAAAACATTGCAATTATACTAGAATAGTAGATGACTGGAAAAGAACAATGACTGCAATTCAGATAGGTAATTTAGAGAAAATATGAGGAAATATTATTTGCATAATAATTTGGAACACACGCACTTCAGGTTCACTTTATATCTCGGTCAGTAGTTGATCTTGGTTGATGTTATTTACACCTATGCACTATGTTGCACTTTTGATAATTTATTATTGTATATTTTAGCTAATATGCACACTATTCACTTTAATTAATTAATTTTTTTATTTCTTATTTTTGCACAGGCACAGTGAGGTGCATTGCTGCTATCTTCTAATGGTTGCTGCTAATGATTAGAACCATATGATTCATAAGTTTTTTCATATTCCCGTTCTTGCGCACATTTGTAATTTTATTATTTATATTGTGTAACCCTCTGCCACATCTATTTAATAAAGGCATATTTTTAATCCTATCTTGCCTGTATGCTTTTTGGTGGTATTCATGTTCTGTATTTGCTTTGGCTAAACCCGTACTTGTATAGTGGATTCCACTAGTCTCTCACAGTACACCTTCACATCCCTCTGTCTTATCTAGATGTATGTAATATTGAAAATATATATATATATATATATATATATATATATATATATATATATATATATATATATATATATATATATATATATATATATATAATAATTGTTAGGATAGTTGTGGGTGTTCTGTATATTTTTAAAAAAATGGTGCAGTTGATGGAGCATGCGCGATCACATCTATAAGTCATTACTCATAGTTCTCAATCTGTGCATGCGCTGCCTATCGTGTGCCTATGACCAGTGTGGGAGAACTCGGAGTGATGACTTGTAGATGTGATCGTGGACGCGCCACTGACTGCGCCATTTTCTTGGGAGACCTGCTGTTTTATCGGAGGCTACAAAACTTACTGCATCGGAGCAAGAGTTAAAATAGGAGGCAGATTGCTGATGAATCAATGCCTATCATTGATATGCATGAGGCAGATGGAGTGGATACAGCAGATAGAAAATACTCTACCTACAGTCCCGCTCTGAGGCATGGAAATATCACTACAAAACATCTCAAACGCTGATTAAACAAAATTTACAAAACAGATTTCCTTATCAAAGATATAATTTTAATCAGTATCACAACACCAACATGATCATGCCTGTACTTTACGTATCAAAATCCGGCTGACAGGTTCTCCTTAAGAACGTCTGATAAAGGGACTCCTAAAGTGTCACCTTTTTATGGTAGCAATTTCAACTTCCTTGACCAGGTGCAGTTGAACTTCAGGATTTTGGCATCAGCTATACAATGCGCAGTGCTTACTTCAGTGATTGTCTATAACTTGGCGAAGTTGAGCCCTCTGGAGGAATAGCGGCCTTGTCAATGGTCTATACTCTGTTATAAAGGAAGAAACCCTGGTCTACAATCTTCAGATGTTGGAACAGGTTCTATGTTTACAAGTTGTCCTCCTATTAATATGGAGTGTGTAAAAGTCCCATACAAGAACAATTTTAATGCCTCCAAACATTGACCCATTGCTGTAGTGAATTTTTTGAACACTTGTTGCATTTAGTGGAACAAAATTGGTGTTGAGGTACAAGTAATTTGGGCACTACCATATTACGACACTAAAATAATGAGAATTAATAGCTGTGTATTAACTGTTTTAAAGGGAACCTGTCACCTGAATTTGGCGGGACCTGTTTTGCGTCATATGGGCGGGGTTTTCGGGTGTTTGATTCACCCTTTCCTTTCCCGCTGGCTGCATGCTGGCCGCAATATTGGATTGAAGTTCATTCTCTGTCCTCCGGAGTACACGCCTGCGCAAGGCAAAGGGTGAATCAAACACCCGAAAACCCCACCCATATGACCCAAAACAGGTCCCGCCAAATTCAGGTGACAGGTTCCCTTTAAATGATATCTACATACAGTGGGGGAAATAAGTATTGGATCACTTGCTGATTTTGTAAGTTTGCCCACTGACAAAGACATGAACAGTCTATAATTTTAAGGGTAGGTTAATTTTAACATTGAGAGATAGAATATCAAAAATAAAATCCAGAAAATCACAAAAGCACAGCAGTGAGATGTTTTTGTAGTTGATGATGAAGTTTGTGCACATGTCAGGAGGAATTTTGGTCCACTCTTCTTTGCAGATCAGCTCTAAATCATTAAGATTTTGAGGCTTTCGCTTGTAAACTCGAAGCTTCAACTCCCTCCATAAGTTTTCTATGGGATGAAGGTCTGGTGACTGGCTAGGCCACTCTATGACCTTAATGTGCTTCTTTTTGAGAAACTCCTTTGTTGCCTTGGCTGTATGTTTTGGGTTATTGTCTTGCTGGAAGACCCAGCCATGACCCATTTTTAATGCCCTGCAGGAGGGAAGAAGGTTGTCACTCAATATTTTACGGTACATGGCTCCATCCATTCTCCCATTGATGAGGTGAAGTAGTTCTGTGCCCTTATCAGAGAAACACCCCCAGGACACAGTGTTTGCACCTCCATGCTTAACAGTGGGTACGGTGTTCTTTTAGTCATACGCAAATTTCACTACCTCCAAACACGACGAGTTGAGTTAATGCCAAAGACTTCAATTTTTGTCTCCTCTGACTACAGCACCTTCTCCCAATCACTCACAGAATCATCCAGGTGTTCATTGGCAAACTTCAGATGGGCCTGCACATGTGCCTTCTTGAGCAGGGGGACCTTGCGGGCACTGCAAGATTTTAAACCTTTATGGCGTAATGTATTACCAATGGATTTCTTGATGACTGTGGTCCCAACTGCCTTGAGATCATTAACAAGTTCCCCTGTGAAGTTTTAGGCTAACCTCTCACCTACCTCATGATCAAGGATACCCCACGAGGTGAGATTTCGCATGGTGCCTCAGATCGATGTCGATTGACAGTCATTTTGTATTTCTTCCATTTTCTTACTATTGCACCAACAGTTGTCTCCTTCTCACCCAGTGTCTTACTTATGGTTTTGTAGCCCATTCCAGCCTTGTGCAGGTCTATGATCTTGTCCCTGACATCCTTATAAAGCTCTTTGGTCTTGCCCATGTTGTAGAGGTTAGAGTTTGACTGATTAATTGAGTCTGTGGACAGGAGTATTTTAGAAAGGTGACTATGTAAGACAGCTGCCTTTAATGCAGGTAACGAGTTGATTAGGAGCGCATGACTGGTCTGTAGAGTCAGAACTCTTAATGGTTGGTAGAGGATCAAATACTTATTTCTCACTGCAAAATGCAAATACATTTATATATTTAATACAATGTGATTTTCTGGATTTTATTTTTAATATTCTATCTCTCGATGTTAAATTAACCTACCCTTAAAATTATAGACTGTTCATATCTTTGTCAGCGGGCAAACTTACAAAATCAGCAAGGGATCAAATACTTATTTCCTTCACTGTACATGTAGATCCTCATTTGTGGCCTACACTTTTTTCTTGGGTCCAAAGGCCAACAGTGAGGTTAATGGTGAATGTTATGTACAAGAGCAATGCCCTCTTCAACTCATCTAACCAAAAAATGAGGTAGCTTACCTTATATCCAGAATTTCTACATCTTTATATCCTTCCAAATCTTTATAGACTTCCCTCATCTGTGAAAACAAAGAGTAAGATTAGAACACGCTGAAACTATGGCGAATGTGTAATTTTCAGGCTTAAAATGATTGTTCTCTTTCAGATAATATTCTACCCAAGCAGACGTTTGTTAAATAACAGCTTCACTGTACTCACCTTCCTTGGGTCCACTGGGAAGTCTCTGCCCCTTTTTTGGTGTATGGCATTGGCCGCGACACTGACGTCACGTCGACGGCACAGCAGCCATTCTGTGAACTCATAGGCTTTGAAGGATAGCTTTCCATCTACACGGGCAGAGTCACTGAGCTCAGTGATTGTCTAACGTGACATCAGTGCTGCCACCATGAGATGTGTCCTGCAGTGGCTTGCTCACCTCTCCCCATTGTGAACATGTGCACACTCAGTCAAGTGGACATGGGTATGGGGTACGAAAAACTATCATCATCCTTTCTACTTACCTCTTCTTTAAACTCTTTTTCAAATTCTTTATATTCTTCTGATTCATTGCTTTTATAATTCTCATCAAAAGGTTTATTGGTGATCTTTAATTCCACATTCACAATAGTATCTACGGACTTTGCTGCAAAAAAAACAAAAACTCAAAAATTGTAATTTTCAAAACGTATGAAATATATCAGTAATGCTAAACAATCTGAATAGGTATATATTTATTATCCGACTATGAAATATTATCAGACTCTGGAAATTGACGTGACGTCATGAGCAGGCGTGACCAGCCTCCACAGACAGCGGTCACTCATCAAGAGTGACTGGGCTGTGGGCGGCACTGGGGGCTGCAGGGATGTGCTGGGGGCGGGCGGGGCTAGGCAGGGTTGTGTACGAGGTGATGTGATGGGTGGGCACGGGGGGTCTGCGTGCTGGCGCCGGGCAGTGCGGTAGGGCTGCGCCGTGATGTGCCAGCGCCGGGCGGTGCGGTGGGGCTGCGCCGTGATGTGCCGGTACCAGGTGGTGCGGTAGGACTGCGCCATGATGTGCCGGGCGGTGCGGTGGGGCTTCACCATGATGTGCCGTGCCAGGCGGTGCGGTAGGGCTGCGCTGTGATGTGCTGGCGCCGGGTGGTGCTGGGGTCTTTGGTGTGCTTCTGGCTGGCTGGCGGGCGGTCATTGGTGTGTATCTCTGTGTGCAGGCATCGTCCGATGGGACTACAAGTCCCATTGGGCTCTGCCTGGTACGGTGACAGTGAGTGACACAGCCAATGATGCGACAGTATTAGTCCCATCATCCAGCTAATATGTTAAAAAACAAACAAACATACATTACACACATACAGTACATGCAAAATACATACAACATACAGACATACAACACACATACAGACATACATACAACACACATACAGACATACAACGTACAGACATACATGCGACCATGTGAACATGTGACATGCACCATGTGGCATGCGACATGCACAATGCGACATACGACATGCACCATGCGTCATGCACCATGCGACATGCGTCATGCACCATGCGGCATGTGCCATGCACCATGTGACATGCAACATGCGTCATACAACATGCATCATGCGGCATGTGACATGAACCATGCGACATGAACCATGTGGCATGCACCATGCGACGTACTATGCGACATGCACCATGTGCCATGCAACATGCACCATGCGGCATGCACCATGCGGCATGCATCATGCACCATGTGACATGAACCATGCGGCATGCACCATGTACTATGCGACATGCACCATGCAACATAGAACATGCAACATGCACCACATGGAATGCACCATGCACATACACCATGCAACATACAACATGCACCATGTGACATACAACATGACCATGCGACATGCACCATACGACATGCACCATGCGACAAGTGACATGCACCATGCGACATGTGCCATGCACCATACGACATGCACCATACATACAGTACATACATACAACATACATATAGGCATACAGTACATATATACATAGAGTATGGTGAGATATGGTGAGTATGTACTCACCATAACTTGTCACTTTGATCCCCGAAGCCAGTGTCACCTGTAACAAATAATAAAATAACAAACAAACACTATACTCCCTGATCTGCAGAAATCCAATTAAAATGAATGTCCCTCAATGATCTCCCGTGGAGAGCAGCAGCATCAGCTGATGTGACCACTCTCCAGGGGCTCGAGGAATACAATCATGGAAGGTATCCTTCCGCACTGTATTCCCCACAATGTATTCCTACGCCCCTGTGAGAAAATAGTTCCTAGTCTCCCTTCTGGCACTGCTGTGTGAGAAAGTTCCCACGCCGCAATGCCATAAAGTGAGAAGGTATAGAAACAAAGAGGGAGGGGAGCGCACATGAATGGTATCAGCCGGGAAAAGAATGCAGAAAAGTCATAGACCTACTCACCGCAGACAGTTATGCTAGACAAGTTTATTTTGTCTGTAACTCTAATTTGCTCATTGTCTTCCTACCCTGCTATGGCACTTGTGGATTCAGGTGCTGCCCTGAGTCTTATGGACTTGTCGTTTGCCAAGCGCTGTGGTTTTGTCCTGGAGCCTTTAAAGAATTCCATTCCTCTTAGAGGAATTGATGCTACGCCATTGGCGGAGAATAAGCCGCAGTATTGGACACAAGTGACCATGTGCATGACTCCTGAACATCGGGAGGTGATTCGTTTTCTTGTTCTGCATAAAATGCATGATTTGGTCGTTTTAGGTCTGCCATGGTTACAGACCCATAATCCAGTCTTAGATTGGAAGGCAATGTCTGTGTCAAGTTGGGGTTGTCAGGGAATTCATTGCGATTCCCCGTCGGTGTCTATTGCTTCTTCTACTCCTTCTGAAGTTCCGGAGTATTTGTTGGACTATCAGGATGTATTTAGTGAGTCCAGGTCCAGTGCCCTTCCTCCTCATAGGGACTGTGACTGCGCAATAGATTTGATTCCTGGTAGTAAATTTCCTAAGGGACGTTTATTTAATTTATCTGTACCTGAACATGCTGCAATGCGTTCTTATATAAAGGAGTCTTTAGAGAAGGGACATATTCGTCCATCCTCTTCCCCTCTTGGTGCGGGATTCTTTTTTGTAGCCAAAAAAGACGGGTCTTTGAGACCTTGTATAGACTATCGGCTTCTGAATAAAATCACGGAGGCTTCAGTATCTGGTCAAATGGAAGGGCTATGGTCAGGAGGATAATTCCTGGGTGGTCGCCTCTGATGTTCATGCGGCCGATTTGGTTCGTGCTTTCACGCGGCTCATCCTGATCGCCCTGGTGGTCATGGTGAGGGTTCGGTGTCCCCTCCTTAAAGGGGGGTACTGTTGTGAATTGTATTTCTTGGCTCCCTCTTGTGATCACTAGCGGTATTACACCTGGATTGCCTTTCTCCAGGTTTGTACCCACCTGGGTCGTTTGGCCTTGGGTGTTCCTATTTAGACTTCCTGGAAACTCAGACTTGTGCCTGGAATCGATGTAATCAGTCTAAGTCTTTTGGCTCCTGTCTCCTGGTCTCCTGCTTTTTGCAAGATAAGCAAAGTCCTGCTTTCTTATTTTTGTTTATCCGCATTACTGCTATTTTGTTCCAGCTTTTTACAATGCGATTCCTGATTTTTGCTGGAAGCTCTAGGGGGCTGATATTCTCCCCCCACACCGTTAGTCGGTGCGGGGGTTCTTGGATATTCAGCGTGGATATTTTGGTAGGGTTTTTTGCTGACCGCATAAGTTCTCTTTCTTTTTTCTGCTATTAATTAGTGGGCCTCACTTTGCTAAATCTAGTTCATTCTTACGTTTGTCTTTTCTTCTTACCTCACCGTTATTATTTGTTGGGGGCTTGTATCATACCTTTGGGGTCCCTCCTCTGAAAGGGTTAGTTAGTTCTCCGGCTGGTGCGAGACGTCTAGAATCAACGTAGGTACGTTCCCCGGCTACTGTTAGTTGTTGTGTTAGGATCAGATATTCGGTCAGCCTAGTTACCACCTCCCTATGAGCTAGATTTTGTGTTTGCGGACTTAGCTGGAAGTTCTGAGATCCTCTACCACTAGGATCACAACATCCGAGTACTGCATCCCACGTGATCATTGACCTGCCGGTCACGTGGTGGAAGGTCCTGGAGCAGTGAAGGGTAATTTGGATTGTCAACTGCAGCTCCCACCGCGTTCCCTCAGGAGGGAGCAGCAATGCAAAATAAAAAAATATAAAGCAGTCTGGATGGAGCGCTGATGACAGAGGCCACCGGAGCACAGGTTAAAGGGTTTAACATTTTTCATCTCAACGCGTTTCAACAGCCAATCGCTGTTTTCTTCAGGTGGCAATAAATAAAAAAGTTAAAAGGGAAGAAGGAAGTATTTAAAGGGACAAAAACCAATGAAAATTAAAGAGGAAGGTACAAAGGAGGGAAGGGGGAGGGGGTACAAAAAGTAATAAATAACCAGTAAGATGGTGCACACAAAATGCAACTGTGCTATAAAATATTAAAAACCATAGTAGATGTAAAATGTATAAAGTAAAAATAGCATAATAAACAACCATAATACACAATTAAAAGAACAGACAAAAAAATCAAAAATATGTAAGATAAGATAAATGTCACATTATTTAGCCACATTTTGTATTGTAAGATTAAGTCCCTCAGGGGAGAGAGTGCCCAATTTAAAAATCCAAAAGCTCTCCCTATTGATTAATCTCCTATACCGGTCAGGAACATTATCAGATATGTAATCAATAATAATAAGATTCAAATGGCTAGGATCTTTCTGATGTACTAGTGAAAAATGCTTAGATAGGCTATGTAATAGGAACCCATTGCGGATATTTTGCCTATGTTTATTCAGACAGGCATGCATCGTCTGGATGGTGCGTCCCACGTACTGGAGCCCGCATGTACATTGGATCAGATAAATAACATACGAGGACTGGCAATTGACACAATAGTTGATGTTAAAGTTAGTACCCGTGATAGTCGATTTAAATTGTTTAGCACCATGCACAATGGAAGTGCAGCAAAGGCATTTTGGCGCCTTACATGCGAAGCAACCAGGATTATGCGTATTAGTGATTAATGGAGAGTGAATATTGAGCGTCGGATTACTGGGGGCAACCATATTCCGAAGAATACGATTCCTTCTAAAAATAAATTTAGGTTTAGCAAAAATGCCAAAATTACCCAGTTTTTTCCGATTGCCCCTGGACGACCACCGAAAATAAAAAGAAAAAGAGACAACGTGGCCGCAGAAGTAGAGGTAAAATACTTAGGAAATCCCACCCCATTGGCAGAGCAAATGACGAAGAAAACAAAAGCAATCTGAATATTAATACTATTTCAAAATTGGGAATATTTAATTTGTCCAGTTACAATCTAACAAATGAGGAAAAATATTTGCTAGAACACGGCCTCTCTTTTTGTCCGGACGCCCCAGTTAACACATTCAATCTCTACATGGGTCTTAATGAATTTGTGCGCAAATTGACCATCCAACGTCATTTTTTATTGGAAGAAAGAAACAAAATTACTAATCACACCTCCCTTTATCTGTTAATATAGAGGATCCCTATTTACATGTTAATACACAAATATTATCCAGTAATTTTTACCCCCTTCATCATAGGGGCTCTCATATATGGATCTTTCCAACATCTCATTCTGAATGATGTCCGCTCCTTATCTTTCAATAAAAAAAGGAATACTAACCTTACTATAGCAGAAAAGTTAGCTATAAATACCCTTAGGGACAATAAGGATATTATAATAAAGAGTGCTGATAAGGGAGGGGGGTAGTCATTATGGACAGGACTTGTTATATAAAGGAAGGCCTGAGAATTTTGAGTGATCTGGAGTATTACGAAAGAGCTGAACCGGAACCCTCCATATCCATCTTCGGTGAATATAATAAAGAATGCTCTATTTCTGGGCATCCTGAATAGAAGGGAATTTAAATTTCTTAACATCTCTCGCTTTAAGGTTCCTTTCTTTTATTTTCTCCCTAAGATCCATAAGGACCCAATAAATCCCCCCGGGCACCCCATAATCTCTGGTATCGGTTCTATAACCAGTAACCTTTCTCACTATTTGGATCTTTTCCTTCAGAAGTATGTTATCGAGTTAGACTCCTACTTAAAAGATTCGTCCCAGTTAATTAACCATCTCCACTCTTTGACCACCCATCCTGATAACTATGGATGTTCAAGCTCTTTATAGCAACATACCTCATGACCATGGTTTGGAAACAATGAAACAATTTCTACTCCATGATGAGGACATGCCCTCTACACAGCAAGAATGTTTGCTTAGCGCCATTACATTTATTTTAAATAATATATTCTCATTTGAGAATGCTACCTACAGACAGTTGAAAGGTTGTGCAATGGGGATGAGATTCGCCCCAGCTATGCAAACCTGTTTATGGGGGCTTTTAAGGCACTTTTTATTTCCCCTTTTCTTCATCCTAGTGGTAAAATAGCTCTGTATCGCCGATTTATTGATGACTTGTTCTTAGTTTGGACGGGGTCTCTGGATGAAGCATCTGACTTCATTCAGAGGGTAAATGATAATTCTTGGGGTTTATCCTTCTCAGCTTCAATGTCAAATACCAATATACAATTTCTGGATTTGATGATACATGTTGACCCAATGGGTAAGTTCCACGCTTCTACATTTTTCAAAAAAGTGGACGTAAATGGTTATTTACCTTTAAATAGCGGTCACCTTCCGAGATGGATCACTAATATCCCCTATGGCCAGTATTGGCGTATCCGGAAAAATTGTACCAATGAGAACAATTTTCAGAAGGAATCCAAGATGCTTTTAATAAAGTTCAACCCCTTTCCCAAAAAGACTGTCTCAGCAAGATTAAAACCGATAAGAGGAAAGAAACCTCTGAAATTAATAAGTGGAGTTTTATTACAACTTATAATTATTCCCATGCATCCATCCAGGGATTACTCAAGAAATATTGGTTTATTTTAAGGGGGGACCCGATCCTTTCAAAACGTCTTCCTGCTAAACCTAAATTTATTTTTAGAAGGAATCGTATTCTTCGGAATATGGTTGCCCCCAGTAATCCGACGCTCAATATTCACTCTCCATCAATCACTAATACGCGTAATCCTGGTTGCTTCGCATGTAAGGCGCCAAAATGCATCTGCTGCACTTCCATTGTGCATGGTGCTAAACAATTTAAATCGACTATCACGGGTACTAACTTTAACATCAACTATTGTGTCAATTGCCAGTCCTCGTATGTTATTTATCTGATCCAGTGTACATGCGGGCTCCAGTACGTGGGACGCACCATCCAGACGATGCATGCTTGTCTGAATAAACATAGGCAAAATATCCGCAATGGGTTCCTATTACATAGCCTATCTAAGCATTTTTCACTAGTACATCAGAAAGATCCTAGCCATTTGAAGCTTATTTTTATTGATTACATACCTGATAATGTTCCTGACCGGTATAGGAGATTAATCAATAGGGAGAGCTTTTGGATTATTAAATTGGGCACTCTCTCCCCTGAGGGACTTAATCTTACAATAGAAAATGTGGCTAAATAATGTGACATTTATCTTATCTTACATATTTTTGATTTTTTTGTCTGTTCTTTTAATTGTGTATTATGGTTGTTTATTATGCTATTTTTACTTTATACATTTTACGTCTACTATGGTTTTTAATATTTTATAGAACAGTTGCATTTTGTGTGCACCATCTTACTGGTTATTTATTACTTTTTGTACCCCCTCCCCCTTCCCTCCTTTGTACCTTCCTCTTTAATTTTCATTGTTTTTTGTCCCTTTAAATACTTCCTTAGTCCCTTTTAACTTTTTTATTTATTGCTACCTGAAGAAAACAGCGATTGGCTGTTGAAACGCGTTGTGATGAAAGATTTTAAACCCTTTAACCTGTGCTCGGGTGGCCTCTGTCATCAGCGCTCCATCCAGACCGCTTCATATTTTTTATTTTATAAAGTGAGAAGGTAACCTCTCTGTGATGCACTGCAGGAGCCATTGTCTCCTGTCAGTGTGTCACTTAGGGTCCTATAGAGTAGTGACATCACCCGATGTCACTGTTCTATAGGGGAGATCGTCGTGGGACACTGTTATTAATTGGACTGCGTTGGACAGGTAGTAAACGGTTTATTATTTTACGTTTTTTGCAGGCGATCAAGAATAGTAAGTATGGTTAAATTGAGAATAATAAAATACTTTTTTCTGGCTGTGTCTTTATTTTTTTTTAACCCTTTCACTACTATAGGATTAATAATGGATAGGCGTCTCATTGACGCCTCTCCATTATTAACCCGGCTTAATGTCACCTTACAATAGCAAGGTGACATTAACCCCTTTTTACCCCATATCCCATCGCTACACGGGAGTGGTAAGAGAGGGGCTAATATCTTATCTTATAGATGTGCCACTTCTGGGTCGGCTGCGGACTGGTATTTGTAGCCGGGGGGGGGGGGGGGCAATATCCATGGCCCCTCTCTAGGCTATGAATATCAGCCTTTCTGGCTATAAAATATAGGGGGACCCCACGTCATTTTTTCTTGGGGTCCCCCTATTTTAATAGCCAGTAAAGGCTACGCAAACAGCTGCGGGCTGATATTCATAGCCTGGGAGGGGCCATGGGTATTAACCCTTTCCCAGGCTACAAATATTGGCCCCAGGCCATCGGCTTTCCCCCTCTGGTGCAGAAAATTGCGCGGGAGCCCACGCCATTTTTTTCCCATTTTGTTCTTTATGTTCATTAATCAACATTGGCCTCTCTATAGATACACAGATGTTTCTATCAATATTTATATATATCTGGCTAATTTCACACATCAGGCTTTAGCCATCAGGCACAATCTGGCGAGTTTTGAAAAAAAAGATCCGTTTTTTCTCATAGAGTTATATTAGCACCAGATTGCGCCTGATGGCCACATGTTTCATCCGTTTTTTGCCAGATCCGTCAAAAAAGCTGTTTCCGCCAGACAGAAAACACATACAGAGGAACGGTTTTTCTGTCCGGTGAAAAAACGCACAGCGACGGATCCGGCGAAAATCGTATGAAACTGAGATGTTAAATGATGAATCCGGCCTCCGAATCCGTTTTTTCATGCATGTTTGCATTCAAATCATGCACATTTTCCTTTCGCTCTCTCTTTTTAAAACAAAAAAACAGATCAGTTGCATCAGTTTTTCACTATTTGCAACGGATCCATTTTTTCAAAAATTCGCCGGATCCTGCCTGACGGAAACAAACTGATGCGTGAAAGTAGCTTAACTATCCATACATCTACTGTATCTACATCTATCCATCTCATTCCATCTATCTATCTATCTATCTATCTATCTATCTATCTATCTATCTATCTCAGGCCGACGTCACACTTGGCGTAGGAAAATACGGTCCGTTTTTTACCGGCGCAATACGCAGAAATGTTCCCAAAACAGTGTTCTGTATGTAATCCGTTGGCAAGCGAATAAATCCGCATGGCAAAAACACTGCGTTTTTCCTCCGGATTTACCGCCATTTTTGAGCGGATTCCACTGCGGTTTTCTATTATGGAGCAGGTGTAAAACCGCTACGGATTCCGCACAAAGAATTGACATGCTGCGGAATGTAAACCGCTGCGTTTCCGCATGTTTTTTTCCGCAGCATGTGCACAGCGAATCCGCAGCAAAATCCGCAGCGTGTGAACATAGCCTATCTGTGTGTAATGGAGTGTGGGTTGGACAAATGTAAAAGAGGAGGTTGGACAAGAAATGACATCACAAATCTTTTTTTTTGTCAATAAAAGATCTTTATTCAGTTTTCAAAAACACATACAAATCCGCATGGAAAAAACGCATCAAAAACCGCAGCAAAAACGCAACAAAACCGCACCTGCGTTTTCTGGCAAGAGAGGGAAGAATCTGCAGCAGAAATTCCTAAGGCTAATCCGCAATGTGTGCACATACCTTTATGCGGTTTTTGGTGCGGTTTTTCGTACAGTTCTTGCGCCATTTTGATTCAGTTTTTGGTGCAGTTTTGATGGGCTTTGATTCAGCTTTTGGTGCAGTTTTGATGCAGTTTTTTGGCGGTTTTGATGCGTTTTTTTGCACGGTTTTGATGTAGTTTTTGGTGTGGTTTTGATGTAGTTTTTGGTGCAGTTTTTGTGTTTTTGATTAATTTCTTGGTGCAGTTTTGATGTGTTTTTGATGCAGTTTTTGGTGCGGTTTTTGCGCCGTTTTTATGTGTTTTTTAATGCTTTTTTGTATGTGTTTTTGAAAACTAAATAAAGATGTATTATTGAACAACAAAAAAAGATTTGTGATGTCATTATTGTCCAACATCCTCTTTTACATTTGTCCAACCCACACTCCATTACACACACAGATAAACAGATAGATGATGGATGAGATGGATAGACAGATCTACATACAGATAGATCTATAGATGCATACATCTATCTATTCATATATCTAAAGATATAAATGGATAGATATATCTATGGATAGATACAGTGGGGCAAAAAAGTATTTAGTCAGTCAGCAATAGTGCAAGTTCCACCACTTAAAAAGATGAGAGGCGTCTGTAATTTACATCATAGGTAGACCTCAACTATGGGAGACAAACTGAGAAAAAAAAATACAGAAAATCACATTGTCTGTTTTTTTTTCATTTTATTTGCATATTCTGGTGGAAAATAAGTATTTGGTCAGAAACAAACAATCAAGATTTCTGGCTCTCACAGACCTGTAACTTCTTCTTTAAGAGTCTCCTCTTTCCTCCACTCATTACCTGTAGTAATGGCACCTGTTTAAACTTGTTATCAGTATAAAAAGACCTGTGCACACCCTCAAACAGTCTGACTCCAAACTCCACTATGGTGAAGACCAAAGAGCTGTCAAAGGACACCAGAAACAAAATTGTAGCCCTGCACCAGGCTGGGAAGACTGAATCTGCAATAGCCAACCAGCTTGGAGTGAAGAAATCAACAGTGGGAGCAATAATTAGAAAATGGAAGACATTCAAGACCACTGATAATCTCCCTCAATCTGGGGCTCCATGCAAAATCCCACCCCGTGGGGTCAGAATGATCACAAGAACGGTGAGCAAAAATCCCAGAACCACGCGGGGGGACTTAGTGAATGAACTGCAGAGAGCTGGGACCAATGTAACAAGGCCTACCATAAGTAACACACTACGCCACCATGGACTCAGATCCTGCAGTGCCAGACGTGTCCCACTGCTTAAGCCAGTACATGTCCGGGCCCGTCTGAAGTTTGCTAGAGAGCATTTGGATGATCCAGAGGAGTTTTGGGAGAATGTCCTATGGTCTGATGAAACCAAACTGGAACTGTTTGGTAGAAACACAACTTGTCGTGTTTGGATGAAAAAGAATACTGAGTTGCATCCATCAAACACCATACCTACTGTAAAGCATGGTGGTGGAAACATCATGCTTTGGGGCTGTTTCTCTGCAAAGGGGCCAGGACGACTGATCCGGGTACATGAAAGAATGAATGGGGCCATGTATCGTGAGATTTTGAGTGCAAACCTCCTTCCATCAGCAAGGGCATTGAAGATGAAACGTGGCTGGGTCTTTCAACATGACAATGATCCAAAGCACACTGCCAGGGCAACGAAGGAGTGGCTTCGTAAGAAGCATTTCAAGGTCCTGGAGTGGCCTAGCCAGTCTCCAGATCTCAACCCTATAGAAAACCTTTGGAGTCCGTGTTGCCAAGCGAAAAGCCAAAAACATCACTGCTCTAGAGGAGATCTGCATGGAGGAATGGGCCAACATACCAACAACAGTGTGTGGCAACCTTGTGAAGACTTACAGAAAACGTTTGACCTCTGTCATTGCCAACAAAGGATGTATTACAAAGTATTGAGATGAAATTTTGTTTCTGACCAAATACTTATTTTCCACCAGAATATGCAAATAAAATGAAAAAAAACCAGACAATGTGATTTTCTGTATTTTTTTTTCTCAGTTTGTCTCCCATAGTTGAGGTCTACCTATGATGTAAATTACAGACGCCTCTCATCTTTTTAAGTGGTGGAACTTGCACTATTGCTGACTGACTAAATACTTTTTTGCCCCACTGTATATCTATTGATAGATGTATGGATAGTGTAGGGTGCGCGTCCACTGTCCTGATTAGCTGCAGATTGGATGCTGCATACTTGTAGTCCCATCGGATGATGCCTGCACACACACCCCAAAGACCCCCCGCACAGCCCCACACAGTGCCACACACATCCGAACAGTCCGCAGACCCCGCACACACATACACGCACACAGTCACCGCCCACACACTTCCCTCCTCCCGAACTGCAGCGTTTCCCGGACCCACATCCACATCTAAACTGTAGATCTTTTTTACATCTGCGGTTTTGCTGCGGATGTGCCCGACTCAGTGCAAGTCTATGGGTGCAGAAACGCTGCAGTTCCGCACAAAAGAAGTGACATGATGCGGGAAAAAAAGCTGCTTTTCGGTGCGGCCTTTTCTGCAGCATATGCACAACAAGTCTGCGGCTCCCATAGACTTACAGTTCTTAACAGTTCTTAATAATTTATGTAACAATGCTCCATTATGTAAAATAAGTCTGTAGGTTACCAGAAAAGAAATGGGATATCAATGAGATCAAACACGTTCTCAATAATATGGAAGCTGGTGCTAGGTCCAATAAGTCTGGGATAGTCTGCATACAAAAAAAATCATCACTTACCAGGATCAATTCTATCTAGGACAGTTTCACAACGAGGCCCATAGAACATAGGATCACAAATACATTTTATTCCATCATAGGTTGCCCCATTAAGGCATACACCTGTTAAAAAATAGAAGTTAAATTAGGAAATCTAAGGAATATTTATTATCTAACTCCAGTTGCAAAAGTTTGCCTACCACCATAGCACTCTTCTTTAAAGGAAACATATTTAAGTTTTCATACAAATTCTTATAATTGCGTTGAAGACAAATATTTTTGTCATTTTCTTTACTGTTATTTTTGGCAAATGTTGTATTTTACTATGAAAAGTTATTTTTAAATACATTTTTATTAAACTTTAATTATCTATTTGCTTTAGTCCCACAAAGGACTTCCAAATGTGATCACCTGATTCTTTCCCTAATTCCTTAGTATACTCGGTGACAGATGAATGCTGGATCACAGAGGAAATACCGAGACTCCACAATATTAGGAGATAGCTGTTTGGCAGCAATTAGAAGGGAGTAAGTATAATTTTATGAGACTCTACCCCATTGTGAAAAGCCAGAGACATCATAAGTAATCTAGTCTCCAATAAGGGAATGATATCAGAGGGGCAGAAAAATTTTCGTGAGCGGCAACAATAGCCACTTCACAATCCGAAAATCATTTGAGTGCATGACTATGTTGGGCCAATATTTCTTTTATGAAAATGTGAACTCAGCCATACAGTTGTGCTCAAAAGTTTACATACCCCGGCAGAATTTTTGCTTTCTTGTCCTTTTGTCAGATAATATGAATGATAACACCAAAGCTTTTTCTCCACTCATGGTTAGTGGTTGGGTGAAGCCATTTATTGTTAAACTACTGTGTTTTCTCTTTTTAAATAATAACGACAACCCAAAACATCCAAATGATCCTGATCCAAAGTTCACATACCCCCATTTCTTAATACCGTGTATTGCTCCCTCTAACATCAATGACAGCTTGAAGTCTTTTGTGGTAGTTGTGACTGAGGTTCTTTATTTTCTCAGACGGTAATGCTGCCCACTCTTCTTGGAAAAAAAGCCTCCAGTTCCCGTAAATTCCTGGGCTGTCTAGCGTGAATTATGTGCTTGAGATCTCCCCAGAGTGGCTCAATGATATTGATGTCAGGAGACTGAGATGGCCACTCTAGAACCTTCACTTTGTTCTGCTGTAGCCAATGACAGGTCAACTTGGCCTTGTGTTTTGGATCGTTGCCATGTTGGAACGTCCAAGTACGTCCTATGCACAGCTTCCAGGTTGATGAGTGCAAATTTTCCTCCAGTATTTGCTGATAATATGCTGCAATTATCTTTCCTTCAACTTTGACCAAGTTTCCTGTGCCTTTGTAGCTCACACATCTCCAAAACATCAGCGATCCACCTCCGTGCTTTACAGTAGGAATGGTGTTCCTTACATCATAGGCCTTGTTGTCTCTCTAAATGTAACAATTATGGTTGTGGACAAAAAGTTGAATTTTGTTCTCATCACTCCAAATGACCTTGTTCCAGAAGTTTTGAGACTTGTCTCTGTGCTGTTTTGTGTATTGCAGGTGAGATACTTTGTGGCATTTGTGCAGTAATGGTTTCTTCTGGTGACTCGACCATGCAGACCATTTTTTTTCAAGTGCCTCCTTATTGTGCATCTTGAAACAGCCAAACTGCTAGTTTTCAGAGAGTCCTGTATTCCAGCTGATGTTATTTGTGGGTTTTTCTTCACATCCCGAACAATTTTCCTGGCAGTTGTGGACGACATTTTTGTTGGTCTACCTGACAGTGGTTTTGTTTGTTCAGAGCCCCAGATTTTCCATTTGTTAATCACAGTGTGAACGCTGTTGACTGGCATTATAAATTCCTTGGATATCTTTTTGAATCCCTTTCCTGTTTTATACATTTCAACTACCTTTCCCCATAGATCCGCTGACAATTCTTTTGCTTTCCCCATGACTCACAATCCAGAAACGTCAGTGGCTGGATGAAAGATGCAAGAGTCTGTCTGGATCCCAGAAACTCACTCAGCTTTTATGCACACACTCATTACAAGCAAACAGGTCACAGGTGAGGATGTTACCTTTAGTAGCCATTCAAACAATTTGTGTCAACTTCTGTGCATGTTACCAGGTCAAAATCACCAGGGTATGTGAACTTTTCATCATGGTCATTTGGATGTTTTGGGCTGTAATTATGATTTAAAAAGAGAAAACACAGCAGGTGGCAAATAAATTGTTTCACTCAACCACTAACCATGAGTGTAGAAAAAGTTTTTGTGTTATCATTCTTCCCCATTATCCCGTAGAATGTAAGTCTGCAAGGACAGGGTCCTCTCCCCTCTGTACCAGTCTGTCATTGTAAATTTGTCTACTGTTAACTATATCTATAACCCTGTATGTAACCCCTTTTCTCATGTACAGCACCATGGAATTAAATAAATAATAATAATAATATTCTCTGAAAAAAGGCCAAGAAAGCAAAAATTCTGCCGGGGTATGTAAACTTTTGAGCACAACTGTATATATGGAAGAGGTTGAGCTTTTCACTATAGCATCTAAGTGGCTAAGAGGTGAAGATTGTGGTCTTTATCACAATGTTGTCTGCACATTACAGTTGAAGCCCACTGCCGGCAATACTGAGGTAACAGATCCAACAACTATGCCATCATGATAGTCATAATAGTATGGATTGGAATGGACGTATGGGGTAAATAAAGAGCATACAAGAACTGAGGAACAAAGATGAGACAAACCCATTGATTTTTTAAATTGCATTTACTATATACAGTAAGAATGTAGATTCAAGAACCAGAGAACCAGTGGGAAGCACAATTACCTGGTGGTGCTGCTGTATTTGAGGTAGTTCCAGCAGTAGTAGTTGTTGTTGTAGTAGTAGTTGTTGTAGTAGTTGGTGTAGTAGTTGTAGTAGTAGTGGTTGTAGTAGTTGGTGTAGTTGTCCCTATAATTGTTGTAGGCGCTATTTCTTGTTCTGTTGTATGGGGTGACGAGGAAGACACAGGTTTAATTGTAGATGTGGTTGATACTTCTCCTAATGTTGTAACAATCACAGGAACCGTAGTTGTGATTGAACTAACTACCCCCGTTGTTTCATAGGTTTTTGTTTCAGTTCCAGAAACTTTTGTTTTGCCTGTTGCTTCCGGCATTGCAGCTGTAACTAATATGGTTGAGGAATCACTAGGTGTTTCTGCTTCTTTGGTGGTTATGACTTGAGAAATATTTGAAGTTTTTGAAACTGTTTCTGACTTTGTATACACTAATGGAGTAGTTTGTGCAGATGTTACGTCACTTGATCTGACTGCTGTTGAAGTCATTGCCGTTGGCAGTAATATTTCTTTAGTTGTTTCATCAGTCACAAGAACTGTTTGATCATGCACTGTTTGAGTCACATAAACAGTGATGGGTTTTGTTGCAGAAACAGCATCAGTTGATGATGTTATTTCTGAACTTGAAGTTTTTGCTAACATATCAGTTGGTCTATCAGTCTCAAGAAGTGTTTGAGATACCAAAGTGGGTCCAAATCTTGTAGAATCTGATGGAGATGGTTCCACTATTGTTAAAAATGATAATTTTGAAGAAGTTTCTGAAGAAGCTACTGTTCCAGTCAGTATGATCTTATTAGATGTTTCTGATGCCATTGGAGTAATTATTGGAGAAGATTGTCTCGTCGTTTTAACAGAAGAAGGCATTGTTTCTGTTGATGCTTTGCTTGTTAGATGAGACAATACCTCTGTTGAGTCCACAGCACTTTGTGTACTTGCTTTATTAGTTATTAGTGGAGTTTCTATTGTTTCATTGCCAATAGTAGATACTTCAATTGTCAAAGAGAATAATGTTGGTGTATTGGTTCCTGTGTCCTGCTCAGTTGATGCATATTGTTTGCTCGTGACTGGAACTGCAGGAGTTTCTTCTGAAACTTGACTGCCAGAAGATAAAAGTTCTGTTGATATTTTGATTTCTGAAGATGTTTCTGCTTTCTCTGAAGTTGCTTTGATGGAAGCCTCTGACAGTGTTGTGTCCATTAAAGTTGGGATGGATTCTGGTTGAGCGACAACTGTTGTGACGAATCTAGATGTTTCTGTCGATGTTTCACCCATGACTGTGGATGTATGTGATAATTCTGTGCCCACTCCAGGAGACATTTCTTCAGGGGTTACAATTTCACTACTTGGTATTAGCGTAGCTTCTGTTTTGGGACCTGATACTGAAGAGGGTTCTATGGTTATTTTTGGTGTGCTTAAATTTGTAGAAGTCAAACCTGTCGCAGTTTTCACTTTTGTTTCTTCAGTTGTACTTTCAAGCTCCATAACTGTATCAGTTACAGAAATCTTTTCTGTACTTGTAGGCCCCCTTGTGGTTTCTGCTGTTATTCTCTCTGATAAGGAGAATGTTTCTGAAATGGTTATGTCATCTGAAGTTTCTAAAGTGGCCAAATGCGTTTTTGTTTTATCTGTAAGTTGAGTTGTTTCTAGAGTTACCACTGTAGTTTCAGGTTTTGAAGAAGTTTCAAACGTTGTTCTATCAGGAATTGATTGTGGAGAAGTACTTTCCAGTGATGTCCGTTTTGTTATTATAGTAGACACTATAGAAGCCTCTGACTGTACATAAGATAATGAAGATGTTTCTATTGTAGTATCTGGTAGTGAATGTGTTCTTTCTGTAGATTGGTCAGATACTGGAGACATTCTTGTGGACAGTTCTAGTAGTGAGGAGGTGTCAGTAGTTATTTGCATCCCTGTTGTTGTCTCAGCAGCTGTTGATTCTGGCACCACTGATGCAACTGTTGTTGTTAAGTAAGACAATGGAGATGTTTCTGTTGATACTTGTGGTAATGAGGTTTCTGTGGTTTCTTCCACCACTGTAGTTTTCCCTGCCGTTGTGGAATCTGGCATCATTGAGGTTTCTTCTGTTCGTACAGCAGACACTGGAGAACTTCCTGACTGTACAGAGGATAATGTAGATAATTCAATTGTCCTATAAGATAGTGAATGTGATCCTTCTGTAGATTGGTCAGAAAATGAAGATGTTTTTGTGAATACATCTGGTAACCAAGAGGTTTCTGTAGTTGCTTCCACCAATGGAGTTGTCTCCTCAGTAGTGGAATCTGACACCACTGATTGTCCTTCTGTTTGTACTTCAGACATAGAAGTTCCTGAAGTTACAGACAGTGACGAAGATGCTTCTATGATACCAGTATAAGGTACTGTATGTGTTCCTTTTGTGGATTGGTCAGATGCTGGAGAACATTCCGTGGATACTCCTGGTAATGAGATTTCTGCAGTTTTTTCAACCATTGAAGATGTCTCTGTTGCTGTGGAAACTGGCACCACTGATATCCTTTTTGTTGTTATATCAGACACTGGTGAAGTTTCTATGAGTCCTTCTGGTAATGAGGAGGTGTCTGTAGTTGTTTCCACCACTGGAAGAGTCTCTGCTGCTGTGGAGACTAACACCAACGATGTCCCTTCTGTTCCTATAGTAGACACTAGAGAAGTCCCTGACTGTACAGAAGAAAATAAAGATGCTTCTATTGTAGTATCTGGAAGTGAATGTATTCTTTCTGTAGATTGGTCAGGTACTGGAGACGTTCTTGTGGCCCCTTCTGGTAGAGAGGAGGTTTCAGTAGTTGTTTGCATCACTTTAGTTGTCTCGGCAGCTGTGTATTCTGGCAACACTGATGCAATTGTTGTTGTTAAATAAGACCATGGAGAAGTTTCTGCTGATTCTTGTGGTAATGAAGAGGTTTCTGTAGTTTCTTCCACCACTGTAGTTGTTTCTGCTGTTGTGGAATCTGGCACCACTGATGTTTCTTCTGTTTGTACAGCAGACACTGGAGAACTTCCTGACTGTACAGAGGATAATGAAGATGCTTCTATTGTGGTATCTGGTAGTGAATGAGTTCTTTCTGTAGATTGGTCAGATACTGGAGACGATCTTGTGGACACTTCTGGCAGTGAGGAGGTTTTAGTAGTTGTTTGCATCACTGTAGTTGTCTCCACAGCTGTGGAATCTGGCAGCACAGCTGTGGAATCTGGCATCACTGATGTTTCCCCTGTTTGTACTTCAAATACAGGAGAAGTTCCTGAAGTTACAAAAGGTGAAGAAGATGCTTCTGCTATAGAAGTATCAGGTACTGTATGTGTTCCTTTTGTGGATTGGTCAGATAATGGAAAACTTTCCGAGGATAATCCTGGCAATGAGGAGGTTTCTGCAGTTGTTTCAACCACTGAAGATGTCTCCTTTGCTGTGGAACCTGGCAGCACAGATGTCACTTTTGTTGTTACATCAGACATAGCAGAAGTTTCTGTTGATACTTGTGGTAATGAGGAGGTTTCTGTAGTTTCTTCCACCACTGTAGTTGTCTCTGCTGTTGTGGAATCTGGCACCACAGATGTTTCTTCTGTTTTTACTGCAGACACTGGAGAACTTCCTGACTGTACAGAGGATAATGAAGATGCTTCTATTGTAGCATCTGGTAATGAATGTGTTCTTTCTGTAGATTGGTCAGATATTGGAGACGTCCATGTGGACACTTCTGGTAGTGAGGAAGTTTCAGTAATTGTTTTCATCACTGTAGTTTTCTCTGCAGCTGTGGAATCTGGCACCACTGATGTTCCTTCTGTTTGTACTTCAGACATAGGAGAAGTTCCTGAAGTTACAAACGGTGATGAAGATGCTTCTGCTATAGTAGTATCAGGTACTGTATGTGTTCCTTTTGTGGATTGGTCAGATACTGGAAAACTCCCCGTGGATAATCCTGGCAATGAGGAGGTTTCTGCAGTTGTTTCAACCACTGAAGATGACTCACTTGCTGTGGAACCTTGGACAACTGATGTCCCTTTTGTTGTTTTGTCTGACACTGGAGAAATTTCTGTGAGTCCTTCTGGTAATGAGGAGGTTTCTGTAGTTGTTTCAACCACTGACGATGTCTCCGTTGCTGTGGAACCTGGCAGCACAGATGTCCCTTTTGTTGTTATATCAGACACTGGAAACGTATCTGTTGATACTTGTGGTAATGAGGAGGTTTCTGTAGTTTCTTCCACCACTGTAGTTGTCTCTGCCATTGTGGAATCTGGCACCACAGATGTTTCTTCTGTTTGAACAGCAGACACTGGAGAACTTCCTGACTGTACAGAGGATAACGAAGATGCTTCTATTGTAGTATCTGGTAGTGAGTATGTTCTTCTTGTAGATTGGTCAGATACTGGAGACGTCCTTGTGGACACTTCTGGCAGTGAGGAGGTTTCAGTAATTGTTTCCATCACTATAGTTGTCTCCACAGCTGTGGAATCTAGCACCACTGATGTTTCTCCTGTTTGTTTTTCAGATATAGTAGAAGTTCCTGAAGTTACAGTTTGTGATGAAGATGCTTCTGCTATAGTAGTATCAGGTACTGTATGTGTTCCTTTTGTGGATTGGTCAGATACTGGAAAACTCCCCGTGGATAATCCTGGCAATGAGGAGGGTTCTGCAGTTGTTTCAACCACTGAAGATGACTCCTTTGCTGTGGAACCTGGCACCACTGATGTCCCTTTTGTTGTTTTATCTGACACTGGAGAAGTTTCTGTGAGTCCTTCTGGTAATGAGGAGGTTTCTGTAGTTGTTTCAACCACTGACCATGTCTCTGTTGCTGTGGAACCTGGCAGCACAGATGTCCGTTTTGTTGTTACATCAGACACTGGAGACGTTTCTGTTGATACTTGTGGTAATGAGGAGGTTTCTGTAGTTTCTTCCACCATTGTAGTTGTCTCTGTCGTTGTGGAATCTGGCACCACAGATGTTTCTTCTGTTTGTACAGCAGAAACTGGAGAACTTCCTGACTGTACAGAGGATAACGAAGACGCTTCAATTGTAGTATCTGGTAGTGAATGTGTTCTTTCTGTAGATTGTTCAGATACTGGAGACATTCTTGTGGACACTTCTGGCAGTGAGGAGGTTTTAGTAGTTGTTTTTATCACTGTAGTTGTTTCGACAGCTGTGGAATCTGGCACCACTGATGTTTCTCCTGTTTGTTCTTCAGGTATAGAAGTTCCTGAAGTTACAGGTGATGATGAAGATGCTTCTGCTATAGAAGTATGAGTTACTGTATGTGTTCCTTTTGTGGATTGGTGAGATACTGGAAAACTTCCCGTGGATAATCCTGGCAATGAGGAGGTTTCTGCAGTTGTTTCAACCACTGAAGATGACTCCTTTGCTGTGGAACCAGGCACCACAGATGCCCATTTTGTTTTATCAGACACTGGAGAAGTTTCTGTGAGTCCTTCTGGTAATGAGGATGTTTCTATAGTTGTTTCAACCACTGACGATGTCTCCGTTGCTGTGGAATCTGGCACCACAGATGTTTCTTCTGTTTGTACAGCAGACACTGGAGAACTTCCTGACTGTACAGAGGATAATGAAGATGCGTCATTTGTAGTATCTGGTAGTGAATGTGCTCTTCCTGTAGATTGGTCAGATACTGGAGACGTTCTTGTGGACACTTCTGGCAGTGAGGAGGTCTCAGTAGTTGTTTGCATCACTGTAGTTGTCTCCACATCTGTGGAATCTGGCACCACTGATGTTTCAAATGTTTGTTTTTCAGTTATAGTAGAAGTTCCTGAAGTTACAGGTGGTGATGAAGATGCTTCTGCTATAGTAGTATCAGGTACTGTATGTGTTCCTTTTGTGGATTGGTCAGATACTGGAAAACTCCCCGTGGATAATCCTGGCAATGAGGTTTCTGCAGTCGTTTCAACCACTGACGATGTCTCCGTTGCTGTGGAACCTGGCAGCACAGATGTCCCTTTTGTTGTTACATTATATACTGGAGAAGTTTCTGTTGATACTTGTGGTAATGAGGAGGTTTCTGTATTTTCTTCCACCACTGTAGTTGTCTCTGCCATTGTGGAATCTGGCACCACAGATGTTTCTTCTGTTTGTACAGCAGACACTGGAGAACTTCCTGACTGTACAGAGGATAATGAAGATGCTTCAATTGTAGTATCTGGTAGTGAATGTGTTCTTTCTGTAGATTGATCAGATAGTGGAGACGATCTTGTGGACACTTCTGGCAGTGAGGAGGTTTTAGTAGTTGTTTGCATCACTGTAGTTGTCTCCACATCTGTGGAATCTGGCACCACTGATGTTTCTCCTGTTTGTTTTTCAGATATAGTAGAAGATCCTGAAGTTACAGGTGGTGATGAAGATGCTTCTGGTGTAGTAGTATCATGTACTGTATGTGTTCCTTTTGTGGATTGGTCAGATACTGGAAAACTCCCCGTGGATAATCCTGGCAATGAGGAGGATTCTGCAGTTGTTTCAACCACTGAAGATGACTCCTTTGCTGTGGAACCTGGCACCACTGATGTCCCTTTTGTTGTTTTATCAGACACTGGAGAAGTTTCTGTGAGTCCTTCTGGTAATGACGTTTCTGTAGTTGTTTCAAAAACTGACGATGTCTCCGTTGCTGTGGAACCTGGCAGCACAGCTGTCACTTTTGTTGTTACATAAGACACTTGAGACGTTTCTGTTGATATTTGTGGTAATGAGGAGGTTTCCGTAGTTTCTTCCACCACTGTAGTTGTCTCTGCCGTTGTGGAATCTGGCACCACAGATGTTTCTTCTGTTTGTACAGCAGACACTGGAGAACTTCCTGACTGTACAGAGGATAATGAAGATGCGTCATTTGTAGTATGTGGTAGTGAATGTGCTCTTTCTGTAGATTGGTCAGATACTGGAGACGTTCTTGTGGACACTTCTGGCAGTGAGGAGGTCTCAGTAGTTGTTTGCATCACTGTGGTTGTCTCCACAGCTGTGGAATCTGGCACCACTGATGTTTCTCCTGTTTGTTTTTCAGTGATAGTAGAAGTTCCTGAAGTTACAGGTGGTGATGAAGATGCTTCTGCTATAGTAGTATCAGGTACTGTATGTGTTCCTTTTGTGGATTGGTCAGATACCGGAAAACTCCCCATGGATAATCCTGGCAATGAGGAGGTTTCTGCAGTTGTTTCCACCACTGACGATGTCTCCGTTGCTGTGGAACCTGGCAGCACAGATGTCCCTTTTGTTGTTACATCAGACACTGGAGACGTTTCTGTTGATACCTGTGGTAATGAGGAGGTTTCTGTAGTTTCTTCCACCACTGTAGTTGTCTCTGCCGTTGTGGAATCTGGCACCACTGATGTTTCTCCTGTTTGTTCTTCAGATATAGAAGTTCCTGAAGTTACAGGTGGTGATGAAGATGCTTCTGTATGAGTTACTGTATGTGTTCCTTTTGTGGATTGGTCAGATACTGGAAAACTTCCCGTGGATAATCCTGGCAATGAGGAGGTTTCTGCAGTTGTTTCAACCACTGAAGATGACTCCTTTGCTGTGGAACCAGGCACCACTGATGTCCCTTTTGTTTTATCAGACACTGGAGAAGTTTCTGTGAGTCCTTCTGGTAATGAGGATGTTTCTGTAGTTGTTTCAACCACTGACAATGTCTCCGTTGCTGTGGAACCTGGCAGCACAGATGTCCCTTTTGTTGTTACATCAGATACTGGAGAAGTTTCTGTTGATACTTGTGGTAATGAGGAGGTTTCTGTAGTTTCTTCCACCACTGTAGTTGTCTCTGCCGTTGTGGAATCAGGCACCACAGATGTTTCTTCTGTTTTTACTGCAGACACTGGAGAACTTCCTGACTGTACAGAGGATAATGAAGATGCTTCTATTGTAGTATCTGGTAGTGAATGGGTTCTTCCTGTAGATTGATCAGATACTGGAGACGATCTTGTGGACACTTCTGGCAGTGAGGAGGTTTTAGTAGTTGTTTGCATAACTGTAGTTGTCTCCACAGCTGTGGAATCTGGCACCACTGATGTTTCTCTTGTTTGTTCTTCAGATATAGAAGTTCCTGAAGTTACAGACGGTGATGAAGATGCTTCTGCTATAGAAGTATGAGGTACTGTATGTGTTCCTTTTGTGGATTTGTCAGATACTGGAAAACTTCCCGTGGATAATCCTGGCAATGACGAGGGTTCTGCAGTTGTTTCAACCACTGAAGATGACTCCTTTGCTGTGGAACCTGTCACCACTGATGTCCCTTTTGTTGTTTTATCAGACACTGGAGAAGTTTCTGTGAGTCCTTCTGGTAATGAGGAGGTTTCTGTAGTTGTTTCAGCCACTGACCATGTCTCTGTTGCTGTGGAACCTGGCAGCACAGATGTCCCTTTTGTTGTTACATCAAACACTGGAGACGTTTCTGTTGATACTTGTGGTAATGAGGAGGTCTCTGTAGTTTCTTCCACCACTGTAGTTGTCTCTGCCGTTGTGGAATCTGGCACCACAGATGTTTCTTCTGTTTGTACAGCAGACACTGGAGAACTTCCTGACTGTACAGAGGATAATAAAGATGCTTCAATTGTAGTATCTGGTAGTGACTGTGTTCTTCCTGTAGATTGGTCAGATACTGGAGACGTCCTTGTGGACACTTCTGGCAGTGAGAAGGTTTCAGTAGTTGTTTGCCTCACTGTAGTTGTCTCCACATCTGTGGAATCTGGCACCACTGATGTTTCTCCTGTTTGTTTTTCAGATATAGTAGAAGATCCTGAAGTTACAGGTGGTGATGAAGATGCTTCTGCTGTAGTAGTATCAGGTACTGTATGTGTTCCTTTTGTGGATTGGTCAGATACTGGAAAACTCCCTGTGGATAATCCAGGCAATGAGGAGGATTCTGCAGTTGTTTCAACCACTGAAGATGACTCCTTTGCTGTGGAACCTGGCACCACTGATGTCCCTTTTGTTGTTTTATCAGACACTGGAGAAGTTTCTGTGAGTCCTTCTGGTAATGAGGTTTCTGTAGTTGTTTCAAAAACTGACGATGTCTCCGTTGCTGTGGAACCTGGCAGCACAGCTGTCACTTTTGTTGTTACATAAGACACTTGAGACGTTTCTGTTGATACTTGTGGTAATGAGGAGGTTTCTGTAGTTTCTTCCACCACTGTAGTTGTCTCTGCCGTTGTGGAATCTGGCACCACAGATGTTTCTTCTGTTTGTACAACAGACACTGGAGAATTTCCTGACTGTACAGAGGATAATGAAGATGCGTCATTTGTAGTATCTGGTAGTGAATGTGCTCTTTCTGTAGATTGGTCAGATACTGGAGACGTTCTTGTGGACACTTCTGGCAGTGAGGAGGTCTCAGTAGTTGTTTGCATCACTGTAGTTGTCTCCACAGCTGTGGAATCTGGCACCACTGATGTTTCTCCTGTTTGTTCTTCAGATATAGAAGTTCCTGAAGTTACAGACGGTGATGAAGATGCTTCTGCTATAGAAGTATGAGGTACTGTTTGTGTTCCTTTTGTGGATTTGTCAGATACTGGAAAACTTCCCGTGGATAATCCTGGCAATGAGGAGGGTTCTGCAGTTGTTTCAACCACTGACGATGACTCCTTTGCTGTGGAACCTGTCACCACTGATGTCCCTTTTGTTGTTTTATCAGACACTGGAGAAGTTTCTGTGAGTCCTTCTGGTAATGAGGTTTCTGTAGTTGTTTCAAAAACTGACGATGTCTCCGTTGCTGTGGAACCTGGCAGCACAGCTGTCCCTTTTGTTGTTACATAAGACACTTGAGACGTTTCTGTTGATACTTGTGGTAATGAGGAGGTTTCTGTAGTTTCTTCCACCACTGTAGTTGTCTCTGCCGTTGTGGAATCTGGCACCACAGATGTTTCTTCTGTTTGTACAACAGACACTGGAGAATTTCCTGACTGTAGAGAGGATAATGAAGATGCGTCATTTGTAGTATCTGGTAGTGAATGTGCTCTTCCTGTAGATTGGTTAGATACTGGAGACGTCCTTGTGGACACTTCTGGCAGTGAGGAGGGCTCAGTAGTTGTTTGCATCACTGTACTTGTCTCCACAGCTGTGGAATCTGGCACCACTGATGTTTCTCCTGTTTGTTTTTCAGTTATAGTAGAAGTTCCTGAAGTTACAGGTGGTGATGAAGATGCTTCTGCTGTAGTAGTATCAGGTACTGTATGTGTTCCTTTTGTGGATTGGTCAGATACTGGAAAACTCCCTGTGGATAATCCAGGCAATGAGGAGGATTCTGCAGTTGTTTCAACCACTGAAGATGACTCCTTTGCTGTGGAACCTGGCACCACTGATGTCCCTTTTGTTGTTTTATCAGACACTGGAGAAGTTTCTGTGAGTCCTTCTGGTAATGAGGTTTCTGTAGTTGTTTCAGCCACTGACGATGTCTCTGTTGCTGTGGAACCTGGCAGCACAGCTGTCACTTTTGTTGTTACATAAGACACTTGAGACGTTTCTGTTGATACTTGTGGTAATGAGGAGGTTTCTGTAGTTTCTTCCACCACTGTACTTGTCTCTGCCGTTGTGGAATCTGGCACCACAGATGTTTCTTCTGTTTGTACAACAGACACTGGAGAATTTCCTGACTGTACAGAGGATAATGAAGATGCATCATTTGTAGTATCTGGTAGTGAATGTGCTCTTTCTGTAGATTGGTCAGATACTGGAGACGTTCTTGTGGACACTTCTGGCAGTGAGGAGGTCTCAGTAGTTGTTTGCATCACTGTAGTTGTCTCCACAGCTGTGGAATCTGGCACCACTGATGTTTCTCCTGTTTGTTCTTCAGATATAGAAGTTCCTGAAGTTACAGACGGTGATGAAGATGCTTCTGCTATAGAAGTATGAGGTACTGTTTGTGTTCCTTTTGTGGATTTGTCAGATACTGGAAAACTTCCCGTGGATAATCCTGGCAATGAGGAGGGTTCTGCAGTTGTTTCAACCACTGACGATGACTCCTTTGCTGTGGAACCTGTCACCACTGATGTCCCTTTTGTTGTTTTATCAGACACTGGAGAAGTTTCTGTGAGTCCTTCTGGTAATGAGGTTTCTGTAGTTGTTTCAAAAACTGACGATGTCTCCGTTGCTGTGGAACCTGGCAGCACAGCTGTCCCTTTTGTTGTTACATAAGACACTTGAGACGTTTCTGTTGATACTTGTGGTAATGAGGAGGTTTCTGTAGTTTCTTCCACCACTGTAGTTGTCTCTGCCGTTGTGGAATCTGGCACCACAGATGTTTCTTCTGTTTGTACAACAGACACTGGAGAATTTCCTGACTGTAGAGAGGATAATGAAGATGCGTCATTTGTAGTATCTGGTAGTGAATGTGCTCTTCCTGTAGATTGGTTAGATACTGGAGACGTCCTTGTGGACACTTCTGGCAGTGAGGAGGGCTCAGTAGTTGTTTGCATCACTGTACTTGTCTCCACAGCTGTGGAATCTGGCACCACTGATGTTTCTCCTGTTTGTTTTTCAGTTATAGTAGAAGTTCCTGAAGTTACAGGTGGTGATGAAGATGCTTCTGCTGTAGTAGTATCAGGTACTGTATGTGTTCCTTTTGTGGATTGGTCAGATACTGGAAAACTCCCTGTGGATAATCCAGGCAATGAGGAGGATTCTGCAGTTGTTTCAACCACTGAAGATGACTCCTTTGCTGTGGAACCTGGCACCACTGATGTCCCTTTTGTTGTTTTATCAGACACTGGAGAAGTTTCTGTGAGTCCTTCTGGTAATGAGGTTTCTGTAGTTGTTTCAGCCACTGACGATGTCTCTGTTGCTGTGGAACCTGGCAGCACAGCTGTCACTTTTGTTGTTACATAAGACACTTGAGACGTTTCTGTTGATACTTGTGGTAATGAGGAGGTTTCTGTAGTTTCTTCCACCACTGTACTTGTCTCTGCCGTTGTGGAATCTGGCACCACAGATGTTTCTTCTGTTTGTACAACAGACACTGGAGAATTTCCTGACTGTACAGAGGATAATGAAGATGCATCATTTGTAGTATCTGGTAGTGAATGTGCTCTTTCTGTAGATTGGTCAGATACTGGAGACGTTCTTGTGGACACTTCTGGCAGTGAGGAGGTCTCAGTAGTTGTTTGCATCACTGTAGTTGTCTCCACAGCTGTGGAATCTGGCACCACTGATGTTTCTCCTGTTTGTTCTTCAGATATAGAAGTTCCTGAAGTTACAGACGGTGATGAAGATGCTTCTGCTATAGAAGTATGAGGTACTGTTTGTGTTCCTTTTGTGGATTTGTCAGATACTGGAAAACTTCCCGTGGATAATCCTGGCAATGAGGAGGGTTCTGCAGTTGTTTCAACCACTGACGATGACTCCTTTGCTGTGGAACCTGTCACCACTGATGTCCCTTTTGTTGTTTTATCAGACACTGGAGAAGTTTCTGTGAGTACTTCTGGTAATGAGCAGGTTTCTGCAGTTGTTTCAACCACTGACGATGTCTCCGTTGCTGTGGAACCTGGCAGCACAGATGTCCCTTTTGTTGTTACATCAAACACTGGAGACGTTTCTGTTGATACGTGTGGTAATGAGGAGGTTTCTGTAGTTTCTTCCACCACTGTAGTTGTCTCTGCCGTTGTGGAATCTGGCACCACAGATGTTTCTTCTGTTTGTACAGCAGACACTGGAGAACTTCCTGACTGTACAGAGGATAATGAAGATGCTTCAATTGTAGTATCTGGTAGTGACTGTGTTCTTCCTGTAGATTGGTCAGATACTGGAGACGTCCTTGTGGACACTTCTGGCAGTGAGGAGGGCTCAGTAGTTGTTTGCATCACTGTAGTTGTCTCCACATCTGTGGAATCTGGCACCACTGATGTTTCTCCTGTTTGTTTTTCAGATATAGTAGAAGATCCTGAAGTTACAGGTGGTGATGAAGATGCTTCTGCTGTAGTAGTATCAGGTACTGTATGTGTTCCTTTTGTGGATTGGTCAGATACTGGAAAACTCCCCGTGGATAATCCTGGCAATGAGGAGGATTCTGCAGTTGTTTCAACCACTGAAGATGACTCCTTTGCTGTGGAACCTGGCACCACTGATGTCCCTTTTGTTGTTTTATCAGACACTGGAGAAGTTTCTGTGTGTCCTTCTGGTAATGAGGTTTCTGTAGTTGTTTCAAAAACTGACGATGTCTCCGTTGCTGTGGAACCTGGCAGCACAGCTGTCCCTTTTGTTGTTACATAAGACACTTGAGACGTTTCTGTTGATACTTGTGGTAATGAGGAGGTTTCTGTAGTTTCTTCCACCACTGTAGTTGTCTCTGCCGTTGTGGAATCTGGCACCACAGATGTTTCTTCTGTTTGTACAACAGACACTGGAGAATTTCCTGACTGTACAGAGGATAATGAAGATGCGTCATTTGTAGTATCTGGTAGTGAATGTGCTCTTCCTGTAGATTGGTCAGATACTGGAGACGTTCTTTTGGACACTTCTGGCAGTGAGGAGGGCTCAGTAGTTGTTTGCATCACTGTACTTGTCTCCACAGCTGTGGAATCTGGCACCACTGATGTTTCTCCTGTTTGTTTTTCAGATATAGTAGAAGATCCTGATGTTACAGGTGGTGATGAAGATGCTTCTGCTGTAGTAGTATGAGGTACTGTATGTGTTCCTTTTGTGGATTTGTCAGATACTGGAAACCTTCCCGTGGATAATCCTGGCAATGACGAGGGTTCTGCAGTTGTTTCAACCACTGAAGATGACTCCTTTGCTGTGGAACCTGTCACCACTGATGTCCCTTTTGTTGTTTTATCAGACACTGGAGAAGTTTCTGTGAGTCCTTCTGGTAATGAGGAGGTTTCTGTAGTTGTTTCAGCCACTGACGATGTCTCTGTTGCTGTGGAACCTGGCAGCACAGATGTCCCTTTTGTTGATACATCAAACACTGGAGTCGTTTCTGTTGATACTTGTGGTAATGAGGAGGTTTCTGTAGTTCCTTCCACCACTGTAGTTGTCTCTGCCGTTGTGGAATCTGGCACCACAGATGTTTCTTCTGTTTGTACAGCAGACACTGGAGAACTTCCTGACTGTACAGAGGATAATGAAGATGCTTCAATTGTAGTATCTGGTAGTGAATGTTTTCTTCCTGTAGATTGGTCAGATACTGGAGACGTCCTTGTGGACACTTCTGGCAGTGAGGTTTCAGTAGTTGTTTGCATCACTGTAGTTGTCTCCACATCTGTGGAATCTGGCACCACTGATGTTTCAAATGTTTGTTTTTCAGATATAGTAGAAGATCCTGAAGTTACAGGTGGTGATGAAGATGCTTCTGCTATAGAAGTATGAGGTACTGTATGTGTTCCTTTTGTGGATTGGTCAGATACTGGAAAACTCCCCGTGGATAATCCAGGCAATGAGGATTCTGCAGTTGTTTCAACCACTGAAGATGACTCCTTTGCTGTGGAACCTGGCACCACTGATGTCCCTTTTGTTGTTTTATCAGACACTGGAGAAGTTTCTGTGAGTCCTTCTGGTAATGAGGTTTCTATAGTTGTTTCAAAAACTGACGATGTCTCCGTTGCTGTGGAACCTGGCAGCACAGCTGTCCCTTTTGTTGTTACATAAGACACTTGAGACGTTTCTGTTGATACTTGTGGTAATGAGGAGGTTTCTGTAGTTTCTTCCACCACTGTAGTTGTCTCTGCCGTTGTGGAATCTGGCACCACAGATGTTTCTTCTGTTTGTACAGCAGACACTGGAGAATTTCCTGACTGTACAGAGGATAATGAAGATGCGTCATTTGTAGTATCTGGTAGTGAATGTGCTCTTCCTGTAGATTGGTCAGATACTGGAGACGTTCTTGTGGACACTTCTGGCAGTGAGGAGGTCTCAGTAGTTGTTTGCATCACTGTAGTTGTCTCCACAGCTGTGGAATCTGGCACCACTGATGTTTCTCCTGTTTGTTTTTCAGTTATAGTAGAAGTTCCTGAAGTTACAGGTGGTGATGAAGATGCTTCTGACATAGTAGTATCAGGTACTGTATGTGTTCCTTTTGTGGATTGGTCAGATACTGGAAAACTACCCGTGGAAAATCCGGGCAATGAGGAGGTTTCTGCAGTTGTTTCAACCACTGACGATGTCTCCGTTGCTGTGGAACCTGGCAGCACAGATGTCCCTTTTGTTGTTACATCAGACACTGGAGAAGTTTCTGTTGATACTTGTGGTAATGTGGAGGTTTCTGTAGTTTCTTCCACCACTGTAGTTGTCTCTGCCGTTGTGGAATCCTGCACCACTGATGTTTCTCCTGTTTGTTCTTCAGATATAGAAGTTCCTGAAGTTACAGGTGGTGATGAAGATGCTTCTGTATGAGTTACTGTATGTGTTCCTTTTGTGGTTTGGTCAGATACTGGAAAACTTCCCGTGGATAATCCTGGCAATGAGGAGGTTTCTGCACTTGTTTCAACCACTGAAGATGACTCCTTTGCTGTGGAACCAGGCACCACTGATGTCCCTTTTGTTTTATCAGACACTGGAGAAGTTTCTGTGAGTCCTTCTGGTAATGAGGATGTTTCTGTAGTTGTTTCAACCACTGACGATGTCTCCGTTGCTGTGGAACCTGGCAGCACAGATGTCCCTTTTGTTGTTACATCAGATAATGGAGAAGTTTCTGTTGATACTTGTGGTAATGAGGAGGTTTCTGTAGTTTCTTCCACCACTGTAGTTGTCTCTGCCGTTGTGGAATCAGGCACCACAGATGTTTCTTCTGTTTTTACTGCAGACACTGGAGAACTTCCTGACTGTACAGAGGATAATGAAGATGCTTCTATTGTAGTATCTGGTAGTGAATGGGTTCTTCCTGTAGATTGATCAGATACTGGAGACGATCTTGTGGACACTTCTGGCAGTGAGGAGGTTTTAGTAGTTGTTTGCATCACTGTAGTTGTCTCCACAGCTGTGGAATCTGGCACCACTGATGTTTCTCCTGTTTGTTCTTCAGATATAGAAGTTCCTGAAGTTACAGACGGTGATGAAGATGCTTCTGCTATAGAAGCATGAGGTACTGTATGTGTTCCTTTTGTGGATTTGTCAGATACTGGAAAACTTCCCGTGGATAATCCTGGCAATGAGGAGGGTTCTGCAGTTGTTTCAACCACTGAAGATGACTCCTTTGCTGTGGAACCTGTCACCACTGATGTCCCTTTTGTTGTTTTATCAGACACTGCAGAAGTTTCTGTGAATCCTTCTGGTAATGAGGAGGTTTCTGTAGTTGTTTCAGCCACTGACGATGTCTCTGTTGCTGTGGAACCTGGCAGCACAGATGTCCCTTTTGTTGTTACATCAAACACTGGAGACGTTTCTGTTGATACTTGTGGTAATGAGGAGGTTTCTGTAGTTTCTTCCACCACTGTAGTTGTCTCTGCCGTTGTGGAATCTGGCACCACAGATGTTTCTTCTGTTTGTACAGCAGACACTGGAGAACCTCCTGACTGTACAGAGGATAATGAAGATGCTTCAATTGTAGTATCTGGTAGTGAATGTGTTCTTCCTGTAGATTGGTCAGATACTGGAGACGTCCTTGTGGACACTTCTGGCAGTGAGAAGGTTTCAGTAGTTGTTTGCATCACTGTAGTTGTCTCCACATCTGTGGAATCTGGCACCACTGATGTTTCTCCTGTTTGTTTTTCAGATATAGTAGAAGATCCTGAAGTTACAGGTGGTGATGAAGATGCTTCTGCTGTAGTAGTATCAGGTACTGTATGTGTTCCTTTTGTGGATTGGTCAGATACTGGAAAACTCCCTGTGGATAATCCAGGCAATGAGGAGGATTCTGCAGTTGTTTCAACCACTGAAGATGACTCCTTTGCTGTGGAACCTGGCACCACTGATGTCCCTTTTGTTGTTTCATCAGACACTGGAGAAGTTTTTGTGAGTCCTTCTGGTAATGAGGTTTCTGTAGTTGTTTCAAAAACTGACGATGTCTCCGTTGCTGTGGAACCTGGCAGCACAGCTGTCCCTTTTGTTGTTACATAAGACACTTGAGACGTTTCTGTTGATACTTGTGGTAATGAGGAGGTTTCTGTAGTTTCTTCCACCACTGTAGTTGTCTCTGCTGTTGTGGAATCAGGCACCACAGATGTTTCTTCTGTTTGTACAGCAGACACTGGAGAATTTCCTGACTGTACAGAGGATAATGAAGATGCGTCATTTGTAGTATCTGGTAGTGAATGTGCTCTTCCTGTAGATTGGTCAGATACTGGAGACGTTCTTGTGGAAACTTCTGGCAGTGAGGAGGTCTCAGTAGTTGTTTGCATCACTGTAGTTGTCTCCACAGCTGTGGAATCTGGCACCACTGATGTTTCTCCTGTTTGTTTTTCAGTTATAGTAGAAGTTCCTGAAGTTACAGGTGGTGATGAAGATGCTTCTGACATAGTAGTATCAGGTACTGTATGTGTTCCTTTTGTGGATTGGTCAGATACTGGAAAACTACCCGTGGAAAATCCGGGCAATGAGGAGGTTTCTGCAGTTGTTTCAACCACTGACGATGTCTCCGTTGCTGTGGAACCTGGCAGCACAGATGTCCCTTTTGTTGTTACATCAGACACTGGAGAAGTTTCTGTTGATACTTGTGGTAATGTGGAGGTTTCTGTAGTTTCTTCCACCACTGTAGTTGTCTCTGCCGTTGTGGAATCCTGCACCACTGATGTTTCTCCTGTTTGTTCTTCAGATATAGAAGTTCCTGAAGTTACAGGTGGTGATGAAGATGCTTCTGTATGAGTTACTGTATGTGTTCCTTTTGTAGTTTGGTCAGATACTGGAAAACTTCCCGTGGATAATCCTGGCAATGAGGAGGTTTCTGCACTTGTTTCAACCACTGAAGATGACTCCTTTGCTGTGGAACCAGGCACCACTGATGTCCCTGTTGTTTTATCAGACACTGGAGAAGTTTCTGTGAGTCCTTCTGGTAATGAGGATGTTTCTGTAGTTGTTTCAACCACTGACGATGTCTCCGTTGCTGTGGAACCTGGCAGCACAGATGTCCCTTTTGTTGTTACATCAGATAATGGAGAAGTTTCTGTTGATACTTGTGGTAATGAGGGGGTTTCTGTAGTTTCTTCCACCACTGTAGTTGTCTCTGCCGTTGTGGAATCAGGCACCACAGATGTTTCTTCTGTTTTTACTGCAGACACTGGAGAACTTCCTGACTGTACAGAGGATAATGAAGATGCTTCTATTGTAGTATCTGGTAGTGAATGGGTTCTTCCTGTAGATTGATCAGATAGTGGAGACGATCTTGTGGACACTTCTGGCAGTGAGGAGGTTTTAGTAGTTGTTTGCATCACTGTAGTTGTCTCCACAGCTGTGGAATCTGGTACCACTGATGTTTCTCCTGTTTGTTCTTCAGATATAGAAGTTCCTGAAGTTACAGACGGTGATGAAGATGCTTCTGCTATAGAAGCATGAGGTACTGTATGTGTTCCTTTTGTGGATTTGTCAGATACTGGAAAACTTCCCGTGGATAATCCTGGCAATGAGGAGGGTTCTGCAGTTGTTTCAACCACTGAAGATGACTCCTTTGCTGTGGAACCTGTCACCACTGATGTCCCTTTTGTTGTTTTATCAGACACTGGAGAAGTTTCTGTGAATCCTTCTGGTAATGAGGAGGTTTCTGTAGTTGTTTCAGCCACTGACGATGTCTCTGTTGCTGTGGAACCTGGCAGCACAGATGTCCCTTTTGTTATTACATCAAACACTGGAGACGTTTCTGTTGATACTTGTGGTAATGAGGAGGTTTCTGTAGTTTCTTCCACCACTGTAGCTGTCTCTGCCGTTGTGGAATCTGGCACCACAGATGTTTCTTCTGTTTGTACAGCAGACACTGGAGAACTTCCTGACTGTACAGAGGATAATGAAGATGCTTCAATTGTAGTATCTGGTAGTGACTGTGTTCTTCCTGTAGATTGGTCAGATACTGGAGACGTCCTTGTGGACACTTCTGGCAGTGAGAAGGTTTCAGTAGTTGTTTGCATCACTGTAGTTGTCTCCACATCTGTGGAATCTGGCACCACTGATGTTTCTCCTGTTTGTTTTTCAGATATAGTAGAAGATCCTGAAGTTACAGGTGGTGATGAAGATGCTTCTGCTGTAGTAGTATCAGGTACTGTATGTGTTCCTTTTGTGGATTGGTCAGATACTGGAAACCTCCCTGTGGATAATCCAGGCAATGAGGAGGATTCTGCAGTTGATTCAACCACTGAAGATGACTCCTTTGCTGTGGAACCTGGCACCACTGATGTCCCTTTTGTTGTTTTATCAGACACTGGAGAAGTTTTTGTGAGTCCTTCTGGTAATGAGGTTTCTGTAGTTGTTTCAAAAACTGACGATGTCTCCGTTGCTGTGGAACCTGGCAGCACAGCTGTCCCTTTTGTTGTTACATCAGACACTGGAGAAGTTTCTGTTGATACTTGTGGTAATGTGGAGGTTTCTGTAGTTTCTTCCACCACTGTAGTTGTCTCTGCCGTTGTGGAATCCTGCACCACTGATGTTTCTCCTGTTTGTTCTTCAGATATAGAAGTTCCTGAAGTTACAGGTGGTGATGAAGATGCTTCTGTATGAGTTACTGTATGTGTTCCTTTTGTGGTTTGGTCAGATACTGGAAAACTTCCCGTGGATAATCCTGGCAATGAGGAGGTTTCTGCACTTGTTTCAACCACTGAAGATGACTCCTTTGCTGTGGAACCAGGCACCACTGATGTCCCTTTTGTTTTATCAGACACTGGAGAAGTTTCTGTGAGTCCTTCTGGTAATGAGGATGTTTCTGTAGTTGTTTCAACCACTGACGATGTCTCCGTTGCTGTGGAACCTGGCAGCACAGATGTCCCTTTTGTTGTTACATCAGATAATGGAGAAGTTTCTGTTGATACTTGTGGTAATGAGGAGGTTTCTGTAGTTTCTTCCACCACTGTAGTTGTCTCTGCCGTTGTGGAATCAGGCACCACAGATGTTTCTTCTGTTTTTACTGCAGACACTGGAGAACTTCCTGACTGTACAGAGGATAATGAAGATGCTTCTATTGTAGTATCTGGTAGTGAATGGGTTCTTCCTGTAGATTGATCAGATACTGGAGACGATCTTGTGGACACTTCTGGCAGTGAGGAGGTTTTAGTAGTTGTTTGCATCACTGTAGTTGTCTCCACAGCTGTGGAATCTGGCACCACTGATGTTTCTCCTGTTTGTTCTTCAGATATAGAAGTTCCTGAAGTTACAGACGGTGATGAAGATGCTTCTGCTATAGAAGCATGAGGTACTGTATGTGTTCCTTTTGTGGATTTGTCAGATACTGGAAAACTTCCCGTGGATAATCCTGGCAATGAGGAGGGTTCTGCAGTTGTTTCAACCACTGAAGATGACTCCTTTGCTGTGGAACCTGTCACCACTGATGTCCCTTTTGTTGTTTTATCAGACACTGCAGAAGTTTCTGTGAATCCTTCTGGTAATGAGGAGGTTTCTGTAGTTGTTTCAGCCACTGACGATGTCTCTGTTGCTGTGGAACCTGGCAGCACAGATGTCCCTTTTGTTGTTACATCAAACACTGGAGACGTTTCTGTTGATACTTGTGGTAATGAGGAGGTTTCTGTAGTTTCTTCCACCACTGTAGTTGTCTCTGCCGTTGTGGAATCTGGCACCACAGATGTTTCTTCTGTTTGTACAGCAGACACTGGAGAACCTCCTGACTGTACAGAGGATAATGAAGATGCGTCATTTGTAGTATCTGGTAGTGAATGTGCTCTTCCTGTAGATTGGTCAGATACTGGAGACGTCCTTGTGGACACTTCTGGCAGTGAGAAGGTTTCAGTAGTTGTTTGCATCACTGTAGTTGTCTCCACATCTGTGGAATCTGGCACCACTGATGTTTCTCCTGTTTGTTTTTCAGATATAGTAGAAGATCCTGAAGTTACAGGTGGTGATGAAGATGCTTCTGCTGTAGTAGTATCAGGTACTGTATGTGTTCCTTTTGTGGATTGGTCAGATACTGGAAATCTCCCTGTGGATAATCCAGGCAATGAGGAGGATTCTGCAGTTGTTTCAACCACTGAAGATGACTCCTTTGCTGTGGAACCTGGCACCACTGATGTCCCTTTTGTTGTTTCATCAGACACTGGAGAAGTTTTTGTGAGTCCTTCTGGTAATGAGGTTTCTGTAGTTGTTTCAAAAACTGACGATGTCTCCGTTGCTGTGGAACCTGGCAGCACAGCTGTCCCTTTTGTTGTTACATAAGACACTTGAGACGTTTCTGTTGATACTTGTGGTAATGAGGAGGTTTCTGTAGTTTCTTCCACCACTGTAGTTGTCTCTGCTGTTGTGGAATCAGGCACCACAGATGTTTCTTCTGTTTGTACAGCAGACACTGGAGAATTTCCTGACTGTACAGAGGATAATGAAGATGCGTCATTTGTAGTATCTGGTAGTGAATGTGCTCTTCCTGTAGATTGGTCAGATACTGGAGACGTTCTTGTGGACACTTCTGGCAGTGAGGAGGTCTCAGTAGTTGTTTGCATCACTGTAGTTGTCTCCACAGCTGTGGAATCTGGCACCACTGATGTTTCTCCTGTTTGTTTTTCAGTTATAGTAGAAGTTCCTGAAGTTACAGGTGGTGATGAAGATGATTCTGCTATAGTAGTATCAGGTACTGTATGTGTTCCTTTTGTGGATTGGTCAGATACTGGAAAACTCCCCGTGGATAATCCTGGCAATGAGGAGGTTTCTGCAGTTGTTTCAACCACTGACGATGTCTCCGTTGCTGTGGAACCTGGCAGCACAGATGTCCCTTTTGTTGTTACATCAGACACTGGAGAAGTTTCTGTTGATACTTGTGGTAATGTGGAGGTTTCTGTAGTTTCTTCCACCACTGTAGTTGTCTCTGCCGTTGTGGAATCCTGCACCACTGATGTTTCTCCTGTTTGTTCTTCAGATATAGAAGTTCCTGAAGTTACAGGTGGTGATGAAGATGCTTCTGTATGAGTTACTGTATGTGTTCCTTTTGTGGTTTGGTCAGATACTGGAAAACTTCCCGTGGATAATCCTGGCAATGAGGAGGTTTCTGCACTTGTTTCAACCACTGAAGATGACTCCTTTGCTGTGGAACCAGGCACCACTGATGTCCCTTTTGTTTTATCAGACACTGGAGAAGTTTCTGTGAGTCCTTCTGGTAATGAGGATGTTTCTGTAGTTGTTTCAACCACTGACGATGTCTCCGTTGCTGTGGAACCTGGCAGCACAGATGTCCCTTTTGTTGTTACATCAGATAATGGAGAAGTTTCTGTTGATACTTGTGGTAATGAGGAGGTTTCTGTAGTTTCTTCCACCACTGTAGTTGTCTCTGCCGTTGTGGAATCAGGCACCACAGATGTTTCTTCTGTTTTTACTGCAGACACTGGAGAACTTCCTGACTGTACAGAGGATAATGAAGATGCTTCTATTGTAGTATCTGGTAGTGAATGGGTTCTTCCTGTAGATTGATCAGATACTGGAGACGATCTTGTGGACACTTCTGGCAGTGAGGAGGTTTTAGTAGTTGTTTGCATCACTGTAGTTGTCTCCACAGCTGTGGAATCTGGCACCACTGATGTTTCTCCTGTTTGTTCTTCAGATATAGAAGTTCCTGAAGTTACAGACGGTGATGAAGATGCTTCTGCTATAGAAGCATGAGGTACTGTATGTGTTCCTTTTGTGGATTTGTCAGATACTGGAAAACTTCCCGTGGATAATCCTGGCAATGAGGAGGGTTCTGCAGTTGTTTCAACCACTGAAGATGACTCCTTTGCTGTGGAACCTGTCACCACTGATGTCCCTTTTGTTGTTTTATCAGACACTGCAGAAGTTTCTGTGAATCCTTCTGGTAATGAGGAGGTTTCTGTAGTTGTTTCAGCCACTGACGATGTCTCTGTTGCTGTGGAACCTGGCAGCACAGATGTCCCTTTTGTTGTTACATCAAACACTGGAGACGTTTCTGTTGATACTTGTGGTAATGAGGAGGTTTCTGTAGTTTCTTCCACCACTGTAGTTGTCTCTGCCGTTGTGGAATCTGGCACCACAGATGTTTCTTCTGTTTGTACAGCAGACACTGGAGAACCTCCTGACTGTACAGAGGATAATGAAGATGCTTCAATTGTAGTATCTGGTAGTGACTGTGTTCTTCCTGTAGATTGGTCAGATACTGGAGACGTCCTTGTGGACACTTCTGGCAGTGAGAAGGTTTCAGTAGTTGTTTGCATCACTGTAGTTGTCTCCACATCTGTGGAATCTGGCACCACTGATGTTTCTCCTGTTTGTTTTTCAGATATAGTAGAAGATCCTGAAGTTACAGGTGGTGATGAAGATGCTTCTGCTGTAGTAGTATCAGGTACTGTATGTGTTCCTTTTGTGGATTGGTCAGATACTGGAAATCTCCCTGTGGATAATCCAGGCAATGAGGAGGATTCTGCAGTTGTTTCAACCACTGAAGATGACTCCTTTGCTGTGGAACCTGGCACCACTGATGTCCCTTTTGTTGTTTCATCAGACACTGGAGAAGTTTTTGTGAGTCCTTCTGGTAATGAGGTTTCTGTAGTTGTTTCAAAAACTGACGATGTCTCCGTTGCTGTGGAACCTGGCAGCACAGCTGTCCCTTTTGTTGTTACATAAGACACTTGAGACGTTTCTGTTGATACTTGTGGTAATGAGGAGGTTTCTGTAGTTTCTTCCACCACTGTAGTTGTCTCTGCTGTTGTGGAATCAGGCACCACAGATGTTTCTTCTGTTTGTACAGCAGACACTGGAGAATTTCCTGACTGTACAGAGGATAATGAAGATGCGTCATTTGTAGTATCTGGTAGTGAATGTGCTCTTCCTGTAGATTGGTCAGATACTGGAGACGTTCTTGTGGAAACTTCTGGCAGTGAGGAGGTCTCAGTAGTTGTTTGCATCACTGTAGTTGTCTCCACAGCTGTGGAATCTGGCACCACTGATGTTTCTCCTGTTTGTTTTTCAGTTATAGTAGAAGTTCCTGAAGTTACAGGTGGTGATGAAGATGCTTCTGACATAGTAGTATCAGGTACTGTATGTGTTCCTTTTGTGGATTGGTCAGATACTGGAAAACTACCCGTGGAAAATCCGGGCAATGAGGAGGTTTCTGCAGTTGTTTCAACCACTGACGATGTCTCCGTTGCTGTGGAACCTGGCAGCACAGATGTCCCTTTTGTTGTTATATCAGACACTGGAGAAGTTTCTGTTGATACTTGTGGTAATGTGGAGGTTTCTGTAGTTTCTTCCACCACTGTAGTTGTCTCTGCCGTTGTGGAATCCTGCACCACTGATGTTTCTCCTGTTTGTTCTTCAGATATAGAAGTTCCTGAAGTTACAGGTGGTGATGAAGATGCTTCTGTATGAGTTACTGTATGTGTCCCTTTTGTTGTTTTATCAGACACTGGAGAAGTTTCTGTGAATCCTTCTGGTAATGAGGAGGTTTCTGTAGTTGTTTCAGCCACTGACGATGTCTCTGTTGCTGTGGAACCTGGCAGCACAGATGTCCCTTTTGTTGTTACATCAAACACTGGAGACGTTTCTGTTGATACTTGTGGTAATGAGGAGGTTTCTGTAGTTTCTTCCACCACTGTAGCTGTCTCTGCCGTTGTGGAATCTGGCACCACAGATGTTTCTTCTGTTTGTACAGCAGACACTGGAGAACTTCCTGACTGTACAGAGGATAATGAAGATGCTTCAATTGTAGTATCTGGTAGTGACTGTGTTCTTCCTGTAGATTGGTCAGATACTGGAGACGTCCTTGTGGACACTTCTGGCAGTGAGAAGGTTTCAGTAGTTGTTTGCATCACTGTAGTTGTCTCCACATCTGTGGAATCTGGCACCACTGATGTTTCTCCTGTTTGTTTTTCAGATATAGTAGAAGATCCTGAAGTTACAGGTGGTGATGAAGATGCTTCTGCTGTAGTAGTATCAGGTACTGTATGTGTTCCTTTTGTGGATTGGTCAGATACTGGAAACCTCCCTGTGGATAATCCAGGCAATGAGGAGGATTCTGCAGTTGATTCAACCACTGAAGATGACTCCTTTGCTGTGGAACCTGGCACCACTGATGTCCCTTTTGTTGTTTTATCAGACACTGGAGAAGTTTTTGTGAGTCCTTCTGGTAATGAGGTTTCTGTAGTTGTTTCAAAAACTGACGATGTCTCCGTTGCTGTGGAACCTGGCAGCACAGCTGTCCCTTTTGTTGTTACATAAGACACTTGAGACGTTTCTGTTGATACTTGTGGTAATGAGGAGGTTTCTGTAGTTTCTTCCACCACTGTAGTTGTCTCTGCCGTTGTGGAATCAGGCACCACAGATGTTTCTTCTGTTTGTACAGCAGACACTGGAGAATTTCCTGACTGTACAGAGGATAATGAAGATGCGTCATTTGTAGTATCTGGTAGTGAATGTGCTCTTCCTGTAGATTGGTCAGATACTGGAGACGTTCTTGTGGACACTTCTGGCAGTGAGGAGGTCTCAGTAGTTGTTTGCATCACTGTAGTTGTCTCCACAGCTGTGGAATCTGGCACCACTGATGTTTCTCCTGTTTGTTTTTCAGTTATAGTAGAAGTTCCTGAAGTTACAGGTGGTGATGAAGATGATTCTGCTATAGTAGTATCAGGTACTGTATGTGTTCCTTTTGTGGATTGGTCAGATACTGGAAAACTCCCCGTGGATAATCCTGGCAATGAGGAGGTTTCTGCAGTTGTTTCAACCACTGACGATGTCTCCGTTGCTGTGGAACCTGGCAGCACAGATGTCCCTTTTGTTGTTACATCAGACACTGGAGAAGTTTCTATTGATACCTGTGGTAATGAGGATGTTTCTGTAGTTTCTTCCACCACTGTAGTTGTCTCTGCCGTTGTGGAATCTGGCACCACTGATGTTTCTCCTGTTTGTTCTTCAGATATAGAAGTTCCTGAAGTTACAGGTGGTGATGAAGATGCTTCTGCTATAGTAGTATCAGGTACTGTATGTGTTCCTTTTGTGGATTGGTCAGATACTGGAAAACTCCCCGTGGATAATCCTGGCAATGAGGAGGTTTCTGCAGTTGTTTCAACCACTGACGATGTCTCCGTTGCTGTGGAACCTGGCAGCACAATTGTCCCTTTTGTTGTTACATCAGACACTGGAGAAGTTTCTGTTGATACTTGTGGTAATGAGGAGGTTTCTGTAGTTTCTTCCACCACTGTAGTTGTCTCTGCCGTTGTGGAATCTGGCACCACAGATGTTTCTTCTGTTTGTACAGCAGATAAAGAAGTTCCTGAAGTTGCAGACGGTGATGAAGATGCTTCTGCTATAGAAGTATGAGGTACTGTATGTGTTCCTTTTGTGGATTTGTCAGATACTGGAAAACTTCCTGACTGTACAGAGGATAATGAAGATGCTTCTATTGTAGTATCTGGTAGTGAATGGGTTCTTTCTGTAGATTGATCAGATAGTGGAGACGATCTTGTGGACACTTCTGGCAGTGAGGAGGTTTTAGTAGTTGTTTGCATCACTGTAGTTGTCTCCACAGCTGTGGAATCTGGCACCACTGATGGTTCTCCTGTTTGTTCTTTAGATATAGAAGTTCCTGAAGTTACAGATGGTGATGAAGATGCTTCTGCTATAGAAGTATGAGGTACTGTATGTGTTCCTTTTGTGGATTTGTCAGATACTGGAAAACTTCCCGTGGATAATCCTGGCAATGAGGAGGGTTCTGCAGTTGTTTCAACCACTGAAGATGACTCCTTTGCTGTGGAACCTGGCACCACTGATGTCCCTTTTGTTGTTTTATCAGACACTGGAGAAGTTTCTGTGAGTCCTTCTGGTAATGAGGAGGTTTCTGTAGTTGTTTCAGCCACTGACGATGTCTCTGTTGCTGTGGAACCTGGCAGCACAGATGTCCCTTTTGTTGTTACATCAAACACTGGAGACGTTTCTGTTGATATTTGTGGTAATGAGGAGGTTTCTGTAGTTTCTTCCACCACTGTAGTTGTCTCTGCCGTTGTGGAATCTGGCACCACAGATGTTTCTTCTGTTTGTACAGCAGACACTGGAGAACTTCCTGACTGTACAGAGGATAATGAAGATGCTTCAATTGTAGTATCTGGTAGTGAATGTGTTCTTCCTGTAGATTGGTCAGATACTGGAGACGTCCTTGTGGACACTTCTGGCAGTGAGAAGGTTTCAGTAGTTGTTTGCATCACTATAGTTGTCTCCACATCTGTGGAATCTGGCACCACTGATGTTTCTCCTGTTTGTTTTTCAGATATAGTAGAAGATCCTGAAGTTACAGGTGGTGATGAAGATGCTTCTGCTGTAGTAGTATCAGGTACTGTATGTGTTCCTTTTGTGGATTTGTCAGATACTGGAAAACTTCCCGTGGATAATCCTGGCAATGAGGAGGGTTCTGCAGTTGTTTCAACCACTGAAGATGACTCCTTTGCTGTGGAACCTGTCACCACTGATGTCCCTTTTGTTGTTTTATCAGACACTGGAGAAGTTTCTGTGAGTCCTTCTGGTAATGAGGTTTCTGTAGTTGTTTCAAAAACTGACGATGTCTCCGTTGCTGTGGAACCTGGCAGCACAGCTGTCCCTTTTGTTGTTACATAAGACACTTGAGACATTTCTGTTGATACTTGTGGTAATGAGGAGGTTTCTGTAGTTTCTTCCACCACTGTACTTGTCTCTGCCGTTGTGGAATCTGGCACCACAGATGTTTCTTCTGATTGTACAGCAGACACTGGAGAATTTCCTGACTGTACAGAGGATAATGAAGATGCGTCATTTGTAGTATCTGGTAGTGAATGTGCTCTTCCTGTAGATTGGTCAGATACTGGAGACGTTCTTGTGGACACTTCTGGCAGTGAGGAGGTTTCAGTAGTTGTTTGCATCACTGTAGTTGTCTCCACAGCTGTGGAATCTGGCACCACTGATGTTTCTCCTGTTTGTTTTTCAGTTATAGTAGAAGTTCCTGAAGTTACAGGTGGTGATGAAGATGCTTCTGCTATAGTAGGATCAGGTACTGTATGTGTTCCTTTTGTGGATTGGTCAGATACTGGAAATCTCCCCGTGGATAATCCTGGCAATGAGGAGGTTTCTGCAGTTGTTTCAAACACTGACGATGTCTCCGTTGCTGTGGAACCTGGCAGCACAGATGTCCCTTTTGTTGTTACATCAGACACTGGAGAAGTTTCTGTTGATACTTGTGGTAATGAGGAGGTTTCTGTAGTTTCTTCCACCACTGTAGTTGTCTCTGCCGTTGTGGAATCTGGCACCACTGATGTTTCTCCTGTTTGTTCTTCAGATATAGAAGTTCCTGAAGTTACAGGTGGTGATGAAGATGCTTCTGTATGAGTTACTGTATGTGTTCCTTTTGTGGATTGGTCAGATACTGGAAAACTTCCCGTGGATAATCCTGGCAATGAGGAGGTTTCTGCACTTGTTTCAACCACTGAAGATGACTCCTTTGCTGTGGAACCAGGCACCATTGATGTCCCTTTTGTTTTATCAGACACTGGAGAAGTTTCTGTGAGTCCTTCTGGTAAAGAGGATGTTTCTGTAGTTGTTTCAACCACTGACGATGTCTCCGTTGCTGTGGAACCTGGCAGCACAGATGTCCCTTTTGTTGTTACATCAGATAATGGAGAAGTTTCTGTTGATACTTGTGGTAATGAGGAGGTTTCTGTAGTTTCTTCCACCAATGTAGTTGTCTCTGCCGTTGTGGAATCAGGCACCACAGATGTTTCTTCTGTTTTTACTGCAGACACTGGAGAACTTCCTGACTGTACAGAGGATAATGAAGATGCTTCTATTGTAGTATCTGGTAGTGAATGGGTTCTTCCTGTAGATTGATCAGATACTGGAGACGATCTTGTGGACACTTCTGGCAGTGAGGAGGTTTTAGTAGTTGTTTGCATCACTGTAGTTGTCTCCACAGCTGTGGAATCTGGCACCACTGATGTTTCTCCTGTTTGTTCTTCAGATATAGAAGTTCCTGAAGTTACAGACGGTGATGAAGATGCTTCTGCTATAGAAGTATGAGGTACTGTATGTGTTCCTTTTGTGGATTTGTCAGATACTGGAAAACTTCCCGTGGATAATCCTGGCAATGAGGAGGGTTCTGCAGTTGTTTCAACCACTGAAGATGACTCCTTTGCTGTGGAACCTGTCACCACTGATGTCCCTTTTGTTTTTTTATCAGACACTGGAGAAGTTTCTGTGAATCCTTCTGGTAATGAGGAGGTTTCTGTAGTTGTTTCAGCCACTGACGATGTCTCTGTTGCTGTGGAACCTGGCAGCACAGATGTCCCTTTTGTTGTTACATCAAACACTGGAGACGTTTCTGTTGATACTTGTGGTAATGAGGAGGTTTCTGTAGTTTCTTCCACCACTGTAGTTGTCTCTGCCGTTGTGGAATCTGGCACCACAGATGTTTCTTCTGTTTGTACAGCAGACACTGGAGAACTTCCTGACTGTACAGAGGATAATGAAGATGCTTCAATTGTAGTATCTGGTAGTGACTGTGTTCTTCCTGTAGATTGGTCAGATACTGGAGATGTCCTTGTGGACATTTCTGGCAGTGAGAAGGTTTCAGTAGTTGTTTGCATCACTGTAGTTGTCTCCACATCTGTGGAATCTGGCACCACTGATGTTTCTCCTGTTTGTTTTTCAGTTATAGTAGAAGTTCCTGAAGTTACAGGTGGTGATGAAGATGCTTCTGCTATTGTAGTATCAGGTACTGTATGTGTTCCTTTTGTGGATTGGTCAGATACTGGAAAACTCCCCGTGGATAATCCTGGCAATGAGGAGGTTTCTGCAGTTGTTTCAACCACTGACGATGTCTCCGTTGCTGTGGAACCTGGCAGCACAGATGTCCCTTTTGTTGTTACATCAGACACTGGAGAAGTTTCTGTTGATACTTGTGGTAATGAGGAGGTTTCTGTAGTTTCTTCCACCACTGTAGTTGTCTCTGCCGTTGTGGAATCTGGCACCACAGATGTTTTTTCTGTTTGTACAGCAGATAAAGAAGTTCCTGAAGTTGCAGACGGTGATGAAGATGCTTCTGCTATAGAAGTATGAGGTACTGTATGTGTTCCTTTTGTGGATTTGTCAGATACTGAAAAACTTCCCGTGGAGAATCCTGGCAATGAGGAGGTTTCTGCAGTTGTTTCAACCACTGAAGATGACTCCTTTGCTGTGGAACCTGTCACCACTGATGTCCCTTTTGTTGTTTTATCAGACACTTGAGACGTTTCTGTTGATACTTGTGGTAATGAGGAGGTTTCTGTAGTTTCTTCCACCACTGTAGTTGTCTCTGCCATTGTGGAATCTGGCACCACAGATGTTTCTTCTGTTTGTACAGCAGACACTGGAGAACTTCCTGACTGTACAGAGGATAATGAAGATGCTTCTATTGTAGTATCTGGTAGTGAATGGGTTCTTTCTGTAGATTGATCAGATAGTGGAGACGATCTTGTGGACACTTCTGGCAGTGAGGAGGTTTTAGTAGTTGTTTGCATCACTGTAGTTGTCTCCACAGCTGTGGAATCTGGCACCACTGATGGTTCTCCTGTTTGTTCTTCAGATATAGAAGTTCCTGAAGTTACAGATGGTGATGAAGATGCTTCTGCTATAGAAGTATGAGGTACTGTATGTGTTCCTTTTGTGGATTTGTCAGATACTGGAAAACTTCCCGTGGATAATCCTGGCAATGAGGAGGGTTCTGCAGTTGTTTCAACCACTGAAGATGACTCCTTTGCTGTGGAACCTGGCACCACTGATGTCCCTTTTGTTGTTTTATCAGACACTGGAGAAGTTTCTGTGAGTCCTTCTGGTAATGAGGAGGTGTCTGTAGTTGTTTCAGCCACTGACGATGTCTCCATTGCTGTGGAACCTGGCAGCACAGCTGTCCCTTTTGTTGTTACATAAGACACTTGAGACGTTTCTGTTGATATTTGTGGTAATGAGGAGGTTTCTGTAGTTTCTTCCACCACTGTAGTTGTCTCTGCCGTTGTGGAATCTGGCACCACAGATGTTTCTTCTGTTTGTACAGCAGACACTGGAGAACTTCCTGACTGTACAGAGGATAATGAAGATGCTTCAATTGTAGTATCTGGTAGTGAATGTGTTCTTCCTGTAGATTGGTCAGATACTGGAGACGTCCTTGTGGACACTTCTGGCAGTGAGAAGGTTTCAGTAGTTGTTTGCATCACTGTAGTTGTCTCCACATCTGTGGAATCTGGCACCATTGATGTTTCTCCTGTTTGTTTTTCAGATATAGTAGAAGATCCTGAAGTTACAGGTGGTGATGAAGATGCTTCTGCTGTAGTAGTATCAGGTACTGTATGTGTTCCTTTTGTGGATTGTTCAGATACTGGAAAACTCCCCGTGGATAATCCAGGCAATGAGGAGGATTCTGCAGTTGTTTCAACCACTGAAGATGACTCCTTTGCTGTGGAACCTGGCACCACTGATGTCCCTTTTGTTGTTTTATCAGACACTGGAGAAGTTTCTGTTGATACTTGTGGTAATGAGGAGGTTTCTGTAGTTTCTTCCACCACTGTAGTTGTCTCTGCCGTTGTGGAATCTGGCACCACTGATGTTTCTCCTGTTTGTTCTTCAGATATAGAAGTTCCTGAAGTTACAGGTGGTGATGAAGATGCTTCTGTATGAGTTACTGTATGTGTTCCTTTTGTGGATTGGTCAGATACTGGAAAACTTCCCGTGGATAATCCTGGCAATGAGGAGGTTTCTGCACTTGTTTCAACCACTGAAGATGACTCCTTTGCTGTGGAACCAGGCACCACTGATGTCCCTTTTGTTTTATCAGACACTGGAGAAGTTTCTGTGAGTCCTTCTGGTAATGAGGATGTTTCTGTAGTTGTTTCAACCACTGACGATGTCTCCGTTGCTGTGGAACTTGGCAGCACAGATGTCCCTTTTGTTGTTACATCAGATAATGGAGAAGTTTCTGTTGATACTTGTGGTAATGAGGAGGTTTCTGTAGTTTCTTCCACCACTGTAGTTGTCTCTGCCGTTGTGGAATCAGGCACCACAGATGTTTCTTCTGTTTTTACTGCAGACACTGGAGAACTTTTTGACTGTACAGAGGATAATGAAGATGCTTCTATTGTAGTATCTGGTAGTGAATGGGTTCTTCCTGTAGATTGATCAGATACTGGAGACGATCTTGTGGACACTTCTGGCAGTGAGGAGGTTTTAGTAGTTGTTTGCATCACTGTAGTTGTCTCCACATCTGTGGAATCTGGCAACACTGATGTTTCTCCTGTTTGTTCTTCAGATATAGAAGTTCCTGAAGTTACAGACGGTGATGACGATGCTTCTGCTATAGAAGTATGAGGTACTGTATGTGTTCCTTTTGTGGATTTGTCAGATACTGGAAAACTTCCCGTGGATAATCCTGGCAATGAGGAGGGTTCTGCAGTTGCTTCAACAACTGAAGATGACTCCTTTGCTGTGGAACCTGTCACCACTGATGTCCCTTTTGTTGTTTTATCAGACACTGGAGAAGTTTCTGTGAATCCTTCTGGTAATGAGGAGGTTTCTGTAGTTGTTTCAGCCACTGACGATGTCTCTGTTGCTGTGGAACCTGGCAGCACAGATGTCCCTTTTGTTGTTACATCAAACACTGGAGACGTTTCTGTTGATACTTGTGGTAATGAGGAGGTTTCTGTAGTTTCTTCCACCACTGTAGTTGTCTCTGCCGTTGTGGAATCTGGCACCACAGATGTTTCTTCTGTTTGTACAGCAGACACTGGAGAACTTCCTGACTGTATAGAGGATAATGAAGATGCTTCAATTGTAGTATCTGGTAGTGACTGTGTTCTTCCTGTAGATTGGTCAGATACTGGAGACGTCCTTGTGGACACTTCTGGCAGTGAGAAGGTTTCAGTAGTTGTTTGCATCACTGTAGTTGTCTCCACATCTGTGGAATCTGGCACCACTGATGTTTCTCCTGTTTGTTTTTCAGTTATAGTAGAAGTTCCTGAAGTTACAGGTGGTGATGAAGATGCTTCTGCTATAGTAGTATCAGGTACTGTATGTGTTCCTTTTGTGGATTGGTCAGATACTGGAAAACTCCCCGTGGATAATCCTGGCAATGAGGAGGTTTCTGCAGTTGTTTCAACCACTGACGATGTCTCCGTTGCTGTGGAACCTGGCAGCACAGATGTCCCTTTTGTTGTTACATCAGACACTGGAGAAGTTTCTGTTGATACTTGTGGTAATGAGGAGGTTTCTGTAGTTTCTTCCACCACTGTAGTTGTCTCTGCCGTTGTGGAATCTGGCACCACAGATGTTTTTTCTGTTTGTACAGCAGATAAAGAAGTTCCTGAAGTTGCAGACGGTGATGAAGATGCTTCTGCTATAGAAGTATGAGGTACTGTATGTGTTCCTTTTGTGGATTTGTCAGATACTGGAAAACTTCCCGTGGAGAATCCTGGCAATGAGGAGGTTTCTGCAGTTGTTTCAACCACTGAAGATGACTCCTTTGCTGTGGAACCTGTCACCACTGATGTCCCTTTTGTTGTTTTATCAGACACTTGAGACGTTTCTGTTGATACTTGTGGTAATGAGGAGGTTTCTGTAGTTTCTTCCACCACTGTAGTTGTCTCTGCCATTGTGGAATCTGGCACCACAGATGTTTCTTCTGTTTGTACAGCAGACACTGGAGAACTTCCTGACTGTACAGAGGATAATGAAGATGCTTCTATTGTAGTATCTGGTAGTGAATGGGTTCTTTCTGTAGATTGATCAGATAGTGGAGACGATCTTGTGGACACTTCTGGCAGTGAGGAGGTTTTAGTAGTTGTTTGCATCACTGTAGTTGTCTCCACAGCTGTGGAATCTGGCACCACTGATGGTTCTCCTGTTTGTTCTTCAGATATAGAAGTTCCTGAAGTTACAGATGGTGATGAAGATGCTTCTGCTATAGAAGTATGAGGTACTGTATGTGTTCCTTTTGTGGATTTGTCAGATACTGGAAAACTTCCCGTGGATAATCCTGGCAATGAGGAGGGTTCTGCAGTTGTTTCAACCACTGAAGATGACTCCTTTGCTGTGGAACCTGGCACCACTGATGTCCCTTTTGTTGTTTTATCAGACACTGGAGAAGTTTCTGTGAGTCCTTCTGGTAATGAGGAGGTTTCTGTAGTTGTTTCAGCCACTGACGATGTCTCTGTTGCTGTGGAACCTGGCAGCACAGATGTCCCTTTTGTTGTTACATCAAACACTGGAGACGTTTCTGTTGATATTTGTGGTAATGAGGAGGTTTCTGTAGTTTCTTCCACCACTGTAGTTGTCTCTGCCGTTGTGGAATCTGGCACCACAGATGTTTCTTCTGTTTGTACAGCAGACACTGGAGAACTTCCTGACTGTACAGAGGATAATGAAGATGCTTCAATTGTAGTATCTGGTAGTGAATGTGTTCTTCCTGTAGATTGGTCAGATACTGGAGACGTCCTTGTGGACACTTCTGGCAGTGAGAAGGTTTCAGTAGTTGTTTGCATCACTGTAGTTGTCTCCACATCTGTGGAATCTGGCACCACTGATGTTTCTCCTGTTTGTTTTTCAGATATAGTAGAAGATCCTGAAGTTACAGGTGGTGATGAAGATGCTTCTACTGTAGTAGTATCAGGTACTGTATGTGTTCCTTTTGTGGATTGTTCAGATACTGGAAAACTCCCCGTGGATAATCCAGGCAATGAGGAGGATTCTGCAGTTGTTTCAACCACTGAAGATGACTCCTTTGCTGTGGAACCTGGCACCACTGATGTCCCTTTTGTTGTTTTATCAGACACTGGAGAAGTTTCTGTTGATACTTGTGGTAATGAGGAGGTTTCTGTAGTTTCTTCCACCACTGTAGTTGTCTCTGCCGTTGTGGAATCTGGCACCACTGATGTTTCTCCTGTTTGTTCTTCAGATATAGAAGTTCCTGAAGTTACAGGTGGTGATGAAGATGCTTCTGTATGAGTTACTGTATGTGTTCCTTTTGTGGATTGGTCAGATACTGGAAAACTTCCCGTGGATAATCCTGGCAATGAGGAGGTTTCTGCACTTGTTTCAACCACTGAAGATGACTCCTTTGCTGTGGAACCAGGCACCACTGATGTCCCTTTTGTTTTATCAGACACTGGAGAAGTTTCTGTGAGTCCTTCTGGTAATGAGGATGTTTCTGTAGTTGTTTCAACCACTGACGATGTCTCCGTTGCTGTGGAACCTGGCAGCACAGATGTCCCTTTTGTTGTTACATCAGATAATGGAGAAGTTTCTGTTGATACTTGTGGTAATGAGGAGGTTTCTGTAGTTTCTTCCACCACTGTAGTTGTCTCTGCCGTTGTGGAATCAGGCACCACAGATGTTTCTTCTGTTTTTACTGCAGACACTGGAGAACTTTTTGACTGTACAGAGGATAATGAAGATGCTTCAATTGTAGTATCTGGTAGTGAATGTGTTCTTCCTGTAGATTGGTCAGATACTGGAGACGTCCTTGTGGACACTTCTGGCAGTGAGAAGGTTTCAGTAGTTGTTTGCATCACTGTAGTTGTCTCCACATCTGTGGAATCTGGCACCACTGATGTTTCTCCTGTTTGTTTTTCAGATATAGTAGAAGATCCTGAAGTTACAGGTGGTGATGAAGATGCTTCTGCTGTAGTAGTATCAGGAACTGTATGTGTTCCTTTTGTGGATTGGTCAGATACTGGAAAACTAACCGTGGATAATCCAGGCAATGAGGAGGATTCTGCAGTTGTTTCAACCACTGAAGATGACTCCTTTGCTGTGGAACCTGGCACCACTGATGTCCCTTTTGTTGTTTTATCAGACACTGGAGAAGTTTCTGTGAGTCCTTCTGGTAATGAGGTTTCTGTAGTTGTTTCAAAAACTGACGATGTCTCCGTTGCTGTGGAACCTGGCAGCACAGCTGTCCCTTTTGTTGTTACATAAGACAATTGAGACGTTTCTGTTGATACTTGTGGTAATGAGGAGGTTTCTGTAGTTTCTTCCACCACTGTACTTGTCTCTGCCGTTGTGGAATCTGGCACCACAGATGTTTCTTCTGTTTGTACAGCAGACACTGGAGAATTTCCTGACTGTACAGAGGATAATGAAGATGCGTCATTTGTAGTATCTGGTAGTGAATGTGCTCTTCCTGTAGATTGGTCAGATACTGGAGACGTTCTTGTGGACACTTCTGGCAGTGAGGAGGTTTCAGTAGTTGTTTGCATCACTGTAGTTGTCTCCACAGCTGTGGAATCTGGCACCACTGATATTTCTCCTGTTTGTTTTTCAGTTATAGTAGAAGTTCCTGAAGTTACAGGTGGTGATGAAGATGCTTCTGCTATAGTAGTATCAGGTACTGTATGTGTTCCTTTTGTGGATTGGTCAGATACTGGAAAACTCCCCGTGGATAATCCTGGCAATGAGGAGGTTTCTGCAGTTGTTTCAACCACTGACGATGTCTCCGTTGCTGTGGAACCTGGCAGCACAGATGTCCCTTTTGTTGTTACATCAGACACTGGAGAAGTTTCTGTTGATACTTGTGGTAATGAGGAGGTTTCTGTAGTTTCTTCCACCACTGTAGTTGTCTCTGCCTTTGTGGAATCTGGCACCACAGATGTTTCTTCTGTTTGTACAGCAGATAAAGAAGTTCCTGAAGTTGCAGACGGTGATGAAGATGCTTCTGCTATAGAAGTATGAGGTACTGTATGTGTTCCTTTTGTGGATTTGTCAGATACTGGAAAACTTCCCGTGGATAATCCTGGCAATGAGGAGGTTTCTGCAGTTGTTTCAACCACTGAAGATGACTCCTTTGCTGTGGAACCTGTCACCACTGATGTCCCTTTTGTTGTTTTATCAGACACTTGAGACGTTTCTGTTGATACTTGTGGCAATGAGGAGGTTTCTGTAGTTTCTTCCACCACTGTAGTTGTCTCTGCCATTGTGGAATCTGGCACCACAGATGTTTTTTCTGTTTGTACAGCAGACACTGGAGAACTTCCTGACTGTACAGAGGATAATGAAGATGCTTCTATTGTAGTATCTGGTAGTGAATGGGTTCTTTCTGTAGATTGATCAGATAGTGGAGACGATCTTGTGGACACTTCTGGCAGTGAGGAGGTTTTAGTAGTTGTTTGCATCACTGTAGTTGTCTCCACAGCTGTGGAATCTGGCACCACTGATGGTTCTCCTGTTTGTTCTTCAGATATAGAAGTTCCTGAAGTTACAGATGGTGATGAAGATGCTTCTGCTATAGAAGTATGAGGTACTGTATGTGTTCCTTTTGTGGATTTGTCAGATACTGGAAAACTTCCCGTGGATAATCCTGGCAATGAGGAGGGTTCTGCAGTTGTTTCAACCACTGAAGATGACTCCTTTGCTGTGGAACCTGGCACCACTGATGTCCCTTTTGTTGTTTTATCAGACACTGGAGAAGTTTCTGTGAGTCCTTCTGGTAATGAGGAGGTTTCTGTAGTTGTTTCAGCCACTGATGATGTCTCTGTTGCTGTGGAACCTGGCAGCACAGATGTCCCTTTTGTTGTTACATCAAACACTGGAGACGTTTCTGTTGATATTTGTGGTAATGAGGAGGTTTCTGTAGTTTCTTCCACCACTGTAGTTGTCTCTGCCGTTGTGGAATCTGGCACCACAGATGTTTCTTCTGTTTGTACAGCAGACACTGGAGAACTTCCTGACTGTACAGAGGATAATGAAGATGCTTCAATTGTAGTATCTGGTAGTGAATGTGTTCTTCCTGTAGATTGGTCAGATACTGGAGACGTCCTTGTGGACACTTCTGGCAGTGAGAAGGTTTCAGTAGTTGTTTGCATCACTGTAGTTGTCTCCACATCTGTGGAATCTGGCACCACTGATGTTTCTCCTGTTTGTTTTTCAGATATAGTAGAAGATCCTGAAGTTACAGGTGGTGATGAAGATGCTTCTGCTGTAGTAGTATCAGGTACTGTATGTGTTCCTTTTGTGGATTGTTCAGATACTGGAAAACTCCCCGTGGATAATCCAGGCAATGAGGAGGATTCTGCAGTTGTTTCAACCACTGAAGATGACTCCTTTGCTGTGGAACCTGGCACCACTGATGTCCCTTTTGTTGTTTTATCAGACACTGGAGAAGTTTCTGTTGATACTTGTGGTAATGAGGAGGTTTCTGTAGTTTCTTCCACCACTGTAGTTGTCTCTGCCGTTGTGGAATCTGGCACCACTGATGTTTCTCCTGTTTGTTCTTCAGATATAGAAGTTCCTGAAGTTACAGGTGGTGATGAAGATGCTTCTGTATGAGTTACTGTATGTGTTCCTTTTGTGGATTGGTCAGATACTGGAAAACTTCCCGTGGATAATCCTGGCAATGAGGAGGTTTCTGCACTTGTTTCAACCACTGAAGATGACTCCTTTGCTGTGGAACCAGGCACCACTGATGTCCCTTTTGTTTTATCAGACACTGGAGAAGTTTCTGTGAGTCCTTCTGGTAATGAGGATGTTTCTGTAGTTGTTTCAACCACTGACGATGTCTCCGTTGCTGTGGAACCTGGCAGCACAGATGTCCCTTTTGTTGTTACATCAGATAATGGAGAAGTTTCTGTTGATACTTGTGGTAATGAGGAGGTTTCTGTAGTTTCTTCCACCACTGTAGTTGTCTCTGCCGTTGTGGAATCAGGCACCACAGATGTTTCTTCTGTTTTTACTGCAGACACTGGAGAACTTTTTGACTGTACAGAGGATAATGAAGATGCTTCAATTGTAGTATCTGGTAGTGAATGTGTTCTTCCTGTAGATTGGTCAGATACTGGAGACGTCCTTGTGGACACTTCTGGCAGTGAGAAGGTTTCAGTAGTTGTTTGCATCACTGTAGTTGTCTCCACATCTGTGGAATCTGGCACCACTGATGTTTCTCCTGTTTGTTTTTCAGATATAGTAGAAGATCCTGAAGTTACAGGTGGTGATGAAGATGCTTCTGCTGTAGTAGTATCAGGAACTGTATGTGTTCCTTTTGTGGATTGGTCAGATACTGGAAAACTAACCGTGGATAATCCAGGCAATGAGGAGGATTCTGCAGTTGTTTCAACCACTGAAGATGACTCCTTTGCTGTGGAACCTGGCACCACTGATGTCCCTTTTGTTGTTTTATCAGACACTGGAGAAGTTTCTGTGAGTCCTTCTGGTAATGAGGTTTCTGTAGTTGTTTCAAAAACTGACGATGTCTCCGTTGCTGTGGAACCTGGCAGCACAGCTGTCCCTTTTGTTGTTACATAAGACAATTGAGACGTTTCTGTTGATACTTGTGGTAATGAGGAGGTTTCTGTAGTTTCTTCCACCACTGTACTTGTCTCTGCCGTTGTGGAATCTGGCACCACAGATGTTTCTTCTGTTTGTACAGCAGACACTGGAGAATTTCCTGACTGTACAGAGGATAATGAAGATGCGTCATTTGTAGTATCTGGTAGTGAATGTGCTCTTCCTGTAGATTGGTCAGATACTGGAGACGTTCTTGTGGACACTTCTGGCAGTGAGGAGGTTTCAGTAGTTGTTTGCATCACTGTAGTTGTCTCCACAGCTGTGGAATCTGGCACCACTGATATTTCTCCTGTTTGTTTTTCAGTTATAGTAGAAGTTCCTGAAGTTACAGGTGGTGATGAAGATGCTTCTGCTATAGTAGTATCAGGTACTGTATGTGTTCCTTTTGTGGATTGGTCAGATACTGGAAAACTCCCCGTGGATAATCCTGGCAATGAGGAGGTTTCTGCAGTTGTTTCAACCACTGACGATGTCTCCGTTGCTGTGGAACCTGGCAGCACAGATGTCCCTTTTGTTGTTACATCAGACACTGGAGAAGTTTCTGTTGATACTTGTGGTAATGAGGAGGTTTCTGTAGTTTCTTCCACCACTGTAGTTGTCTCTGCCTTTGTGGAATCTGGCACCACAGATGTTTCTTCTGTTTGTACAGCAGATAAAGAAGTTCCTGAAGTTGCAGACGGTGATGAAGATGCTTCTGCTATAGAAGTATGAGGTACTGTATGTGTTCCTTTTGTGGATTTGTCAGATACTGGAAAACTTCCCGTGGATAATCCTGGCAATGAGGAGGTTTCTGCAGTTGTTTCAACCACTGAAGATGACTCCTTTGCTGTGGATCCTGTCACCACTGATGTCCCTTTTGTTGTTTTATCAGACACTTGAGACGTTTCTGTTGATACTTGTGGCAATGAGGAGGTTTCTGTAGTTTCTTCCACCACTGTAGTTGTCTCTGCCATTGTGGAATCTGGCACCACAGATGTTTTTTCTGTTTGTACAGCAGACACTGGAGAACTTCCTGACTGTACAGAGGATAATGAAGATGCTTCTATTGTAGTATCTGGTAGTGAATGGGTTCTTTCTGTAGATTGATCAGATAGTGGAGACGATCTTGTGGACACTTCTGGCAGTGAGGAGGTTTTAGTAGTTGTTTGCATCACTGTAGTTGTCTCCACAGCTGTGGAATCTGGCACCACTGATGGTTCTCCTGTTTGTTCTTCAGATATAGAAGTTCCTGAAGTTACAGATGGTGATGAAGATGCTTCTGCTATAGAAGTATGAGGTACTGTATGTGTTCCTTTTGTGGATTTGTCAGATACTGGAAAACTTCCCGTGGATAATCCTGGCAATGAGGAGGGTTCTGCAGTTGTTTCAACCACTGAAGATGACTCCTTTGCTGTGGAACCTGGCACCACTGATGTCCCTTTTGTTGTTTTATCAGACACTGGAGAAGTTTCTGTGAGTCCTTCTGGTAATGAGGAGGTTTCTGTAGTTGTTTCAGCCACTGATGATGTCTCTGTTGCTGTGGAACCTGGCAGCACAGATGTCCCTTTTGTTGTTACATCAAACACTGGAGACGTTTCTGTTGATATTTGTGGTAATGAGGAGGTTTCTGTAGTTTCTTCCACCACTGTAGTTGTCTCTGCCGTTGTGGAATCTGGCACCACAGATGTTTCTTCTGTTTGTACAGCAGACACTGGAGAACTTCCTGACTGTACAGAGGATAATGAAGATGCTTCAATTGTAGTATCTGGTAGTGACTGTGTTCTTCCTGTAGATTGGTCAGATACTGGAGACGTCCTTGTGGACACTTCTGGCAGTGAGAAGGTTTCAGTAGTTGTTTGCATCACTGTAGTTGTCTCCACATCTGTGGAATCTGGCACCACTGATGTTTCTCCTGTTTGTTTTTCAGATATAGTAGAAGATCCTGAAGTTACAGGTGGTGATGAAGATGCTTCTGCTGTAGTAGTATCAGGTACTGTATGTGTTCCTTTTGTGGATTGGTCAGATACTGGAAAACTCCCTGTGGATAATCCAGGCAATGAGGAGGATTCTGCAGTTGTTTCAACCACTGAAGATGACTCCTTTGCTGTGGAACCTGGCACCACTGATGTCCCTTTTGTTGTTTTATCAGACACTGGAGAAGTTTTTGTGAGTCCTTCTGGTAATGAGGTTTCTGTAGTTGTTTCAAAAACTGACGATGTCTCCGTTGCTGTGGAACCTGGCAGCACAGCTGTCCCTTTTGTTGTTACATAAGACACTTGAGACGTTTCTGTTGATACTTGTGGTAATGAGGAGGTTTCTGTAGTTTCTTCCACCACTGTAGTTGTCTCTGCCGTTGTGGAATCAGGCACCACAGATGTTTCTTCTGTTTTTACTGCAGACACTGGAGAACTTCCTGACTGTACAGAGGATAATGAAGATGCTTCTATTGTAGTATCTGGTAGTGAATGGGTTCTTCCTGTAGATTGATCAGATACTGGAGACGATCTTGTGGACACTTCTGGCAGTGAGGAGGTTTTAGTAGTTGTTTGCATCACTGTAGTTGTCTCCACAGCTGTGGAATCTGGCACCACTGATGGTTCTCTTGTTTGTTCTTCAGATATAGAAGTTCCTGAAGTTACAGATGGTGATGAAGATGCTTCTGCTATAGAAGTATGAGGTACTGTATGTGTTCCTTTTGTGGATTTGTCAGATACTGGAAAACTTCCCGTGGATAATCCTGGCAATGAGGAGGGTTCTGCAGTTGTTTCAACCACTGAAGATGACTCCTTTGCTGTGGAACCTGGCACCACTGATGTTCCTTTTGTTGTTTTATCAGACACTGGAGAAGTTTCTGTGAGTCCTTCTGGTAATGAGTAGGTTTCTGTAGTTGTTTCAGCCACTGACGATGTCTCTGTTGCTGTGGAACCTGGCAGCACAGATGTCCCTTTTGTTGTAACATCAAACACTGGAGACGTTTCTGTTGATATTTTTGGTAATGAGGAGGTTTCTGTAGTTTCTTCCACCACTGTAGTTGTCTCTGCCGTTGTGGAATCTGGCACCACAGATGTTTCTTCTGTTTGTACAGCAGACACTGGAGAACTTCCTGACTGTACAGAGGATAATGAAGATGCTTCAATTGTAGTATCTGGTAGTGAATGTGTTCTTCCTGTAGATTGGTCAGATACTGGAGACGTCCTTGTGGACACTTCTGGCAGTGAGAAGGTTTCAGTAGTTGTTTGCATCACTGTAGTTGTCTCCACATCTGTGGAATCTGGCACCACTGATGTTTCTCCTGTTTGTTTTTCAGATATAGTAGAAGATCCTGAAGTTACAGGTGGTGATGAAGATGCTTCTGCTGTAGTAGTATCAGGTACTGTATGTGTTCCTTTTGTGGATTGGTCAGATACTGGAAAACTCCCCGTGGATAATCCAGGCAATGAGGAGGATTCTGCAGTTGTTTCAACCACTGAAGATGACTCCTTTGCTGTGGAACCTGGCACCACTGATGTCCCTTTTGTTGTTTTATCAGACACTGGAGAAGTTTCTGTGAGTCCTTCTGGTAATGAGGTTTCTGTAGTTGTTTCAAAAACTGACGATGTCTCCGTTGCTGTGGAACCTGGCAGCACAGCTGTCCCTTTTGTTGTTACATAAGACACTTGAGACGTTTCTGTTGATACTCGTGGTAATGAGGAGGTTTCTGTAGTTTCTTCCACCACTGTACTTGTCTCTGCCGTTGTGGAATCTGGCATCACAGATGTTTCTTCTGTTTGTACAGCAGACACTGGAGAATTTCCTGACTGTACAGAGGATAATGAAGATGCGTCATTTGTAGTATCTGGTAGTGAATGTGCTCTTCCTGTAGATTGGTCAGATACTGGAGACGTTCTTGTGGACACTTCTGGCAGTGAGGAGGTTTCAGTAGTTGTTTGCATCACTGTAGTTGTCTCCACAGCTGTGGAATCTGGCACCACTGATGTTTCTCCTGTTTGTTTTTCAGTTATAGTAGAAGTTCCTGAAGTTACAGGTGGTGATGAAGATGCTTCTGCTATAGTAGGATCAGGTACTGTATGTGTTCCTTTTGTGGATTGGTCAGATACTGAAAAACTCCCCGTGGATAATCCTGGCAATGAGGAGGTTTCTGCAGTTGTTTCAACCACTGACGATGTCTCCGTTGCTGTGGAACCTGGCACCACTGATGTCCCTTTTGTTGTTACATCAGACACTGGAGAAGTTTCTGTTGATACTTGTGGTAATGAGGAGGTTTCTGTAGTTTCTTCCACCACTGTAGTTGTCTCTGCCGATGTGGAATCTGGCACCACAGATGTTTCTTCTGTTTGTACAGCAGATAAAGAAGTTCCTGAAGTTGCAGAGGGTGATGAAGATGCTTCTGCTATAGAAGTATGAGGTACTGTATGTGTTCCTTTTGTGGATTTGTCAGATACTGGAAAACTTCCCGTGGAGAATCCTGGCAATGAGGAGGTTTCTGCAGTTGTTTCAACCACTGAAGATGACTCCTTTGCTGTGGAACCTGTCACCACTGATGTCCCTTTTGTTGTTTTATCAGACACTTGAGACGTTTCTGTTGATACTTGTGGTAATGAGGAGGTTTCTGTAGTTTCTTCCACCACTGTAGTTGTCTCTGCCATTGTGGAATCTGGCACCACAGATGTTTCTTCTGTTTGTACAGCAGACACTGGAGAACTTCCTGACTGTACAGAGGATAATGAAGATGCTTCTATTGTAGTATCTGGTAGTGAATGGGTTCTTTCTGTAGATTGATCAGATAGTGGAGACGATCTTGTGGACACTTCTGGCAGTGAGGAGATTTTAGTAGTTGTTTGCATCACTGTAGTTGTCTCCACAGCTGTGGAATCTGGCACCACTGATGGTTCTCCTGTTTGTTCTTCAGATATAGAAGTTCCTGAAGTTACAGATGGTGATGAAGATGCTTCTGCTATAGAAGTATGAGGTACTGTATGTGTTCCTATTGTGGATTTGTCAGATACTGGAAAACTTCCCGTGGATAATCCTGGCAATGAGGAGGGTTCTGCAGTTGTTTCAACCACTGAAGATGACTCCTTTGCTGTGGAACCTGGCACCACTGATGTCCCTTTTGTTGTTTTATCAGACACTGGAGAAGTTTCTGTGAGTCCTTCTGGTAATGAGGAGGTTTCTGTAGTTGTTTCAGCCACTGACGATGTCTCTGTTGCTGTGGAACCTGGCAGCACAGATGTCCCTTTTGTTGTTACATCAAACACTGGAGACGTTTCTGTTGATATTTGTGGTAATGAGGAGGTTTCTGTAGTTTCTTCCACCACTGTAGTTGTCTCTGCCATTGTGGAATCTGGCACCACAGATGTTTCTTCTGTTTGTACAGCAGACACTGGAGAACTTCCTGACTGTACAGAGGATAATGAAGATGCTTCAATTGTAGTATCTGGTAGTGAATATGTTCTTCCTGTAGATTGGTCAGATACTGGAGACGTCCTTGTGGACACTTCTGGCAGTGAGAAGGTTTCAGTAGTTGTTTGCATCACTGTAGTTGTCTCCACAGCTGTGGAATCTGGCACCACTGATGTTTCTCCTGTTTGTTTTTCAGATATAGTAGAAGATCCTGAAGTTACAGGTGGTGATGAAGATGCTTCTGCTGTAGTAGTATCAGGTACTGTATGTGTTCCTTTTGTGGATTGGTCAGATACTGGAAAACTCCCCGTGGATAATCCAGGCAATGAGGAGGTTTCTGCAGTTGTTTCAACCACTGAAGATGACTCCTTTTCTGTGGAACCTGGAACCACTGATGTCCCTTTTGTTGTTTTATCTGACACTGGAGAAGTTTCTGTGAGTCCTTCTGATAATGAGGAGGTTTCTGTAGTTGTTTCAACCACTGACGATGTCTCCGTTGCTGTGGAACCTGGCAGCACAGATGTCCCTTTTGTTGTTACATCAGACACTGGAGACGTTTCTGTTGATACTTGTGGTAATGAGGAGGTTTCTGTAGCTTCTTCCACCACTGTAGTTGTCTCTGCCATTGTGGAATCTGGAACCACAGATGTTTCTTCTGTTTGTACAGCAGACACTGGAGAACTTCCTGACTGTACAGAGGATAATGAAGATGCTTTTATTGTAGTATCTGGTAGTGAATGTGTTCTTCCTGTAGATTGGTCAGATACTGCAGACGTTCTTTTGGACACTGCTGGCAGTGAGGATGTGTCTGTAGTTGTTTGCATCACTGTAGTTGTCTCCACAGCTGTGGAATCTGACACCACAGATGTTTCTTCTGTTTGTACAGCAGACACTGGAGAACTTCCTGACTGTACAGAGGATAATGAAGATGCTTCAACTGTAGTATCTGGTAGTGAATGTGTTCTTTCTGTAGATTGTTCAGATACTGGGGACATTCTTGTGGAAACTTCTGGCAGTGAGGAGGTTTTAGTAGTTGTTTTTATCACTGTAGTTGTCTCTGCCGTTGTGGAATCTGGCACCACAGATGTTTCTTCTGTTTGTACAGCAGATAAAGAAGTTCCTGAAGTTGCAGACGGTGATGAAGATGCTTCTGCTATAGAAGTATGAGGTACTGTATGTGTTCCTTTTGTGGATTTGTCAGATACTGGAAAACTTCCCGTGGAGAATCCTGGCAATGAGGAGGTTTCTGCAGTTGTTTCAACCACTAAAGATGACTCCTTTGCTGTGGAACCTGTCACCACTGATGTCCCTTTTGTTGTTTTATCAGACACTTGAGACGTTTCTGTTGATACTTGTGGTAATGAGGAGGTTTCTGTAGTTTCTTCCACCACTGTAGTTGTCTCTGCCATTGTGGAATCTGGCACCACAGATGTTTCTTCTGTTTGTACAGCAGACACTGGAGAACTTCCTGACTGTACAGAGGATAATGAAGATGCTTCTATTGTAGTATCTGGTAGTGAATGGGTTCTTTCTGTAGATTGATCAGATAGTGGAGACGATCTTGTGGACACTTCTGGCAGTGAGGAGGTTTTAGTAGTTGTTTGCATCACTGTAGTTGTCTCCACAGCTGTGGAATCTGGCACCACTGATGGTTCTCCTGTTTGTTCTTCAGATATAGAAGTTCCTGAAGTTACAGATGGTGATGAAGATGCTTCTGCTATAGAAGTATGAGGTACTGTATGTGTTCCTTTTGTGGATTTGTCAGATACTGGAAAACTTCCCGTGGATAATCCTGGCAATGAGGAGGGTTCTGTAGTTGTTTCAACCACTGAAGATGACTCCTTTGCTGTGGAACCTGGCACCACTGATGTCCCTTTTGTTGTTTTATCAGACACTGGAGAAGTTTCTGTGAGTCCTTCTGGTAATGAGGTTTCTGTAGTTGTTTCAAAAACTGACGATGTCTCCGTTGCTGTGGAACCTGGCAGCACCGCCGTCCCTTTTGTTGTTACATAAGACACGTGAGACGTTTCTGTTGATACTTGTGGTAATGAGGAGGTTTCTGTAGTTTCTTCCACCACTGTAGTTGTCTCTGCCGTTGTGGAATCTGGCACCGCAGATGTTTCTTCTGTTTGTACAGCAGACACTGGAGAATTTCCTGACTGTACAGAGGATAATGAAGATGCGTCATTTGTAGTATCTGGTAGTGAATGTGCTCTTCCTGTAGATTGGTCAGATACTGGAGACGTTCTTGTGGACACTTCTGGCAGTGAGGAGGTCTCAGTAGTTGTTTGCATCACTGTAGTTGTCTCCACAGCTGTGGAATCTGGCACCACTGATGTTTCTCCTGTTTGTTTTTCAGTTATAGTAGAAGTTCCTGAAGTTACAGGTGGTGATGAAGATGCCTCTGCTATAGTAGTATCAGGTACTGTATGTGTTCCTTTTGTGGATTGGTCAGATACTGGAAAACTCCCCGTGGATAATCCTGGCAATGAGGAGGTTTCTGCAGTTGATTCAACCACTGACGATGTCTCCGTTGCTGTGGAACCTGGCAGCACAGATGTCCCTTTTGTTGTTACATCAGACACTGGAGAAGTTTCTGTTGATACTTGTGGTAATGAGGAGGTTTCTGTAGTTTCTTCCACCACTGTAGTTGTCTCTGCCGTTGTGGAATCTGGCACCACTGATGTTTCTCCTGTTTCTTCTTCAGATATAGAAGTTCCTGAAGTTACAGGTGGTGACGAAGATGCTTCTGTATGAGTTACTGTATGTGTTCCTTTTGTGGATTGGTGAGATACTGGAAAACTCCCCGTGGATAATCCTGGCAATGAGGAGGTTTCTGCAGTTGTTTCAAACACTGAAGATGACTCCTTTGCTGTGGAACCTGGCACCACTGATGTCCCTTTTGTTGTTTTATCTGACACTGGAGAAGTTTCTGTGAGCCCTTCTGGCAATGACGAGGTTTCTGTAGTTGTTTCAACCACTGACGATGTCTCTGTTGCTGTGGAACCTGGCAGCACAGATGTCCCTTTTGTTGTTACATCAGATACTGGAGAAGTTTCTGTTGATACTTGTGGTAATGAGGAGGTTTCTGTAGTTTCTTCCACCACTGTAGTTGTCTCTGCCATTGTGGAATCAGGCACCACAGATGTCTCTTCTGTTTTTACTGCAGACACTGGAGAACTTCCTGACTGTACAGAGGATAATGAAGATGCTTCTATTGTAGTATCTGGTAGTGAATGGGTTCTTCCTGTAGATTGATCAGATACTGGAGACGATCTTGTGGACACTTCTGGCAGTGAGGAGGTTTTAGTAGTTGTTTGCATCACTGTAGTTGTCTCCACAGCTGTGGAATCTGGCACCACTGATGGTTCTCTTGTTTGTTCTTCAGATATAGAAGTTCCTGAAGTTACAGATGGTGATGAAGATGCTTCTGCTATAGAAGTATGAGGTACTGTATGTGTTCCTTTTGTGGATTTGTCAGATACTGGAAAACTTACCGTGGATAATCCTGGCAATGAGGAGGGTTCTGCAGTTGTTTCAACCACTGAAGATGACTCCTTTGCTGTGGAACCTGGCACCACTGATGTCCCTTTTGTTGTTTTATCAGACACTGGAGAAGTTTCTGTGAGTCCTTCTGGTAATGAGTAGGTTTCTGTAGTTGTTTCAGCCACTGACGATGTCTCTGTTGCTGTGGAACTTGGCAGCACAGATGTCCCTTTTGTTGTAACATCAAACACTGGAGACGTTTCTGTTGATATTTTTGGTAATGAGGAGGTTTCTGTAGTTTCTTCCACCACTGTAGTTGTCTCTGCCGTTGTGGAATCTGGCACCACAGATGTTTCTTCTGTTTGTACAGCAGACACTGGAGAACTTCCTGACTGTACAGAGGATAATGAAGATGCTTCAATTGTAGTATCTGGTAGTGAATGTGTTCTTCCTGTAGATTGGTCAGATACTGGAGACGTCCTTGTGGACACTTCTGGCAGTGAGAAGGTTTCAGTAGTTGTTTGCATCACTGTAGTTGTCTCCACATCTGTGGAATCTGGCACCACTGATGTTTCTCCTGTTTGTTTTTCAGATATAGTAGAAGATCCTGAAGTTACAGGTGGTGATGAAGATGCTTCTGCTGTAGTAGTATCAGGTACTGTATGTGTTCCTTTTGTGGATTGGTCAGATACTGGAAAACTCCCCGTGGATAATCCAGGCAATGAGGAGGATTCTGCAGTTGTTTCAACCACTGAAGATGACTCCTTTGCTGTGGAACCTGGCACCACTGATGTCCCTTTTGTTGTTTTATCAGACACTGGAGAAGTTTCTGTGAGTCCTTCTGGTAATGAGGTTTCTGTAGTTGTTTCAAAAACTGACGATGTCTCCGTTGCTGTGGAACCTGGCAGCAAAGCTGTCCCTTTTGTTGTTACATAAGACACTTGAGACGTTTCTGTTGATACTTGTGGTAATGAGGAGGTTTCTGTAGTTTCTTCCACCACCGTACTTGTCTCTGCCGTTGTGGAATCTGGCACCACAGATGTTTCTTCTGTTTGTACAGCAGACACTGGAGAATTTCCTGACTGTACAGAGGATAATGAAGATGCGTCATTTGTAGTATCTGGTAGTGAATGTGCTCTTCCTGTAGATTGGTCAGATACTGGAGACGTTCTTGTGGACACTTCTGGCAGTGAGGAGGTTTCAGTAGTTGTTTGCATCACTGTAGTTGTCTCCACATCTGTGGAATCTGGCACCACTGATGTTTCTCCTGTTTGTTTTTCAGTTATAGTAGAAGTTCCTGAAGTTACAGGTGGTGATGAAGATGCTTCTGCTATAGTAGTATCAGGTACTGTATGTGTTCCTTTTGTGGATTGGTCAGATACTGGAAAACTCCCCGTGGATAATCCTGGCAATGAGGAGGTTTCTGCAGTTGTTTCAACCACTGACGATGTCTCCGTTGCTGTGGAACCTGGCACCACTGATGTCCCTTTTGTTGTTACATCAGACACTGGAGAAGTTTCTGTTGATACTTGTGGTAATGAGGAGGTTTCTGTAGTTTCTTCCACCACTGTAGTTGTCTCTGCCGATGTGGAATCTGGCACCACAGATGTTTCTTCTGTTTGTACAGCAGATAAAGAAGTTCCTGAAGTTGCAGAGGGTGATGAAGATGCTTCTGCTATAGAAGTATGAGGTACTGTATGTGTTCCTTTTGTGGATTTGTCAGATACTGGAAAACTTCCCGTGGAGAATCCTGGCAATGAGGAGGTTTCTGCAGTTGTTTCAACCACTGAAGATGACTCCTTTGCTGTGGAACCTGTCACCACTGATGTCCCTTTTGTTGTTTTATCAGACACTTGAGACGTTTCTGTTGATACTTGTGGTAATGAGGAGGTTTCTGTAGTTTCTTCCACCACTGTAGTTGTCTCTGCCATTGTGGAATCTGGCACCACAGATGTTTCTTCTGTTTGTACAGCAGACACTGGAGAACTTCCTGACTGTACAGAGGATAATGAAGATGCTTCTATTGTAGTATCTGGTAGTGAATGGGTTCTTTCTGTAGATTGATCAGATAGTGGAGACGATCTTGTGGACACTTCTGGCAGTGAGGAGATTTTAGTAGTTGTTTGCATCACTGTAGTTGTCTCCACAGCTGTGGAATCTGGCACCACTGATGGTTCTCCTGTTTGTTCTTCAGATATAGAAGTTCCTGAAGTTACAGATGGTGATGAAGATGCTTCTGCTATAGAAGTATGAGGTACTGTATGTGTTCCTTTTGTGGATTTGTCAGATACTGGAAAACTTCCCGTGGATAATCCTGGCAATGAGGAGGGTTCTGCAGTTGTTTCAACCACTGAAGATGACTCCTTTGCTGTGGAACCTGGCACCACTGATGTCCCTTTTGTTGTTTTATCAGACACTGGAGAAGTTTCTGTGAGTCCTTCTGGTAATGAGGAGGTTTCTGTAGTTGTTTCAGCCACTGACGATGTCTCTGTTGCTGTGGAACCTGGCAGCACAGATGTCCCTTTTGTTGTTACATCAAACACTGGAGACGTTTCTGTTGATATTTGTGGTAATGAGGAGGTTTCTGTAGTTTCTTCCACCACTGTAGTTGTCTCTGCCATTGTGGAATCTGGCACCACAGATGTTTCTTCTGTTTGTACAGCAGACACTGGAGAACTTCCTGACTGTACAGAGGATAATGAAGATGCTTCAATTGTAGTATCTGGTAGTGAATATGTTCTTCCTGTAGATTGGTCAGATACTGGAGACGTCCTTGTGGACACTTCTGGCAGTGAGAAGGTTTCAGTAGTTGTTTGCATCACTGTAGTTGTCTCCACAGCTGTGGAATCTGGCACCACTGATGTTTCTCCTGTTTGTTTTTCAGATATAGTAGAAGATCCTGAATTTACAGGTGGTGATGAAGATGCTTCTGCTGTAGTAGTATCAGGTACTGTATGTGTTCCTTTTGTGGATTGGTCAGATACTGGAAAACTTCCCGTGGATAATCCTGGCAATGAGGAGGTTTCTGCACTTGTTTCAACCACTGAAGATGACTCCTTTGCTGTGGAACCAGGCACCACTGATGTCCCTTTTGTTTTATCAGACACTAGAGAAGTTTCTGTGAGTCCTTCTGGTAAGGAGGATGTTTCTGTAGTTGTTTCAACCACTGACGATGTCTCCGTTGCTGTGGAACCTGGCAGCACAGATGTCCCTTTTGTTGTTACATCAGATACTGGAGAAGTTTCTGTTGATACTTGTGGTAATGAGGAGGTTTCTGTAGTTTCTTCCACCACTGTAGTTGTCTCTGCCGTTGTGGAATCAGGCACCACAGATGTTTCTTCTGTTTTTACTGCAGACACTGGAGAACTTCCTGACTGTACAGAGGATAATGAAGATGCTTCTATTGTAGTATCTGGTAGTGAATGGGTTCTTCCTGTAGATTGATCAGATACTGGAGACGATCTTGTGGACACTTCTGGCAGTGAGAAGGTTTCAGTAGTTGTTTGCATCACTGTAGTTGTCTCCACATCTGTGGAATCTGGCACCACTGATGTTTCTCCTGTTTGTTTTTCAGATATAGTAGAAGATCCTGAAGTTACAGGTGGTGATGAAGATGCTTCTGCTGTAGTAGTATCAGGTACTGTATGTGTTCCTTTTGTGGATTGGTCAGATACTGGAAAACTCCCCGTGGATAATCCAGGCAATGAGGAGGATTCTGCAGTTGTTTCAACCACTGAAGATGACTCCTTTGCTGTGGAACCTGGCACCACTGATGTCCCTTTTGTTGTTTTATCAGACACTGGAGAAGTTTCTGTGAGTCCTTCTGGTAATGAGGTTTCTGTAGTTGTTTCAAAAACTGACGATGTCTCCGTTGCTGTGGAACCTGGCAGCACAGCTGTCCCTTTTGTTGTTACATAAGACACTTGAGACGTTTCTGTTGATACTTGTGGTAATGAGGAGGTTTCTGTAGTTTCTTCCACCACTGTACTTGTCTCTGCCGTTGTGGAATCTGGCATCACAGATGTTTCTTCTGTTTGTACAGCAGACACTGGAGAATTTCCTGACTGTACAGAGGATAATGAAGATGCGTCATTTGTAGTATCTGGTAGTGAATGTGCTCTTCCTGTAGATTGGTCAGATACTGGAGACGTTCTTGTGGACACTTCTGGCAGTGAGGAGGTTTCAGTAGTTGTTTGCATCACTGTAGTTGTCTCCACAGCTGTGGAATCTGGCACCACTGATGTTTCTCCTGTTTGTTTTTCAGTTATAGTAGAAGTTCCTGAAGTTACAGGTGGTGATGAAGATGCTTCTGCTATAGTAGGATCAGGTACTGTATGTGTTCCTTTTGTGGATTGGTCAGATACTGAAAAACTCCCCGTGGATAATCCTGGCAATGAGGAGGTTTCTGCAGTTGTTTCAACCACTGACGATGTCTCCGTTGCTGTGGAACCTGGCACCACTGATGTCCCTTTTGTTGTTACATCAGACACTGGAGAAGTTTCTGTTGATACTTGTGGTAATGAGGAGGTTTCTGTAGTTTCTTTCACCACTGTAGTTGTCTCTGCCGATGTGGAATCTGGCACCACAGATGTTTCTTCTGTTTGTACAGCAGATAAAGAAGTTCCTGAAGTTGCAGAGGGTGATGAAGATGCTTCTGCTATAGAAGTATGAGGTACTGTATGTGTTCCTTTTGTGGATTTGTCAGAAACTGGAAAACTTCCCGTGGAGAATCCTGGCAATGAGGAGGTTTCTGCAGTTGTTTCAACCACTGAAGATGACTCCTTTGCTGTGGAACCTGTCACCACTGATGTCCCTTTTGTTGTTTTATCAGACACTTGAGACGTTTCTGTTGATACTTGTGGTAATGAGGAGGTTTCTGTAGTTTCTTCCACCACTGTAGTTGTCTCTGCCATTGTGGAATCTGGCACCACAGATGTTTCTTCTGTTTGTACAGCAGACACTGGAGAACTTCCTGACTGTACAGAGGATAATGAAGATGCTTCTATTGTAGTATCTTGTAGTGATTGTGTTCTTTCTGTAGATTGATCAGATAGTGGAGACGATCTTGTGGACACTTCTGGCAGTGAGGAGATTTTAGTAGTTGTTTGCATCACTGTAGTTGTCTCCACAGCTGTGGAATCTGGCACCACTGATGGTTCTCCTGTTTGTTCTTCAGATATAGAAGTTCCTGAAGTTACAGATGGTGATGAAGATGCTTCTGCTATAGAAGTATGAGGTACTGTATGTGTTCCTATTGTGGATTTGTCAGATACTGGAAAACTTCCCGTGGATAATCCTGGCAATGAGGAGGGTTCTGCAGTTGTTTCAACCACTGAAGATGACTCCTTTGCTGTGGAACCTGGCACCACTGATGTCCCTTTTGTTGTTTTATCAGACACTGGAGAAGTTTCTGTGAGTCCTTCTGGTAATGAGGAGGTTTCTGTAGTTGTTTCAGCCACTGACGATGTCTCTGTTGCTGTGGAACCTGGCAGCACAGATGTCCCTTTTGTTGTTACATCAAACACTGGAGACGTTTCTGTTGATATTTGTGGTAATGAGGAGGTTTCTGTAGTTTCTTCCACCACTGTAGTTGTCTCTGCCATTGTGGAATCTGGCACCACAGATGTTTCTTCTGTTTGTACAGCAGACACTGGAGAACTTCCTGACTGTACAGAGGATAATGAAGATGCTTCAATTGTAGTATCTGGTAGTGAATATGTTCTTCCTGTAGATTGGTCAGATACTGGAGACGTCCTTGTGGACACTTCTGGCAGTGAGAAGGTTTCAGTAGTTGTTTGCATCACTGTAGTTGTCTCCACAGCTGTGGAATCTGGCACCACTGATGTTTCTCCTGTTTGTTTTTCAGATATAGTAGAAGATCCTGAAGTTACAGGTGGTGATGAAGATGCTTCTGCTGTAGTAGTATCAGGTACTGTATGTGTTCCTTTTGTGGATTGGTCAGATACTGGAAAACTCCCCGTGGATAATCCAGGCAATGAGGAGGTTTCTGCAGTTGTTTCAACCACTGAAGATGACTCCTTTTCTGTGGAACCTGGAACCACTGATGTCCCTTTTGTTGTTTTATCTGACACTGGAGAAGTTTCTGTGAGTCCTTCTGATAATGAGGAGGTTTCTGTAGTTGTTTCAACCACTGACGATGTCTCCGTTGCTGTGGAACCTGGCAGCACAGATGTCCCTTTTGTTGTTACATCAGACACTGGAGACGTTTCTGTTGATACTTGTGGTAATGAGGAGGTTTCTGTAGCTTCTTCCACCACTGTAGTTGTCTCTGCCATTGTGGAATCTGGAACCACAGATGTTTCTTCTGTTTGTACAGCAGACACTGGAGAACTTCCTGACTGTACAGAGGATAATGAAGATGCTTTTATTGTAGTATCTGGTAGTGAATGTGTTCTTCCTGTAGATTGGTCAGATACTGCAGACGTTCTTTTGGACACTGCTGGCAGTGAGGATGTGTCTGTAGTTGTTTGCATCACTGTAGTTGTCTCCACAGCTGTGGAATCTGACACCACAGATGTTTCTTCTGTTTGTACAGCAGACACTGGAGAACTTCCTGACTGTACAGAGGATAATGAAGATGCTTCAACTGTAGTATCTGGTAGTGAATGTGTTCTTTCTGTAGATTGTTCAGATACTGGGGACATTCTTGTGGAAACTTCTGGCAGTGAGGAGGTTTTAGTAGTTGTTTTTATCACTGTAGTTGTCTCTGCCGTTGTGGAATCTGGCACCACAGATGTTTCTTCTGTTTGTACAGCAGATAAAGAAGTTCCTGAAGTTGCAGACGGTGATGAAGATGCTTCTGCTATAGAAGTATGAGGTACTGTATGTGTTCCTTTTGTGGATTTGTCAGATACTGGAAAACTTCCCGTGGAGAATCCTGGCAATGAGGAGGTTTCTGCAGTTGTTTCAACCACTAAAGATGACTCCTTTGCTGTGGAACCTGTCACCACTGATGTCCCTTTTGTTGTTTTATCAGACACTTGAGACGTTTCTGTTGATACTTGTGGTAATGAGGAGGTTTCTGTAGTTTCTTCCACCACTGTAGTTGTCTCTGCCATTGTGGAATCTGGCACCACAGATGTTTCTTCTGTTTGTACAGCAGACACTGGAGAACTTCCTGACTGTACAGAGGATAATGAAGATGCTTCTATTGTAGTATCTGGTAGTGAATGGGTTCTTTCTGTAGATTGATCAGATAGTGGAGACGATCTTGTGGACACTTCTGGCAGTGAGGAGGTTTTAGTAGTTGTTTGCATCACTGTAGTTGTCTCCACAGCTGTGGAATCTGGCACCACTGATGGTTCTCCTGTTTGTTCTTCAGATATAGAAGTTCCTGAAGTTACAGATGGTGATGAAGATGCTTCTGCTATAGAAGTATGAGGTACTGTATGTGTTCCTTTTGTGGATTTGTCAGATACTGGAAAACTTCCCGTGGATAATCCTGGCAATGAGGAGGGTTCTCTAGTTGTTTCAACCACTGAAGATGACTCCTTTGCTGTGGAACCTGGCACCACTGATGTCCCTTTTGTTGTTTTATCAGACACTGGAGAAGTTTCTGTGAGTCCTTCTGGTAATGAGGTTTCTGTAGTTGTTTCAAAAACTGACGATGTCTCCGTTGCTGTGGAACCTGGCAGCACCGCCGTCCCTTTTGTTGTTACATAAGACACGTGAGACGTTTCTGTTGATACTTGTGGTAATGAGGAGGTTTCTGTAGTTTCTTCCACCACTGTAGTTGTCTCTGCCGTTGTGGAATCTGGCACCGCAGATGTTTCTTCTGTTTGTACAGCAGACACTGGAGAATTTCCTGACTGTACAGAGGATAATGAAGATGCGTCATTTGTAGTATCTGGTAGTGAATGTGCTCTTCCTGTAGATTGGTCAGATACTGGAGACGTTCTTGTGGACACTTCTGGCAGTGAGGAGGTCTCAGTAGTTGTTTGCATCACTGTAGTTGTCTCCACAGCTGTGGAATCTGGCACCACTGATGTTTCTCCTGTTTGTTTTTCAGTTATAGTAGAAGTTCCTGAAGTTACAGGTGGTGATGAAGATGCCTCTGCTATAGTAGTATCAGGTACTGTATGTGTTCCTTTTGTGGATTGGTCAGATACTGGAAAACTCCCCGTGGATAATCCTGGCAATGAGGAGGTTTCTGCAGTTGATTCAACCACTGACGATGTCTCCGTTGCTGTGGAACCTGGCAGCACAGATGTCCCTTTTGTTGTTACATCAGACACTGGAGAAGTTTCTGTTGATACTTGTGGTAATGAGGAGGTTTCTGTAGTTTCTTCCACCACTGTAGTTGTCTCTGCCGTTGTGGAATCTGGCACCACTGATGTTTCTCCTGTTTCTTCTTCAGATATAGAAGTTCCTGAAGTTACAGGTGGTGACGAAGATGCTTCTGTATGAGTTACTGTATGTGTTCCTTTTGTGGATTGGTGAGATACTGGAAAACTCCCCGTGGATAATCCTGGCAATGAGGAGGTTTCTGCAGTTGTTTCAAACACTGAAGATGACTCCTTTGCTGTGGAACCTGGCACCACTGATGTCCCTTTTGTTGTTTTATCTGACACTGGAGAAGTTTCTGTGAGCCCTTCTGGCAATGACGAGGTTTCTGTAGTTGTTTCAACCACTGACGATGTCTCTGTTGCTGTGGAACCTGGCAGCACAGATGTCCCTTTTGTTGTTACATCAGATACTGGAGAAGTTTCTGTTGATACTTGTGGTAATGAGGAGGTTTCTGTAGTTTCTTCCACCACTGTAGTTGTCTCTGCCATTGTGGAATCAGGCACCACAGATGTCTCTTCTGTTTTTACTGCAGACACTGGAGAACTTCCTGACTGTACAGAGGATAATGAAGATGCTTCTATTGTAGTATCTGGTAGTGAATGGGTTCTTCCTGTAGATTGATCAGATACTGGAGACGATCTTGTGGACACTTCTGGCAGTGAGGAGGTTTTAGTAGTTGTTTGCATCACTGTAGTTGTCTCCACAGCTGTGGAATCTGGCACCACTGATGGTTCTCTTGTTTGTTCTTCAGATATAGAAGTTCCTGAAGTTACAGATGGTGATGAAGATGCTTCTGCTATAGAAGTATGAGGTACTGTATGTGTTCCTTTTGTGGATTTGTCAGATACTGGAAAACTTCCCGTGGATAATCCTGGCAATGAGGAGGGTTCTGCAGTTGTTTCAACCACTGAAGATGACTCCTTTGCTGTGGAACCTGGCACCACTGATGTCCCTTTTGTTGTTTTATCAGACACTGGAGAAGTTTCTGTGAGTCCTTCTGGTAATGAGTAGGTTTCTGTAGTTGTTTCAGCCACTGACGATGTCTCTGTTGCTGTGGAACTTGGCAGCACAGATGTCCCTTTTGTTGTAACATCAAACACTGGAGACGTTTCTGTTGATATTTTTGGTAATGAGGAGGTTTTTGTAGTTTCTTCCACCACTGTAGTTGTCTCTGCCGTTGTGGAATCTGGCACCACAGATGTTTCTTCTGTTTGTACAGCAGACACTGGAGAACTTCCTGACTGTACAGAGGATAATGAAGATGCTTCAATTGTAGTATCTGGTAGTGAATGTGTTCTTCCTGTAGATTGGTCAGATACTGGAGACGTCCTTGTGGACACTTCTGGCAGTGAGAAGGTTTCAGTAGTTGTTTGCATCACTGTAGTTGTCTCCACATCTGTGGAATCTGGCACCACTGATGTTTCTCCTGTTTGTTTTTCAGATATAGTAGAAGATCCTGAAGTTACAGGTGGTGATGAAGATGCTTCTGCTGTAGTAGTATCAGGTACTGTATGTGTTCCTTTTGTGGATTGGTCAGATACTGGAAAACTCCCCGTGGATAATCCAGGCAATGAGGAGGATTCTGCAGTTGTTTCAACCACTGAAGATGACTCCTTTGCTGTGGAACCTGGCACCACTGATGTCCCTTTTGTTGTTTTATCAGACACTGGAGAAGTTTCTGTGAGTCCTTCTGGTAATGAGGTTTCTGTAGTTGTTTCAAAAACTGACGATGTCTCCGTTGCTGTGGAACCTGGCAGCAAAGCTGTCCCTTTTGTTGTTACATAAGACACTTGAGACGTTTCTGTTGATACTTGTGGTAATGAGGAGGTTTCTGTAGTTTCTTCCACCACCGTACTTGTCTCTGCCGTTGTGGAATCTGGCACCACAGATGTTTCTTCTGTTTGTACAGCAGACACTGGAGAATTTCCTGACTGTACAGAGGATAATGAAGATGCGTCATTTGTAGTATCTGGTAGTGAATGTGCTCTTCCTGTAGATTGGTCAGATACTGGAGACGTTCTTGTGGACACTTCTGGCAGTGAGGAGGTTTCAGTAGTTGTTTGCATCACTGTAGTTGTCTCCACATCTGTGGAATCTGGCACCACTGATGTTTCTCCTGTTTGTTTTTCAGTTATAGTAGAAGTTCCTGAAGTTACAGGTGGTGATGAAGATGCTTCTGCTATAGTAGTATCAGGTACTGTATGTGTTCCTTTTGTGGATTGGTCAGATACTGGAAAACTCCCCGTGGATAATCCTGGCAATGAGGAGGTTTCTGCAGTTGTTTCAACCACTGACGATGTCTCCGTTGCTGTGGAACCTGGCACCACTGATGTCCCTTTTGTTGTTACATCAGACACTGGAGAAGTTTCTGTTGATACTTGTGGTAATGAGGAGGTTTCTGTAGTTTCTTCCACCACTGTAGTTGTCTCTGCCGATGTGGAATCTGGCACCACAGATGTTTCTTCTGTTTGTACAGCAGATAAAGAAGTTCCTGAAGTTGCAGAGGGTGATGAAGATGCTTCTGCTATAGAAGTATGAGGTACTGTATGTGTTCCTTTTGTGGATTTGTCAGATACTGGAAAACTTCCCGTGGAGAATCCTGGCAATGAGGAGGTTTCTGCAGTTGTTTCAACCACTGAAGATGACTCCTTTGCTGTGGAACCTGTCACCACTGATGTCCCTTTTGTTGTTTTATCAGACACTTGAGACGTTTCTGTTGATACTTGTGGTAATGAGGAGGTTTCTGTAGTTTCTTCCACCACTGTAGTTGTCTCTGCCATTGTGGAATCTGGCACCACAGATGTTTCTTCTGTTTGTACAGCAGACACTGGAGAACTTCCTGACTGTACAGAGGATAATGAAGATGCTTCTATTGTAGTATCTGGTAGTGAATGGGTTCTTTCTGTAGATTGATCAGATAGTGGAGACGATCTTGTGGACACTTCTGGCAGTGAGGAGATTTTAGTAGTTGTTTGCATCACTGTAGTTGTCTCCACAGCTGTGGAATCTGGCACCACTGATGGTTCTCCTGTTTGTTCTTCAGATATAGAAGTTCCTGAAGTTACAGATGGTGATGAAGATGCTTCTGCTATAGAAGTATGAGGTACTGTATGTGTTCCTTTTGTGGATTTGTCAGATACTGGAAAACTTCCCGTGGATAATCCTGGCAATGAGGAGGGTTCTGCAGTTGTTTCAACCACTGAAGATGACTCCTTTGCTGTGGAACCTGGCACCACTGATGTCCCTTTTGTTGTTTTATCAGACACTGGAGAAGTTTCTGTGAGTCCTTCTGGTAATGAGGAGGTTTCTGTAGTTGTTTCAGCCACTGACGATGTCTCTGTTGCTGTGGAACCTGGCAGCACAGATGTCCCTTTTGTTGTTACATCAAACACTGGAGACGTTTCTGTTGATATTTGTGGTAATGAGGAGGTTTCTGTAGTTTCTTCCACCACTGTAGTTGTCTCTGCCATTGTGGAATCTGGCACCACAGATGTTTCTTCTGTTTGTACAGCAGACACTGGAGAACTTCCTGACTGTACAGAGGATAATGAAGATGCTTCAATTGTAGTATCTGGTAGTGAATATGTTCTTCCTGTAGATTGGTCAGATACTGGAGACGTCCTTGTGGACACTTCTGGCAGTGAGAAGGTTTCAGTAGTTGTTTGCATCACTGTAGTTGTCTCCACAGCTGTGGAATCTGGCACCACTGATGTTTCTCCTGTTTGTTTTTCAGATATAGTAGAAGATCCTGAATTTACAGGTGGTGATGAAGATGCTTCTGCTGTAGTAGTATCAGGTACTGTATGTGTTCCTTTTGTGGATTGGTCAGATACTGGAAAACTTCCCGTGGATAATCCTGGCAATGAGGAGGTTTCTGCACTTGTTTCAACCACTGAAGATGACTCCTTTGCTGTGGAACCAGGCACCACTGATGTCCCTTTTGTTTTATCAGACACTAGAGAAGTTTCTGTGAGTCCTTCTGGTAAGGAGGATGTTTCTGTAGTTGTTTCAACCACTGACGATGTCTCCGTTGCTGTGGAACCTGGCAGCACAGATGTCCCTTTTGTTGTTACATCAGATACTGGAGAAGTTTCTGTTGATACTTGTGGTAATGAGGAGGTTTCTGTAGTTTCTTCCACCACTGTAGTTGTCTCTGCCGTTGTGGAATCAGGCACCACAGATGTTTCTTCTGTTTTTACTGCAGACACTGGAGAACTTCCTGACTGTACAGAGGATAATGAAGATGCTTCTATTGTAGTATCTGGTAGTGAATGGGTTCTTCCTGTAGATTGATCAGATACTGGAGACGATCTTGTGGACACTTCTGGCAGTGAGAAGGTTTCAGTAGTTGTTTGCATCACTGTAGTTGTCTCCACATCTGTGGAATCTGGCACCACTGATGTTTCTCCTGTTTGTTTTTCAGATATAGTAGAAGATCCTGAAGTTACAGGTGGTGATGAAGATGCTTCTGCTGTAGTAGTATCAGGTACTGTATGTGTTCCTTTTGTGGATTGGTCAGATACTGGAAAACTCCCCGTGGATAATCCAGGCAATGAGGAGGATTCTGCAGTTGTTTCAACCACTGAAGATGACTCCTTTGCTGTGGAACCTGGCACCACTGATGTCCCTTTTGTTGTTTTATCAGACACTGGAGAAGTTTCTGTGAGTCCTTCTGGTAATGAGGTTTCTGTAGTTGTTTCAAAAACTGACGATGTCTCCGTTGCTGTGGAACCTGGCAGCACAGCTGTCCCTTTTGTTGTTACATAAGACACTTGAGACGTTTCTGTTGATACTTGTGGTAATGAGGAGGTTTCTGTAGTTTCTTCCACCACTGTACTTGTCTCTGCCGTTGTGGAATCTGGCATCACAGATGTTTCTTCTGTTTGTACAACAGACACTGGAGAATTTCCTGACTGTACAGAGGATAATGAAGATGCGTCATTTGTAGTATCTGGTAGTGAATGTGCTCTTCCTGTAGATTGGTCAGATACTGGAGACGTTCTTGCGGACACTTCTGGCAGTGAGGAGGTTTCAGTAGTTGTTTGCATCACTGTAGTTGTCTCCACAGCTGTGGAATCTGGCACCACTGATGTTTCTCCTGTTTGTTTTTCAGTTATAGTAGAAGTTCCTGAAGTTACAGGTGGTGATGAAGATGCTTCTGCTATAGTAGGATCAGGTACTGTATGTGTTCCTTTTGTGGATTGGTCAGATACTGAAAAACTCCCCGTGGATAATCCTGGCAATGAGGAGGTTTCTGCAGTTGTTTCAACCACTGACGATGTCTCCGTTGCTGTGGAACCTGGCACCACTGATGTCCCTTTTGTTGTTACATCAGACACTGGAGAAGTTTCTGTTGATACTTGTGGTAATGAGGAGGTTTCTGTAGTTTCTTTCACCACTGTAGTTGTCTCTGCCGATGTGGAATCTGGCACCACAGATGTTTCTTCTGTTTGTACAGCAGATAAAGAAGTTCCTGAAGTTGCAGAGGGTGATGAAGATGCTTCTGCTATAGAAGTATGAGGTACTGTATGTGTTCCTTTTGTGGATTTGTCAGAAACTGGAAAACTTCCCGTGGAGAATCCTGGCAATGAGGAGGTTTCTGCAGTTGTTTCAACCACTGAAGATGACTCCTTTGCTGTGGAACCTGTCACCACTGATGTCCCTTTTGTTGTTTTATCAGACACTTGAGACGTTTCTGTTGATACTTGTGGTAATGAGGAGGTTTCTGTAGTTTCTTCCACCACTGTAGTTGTCTCTGCCATTGTGGAATCTGGCACCACAGATGTTTCTTCTGTTTGTACAGCAGACACTGGAGAACTTCCTGACTGTACAGAGGATAATGAAGATGCTTCTATTGTAGTATCTGGTAGTGAATGGGTTCTTTCTGTAGATTGATCAGATAGTGGAGACGATCTTGTGGACACTTCTGGCAGTGAGGAGATTTTAGTAGTTGTTTGCATCACTGTAGTTGTCTCCACAGCTGTGGAATCTGGCACCACTGATGGTTCTCCTGTTTGTTCTTCAGATATAGAAGTTCCTGAAGTTACAGATGGTGATGAAGATGCTTCTGCTATAGAAGTATGAGGTACTGTATGTGTTCCTATTGTGGATTTGTCAGATACTGGAAAACTTCCCGTGGATAATCCTGGCAATGAGGAGGGTTCTGCAGTTGTTTCAACCACTGAAGATGACTCCTTTGCTGTGGAACCTGGCACCACTGATGTCCCTTTTGTTGTTTTATCAGACACTGGAGAAGTTTCTGTGAGTCCTTCTGGTAATGAGGAGGTTTCTGTAGTTGTTTCAGCCACTGACGATGTCTCTGTTGCTGTGGAACCTGGCAGCACAGATGTCCCTTTTGTTGTTACATCAAACACTGGAGACGTTTCTGTTGATATTTTTGGTAATGAGGAGGTTTCTGTAGTTTCTTCCACCACTGTAGTTGTCTCTGCCATTGTGGAATCTGGCACCACAGATGTTTCTTCTGTTTGTACAGCAGACACTGGAGAACTTCCTGACTGTACAGAGGATAATGAAGATGCTTCAATTGTAGTATCTGGTAGTGAATATGTTCTTCCTGTAGATTGGTCAGATACTGGAGACGTCCTTGTGGACACTTCTGGCAGTGAGAAGGTTTCAGTAGTTGTTTGCATCACTGTAGTTGTCTCCACAGCTGTGGAATCTGGCACCACTGATGTTTCTCCTGTTTGTTTTTCAGATATAGTAGAAGATCCTGAAGTTACAGGTGGTGATGAAGATGCTTCTGCTGTAGTAGTATCAGGTACTGTATGTGTTCCTTTTGTGGATTGGTCAGATACTGGAAAACTCCCCGTGGATAATCCAGGCAATGAGGAGGTTTCTGCAGTTGTTTCAACCACTGAAGATGACTCCTTTTCTGTGGAACCTGGAACCACTGATGTCCCTTTTGTTGTTTTATCTGACACTGGAGAAGTTTCTGTGAGTCCTTCTGATAATGAGGAGGTTTCTGTAGTTGTTTCAACCACTGACGATGTCTCCGTTGCTGTGGAACCTGGCAGCACAGATGTCCCTTTTGTTGTTACATCAGATACTGGAGAAGTTTCTGTTGATACTTGTGGTAATGAGGAGGTTTCTGTAGTTTCTTCCACCACTGTAGTTGTCTCTGCCGTTGTGGAATCAGGCACCACAGATGTTTCTTCTGTTTTTACTGCAGACACTGGAGAACTTCCTGACTGTACAGAGGATAATGAAGATGCTTCTATTGTAGTATCTGGTAGTGAATGGGTTCTTCCTGTAGATTGATCAGATACTGGAGACGATCTTGTGGACACTTCTGGCAGTGAGAAGGTTTCAGTAGTTGTTTGCATCACTGTAGTTGTCTCCACATCTGTGGAATCTGGCACCACTGATGTTTCTCCTGTTTGTTTTTCAGATATAGTAGAAGATCCTGAAGTTACAGGTGGTGATGAAGATGCTTCTGCTGTAGTAGTATCAGGTACTGTATGTGTTCCTTTTGTGGATTGGTCAGATACTGGAAAACTCCCCGTGGATAATCCAGGCAATGAGGAGGATTCTGCAGTTGTTTCAACCACTGAAGATGACTCCTTTGCTGTGGAACCTGGCACCACTGATGTCCCTTTTGTTGTTTTATCAGACACTGGAGAAGTTTCTGTGAGTCCTTCTGGTAATGAGGTTTCTGTAGTTGTTTCAAAAACTGACGATGTCTCCGTTGCTGTGGAACCTGGCAGCACAGCTGTCCCTTTTGTTGTTACATAAGACACTTGAGACGTTTCTGTTGATACTTGTGGTAATGAGGAGGTTTCTGTAGTTTCTTCCACCACTGTACTTGTCTCTGCCGTTGTGGAATCTGGCATCACAGATGTTTCTTCTGTTTGTACAACAGACACTGGAGAATTTCCTGACTGTACAGAGGATAATGAAGATGCGTCATTTGTAGTATCTGGTAGTGAATGTGCTCTTCCTGTAGATTGGTCAGATACTGGAGACGTTCTTGTGGACACTTCTGGCAGTGAGGAGGTTTCAGTAGTTGTTTGCATCACTGTAGTTGTCTCCACAGCTGTGGAATCTGGCACCACTGATGTTTCTCCTGTTTGTTTTTCAGTTATAGTAGAAGTTCCTGAAGTTACAGGTGGTGATGAAGATGCTTCTGCTATAGTAGGATCAGGTACTGTATGTGTTCCTTTTGTGGATTGGTCAGATACTGAAAAACTCCCCGTGGATAATCCTGGCAATGAGGAGGTTTCTGCAGTTGTTTCAACCACTGACGATGTCTCCGTTGCTGTGGAACCTGGCACCACTGATGTCCCTTTTGTTGTTACATCAGACACTGGAGAAGTTTCTGTTGATACTTGTGGTAATGAGGAGGTTTCTGTAGTTTCTTTCACCACTGTAGTTGTCTCTGCCGATGTGGAATCTGGCACCACAGATGTTTCTTCTGTTTGTACAGCAGATAAAGAAGTTCCTGAAGTTGCAGAGGGTGATGAAGATGCTTCTGCTATAGAAGTATGAGGTACTGTATGTGTTCCTTTTGTGGATTTGTCAGAAACTGGAAAACTTCCCGTGGAGAATCCTGGCAATGAGGAGGTTTCTGCAGTTGTTTCAACCACTGAAGATGACTCCTTTGCTGTGGAACCTGTCACCACTGATGTCCCTTTTGTTGTTTTATCAGACACTTGAGACGTTTCTGTTGATACTTGTGGTAATGAGGAGGTTTCTGTAGTTTCTTCCACCACTGTAGTTGTCTCTGCCATTGTGGAATCTGGCACCACAGATGTTTCTTCTGTTTGTACAGCAGACACTGGAGAACTTCCTGACTGTACAGAGGATAATGAAGATGCTTCTATTGTAGTATCTGGTAGTGAATGGGTTCTTTCTGTAGATTGATCAGATAGTGGAGACGATCTTGTGGACACTTCTGGCAGTGAGGAGATTTTAGTAGTTGTTTGCATCACTGTAGTTGTCTCCACAGCTGTGGAATCTGGCACCACTGATGGTTCTCCTGTTTGTTCTTCAGATATAGAAGTTCCTGAAGTTACAGATGGTGATGAAGATGCTTCTGCTATAGAAGTATGAGGTACTGTATGTGTTCCTATTGTGGATTTGTCAGATACTGGAAAACTTCCCGTGGATAATCCTGGCAATGAGGAGGGTTCTGCAGTTGTTTCAACCACTGAAGATGACTCCTTTGCTGTGGAACCTGGCACCACTGATGTCCCTTTTGTTGTTTTATCAGACACTGGAGAAGTTTCTGTGAGTCCTTCTGGTAATGAGGAGGTTTCTGTAGTTGTTTCAGCCACTGACGATGTCTCTGTTGCTGTGGAACCTGGCAGCACAGATGTCCCTTTTGTTGTTACATCAAACACTGGAGACGTTTCTGTTGATATTTTTGGTAATGAGGAGGTTTCTGTAGTTTCTTCCACCACTGTAGTTGTCTCTGCCATTGTGGAATCTGGCACCACAGATGTTTCTTCTGTTTGTACAGCAGACACTGGAGAACTTCCTGACTGTACAGAGGATAATGAAGATGCTTCAATTGTAGTATCTGGTAGTGAATATGTTCTTCCTGTAGATTGGTCAGATACTGGAGACGTCCTTGTGGACACTTCTGGCAGTGAGAAGGTTTCAGTAGTTGTTTGCATCACTGTAGTTGTCTCCACAGCTGTGGAATCTGGCACCACTGATGTTTCTCCTGTTTGTTTTTCAGATATAGTAGAAGATCCTGAAGTTACAGGTGGTGATGAAGATGCTTCTGCTGTAGTAGTATCAGGTACTGTATGTGTTCCTTTTGTGGATTGGTCAGATACTGGAAAACTCCCCGTGGATAATCCAGGCAATGAGGAGGTTTCTGCAGTTGTTTCAACCACTGAAGATGACTCCTTTTCTGTGGAACCTGGAACCACTGATGTCCCTTTTGTTGTTTTATCTGACACTGGAGAAGTTTCTGTGAGTCCTTCTGATAATGAGGAGGTTTCTGTAGTTGTTTCAACCACTGACGATGTCTCCGTTGCTGTGGAACCTGGCAGCACAGATGTCCCTTTTGTTGTTACATCAGACACTGGAGACGTTTCTGTTGATACTTGTGGTAATGAGGAGGTTTCTGTAGCTTCTTCCACCACTGTAGTTGTCTCTGCCATTGTGGAATCTGGAACCACAGATGTTTCTTCTGTTTGTACAGCAGACACTGGAGAACTTCCTGACTGTACAGAGGATAATGAAGATGCTTTTATTGTAGTATCTGGTAGTGAATGTGTTCTTCCTGTAGATTGGTCAGATACTGCAGACGTTCTTTTGGACACTGCTGGCAGTGAGGATGTGTCTGTAGTTGTTTGCATCACTGTAGTTGTCTCCACAGCTGTGGAATCTGACACCACAGATGTTTCTTCTGTTTGTACAGCAGACACTGGAGAACTTCCTGACTGTACAGAGGATAATGAAGATGCTTCAACTGTAGTATCTGGTAGTGAATGTGTTCTTTCTGTAGATTGTTCAGATACTGGGGACATTCTTGTGGAAACTTCTGGCAGTGAGGAGGTTTTAGTAGTTGTTTTTATCACTGTAGTTGTCTCTGCCGTTGTGGAATCTGGCACCACAGATGTTTCTTCTGTTTGTACAGCAGATAAAGAAGTTCCTGAAGTTGCAGACGGTGATGAAGATGCTTCTGCTATAGAAGTATGAGGTACTGTATGTGTTCCTTTTGTGGATTTGTCAGATACTGGAAAACTTCCCGTGGAGAATCCTGGCAATGAGGAGGTTTCTGCAGTTGTTTCAACCACTAAAGATGACTCCTTTGCTGTGGAACCTGTCACCACTGATGTCCCTTTTGTTGTTTTATCAGACACTTGAGACGTTTCTGTTGATACTTGTGGTAATGAGGAGGTTTCTGTAGTTTCTTCCACCACTGTAGTTGTCTCTGCCATTGTGGAATCTGGCACCACAGATGTTTCTTCTGTTTGTACAGCAGACACTGGAGAACTTCCTGACTGTACAGAGGATAATGAAGATGCTTCTATTGTAGTATCTGGTAGTGAATGGGTTCTTTCTGTAGATTGATCAGATAGTGGAGACGATCTTGTGGACACTTCTGGCAGTGAGGAGGTTTTAGTAGTTGTTTGCATCACTGTAGTTGTCTCCACAGCTGTGGAATCTGGCACCACTGATGGTTCTCCTGTTTGTTCTTCAGATATAGAAGTTCCTGAAGTTACAGATGGTGATGAAGATGCTTCTGCTATAGAAGTATGAGGTACTGTATGTGTTCCTTTTGTGGATTTGTCAGATACTGGAAAACTTTCCGTGGATAATCCTGGCAATGAGGAGGGTTCTGTAGTTGTTTCAACCACTGAAGATGACTCCTTTGCTGTGGAACCTGGCACCACTGATGTCCCTTTTGTTGTTTTATCAGACACTGGAGAAGTTTCTGTGAGTCCTTCTGGTAATGAGGTTTCTGTAGTTGTTTCAAAAACTGACGATGTCTCCGTTGCTGTGGAACCTGGCAGCACCGCCGTCCCTTTTGTTGTTACATAAGACACGTGAGACGTTTCTGTTGATACTTGTGGTAATGAGGAGGTTTCTGTAGTTTCTTCCACCACTGTAGTTGTCTCTGCCGTTGTGGAATCTGGCACCGCAGATGTTTCTTCTGTTTGTACAGCAGACACTGGAGAATTTCCTGACTGTACAGAGGATAATGAAGATGCGTCATTTGTAGTATCTGGTAGTGAATGTGCTCTTCCTGTAGATTGGTCAGATACTGGAGACGTTCTTGTGGACACTTCTGGCAGTGAGGAGGTCTCAGTAGTTGTTTGCATCACTGTAGTTGTCTCCACAGCTGTGGAATCTGGCACCACTGATGTTTCTCCTGTTTGTTTTTCAGTTATAGTAGAAGTTCCTGAAGTTACAGGTGGTGATGAAGATGCCTCTGCTATAGTAGTATCAGGTACTGTATGTGTTCCTTTTGTGGATTGGTCAGATACTGGAAAACTCCCCGTGGATAATCCTGGCAATGAGGAGGTTTCTGCAGTTGTTTCAACCACTGACGATGTCTCCGTTGCTGTGGAACCTGGCAGCACAGATGTCCCTTTTGTTGTTACATCAGACACTGGAGAAGTTTCTGTTGATACTTGTGGTAATGAGGAGGTTTCTGTAGTTTCTTCCACCACTGTAGTTGTCTCTGCCGTTGTGGAATCTGGCACCACTGATGTTTCTCCTGTTTCTTCTTCAGATATAGAAGTTCCTGAAGTTACAGGTGGTGATGAAGATGCTTCTGTATGAGTTACTGTATGTGTTCCTTTTGTGGATTGGTGAGATACTGGAAAACTCCCCGTGGATAATCCTGGCAATGAGGAGGTTTCTGCAGTTGTTTCAAACACTGAAGATGACTCCTTTGCTGTGGAACCTGGCACCACTGATGTCCCTTTTGTTGTTTTATCTGACTCTGGAGAAGTTTCTGTGAGCCCTTCTGGCAATGACGAGGTTTCTGTAGTTGTTTCAACCACTGACGATGTCTCTGTTGCTGTGGAACCTGGCAGCACAGATGTCCCTTTTGTTGTTACATCAGATACTGGAGAAGTTTCTGTTGATACTTGTGGTAATGAGGAGGTTTCTGTAGTTTCTTCCACCACTGTAGTTGTCTCTGCCATTGTGGAATCAGGCACCACAGATGTCTCTTCTGTTTTTACTGCAGACACTGGAGAACTTCCTGACTGTACAGAGGATAATGAAGATGCTTCTATTGTAGTATCTGGTAGCGAATGTGTTCTTTCTGTAGATTGGTCAGATACTGGAGACGTTCTTGTGGACACTTCTGGCAGTGAGGAGGTTTTAGTAGTTGTTTGCATCACTGTAGTTGTCTCCACAGCTGTGGAATCTGGAACCACTGATGTTTCTCCTGTTTGTTTTTCAGATATGGTAGAAGTTCCTGAAGTTACAGGTGGTGATGAAGATGATTCTGCTATAGTAGTATCAGGTACTGTATGTGTTCCTTTTGTGGATTGGTCAGATACAGGAAAACTCCCCGTGGATAATCCTGGCAATGAGGAGGTTTCTGCAGTTGTTTCAACCACTGAAGATGACTCCTTTGCTGTCGAACCTGGGACCACTGATGTCCCTATTGTTGTTTTATCTGACACTGGAGAAGTTTCTGTGGGTCCTTCTGGTAATGAGGAGGTGTCTGTAGTTGTTTCAACCACTGACGATGTCTCCGTTGCTGTGGAACCTGGCAGCACAGATGTCCCTTTTGTTGTTACATCAGACAGTGGAGAAGTTTCTGTTGATACTTGTGGTAATGAGGAGGTTTCTGTAGTTTCTTCCACCACTGTAGTTGTCTCTGCCATTGTGGAATCTGGCACCACAGATGTCTCTTCTGTTTTTAGAGCAGACACTGGAGAACTTCCTGACTGTACAGAGGATAATGAAGATGCTTCAATTGTAGTATCTGGTAGTGAATGTGTTCTTCCTGTAGATTGGTCAGATACTGGAGACGTCCTTGTGGACACTTCTGGCAGTGAGAAGGTTTCAGTAGTTGTTTGCATCACTGTAGTTGTCTCCACATCTGTGGAATCTGGCACCACTGATGTTTCTCCTGTTTGTTTTTCAGATATAGTAGAAGATCCTAAAGTTACAGGTGGTGATGAAGATGCTTCTGCTGTTGTAGTATCAGGTACTGTATGTGTTCCTTTTGTGGATTGGTCAGATACTGGGAAACTCCCCGTGGATAATCCTGGCAATGAGGAGGATTCTGCAGTTGTTTCAACCACTGAAGTTGACTCCTTTGCTGTGGAACCTGGCACCACTGATGTCCCTTTTGTTGTTTTATCAGACACTGGAGAAGTTTCTGTGAGTCCTTCTGGTAATGAGGAGGTTTCTGTAGTTGTTTCAAAAACTGACGATGTCTCCGTTGCTGTTGAACCTGGCAGCACAGCTGTCCCTTTTGTTGTTACATAAGACACTTGAGACGTTTCTGTTGATACTTGTGGTAATGAGGAGGTTTCTGTGGTTTCTTCCACCACTATAGTTGTCTCTGCCGTTGTGGAATCTGGCACCACAGATGTTTCTTCTGTTTGTACAGCAGACACTGGAGAACTTCCTGACTGTACAGAGGATAATGAAGATGCTTCATTTGTAGTATCTGGTAGTGAATGGGTTCTTCCTGTAGATTGGTCAGATACTGGAGACGATCTTGTGGACACTTCTGGCAGTGAGGATGTTTCTGTAGTTGTTTGCATCACTGTAGTTGTCTCCACAGCTGTGGAATCTGGCACCACTGATGTTTCTTCTGTTTGTACAGCAGACACTGGAGAACTTCCTGACTGTACAGAGGATAATGAAGATGCTTCAACTGTAGTATCTGGTAGTGAATGTGTTCTTTCTGTAGATTGTTCAGATACTGGGGACGTTCTTGTGGACACTTCTGGCAGTGAGGAGGTTTTAGTAGTTGTTTTTATCACTGTAGTTGTCTCCACAGCTGAGGAATCTGGCACCACTGATGTTTCTCCTGTTTGTTCTTCAGATATAGAAGTTCCTGAAGTTGCAGACAGTGATGAAGATGCTTCTGCTATAGAAGTATGAGGTACTGTATGTGTTCCTTTTGTGGATTGGTCAGATACTGGAAAACTTCCCGTGGACAATCCTGGCAATGAGGAGGTTTCTGCAGTTGTTTCAAACACTGAAGATGACTCCTTTGCTGTGGAACCTGGCACCACTGATGTCCCTTTTGTTGTTTTATCTGACACTGGAGAAGTTTCTGTGAGCCCTTCTGGCAATGACGAGGTTTCTGTAGTTGTTTCAACCACTGACGATGTCTCTGTTGCTGTGGAACCTGGCAGCACAGATGTCCCTTTTGTTGTTACATCAGATACTGGAGAAGTTTCTGTTGATACTTGTGGTAATGAGGAGGTTTCTGTAGTTTCTTCCACCACTGTAGTTGTCTCTGCCGTTGTGGAATCAGGCACCACAGATGTCTCTTCTGTTTTTACTGCAGACACTGGAGAACTTCCTGACTGTACAGAGGATAATGAAGATGCTTCTATTGTAGTATCTGGTAGTGAATGTGTTCTTTCTGTAGATTGGTCAGATACTGGAGACGTTCTTGTGGACACTTCTGGCAGTGAGGAGGTTTTAGTAGTTGTTTGCATCACTGTAGTTGTCTCCACAGCTGAGGAATTTGGCACCACTGATGTTTCTCCTGTTTGTTCTTCAGATATAGAAGTTCCTGAAGTTGCAGACGGTGATGAAGATGCTTCTGCTATAGAAGTATGAGGTACTGTATGTGTTCCTTTTGTGGATTGGTCAGATACTGGAAAACTTCCCGTGGACAATCCTGGCAATGAGGAGGTTTCTGCAGTTGTTTCAAACACTGAAGATGACTCCTTTGCTGTGGAACCTGGCACCACTGATGTCCCTTTTGTTGATTTATCTGACACTGGAGAAGTTTCTGTGGGTCCTTCTGGTAATGAGGAGGTTTCTGTAGTTGTTTCAACCACTGACGATGTCTCTGTTGCTGTGGAACCTGGCAGCACAGATGTCCCTTTTGTTGTTACATCAGATACTGGAGAAGGTTCTGTTGATACTTGTGGTAATGAGGAGGTTTCTGTAGTTTCTTCCACCACTGTAGTTGTCTCCACATCTGTGGAATCTGGCACCACTGATGTTTCTCCTGTTTCTTTTTCAGATATAGTAGAAGATCCTGAAGTTACAGGTAGTGATGAAGATGCTTCTACTGTTTTAGTATCAGGTACTGTATGTGTTCCTTTTGTGGATTGGTCAGATACTGGAAAACTCCCCGTGGATAATCCAGGCAATGAGGAGGATTCTGAAGTTGTTTCAAACACTGAAGATGACTCTTTTGCTGTGGAACCTGGCACCACAGGTGTCCCTTTTGTTGTTCTATCAGTCACTGGAGAAGTTTCTGTGAGTCCCTCTGGTAATGAGGTTTCTGTAGTTGTTTCAACCACTGACGATGTCTCCGTTGCTGTGGAACCTGGCAGCACAGATGTCCCTTTTGTTGTTACATCAGACACTTGAGACGTTTCTGTTGATACTTGTGGTAATGAGGAGGTTTCTGTAGTTTCTTCCACCACTGTAGTTGTCTCTGCCGTTGTGGAATCTGGCACCACAGATGTTTCTTCTGTTTGTACAGCAGACACTGGAGAACTTCCTGACTGTACAGAGGATAATGAAGATGCGTCATTTGTAGTATCTGGTAGTGAATGTGCTCTTCCTGTAGATTGGTCAGATACTGGAGACGTTCTTGTGGACACTTCTGGCAGTGAGGAGGTTTCAGTAGTTGTTTGCATCACTGTAGTTGTCTTCACAGCTGTGGAATCTGGCACCACTGATGTTTCTCCTGTTTGTTTTTCAGATATGGTAGAAGTTCCTGAAGTTACAGGTGGTGATGAAGATGATTCTGCTATAGTAGTATCAGGTACTGTATGTGTTCCTTTTGTGGATTGGTCAGATACTGGAAAACTCCCCGTGGATAATCCTAGCAATGAGGAGGTTTCTGCAGTTGTTTCAACCACTGAAGATGACTCCTTTGCTGTGGAACCTGGGACCACTGATGTCCCTTTTGTTGTTTTATCTGACACTGGAGAAGTTTCTGTGGGTCCTTCTGGTAATGAGGTGTCTGTAGTTGTTTCAACCACTGACGATGTCTCCGTTGCTGTGGAACCTGGCAGCACAGATGTCCCTTTTGTTGTTACATCAGACAGTGGAGAAGTTTCTGTTGATACTTGTGGTAATGAGGAGGTTTCTGTATTTTCTTCCACCCCTGTAGCTGTCTCTGCCGTTGTGGAATCTGGCACCACAGATGTCTCTTCTGTTTGTAGAGCAGACACTGGAGAACTTCCTGACTGTACAGAGGATAATGAAGATGCTTCAATTGTAGTATCTGGTAGTGAATGTGTTCTTCCTGTAGATTGGTCAGATACTGGAGACGTCCTTGTGGACACTTCTGGCAGTGAGAAGGTTTCAGTAGTTGTTTGCATCACTGTAGTTGTCTCCACATCTGTGGAATCTGGCACCACTGATGTTTCTCCTGTTTGTTTTTCAGATATAGTAGAAGATCCTAAAGTTACAGACGGTGATGAAGATGCTTCTGCTGTAGTAGTATCAGGTACTGTATGTGTTCCTTTTGTGGATTGGTCAGATACTGGGAAACTCCCCGTGGATAATCCTGGCAATGAGGAGGATTCTGCAGCTGTTTCAACCACTGAAGTTGACTCCTTTGCTGTGGAACCTGGCAGCACAGATGTCCCTTTTGTTGTTTTATCAGACACTGGAGAAGTTTCTGTGAGTCCTTCTGGTAATGAGGAGGTTTCTGTAGTTGTTTCAAAAACTGACGATGTCTCCGTTGCTGTTGAACCTGGCAGCACAGCTGTCCCTTTTGTTGTTACATAAGACACTTGAGACGTTTCTGTTGATACTTGTGGTAATGAGGAGGTTTCTGTGGTTTCTTCCACCACTGTAGTTGTCTCTGCCGTTGTGGAATCTGGCACCACAGATGTTTCTTCTGTTTGTACAGCAGACACTGGAGAACTTCCTGACTGTACAGGGGATAATGAAGATGCGTCATTTGTAGTATCTGGTAGTGAATGTGCTCTTCCTGTAGATTGGTCAGATACTGGAGACGATCTTGTGGACACTTCTGGCAGTGAGGAGGTCTCAGTAGTTGTTTGCATCACTGTAGTTGTCTCCACAGCTGTGGAATCTGGCACCACTGATGTTTCTTCTGTTTGTACAGCAGACAGTGGAGAACTTCCTGACTGTACAGAGGATAATGAAGATGCTTCAACTGTAGTATCTGGTAGTGAATGTGTTCTTTCTGTAGATTGTTCAGATACTGGGGACGTTCTTGTGGACACTTCTGGCAGTGAGGAGGTTTTAGTAGTTGTTTTTATCACTGTAGTTGTCTCCACAGCTGAGGAATCTGGCACCACTGATGTTTCTCCTGTTTGTTCTTCAGATATAGAAGTTCCTGAAGTTGCAGACAGTGATGAAGATGCTTCTGCTATAGAAGTATGAGGTACTGTATGTGTTCCTTTTGTGGATTGGTCAGATACTGGAAAACTTCCCGTGGACAATCCTGGCAATGAGGAGGTTTCTGCAGTTGTTTCAACCACTGAAGATGACTCCTTTGCTGTGGAACCTGTCACCACTGATGTCCCTTTTGTTGTTTTATCTGACACTGGAGAAGTTTCTGTGAGCCCTTCTGGTAACGAGGAGGTTTCTATAGTTGTTTCAACCACTGACGATGTCTCTGTTGCTGTGGAACCTGGGACCACTGATGTCCCTTTTGTTGTTACATCAGACAGTGGAGAAGTTTCTGTTGATACTTGTGGTAATGAGAAGGTATCTGTATTTTCTTCCACCACTGTAGTTGTCTCTGCCGTTGTGGAATCTGGCACCACAGATGTCTCTTCTGTTTGTAGAGCAGACACTGGAAAACTTCCTGACTGTACAGAGGATAATGAAGATGCTTCAATTGTAGTATCTGGTAGTGAATGTGTTCTTCCTGTAGATTGGTCAGATACTGGAGACGTCCTTGTGGACACTTCTGGCAGTGAGGAGGTTTTAGTAGTTGTTTGCACCACTGTAGTTGTCTCCACAGCTGTGGAATCTGGCACCACTGATGCTTCTCCTGTTTGTTTTTCAGATATAGTAGAAGATCCTGAAGTTACAGGTGGTGATGAAGATGCTTCTGCTATAGTAGTATCAGGTACTGTATGTGTTCCTTTTGTGGATTGGTCAGATACTGGAAAACTCCCCGTGGATAATCCAGGCAATGAGGAGGTTTCTGCAGTTGTTTCAACCACTGAAGATGACTCCTTTGCTGTGGAACCTGGAACCACTGATGTCCCTTTTGTTGTTTTATTAGACACTGGAGAAGTTTCTGTGAGTCCTTCTGGTAATGAGGAGGTTTCTGTAGTTGTTTCAACCACTGACGATGTCTCCGTTGCTGTGGAACCTGGCAGCACAGATGTCCCTTTTGTTGTTACATAAGACACTTGAGACGTTTCTGTTGATACTTGTGGTAATGAGGAGGTTTCTGTAGTTTCTTCCACCACTGTAGTTGCCTCTGCCGTTGTGGAATCTGGCACCACAGATGTTTCTTCTGTTTGTACAGCAGACACTGGAGAACTTCCTGACTTTACAGAGGATAATGAAGATGCATCATTTGTAGTATCTGGTAGTGAATGTGTTCTTCCTGTAGATTGGTCAGATACTGGAGACGTCCTTGTGGACACTTCTGGCAGTGAGGAGGTTTCAGTAGTTGTTTGCATCACTGTAGTTGTCTCCACAGCTGTGGAATCTGGCACCACTGATGTTTCTCCTGTTTGTTTTTCAGATATAGTAGAAGTTCCTGAAGTTACAGGTGGTGATGAAGATGCTTCTGCTATAGTAGTATCAGGTTCTGTATGTGTTTCTTTTGTGGATTGTTCAGAAACTGGAAAACTCCCCGTGGATAATCCTGGCAATGAGGAGGATTCTGCAGTTGTTTCAACCACTGAAGATGACTCCTTTGCTGTGGAACCTGGCACCACTGATGTCCCTTTTGTTGTTTTATCAGACACTGGAGAAGTTTCTGTGAGTCCTTCTGGTAATGAGGAGGTTTCTGTAGTTGTTTCAACCACTGACGATGTCTCCGTTGCTGTGGAACCTGGCAGCACAGATGTCCCTTTTGTTGTTACATCAGACATTTGAGACGTTTCTGTTGATACTTGTGGTAATGAGGTTTCTGTAGTTTCTTCCACCACTGTACTTGTTTCTGCCGTTGTGGAATCAGGCACCACAGATGTTTCTTCTGTTTTTACTGCAGACACTGGAGAACTTCCTGACTGTACAGAGGATAATGAAGATGCTTCTATTGTAGTATCTGATAGTGAATGTGTTCTTTCTGTAGATTGGTCAGATAGTGGAGACGTTCTTCTGGACACTTCTGGCAGTGAGGAGGTTTCAGTAGTTGTTTGCATCACTGTAGTTGTCTCCACAGCTGTGGAATCTGGCACCACTGATGTTTCTCCTGTTTGTTTTTCAGATATAGAAGTTCCTGAAGTTACAGGTGGTGATGAAGATGCTTCTGCTATAGTAGTATCAGGTACTGTATGTGTTCCTTTTGTGGATTGGTCAGATACTGGAAAACTCCCCGTGGATAATCCAGACAATGAGGAGGTTTCTGCAGTTGTTTCAACCACTGAAGATGACTCCTTTGCTGTGGAACCTGGAACCACTGATGTCCCTTTTGTTGTTTTATTAGACACTGGAGAAGTTTCTGTGAGTCCTTCTGGTAATGAGGTTTCTGTAGTTGTTTCAGCCACTGACGATGTCTCCATTGCTGTGGAACCTGGCAGCACAGATGTCCCTTTTGTTGTTACATCAGACACTGGAGACGTTTCTGTTGATACTTGTGGTAATGAGGAGGTTTCTGTAGTTTCTTCCACCACTGCAGTTGTCTCTGCCGTTGTGGAATCAGGCACCACAGATGTTTCTTCTGTTTTTACTGCAGACACTGGAGAACTTCCTGACTGTACAGAGGATAATGAAGATGCTTCTATTGTAGTATCTGGTAGTGAATGTGTTCTTCCTGTAGATTGGTCAGATACTGGAGACGTTCTTGTGGACACTTCTGGCAGTGAGAAGGTTTCAGTACTTGTTTGCATCACTGTAGTTGTCTCCACAGCTGTGGAATCTGGCACCACTGATGTTTCTCCTGTTTGTTTTTCAGATATAGTAGAAGTTCCTGAAGTTACAGGTGGTGATGAAGATGCTTCTGCTATAGTAGTATCAGGTTCTGTATGTGTTTCTTTTGTGGATTGTTCAGAAACTGGAAAACTCCCCGTGGATAATCCTGGCAATGAGGAGGATTCTGCAGTTGTTTCAACCACTGAAGATGACTCCTTTGCTGTGGAACCTGGCACCACTGATGTCCCTTTTGTTGTTTTATCAGACACTGGAGAAGTTTCTGTGAGTCCTTCTGGTAATGAGGTTTCTCTAGTTGTTTCAACCACTGACGATGTCTCCGTTGCTGTGGAACCTGGCAGCACAGATGTCCCTTTTGTTGTTACATCAGACATTTGAGACGTTTCTGTTGATACTTGTGGTAATGAGGTTTCTGTAGTTTCTTCCACCACTGTACTTGTTTCTGCCGTTGTGGAATCAGGCACCACAGATGTTTCTTCTGTTTTTACTGCAGACACTGGAGAACTTCCTGACTGTACAGAGGATAATGAAGATGCTTCTATTGTAGTATCTGATAGTGAATGTGTTCTTTCTGTAGATTGGTCAGATAGTGGAGACGTTCTTCTGGACACTTCTGGCAGTGAGGAGGTTTCAGTAGTTGTTTGCATCACTGTAGTTGTCTCCACAGCTGTGGAATCTGGCACCACTGATGTTTCTCCTGTTTGTTTTTCAGATATAGAAGTTCCTGAAGTTACAGGTGGTGATGAAGATGCTTCTGCTATAGTAGTATCAGGTACTGTATGTGTTCCTTTTGTGGATTGGTCAGATACTGGAAAACTCCCCGTGGATAATCCAGGCAATGAGGAGGTTTCTGCAGTTGTTTCAACCACTGAAGATGACTCCTTTGCTGTGGAACCTGGAACCACTGATGTCCCTTTTGTTGTTTTATTAGACACTGGAGAAGTTTCTGTGAGTCCTTCTGGTAATGAGGTTTCTGTAGTTGTTTCAGCCACTGACGATGTCTCCATTGCTGTGGAACCTGGCAGCACAGATGTCCCTTTTGTTGTTACATCAGACACTGGAGACGTTTCTGTTGATACTTGTGGTAATGAGGAGGTTTCTGTAGTTTCTTCCACCACTGCAGTTGTCTCTGCCGTTGTGGAATCAGACACCACAGATGTTTCTTCTGTTTTTACTGCAGACACTGGAGAACTTCCTGACTGTACAGAGGATAATGAAGATGCTTCTATTGTAGTATCTGGTAGTGAATGTGTTCTTCCTGTAGATTGGTCAGATACTGGAGACGTTCTTGTGGACACTTCTGGCAGTGAGAAGGTTTCAGTACTTGTTTGCATCACTGTAGTTGTCTCCACAGCTGTGGAATCTGGCACCACTGATGTTTCTCCTGTTTGTTTTTCAGATATAGTAGAAGTTCCTGAAGTTACAGGTGGTGATGAAGATGCTTCTGCTATAGTAGTATCAGGTTCTGTATGTGTTTCTTTTGTGGATTGTTCAGAAACTGGAAAACTCCCCGTGGATAATCCTGGCAATGAGGAGGATTCTGCAGTTGTTTCAACCACTGAAGATGACTCCTTTGCTGTGGAACCTGGCACCACTGATGTCCCTTTTGTTGTTTTATCAGACACTGGAGAAGTTTCTGTGAGTCCTTCTGGTAATGAGGAGGTTTCTGTAGTTGTTTCAACCACTGACGATGTCTCCGTTGCTGTGGAACCTGGCAGCACAGATGTCCCTTTTGTTGTTACATCAGACATTTGAGACGTTTCTGTTGATACTTGTGGTAATGAGGTTTCTGTAGTTTCTTCCACCACTGTACTTGTTTCTGCCGTTGTGGAATCAGGCACCACAGATGTTTCTTCTGTTTTTACTGCAGACACTGGAGAACTTCCTGACTGTACAGAGGATAATGAAGATGCTTCTATTGTAGTATCTGATAGTGAATGTGTTCTTTCTGTAGATTGGTCAGATAGTGGAGACGTTCTTCTGGACACTTCTGGCAGTGAGGAGGTTTCAGTAGTTGTTTGCATCACTGTAGTTGTCTCCACAGCTGTGGAATCTGGCACCACTGATGTTTCTCCTGTTTGTTTTTCAGATATAGAAGTTCCTGAAGTTACAGGTGGTGATGAAGATGCTTCTGCTATAGTAGTATCAGGTACTGTATGTGTTCCTTTTGTGGATTGGTCAGATACTGGAAAACTCCCCGTGGATAATCCTGGCAATGAGGAGGATTCTGCAGTTGTTTCAACAACTGAAGATGACTCCTTTGCAGTGGAACCTGGCACCACTGATGTCCCTTTTGTTGTTTTATCAGACACTGGAGAAGTTTCTGTAAGTCCTTCTGGTAATGAGGAGGTTTCTGTAGTTGTTTCAACCACTGACGATGTCTCCGTTGCTGTGGAACCTGGCAGCACAGATGTCCCTTTTGTTGTTACATAAGACACTTGAGACGTTTCTGTTGATACTTGTGGTAATGAGGAGGTTTCTGTAGTTTCTTCCACCACTGTAGTTGCCTCTGCCGTTGTGGAATCTGGCACCACAGATGTTTCTTCTGTTTGTACAGCAGACACTGGAGAACTTCCTGACTTTACAGAGGATAATGAAGATGCATCATTTGTAGTATCTGGTAGTGAATGTGTTCTTCCTGTAGATTGGTCAGATACTGGAGACGTCCTTGTGGACACTTCTGGCAGTGAGGAGGTTTCAGTAGTTGTTTGCATCACTGTAGTTGTCTCCACAGCTGTGGAATCTGGCACCACTGATGTTTCTCCTGTTTGTTTTTCAGATATAGTAGAAGTTCCTGAAGTTACAGGTGGTGATGAAGATGCTTCTGCTATAGTAGTATCAGGTACTGTATGTGTTTCTTTTGTGGATTGGTCAGATACTGGAGAACTTTCCGTGGATAATCCAGGCAATGGGGAGGTTTCTGCAGTTGTTTCAACCACTGAAGATGACTCCTTTGCTGTGGAACCTGGCACCACTGATGTTCCTTTTGTTGTTTTATAAGACACTGAAGAAGTTTCAGTGAGTCCTGCTGTTAATAAGGAGGTTTCTGTAGTTGTTTCAACCACTGAAGATTTCTCCGTTGCTGTGGAGCCTGGCACCACTGATGTCCCTTCTGTTACTATAGTAGACTCTACAGAAGTCTCTGACTGTACAGAAGATAATGAAGATGTTTCTATTGTAGTATCTTGTAGCGAATTTGTTTTTTCTGTTGATTGGTCAGATACTGGAGACGTTCTTGTGGAAACTTCAGGCAGTGAGAAGGTTTCAGTAGTTGTTTGCTTCACTGTAGTTGTCTCCATAGCTGTGGATTCTGGTACTACTGATATTGCTCCTGTTTGTACTTCAGATATAGGAGAAGCTCCTGAAGTCACAGACAGTGATGAAGATGCTTCTGCTATAGTAGTATAACGTACTGTATGTGTTCCTTTTGTGGATTGGTCAGATACTGGAGAACTTTCTGTGGATACTCCTGGCAATGAGGAGGTTTCTGCAGTTGTTTCAACCACTGAAGATGACTCCTTTGCTGTGGAACCTGGCACCACTGATGTCCCTTTTGTTGTTTTATCTGACACTGGAAAAGTTTCTGTTCGTCCTTCTGGTAATGAGGAGGTTTCTGTAGTTGTTTCAACCACTGAAGATATCTCTGTTGCTGTGGAACCTTGCACCACTATTGTGCCTTTTGTTGTTATATTAGACATTGGAGAAGTTTCTGTGAGTCCTTCTGGCAATGAGGCTGTTTCTGCAATTGTTTCAACCACTGAAGATGCTGTTGGCTCTGTTGGCACATATTCTCGTTCTGTGCTTCCTGTAGGTTCTCTTGATTTTTGTGTTGTTGTAGAATCTGGTAATGAAAGAAAAAGATCATTTATATGCTTTTGTATGGGTAATTTATTATTTATAACTTGTTTCTCTAAGATTTAATTCTACCCTTGAATAAAAGTTTCCTGTTATATTTAGGATTTTATTCTTCAGCCTCCTTTAACTTGTTTTGTCTGTTAAAGGAGCTATCCATTTATAAGCTCTTATAAGTCTCACTTCTAGCACACCTATTGTATACTATCTATTGTAACTTTTGGTCTGTACTGTATATGCTACAAAGTGCATTCAGGTGTGAACTAGAGAGGAGTGGTCTCTGTTCATCTTGGTCAGAGAATTAAGAGTTGACCAGATGCATATAATCAAGCCAAAGTAAACAAGGTCATAAATGACACTGGAGTAATGCAGGGGTTAGTTGACAGACATACCATGTGGATACTAGGAGCAGAGGTAAGAGTCTGTGTGGAAAGTTGGGTGACGTACCATGAAATGGAATGTTGCAGGATGATAAGCAGCAGATGACAGCAAGCAGATATTGTACCATTAAAGGGAATGTTGCAGGATAAATAAGCAGTAGATGACAGCATGTTTAATGATTCAAACACAGCCGGGTAGGGAATTGAGCATGGCACCCGAGTACTTTGATAATTAGAGTATTAGAATACTAGAGTTGGAAGGGACCTCCAGGGTCATCATGTCCAACCCCCTGCTCAGTGCAGCACAGGAGTCACTAAACCATCTCAGAAAGATGTCTGTCCGGGCTCTGATTGAAGACTTCAATTGATGGAGAACTCGCCACCTCTCACGGCAGCCTGTTCCACTTATTAATCACTCTGTGAAAAAGTTTTTTCTAATATCTAATCTGTATCGTCTCCATTTTACTTTCATTCCATTGCTTCTCGTGTTTCTATGTGCAAATAACAGTAAGGATGATCCCTCTACTTGATCGAGCATAGGGCATCTCGAACACCATGGTACTCTATCCAGTAATGAGCAGTGCCGAGCACATTCACCAATCACTACCTCCTAGACTTCCTACATAAGATTAAGACTAAGCTCAAAATTTAGACCAAGCTCATTAACTCAGACCTACTACATTTTGCTTGGCTCATTTTATCTTTGTATCTAATGATAACGCCATCATATCTCATCTGATCCAGCACTCTTACATAGCCTGAACAACACAGCTACATACTTTGTGTAGTAGACATTTTTAAGAACTGCAGCTCAACTCCCATTCATTGTAACAGGAACTAAGCTGCAGTACCCAAGAAAAGCAATTACAAAGTGTTCACAATATTGATGCATTTCCAGCTATGGTGGGGTGCTGAGCGGAGATGGAAAATTTCCCACTCCAATGAGCTCTTCATCGCGTTCAAACAGTCCCTCACTACTTTCAAGGCCACACTCGCCACAGCTAAATAAGCCTACTTCTCATCTCTCATATCCTCCCTGTCTCACAACCCTAAAGTTATTCAACACCTTCAATTCTCTCCTCCGTCCCCCAGCACCACCTCCCTCCCCACTCATTTCAGCTGAAGACTTTGCCTCATTTTTCAAGCAGATGATTGATAACATCAGAGACAGTTTCGGTCGACAACCCCCAGAGCCCTTTCTCCTAACTGCCCAGCCCTCCTCCTCCAAAAACAAACTTCTCCACCATTACAGAAAATTGACTCTCCACTCTACTCTCAAGATCGCATCTCACCACCTGTGCACTCGACCCGATCCCACCCCACTTCATCCCAAACCTCGCCACAGTCTTCATCCCAACCCTAACCCATCTCTTCAACCTATCAATAACAACTGGTGTTTTCCCCCAGGCTTTAAACATGCCTCAATTACACCTATACTCAAAAAGCCCTCTCTTGATTCATCCTCTGTATCTAGCTATCGCCCCATATCACTTCTCCCATATACCTCAATACTACTGGAACAACACGTCCATCTTGAACTGTCCTCCCATCTCTCTTCTTGCTCCCTTTTCGACCGCTTACAATCTGGCTTCCGGTTACACCACTCCACTGAATCTGCCCTAAGGTCACCAATGACGTATTAACCACCAAGGCCAAGCGGCACTACTCTGTCCTCCTCCTCCTGGACCTGTCCTCTGCCTTTGACACAGTGGACCATTCCCTATTATTGTAAATACATTTTAGTACAAATGGGGGATGATACCATGCAAAAAAGAGCCACCAAAAAAAGGCAAAGTAATGTTGATGAACAAAAAATTGTTAAAAGAACATGAAGGGAGATATCTCAGTTGGCATAATGCTATCAAGGGTCCATAAATACACCAAGTATAGAGGGAGCCAAGGTACTAAGCTACCCAGCAGTATTTAGAGCCCGAGAAAAAATAATCACCTAACATATACAAAAGTCCCAACATGCAACCAAAATGCATGAAGTGAATAGTTATTTGCAAGTAATTATTTATAAAGAGCCAAATAGGCTTATAAGACATAAAAAAAATTTCGGTACAGAGACCAAATTACCATAGAGTAAGTTTAACGCATAAGGGAAACATGCTGAGACATTATCTTGAAGTGGTGGCGGCACCCCGACGCGCGTTTCACGTATAGCTTTTTCTTCAGGGAAAGTGCATGTCTGCTGTAGAGTGTTTGCTGTTTATATAGCGCTCGTTCTAATCATTGGTGACAGCAGTTTCTTCACGGCGCTTCCGCCAGCAAAGCTGCATGACGTGGCCGTGTGCTGGCGTCATGTGATGCCTGACCACATCCCCGCTCGACGCGTCAGAGCGGGTGTGGACCAGACATCAACAGAGACGCATCTCCACCACGACGCCAGAGCAGGAAGCAAACGGGAGCGCACAGCGAGGATTGAAGTGTTGTGCTCTAAGGCTGTGTTCAGGCTATATTGTGCGTGTGTTGAAAGTGTGAACAGAAAGGATATGATATGTGAAGGAAAAAGTAAGAGAATAATAGAGATCCTGTACATAAAGGATCTGGGATAGAAAGAAAAAAGGCTGAAATAAATGTTAATTAATAAAGATTTTGTGCCTAATATTAATATAAGTGTTGGGCCATTATGTTAGATGGAAGGTGTGATTAATATAATGGGCCCATTATGTGCTACCCACAACATTGCAGAGTTATATAAATGTATATACAGATATTATATACATTAAATACAAATTTTCAATGATTGTATATATCAAAAAAACCTGTTAAAAGTGAAAATATTAAAAAAAAACTATACAAAAAATTATCAAATATAAAATAAAAAAAAAGTAGAAAAATTCAAAAAGACGGGAGTCTTGCGTTTTTCAAGGAGAGGTCCGTGACAGTGTTTTCACATTCAATTTTTCTTTTGCACTACAGGTTAGAAATGACACAATGTAACCAAAAGAGCCAAGAGCACAGGTAGCCGCATTAAAAACCACGGGGACTGATGACACGCCACAAACAAGGAGCCATCATCAGCAGGGCCATCAAGTAAGTATGATATATGCGAATGCACGGTACTAGATAAGATGAAAGAACATATGTTAAAAACAACACAAAAACATACAGCTAAAACCTACAGATAAAAAACGACGCACAAGGAAAACTTATTTAAAGAAAAGAGGCAAAGCTTAGGACTTCGTTGAGACCGAATGGTTGAACTGACCCCACCCTGTAAATCCATTGAGCTTCTAGTTGGGCCAAACTCTTTCTCCAATTACCCCCCCTAGTATCAATGTGCACTTTATCAATACCAGTGACTGATGCGTCAAGCGGGGATGTGGTGTGGTCAGGCATCACATGACGCTGGCACACGGCCACGTCATGCAGCTTTGCTGGCGGAAGCGCTGTGATCAAACCGCGGTCACCAATGATTAGAACGAGCGCTATATAAACAGCAAACACTCTACAGGAGACACGCGTTTTCCCTGAAGAAAAAGCTATACGCGAAACACGCGTCGGGGTGCCGCCACCACTTAAAGGTAATGTCTCAGCATGTTTCCCTTATGCGTTAAACTTACTCTATGGTAATTTGGTTACTGTACCGAAAATTTTTTTTTATGTCTTATAAGCCTATTTGGCTCTTTATAAATAATTGCTTGCAAATAACTATTCACTTCATACATTTTGGTTGCACGTTGGGACTTTTGTATATGTTAGGTGATGATTTTTTCTCGGGCTCTAAATACTGCTGGGAAGCTTAGTACCTTGGCTCCCTCTATACTTGGTGCATTTATGGACCCTTGATAGCATTATGCCAATTGAGACATCTCCCTTCATGTCCTATCTGTCGGAGTCCCACAAGGTTCAGTTCTAGGGCCCCTGCTCTTCTCTATTTACACCTTCGGCCTGGGACAGCTCATAGAATCTCATGGCTTTCAGTATCATCTCTATGCCGATGACACACAGATCTACATCTCTGGACCAGATATCACGACCCTACTAACCAGAATCCCTCAATGTCTGTCCGCTATTTCATCCTTCTTCTCCGCTAGATTTCTAAAACTTAACATGGACAAAACAGAATTCATCGTCTTTCCCCCATCTCACGCGTCCCCCCCAATGGACCTGTCCATTACAGTAAACGGCTACCCACTCTCCCCAGTCCCACAAGCTCGCTGCCTCGGGGTAATTTTTGACACTCTCTCCTTCAAATCACATATCCAAGCCATTTCCACTTCTTGCCGATTTCAACTCAAAAATATTTCACGGATCCATACATTCCTAAACCAAGAATCTACAAAAACCCTAGTCCATGCCCTTATCATCTCCCACCTTGACTACTACAACCTCCTGCTCTGTGGCCTCCCCTCGAACACTCTCGCACCCCTCCAATCTATTCTAAACTCTGCTGCCCGACTAATCCACCTGTCCCCCCGCTATTCCCCGGCCTCTCCCATCTGTCAATCCCTTCACTGGCTCCCCATTGCCCAGAGACTCCAGTACAAAAGCCTAACCGTGACATACAAAGCCATCCACAACCTGTCTCCTCCATACATCTGTGACCTCGTCTCCCGCTACTTACCTGCACACAACCTCCGATCCTCACAAGATCTCCTTCTCTACTCCCCTCTTATCTCCTCTTCCCACAATCGCATACAAGATCTCTCTCGCGTATCACCCCTTCTCTGGAACTCTCTGCCACAACATATCAGACTCTCGGCTACCATCGAAACCTTCAGAAAGAACCTGAAGACCTACCTCTTCCGACAAGCCTACGACCTGCAGTAACCAATCGACCAAACCGCTGGAAGACCAGCTCTACCCTCACCTATTGTATCCTCACCCATCCCTTGTAGATTGTGATCCCTCGCGGGCAGGGTCCTCTCTCCTCCTGTACCAATCGTGACTTGTATTGTTTAAGATTATTGTACTTGTTTTTATTATGTATACCCCTCTTCACATGTAAAGCGCCATGAAATAAATGGCACTATAATAATAACTAATAATAATAATGCAGGGATTGCCTGTCAATCAAAGTAATGTCATAGCCATGTTGGATGTTGACATTACTGGCTAGCTGCATCACGTCATTGGGTCTATATACAGTGCCTTGCAAAAGTATTCAGCCCCCTGGAACTTTTCAACCTTTTCCCACATATCATGCTTCAAACATGAAGATACCAAATGTAAATTTTTGGTGAAGAATCAACAAGTGGAACACAATTGTGAAGTTGAACGAAATTTATTGCTTATTTTAAATTTTTGTGGAAATTCAATATTATTTGTTCCCTTTAACTTAATACTTTGTTGCACCACCTTTTGCTGAGATTACAGCTGCAGTCGCTTGGGGTATGTCTCTATCAGTTTTGTATATCGAGAGACTGAAATTCTTGCCCATTCTTCCTTGGCAAACAGCTCGAGCTCAGTGAGGTTTGATGGAGATTGTTTGTGAACAGCAGTTTTCAGCTCTTTCCACAGATTCTCGATTGGATTGAGGTCTGGACTTTGACTTGGCCATTCTAACACCTGGATACGATTATTTGTGAACCATTCCATTGTAGATTTTGCTTTATGTTTGGGATCATTGTCTTGTTGGAAGACAACTCTCCGTCCCAGTCTCAGGTCTTTTGCAGACTCCAACAGGTTTTCTTCAAGAATGGTCCTGTATTTGACTCCATTCATCTTCCCATCAATTTTAACCATCTTTCCTGTCCCTGCTGAAGAAAAGCAGGCCCAAACCATGATGCTGCCACCACGTTTGACAGTGGGGATGGTGTGTCCAGGGTGATGAGCTGTGTTGCCTTTACGCCAAACATTTCCTTTGGCATTGTTGCCAAAAAGTTCAATTCTGGTTTCATCTGACCAGAGCGCCTTCTTCCACATGTTTGGTGTCTCCCACGTGGCTTGCTACAAACTTTAAACAACACTTTTTATGGATATCTTTGAGAAATGGCTTTCTTCTTACCACTCTTCCATAATGGCCAGATTTGTGCAGTGTACGACTGATTGTTGTCCTATGGACAGACTGTCCCACCTCAGCTGCAGATCTCTGCAGTTCATCCAGAGTGATCATGGGCCTCTTGGCTGCATCTCTGATCAGTCTTCTCCTTGTTTGAGATGAAAGTTTAGAGGGACGGCCGGGTCTTGGTAGATTTGCAGTGGTATGATACTCCTTCCATTTCGATATGATCGCTTGCACAGTGCTCCTTGGAATGTTTAAAGTTTTGGAAATCATTTTGTATCCAAATCCAGCTTTAAACTTCTCCACAACAGTATCACGGACCTGCCCGTTGTGTTCCTTGGTCTTCTTGATGCTCTCTGTGCTTCAAACAGAACCCTGAGACTATCACAGAGCAGGTGCATTTATACGGAGACTTGATTACACACAGTTGGATTATATTTATCATCATTAGGCATTTAGGACAACACTGGATCATTCAGAGATCCACAATGAACTTCTGGAGTGAGTTTGCTGCACTGAAAGTAAAGGGGACGAATAATATTGCACGCCCCACTTTTCAGTTTTTGAATTTCCACAAAAATTTAAAATAACCAATAAATTTCGTTCAACTTCACAACTGTTTTCCACTTGTTGATTCTTCACCAAAAATTTACATTTGGTATCTTTATGTTTGACGCATGATATGAGGGAAAAGGTTGAAAAGTTCCAGGGGGCTGAATACTTTTGCAAGGCATTGTAAGACTCAGTTATGCGATGCTCATCACACTGTACTCAGAAAAAGAGTAGAGAGAGAAGCTGCAGAAGGAAAAATGAGCGTTGCAAAAAAAAGTTAAAACCAACAGTCCTTTTTAGGGTTAATTGAAATACATTCTATTCTATAATACCACTCTTAGCTGCAATGACTGTAGGATTAGCTGCTGGAGTAGAAAATGTTTATTAGAGACATTTTAGCAAGGTTCATTACGTTACAGTCCTTGGTGCTGCAACCTACAACAAAAATTCCTTAAAGGGAACCTGTCAGAAGGATTATGCTGAGTAACCTACAGACAGTGTCAACCACGAACAGGTGATCGGGTTGGATTGCAGATAATACTTCCAGTCTGTTTCACAGCACCACCTCACCTTCCACACGTTCCAGTCTCATTAACCTGGAGTCTGGACTACATAATCTTCACCCTGATCCAACTTCTTCCCATGGCGAGTTCCAGGAGAAAAGTTACCCCACACTTGGACCCTCCTAGGAGATCTTTATTAATTCTGTCCTCTAACCGTGCACATTTCAAGAGGGATATGAGGAGATTGTGTACAGAGAAGGCCAATTATTTGAGAACGCACGGTCAGAAGAAGCAGATAGTGGGGAATGGCAATTACTGTATCAAAAGGTGGATAATGATGAGACACAGTTGCTAACAAGTCATGTTAAGACAAAAAGTCAGGAGGACCAGAGTGAGGAAGTGGAAGATGAGGTCACTGACCCAATGTGGCCAGTTGGCATGCAGTGTAAGGGCAGCAACGCAGAGAGTGAGGGATCCACAGCACCCCAACAGGCAGGAAGCGGCAGTGGGGTGGCCATAGGGTGAAGGCGATCAACTGTGCCCCAAAGCATTCACATATGCCCAGATACCAAGCCAAGAGTTAGGTGTTCCCGAATCTGGCACTTTTTTACGAAAAGGGCAGAAGACAAGAAAACTGTCATTTGCAACCTGCGCTGCACCAAGCATAGCATGATCCAGACTGTTACCAGCTTGACCACCACCAGCATGATCAAGCACATGCCATCCAAGCACCTGGCTAGGTGAGCCAAACGCCTGGGTCCACATTGTCTGCTAGTGACACCACTGCTTCTTCCCCTGTGCTGCGTGCTTGCCAATTCCTCCTTGTCCATTACACACATGCCTCCTGTCCTGAGCTGCACCTTTCATTGGAAATTCGCAAGCACCATCAGTAACCATGCCCATTTTCTGGCCTAAACGCAGTGTTCAGTTTCCGTACCCCAGGCCTTGGAATGCAAGCGGAAATACACACCCACTCACAGGTCCATACACTGAACCGCCATATTTCGAGACTTCTTGCTCTGGAAATATTACCATTTAGGGTTACACAGTGAGTATCTGTAGCCCTATACAGGTCCTTCTCAAAAAATTAGCATATAGTGTTAAATTTCATTATTTACCATAATGTAATGATTACAATTAAACTTTCATATATTATAGATTCATTATCCACCAACTGAAATTTGTCAGGTCTTTTATTGTTTTAATACTGATGATTTTGGCATACAACTCCTGATAACCCAAAAAACCTGTCTCAATAAATTAGCATATTTCACCCGTCCAATCAAATAAAAGTGTTTTATAATAACAAACAAAAAAACAATCAAATAATAATGTTCAGTTATGCACCCAATACTTGGTCGGGAATCCTTTGGCAGAAATGACTGCTTCAATGCGGCGTGGCATGGAGGCAATCAGCCTGTGACACTGCTGAGATGTTATGGAGGCCCAGGAAGCTTCAATAGCGGCCTTAAGCTCATCCAGAGTGTTGGGTCTTGCGTCTCTCAACTTTCTCTTCACAATATCCCACAGATTCTCTATGGGGTTCAGGTCAGGAGAGTTGGCAGGCCAATTGAGCACAGTAATACCATGGTCAGTAAACCATTTACCAGTGGTTTTGGCACTGTGAGCAGGTGCCAGGTCGTGCTGAAAAATGAAATCTTCATCTCCATAAAGCATTTCAGCCGATGGAAGCATGAAGTGCTCCAAAATCTCCTGATAGCTAGCTGCATTGACCCTGCCCTTGATGAAACACAGTGGACCAACACCAGCAGCTGACATGGCACCCCACACCATCACTGACTGTGGGTACTTGACACTGGACTTCAGGCATTTTGGCATTTCCTTCTCCCCAGTCTTCCTCCAGACTCTGGCACCTTGATTTCCGAATGACATGCAAAATTTGCTTTCATCAGAAAAAAGTACTTGGGACCACTTAGCAACAGTCCAGTGCTGCTTCTCTGTAGCCCAGGTCAGGCGCTTCTGCCGCTGTTTATGGTTCAAAAGTGGCTTTACCTGGGGAATGCGGCACCTGTAGCCCATTTCCTGCACACGCCTGTGCACGGTGGCTCTGGATGTTTCCACACCAAACTCAGTCCACTGCTTCCTCAGGTTCCCCAAGGTCTGGAATCGGTCCTTCTCCACAATCTTCCTCAGGGTCCGGTCACCTCTTCTCGTTGTACAGCGTTTTCTGCCACATTGTTTCCTTCCAACAGACTTACCATTGAGGTGCCTTGATACAGGACTCTGGGAACAGCCTATGTGTTGAGAAATTTCTTTCTGGGTCTTACCCTCTTGCTTGAGGGTGTCAATGATGGCCTTCTTGACATCTGTCAGGTCGCTAGTCTTACCCATGATGGGGGTTTTGAGTAATGAACCAGGCAGGGAGTTTTTAAAAGCCTCAGGTATCTTTTGCATGTGTTTAGAGTTAATTAGTTGATTCAGAAGATTAGGGTAATAGGTCGTTTAGAGAACCTTTTCTTGATATGCTAATTTATTGAGACAGGTTTTTTGGGTTATCAGGAGTTGTAGGCCAAAATCATCAGTATTAAAACAATAAAAGACCTGACAAATTTCAGTTGGTGGATAATGAATCTATAATATATGAAAGTTTAATTGTAATCATTACATTATGGTAAATAATGAAATTTAACACTATATGCTAATTTTTTGAGAAGGACCTGTATACAGGCCTACTCACTGAGTCCAAGATTGCAGACACCTGTGATGATCGTTAATGGACACACCGATATTTAACATGTCCCTTTTGTCACATTATTTTCAGGGGTGCCATCATTTCTGTCCAGGCCTATTTCATGAGTTTTATCTTTTTTTTTTACTCTGTGGAAGCATGGTGGAAAAGCAATGTCTGACTTTCATTTCTTCATGTTCATAGATCTTTTATTTATTATTACTTTTGTCAGATTCAAGTTATTTCTGTGACCACTGTGGGTTCTTCTGTCATTGAATGAGGGCTACCAACAATTTTGTGTAAGGATGGTGCCAACACTGATTGTGGCTAATGCAGCAATTTGCCAGCCATAGTGTACTGCCAATAGCTGCTGGATTGTGACCGGTCGGGGGATTCACTTATATCACAGGTCAGTAAAAAGACTTATTGGCGGTCATTAAGGGGTTACAAAAGCTTAAAATGGAGATGTAAACGAACCATGCAGAGAATGAAAACAAGCAAACACTGGGCAGATGGATGGGTTGTGTCCAAACTCATGCATAAAGTACAACACCTTGCAGAGTAGACTCAAATTCATATGTACGCAAATGCATGAGATTATAGCAGAAAATAGAATCATCATGAATGAAGTGCAAGGTGTAGTGATGAGCGAGTGTACTCGTTGCTCAGGTTTTCCCGTGCACGCTCACGTGATCTCCGAGTATTTGTGAGTGTTCGGAGATTACGTTTTCATCGCCTCAGCTGAATGATTTACAGCTACTAGCCAGGCTGAGTACATGTGGGGGTTGCCTAGTTGCTAGGGAATCCCCACATGTAATCAAGCTGGCTAACAGATGTAAATCATTCAGCTGCGGAGATGAAAAATAAATCTCCGAACACTAACAAATATTCGTAGGACACCCGAGCAACGAGTACACTCGCTCATCACTGATCAGGAGCACTGTATGGGGCCGCTATAAGTGATAGGGTTAAGTAATACAAGAAGGACTATTGTGTAGAAAACCCACTGAGGACAGAAATAATATGACGTCTTCTGTGGGGGCACTAGAGATGGAGGGGGGACTAATATGGGGATTTCTGGGTGGGAGAACTAGTAAGGGAGGAGGAATGACATGGGTTCTTCTATATGGGGCAATAGTGACGGACGGGGGACTAATATGGGACTTCTGTGTGCGGGCACTAATGATGGAGAGGGGACTAATATGGGGACTTCTGTGTGGGGGCACTAATGATGGAGAGGGGACTAATATGGGGACTTTTGTGTGCGGGCACTAATGATGGAGAGGGGACTAATATGGGGACTTCTGTGTGGGGGCACTAATGATGGAGAGGGGACTAATATGGGACTTCTGTGTGCGGGCACTAATGATGGAGAGGGGACTAATATGGGGACTTCTGTGTGGGGGCACTAATGATGGAGAGGGGACTAATATGGGGACTTTTGTGTGCGGGCACTAATGATGGAGAGGGGACTAATATGAAGACTTCTGTGTGGGGGCACTAATGATGGAGAGGGGACTAATATGGGGACTTTTGTGTGCGGGCACTAATGATGGAGAGGGGACTAATATGGGGACTTTTGTGTGCGGGCACTAATGATGGAGAGGGGACTAATATGGGGACTTCTGTGTGGGGGCACTAATGATGGAGAGGGGACTAATATGGGGACTTTTGTGTGCGGGCACTAATGATGGAGAGGGGACTAATATGGGGACTTCTGTGTGCGGGCACTAATGATGGAGAAGGGACTAATATGGGGACTTCTGTGTGGGGGCACTAGTGATGGAGAGCGGTACTAATATGGAGACTTCTGTGTGGGGGCACTAGTGATGGAGAGGGGACTAATATGGGCCTTCTGGGTGGGGGCACTAGTGATGGAGAGGGGACTAATATGGGCCTTCTGGGTGGGGGCACTAATGATGTAGAGGGGACTAATATGGGGACTTTTGTGTGCGGGCACTAATGATGGAGAGGGGACTAATATGGGGACTTCTGTGTGCGGGCACTAATGATGGAGAGGGGACTAATATGGGGACTTCTGTGTGGGGGCACTAGTGATGGAGAAGGGACTAATATGGGGACTTCTGTGTGGGGGCACTAGTGATGGAGAGCGGTACTAATATGGAGACTTCTGTGTGGGGGCACTAGTGATGGAGAGGGGACTAATATGGGCCTTCTGGGTGGGGGCACTAGTGATGGAGAGGGGACTAATATGGGGACTTCTGTGTGGGGGCACTAGTGATGGAGAGGGGTACTAATATGGAGACTTCTGTGTGGGGCACTAGTGATGGAGAAGGGACTAATATAGGGACTTCTGTGTGGGGACACTAGTGATGGAGGGGGGACTAATATGAAGACTTCTGTGCGGGGGCACTAGTGATGGAGGGGGGACTAATATGGGCCTTCTGTGCGGGGGCATTAGTGATGGAGGGGGGACTAATATGGGCCTTCTGGGTGGGGGCACTAGTGATGGAGGGGGGGACTAAGGCCGGGGTCACACTAGACCGTAATACGGACGAGTGTTATGCGATAAAAAATCGCATAGCACTCGGCCCAATGTTAATCTATGGTGCAGCTCCCATCATCCGATATTTTCTCCACCGTATTCAGGATCCGAGGGAAATCGCAGCAGGCTGCGATTGTCAGCGTATCTCGGACGAGACTCGCCAATGAAAGTCTATGGGGGCGAGAATAAATCGGATTACACACGGACCATGCGTGTGCATTGCGAGAAATACGCAGCGGTGTTAGAGAAAAGCCGGTAATTCAATTGCCGGCTTCTCATTTCTCCTTCACAAACCCGACAGGATATGAGACATGGTTGTCATACAGTAAACCATCTCATATCCCCTTTTTTTTTTGCATATTCCACACTACTAATGTTAGTAGTGTGTATGTGCAAAATTTGGCCGCTGTAGCTGCTCAAATAAAGGGTTAAATTGCGGAAAAAATTGGCGTGGGCTCCCGCGCAATTTTCTCCGCCAGAGCGGTAAAGCCAGTGACTGAGGGCAGATATTAATAGCCAGGAGAGGGTCCATGGTTATTGGCCCCCCTGGCTAAAAACATCTGCCCCCAGCCACCCCAGAAAAGGCACATCTGGAAGATGCGCCTATTCTGGCACTTGGCCACTCTCTTCCCACTCCCGTGTAGCGGTGGGATATGGGGTAATGAAGGGTTAATGCCACCTTGCTATTGTAAGGTGACATTAAGCCAGATTAATAATGGAGAGGCGTCAATTATGACACCTATCCATTATTAATCCAATTGTAAGAAAGGGTTAAAAAACACACACAGACATTATTAAAAATTATTTTAATGAAATAAACACACAGGTTGTTTTAGTATTTTATTGTTCTCTCAATCCATCAGAACACCCTCGCTTGGCAAAATAATAAACCAACAATATACATACCTTCTGATGAACTGTCACGTCCCACAAAGTAAATCCATCTGAAGGGGTTAAATCAATATACAGGCAGGAGCTGCGCTAAAGCACTCGCTTGTACCTGTAAACCCCGGGTGCTGAAAGGAAAGCTGGGTGATCTGTACTTACATTGAGTCGCGGTGAGGCGCCCTCTGCTGGATGTCCTCATGAACTGGAGCCTTGGAAAAGTTCCCACGCTCGAGTTCATATGAGTTCATCCAGCAGAGGGCGCCTCACCGCGACTCAATGTAAGTACAGATCACTCAGATTTCCTTTCATTACCCGGGGGATTACAGGCACGAGCGAGTGCTTTAGCACAGCTCCTGGCTGTAAAATAATTAACCCCTTCAGATGGATTACCTCGTTGGACGTGACGGTTCATCAGAGGGTATGTATCTTGTGGGTTTATTATTTTGCCAAGCGAGGGTGTTCTGATGGATTAAGAGAACAATAAAATACTAAAACAACCTGTGTGTTTATTTCATTAAAATAATTTTTAATAATGTCTGTGTGTTTTTTAACCCTTTCTTACAATTGGATTAATAATGGATAGGTTACAATAGCAAGGTGGCATTAACCCTTCATTACCCCATATCCCACCGCTACAGGGAGTGGGAAGAGAGTGGCCAAGTGCCAGAATAGGCGCATCTTCCAGATGTGCCTTTTCTGGGGTGGCTGGGGGCAGATGTTTTTAGCCAGGGGGGCCAATAACCATGGACCCTCTCCTGGCTATTAATATCTGCCCTCAGTCACTGGCTTTACCGCTCTGGCGGAGAAAATTGCGCGGGAGCCCACGCCAATTTTTTCCGCCATTTAACCCTTTATTTGAGCAGCTACAGCGGCCAAATTTTGCACATACACACTACTAACATTAGTAGTGTGGAATATGCAAAAAAAAAAGGGGGATATGAGATGGTTTACTGTATGTAAACCATGTCTCATATCCGGTCGGGTTTAGGCAGGAGAAATGAAAAGCCGGCAATTGAATTACCGGCTTTTCACATATATCACGCTGAATGAAATATAAATACAGAATATATATATATGTGTCTCAATGACATATATATATATACATACTGTATATATTTTTTAACGAACATTTGAGCACATAAATCCATTAGATGTCGGTTTTGCAAGCCTGCGAGAAAATCTCGGCATACGGATGTCACACGGATGTCAAAGGGATCATTTGATGCGAGGAAATCGCATCCTCGCACTGCACACGGATGACTGTTTTGGAAACATTTGTGCGATTCTCGGCCGTGAAAAACGGACCGTTTTTTTATACGTTGTGGGTGTCCCCGGCCTAATATGGAGACTTCTGTGTGGGGGCACTAGTGACGGAGGGGGGACTAATATGGGGATTTCTGTGTGGGGGCACTAGTGATGGAGGGGGGACTAATATGGGGACTTCTGTGTGGGGGCACTAGTGATGGAGAGGGGACTAATATGGGGACTTCTGTGTGGGGGCACTAGTGATGGAGGGGGGACTAATATGGGGACTTCTGTGTGGGGGCACTAGTGATGGAGGGGGACTAATATGGGGACTTCTGTGTGGGGGCACTAGTGACGGAGGGGGCTACTATGGGACTTCTGTGTGGGGCACTAGTGACGGAGGGGGGTCGCTAATATGGGGACTTCTGTGTGGGGGCACTAGTGATGGAGAGGGAGACTAATATGGAGACTTCTGTGTGGGGGCACTAGTGATGGAGAGGGGACTAATATGGAGACTTCTGTGTGGGGGCACTAGTGATGGAGGGGGACTAATATGGGGACTTCTGTGGGGGGCACTCGTGATGGAGGGGGAGACTAATATGGAGACTTATGTGTGGGGGCACTAGTGATGGAGAGGGGGACTAATATGGAGACTTCTGTGTGGGGACACTAGTGATGGAGAGGGGACTAATATGGGGACTTCTGTGTGGGGGCACTAGTGATGGAGGGGGACTAATATGGAGACTTCTGTGTGGGGCACTAGTGATGGAGGGGGGACTAATAAGGGACTTCTGTGTGGAGGCACTAGTGATGGAGGGTGGACTAATATGGAGACTTCTGTGTGTGGGCACTAGTGATGGAGGGGGGACTAATATGGTTACTTCTGTGTGTGGGCACTAGTGATGGAGAGGGGACTAATATGGGGACTTCTGTGTGGGGGCACTAGTGATGGAGGGGGACTAATATGGGGACTTCTGTGTGGGGGCACTAGTGATGGAGAGGGGACTAATATGGGGACTTCTGTGTGGGGGAACTAGTGATGGAGGGGGGACTAATATGGAGACTTCTGTGTGTGTGGGCACTAGTGATGGAGAGAAAACTAATATAGGGACTTCTGTGTGGGGGCCCTATTGACGGAGAAAGGGACTAATATGGGGACTTCTGTGTGGGGGCACTAGTGATGGAGGGGGGCTAATATGGAGACTTCTGTGTAGGGGCACTAGTGATGGAGGGGGACTAATATGGGGACTTCTGTGGGGGGGAACTAGTGATGGAGGGGGGACTAATATGGAGACTTCTGTGTGGGGGCACTAGTGATGGAGGGGAGACTAATATGGAGACTTCTGTGTGGGGGCACTAGTGATGGAGGGGGCACTAATATGGAGACTTCTGTGTGGGGGCACTAGTGATGGAGAGGGGACTAATATGGGGACTTCTGTGTGGGGGCACTACTGATGGAGGGGAGACTAATATGGAGACTTCTGTGTGGGGGCACTAGTGATGGAGGGGGGACTAATATGGAGACTTCTGTGTGGGGGCACTAGTGATGGAGAGGGGACTAATATGGGGACTTCTGTGTGGGGGCACTAGTGACGGAGGGGGGACTAATATGGGATTTCTGCGTGGGAGCACTAGTGATGGAGGGGGGACTAATATGGGGACTTCTGTGTGGGGGCACTAGTGATGGAGGGGGACTAATATGGGGATTTCTGTGTGGGGGTACTAGTGATGGAGGGGGGACTAATATGGGGACTTCTGTGTGGGGGCAATAGTGATGGAGGGGGACTAATATGGGGACTTCTGTGTGGGGGCACTAGTGATGGAGGGGGGACTAATATGGGGACTTCTGTGTGGGGGCACTAGTGACGGAGGGGGCTAATATGGGACTTCTGTGTGGGGCACTAGTGAGGGAGGGGGACTAATATGAGGATTTCTGTGTGGGGGCACTAGTGATGGAGGGGGGACTAATATGGGGACTTCTGTGTGGGGGCACTAGTGATGGAGGGGGACTAATATGGGGACTTCTGTGTGGGGGCACTAGTGATGGAGGGGGGACTAATATGGGGACTTCTGTGTGGGGAACTAGTGATGGAGGGGGGACTAATATGGGGACTTCTGTGTGGGGGCACTAGTGATGGAGGGGGACTAATATGGGGACTTCTGTGTGGGGGCACTAGTGACGGAGGGGGCTAATATGGGACTTCTGTGTGGGGCACTAGTGACGGAGGGGGGTCGCTAATATGGGGAATTCTGTGTGGGGGCACTAGTGATGGAGAGGGAGACTAATATGGAGACTTCTGTGTGGGGGCACTAGTGATGGAGAGGGGGACTAATATGGAGACTTCTGTGTGGGGACACTAGTGATGGAGAGGGGACTAATATGGGGACTTCTGTGTGGGGGCACTAGTGATGGAGGGGGACTAATATGGAGACTTCTGTGTGGGGGCACTAGTGATGGAGGGGGGACTAATATGGGACTTCTGTGTGGGTGCACTAGTGATGGAGGGGGGACTAATAAGGGACTTCTGTGTGGGGGCACTAGTGATGGAGGGGGGACTAATATGGGACTTCTGTGTGGGTGCACTAGTGATGGAGAGGGGACTAATATGGGGACTTCTGTGTGGGGGCACTAGTGATGGAGGGGGACTAATATGGAGACTTCTGTGTGGGGGCACTAGTGATGGAGGGGAGACTAATATGGGACTTCTGTGTGGAGGCACTAGTGATGGAGGGGGGACTAATATGGAGACTTCTGTGTGGGAGCACTAGTGATGGAGGGGGGACTAATATGGTTACTTCTGTGTGTGGGCATTAGTGATGGAGAGGGGACTAATATGGGGACTTCTGTGTGGGGGCACTAGTGACGGAGAAAGGGACTAATATGGGGACTTCTGTGTGGGGGCACTAGTGATGGAGGGGGGACTAATATGGTTACTTCTGTGTGTGGGCACTAGTGATGGAGAGGGGACTAATATGGGGACTTCTGTGTGGGGGCACTAGTGATGGAGGGGGACTAATATGGGGACTTCTGTGTGGGGGCACTAGTGATGGAGAGGGGACTAATATGGGGACTTCTGTGTGGGGGCACTAGTGATGGAGGGGGACTAATATGGGGACTTCTGTGTGTGGGCACTAGTGATGGAGAGAAAACTAATATGGGAACTTCTGTGTGGGGGCCCTATTGACGGAGAAAGGGACTAATATGGGGACTTCTGTGTGGGGGCACTAGTGATGGAGGGGGGACTAATATGGTTACTTCTGTTTGTGGGCACTAGTGATGGAGAGGGGACTAATATGGGGACTTCTGTGTGGGGGCACTAGTGACGGAGGGGGGACTAATATGGGATTTCTGCGTGGGAGCACTAGTGATGGAGGGGGGACTAATATGGGGACTTCTGTGTAGGGGCACTAGTGATGGAGGGGGACTAATATGGGGACTTCTGTGTAGGGGCACTAGTGATGGAGGGGGGACTAATATGGAGACTTCTGTGTGGGGGCACTAGTGATGGAGAGGGGACTAATATGGGGACTTCTGTGTGGGGGAACTAGTGATGGAGGGGGGACTAATATGGAGACTTCTGTGTGGGGGAACTAGTGATGGAGAGGGGACTAATATGGGGACTTCTGTGTGGGGGAACTAGTGATGGAGAGGGGACTAATATGGGGACTTCTGTGTGGGGTGTTGTGAAATTGGATTCTGGGCTCCCCCGGTGGCCACTTGTGGAATTGAACTTGTGTGCATCATCCCCTCTGTTCACCTGCTCCTATCAGGATGTGGGAGTCGCTATATAACCTTGCTCCTCTGTCAGTTTCTTGCCGGTCAACAATGTAATCAGAAGCCTTCTGTGCTTGTTCCTGCTACTAGACAACTCCCAGCTAAGTTGGACTTTTGTCCTTGTGTGTTTTTGCATTTTGTTCCTGTTCACAGCTGCTGTTTCGTTACTGTGTCTGGAAAGCTCTTGTGATCGGAAATTGCCACTCTGGTGTTATGAGTTAATGCTAGAGTCTTAAAGGAATTTCTGGATGGTGTTTTTATAGGGTTTTCTGCTGACCATGAAAGTGTCCTTTCTGTCTTCCTGCTATCTAGAAAGCGGACCTCGATTTTGCTAAACCTATTTTCATACTACGTTTGTCATTTCATCTAAAATCACCGCCAATATATGTGGGGGCCTCTGTCTGCCTTTTGGGAAAATTTCTCTAGAGGTGAGCCAGGACTGTCTTTTCCTCTGCTAGGATTAGGTAGTTTTCCGGCTGCCGCTGGGCATCTAGGGTTAAAAAACGTAGGCATGCTACCCGGCCACTTCTAGTTGTGCGGCAGGTTTAGTTCATGGTCAGTATAGTTTCCATCTTCCAAGAGCTAGTTCTCATATATGCTGGGCTATGTTCTCTCGCCATTGAGAATCATGACAGTTTGACCGGCCCAAAAAAGGGTTAAATTACTGGCTGAGAAAGGAGAGAAAAAAGAAGTCTGCTACAATTTTTTTTTTTTTTTTTTTTCCTCTAGTTCTGAGTGTGCTCTTAATTGAATCTCTTGCTAGTCTGCCTATACTGCAGCCTTCCTCTCTTTCTCTCCTTCTAATCCTTGAATGGCTCTGTGTTCACCTGTTTCAAATGGATCTTCAGAGTGTAGCTACAGGTTTGAATAGTCTCGCCACAAAGGTACAAAATTTGCAAGATTTTGTTGTTCATGCACCTATGTCTGAGCCTAGAATTCCTTTGCCTGAATTCTTCTCGGGGAATAGATCTCACTTTCAAAATTTTAAAAATAATTGCAAATTGTTTTTGTCCCTGAAGTCTCGCTCTGCCGGAGACCCTGCACAGCAGGTCAGGATTGTAATTTCCTTGCTCCGGGGCGACCCTCAAGACTGGGCTTTTGCATTGGCACCAGGGGATCCTGCGTTGCTCAATGTGGATGCGTTTTTTCTGGCCTTGGGGTTGCTTTATGAGGAACCTCATTTAGAGCTTCAGGCGGAAAAGGCCTTGATGTCCTTGTCTCAGGGGCAAGATGAAGCTGAAATATACTGCCAAAAATTCCGCAAATGGTCTGTGCTTACTCAGTGGAATGAGTGCGCCCTGGCGGCGATTTTCAGAGAAGGTCTCTCTGATGCCATTAAGGATGTTATGGTGGGGTTCCCTGTGCCTGCGAGTCTGAATGAGTCCATGACGATGGCTATTCAGATCGATAGGCGTCTGCGGGAGCGCAAACCTGTGCACCAGTTGGCGGTGTCTACTGAGAAAACGCCAGAAAATATGCAATGTGATAGAATTCTGTCCAGAAGCGAGCGGCAGAATTTTAGACGAAAAAATGGGTTGTGCTTCTATTGTGGTGATTCAACTCATGTTATATCAGCATGCTTTAAGCGTACTAAGAAGCCTGACAAGTCTGTTTCAATTAGCACTTTACAGTCTAAGTTTATTCTATCTGTGACCCTGATTTGTTCTTTGTCATCTATTACCGCGGACGCCTATGTCGACTCTGGCGCTGCTTTGAGTCTTATGGATTGGTCCTTTGCCAAACGCTGTGGGTATGATTTGGAGCCACTGGAGGCTCCGATACCTCTGAAAGGGATTGACTCCACCCCATTGGCTAGTAATAAACCACAATACTGGACACAAGTGACTATGCGTGTTAATCCGGATCACCAGGAGGTTATTCGCTTTCTGGTGCTGTATAATCTACATGATGTTTTGGTGCTGGGATTGCCATGGCTGCAATCTCATAACCCAGTCCTCGACTGGAGAGCTATGTCTGTGTTAAGCTGGGGATGTAAAGGAACTCATGGGGACGTACCTTTGGTTTCCATTTCGTCATCTATTCCCTCTGAGATTCCTGAATTCTTGTCTGACTTTCGTGACGTTTTTGAAGAACCCAAGGTTGGTTCACTACCTCCGCACCGGGAGTGCGATTGTGCCATAGACTTGATTCCGGGTAGTAAATACCCTAAGGGTCGTTTATTTAATCTGTCTGTGCCTGAACACGCTGCTATGCGAGAATATATAAAGGAGTCCTTGGAAAAGGGACATATTCGTCCTTCGTCATCTCCCTTAGGAGCCGGTTTTTTCTTTGTGTCTAAGAAAGACGGCTCTTTGAGGCCGTGTATTGATTATCGACTTTTGAATAAAATCACGGTTAAATATCAATATCCGTTACCACTGCTTACTGATTTGTTTGCTCGTATAAAGGGGGCCAAGTGGTTCTCTAAGATTGATCTCCGTGGGGCGTATAATTTGGTGCGAATCAAGCAGGGGGATGAGTGGAAAACCGCATTTAATACGCCCGAGGGCCATTTTGAGTATTTGGTGATGCCTTTTGGTCTTTCAAATGCCCCTTCAGTCTTCCAGTCCTTTATGCATGACATTTTCCGCGATTATTTGGATAAATTTATGATTGTGTATCTGGATGATATTCTGATTTTTTCGGATGACTGGGACTCTCATGTCCAGCAGGTCAGGAGGGTTTTTCAGGTTTTGCGGTCTAATTCCTTGTGTGTGAAGGGTTCTAAGTGTGTTTTTGGGGTTCAAAAGATTTCTTTCTTGGGATACATTTTTTCCCCCTCTTCCATCGAGATGGATCCTGTCAAGGTTCAGGCTATTGGTGATTGGACGCAACCCTCTTCTCTTAAGAGTCTTCAGAAATTTTTGGGCTTTGCTAACTTTTATCGTCGATTTATTGCTGGTTTTTCTGATGTTGTAAAACCATTGACTGATTTGACTAAGAAGGGTGCTGATGTTGCTGATTGGTCCCCTGATGCTGTGGAGGCCTTTCGGGAGCTCAAGCGCCGCTTTTCTTCCGCCCCAGTGTTGCGTCAGCCTGATGTTGCTCTTCCTTTTCAGGTTGAGGTCGACGCTTCTGAAATCGGAGCTGGGGCGGTGTTGTCGCAGAGAAGTTCCGACTGCTCCGTGATGAGACCTTGTGCTTTTTTTCCCGTAAATTTTCGCCCGCCGAGCGGAATTATGATATTGGGAATCGGGAGCTTTTGGCCATGAAGTGGGCTTTTGAGGAGTGGCGTCACTGGCTTGAGGGGGCCAGACATCAGGTGGTGGTATTGACTGACCACAAAAATTTAATTTACCTTGAGTCTGCCAGGCGCCTGAATCCTAGACAGGCGCGCTGGTCGTTGTTTTTCTCTCGGTTTAATTTTGTGGTGTAGTACCTACCGGGTTCTAAGAATGTTAAGGCGGATGCCCTTTCTAGGAGTTTTGAGCCTGACTCCCCTGGTAATTCTGAGCCCACAGGTATCCTTAAAGATGGAGTGATATTGTCTGCCGTTTCTCCAGACCTGCGGCGGGCCTTGCAGGAGTTTCAGGCGGATAGACCGGATCGTTGCCCACCTGGTAGACTGTTTGTTCCTGATGATTGGACCAGTAGAGTCATCTCTGAGGTTCATTCTTCTGCGTTGGCAGGTCATCCTGGAATCTTTGGTACCAGGGATTTGGTGGCAATGTCCTTCTGGTGGCCTTCCCTGTCACGAGATGTGCGAGGCTTTGTGCAGTCTTGTGACGTTTGTGCTCGGGCCAAGCCTTGTTGTTCTCGGGCTAGTGGATTGTTGTTGCCCTTGCCTATCCCGAAGAGGCCTTGGACGCACATCTCGATGGATTTTATTTCGGATCTGCCTGTTTCTCAGAAGATGTCTGTCATCTGGGTGGTGTGTGACCGTTTCTCTAAGATGGTCCATCTGGTTCCCTTGCCAAAGTTGCCTTCTTCTTCCGAGTTGGTTCCTCTGTTTTTTCAAAATGTTGTTCGTTTGCATGGTATTCCTGAGAATATCGTTTCTGACAGAGGGACCCAATTCGTGTCTAGATTTTGGCGGGCATTCTGTGCTAGGATGGGCATAGATTTGTCTTTTTCGTCTGCTTTCCATCCTCAGACTAATGGCCAGACCGAGCGGACTAATCAGACCTTGGAGACATATTTGAGGTGTTTTGTGTCTGCGGATCAGGATGATTGGGTTGCTTTTTTGCCTTTGGCGGAATTCGCCCTCAATAATCGGGCCAGCTCTGCCACCTTGGTGTCCCCGTTTTTCTGTAATTTGGGGTTTCATCCTCGATTTTCCTCCGGTCAAGTGGAATCTTCGGATTGTCCTGGAGTGGATGCTGTGGTGGAGAGGTTGCATCAGATTTGGGGGCAGGTGGTGGACAATTTGAAGTTGTCCCAGGAGAAGACTCAGCTTTTTGCCAACCGCCGTCGTCGTGTTGGTCCTCGGCTTTGTGTTGGGGACTTGGTGTGGTTGTCTTCTCGTTTTGTCCCTATGAGGGTTTCTTCTCCTAAGTTTAAGCCTCGGTTCATCGGCCCGTACAAGATATTGGAGATTCTTAACCCTGTGTCCTTCCGTTTGGACCTCCCTGCATCCTTTTCGATTCATAATGTTTTTCATCGGTCATTGTTGCGCAGGTATGAGGTACCGGTTGTGCCTTCCGTTGAGCCTCCTGCTCCGGTGTTGGTTGAGGGTGAGTTGGAGTACGTTGTGGAAAAGATCTTAGACTCTCGTGTTTCCAGACGGAGACTCCAGTATCTGGTCAAATGGAAGGGATACGGTCAGGAGGATAATTCTTGGGTCACTGCCTCTGATGTTCATGCCTCCGATCTTGTCCGTGCCTTTCATAGGGCTCATCCTGATCGCCCTGGTGGTTCTGGTGAGGGTTCGGTGCCCCCTCCTTGAGGGGGGGGTACTGTTGTGAAATTGGATTCTGGGCTCCCCCGGTGGCCACTTGTGGAATTGAACTTGTGTGCATCATCCCCTCTGTTCACCTGCTCCTATCAGGATGTGGGAGTCGCTATATAACCTTGCTCCTCTGTCAGTTTCTTGCCGGTCAACAATGTAATCAGAAGCCTTCTGTGCTTGTTCCTGCTACTAGACAACTCCCAGCTAAGTTGGACTTTTGTCCTTGTGTGTTTTTGCATTTTGTTCCTGTTCACAGCTGCTGTTTCGTTACTGTGTCTGGAAAGCTCTTGTGATCGGAAATTGCCACTCTGGTGTTATGAGTTAATGCTAGAGTCTTAAAGGAATTTCTGGATGGTGTTTTTATAGGGTTTTCTGCTGACCATGAAAGTGTCCTTTCTGTCTTCCTGCTATCTAGAAAGCGGACCTCGATTTTGCTAAACCTATTTTCATACTACGTTTGTCATTTCATCTAAAATCACCGCCAATATATGTGGGGGCCTCTGTCTGCCTTTTGGGAAAATTTCTCTAGAGGTGAGCCAGGACTGTCTTTTCCTCTGCTAGGATTAGGTAGTTCTCCGGCTGGCGCTGGGCATCTAGGGTTAAAAAACGTAGGCATGCTACCCGGCCACTTCTAGTTGTGCGGCAGGTTTAGTTCATGGTCAGTATAGTTTCCATCTTCCAAGAGCTAGTTCTCATATATGCTGGGCTATGTTCTCTCGCCATTGAGAATCATGACAGTGGGGGAACTGGTGATGGAGAGAAAACTAATATGGGGACTTCTGTGTGGAGGCACTAGTGACGGAGAAAGGGACTAATATGGGGACTTCTGTGTGGGGGCACTAGTGATGGAAGGGGGACTAATATAATTACTTCTGTTTGTGGGCACTAGTGATGGAGAGGGGACTAATATGGGGACTTCTGTGTGGGGGCACTAGTGATGGAGGGGGACTAATATGGGGACTTCTGTGTGGGGGCACTAGTGACGGAGGGGGGACTAATATGGGATTTCTGCGTGGGAGCACTAGTGATGGAGGGGGGACTAATATGGGGACTTCTGTGTGGGGGCACTAGTGATGGAGGGGGGCTAATATGGAGACTTCTGTGTAGGGGCACTAGTGATGGAGGGGGACTAATATGGAGACTTCTGTGTGGGGGCACTAGTGATGGAGGGGGGACTAATATGGAGACTTCTGTGTGGGGGCACTAGTGATGGAGAGGGGACTAATATGGGGACTTCTGTGTGGGGGCACTAGTGATGGAGGGGGACTAATATGGGACTTCTGTTTGTGGGCACTAGTGATGGAGAGAAAACTAATATGGGGACTTCTGTGTGGGGGCCCTATTGACGGAGAAAGGGACTAATATGGGGACTTCTGTGTAGGGGCACTAGTGATGGAGGGGGACTAATATGGGGACTTCTGTGTAGGGGCACTAGTGATGGAGGGGGACTAATATGGAGAATTCTGTGTGGGGGCACTAGTGATGGAGAGGGGACTAATATGGAGACTTCTGTGTGGGGGCACTAGTGATGGAGGGGGGACTAATATGGAGACTTCTGTTTGTGGGCACTAGTAATGGAGAGGGGACTAATATGGAGACTTCTGTGTGGGGGCACTAGTGATGGAGGGGGGACTAATATGGAGACTTCTGTGTGGGGGCACTAGTGATGGAGAGGGGACTAATATGGGGACTTCTGTGTGGGGGAACTAGTGATGGAGGGGGGACTAATATGGAGACTTCTGTGTGGGGGAACTAGTGATGGAGAGGGGACTAATATGGGGACTTCTGTGTGGGGGAACTAGTGATGGAGAGGGGACTAATATGGGGACTTCTGTGTGGGGGAACTGGTGATGGAGAGAAAACTAATATGGGGACTTCTGTGTGGGGGCACTAGTGACGGAGAAAGGGACTAATATGGGGACTTCTGTGTGGGGGCACTAGTGATGGAAGGGGGACTAATATAATTACTTCTGTTTGTGGGCACTAGTGATGGAAAGGGGACTAATATGGGGACTTCTGTGTGGGGGCACTAGTGATGGAGGGGGACTAATATGGAGACTTCTGTGTGGGGGCACTAGTGATGGAGAGGGGACTAATATGGAGACTTCTGTGTGGGGGCACTAGTGATGGAGGGGGGCTAATATGGAGACTTCTGTGTAGGGGCACTAGTGATGGAGGGGGGACTAATATAATTACTTCTGTTTGTGGGCACTAGTGATGGAGAGGGGACTAATATGGGGACTTCTGTGTGGGGGCACTAGTGATGGAGGGGGGACTAATATGGAGACTTCTGTGTGGGGGCACTAGTGATGGAGAGGGGACTAATATGGAGACTTCTGTGTGGGGGCACTAGTGATGGAGGGGGGCTAATATGGAGACTTCTGTGTAGGGGCACTAGTGATGGAGGGGGGACTAATATGGGGACTTCTGTGTGGGGGCACTAGTGATGGAGGGGGGACTAATATGGAGACTTCTGTGTGGGGGCACTAGTGATGGAGGGGGGACTAATATGGGGACTTCTGTGTGGGGGCACTAGTGATGGAGGGGGACTAATATGGGGACTTCTGTTTGGGGGCAGTAGTGATGGAGGGGGGACTAATATGGAGACTTCTGTGTGGGGGCACTAGTGATGGAGTGGGGACTAATATGGGGACTTCTGTGTGGGGGCACTAGTGATGGAGGGGGGCTAATATGGAGACTTCTGTGTGGGGGCACTAGTGATGGAGGGGGAATAAATATGGGGACTTCTGTGTGGGGGCACTAGTGATGGAGGGGGGACTAATATGGAGACTTCTGTGTGGGGGCACTAGTGATGGAGAGAAAACTAATATGTGGACTTCTGTGTGGGGGCACTAGTGATGGAGGGGGGACTAATATGGGGACTTCTGTGTGGGGGCACTAGTGATGGAGGGGGACAAATATGGGGACTTCTGTGTGGGGGCACTAGTGATGGAGGGGGGACTAATATGGAGACTTCTGTGTGGGGGCACTAGTGATGGAGGGGGGACTAATATGGGGACTTCTGTGTGGGGGCACTAGTGATGGAGAGGGGACTAATATGGGGACTTCTGTGTGGGGCACTAGTAATGGAGAGAAAACTAATATGGGGACTTCTGTGTGGGGGCACTAGTGATGGAGGGGAGACTAATATGGAGACTTCTGTGTGGGGGCACTAGTGATGGAGGGGGGACTAATATGGGGACTTCTGTTTGTGGGCACTAGTGATGGAGGGGGGCTAATATGGAGACTTCTGTGTGGGGGCACTAGTGATGGAGGGGGAGACTAATATGGAGACTTCTGTGTGGGGGCACTAGTGATGGAGAGGGGACTAATATGGGGACTTCTTTGTGGGGGCACTAGTAATGGAGAGAAAACTAATATGGGGACTTCTGTGTGGGGGCACTAGTGATGGAGGGGAGACTAATATGGAGACTTCTGTGTGGGGGCACTAGTGATGGAGGGGGGACTAATATGGGGACTTCTGTTTGTGGGCACTAGTGATGGAGGGGGGGGCTAATATGGAGACTTCTGTGTGGGGGCACTAGTGATGGAGAGGGGACTAATATGGGGACTTCTATGTGGGGGCACTAGTGATGGAGAGGGGACTAATATGGGGACTTCTGTGTGGGGGCACTAGTGATGGAGGGGGGACTAATATGGAGACTTCTGTGTGGGGGCACTAGTGATGGAGGGGGGACTAATATGGGGACTTCTGTGTGGGGGCACTAGTGATGGAGGGGGGACTAATATGGAGACTTCTGTGTGGGGGCACTAGTGATGGAGAGGGGACTAATATGGAGACTTCTGTGTGGGGGCACTAGTGATGGAGGGGGGCTAATATGGAGACTTCTGTGTAGGGGCACTAGTGATGGAGGGGGGACTAATATGGGGACTTCTGTGTGGGGGCACTAGTGATGGAGGGGGGACTAATATGGAGACTTCTGTGTGGGGGCACTAGTGATGGAGGGGGGACTAATATGGGGACTTCTGTGTGGGGGCACTAGTGATGGAGGGGGACTAATATGGGGACTTCTGTTTGGGGGCAGTAGTGATGGAGGGGGGACTAATATGGAGACTTCTGTGTGGGGGCACTAGTGATGGAGTGGGGACTAATATGGGGACTTCTGTGTGGGGGCACTAGTGATGGAGGGGGGCTAATATGGAGACTTCTGTGTGGGGGCACTAGTGATGGAGGGGGAATAAATATGGGGACTTCTGTGTGGGGGCACTAGTGATGGAGGGGGGACTAATATGGAGACTTCTGTGTGGGGGCACTAGTGATGGAGAGAAAACTAATATGTGGACTTCTGTGTGGGGGCACTAGTGATGGAGGGGGACTAATATGGGGACTTCTGTGTGGGGGCACTAGTGATGGAGGGGGACAAATATGGGGACTTCTGTGTGGGGGCACTAGTGATGGAGGGGGGACTAATATGGAGACTTCTGTGTGGGGGCACTAGTGATGGAGGGGGGACTAATATGGGGACTTCTGTGTGGGGCACTAGTGATGGAGAGGGGACTAATATGGGGACTTCTGTGTGGGGCACTAGTAATGGAGAGAAAACTAATATGGGGACTTCTGTGTGGGGGCACTAGTGATGGAGGGGAGACTAATATGGAGACTTCTGTGTGGGGGCACTAGTGATGGAGGGGGGACTAATATGGGGACTTCTGTTTGTGGGCACTAGTGATGGAGGGGGGGCTAATATGGAGACTTCTGTGTGGGGGCACTAGTGATGGAGGGGGAGACTAATATGGAGACTTCTGTGTGGGGACACTAGTGATGGAGAGGGGACTAATATGGGGACTTCTGTGTGGGGGCACTAGTAATGGAGAGAAAACTAATATGGGGACTTCTGTGTGGGGGCACTAGTGATGGAGGGGAGACTAATATGGAGACTTCTGTGTGGGGGCACTAGTGATGGAGGGGGGACTAATATGGGGACTTCTGTTTGTGGGCACTAGTGATGGAGGGGGGGCTAATATGGAGACTTCTGTGTGGGGGCACTAGTGATGGAGAGGGGACTAATATGGGGACTTCTATGTGGGGGCACTAGTGATGGAGAGGGGACTAATATGGGGACTTCTATGTGGGGGCACTAGTGATGGAGAGGGGACTAATATGGGGACTTCTGTGTGGGGGCACTAGTGATGGAGAGGGGACTAATATGGGGACTTCTGTGTGGGGGCACTAGTGATGGAGGGGGGACTAATATGGAGACTTCTGTGTGGGGGCACTAGTGATGGAGGGGGGACTAATATGGGGACTTCTGTGTGGGGGCACTAGTGATGGAGGGGGGACTAATATGGGGACTTCTGTGTGGGGGCACTAGTGATGGAGAGGCGCTAATATGGGGGTTACTTTGCGGAGTAGCCCCGTATTTGCCACTAGGCACGGGCACCGGCTGCAGGGATGTGAGTTTTTCCTCTCTCCCTCCGTCCTCCCGGCTGTACCCGCGTCTTTCCGGAGGATGGCGCCTCATTCATCTGTCCAGTATTCTATTTCTCGAATGCCAAAGATGACAGATTCCCTGTGCGCTCCGGCACTTCCGGAAGTTTCGGGGTCGGTGGAGCCGACTTGCCGCGGGAGCATGCGCACACTGGGGAACTCGTCATGCTGCTGTCGACATCACTGCAGATTCGGTGCCGCGGAGGAAGGTAAGCCGGAGCGGGTAAGCGCCTACAGAAACGAATATGCAGCCGGAGGGACCGAGGGAGCACAGTATGGAGGACCTGGGGAGGGGGAGAAGCTGTATGGAGAACATGGGGAGGGGGAGAAGCTGTATGGAGGACCTGGGGAGGGGGAGAACCTGTATGGAGAACCTGGGAGGGGGAAAAGCTGTATGGAGGACCTGGGGAGGGGGAGAACCTGTATGGAGGACCTGGGGAGGGGGAGAACCTGTATGGAGGACCTGGGGAGGGGGAGAACCTGTATGGAGAACCTGGGAGGGGGAAAAGCTGTATGGAGGACCTGGGGAGGGGGAGAACCTGTATGGAGGACCTGGGGAGGGGGAGAACCTGTATGGAGGACCTGGGGAGGGGGAGAACCTGTTGGAGGACCTGGGGAGGGGGAGAACCTGTATGGAGGACCTGGGGAGGGGGAGAACCTGTATGGAGAACCTGGGAGGGGAGAAGCTGTATGGAGGACCTGGGGAGGGGGAGAACCTGTATGGAGAACCTGGGAGGGGGAGAAGCTGTATGGAGGACCTGGGGAGGGGGAGAACCTGTATGGAGAACCTGGGAGGGGGAAAAGCTGTATGGAGGACCTGGGGAGGGGGAGAACCTGTATGGAGGACCTGGGGAGGGGGAGAACCTGTATGGAGGACCTGGGGAGGGGGAGAACCTGTATGGAGAACCTGGGAGGGGGAAAAGCTGTATGGAGGACCTGGGGAGGGGGAGAACCTGTATGGAGGACCTGGGGAGGGGGAGAACCTGTATGGAGGACCTGGGGAGGGGGAGAACCTGTTGGAGGACCTGGGGAGGGGGAGAACCTGTATGGAGGACCTGGGGAGGGGGAGAACCTGTATGGAGAACCTGGGAGGGGAGAAGCTGTATGGAGGACCTGGGGAGGGGGAGAACCTGTATGGAGAACCTGGGAGGGGGAGAAGCTGTATGGAGGACCTGGGGAGGGGGAGAACCTGTATGGAGAACCTGGGAGGGGAGAAGCTGTATGGAGGACCTGGGGAGGGGGAGAACCTGTATGGAGAACCTGGGAGGGGGAGAAGCTGTATGGAGGACCTGGGGAGGGGGAGAACCTGGGAGGGGGAGAAGCTGTATGGAGGACCTGGGGAGGGGGAGAACCTGGGAGGGGGAGAAGCTGTATGGAGAAACTGGGAGGGGGAGAAGCTGTATGGAGGACTTGGGGAGGGGGAGAACCTGGGAGGGGGAGAAGCTGTATGGAGGACCTGGGGAGGGGGAGAACCTGTATGGAGAACCTGGGAGGGGGAGAAGGTGTATGGAGGACCTGGGGAGGGGAGAACCTGTATGGAGAACCTGGGAGGGGGAGAAGCTGTATGGAGGACCTGGGGAGGGGGAGAAGCTGTATGGAGAATCTGGGGAGGGGGGAGAAGTTGTATGGAGGACCTGGGGAGGGAGAGAACCTGTATGGAGAACTTGGGGAGGGGGGTGAAGCTGTATGGAGACACAGGGGAGGGGGAGAAGCTCTATGGAGAACCTGGGAAGGGGGAGAAGCTGTATGGAGAACCTGCGGAGGGAGAAGAAGCTGTATGGAGGACCTGGGGAGGGGGGAGAAGCTGTGTGGAGAACCTGGGGAGGTGGGAGAAAGTGTATGGAGTACCCGGGGAGGGGAGTGAAGCTGTATGGAGAACCTGGGGAGGGGGAGAAGCTGTATGGAGTACCCGGGGAGGGGAGTGAAGCTGTATGGAGAACCTGGGGAGGGGGAGAAGCTGTATGGAGAACCTGGGGAGGGGGGAGAAGCTGTATGGAGAACCTGGGGAGGGGGGAGAAGCTGTATGGAGGACCTGGGGAGGGGGAGAACCTGTATGGAGAACCTGTATGGAGGACCTGGGGAGGGGGAGAACCTGTATGGAGAACCTGGGAGGGGGAGAAGCTGTATGGAGGACCGGGGGAGAAGCTGTATGGAGAACCTGGGGAGGGGGAGAAGCTGTATGGAGAACCTGGGGAGGGAGGAGAAGCTGTATGGAGGACCTGGGGAGGGGGAGAACCTGTATGGAGGACCTGGGGAGGGGGAGAACCTGTATGGAGGACCTGGGGAGGGGGAGAACCTGTATGGAGGACCTGGGGAGGGGGTAGAACCTGTATGGAGAACCTGGGAGGGGGAGAAGCTGTATGGGGAACCTGGGAAAGGAAGAGAAGCTGTGTGGAGAACCTGGGGAGATGGGAGAATGTGTATGGAGAACCCGAGGAGGGGAGTGAAGCTGTATGGAGAACCTGGGGAGGGGGAGAAGCTGTATGGAGAACCTGGGGAGGGGGAGAAGCTGTATGGAGAACCCGAGAAGGGTGGGAGAAGCTGCATGAAGAACCTGGGGAGGGGGAGAATGTGTATGGAGAACCCGGGGAGGGGAGTGAAGCTGTATGGAGAACCTGGGTAGGGGAGGGTTCTGTGTGGAGAACCTGTAAGGGAAAGGGCTATAAGGTGTATTTAAGGGCATGGCATAGGGTATATATAGTGGAGGAAGTAAGTATTTGATCCCTTACTGATTTTGTAAGTTTGTCCGCTGACAGACATGAACAGTCTATAATTTTAAGGATAAGTTAATTTTAACATTGAGAGATAGAATATCAAAAATATAATCCTGAAAATCACATTGTATAAATCTAATATATAAAGCTAAATGTGTGTATGGGTGTATGTATGTGTGTATGTCCGGGATTGGCATCTGAACCGTCGCAGCTACAGCCACAAAATTTTGCACAGTCACACGTCTGGACCCTGAGAGCGTCATAGGCTATGTTGTGAAGTGAAATTTTAACCCCGCGCTTTCCAATTCACCAAACAATTATGCCCCTATCTACATAATGGGGAAAAGTGAAAGGAAAAGTGTTGGAGGCAAATTAACAGCTGCCAGATGTGAACAAGGGGGACTTAAAGAATGAGAGTGATGGCGCCAAAGAGTATATACTGTACAGTTGCTAAGGTGGGGCCCCGACATGGGATACTCACCACACCACCACGGGGATATGAACACACACACAAAATGCGCCACACACTACCACGTGCTCGAACACATATACCACCCTCAGCGCACATTTCACCACACATACACCAACCTCGCCACATAAAAGTTGAAAAAAAAGCTCAAAACTCGCCACGCGCAAAACTCTCCACATGCAAAACTCACCTCATGGAAAACTCGCCACACGCAAAACTTGCACACGCGGAAAAATTGCCACATGCACAAAAGTTGCCTCACACAAAACTTGCACATACTCAAAAGGCACCACACATAAAACTCGCCACGCGCAAAACTCGCCATGCGCAAAACTTGCTGCACTCAACTTGCTACACTAACCTGTCACATGCAACTCGACACACAAAAAGTTGCTACACGCATGTCGCCACACAAAACTCATCTCACAAAAGTCGCTACATGCATGTCGCCACACGCAACTCAACACACACAACTTGACACACGAAACTCGCCCTAAAACACACACAAGTCTGGTATTATCCTTCAAAAATAAAAATCCGATTAATAAGCAGACAAACTACAAGAGCAACAAATGTACCATTTAGGAATCCGGCAGCTGTCAGTCACATGACCAGTCTATTATGTGTATGTGTGAGCTAATATATACTGCCAGGGGGTGGGCTTACTGTTGGCTGGGGATTTATCAGGCTGCCAATTTAGCTTACAAATACTGAGGTAAAAATACCGAGCAAATAACGTGTGAACGAGGTCTAATACAGGAGGAGATGACATACAGATATATACTATATACAGGAGGAGATGACACACAGGTATATACTATTTACAGGGGAGATGACACACAGGTATATACTATATGCAGGAGGAGATGACACAGATATATACTATATACAGGAGAGATGACACACAGGTATATACTATATAGAGGAGGAGATGACATACAGGTACATACTATATACAGGAGGAGATGACATACAGGTATATACTATGTATAGGAGGAGATGACATACAGGTATATACTATATACAGGAGGAGATGACACACATATATATACTATATATAGGTGAGATGACACACAGGTATATACTATATACAGGAGGAGATTACATACAGGTATATACTATATATAGGAGGAGATGACATACAGGTATATACTATATACAGGGGAGATGACACACAGCAGGTATATACTATATACAGGGGAGATGACATACAGGTATATACTATATACAGGAGATGACATACAGGTGTATACTATATATAAGGGAGATGACAAACATGTATATACTGAGGTGAAAATGAGAGGTGTGAGTGCAAAATGAGAGGAGCGAGGGAAAATAGTGGAGTGATCGGAAAATGACAGATGTGAGGTCGAAATGACAAGTGTTAGGGGGGAATGAGAGGAGTGAGGGGGAAAATAAGAGGAGTGAGGGAGAAAATGAGATGTGAGGGGGAAAATGAAAGATGTGATGGGGAAAATGAGAGGCGTGATGGGAAAATAAGAGAAGTGAGGTGCTATAACTAACCACAGATATTTACTATTTACTATGCCCAGGCAACGCCGGGCTCTTCAGCTAGCTTAGATTTACAATCTCCATGCTTTTCTCATGGTCAACTTTGTGGCCTGTTCAAGAGTTGGAACAGCCAAAAATCTGTTTGTCTTTGCACCTGAAGGAAAAACTAAGAATGTCGTTTATCAAAAGGCTCTCGAATAAGTAGTAGAAGATTACTTCACATTACTTGACCAATTTAGTTAAATCTGTGTGGAATATCTCTGGTGTTGAAATATATGTTGTAAAATGCTTCTATTAGCTTAGTTTTTGCCTTTTAATAATTACATTTCTATCTATTTGTTTTGTGGTTTTTTTTGTGCAGAATAAATTTTTGTTAACACATTCTATTTTGCTAACAGCAGTTATTACCCCGGGCGAAGCCGGGTAGTACAGCTAGTTATATATATATATATATATATATTTATTTGCATTTTGCAGTGAGAAATAAGTATTTGATTCCTCTGGCAAACAAGACTTAATACTTGGTGGTAAAACCCTTGTTGGCAAGCACAGCAGTCAGACGTTTTTTGTAGTTGATGATGAGGGTTGCGCATGTCAGGAGAAATTTTGTTCCACTCCTCTTTGCAGATCATCTCTGATTTTGAGTCTGTCGCTTGGCAACTCGGAGCTTCAACTCCCTCCATATGTTTTCTATGGGATTAAGGTCTGGAGACTGGCTAGGCCACTCCATGACTTTATTGTGCTTCTTTTTGAGCCACTCCTTTGTTGCCTTGGCTGTATGTTTTGGGTCATTGTTTTGCTGAAAGACCCAGCCACGACCCATTTTTAATGTCCTGGTGGAGGGAAGGAGGTTGTCACTCAGGATTTTATGGTGCATGGCTCTATCGATTCTTCCATTGATACGATGAAGTAGTCCTGTGCTCTTAGCAGAGAAACACCCCCAAGACATAATGTTCCACCTCCATGCTTGACAGTGGGGACGTTGTTCTTTGGGTCATAGGCAGCATTTCTCTTCCTCCAAACACGGCGAGTTGAGTTAATGCCAAAGAGCTCAATTTTTGTCTCATCTGACCACAGCACCTTCTCCCAATCACTCACAGAATCATCCAGGTGTTCATTGGCAAACTTCCGACGGGTCGCACATGTGCCTTCTTGAGCAGGGGGCCTTTGCGGCACTGCTGGATTTTAAACCTTTATGGCGTAATGTGTTACCAATGGTTTTCTTGGTGACTGTGGTCCCAGCTGCCTTGAGATCATTAACAAGTTCCCCGTGAAGTTTTAGGCTGATCTCTCACCTTCCTCATGATCAAGGATACCCCACGAGGTGAGATTTTGCACGGTACCCCAGATCGATGTCGATTGACACTCATTTGTATTTCTTCCATTTTCTTACTATTGCACCAGCAGTTGTCTCCTTCTCACCCAGCGTCTTACTTATGGTTTTGTAGCCCATTCCAGCTTTGTGCAGGTCTATGATCTTGTCCCTGACATCCTTATACAGCTCTTTGGTCTTGCCCATGTTGTAGAGGTTAGAGTCTGACTGATTAATGGAGTCTGTAGACAGGAGTCTTTTATAATGGTGACTATGTAAGACAGCGGTCTTTAATGCAGGTAGCGAGTTGATTACGTGCGTTCAACTGGTCTGTAGGAGCCAGAACTCTTGGTAGGTAGGGGATCAAATACTTATTTTTCACTGCAAAATGCAAATGTATGTAATTTATACAATGTGATTTTTTTGGATTTTATTTTTGATATTCTATCTCTCAATGTTAAAATTAACCTACCCTTAAAATTATAGACTGTTCATGTCTTTGTCAGTGGGCAAACTTACAAAATCAGCAATGCATCAAATACTTATTTCCCCCACTGTAGGGGTTTCACTTGGGTGGTTATTCTTATTCAGGAACATTCTAATGGCGCTGTTATTTATAAGGACACCGTTTCGGGATGTGCTGTAGAAGACCGGAGGAGATGGAGCTTCAGAGATGGCTGTGAGAAGTCATCATGGAGTCAGGTTCTTACAGCTAAGGTGCACGTACATTAGTCAGTTGCAGCCTTTATATGACCGCTGAGCTGTTTTATGAGGCAGTTTGCAGTATGTGGCGACACGTCCGTTAACGTGATCGTCTTGTGCACATAGAACCGCATTGTCCTCCGCAGCACATGTGTGCACAGGACGTGGTGCTGAGAACGGTGATATAAGGAGTCTTTCTCCCCAAAAATGCCACTTAATCTGCCTGCACATTTATATAGGGGACATAGCCCAGGCATACAGAGTTTTATCTTATTTTTTATATGCAGATGAGGGAGGGCTCTTCTGTGCCCCTCGTGTGGGGCACAGAGAGGAAGTGTTGGATCAAGACGAGAGACGCCCAGCGGACCAGACCTCGCCGTCTGCGAGTATAATAAAAGCTCTTTTTGGTGCCTTCCATAGGGGACTGGGGACATATATACAGCGTTCAGAATGCTGCAACAATGGCGTATAGGTGTAGACATGCCAAGGCTTAGACCACATCAAGGAGGCACAGAAGGGTCTTCAGTAGCATGGTCACAGATACACGCCTGTGTGTTGCAATGAAAGGTTTGACTCCTGTAAACCTAAAGAAGCTTTAAGCAGTGTATAACGAAGCTCCTTTCATCTCTGCAAAGTCAACGTCCATTCTAAGCTGAATATGCGAGTCCTCGTCAGATCACAGTCGCTACACAGTTTGAGGCCAGGCAAGTACCGGCATGGGAGACTGCCTGGGAATCCTCGGTTCTGTTGACATAAAAAATAAATCAATCTGCCTCATCAGATCTCACATTTGGGAGAAGGGTTCTACAGGCTGAGGTTCCCTAATATGAGTAATTCTCTTATTGGTGCTGTCATGGGTGACAGAAATACACTATTACTTACCGGTGTAACAGGCCAGATTAACCCCCCCCCCCCCGCCCAGAATATACCCGGGGTATAAAGTGGACTAGTCCAGTTTATACCCCTCTGGGCCAGATTATACCCCGGGTATATTCTGGCCTAGCCCAAACTGTACCCCGGGCTACAAATTGGACTAGTCCAGATTATACCCCTCTAGGTCAGAATATACCCCAGCTGCTGTAGATCAGATTTTTCAGCCTTTTGAGAACCATTGAGTGGCACAGGGCCCCAGGCAGCGCACAGGGCCCCAGGCCGCGCACAGGGGCCCCAGGCAGGGCACAGGGCCTCAGGCAGCACACGAGGTCCCAGGCAGCGCACGAGGCCCCAGGCAGCACACGGAGCTCCAGGCAGCACAGAGGGGCCCCAGGAAGAGCACAGGGGCCCCAGGCAGCACAGAGGGGCCCCAGGAAGAGCACAGGGGCCCCAGGAAGAGCACGGGGCCCCAGGCAGCGCACAGGACGCCAGGCAGCCCACAGGGGCCCCAGGCAGTGCACAGGGTCCCAGGCAGCGCACGAGGCCCTAGGCAGCACACGGAGCTGCAGGCAGCACATGGGGCCCCAGGCAGAGCACAAGGCCCCATACAGCGCCCAGGGCCCCAGGCAGCCCACAGGGGCCCCAGACAGCCCGCACTGCCACAGGCAGCGCACAGGGGCCTCAGGCAGCGCACAGGCGCCTCAGGCAGCGCACAGGCGCCTCAGGCAGCGCATAGGGCCCCTGGCAGAACACAGGGCCCCAGGCAGCCCACAGGACCCCAGACAGCCCACAGGGGGTCCCAGATAGCGCACAGGGGGGCAGAGACAGCAAGGGGGTAAGAGCATGCAAGGGGGGGATATAGACAGAGGGCATGTCCCCTGTGCGCTGTCTGGAACCCCCTGTGCTCTATCTGGGACCCACTGTACGCTGTCTGGGACCCCCTTTGCAATGTCTGGGGCCCTGCTCTTGAGTATATCACTCAAACCTGTAAGGCTAGTTTCACTTGTGCGTACAGTCGTGCGTATGCTCTCAGTGAAGCCTTGACCACTGCTGCGCCCCGCCGGTTAAGCTCCGCCCACGTTCTTTTGACGTGCTGCAACCCGTGGCGAAGGCAACAAGTTGGATTTTCTTTCACCGAATCGTCAAAACAATGCATGCGGATGCAAACATAAACATCCGCAGGGCCTTAGTACCCCATGATAAAGATAGGGTACACAGGCCGCATGCGTACCTGGGCGGAGCTTAACTGGCGGGCACGGCAGTGGGCGGGGCTTCACTAAAAGTGTACACAGCCGTGCACAAATGTGAAACTAGCCTAAGATGTCTAGGGCCCCTGTGCTATGTCTGGGGCCCCTGTGCGATGTCTGGGGCCCCGTTCTTGAGTACATCACTCAATGGTTCTAATAAGCATGAAAAATCTGATCTACAGCAGCTAGGGTATAATCTGGCCTAGGTATAATATACCCATGGTCTATACTCCTCTAGGGCAGAGTATTAGTGTGTTTTTGCTGCTGTAGTGCTACAGTATATGTAGATGCACATACACAAACCATATACCATTTCATGCGGCTTTTGACAGATTTTCATGCAGTCTGCAGCAGATTTCCCTCTTCCACGTGACACAGAAATCTGCTGTGCTTCTGCACAAAAAAATCCACATCGTTGGGATGCAGATTTTGATGCAGATTGACTGCTGATTTTTTTCCCTGTTGAAAATCCGCAGCAAATCTCGTGCAAGGGATCGGGTGGACTTATAGCATCTGTTGGAGGTATTACATTGAACAGACAGTAGATGGTGAAGTTCCATCAGTGCATAGTTAATGTTATGTGTTGTAACTTGTTATGTATGTTTCTCCCTGCTCTCTATGATATGCACCTGAAGTTCTCCAGTGTGAGTTCCTATTCTATCCTGATAAGGTATATAAAGTGAACTTGGAACACCTCCAACAAAAAAAAAATTTTTTTTTCCAATTTTGACAACAATGGAAGACCAACTATATGATCAGCTTTTGAGATTCTACACTGCAACAGAACAAAAGTACCCCCAGTGGATCTACGATCTACCTCCAGAGAAACGTTCAAATGCCAAGTCCCAGTTTTGACAAACATCTAAGCCATATCGAGCAGAGAAAGGGATAGTTTACTATGGAAAAAAGGAGTGTGAAGAGCAGAACAAAAATGGTTATCTCAATGAACCAAAAAGAATTTGTGATCAATATTGACCTGTCCATTCAAGGACATTTTAGCTATAGTGTGAAATCCTATTTTTTGTGAAACTGCCACTTAGGCGAAACTGTACTGTTTTGTTTGTTGTGAAACTATCACATAGCCGATACTGTTTTTTTTTTTGTCTTCTCTTTTCTCTTTTTGTTTAAACAAGCAAAACTTGTATAACCACTGAAACTACCTGTACAACTATATTAAGAGGGGATAGCACCTTGAAGGCAGGCGTGCTTCAGAGGCTTCCCAGTGATATACTATACGAGACGTGTCTTGTGTATTATTTCTGGTGATTCCCCACTTCCAAAGGCTGCTCCGACTGAGTGTGGTCCCGACATTTCCTGGCGCCTGAACAGGGACCCGAGGTCTGTGTACTCCTTCAAGAACACCGGCAGAATACGAACGAAAAGAGAATCTGGGATAATGGACGGCAGATGAATAAAAACCTGGCCAGGTAAGAGACACTGTTAGATCTCTTATATCTGCCCTGCACTGTCCGTAAGATTTTCTGTGTCGTGTCCTTTAGCGGGTAGTTCTAGTAGAGGAGGATACCTATAGCTCGGGTTCTTGAACTACTTAGGAATTGACCACCTCACGGAGTACGGCATTGAATGAGAGTGAATGTTAATAGAAGGTGTGTGGAAGTTGGGAATAGCCCTATAAGCCGCCCAGGGTGTTGAAACAGAAGAAGTGACTGTCCCACTGGGCAACGTGGTTGCGTCCTTTCGGGGAGACCTCCACGCCTATGTTCAATCTCTGATCCTGTCTTTGACGAAAACCTGGTGACGGATAAGTGTATGATAGTATGAGCCCAGGACAGATAAATTAGCCTGGGACAAGATACGTTGTATTTTGATCCTCTGTCTGGTTGCATTTGTGTTGTTTGCTATAGATGTAGGAATCAGGATTTTCTTACATCAACACGGTACGCAGAAGCCGTTAAACATCCTAGCTCCTTAGGAAGAAGGTAACGAGGTATTCTCATACCCAAACGCCACCTAGGGCAAGAAAAGAAAAAAAGCTCAGGATAAGAAAATGGGGAATAAGCAAACAAAGTCGGAACCAGAAGAATTAGATATCTATACTATCATAAAGGAGAGAAGTGGTGAAGATGCCACTAAGGGGCTGAGAAAGATTTTTAGTAAGTTTGGAGTTACTAAGGCAGAAGCCTTTAGTAGAAAAAAATGGGAAGGAATTCAGAAAAAAAAAAGAAAGGCATAATCAGAGACAAGAAATGGATAGATCAGATCCAAGCGTTGATTGATGTCTCTAGGGTAGCAGAAAAAGAGGGATGGACATATAATCAACAGAATAAAAAGTGGTGTATTAGACCCGCAGGCTATGGAGAAAAACAAAATGTGGAATATAAGAACACCCCACCCCCATACCTTAACCCACATGCCCCATCTTTTCTCCAAACACCACCTCAAAGTTTAGCCGGACCAGGAGGATGGGTATGTCCGCACTGTGGACAACAAAATACAGACTGGAGAAATGATTTCCTAGCCTGTGGTACACCTAGACATGGCGCTGTACTTGCCCCTGTTAGGGTAGTACCAAGACCCTTTAGGGAACCTGGTGCTGACGGAGTAATGGGAACTAGATATCACCAAACTCGACATTATTTCCCTTGGTCCCCCGCTGAAGGCATGTCTCTCTTGCATAACGCACCAGATCCCACCCAGTGTCCAGTTAGATTTGCACAATATATACAGCAAATTATGCAGACTCACGCTGGAGTTTGGGCAGATGGAGAAGAATTATGTAGAATGAAAATGACTCCTGGACTCTTCCAGGAGCTATTAGCAAATCTACAGGTACATAGGCCCCAGGCAGGAGATGGTGCCTTACAAACGATAGAATCAGGTACGCAATTTGTAGATCACTTAATGGTTTTCATGAGGGAAAAACAGAGGCAGAGAGGAACAACGGGACAATCTGGACAATCAGTAGACGAATATTATCTAAGTGTAGAAAATAATTTCAGAGATGAAGGCATGGATCTAACCGCTTCAGGAATGATGAGGTTAGTTACAAAAACCTTTATAGATGGATTGTCTCCAAAAGTGAAGGAAAAGCTTAAGGCCGCAACCCCTGATTGGAGAACCTTGGAAGACCCACACCTGGCTAGACAGAAAGCTGTAGGGATAGAAATGGACTTAAGAGAAAATTCTAAGCCAGTAAGAATTGCACAGGCTAATACTGGCTCTGCTAATCAAAAGTTTACTTGTCATTACTGTAAGAAGCCAGGACATTTCCAAAGGGAATGTAGGAAGAGAAAAGCAGATATAGATTCAGGAACCTTTGTACCCAAAAATAGGATAAATAACCCAGCGCCTGATCAAACAGACAGCTCAGAATGACTGAAGGTTATGCAGGTCTCTCTTCCTTCTAGAAGACCAATAATACAAGTTGAGGTTGAGGGTAAAAATGATAGATACGGGAGCAACATCCTCCATTTTAAATCAAGACTTTTTACCATATCCTGACAATATATCCTCAAAGGTAACATGCAGAAGGGTATGATGGTAAAATTCAGGCGTTGCCCTTTACAAAACCTTTAAATGTGAGCTTTGGCCCTAAAACCTTTGTATCCAAATTTTTATTTGCTAAAGGTGCACCTACCTGCTTGCTGGGTACTGATGTCTTAAGTAAAATGCACGCAAACATCCATTTTAGAGAAAATGGCACAGTTATGCTGACCATCCCTGAAGATGCAGAAACTCTGGGACAATATGTTAGAATACAGGCAATGGAGGATTTTCCCGAAATTTACACTCAACAAGCAAAAATTGACTTGTCTCGGGTTCCTGACAGCCTATGGGCAAAAGGAGACACTGATGTAGCATTTTTATCAGTAGCTCCTATACTGTTAGAAACTGCCCCGGGAACCATTTTACCTCAGCTTAGGCAATACCCCATCAGCGCCCAGCAAGAACTGGCGATTTCTCAACAAATTCAGGATTATGTGTTACAAGGTGTTTTGGTAGAAATCAGGTCACCCGCCAATACACCCTTATATCCTGTTAAAAAGAAAGTTTCCTCCAAAGAAACTGGTGAAATATCGCATGGTGCACGACCTACGGGAAATCAATAAGGTTTTGGCACCGGTCACCCCTGTGGTACCAAATCCTCATACCTTACTGTCTCAAATTCCCAGCACTGCTGCATATTTTACGGTAATTGACTTATCAAACGCATTTTTTTCTGTGCCACTACATAAGAACTGTTGGCATTTGTTTGCCTTTACATTCAAGGGTAAACAATTAGCATGGACAAGATTGCCACAAGGTATGGTACACTCACCAACTTTGTACTCTGAAGCAATGCAGGCCGTGCTGAAAAATTTCACCCCAGAACCAGGAGTAGTCATTCTACAGTATGTAGATGATTTACTTATTTGTTGCCCTGATGAGCAGACGGCAGTTACCTCAACTGTTAATTTCTTAATTTTCCTAGCGCAAGAAGGCTGTAAAGTAAATAGACAGAAACTCCAGGCTTGTCAACAAACAGTCGTGTTCTTAGGTCACTGCATATCACAGGGCATCAGACACCTCACACCTCAACGTACGGAAGCCATACGTAACATGCTTGAACCCAGGAATCACAAACAGCTGCGTGCTTTCCTGGGTATTGTTTCACACTGTAGACAGTGGATCATACATGCAAGTCAACTCATGCAGCCTTTATATGACTGTATTGCCAACACGCCATATTCACTCAGTGAAGAGGCTAAACAGTCATTTTCCTCTTTGAAAACAGCACTGGTATCAGCTCCGGCTTTGGGACTCCCAGACTACACTAAACCTTTTCAATTGATGGCAGCTGAGATATCCTCACATGCTACAGGGGTGCTCACACAAAAACATGGAAACAAACAGAGACCTGTGGCATACATATCAGCTCATCTGGACCCTGTAGCCGCACCTTCTTGTGTAAGAGTAGTAGCCGCAATTTCACTGTTATTAGATAAAGCTTCTGAGATTGTTCTTGATCACCCACTTCTAGTTCAGACCACTCATGATGTACATGGCATTCTTAACCAGGTCCAACCTAAACATATTTCAATGGCCAGACACCTCCGTCTCCAATGTTCCCTACTACTGCCGCCCAACATTTCCTTTGCCAGGGTTCAGACTCTTAATCTCGCGTCTTTGCTCCCTTTAGAGTCTGAGGGGGGTACCATACCTGAGGAAACTGCACTCTCCAACTCCTTTGACCCATCAGAGTCAATGCATGATTGTGTACAATTAATGGAACAAGAGACTCAGGGCTTACGTAATGTACGTGACAAGCCACTCTGTAATGCTACATTTGAACTTTTCATAGATGGCAGTAGATATGCAGATATGAATGGACAATTTCATACAGGTTATGCGGTAGTAACTCAGCATGAAGTGCTGAAAGCAGAACCTCTCCCTGCTAATCAGTCTGCACAAGAAGCAGAACTTACGGCATTAGTTGAAGCTCTAAAAATAGCCAAAGATCAGACAGCAAACATATACACTGATTCTAGATATGCACATGGCATTATTTTCGATTTTGGCGTAATATGGAGAGCCAGAGGTTATATGACTGCTTCAGGCCAATCTGTTAAACATGCCTCCCTCATTAGACAGATTCTGGAGGCAGCACAAGAAACTAAAGAAATAGCGGTGATAAAGGTAGCTGCACATGTGAGACTCGACACCGAGGAAGCCAGGGGTAACGATAAAGCCGACAAAGCAGCAAAACAGGCAGCACGTAAACCCTTACATCATGCCCACACACTAGATAGCTCTGAAGATGATGAGGAGAGATTGAAGGAAGCTCAGAAACAGGTAGACGACGAAGAACGAGGGCAGTGGCAGAAAAAAGGGGCAGAAGATCAGCAAGGATTATGGAAAAAAGGAACTTTGTTGTGTTTACCCAGAGCCTGGTACCCCGCAGTGGCGAGTGACCTCCACCTACCTACGCATGTATCGGCAAACGGTATGACGCTCAAGGTAAAAGAAAGGTGGTTGGCTCCAGGCTTTGGTAATTTCGCTCGGAACATGTGTGCTGCATGCGCTATATGCCTGGCACACAATCCAGGTCAGACCATTAAAACCCCAACCAAGCATCATGTAAGACCACTGTATCCCTTTCAAAGACTCCAGATCGACTACATCCAGCTTCCTAGGTACAATGGATACGAATATGTGCTTGTGTGTGTGGACATGTTCTCAGGGTGGCCAGAGGCTTATCCAGTTCGTAAAGCCTCAGCAAAAACTACTGCCATTAAAATAGCACATGAACTGATACCCCGTTACGGCATGCCTGAGGTGATCGAGTCAGATAGGGGTACCCATTTTACTGGAGAAATATTCCAGAATGTTATGAAAATGTTGGGAGTAGAAAACCAGTTTCACACTCCGTATCACCCACAGAGTTCAGGTAAAGTGGAAAGATTAAATGGAACAATAAAATTAAAAATCCAGAAGGCCATGGCAGAAACAGGAAAGCCTTGGACCGAGTGTCTACCACTTGCCCTGTATTCCATCCGAAACGCCCCAAGGGGGAAGGCTAAGCTGTCACCACATGAGATTCTTTTTGGTAGAGCAGCAAATTTGGGTTGTTATTTTCCACAACAACTGATGTTGAATACTGAGACTTTAACTGCTTATGTACAAGAATTACAAAAACGTTTAACTAAAGTGCATTCGCAAGTTTTTGCTTCCCTTCCAGATCCAGAAAATCTCGAAGGAGGCCACAAGTTGGAACCTGGTGATCAAATCTACGTGAAAAGACACACCAGAAAGACTCTGGAACCGAGATTTGACGGACCTTTCCAAGTCCTGTTAACAACTCCAACAGCAGTCAAGCTTGAAGGAAAGGCATCATGGATACATGCAAGCCATTGCAAAAAAGCAGTATAAGACTCATGATATTGATGTTAATAATGTTAACACAGATGTGGGATAAATTAGTTAGAACCACGGATTATCTAGATGACCAGATTTGGGATATATTGGACATATTAAATACTAGTATAGCTGTACAGAATCAGCTTATAATAGTCACTAACCAACATACCCTGGTATTGGATTACCTTACTGCCTCACAAGGGGGTATGCTTTTCTTTTCTTAACCCGGCCAATTGGTTCAGGGGGATCGGTGGGTGGGTTACCGGGATTATGCAAAGCCTAATACATACAGTTATAGTTATTGTAATTATATATGTATTATTCAAGGTTGTACTCAAGGGTATCTCGGTATGCACAAATAAATTTTGTGTAATGGATGCGAGAATATAAAGTTGTTTTGTTTTTTTTTTAATATCACAAAAAGAATGACTAAAATAATCGTCTATATGACAAGGTTTTGAATGGAATATGTCAAACGGGGGATTGTGAAGAGCGGAACAAAAATGGTTATCTCAATGAACCAAAAAGAATTTGTGATCAATATTGACCTGTCCATTCAAGGACATTTTAGCTATAGTGTGAAATCCTATTTTTTGTGAAACTGCCACTTAGGCGAAACTGTACTGTTTTGTTTGTTGTGAAACTATCACATAGCCGAAACTGTTTTTTTTTTGTCTTCTCTTTTCTCTTTTTGTTTAAACAAGCAAAACTTGTATAACCACTGAAACTACCTGTACAACTATATAAAGAGGGGATAGCACCTTGAAGGCAGGCGTGCTTCAGAGGCTTCCCAGTGATATACTATACGAGACGTGTCTTGTGTATTATTTCTGGTGATTCCCCACTTCCAAAGGCTGCTCCGACTGAGTGTGGTCCCGACAGGAGGTTCTCACTAAAAGCCGACTGCCAAATATCCTGAAGGCCTGTCACGACAACCCAACTTCTGATGGCCATTTTGGCAGAGATAAAACATTTGCCAAAATTTCTGACCGTTATTGCTGGAAGGGAATGAAGAATGATGTTTACCAACATGTCAAAGCCTGTCAAAAATGTTTTGTCACATGTCTCAAAATCAGCAAAGAAGCTCCACCACTCAACAGTATACCAGTAGGAATGAGAAGAAATATGCGGCAACACTCACCGATCCAGGTAAAATGCAAAATGTTTATTGAAGACTCTTAAGCAGACATCTCAGACGCGGTCCGGGACGGTGAAACAGGAAGGAGGTGAGCAGGATGTGACGACGGTGAACAAAAAGTTCAAAAAATTCAAAAACAATACATCAGGGAGAAGAGCAGAAAGACCATAACATGTCAACAATATTACAAATATGTTATAAAAAAATGGACATATCAAGCTTGTCATTGAGACCAGCCGGACCCATAGCGCAAGTGCGCATGATCCAGCTGGCCTCCTTTCTCAATAGTAACTTCTGTAAGTCGCCCCCTTGTACAGGTAGGGCCACCTTCTCTATCCCGTTGAACCCAAGGACCCCCGGGTCACCCTGATGTGCATCATTATTGTTTTGTCCTTGTAAAAGATACTACATAGGTAAGACTATACGGCAACTGTGTGTACGCTTTAGAGAGCATTTTCGATCCATCCGGACAGGAAAGGGTGTACCGAGGCTTATTGAGCATATTAATGATGCACATCAGGGTCCATTTTTTTTATAACATATTTGTAATATTGTTGACATGTTATGGTCTTTCTGCTCTTCTCCCTGATGTATTGTTTTTGAATTTTTTGAACTTTTTGTTCACCTTTATGCGAGCCTCTCTTTCTCTCCCCCCTGTTCGTATGGGTCTCCTTCAGGTAAGCGCGCTGTGTGCTTTATGACAATTTGAAAATTTTCTTTCTGTATACTTTTCAATTTGACCATATCCGTTATAACTTATAGGAGTTTTATAAGGCCAGTACTTGTTCCGGAGTTTGTACCCGGATTTTATTGTTTGTTTTTATGTATTTGTGTACATGTGTATTTCGTCCGTGGTAGGTGCAGGGAAGGAGCGTGATCAGGGAGGTACTCCCTTTCCTTCCCCCTCCCCTCCCCTTTCCTATTTATCTCCACATTACCTGTCTGCACCTTAGACCCGTTGAAGCGCTGACGTAAGCGCGAAACGGCCGTCGTCACATCCTGCTCACCTCCTTCCTGTTTCACCGTCCCGGACCGCGTCTGAGATGTCTGCTTAAGAGTCTTCAATAAACATTTTGCATTTTACCTGGATCGGTGAGTGTTGCCGCATATTTATTCTCATTCCTGCTGGTTCATTCTTATTCCTGCGAGCACCTCTATCGTGACCCTGGATCCTTGTTCTACATTGAAGGGACTGTTACCTGTTTGTGACCCAGTGGCAGCTGTGCAATCATATTTTTGCTTCTTGGCTTGCGCAATTATGGTTCTTTTATTTGATTAGCACGCTGCGGATCCACATTGTTTATACAGGTGTGTCCTGTTCCTTTGTCCTCAATGATGGAAGGGCTTTCGGTGCATACCGTTAATATGGATCCAGAGTCTTCCTCCACACGTGGGGGTTTGCAAGCCGGCCGTGAAGACGTGATTAACTATTTCAAGGAGTGTGAGCAGGTGGACGAAGTACGCATGCTAAGTACTAAGGCCTTGGAGTATAAACTCATAAATCTCTCTGAGAGAGAGATTAGATTATTCTGGACGAACAATTCTCTCTAGTCATATAAAGATAATGGTCGGGTCCCAAGAGGACTCCGTGTATGGAAAGAAATATCACACTTCAGCAGCGACGTCACATTTAAAACTGAATGGGAAAGCATTATGTTAAAGTGCTCTCAAGACTTGCTGTCACTGGTGTTGAAATCTAACATACAAAACTACGTATCGGTGAATACAGACATCAAAAAAACACAGATTGAACTAAAAAGCAGGCTAACAGAAAGCCAATGGACTGCTCTAAATAAAAAACTAGATAATAGACTCATCCCCATCCAGGCTGAAATTAAGCAGAAGAAGAGGGATAAGTTTATCCAGGATAAAGGGGATTATGATTCAGGACGGGTGTTCTCTTGGCAAAAAATGTACAGAGATAACCCCACAGCCCAAATCCCCGGGGGCAGATTCCATACCAATAAGAAACGCAAAGCTAGAAAACGGAATCAATATCACCGTAAAGATTACTTGACCACTGAATCTGACTCCAGCCTGAGTGAAGGGACTACTTCGAGTATGGATGCCAGGGACGGTTCTTTGTCAGAGGTTTTGGCAACCACGGCTACTATTACTCCTCTCCCTTTAGGAAGAGGACTCGAAGGGGACGGCGGCGGCCATGTTCCCGCTTGGAGACACAAAAGAATGTGTCGTGGAAGTAGAGGCCGATCCTGGCTCATTTTTTGAGGACAATGTTATTAATTTGACTGAACGGGTCTTGGAACCCGCGCAATTAACGTTATTGTCCAAAGGTCTAAATTATTGCATCCCAGACCCTTTTGATTTTTCAGAGTTTCAAGTGGACCTTTTTAAAGCCATCAGAAAGATCCACCTATATAAAACCTTTGCCAACAACACTACTAGTCTCGTTACTTTGGAAGGGGAGCGACCCTGCACTGTAGGCCCACTTGGGTTCTTTGCTGGGTCTGATGAGCAAGCGTTGGCTGACGTACGTGAGGACGCAGCCCTGCTGTTGAGTTTAAATGATGTTGACCCTAATGTTGATCTACCTAGTCGGATTACACCCTTCACCGGCGGTGTCCCCTCCTCCTTTAAGCCCGTTACATCCCCGGGTAACCTGGTTGATATATTTCAGACCCTGGTTTTGAAAGACATGGAGGCCTTGGTGTATAAGCGGGCTCCTAGTAATTTGACAGACTCAGAGAGGGTAGCTTTAAGGGAGATGGCGGGGTGGACCGATGTCATTTTTCGCCCGGCCGATAAGGGGGGTAAGGTGGTCTTGATACCTAGGGAGGCTTACCTTTCTGAAGCAAAACGACAGTTATCGGATGTGGACACTTACAGAAAGTTGCCCGGTGATCCGACAGCCAAGTTCAAGACAGAATTGCGCTCTTTTTTGCGCACTTCTGTCGAACTGGGTGTCATTACACAGAAAAAGGCTGAGAGACTTTTTCCTGAGTTTCCCACCAGGTCTCACTGGTATTACCTCCCTAAGATACACAAGTCCATTATCCACCCCCCTGGGAGACCAATTGTCTCAGGGGTCGGTTCTTTAACCGAACCCCTCTCCCAATATATAGATTGGCTCTTGTCACCCTTGCTCCGCTCTGTCCCCTCCTACATCAGGGACACAAAATCATTCCTAGGACATGTCCAGCAATTTACATGGCAGCTGGGGTTCTCCTTGGCGTCCATTGACGTGGTCAATCTGTATACCAGGATCCCTCAATCTGCGGGGATAGACGCGATCAGGCGTGTTTTGATCACTACTGAGAGGAGCGGTTCCTTCGTTGATTTTGTCTGCGATGGGTTAAAGTTCATACTAACCCATAACGCGTTTAGTTTTTTGGATACCTGGTACATTCAGACCACTGGGACCGCCATGGGGACCCCGGCTGCATGTACTTTTGCCAATTTATATTTGGCGGTTTTCGAAGAGGTTTATATTTATTCCTCTGAAAACCAGTTCTCCAAGCATATCAAACTACTTTTGAGGTATGTCGATGATTTGTTCCTGGTGTGGGATGGGACGGAGGAGGACTTTGAGTCTTTTGTCCAATACCTCAATACTTCCAATACCATGGGGATGTCTTTTACATCAGTGTTTGGGGGCTCCCGTCTGGAATTTTTAGATATGGCAGTGGAGATTCTTGATGGGGAGGTGTGCACATCGGTTTATCGCAAACCTACCGCGACTAACTCGTTACTACACTCTAGGAGTTTTCATCCTGCGCACATTAAACGGTCATTACCCTACAGTCAACTTCTCCGCACGAGAAGGGTCAACAACACACAAGCGGGCTTCGAACGTCAGTCTTCTGATCTATGTGCTAGGTTCGCGAGCGAGGCTATCCTGATAGTGTACTATGTGAGGAGATGGAACGTGTTGACAGGCGGTCATCAGGTGGGTCTAATGATATTAGGGTACCCTCTGGACAGCGTTTTTCGTTTTGCTTTCGTTATGACCCTATGGACCACGAGATTAGAGCATCGATACGTAAACATTGGCATGTCCTGGCTAGGGATAGGGATCTATCTGACAGGGCAGCTGAGGGACCACTTATTTCTAATAAACGGAGTACACGGGTGAGAGATCTGTTGGTCCGCAATCGTATCTCGAACCCTAGGTCCTCATGGCTGGAGCAATCAGTCCCCAGAGGTAATTTTCGTTGTGGTCACTGTATTTCTTGCCAACATCATATTACAGGGCAGACGCTTAACATTGGCCCGATAAAACATACTGTCCGGCAGTTCATTTCTTGTAAAACCGACTATGTGGTTTATGTATTGTTTTGTCCTTGTAAAAGATACTACATAGGTAAGACTATACGGCAACTGTGTGTACGCTTTAGAGAGCATTTTCGATCCATCCGGACAGGAAAGGGTGTACCGAGGCTTATTGAGCATATTAATGATGCACATCACGGTGACCCGGGGGTCCTTGGGTTCGCCGGGATAGAGAAGGTGGCCCTACCTGTACAAGGGGGCGACTTACAGAAGTTACTATTGAGAAAGGAGGCCAGCTGGATCATGCGCACTTGCGCTATGGGTCCGGCTGGTCTCAATGACAAGCTTGATATGTCCATTTTTTTATAACATATTTGTAATATTGTTGACATGTTATGGTCTTTCTGCTCTTCTCCCTGATGTATTGTTTTTGAATTTTTTGAACTTTTTGTTCACCTTTATGCGAGCCTCTCTTTCTCTCCCCCCTGTTCGTATGGGTCTCCTTCAGGTAAGCGCGCTGTGTGCTTTATGACAATTTGAAAATTTTCTTTCTGTATACTTTTCAATTTGACCATATCCGTTATAACTTATAGGAGTTTTATAAGGCCAGTACTTGTTCCGGAGTTTGTACCCGGATTTTATTGTTTGTTTTTATGTATTTGTGTACATGTGTATTTCGTCCGTGGTAGGTGCAGGGAAGGAGCGTGATCAGGGAGGTACTCCCTTTCCTTCCCCCTCCCCTCCCCTTTCCTATTTATCTCCACGTTACCTGTCTGCACCTTAGACCCGTTGAAGCGCTGACGTAAGCGCGAAACGGCCGTCGTCACATCCTGCTCACCTCCTTCCTGTTTCACCGTCCCGGACCGCGTCTGAGATGTCTGCTTAAGAGTCTTCAATAAACATTTTGCATTTTACCTGGATCGGTGAGTGTTGCCGCATATTTATTCTCATTCCTGCTGGTTCATTCTTATTCCTGCGAGCACCTCTATCGTGACCCTGGATCCTTGTTCTACATTGAAGGGACTGTTACCTGTTTGTGACCCAGTGGCAGCTGTGCAATCATATTTTTGCTTCTTGGCTTGCGCAACAGTATACCAGTGCCTGGAAAAGTATGGAGCTTAGTTGGGATTGATATGATCGGTCCTCTTCAGGAAATATCAAACGGCAACAAATATATAGTTGCTGTCACTGATCATTTCTCGAAGTGGACTGAAGCAACAGCTGTTCCAGACAAGAGTGCCATGTCAGTAGCAAAATTTTTGTACAACATTATTTGCCGCTTAGGCTGTATGGACACTGATTAGCGACCAGGGAAGAGAGTTTGTGAACTCGATCATCGACAACCTGATGGATCATTTTAAAACATCACCGCATTTCATCTGCCTACCACCCACAAACAAATGGCCAGCGGGAACGTGACAATCGAACACTCAAAAAAACTCTTTGCAAGCTTGTCAAAGACCAAGGAACCAACTGGGACCAGTTCATCCCTGGTGTTTTGTTTGCCTATCACACATCTGTGCATGCCTCAACCCAAGTGCACTCCATTTGAGGTCATGTATGGACGAAAGGCTAAGCTTCCTATTGACCTAAATCCATCAGCAAATGACACTGTGGATTTCATGCTCTTTCAGATGATGCCAACCCTGATGTGCTAAATACACTCACAACCATTCATAACAGGATCCTCTCCACTGTAAGTGCGAACATCCATTCTGCTCAGGAACACCAAAAGTGTGCTGTTGTGAAATTGGATTTTGGGCTCCCCCTGTGGCCACTGGTGGAATTGAACTGGTGTGCATCATCCTCTCTGTTCACCTGTTTCCATCAGGATGTGGGAGTCGCTATTTAGCCTTGCTCCTCTGTCACTTCCATGCCGGTCAACATTGTAATCAGAAGCCTTTCTGTGCATGTTCCTGCTGCTAGACAACTCCCAGCTAAGTTGGACTTTAGTCCTTGTTTGTTTTTGCATTTTGTTCCAGTTCACAGCTGTAGTTTCGTTTCTGTGTCTGGAAAGCTCTTGTGATCTGAAATTGCCACTCTGATGTTATGAGTTAATACTAGAGTCTTAAAGTAATTTCAGGATGGGTTTTGATAGGGTTTTCAGCTGACCATGAAAGTGCCCTTTCTGTCTTCCTGCTATCTAGTAAGCGGACCTCAATTTTGCTAAACCTATTTTCATACTACGTTTGTCATTTCATCTAAAATCACCGCCAATATTTGTGGGGGCCTCTGTCTGCCTTTCGGGGAAATTTCTCTAGAGGTGAGCCAGGACTATATTTTCCTCTGCCAAGATTAGTTAGTCCTCCGGCCGGCGCTGGGCGTCTAGGGATAAAACGCAGGCAACGCTGCCCGGCTACTGTTAGTTGTGCGGCAGGTTTAGTTCATGGTCAGTTTAAGTTTCCATCCTTCCAAGAGCTAGTTCTTATGTTTGCTGGGCTATGTTCTCTTGCCATTGAGAACCATAACAGTGTGCCTTTGATCGCCGACACAAGAGGAACAAATCACTGCTGGCACCATTGTTTATATCAAGAATCAAAGATGGCACCACGCTGGGTTGGACCCTACTTAGTTGTGGAATCCTTAACCAAGGGACGAGTAAAACTTAAGAACAGTAAGACTGGCAAGATACTAAGCAACACCTACCATGCCAGCAACCTTAAGATTTACCAGGATGAAGAGACTTCTCTACCACCCCAGTCCCCTGATGACTGTCCCAGTGACTGCCACACAGAAACACCAGCAAACCAAGACTTTCTACCCACTACCAAGTTCAGGAAGGAAGTATCTTACCACCACTCTTGACCTTACGTTTAATAGGGTTGTGTACTTTTGGAGGCACAAGAGATCTTGGACAACCACAGCGTACATATAAAACCAAAGGTGATGGGAACTACTATTTTCGGGCCATCAGCTATTTCCTGACGTGAACAGAGGACAACTACTCCCTTCTCAGAGCTAAAGTCATCCACCACATGAAAACTGACTTGTCTAAAAAACTACAGGGCTACTGTAATCAAGATGTGAATGAATATGTGAACACCTATGGCATCTCTTATGATGGAGTCTGGGCAACTGATACTGAAATCATGGCCAAATCAAATCTGTTGAGTTGTGACATCGTCATCCACACCAAAGTTGGTGATTACCATGGATTGGTTGACTTATCCCGCAAGCTTCAATCTGCAGTCAACAACAGAACATGCACTTTATCGTGAAAACAATCATGATCATTTTAATGTTATCAGTGTTTACTAATCATTTTAATGTTATCAGTTATTACCTTTGAACTTTTTTATTGTAGTGTCCTGTCACCAGCCATTTGTACGATTATCAGCCGAAAGCCTCTCTGGAACCAATAATCGCCCCATGTAAAACTACCTTTTATAAGTTGAAGCTTCAGAATGTTATAACTTTTATTATATCCTGAACATTTTTTTTATGTACAGTCAAGGTTTTCAGCTGTTTAGAGTTTTAAACACTACAATGTTGAAAAAATTATGTAATTCTTGAGTATATCACTCAATGGTGCTCATAAACGTTAAAAATCTGATGTTTAATATGCTTTAATCTTTAATATACTCAAGAACGGGGCCACAGACATCACACAGGGGGTCCCAAACAGCGCACATGGGGTCCCAGACAGCGCACGGGGCAGAGACAGCGCACAGGGGCCCTGTGCACTGTCTCTTCCCCCCTTGCACACTGTCACTTCCCTCTCCCTTGTGCACTGTGTCTGACACTCCGTGTGCTGCCTGGGGCCTCGTGTGCTGCCATGGACCCCTGTGTGCTGCCTGGTGCCCTGTGTGCTGCCTGGGGCCCCATTCACTGTCTCTGCCCCTGTGCGCTGCCTGTGGCCCCTGTGCGCTGCCTGGGGCCCCTGTGCACTGCCTGGGGCCCCTGTGCGCTGCCTGGGGCCCCTGTGCGCTGCCTGGGGCCCCTGTGCGCTGCCTGGGTCCCTGTGCGCTGAATGGGGCCCTGTGTTCTGTCTGGGGCCCTTTACGTTGCCTGGGGCCCTTGTGCGCTGCCTTGGGGCCCTGTTTGCTGCCTTTGACCCCTGTTTGCTGCCTTGGACCCCTGTTTGCTGCCTGGGGCCCATGTTTGCTGCCTGGGGCCCCGTGCGCTGCCTGGAGCCCTGTGTGCTGCATGGGGCCTTGTGCACTGCCTGGGGTCCTATACATTACCTAGGGCCCTTGTGCGCTGCCTTGGGCCCCTTTGCACTGCCTGGACCCCTGTTTGCTGTCTGGAGCCCCTGTTTGCTGCCTGGGGCCCCTGTTTGCTGCCTGGGGCCCCTGTTTGCTGCCTGGAGCCCTGTGGGCTGCCTGGGGCCCCTGGGTGCTGCCTGGGGCCCCGTTATTAAGAATGTCAGTCAATGGTTCTCAAAAGCCTGAAAAATCTGGTCTACAGTAGCTGGTGTATATTCTGACCTGGAGGGGTATAAACTGGACTAGTCCAATTTATACCCTGGGGTATAGTTTGGGCTAGGCCAGAATATACCCGGGGTATAATCTGGCCTAGGCCACTTTAACCCCGGGTATATTCTGGGCGGGGGGTTAATCTGGCCTGTTACATCGGTAATGTGCTTTTTCCCTTCCCCATGATGGCACCTAACATGAGAGATGGTCCCAGCCCCCCAGGAACAGGAAACCTGCATAGGAGATAAAAGATGGGGGCGGCACCTCTCTAAATTTTGGTTTCCTGTTCCTGCGGGGAACCTGCATCGACCCAGAGGGATCGCTCTCTGGTGGGGCTGGTCCGGAGACCGAGGTCCGCGGCGGGAGCAGCGGCAGCGTGTGCGGCCGCATTACTTACTGACGCTGCTTCAGGTGGCGTCCTCCCCGCTGTGGGCTCCCCGGTGTCTGCTCCTGGCCGGAGGCTGGGCCGGGGTAGAGGCGTGCCCCATCACTAGGCTGGCGCCAAGGTGAATGGGAGGACCTCCGGGATCAACCGGAAGTGACGTCAAGCGCCGAGGGGAGCGGTGTGCTGTCACTCCCGGGAGGAAGGAAGTTCACGGGTGCTCACACTGCTCGCCTCCCTGTATTATTTAAATAGGCAAGCCATGAGTAACAGTGGCAATAGCCTCTCCAACATGGCGGACCCGACTGCAGAATCGCCGTTGCCAGTGGACGTTCCACAGACTCCCGTGGTACTAAAGGTTTCGGTGGGTGAGTGCCTTTGTAAGGCAGATAACCTGTCAGTAACACAGTATCTCTGTATTATATTGTGCAGGGGAAGAAGGCTATGGCCAAGCAGAAAAATAAAGTCTGCGCGCTCTGTGATAAAGCTCTCCCTAAAACCTATGACAAACGGATCTGTTGGTTATCTACTATATAATTGTCTAAGGGTACTTCCGTCTTTCTGTCTGTCTGTCCTTCTTTCTGTCGCGGTTATTCGTTCGCTGATTGGTCTTGGCAGCTGCCTGTCATGGCTGCCGCGACCAATCAGCGACGCGAACAGTCCGGAAGAAAATGGCCGCTCCTTACTCCCCGCACTCACTGCCCGGCGCCCGCATACACCCCTCCGCTCACACAGGGTTAATGCCGGCGGTAACGGACCGCGTTATGCCGCGGGTAACGCACTCCGTTACCACTGCTATTAACCCTGTGTGACCAACTTTTTTACTATTGACGCTGCCTGTGCAGCGCCAATAGTAAAAACCTCTAATGTTAAAAATAATAAAAAATGATTATATACTCACCTACGCCGCCTTTCCCGCTCCTCGCGATGCAACCGCCACGCTCCGGTGCCACGGATCGTCTGGCAGAAGGACCTGCCATGACGTCACGGTCATGTGACCGCAACGTCATCACAAGGCCTGTGCGCCTGCGCGGACAGGACCTGCCGTGACGTCACGGTCATGTGACCGCTACACAGTCATGTGACCGCGACGTCATGACAGGTCCTGCGCTACAAGGACCTGCCAGTCGACAGAGCTACAACGCGCCGGCGGAAGGTGAGTATATGTTTATTTTTTTATTTTTGTAACCTGTGTCATACGCTGGGCAATAAATATACTACATAGCTGGGCAATATACTATATGGGCTGTGCAATATACTACGTGGCTCTGTGCTGTATACTACGTCACTGGGCAATATACAATGTAACTGGGCAATCTACGTGGCTGGGCAATCTACTACGTGGCTGGGCAATCTACTACGTGGCTGGGCAATCTACTACGTGGCTGGGCAATATACTACATGGCTGGGTACGTGGCTCTGTGCTGTATACAATGTAACTTGGCAATATACTACATGGATATACATATTCTAGAATACCCGATGCGTTAGAATCGGGCCACCATCTAGTGTATAGATAAGACTGTGGCTGAGGAGTCGTCATCATTACTCCAAAATATAAAAGCTATCGTTAGGGATGAAGTAAAAATCACAGTAAAGGAGCAAATAAAACAGCACGGATTACATAGCTCTGAAAATCCACCTCCTAGACCTGCCCAAACCTCTGACGTGGAATCAGAAGGTGAACCAGGGGAACTGCCACCTGATGATGACTCAGATTTAGACTCTTCAGATGAAGAGTGTGGTCGGCCGTATGTACTATCTGAGGATGTTGGAAAACTAAGCTAGTTAGAGCAACATTGGGAGTTGAAACACCAAAAGAACATAAAACAACCCAAGATTCTATGTTTAGCAACCTAGAGGTGAAAAAAACGTTTTTTCCTTTTCACGAAAATGTGTTTTATTAAAAAAGAGTGGAAAAAAAACAAAAAAAAATGTCAGTTCCTCAGGCCCTTAAGCGTAAATATCCATTTGAGGAAGAAATCTGTGATAAATGGGAAAAAGCACCTAAATTGGACTCGGCAATTGCAAGCACTTCCAAGGGCATAGCGCTTCCCTTCGAAGACATGGGGGCTTTAAAAGATCCTCTTGATAAAAAGGCGGATGCCTTCTTAAAATCGGCATGGGAAGCATCGACGTGGGCATTTAAGCCAGGAGTGGCCACCACTTGTACAGCTCGGTTCATGATAAAGTGGTTAGAGGAATTGAGTGAGTAAATAAGGGACAAATGTCCAAGGGAGAGACTCTTAGAGGTAATACCCTCACTTCAAAATGTGGCAGGCTTCTTGGCAGATGCAGTCATTGACTCAGTGCGTTTTTCTGCCCGTGCATGTGCCTTCTCCAATTCTGGTAGAAGAGCATTATGGTTTAAAAATTGGTTGGCTGACTTTCAGTCTGAAGTCAAATTGTGTGCAGTCCCTTGTGAGGGCCAATATCTATTTGGAAAAGCACCTGATGAGATTCTAGAGAAGGCTGCAGATAAGAAAAAACATTTCCCACATCCTCCCTTTTTTTAAGGCGGCGGTGGAATGATAACCGGCTTTCCTTTCGGGGTTCAGGAAAAACAGGCCGTGGTCGGCCAGGGGATAAATCGACACATGGGAAGCCCTGGGGTGAGAGAAGAGAGAGAGGATATCTCTTTAATAAGCCTCCTCAGAAATCAGACCCCAAACAGCAATGAGGCTGATATCTGGGTGGGAGGGAGGCTTCGATTTTTTTTGTCCATTAATGGGAAAAATTACAAACGTCACAATGGGTACTATCCCTTTTAACCGAAGGCCTATGTTTGAACTTCACCTCCCTCCCTCCTCATCGAGTAAAAGTCACCCATGTCGCAAAAAGAAATCAGGCTACATTGGAAAGGGAAGTTGATCTCCTCAAGGAAAACAAGTTCTTGTAAAAATACCAGCACAAGAAATAGGGAAAAGGGTTTTACAGTACCCTATTCCGGATGGTTCACTAAGAACAATCTTCAATCTAAAATCCCTAAATCAATACATCAAAGTAGAAAAATTCAAAATGGAGACGTTAAAAACTACAACAAAACTGCTATATCCAGCCTGTTACATGGGAGTAATAGACCTCACAGATGCCTACTATCATGTTCCCATTTCTGTAGAACATCAACAATTCGTAAGACTGGTAGTAGAAATAAATCAAAAATCCCTACTCATCTACAGTACCAATGTCTCCCTTTCGGGGTGTCCGTAGCCCCCAGAATCTTTACAAAGATAATCTCAGAGATAGCGTCATTGGTAAAAAAGGAAAATATCTTACTAATACCCTATCTAGATGACTTTCTACTTGTAGTGGACAGCCAGGAAGAATGCGTAATGGCAGTCTCCAAAGTACGGGACCTATTGTCCAAATTAGGGTGGTTGATCAATTTAAAAAAATCAAAAATGCTTCCAGTCCAGATACAGGAATTCCTGGGAATTCAACTGGATTCGATCAAGCAAGTTTGTATCCTTCCGGACAGGAAAATCAAAACCATAAAACAAAAAATAAATGAAACACAATCAGGCCAGTCCATTTCTTTAAGAGAAGCCATGTCCCTTCTGGGGATGTTGACAGCCACAATCCCAGCGGTTCGGTGGGCACAGTTGCCTTCAAGGGACCTACAATGGCAAATACTTACCGAACAAGCAAAAAATCCCCACAATTTAAACGGAAAATCGTTCTATGGCCACAAGTGCAGGACTCTTTAGATTGGTGGCTAAAAATAGAAAATTTAAAAAACGGGGTGCCATGGTCAGTCCAAAATCCAGTGGTGCTAACCACGGATGCGAGCCCTCTCAGCTGGGGGCACATTTGTAAGATCAGATTTTGCAAGACAGATGGGATCCTCAGATGGAGTCAGCATCCTCCAACCTAAAGGAGCTAACAGCAGTAAGGCTAGCAGTTCTGCAAACAGAAGAGACTATCAAAGGGAAACACCTAGTGGTCTTATCCGACAACAGCATGGCAGTCTCTTACATAAATCGTCAAGGAGGAACAAGGTCAAGACCTCTGTTAGAAGAAACCAAAAGACTGTTTTCTTGGGCAGAAAATCACCTGTCATCAAAAAGTACACATCTGAATCCGTTGTCGAGGACTTCTTGAGCAGACATGTACTACATCAGAACGAATGGTCTCTAAATCAGCAAATTTTGGGGGAAATCTGAGCCCTTTGGGGTATCCCACAGATAGACCTCTTTGCCACAAAACAAAACCAGAAGGTAGAAAGGTTCTATTCCCTGAACCCACGAGAGAACCCAGAAGGAGTGGTTGCACTGTTACACCAATGGAAGTTCCAACTGGCCTACGCATTTCCCCCGATTCCACTAATACTGACAGTGTTGAAGAAAATCCGGGAGGATGGGACACGAATAATACTGATCGCATCCTTCTGGCTGAAGAGGGCCTGGTTCACCTGGCTCAGGCATATGTCCATATCGGACACATGGATCCTTCCAGATGTGCCAAATCTACTACACCAGGGTCCAGTGTCCCATCCTCAAGTACACAGTCTACATCTCACTGCCTGGAACTTGAGAGGGGGCTTCTACTAGCAAAGGGTTTCTCAGCTCTGTTAATTTCTACTCTGCTATCCAGCAGGAAAAAAAACTACATCTGATAAATACCAAAAAATCTGGGGATAAATTTCTAGAGTTCTCTGGGCGACGCCTATCGACCACCACTCAGAAAGTCCCAATAAGGGAAGTCTTAGAGTTCCTCCAAAAAGGTCTGGAATGGGGGCATGGCTTAGGCAGCAAGAGAGCAGGGTGTGCTGCCTGTGTGCTCTGTGAGTACAGCCTCTTAAATCTGCTGGAATCGACCTTTAAAACTCATTTATCAGCCTTTTTGGCATTGAATATCGATTATACAGAACATCAGGACTCTCTTGAGACTAAGATTGTTTGATCCAGCCCTTTTTTTCACCGCCATCTGGCAAAAACTTACACAGGCCACATGGTCTGGGCCTAACACTAGGCCTCAAGCAGCAGCTGCCCTTATATCAGGGCTCATCATCATCCAGACTGCTCTGGCCGGTATCTGGCCACTTTTTATTGGGGTCACCTCCTTGATTTGCTCTCTCCTGCAGTGGGGCTGGAGGTCGCCTGGGCTGCATCTCGAGCGGCGAACAGGACTGCGGGTGCGGCGGGCTGGGTGACGCTGGACGTGGCCTACAACGTATCGGCACTGAGCCCCTACCGGCCCCCAGATGCAGAGACTTGTGAGCACTACAGTAAAGCGCCTCCACCTACACAGCAGCCAGGGATGCCGAGCGGCTGCAGAAGAGCTTGCCTGCCCCTGCTGCGGCCAGAGGCGGTGGGGCAGCTGCACAAGACGGACGCCGACAGACACAGTCGGGTGGTCCGGAAGACCTGCTGTAAGAGAACCCACAAGAGCGGCTCCCAGGACCGCTTGGAACAAAGGACCTCCCTGGAGATCTCCTGAACCGGAGGTAAGAAGACCCGGGATGAACGCGGCACTCGGCAATCACTGTGCAGCGGCGCGGCTGTGGCTGACAACCCCGAGTACTGGGGACAACAGCTCACAGCCAGCACTTCTCGGCAACTACCCCAGAACTTCACTGCCCGGCGCCGCTTGCCCGCCCCGCCGTACAGAAACTAGCAGCACTTACCTAGCAGTGCCGGCCTGAGTGCCTACCCCCTCCGCCAAAGGCAATCTCTCTCCTGCTGGGTGAGTGCTGGGGTCGCGTCAGTCATCGGTTCCTCCTGAGCAGCGGCGCTGTAGATCGGAGCTGATGGCGTCCTGGGAGGTGGCTCCCTCAGCATCCTGTCTGCTTCCCATAAGTGACACTTAGCAGCCCTTCTATTCCGGGTGGTGATTTTGCCCCGGTACAGATATAGAGGGTTCCCGGGGCTCCGTTAGCTCTCCCACTGATACCTGGCGCCATTTTGGACACGCTCCTGCGGCTACGGGGCTATACACCTCGTTGTACTGGGGAAGTGAGACCTGAATTCCTCCCCTGCTTACTGTGCCCAGTGCTGCTGCCTGTTGCCCGATGCCCCATACCCATCGAGGGCAATTACTGGAGCCACAAAGACCTGGATGGTTAATCATTACTGACCTATCTGCACCTCCAACAAACAAACTATGTACTGCTGTTAATATATGAGATCCCCCACAGTACCTTTGTTATTACATTTCACAAATTAAAGTGACTTTACTTTTATTTTGGATCTTTTTCACCTTGGACAAAGACCTGTCCTTTTCTATGCTCTGCAAGTATTTTTTCGACTTCAAGTTCATCATTGTGCTCCCTTGGCGATATCTAGTGCCCATGCTGGGTATTTCGCTCCAATTTTAGACATAATGCCCTTTTAAATAAGTTTCTCATAAAGAGTCGCTCTGTACATAAAAATTGACAACGAATTCTTCTCTGAATGTTCAAGTGGTGATCATTGCACATCACGCTATCAGAAGCTTTAACATAGGCAAATCAATCAAAGAGCATGATAAAAGTACGACTAAAGCCCTAACGGAGAGCCAGAAACGTAACGCTCATGGTGACCTCGATAAATACCTTAAAAAAAGACCTGATGTAACACAGACCCCTTCAAAAAAACCACCTAAGAGGCCTATCTCACCTGACAATTTGGGAGACTCAGATTCTAGCGGGGACGGTTCAGATTGCGAATCTACCTTGGAGGACCCTGCACCAATCTCCAGAGCCTTTATGAAGAAGCTGCTGGCGCAAAGTATGCAACCGCTTTTAGAGGAAATATCTGGCTTGCGACAGACATACAACAAATGGGCCAGAGAGTGGAGACCTTGGAATCGGCCAGTGCGGAAGCGACAGATGCAATAATTTGCCTACAAGACCAACTCCTTCAACAACAACAACACCAGCTAAACACAGCCCTTCTGGCAGCGGAGGACCAGGAAAACTGCAACAGGAGAAAGAATATCAGGATGAGAGCTATTACTGAATCTTTTGCTCGTGAATCCCTGGACAAGGTCTCCAGAGAAATTTTCTCTAACCTTCTTGGCAAAGAGAGAGCTAACACAATTGTCATTGAAAGAGTTCACTGTGCTCTCAAACCCAAGCCAAAACCGAACGATCCCCCAAGAGACGTCATATGCGGCCTCCTGAGTTTTGTTGACACAGCAGCCATTCTAGCTAATGCAGAAGAGCAGGACAGTCTTTCATATGAAGGTTCCCAGCTACAAATTTTTCAAGATCTCGCCCAATCCACCCTTGCAAAGAGGCGTATTCTCAAACCCCTTCTAACAGAATTGAGAGCAAGAGGCTTGATATACGAGTGGCTTTACCCGTTTGGTCTTGCTATCACAATGGGCAATCGTCAGATCACAATACGTTCCCCTGCAGACCTGGAAAGTGCCTGGAAAGTTCTTGATATTGCTCCAATAGGCATTCCTTCCTGGTTGCCAGTCGACACGGGTTGGAGTCTTCCTCAACTGTCGAAACCGCAAGAGTGGTCTGTCAAAAAGAAACATGCCTCCCCAAAATCTAAGAAAGCCGTCTCAAAAAACCACCCCACTTGATCTCTTTAATGTAGTGCGATGGTTTATATTTGGTCAGAGACTCTTTTATAGTATATCTCCAATGCATCGCTCTTTTGTGACTTTACACTTCGCATTATTCCGTTTTTTTTCTCCATTGTTTCTTTGGGTAGAATGCTTTGAATAGGTGAATTTTTCTTATGTTATTATTCTCCCTAGTTTTCTTTTTTGACTGCAACAGAGATCAACTTATCTGGAGTTGGGAAGACTCCTTTCACCGTTTGATTCTTTTTTTTTTTTTTTCTCGCTCCACTGGTTTTTCGGGAACAATTCCCTATTTCATGCTTGTCTTTTCAGATATCTCATTCTTAAAAGATCACCACTTGAACTATCTCGCTAATGTTTGGGTACCTGTACCCCCCCCTGCGATGGGCGAGTGTTGTATTTACAAAGTTGGTTATTTACCCTGTTTTGTTGTTTTTTTCAGGCTCTACTATGTGACGGAGAACCCTGAGGACAGGATTGATGGCGGCTGGTAGGGTTGATGCTGGCTCTGCCACGGTGGCATCCTTTAACGTAAAGGGTCTCAACTCTCCCGCAAAGTGTAATCAGACCCTTTCGCTGCTAAAGAAACAATCAGCACAAATTGTGTTTTTACAAGAAACACATTTTAAAGTAGGGAGAGCTCCGAATATGTCATTCTCTTCTTTTCCCATTGGGTACAACAGTTGCTCCTCTGCTTCCAAAGGAGTAAGCATAGCACTTAAAAAGGGACTTCCCTTTACGTTTGGGGACAGTTTGGCAGATTCGGAGGGCAGATACATTTTTGTAAAAGGCCAACACGAGAGTAACCCTAGCTAACTTATACGCCCCCAACTCCAACCAAACCCAATGGCTCATTAAAACACTAGACACTCTCCAACTCTTCCAAGAAGGGTTGCTGATCATGGGCGGTGACCTAAACTTAATGCTACAACCCGGTATAGAGGCTTCCAGTGGCTCCTCCCCCATATCCAAGAAATTGAGACAAAAAATTCTAAACAAACTGAACTCTACAGTTAATAAACCCTTGGTGTAGCTTTTTCCCCACCACAAAAGAGTACACCTTTTTGCCTCCACATAATTCATATCATCGTATAGACTATTTACTTGTGCAACCCCGTGCTCTCCATTTAATCTTCCCGTATTGGTGAAATTACAATTTCGGACCATGCACCTGCTTTCCTGGAGATACTAATCTCGACCTTACCTAGAGCCACCATGACCTGGCGACTAAACGAATCACTGCTTGATAACCCAAAACATGTGAATAGTTTAAAAACCACCATTTCACGATTCTTTGATGAAAATATTAATACTGGCCAAATTACTCCCATCATTTGGGAAACATAAGCCCGTCCTCAGAGGGGAACTTATTTCATTATAATAATAATAATAATAATTTTTATTTATATAGCGCCAACATATTCCGCAGCGCTTTACAACTTATAGAGGGGACTTGTACAGACAATAGACATTACAGCATAACAGAAATCACAGTTCAAAATAGATACCAGGAGGAATGAGGGCCCTGCTCGCAAGCTTACAAACTATGAGGAAAAGGGGAGACACGAGAGGTGGATGGTGACAAGTGCTTTAGTTATTCAGACCAGCCATAGTGTAAGACTCGGGTGTTCATGTAAAGCTGCATGAACCAGTTAACAGCCTAAGTATGTAGCAGTACAGACACAGAGGGCTATTAACTGCATAAAGTGTATGAGAACACGATGCGAGGAACCCGATTATGTGTTTTGTTTTTTTCTATTTTTAATAGGCCACACAGGGATAGTTAGGTTAATGCGTTGAGGCATTAAGTTCATATATCAAAAAACAGAGAGACAAAGAAATTCATTCTCTTCACCAAATTAATATATCAGAACGTACCCATAAAACCACTAGATCGATTGAGTCTCACCAGGAACTCATCTCCCTCCGAAACAAACTCAAAGACTTGTTAAACTTGAAATCAGCCAAACTGTTCATGTACTGCACACATCGCTTCTACATGCATGGTAACAGAAGTAGCAATCTCACTACACAGATGCTTAAACAGCAAAAAGAGGAAATTCATAAAAAATATTCTTACCAAGACAAACAAGAGAGTTGTGGACTCTAAGGAGATTGCTGAGACCTTTCACCAATATTATGAATCTCTTTATAATTTGCCCCCCTCTGACGACATGAAAGACTGTTTAACAGCAACAATCAAAATTTCTTGGCCCCTCTCTCTCTTCCGACAATCTCCCCTAAAGACTGTAATGCACTTCTTGCTAAAGTCACGCTAAAAGAAGTGGAAGACACTTTAAAAATTACCCCCAGTGGCAAAGCTCCTGGCCCGGACGGTTTCCCGATAGGATACTATAGTAAATCTCTTTAATTCCTTCTTTGAAGGGAAGACCCCACCCCGTCAGGCGTTGGAAGCTTACATTGCCACTATACCAAAAGAGGGGAAGGATGACAGCCCACGCAGCAACTATCGTCCCATTTCGTTACTTAACACCGATCTCAAATTGTGGGCTAAGATACTGGCCTCAAGAATCAATGGAGTACTGGGAGGGATTATTCGCCCCGATCAAGTGGGCTTTGTGAGGGGTCGCGAGGGCAAAGACAATTCTGTTAAGGTCCTCCACGCTATTTCCTACGCTAGGAGAACCAAAACACCACTAACCATCCTGTCAACGGACCCCGAAAAAGCATTTGACAGGATCAGTTGGCAATATATGGTCTACACATTGCAGAAATTTGCCTTCCCGCCCCCTTTCGTAGAAGCTATCATGTCCCTCTACGTGGACCCAACTGCCAGAGTCTGGGTGAACGGGATCTTCTCAGAGCCCTTTGAAATATGAAATGGCACTAGGCAGGGCTGTCCTTTTCCCCCCGCCCTCTTCATCATGGTAATGGAGACCCTGATAGAGAAGATAAGACAAGACACTGACATTAGAGGCCTTATAGTTGGCAGGATAGAGGTCAAGGTGGCTGCTTTTGCTGATGACCTCTTTTAACCACTATCCCAAGATCATCTTTTCCCAGACTTATGTCACTGTTCTCCGAATTTGGAGAAATCTCTAATTTTAAAATAAATATGAACAAATCAGAAGCTTTAAATGTCTCGGCAAACACCTCAGATATTTCAGTACTGAAAAAAGACACCCCCTTCAACTGGCCCTTAGAAAAACTGAAATACCTTGGAATCTATTTAACGGCAGACCCTTCCTCCCTCTATAAATATAACTACATCCCCCTCTTAGCTAACCTACAAATAGATTTAAAGAAGTACGACCTACCATATTTATCCTGGATAGGAAGGATTAACGTCATAAAATCCTATATCTTTCCAAAGAGTTTCTACATCATGAACATGGTACCTATAACTCTTCCTACCTCTTTTTTCCTCTCGATTAACCAACTGGTCTCTCAGTTTGTGTGGAAACAAAAAAAAGCTAGACTTCCTCTAAAAATTCTTTCTCTACCCAGAGGCGAGGGCGGTCTCGGCTTGCCTGACTTTCGTACTTACCACAAAGCAATCCACCTTGCAAGGTGGATAAACCTATTAAAACCTAACCCAGATAATCTAAACACACAACTCGAATTATCTCTGTTGGGGAGGGAGGCCGACCTTTACCTCTGGACACCTGTTATCCCCCCAAAGCAAAAATTTGATGACATAACTCATAACACCTTATCTATTAGACGTGCCCTTATCCCAAACAGTCTTCCATGCTGCCTTTTTCTTGACAATATTCCGCTCAAAGTTACCCCCTGGCTAACGGACACTAACTATGTAGATGCTTTTGGACTTTGGGATTCCCTGCCTAATATCACAATCTCCCAATTTTTGTCCAATCAGGTTCCCTGCACTGATAATTGGCTGACCAATGCGACAAAACAACCCTCCAACTTCCTTCAGAAGAGCCATATTCACCACATCATGTCAAAACTCAAATTAATTGAGAGACAACCCCCTGATTGGCTCTGGCTTGAATTTCTGGTTAGATTGAAATCGCCAATTACTAGACTGGTCTCCAAGTTATATGCAAACTTCAAGACCCCAAAACAATTTAAACCTCTATATCTCTCTTCTTGGGAGTCGGAGTTAAAAATTACACTATCCCCCCAAGAAACTCAACAGGTACTTGCTAACTCTCACGGGTTCTCCAGATGTATCTTATTACAAGAGAACGCGTTCAAAATTCTCTCCAAGTGGTACAGAACCCCGGAGCGACTATTCCACTTAGAGCTAACGGATTCTCCACTGTGTTGGAGATGTTTCCAATCTACAGGGACCCTACTACATATTTTTTGGCTCTGCCTGGGATTATCACAATTCTGGACTGACATAAATATATCTTTACACAGTATGGGCCTAATGACGCAAGATCTGACTCCCCAAGACGTATTACTTTCCCTCCCCTCTTCTACTTTTAAGCCAGGGAAACACGAGCTGCTCCCCATTTTATTGGCAGCTGCTAAACACCTGATTTCTACACACTGGAGGCAACCAGCTCCTCCAACGCTGAAAGAATGGACTTCAAAGGTTCATGACCTGTATCGCTTAGTAGAACTCTCTAGTTGGAAACACGCTCCCACGAAAAATTTCAAACCTCTTGGCTTCCCTGGATTAAATTTTCATCCCCTCCTGCCGGGCTTGGATGATCTTCCCTCTGACACACATTTCTATCTCTGCTGGAATGCTTTTCTTTGCATGACTTTTACCTCCACCTCTCCCCTCCCCAAACCCTCTGAAGCGATGTCGTGGCCGTGCCCACCACCTTGCTGTCCAGCCATTTCGCCCGACTCGTCTTTTATATGAGCCTCATATCCTTCCACAACCCTCAGAAGCAAATAATTGCTTACATAAATTTCTACCGTCACATCTCATAGCCTTTATTTTCTACCTATGGTCAATGCTTAAATTTAAGGCTATTTTTTCTAGACCTGAACATGTTGTTAATGTTTTTATGCTCACTTATTTTCTTCCAGCTATGCCTGTATTGATTACATTTGTCTTTAAGCGCATTTTAGTCTCTACTGATTCAGCGCACATGTGAGATATGTATGTGAGCTTATATGTTTTGATATTTGTTACTTGAAAACTTAAAGAGTTTTAAAAAAAAAAGGTCTGGAATGGGGGTTATCTACCAGCACCCTAAAGGTGCAAGTTTCGGCGCTTGGCGCCTTATTTGATCAAAAATTGGCTGATCACCCCTGGGTGTACAGGTTCATCCGAGCCTCCTTCACAGCCAGACCATTTAAACCTCGGCCAAAGGTTGCTCCCTGGGATTTAAATTTAGTGCTCCAGGCCTTAACTTCTCCTGTTGAGCCTCTTAACTCCATATCAGAAAAAACTCTAACCCTAAAAACAGTTCTCCTGGCTGCCCTGACGTCGGCCCGACGCATTAGTGAGATCCAGGCTATCTCTATTGATCCTCCATATACTACAATTCTGGAGGATAGAGTAATAATCAAAACTGACCCGACCTTCTTACCGAAGGTCAATTCAAAATTCCATAGGGACCAGGAGATAGTTTTACCCTCATTTTGTTCCAATCCAAAATCCCAGGGATAACAAACCTTTCATTGTCTTGATGTCAGACGTTGCCTAATCCAATACCTAGAAGTGACAAAATCACGGCGACAGTCTTCAGCCCTTTTTGTTTCCTTTCAGGGAGCAAACGGGTAAGAAAGCCACAAAATCTACTATTGCACGGTGGCTCCGCATGGCTATTGCACTCTCTTACTCATCTACAGGGCAATGCCCTCCACTAGGGGTGACAGCACACTCCACAAGAGCTATCGCCACATCCTGGGCGGAGAGGGCAAACGCGTCGATAGAACAAATTTGTAAAGCGGCAGTATGGTCTTCACCCTCTACCTTCTTTCGCCACTATAGGTTGAACTTGGGGCTTTCAAGTCTTGCCTTTGGGAGGAAAGTCTTATCGGCTGTTGTCCCACCCTAGGAGTCTTCTTCTATTTTCTCCTCTCACATTAGGTGCCGTCATGGGGAAGGGAAAAAATTATAATTACTTACCGGTAATTTGATTATCCAGATTCATGACGGCACCGTATTAATTCCCGCCCTATCTTAGTGATGGTTGTGTGTTGCACAAAAAATATATATATATATATATATATATATGTGTGTGTGTGTGTGTGTGTGTGTGCGTATATATATATATATATATATATATATATATATATATATATGTATATATAATATAAGATAAAAGTATATACTGATGATTAAAAGCTGATGGGGAAATATAACTACACCTAGTGACAGCCATGGAGATAAATGTAATTTACATTAAACCTGAACTAACAAAGTGGTTACCTTGCATACTGTGTCAACAAACAGAGGAGAGAGGTGTCGCCCCCATCTTTTTATCTCCTATGCAGGTTTCCTGTTCCTGGGGGGCTGGGACCATCTCTCATGTTAGGTGTCGTCATGGATCTGGAAAATCAAATTACCGGTAAGTAATTATCATTTTTTCAGAACCCATGACAGCAACCTTATAATCCCTCCCTTTACTAGAATGATTACCTTCTGATTGGTTGGTGTTTTTTTTTTATACAACCCTTTGGTGTTGGTGAAAGTTAAAAATAGTTTGATATATTTATATATAGGTGTGTACACTGTTGTGAATTCCGTTCTCGGGCTCCCTCCTGTGGTCATGAGTGGTACTGTGTGAGTTTGTTCTTGGGCTCCCTCTGGTGGTCTTTAGCAATATGGCTGGGCTCAGCTGCTTCATTTCCTTCTATGCTGGGCCTATTTAACTCACCTGGACCTTCATTTGTTGCCTGCTGTCGGTGTATTCAGTCCTGTTTCTGAGAGCTCCTGAATATTCCTTGTGACCAGTCTCCTGCTGGAGAAGTTAAGTTGTTTGTTCTTTTTGCTCATTATTTCCTTGAAAACGTTTCTCTGTGTATGATGAGTTCAGTCCAGCTTGCTTATATGTGATTTTTCGCTTGCTGGTTAGTTCTGGGGTGCAGAGTGCGCCCCTCACATCGTGAGTCGGTGTGGGGGTTCTTGTATTGTCTGCGTGGTTTATTTTTGATAGTTTTTGTACTGACCGCACAGACTCCTATCTATTTTCAGTCGTTCTAGTGTTAGCGGGCCTCATTTGCTGAACCTGTTTCATTTCTACGTTTGTCTTTTCCCCTTAACTCACCGTTATTATTTGTGGGGGGCTGACTATAACTTTGGGGTTATTTCTCTGAGGCAAGTGAGGTGTTTGCTTTCTCTCTAGGGGTAGTCAGTTTCTCAGGCTGTGAACGAGGCGTCTAGGATTTTAGGAATGCTCCACAGCTGCCTTTAGTGTTTGTGGATAGGATCAGGATTGCGGTCAGTATAGCTTCCACATCCCCAGAACTTGTCCTATATTCTGGTCATATGTGTCAGGTCAGTTTTGAGATCCTACCACCGGATCATAACAGTACAGCAGGCCCGAAAGTGTTAATGCAGCAGAAGAGGGAGAAGAGAAATCCTGAAGTCATTTTTTTTTTTTTTTCCTCTGCACTGTGTTTAGTTTCTCTCCTCCCCTTAATCTCTGGGTGGTTCTGAACTCAGCTGCAGATATGGACATTCAGAGTCTGTCTTCTAGTGTGGATCATCTCACTGCAAGGGTACAGGGCATTCAGGATTATGTAGTCCGCAGTCCTATGTCAGAGCCTAAAATACCAATTCCTGAGCTGTTTTCCGGAGATAGATCTAGGTTTTTGAACTTTAAGAATAATTGTAAGTTATTCCTTTCTCTGAGACCTCGCTCCTCAGGTGATTCTGTTCAGCAAGTTAAAATTGTTATTTCTTTGTTATGCGGTGACCCTCAAGATTGGGCATTCTCTCTGGCGCCAGGAGATCCTGCATTGCTAAATGTGGATGCGTTTTTTCTGGCGCTTGGAGTGCTTTATGAGGAACCTAATCTGGTAGACCAAGCAGAGAAGGTTTTGCTGGCTCTCTCTCAGGGTCAAGATGAAGCAGAGGTTTACTGTCAGAAGTTTAGGAAGTGGTCTGTGCTCACTCAATGGAATGAGTGCGCCCTGGCGGCGATTTTCAGAAAGGGTCTTTCTGAAGCCCTTAAAGATGTTATGGTGGGGTTCCCCACGCCTGTGGGTCTGAATGAGTCTATGTCTTTGGCCATTCAGATAGATCGGCGTCTGCGGGAGCGCAAACCTGTGCACCATCTGGCGGTATTTTCTGAGCAGAAACCTGAGCCTATGCAATGCGACAGGATTCTGACCAGAGTTGAACGGCAAAACCACAGACGTCAGAATGGGTTGTGCTTTTACTGTGGTGATTCTACTCATGTTATCTCAGAGTGTTCTAAGCGCACAAAAAAGTTCGCCAAGTCTGTCACCATTGGTACTGTACAACCTAAATTCATTTTGTCTGTTACTTTGATTTGCTCTCTGTCATCCTACTCAGTTATGGCTTTTGTGGATTCAGGTGCCGCCCTGAATTTAATGGATTTGTCATTTGCCAGGCGCTGTGGTATTATCTTGGAGCCTTTACAGTTCCCTATTCCACTAAAGGGAATTGATGCTATGCCATTGGCCAAGAATAAACCTCAGTACTGGACCAAAGTGACCATGTGCATGGCTCCTGCACATCAGGAGGTGATTCGCTTTCTTGTGCTACATAATTTGCATGATGTTGTCGTGTTGGGTCTGCCATGGCTGCAGGCTCATAATCCAGTCCTGGATTGGAAAGCAAAGTCTGTGTCAAGTTGGGGTTGCCAGGGAATTCATGGCGATGCTCCTTTGGTGTCAATTGCTTCTTCTACTCCTTCTGAAGTCCCTGAATTTTTGTCGGACTACCAGGATGTATTTGATGAGCCCAAATCTAGTGCTCTACCTCCTCATAGGGATTGTGATTGTGCTATAAATCTGATTCCTGGTAGTAAGTTCCCTAAGGGATGACATTTTAATTTATCTGTACCAGAATATGCCGCTATGCGGAGTTATATAAAGGAGTCCTTGGAGAAGGGGCATATTCGCCCGTCCTCGTCCCCTTTAGGTGCGGGGTTCTTTTTTGTGGCCAAGAAGGATGGTTCTCTGAGACCCTGTATAGATTATCGCCTTCTAAATAACATCACGGTCAAATTTCAGTACCCCTTGCCACTGTTGTCTGATCTGTTTGCCCGGATTAGGGGGGCCAGTTGGTTCACCAAGATAGATCTTCGAGGAGCGTATAATCTTGTGCGCATAAAGCAGGGCGATGAATGGAAAACAGCATTTAATATGCCTGAAGGCCATTTTGAGTACTTGATGATGCCTTTTGGGCTTTCTAATGCCCCCTCTGTGTTTCAGTCCTTCATGCATGACATCTTCCGAGAGTATCTGGATAGATTTATGATTGTGTACCTGGATGATATTTTGGTCTTTTCTGATGATTGGGAGTCTCATGTGAAGCAGGTCAGGATGGTATTTCAGGTCCTGCGTGCCAATGTCTTGTTTGTGAAGGGCTCTAAATGTCTCTTCGGATTTCTCGGGCTCCCTCCTGTGGTCATGAGTGGTACTGTGTGAGTTTGTTCTTGGGCTTCCTCTGGTGGCCTTTGGCGATATGGCTGGGCTCAGCTGCTTCATTTCCTTCTATGCTGAGCCTATTTAACTCACCTGGACCTTCATTTGTTGCCTGCTGTCGGTGTATTCAGTCCTGTTTCTGAGAGCTCCTGAATATTCCTTGTGACCAGTCTCCTGCTGGAGAAGTTAAGTTGTTTGTTCTTTTTGCTCATTATTTCCTTGAAAACGTTTCTCTGTATATGATGAGTTCAGTCCAGCTTGCTTATATGTGATTTTTCGCTTGCTGGTTAGTTCTGGGGTGCAGAGTGCGCCCCTCACATCGTGAGTCGGTGTGGGGGTTCTTGTATTCTCTGTGTGGTTTATTTTTGATAGTTTTTGTACTGACCGCACAGACTCCTATCTATTTTCAGTCGTTCTAGTGTTAGCGGGCCTCATTTGCTGAACCTGTTTCATTTCTACGTTTGTCTTTTCCCCTTAACTCACCGTTATTATTTGTGGGGGGCTGACTATAACTTTGGGGTTATTTCTCTGAGGCAAGTGAGGTGTTTGCTTTCTCTCTAGGGGTAGTCAGTTTCTCAGGCTGTGAACGAGGCGTCTAGGATTTTAGGAACGCTCCACAGCTGCCTTTAGTGTTTGTGGATAGGATCAGGATTGCGGTCAGTATAGCTTCCACCTCCCCAGAACTGGTCCTATATTCTGGTCACATGTGTCAGGTCAGTTTTGAGATCCTACCACCGGATCATAACAGTATACCAACCTTATAGTTCCTCTTGTGCTGTTAACCAACTGATGCGGAGAGAGGTTTTTTTATTGAAGGTTTCCTGTACTTGAAGGGCGAATCTCCTCTCTCCTTGGTGCTGTTTTACTGCACTGCCTGAGCTTCTCGTCACGTGTTGCTGCACTGCCGGAGCTTCTCGTCACTTGTTGCTGCACCGCCGGAGCTTCTCGTCATGTGTTGCTGCACCGCCGGAGCTTCTCGTCATGTGTTGCTGCACCGCCGGAGCTTCTCGTCATGTGTTGCTGCACTGCCAGAGCTTCTCGTCATGTGTTGCTGCACTGCCGGAGCTTCTCGTCGTGTGTTGCACCGCCGGAGCTTCTCGTCATGTGTTGCTGCACTGCCAGAGCTTCTCGTCATGTGTTGCTGCACTGCCGGAGCTTCTCGTCGTGTGTTGCTGCACCGCCGGAGCTTCTCGTCATGTGTTGCTGCACTGCCGGAGCTTCTCATCATGTGTTGCTGCACCGCCGGAGCTTCTCGTCATGTGTTGCTGCACCGCCGGTGTTTCTGGTGATATAATCATGTAAATGTAGTCTTAAATTTATGAGACTTGATACTAAAGCATTCTACGGTCAGTGTGCTGAACTAAAAATATAGCTGCCTGAATGTCAGCTGAACAAGAAATTGACTAAAGCCCCCATACACTATAGACAGCTGTGCAGTCTTTTGGCCAGAAGCTATCTTTTCCTGCTCTCCCATATTCAGGTTTGCTCACTCTGCCGATTGTTCTACATGAGAGCCGCTGTTCAACATCTCTGGCTTATTACTTGGAGAACAAAAAGTCTGAAATCGGACAAGCTGGATTCTTATCTAAACTGACAATCATCAGTCAGAGCCACCCATATTCATTGGACTGTCAGCAGAACCTGTTGATGTCGTCAGGTTTGGCCAAATTTAGTCTAATGCATATGGGGGTCTTAACTACTATCTGAAGGGTATGGGCACTGTCAGAGTGTGTGCACGACTTCTTTTAGACTTCTGCGCATTTTGTGGAGTTTCTCAGACTGAAGACATTTCAAGACACATTATCATCATTTTGTCCTGTAACTTTTTTTTATTTTTGCTTCTTTTTGGAAGTCTTTTCCAACATCTTTTAACCATCAGTTTGTTTATTTTTTTAACTGGACTGGTCACTTCTCTAACCCCTTTCTGACATCGGACATAATGATACGTCAATGTGACCTGGGTCAATTTGACCATGGATGGATCATGACGTTATCGCAATCGCCCACGGGGGCGGGGGGGAGCCCACTGCGTGGGTGATTGCCGCCGGGTGTCAGCTGATTCTGACAGCTGACACCCGGCACTGGGTGCCAGGAGTGGTCACAAACCGCTCCAAGCACCTTAACCCCCATAAATAACGCTATTGAACAAGATTGCATCATTCTGGAAGCCGAGATAGGGCTGACAGCCCTTCTGCCTTTGGATCGGAAATCCTGCGGCGTGACGTGGGGTCCCAATCATTGCCATGGTGACCTGATGTCGTCATGACTGCATCCGGGTCACCAGAGCTAGGAATCTTGTTGATCATGCAAAGTGGATGATCAGCAAGTCTCCCTGTCAGTGCAGCGCTGACAGTTTCCATAGCATGCAGATGCTGCTTCATCTATATGCTATAGAAGCGATCAGCCTGCAAAAAATGATTGTCCCATAGTGGGACAAAGTAAAAAAAGAAAATGAGAAAAAAGTTTAAAAAAAAATTAAAAAAATGTAAAAATATTTTTTTTAAATAATCATAAAAAATCAATATATATTCTATCACTAAATATATATTTGAATGAAAAAAATATAAACAATAAAAGTACACATATTTGGTACAGTCGTGTCCACAGCGACGCGACCTATAAAACTGTCCCACCAGTTAACCCCTTTAGTGAACACAATAAAAAATAAATAAAAAAACAAGGCAAAAAGCAACGCTTTATCATCATCACCGCCAAATAAAAAGTGGAATAACACACGATCAAAAAGACGGATATAAATGATTATGGTACCGCTGAAAACATCATCTTGTCTGGCAAAAAATAAGCCGCCATACAGCTTCAGCGGAAAAATTAAAATAGTTATAGCTCTCAGAAAAATCGATGCAAAAATAATTATTTTTTCTATAAAATAGTTTTTATTGTATAAAAGCGCAAAAGCATAAAAAAATGAGATATTGCTGCAATCGTACTGACCCGAAAAATATAACTGCCTTATCAATTTTACCACACGCGGAACGGTATAAACGCCACTCCCAAAAGAAATTCATGAATTGCTGGTTTTTGTTCATTCTGCCTCCTAAAAATCGGAATAGAAAGAGATCAGAAATGTCATGTGCCCGAACATGGTACAAGTAAAAACAACAACTCGTCCCGCAAAAGACAAGACCTCACATGACTCTGTGGAGCAAAATATGGAAAAATTATAGCTCTCAAAATATGGTGATGCAAAAACTAGTTTTCGCAATAAAAAGCGTCTTTTAGCATGTGACAGCTGCCAAACATAAAAACCCGCTATGAGGCCTCTTTCACACGTCCTGATTAGTGGTGGGCGAGCACTAAAATGCTTGGGTGCTCGTTGCTCATAGGTCAATGCTGTCAGTTTCACTCCATTTTTACAGGTGCACCCAAAAACGAAATCAAAACGGATTTTGCTGGGAAATATGTTAAGGCACATCCTTTCCAGGGTAATAACTTGTATATAAGGCAAAATAATTAACCCCAACAAAAATGCTTCTCCACCACTTGGGCTTAGTTCACACCCAGCATTTTTTATGCGTTTTTCAACTTTACCATTGCTTTCAACCAATACAAATGCATTCACTGGGAAATGTCATTGTAACATGTAGCAGCCCTAGCTGGACATGTGGTGTGTGACACATAAGCAGACCCATCTTATTTCACTTACGAAGGAGGGACTCTTAAAGTCACAAACCCTATTTTTAGAGGGGCATCAGGCGGCATTAATATTCTTAAAGGGCCATTATTAAACTGTTAATGCCTATGCAGTGAGTGGCTGGGCTGCCAAAAATTAGGACGCACCCCAAAGCCCCTTTCATGAGACGCACAGGAGGGCTTCCTGAAAACATGTTGCATTGAATGCAAGGCCTGGCCTGCTATAAAGTCATATGCAACCCAATAAGCCTTTCAGCAGACGAACTTGAGGGCCACATGACAAAATTGTTCCCATCAGAAGAAAGTGTGTCTCCCATACTGTTGGCTTTTGCATTGAATGCAAGGCCTGCCCTGCACCAAAGTAACAGGCACCCCAATACCCCTTGGAACAGACTTCCTGGATGGCCACATGAAACCAAAGTTACCATTATTTTTCATTTGTAGCTGCCATACTGTTAGGCAAAGCATTGAATGCAAGGGCCACCATGACCCAAATGTGGATGCAACCCAATCCCCCCTTGGAAGAAATGCGGAGGAGGGCCTCATAAAAAAAACTGTCCCATTACAAAGGAGTGGGTGTCCTATACTTGGAATGCCTATGGGTTGACAAACCTTTCCCCCTGGGGGGTATACATCAACATAGTGTGTAAAGTTTGTTTTTTTGTTTTTTTTACAGGCATTATAAACACCCTTGAAAACAATAACGTTTCCTACACAGTTGCTGCTGGGACGGTGCAGGCTTTTCGCAAAAATATGGTCAGTTAGTCGTTGGATGAAGTGATTGGGAAAAGGGACATGGTGATGGCAGGAATGGTAACGTACAGGATTAATAACAGTGGTGGCTATTGGAGGTATGAGATCCAGGATCCAGCCTACAATGATTAGTCGTTTACCCACCACCAATTACCAGAATGCGTTTCATGGACGTCAGAAGATGGGTGTAACTGAGGAGCGTCTGAAGCTCGGCATAAAAGATAGCCGTAAGAAATGTGTTGCCAAAGACGCACGTGTCAGTATAAAGGGCAAAGTGTGACATGCTCGTGAGATGCTGAATTCTAGAAAGCAGATCAGTGTGTGAGGAAAAACAAACTGATGGATGTTCAGGAAAAAATATGTTTAAATAGGAGTGCAACGGCTGTAATTATCAAGACATCGTGGCGCAAGGTTCTTCATCTTCTTCGCCCATATATATTACCAAGAATATCCAAATGTCACAGCCGAAAACTATTGGTTCCGGAGTAACGAACACTGTTAAAGGAGTGCCAATAAAGATAGTTAACCATGAACCTGGGAAACATATTTCTTCTTTACAAGATATGGACAATGATGGCATTGATGTTGACTTGGAACTTTACCACATCCCCACCAAGAAGATGAAGATCACAGCTTCAAAACGTGCCAAAAAGGCCGTGAATGTCTGGAAATGAATTTACTCTTGGACAAACTTTCCCTCTTACTAAAGTGGTACTGAATGATGCATACACAGCTCTCATGTCTACTCAGCGTGAGATGGTTGAAAGATGATGTATTCCATTTTGTCCATGTCCACTTTTTGAAAGCGAGCAGAAAAGAAGTATGAAATAGTGGTCAGACTTGTGATTTTGGTCAGTAAGGAGGTGATGTCAGGTACAGATAAGTAGATCTGTGTTTCATCAGTGTACTGATGATATTGCAAACCGTGCCATGAGCTGTCCCAGGCTGAAGGTGTAGATGGAGAAGAGTAGGGGTCCTAGAACTGAGCCTTGGGGAACCCTGAAAGACAGAGGTTGAGATGAGGAGGTGATGTGGGAGAGGGAGACACTGAATGTCCCCGTACGAGTCTGGTTGTTTTTTAAAGACTCTGCCGATAACCCCAAAAAGGCCATTTGCACCACTGGGAATGCCTGCATCAGCAGGGGTAGCAAAACTACAGCCTGACCACCTCCAGCATGATCGGGCACATGGCAGCAAAGCACACGACTTTGTAGGCGAACAACAGGCTCCAGGAACAGTGTCTGCGGGTGATACCACTGCTTCCGCTGTTGTGCGTGCAAAGCAATCCCCTGTCCATGGTGCATGTGAAGATAACTGCTCTGCATCTGTCATTGCACACAAACTCAACTACTACCATCAAGAAACACATCCACGTTCTTGTCCTTGCACAGCATTCAGTTGTCCATACCACAGTCCTTTGAACGCAAGCGGAAATATGCAGCCCGCGCACCACAGGCCACACTACTAAATTCACACACTTCTTGTCTGCTGGTGCTCCAAATGTTGCCTCTTAGGCTCGTGGAGGCAGAAGCTTTCTGCAACATGATTTCATCGGCCGTCACAAGGTACTCTGTCCCCGGCCACCACTATTTCTCCAGGTGTGCCGTCCCGGCATTACACAAGCACGTATTCCAATACATTACCCGGGCACCCAGCCATGCTGTTACTGGGAAAGTCCACCTAACCACAGACACGTTGACAAGTGATTGTGGGCATGAATGGTACATCTTGCTGACGGCACACTGGGTTAACATAATGGATGCTGGGACCCAATGGGACCTTGAGATGAAACACGTCCTCCCGACGACCAGGATTGCGGGCCCTACATCAATGAGGCGTGCCCACAGTCTACAGATCCTGCACCTCCTCTTCAGCCTCCATGTCCGAAATGAACACATCAGTCATAAGCTAGAAGCACTGCAGCACTGCCTCAGCCACGCGGCAACAGGCTGTGCTGAAGGTAATAAGCTTAGGTGACAGACCACACAATACTGTAGAGTTGTGGACAGCTCTGAAAGAGCAGGCAAATCTGTGGCTGACACCGCTGAACCAACAGCCAGGCATGGTCGTGTGTGACAAATGATGGCGGCTCTGAGGCAAGCTCACAAATGTACCATGCCTGGCCCATATGCTTTACCTCATTGTTCTATGTTTTCTGAAAAGCGATCCAGATCTGCTTGAGAAAGTATGCTTCCCTGCGTGCCCATTTTAGAAAATCAGCTAGAGCTTCATCAACCGTTGCCGTGCTTCAGCAGCTTTTGCAGCTTCTGGCTTACCGACTGGTGTGTGATGTCTCCACACATTGGAACTCTACACTGCAGATGTTGGAAAGGATTTGTGAGCAGAAGAAGACAGTTGGTGACTACCAGCATCAACAAGGCCGTCGGTATTCAGTTCTGACTTCACACATAAGATCTCAGGAGTGGACATGGATGTCAGACATATGTACCATCCTCCAAAACTTTGAGGAATCCACGAAGATGGTGATCGGCAATTATGCCATAATTAGCATCACCATCCTGCTTCTCTGTGTTCTAATAATAATATCTATAGTTATTTATATAGCACCAACATATTTACAGTTTACCAGTTTCAAACACAACAGTCCTAAGTAACAACGATAACAATGCAATAATTAAACCAAAATAAATCAATCTTGCTCGTGACCATACCATACCTGTCTGTCTTTCTGTCCCACGCCGTAATCCATGTCTGGGGGATAATTAGTTTTCAACATGGACGGTGTCAAGATGCGTCTGTCCAGGCTGAGAACCACTGGTGAATGAGCTGCTGGTGACATCATAGAGGTTAACTCTGCTCTCTGGGCTCCGTTCCCAGCCGGGCTGAGCTGCAGTGAGATTTCACCTTGTCTGGACAGCTGCGGGCTGCTATTTTTAGGCTCGGGGGGGGGGGGGGGGGTCAATATTCATGGCGCCTTACCAGCCCGAGAATACCAGCCCCCAGCTGTGACCTTTAGCAAGGCTGGTTGTCAAAATTGTGGGGGACCCCAAACCATTTTTTAATTATTTATTTAAATAATTTAAAAAAAAACAGCTTGAAGACCCCTCTATTCTTGCCTTGCTGAAGATGACAGCAGAGGTTTGCTGCCCCCAGCTATGAGTTTTGCATGGCTGGTTATAGAATATACAGGGGAACCCACTCTGTTTTTGTCATTTATTTATAGTGCAGGTGGTGGCTGATGAATTCCCCCATCAGTCGCTCCTGCTGTCACTGTTATTAGCAGGAGTAGGCGGATGGGAGTAATAGTCCCATCAGCCTCCATCTGCTGTCTCTTTTATCACTTAAATATAACTCTCATCATTCTAGAATGATGAGAGCCGTGTTCAGAACCCAGCATCGGAGAACAGCGCTTACTGTAACGCTTCTTCCCATGTGCAGATGTGTGTCAGGTTTAGGTAATGATATGCTCGTGCTCCATCTGTGGGCAGGGCTTCACGTGGTGCTCTGATTAGGTCCCTGATCCCTCACTGACCTGCCCCCTAGTTTTCATGATGAATATCTATGTATTACAAAAAAAAAGAACCCTTCTGGCAAATGCCAGCCGTGGTCCCTGCGCTGAAGTATAATTGCGTCTTCCCGCAGGAGGGAATTTTTTTATTTTGTGCAGTATGTACAGATGTTCATTATGTAAACTAGGGGGCGGGTCAGTGAGGGATCATTGACCTATCAGCTGGCTGCATTATGAATACCTAATCAGAGCACCACATGAAGCCCCCCCACAGACTACCCACAGGCCCGCCACAGCGCCGCCCACATGCTACCCACAGACCCCCATCGATCACCATAGCACCACATGCTGCCTCGCCCACATGCTGACACAGGCCGCCCCGGAGCACAAGAATATCATTAACTGAAAATAAAGATTACATAAGAACCACAAGACAGATTTCATCACCGGGTAGCATTGTAATCAGTATAACGGCGCTGACTGACACTGTCTGTAGGTTACTTTGCACAATCCTGCTGACGGGTTCCCTTTAACCTGCTCCATGTCTTAGGAAACCTGAAGTGGTTAAAAAAAACCCTCAAAGGATTGAACAAATGAACAGCCAGTTGTCTTTATAGTGCATTTCATGAGTTCATTTTTTTCAGCATATATTTAGCACTTTTTTTGGCGGGTAACAGAGCAAATCTGACAGAAAAAGAGCACTGTGTGCACGTACCCTTAGTCTGACTGATAAGTAGGGGGTGTGACCACTTGGAAAGTGCCTAGGGCCAAATACGGCACTGGTGTGGGGGCACTATTAATGGAGAAGGGCATTACTATGAGGACGACTATGTTGGGGCCATTAGTGATATAGGTGACTTTACAAAATCAGGACTTCTGTGTGGGGGCAATTAATATGAATTAATATGAGGACTACTGGGTAAGGGCACTGACTGGAGGTGTGAAATAATATGAGGACTACTGGATAAGGGCACTGAGTGGAGGTGGGAATTAATATGAGGACTACTGGATAAGGGCACTGAGTGGAGGTGGGAATTAATATGAGGACTACTGGGTAAGGGCACTGAGTGGAGGTAGGAATTAATATGGGGACTACTTGGTAAGGGCACTGAGTGGAGGTGAGAATTAATATGAGGACTACTGGATAAGGGCACTGAGTGGAAGTGGGAATTAATATGAGGACTACTGGGTAAGGGCACTGAGTGGAGGTGAGAATATGAGGACTACTGGGTAAGGGCACTGAGTGGAGGTAAGAATATGAGGACTACTGTGTAAGGGCACTGAGTGGAGGTGAGAATTAATATGAGGACTGTTGTGAATTCCGTTCTCGGACTCCCTCCTGTGGTCATGAATGGTACTTTGGTTAGTTCTGCTCTTGGACTCCCTCTGGTGGCTTCGAGCGGAACTGCTGGTTACTGAGGTTGGCTTTATCAGCTGCCCTCGTTTATTGCTATGTTGGCTTCCCTATTTAACTCCACTCAGATCGTTACTTCATGCCAGCTGTCAATGTTCCAGTATTGGTTCAGATCTCTCTTGGACTTCTCTGAGGACCTGTCTACTCCAGCAGAAGCTAAGTCTTTGCTAGTTCATTTGTTGTTACTGCTTCCTGAATATATTTCTTAGTACTGCTATATTCTAGTCCAGCTTGCTATCATGATATTCCCTTGCTAGCTGGAAGCTCTGGGGGTGCAGAGTGGCACCTCCACACCGTGAGTCGGTGTGGGGAGACTTTTTGCTTACTCTGCGTGGCTTTTTGTAGTTTTTTGTGCTGACCGCATAGATCCCTTTTCTTTCCTCTGACTATTTAGTTAAATCTGGCCTCCTTTGCTAAAACCTGTTTCATTCCTGTGTTTGTGACTTTCCTCTTATCTCACAGTCAATATATGTGGGGGGCTGCCTTTACCTTTGGGGAATTTCTCTGAGGCAAGGTAAGGCTTCTATTTCTATCTTTAGGGGTAGTTAGCTCTTAGGCTGTGAAGAGGTTTCTAGGGAGAGTTAGGTACGCTCCACGGCTATTTCTAGTGTGTGTGATAGGAGTAGGGTTTGCGGTCAGCAGAGTTCCCACTTCCCCAGAGCTAGTTCCAATTTTGAGTTTACTCATCAGGTCATTCTGGGTGCTCCTAACCACCAGGTCCATAACAGTACAGCTGGCCCACAAAATGTTAATGCATCTCAAAAGAGGGATAAGAGAAGTTCTGAACCCATTTTTTTTTCTTTGCAGTGTGTTTTGTCTCTCTTGTCTCCCCTTAACCTCTGGGTGGTTCAGGACTCAGGTGTAGATATGGATATTCAAGGTCTGTCCTCTTGTATGGATCAACTCACTGCAAGGGTACAACGCATTCAAGATTATGTAGTTCAGAATCCGATGTTAGAGCCAAGAATTCCAATTCCTGATTTGTTTTCTGGGGATAGATCTAAGTTTCTGAATTTCAAAAATAATTGTAAACTGTTTCTTGCTTTGAAACCCCGCTCCTCTGGTGTCCCCATTCAGCAAGTAAAAATTATTATTTCTTTAATGCGTGGCGACCCTCAAGACTGGGCATTCTCCCTTGCGCCAGGAGATCCTGCATTGCTTAATGTAAATGCGTTTTTTCTGGCGCTTGGATTGCTTTATGACGAACCGAATTCAGTGGATCAGGCAGAGAAAATCTTGCTAGCTTTGTGTCAGGGTCAGGATGAAGCGGAGGTATATTGTCAGAAGTTTAGAAAATGGTCTGTGCTTACTCAATGGAATGAGTGTGCCCTGGCAGCAATTTTTAGAAAGGGTCTTTCTGAAGCCCTTAAGGATGTTATGGTGGGGTTCCCCACGCCTGCTGGTCTGAATGAATCAATGTCCTTGGCCATTCAAATTGATCGGCGTTTGCGTGAGCGCAAGCTTGTGCACCATTTGGCGGTGTCCTCTGAGCAGAGGCCTGAGCTTATGCAATGTGATAGAACTTTGACCAGAACTGAACGGCAAGAACACAGACATCAGAAGGGGCTGTGTTTTTACTGTGGTGACCCCACTCATGCTATCTCTGATTGTCCTAAGCGCACTAAGCGGTTCGCTAGGTCTGTCACCATTGGTACTGTACAGCCTAAGTTTCTTTTGTCTGTTACTCTGATTTGCTCTTTGTCATCCTACTCGGTTATGGCATTTGTAGATTGACGGTGCCCTGAATTTGATGGACTTGGAGTTTGCCAAGCGCTGTGGTTTTTTCTTGGAGCCTTTGCAATATCCTATTCCATTAAGGGGAATTGATGCCACGCTGTTGGCCAAGAATAAACCTCAGTACTGGACTCAGTTGACCATGTGCATGGCTCCTGCATATCAGGAAGATATTCGCTTTTTGGTGTTGCATAATTTGCATGATGTGGTCGTGTTGGGTTTGCCATGGCTACAGGTTCATAATCCAGTATTGGATTGGAAATCAATGTCTGTGTCCAGTTGGGGTTGTCAAGGGGTACATGGCGATGTTCCGTTGGTGTCAATTTCTTCTTCCACTCCTTCTGAAGTCCCTGAGTTTCTGTCGGATTACCAGGATGTATTTGATGAGCCCAAATCCAGTGTCCTACCCCCTCATAGGGATTGTGATTGTGCTATAAATTTGATTCCTGGTAGTAAGTTTCCTAAGGGCCGACTTTTCAATTTATCTGTGCCAGAGCACGCCGCTATGCGGAGTTATAAAAAGGAGTCCTTGGAGAAAGGGCATATTCGCCCGTCTTCATCACCGTTGGGAGCAGGGTTCTTTTTTGTGGCCAAGAAGGATGGTTCTCTGAGACCCTGTATAGATTACCGCCTTCTCAATAAAATCACGGTCAAATTTCAGTACCCTTTGCCTCTGCTGTCTGATTTGTTTGCTCGGATTAAGGGGGCTAGTTGGTTCACCAAGATAGATCTTCGAGGGGCGTATAACCTTGTGCGTATTAAACAGCGATGAATGGAAAACAGCATTTAATATGCCCGAGGGCCATTTTGAGTACCTGGTAATGCCATTCGGGCTTTCAAATGCTCCATCTGTGTTTCAGTCCTTTATGCATGACATCTTCCGAAAGTATCTGGATAGATTCATGATTGTATATTTGGATGATATTTTGGTCTTTTCGGATGATTGGGAGTCTCATGTGAAACAGGTCAGAATGGTATTCCAGGTCCTTCGTGGTAATTCCTTGTTTGTGAAGGGGTCTAAATGTCTCTTCGGAGTTCAGAAGGTTTCCTTTTTGGGCTTCATTTTTTCCCCTTCCACTATCGAGATGGATCCTGTCAAAGTTCAGGCCATTTATGATTGGACTCAACCTACATCTGTGAAGAGCCTCCAGAAATTCCTGGGCTTTGCTAATTTTTACCGTCGCTTCATCGCTAATTTTTCTAGTGTGGTTAAAGCTTTGACTGATTTGACAAAGAAAGGTGCTGATGTGGTGAATTGGTCTTCTGCGGCCGTTGAGGCTTTTCAGGAGCTGAAACGTCGTTTTTCTTCGGCCCTTGTGTTGCGTCAGCCAGATGTTTCGCTCCCTTTTCAGGTCGAGGTTGATGCTTCTGAGATTGGAGCAGGGGCTGTTTTGTCTCAAAGAAGTTCTGATGGCTCTGTGATGAAGCCATGTGCCTTTTCTAGAAAGTTTTCGCCTGCTGAGCGTAATTATGATGTTGGCAATCGGGAGCTGCTAGCTATGAAGTGGGCATTCGAGGAGTGGCGACATTGGCTTGAGGGAGCCAAGCACCGCATGGTGGTCTTGACGGATCACAAAAATCTGACTTATCTCGAGTCTGCCAAGCGGTTGAATCCTAGACAGGCTCGATGGTCGCTGTTTTTCTCCCGTTTTGATTTTTTGGTCTCATACCTTCCAGGTTCTAAGAATGTGAAGGCGGATGCCGTTTCTAGGAGTTTTGTGCCTGATTCTCCGGGAGTCCCAGGGCCGGCTGGTATTCTCAAAGAGGGGGTAATTCTGTCTGCCATCTCCCCTGATTTGCGGTGGGTGCTGCAGGAGTTTCAGGCTGATAGACCTGACCGTTGTCCAGCGGAGAAACTGTTTGTCCCTGATAGGTGGACTAGCAGAGTTATTTCTGAGGTTCATTGTTCGGTGTTGGCCGGTCATCCTGGGATTTTTGGTACCAGAGATTTGGTGGCTAGGTCCTTTTGGTGGCCTTCCTTGTCACGGGATGTGCGTTCTTTTGTCCTGTGGGACTTGTGCTCGGGCTAAGCCCTGCTGTTCTCGTGCCAGTGGGTTGCTTTTGCCCTTGCCAGTCCCGAAAAGGCCTTGGACGCATGTTTCCATGGATTTTATTTCAGATCTTCCTGTCTCTCAAAGGATGTCTGTCATCTGGGTGGTTTGTGATCGCTTTTCTAAGATGGTCCATTTGGTACCCTTGCCTAAATTACCTTCCTCCTCCGATTTGGTATCATTATTTTTTCAACATGTGGTTCGTTTGCATGGCATTCCGGAGAACATTGTGTCGGACAGAGGTTCCCAGTTTGTCTCTAGGTTTTGGCGGTCTTTTTGTGCTAAGATGGGCATTGATTTGTCTTTTTCTTCGGCTTTCCATCCTCAAACAAATGGCCAAACCGAACGAACCAACCAGACTTTGGAAACCTATCTGAGATGCTTTGTTTCTGCTGACCAGGATGATTGGGTGACCTTCTTGCCATTGGCTGAGTTCGCCCTTAATAATCGGGCTAGTTCTGCTACCTTGGTTTTGCCTTTTTTTTGCAATTCTGGTTTTCATCCTCATTTTTCTTCAGGGCAGGTTGAGCCTTCTGACTGTCCTGGTGTGGATTCTGTGGTGGACAGGTTGCAGCAAATTTGGACTCACGTAGTGGACAATCTGACATCTCAGGAGAAGGCTCAACGTTTCGCTAACCGCCGTCGTCGTGTTGGTCCCCGACTTCGTGTTGGGGATTTGGTTTGGTTGTCTTCTCGTTATGTTCCTATGAAGGTTTCTTCTCCTAAGTTTAAGCCTTGTTTTATTGGTCCTTATAAGATTTCTGAAATTCTCAACCCTGTGTCATTTCGTTTGGTCCTTCCAGCTTCTTTTGCCATCCATAATGTGTTCCATAGGTCGTTGTTGTGGAGGTACGTGGCGCCTATGGTTCCCTCCGTTGATCCTCCGTCTCCGGTGTTGGTTGAGGGGGAGTTGGAGTATGTGGTGGAAAAAATTTTGGATTCTCGTATTTCGAGACGGAAGCTTCAGTACCTGGTTAAGTGGAAGGGCTATGGTCAGGAGGACAATTCCTGGGTTGTTGCCTCCGATGTCCATGCTGCCGATTTAGTTCGTGCCTTTCATTTGGCTCGTCCTGATCAGCCTGGGGGCCCTGGTGAGGGTTCGGTGACCCCTCCTCAAGGGGGGGTACTGTTGTGAATTCCGTTCTCGGACTCCCTCCTGTGGTCAAGAATGGTACTTTGGTTAGTTCTGCTCTTGGACTCCCTCTGGTGGCTTCGAGCGGAACTGCTGGTTACTGAGGTTGGCTTTATCAGCTGCCCTCGTTTATTGCTATGTTGGCTTTACTATTTAACTCCACTCAGATCGTTACTTCATGCCAGCTGTCAATGTTTCAGTATTGGTTCAGATCTCTCTTGGACTTCTCTGAGGACCTGTCTACTCCAGCAGAAGCTAAGTCTTTGCTAGTTCATTTGTTGTTACTGCTTCCTGAATATATTTCTTAGTACTGCTATATTCTAGTCCAGCTTGCTATCATGATATTCCCTTGCTAGCTGGAAGCTCTGGGGGTGCAGAGTGGCACCTCCACACCGTGAGTCGGTGTGGGGAGACTTTTTGCTTACTCTGCGTGGCTTTTTGTAGTTTTTTGTGCTGACCGCATAGATCCCTTTTCTTTCCTCTGACTATTTAGTTAAATCTGGCCTCCTTTGCTAAAACCTGTTTCATTCCTGTGTTTGTGACTTTCCTCTTAACTCACAGTCAATATATGTGGGGGGCTGCCTTTACCTTTGGGGAATTTCTCTGAGGCAAGGTAAGGCTTCTATTTCTATCTTTAGGGGTAGTTAGCTCTTAGGCTGTGAAGAGGCGTCTAGGGAGAGTTAGGTACGCTCCACGGCTATTTCTAGTGTGTGTGATAGGAGTAGGGTTTGCGGTCAGCAGAGTTCCCACTTCCCCAGAGCTAGTTCCGATTTTGAGTTTATTCATCAGGTCATTCCGGGTGCTCCTAACCACCAGGTCCATAACAGAGGACTACTGGGAAAGGACACTGAATGGAGGTGAGAATTAATATGAGGACTACTGGGTAAGGGCATTGAGTGGAGGTGGGAATTAACATGAGGACTACTGGGTAAGGGCACTGAGTGGAGGTGAGAATTAATGAGGACTACTGGGAAAAGAGACTGAGTGTAGATGGGAATTAATATGAGTACAACTGAGAAATGGCACTGAGTGGAGGTGGGAATTAATTTCAGGACTACTGGGTAAGGGCACTGAGTGGAGTTGGGAATTAATGAGGACTACTGGGTAAGGGCACTGAGTGGAGGTGGGAATTAATATGAGGACTACTGGGTAAGGGCACTGAGTGGAGGTGGGAATTTATGAGGAATACTGGGTAAGGGCACTGAGTGGAGGTGGGAATTAATATGAGGACTACTGGGTAAGGGCACTGAGTGGAGGTGGGAATTAATATGAGGACTACTGGGTAAGGGCACTGAGTGGAAGTGGGAATTAATATCAGGACTACTGGGTAAGGGCACTGAGTGGAGGTGAGAATTAATATGAGGACTACTGGGTAAGGGCACTGAGTGGAGGTGGGAATTAATGAGGACTACTTGGAAAGGACACCGAATGGAGGTGAGAATGAATATGAGGTCTACTGGGTAAGGGCATTGAGTGGAGATGGGAATGTTGTGAATTTGCTTTTTGCTCCCTCTAGTGGTTACTAGTTTTTTGACTCTGGTTTTTCTGTCATTCCTTTTATCCGCACCTGGGTCGTTAGTTAGGGGTGTTGCTATATAAGCTCCCTGGACCTTCAGTTCTATGCCTGGCAACGTAGTTATCAGAGCTAGTCTGCTGTGCTCTTGTCTACTGATCCTGGTTCCAGTTATATCAGCTAAGTCTGCCTTTTGCTTTTTGCTATTTGTTTTGTTTTTGTATTTTTGTCCAGCTTGTTCCAAATCTATATCCTGACCTTTGCTGGAAGCTCTAGGGGGCTGGTGTTCTCCCCCCGGACCGTTAGACGGTTCGGGGGTTCTTGAATTTCCAGTGTGGATTTTGATAGGGTTTTTGTTGACCATATAAGTTACCTTTCTTTATTCTGCTATCAGTAAGCGGGCCTCTCTGTGCTAAACCTGGTTCATTTCTGTGTTTGTCATTTCCTCTTACCTAACCGTCATTATTTGTGGGGGGCTTCTATCCAGCTTTGGGGTCCCCTTCTCTGGAGGCAAGAAAGGTCTTTGTTTTCCTCTACTAGGGGTAGCTAGATTCTCCGGCTGGCGCGTGTCATCTAGAATCAACGTAGGAATGATCCCCGGCTACTTCTAGTGTTGGCGTTAGGAGTAGATATATGGTCAACCCAGTTACCACTGCCCTATGAGCTGGATTTTTGTATTCTGTAGACTTCCACGTTCCTCTGAGACCCTCGCCATTGGGGTCATAACAGTTTGCCAGGCCAGTATTAAATGTTTAATGCATTGCAGAAGAGGGATTATAAGAAAGAAGATTCTGAGTTTTTTTTTTTTTTTTTTCTCTTCTTCCCCTTTACCTCAGAGTGGCTATGCTTGCTGCAGACATGAATGTCCAGACCTTGATTACAAGTGTGGACCAGCTGGCTACTCGTGTGCAGGGCATACAAGACTATGTTATCAGAAATCCTAGGTCAGAACCTAAAATACCGATTCCTGAACTGTTTTCCGGAGACAGGTTTAAGTTTAGGAATTTCGTGAATAATTGTAAATTGTTTTTGTCCCTGAGACCCTGTTCATCTGGAGATTCTGCTCAGCAAGTAAAGATTGTTATTTCGTTCTTACGGGGCGACCCTCAGGATTGGGCTTTTTCGCTGGCGCCAGGAGATCCGGCATTGGCTGATCTTGATGCGTTTTTTCTGGCGCTCGATTTACTTTATGAGGAACCCAATCTTGAGATTCAGGCAGAAAAGGCCTTGCTGGCTATGTCTCAGGGGCAGGACGAGGCTGAAGTGTATTGCCAAAAATTTCGGAAATGGTCCGTGCTGACACATTGGAACGAGTGTGCACTGGCCGCTAATTTTAGAAATGGCCTTTCTGAAGCCATTAAGAATGTTATGGTGGGTTTTCCCATTCCCACAGGTCTGAATGATACCATGTCCCTGGCTATTCAAATTGACCGGCGGTTGCGGGAGCGCAAAACCGCAAATTTCCTCATGTTGTTGTCTGAACAGACACCTGATGTGATGCAATGTGATAGAAAAACCGCAAATTCCCTCATGGTGTTGTCTGAACAGACACCTGATTTAATGCAATGTGATAGAATCCTGACTAGAAATGAGCGGAAAATTCATAGACGCCGGAATGGCTTGTGCTACTACTGTGGTGATTCTACACATGTTATCTCAGCATGCTCTAAACGTATAGCTAAGGTTGTTAGTCCTGTCACCGTTGGTAATTTGCAACCTAAATTTATTCTGTCTGTAACTTTGATTTGCTCACTGTCATCTTATCCTGTCATGGCGTTTGTAGATTCAGGTGCTGCCCTGAGTCTCATGGATCTCTCATTTGCTAAGCACTGTGGTTTTACTCTTGAACCATTAGAAAATCCTATTCCTCTTAGGGGTATTGATGCTACACCATTGGCAGCAAATAAACCGCAGTATTGGACACAGGTTACCATGTGCATGACTCCTGAACACCGCGAGGTGATACGTTTCCTGGTTTTACATAAAATGCATGATTTGGTTGTTTTAGGGCTGCCATGCTTACAGACCCATAATCCAGTCCTGGACTGGAAGGCTATGTCAGTCTCAAGTTGGGGCTGTCGTGGTATTCATGGGGATTCCCTGCCTGTGTCTATTGCTTCTTCTACGCCTTCGGAAGTTCCGGAGTATTTGTCTGATTATCAGGATGTCTTCAGTGAGTCTGAGTCCAGTGCACTGCCTCCTCATAGGGACTGTGACTGTGCTATAGATTTGATCCCAGGCAGTAAATTTCCTAAGGGAAGACTGTTTAATCTGTCGGTACCTGAACATACCGCTATGCGTTCATATATCAAGGAGTCTCTGGAGAAAGGACATATTCGTCCGTCTTCTTCCCCTCTTGGTGCGGGATTCTTTTTTGTGGCAAAAAAGGACGGATCTTTGAGACCTTGTATTGATTATCGGCTTTTAAATAAGATCACTGTCAAATTTCAGTATCCTTTACCGCTGTTGTCTGACTTGTTTGCCCGGATTAAGGGTGCCAAGTGGTTCACCAAGATAGACCTTCGTGGTGCGTACAACCTTGTGCGCATTAAGCAAGGTGATGAATGGAAAACCGCATTCAATACGCCCGAAGGTCATTTTGAGTACTTGGTGATGCCTTTTGGGCTCTCCAATGCGCCTTCAGTTTTTCAGTCCTTTATGCATGACATTTTCCGGAAGTATCTGGATAAATTTTTGATTGTTTATCTGGATGATATTTTGGTTTTTTCTGATAATTGGGATTCGCATGTGGAGCAGGTCAGGTTGGTCTTTAAAATTTTGCGTGAAAATTCTTTGTTTGTCAAGGGCTCAAAGTGTCTCTTTGGTGTACAGAAGGTTCCCTTTTTGGGGTTCATTTTTTCCCCTTCTGCTGTGGAGATGGACCCAGTCAAGGTCCGAGCTATTCTTGATTGGACTCAGCCCTCGTCAGTTAAGAGTCTTCAGAAGTTCTTGGGCTTCGCTAACTTCTACCGTCGTTTTATCGCTAATTTTTCTAGCATTGTGAAACCTTTGACGGATATGACCAAGAAGGGCTCCGATGTAGCTAACTGGGCTCCTGCTGCCGTGGAGGCTTTCCAGGAGTTGAAACGCCGGTTTACTTCGGCGCCGGTTTTGTGCCAGCCTGACGTCTCACTTCCCTTTCAGGTTGAGGTGGATGCTTCGGAGATTGGGGCAGGGGCCGTTTTGTCGCAGAGAGGCCCTGGTTGCTCTGTTATGAAACCTTGTGCCTTTTTCTCTAGGAAGTTTTCGCCTGCCGAGCGAAATTATGATGTGGGCAATCGGGAGTTGTTGGCCATGAAATGGGCATTTGAGGAGTGGCGTCATTGGCTCGAGGGTGCTAAGCATCGTGTGGTGGTCTTGACTGATCACAAAAATCTGATGTATCTCGAGTCTGCTAAACGCCTTAATCCGAGACAGGCCCGCTGGTCATTGTTTTTCTCCCGCTTTGATTTTGTTGTCTCGTATTTACCAGGTTCAAAGAATGTGAAGGCCGATGCTCTTTCTAGGAGCTTTGTGCCTGATGCTCCTGGAGTCGCTGATCCTGTTGGTATTCTTAAAGATGGAGTTATCTTGTCAGCTATTTCTCCGGATCTGCGACGTGTGTTGCAGAGATTTCAGGCTGATAGGCCTGAGTCTTGTCCATCTGACAGACTGTTTGTCCCGGATAAGTGGACCAGCAGAGTCATTTCCGAGGTTCATTCCTCGGTGTTGGCAGGTCACCCGGGAATTTTTGGCACCAGAGATCTGGTGGCCAGGTCCTTTTGGTGGCCTTCCTTGTCAAGGGATGTGCGGTCATTTGTGCAGTCCTGTGGGACTTGTGCTCGAGCTAAGCCTTGCTGTTCTCGTGCCAGCGGTTTGCTCTTGCCCTTGCCTGTCCCGAAGAGACCTTGGACACATATCTCCATGGATTTCATTTCTGATCTTCCGCTATCTCAGGGCATGTCCGTTATCTGGGTGATATGTGATCGCTTCTCCAAGATGGTCCATTTGGTTCCTTTGCCTAAGCTGCCTTCCTCTTCCGATCTGGTTCCTGTGTTTTTCCAGAACGTGGTTCGTTTGCACGGCATCCCTGAGAATATTGTGTCAGACAGAGGATCCCAGTTCGTTTCCAGGTTCTGGCGATCCTTTTGTAGTAGGATGGGCATTGATTTGTCGTTTTCGTCTGCTTTCCATCCTCAGACTAATGGACAGACGGAGCGAACCAATCAGACTTTGGAGGCTTATTTGAGGTGTTTTGTCTCTGCTGATCAGGACGATTGGGTGACATTCTTGCCGTTGGCTGAGTTTGCCCTTAATAATCGGGCTAGTTCCGCCACCTTGGTTTCGCCTTTTTTCTGCAACTCTGGTTTCCATCCTCGCTTTTCTTCGGGTCATGTGGAGCCTTCTGACTGTCCTGGGGTGGATTCTGTGGTGGATAGGTTGCAGCAGATCTGGAATCATGTGGTGGACAACTTGAAGTTGTCACAGGAGAAGGCTCAGCGCTTTGCCAACCGCCGCCGCGGTGTGGGTCCCCGACTACGCGTTGGGGATTTGGTATGGCTTTCTTCCCGCTTTGTTCCTATGAAGGTCTCCTCTCCCAAATTTAAACCTCGTTTTATTGGGCCTTACAAGATATTGGAAATCCTTAATCCTGTATCTTTTCGTCTGGATCTTCCTGTGTCGTTTGCTATTCACAATGTATTTCATAGGTCCTTGTTGCGGCGGTACATTGTGCCTGTAGTTCCTTCTGCTGAGCCTCCTGCTCCGGTGTTGGTTGAGGGCGAGTTGGAGTACGTGGTGGAGAAGATCTTGGATTCTCGCCTCTCCAGGCGGAGGCTTCAGTACCTGGTCAAGTGGAATGGCTATGGTCAGGAGGATAATTCCTGGGTGGTCGCCTCTGATGTTCATGCGGCCGATTTAGTTCGTGCCGCTCATCCTGATCGCCCTGGTGGTCGTGGTGAGGGTTCGGTGACCCCTCACTAAGGGGGGGGTACTGTTGTGAATTTGCTTTTTGCTCCCTCTAGTGGTTACTAGTTTTTTGACTCTGGTTTTTCTGTCATTCCTTTTATCCGCACCTGGGTCGTTAGTTAGGGGTGTTGCTATATAAGCTCCCTGGACCTTCAGTTCTATGCCTGGCAACGTAGTTATCAGAGCTAGTCTGCTGTGCTCTTGTCTACTGATCCTGGTTCCAGTTATATCAGCTAAGTCTGCCTTTTGCTTTTTGCTATTTGTTTTGTTTTTGTATTTTTGTCCAGCTTGTTCCAAATCTATATCCTGACCTTTGCTGGAAGCTCTAGGGGGCTGGTGTTCTCCCCCCGGACCGTTAGACGGTTCGGGGGTTCTTGAATTTCCAGTGTGGATTTTGATAGGGTTTTTGTTGACCATATAAGTTACCTTTCTTTATTCTGCTATCAGTAAGCGGGCCTCTCTGTGCTAAACCTGGTTCATTTCTGTGTTTGTCATTTCCTCTTACCTAACCGTCATTATTTGTGGGGGGCTTCTATCCAGCTTTGGGGTCCCCTTCTCTGGAGGCAAGAAAGGTCTTTGTTTTCCTCTACTAGGGGTAGCTAGATTCTCCGGCTGGCGCGTGTCATCTAGAATCAACGTAGGAATGATCCCCGGCTACTTCTAGTGTTGGCGTTAGGAGTAGATATATGGTCAACCCAGTTACCACTGCCCTATGAGCTGGATTTTTGTATTCTGCAGACTTCCACGTTCCTCTGAGACCCTCGCCATTGGGGTCATAACAGGGAATTAACATGAGGACTACTGGGTAAGGGCACTGAGTGGAGGTGGGAATTAATGAGGACTACTGGGTAAGGGCACTGAGTGGAGGTGGGAATTAATATGAGGACTACTGGGTAAGGGCACTGAGTGGAGGTGGGAATTTATGAGGAATACTGGGTAGGGGCACTGAGTGGAGGTGGGAATTAATATGAGGACTACTGGGTAAGGGCACTGAGTGGAGGTGGGAATTAATATGAGGACTACTGGGTAAGGGCACTGAGTGGAAGTGGGAATTAATATGAGGACTACTGGGTAAGGGCACTGAGTGGAGGTGAGAATTAATATGAGGACTACTGGGTAAGGGCACTGAGTGGAGGTGGGAATTAATGAGGACTACTTGGAAAGGACACCGAATGGAGGTGATAATGAATATGAGGTCTACTGGGTAAGGGCATTGAGTGGAGATGGGAATTAACATGAGGACTACTGGGTAAGGGCACTGAGTGGAGGTGGGAATTAATGAGGACTACTGGGTAAGGGCACTGAGTGGAGGTGGGAATTAATATGAGGACTACTGGGTAAGGGCACTGAGTGGAGGTGGGAATTAATGAGGAATACTGGGTAAGGGCACTGAGTGGAGGTGGGAATTAATATGAGGCTACTGGGTAAGGGCACTGAGTGGAGGTGGGAATTAATATGAGGACTACTGGGTAAGGGCACTGAGTGGAGATGAGAATTAATATGAAGACTACTGGGTAAGGACACTGGAGGTAGGAATTAATTTGAGGACTACTGGGAAAGGGCACTAAGTGGAGGTGGGAATTAATATGAGGAATAATGGGTATGGGCACTGAGTGGAGGTGGGAATTAATATGAGGACTACTGGGTAAGGGCACTGAGTGGAGGTGGGAATTAATGAGGACTACTTGGAAAGGACACCGAGGAGGTGAGAATTAATATGAGGTCTACTGGGTAAGGGCACTGAGGAGGTGGGAATTAATAGGACTACTGGGTAAGGGCACTGAGTGGAGGTGGGAATTAATAGGACTACTGGGTAAGGGCACTGAGGAGGTGGGAATTAATAGGACTACTGGGTAAGGGCACTGAGTGGAGGTGGGAATTAATGAGGATTACTGGGTGAGGGCACTGAGTGGAGGTGGGAATTAATGAGGAATACTGGGTAAGGGCACTGAGTGGAGGTGGGAATTAATATGAGGACTACTGGGTAAGGGCACTGAGTGGAGGTGGGAATTAATATGAGACTACTGGGTAAGGGCACTGAGTGGAGGTGGGAATTAATATGAGGACTACTGTGTAAAGGCACTGAGTGGAGGTGGGAATAATGAGGACTACTTGGAAAGGACACCGAGTGGAGGTGGGAATTAATATGAGGACTACTGGGTAAGGGCACTGAGTGGAGGTGGGAATTAATGAGGAATGCTGGGTAAGGGCACTATAAATTGAGTTGGGAATTAATTTCAGGACTACTGGGTAAGGGCACTGAGTGGAGGTGGGAATTAATATGAGGGCTACTGGGTAAGGGCACTGAGTGGAGATGAGAATTAATATGAAGACTACTGGGTAAGGACACGAGGTAGGAATTAATATGAGGACTACTGGGAAAGGGCACTGAGTGGAGGTGGGAATTAATATGAGGACTAATGGGTATGGGTACTGAGTGGAGGTGAGAATTAATATGAGGACTACTGGGTAAGGTCACTTAGTGGAGGTGAGAATTAATATGAGGGCTACTGGGTAAGGGCACTGAGTGCAGGTGATAATTACCGTCATATGAGGACTACTGGGTAAGGGCACTGAGTGGAGGTGGGAATTAATATGAGGACTACTGGGTAAGGGCACTGAGTGGAGGTGGGAATTTATGAGGAATACTGGGTAGGGGCACTGAGTGGAGGTGGGAATTAATATGAGGACTACTGGGTAAGGGCACTGAGTGGAGGTGGGAATTAATATGAGGACTACTGGGTAAGGGCACTGAGTGGAGGTGAGAATTAATATGAGGACTACTGGGTAAGGGCACTGAGTGGAGGTGGGAATTAATGAGGACTACTTGGAAAGGACACCGAATGGAGGTGATAATGAATATGAGGTCTACTGGGTAAGGGCATTGAGTGGAGATGGGAATTAACATGAGGACTACTGGGTAAGGGCACTGAGTGGAGGTGGGAATTAATGAGGACTACTGGGTAAGGGCACTGAGTGGAGGTGGGAACTAATATGAGGACTACTGGGTAAGGGCACTGAGTGGAGGTGGGAATTAATGAGGAATACTGGGTAAGGGCACTGAGTGGAGGTGGGAATTAATATGAGGCTACTGGGTAAGGGCACTGAGTGGAGGTGGGAATTAATATGAGGACTACTGGGTAAGGGCACTGAGTGGAGATGAGAATTAATATGAAGACTACTGGGTAAGGACACTGGAGGTAGGAATTAATTTGAGGACTACTGGGAAAGGGCACTAAGTGGAGGTGGGAATTAATATGAGGAATAATGGGTATGGGCACTGAGTGGAGGTGGGAATTAATATGAGGACTACTGGGTAAGGGCACTGAGTGGAGGTGGGAATTAATGAGGACTACTTGGAAAGGACACCGAGGAGGTGAGAATTAATATGAGGTCTACTGGGTAAGGGCACTGAGGAGGTGGGAATTAATAGGACTACTGGGTAAGGGCACTGAGTGGAGGTGGGAATTAATAGGACTACTGGGTAAGGGCACTGAGGAGGTGGGAATTAATAGGACTACTGGGTAAGGGCACTGAGTGGAGGTGGGAATTAATGAGGATTACTGGGTGAGGGCACTGAGTGGAGGTGGGAATTAATGAGGAATACTGGGTAAGGGCACTGAGTGGAGGTGGGAATTAATATGAGGACTACTGGGTAAGGGCACTGAGTGGAGGTGGGAATTAATATGAGACTACTGGGTAAGGGCACTGAGTGGAGGTGGGAATTAATATGAGGACTACTGTGTAAAGGCACTGAGTGGAGGTGGGAATAATGAGGACTACTTGGAAAGGACACCGAGTGGAGGTGGGAATTAATATGAGGACTACTGGGTAAGGGCACTGAGTGGAGGTGGGAATTAATGAGGAATGCTGGGTAAGGGCACTATAAATTGAGTTGGGAATTAATTTCAGGACTACTGGGTAAGGGCACTGAGTGGAGGTGGGAATTAATATGAGGGCTACTGGGTAAGGGCACTGAGTGGAGATGAGAATTAATATGAAGACTACTGGGTAAGGACACGAGGTAGGAATTAATATGAGGACTACTGGGAAAGGGCACTGAGTGGAGGTGGGAATTAATATGAGGACTAATGGGTATGGGTACTGAGTGGAGGTGAGAATTAATATGAGGACTACTGGGTAAGGTCACTTAGTGGAGGTGAGAATTAATATGAGGGCTACTGGGTAAGGGCACTGAGTGCAGGTGATAATTACCGTCATATGAGGACTACTGGGTAAGGGCACTTAGTGGAGGTGAGAATTAATATGAGGGCTACTGGGTAAGGGCACTGAGTGCAGGTGGGAATTAATATGACGACTACTGGGTAAGGTCACTTAGTGGAGGTGAGAATATGAGGACTACTGGGTAAGGTCACTTAGTGGAGGTGAGAATTAATATGTGGGCTACTGGGTAAGGGCACTGAGTGCAGGTGGGAATTAATATGAGGACTACTGTGTAAGGTCACTTAGTGGAGGTGAGAATTAATATGAGGGCTACTGGGTAAGGGCACTGAGTGCAGGTGGGAATCAATATGAGGACTACTGGGTAAGGGCACTTAGTGGAGGTGAGAATTAATATGAGGGCTACTGGGTAAGGGCACTGAGTGGAGGTGAGAATTAATATGAGGACTACTGGGTAAGGGCACTGAGTGGAGGTGAGAATATGAGGACTACTGTATAAGGGCACTGAGTGGAGGTGGGAATTAATGAGGAATACTTGGAAAGGACACTGGAGGTGAGAATTAATATGAGGACTACTGGGTAAGGGCACTGAGTGGAGGTGAGAATATGAGGACTACTGTATAAGGGCACTGAGCGGAGGTGGGAATTGATATGTTGACTACTGGGTAAGGGCACTATAAATGGAGATTGGAATTAATGAAAACTATTGGGTAAGGGCACTGAGTGGAGGTGAGAATTAATATGAGGACTACTGGGTAAGGGCACTATGAATGGAGTTGGGAATTAATATGAGGACTACTGGGAAAGGGCACTGAGTGGAGGTGAGAATTAATATGAGGACTACTAGGTAAGGGCACTATGAATGGAGTTGGGAATTAATGAGGAGTACTTGATAAGGGCACTGAGTGGAGGTGAGAATTAATATGAGGACTACTAGGTAAGGGCACTATGAATGGAATTGGGAATTAATATGAGGACTACTGGGAAAAGACACTAAGTGGAGGTAGAAAAATATTTAGAATTGAGAGTCCTCAGTGGTTGATACCTTTTAATGGCTAACTGAAATGATGGTAACAAATTGCAGCTTTCGAGACTACACATGTCTCTTCATCAGGCAAAGACTAAAAGAAATTCTGAAGAATCACATATTTATGCACAACATAGCACAGAAAAAAAACCATGGATAAGACAGGTGACATGAAGCAGAATTACCATGAGTGATAAACAGTTATGTCCATAAATATTGGGCCAGTTCTTAGATAAGGAATGTTTTATTGTCCTCTGATTGGGGTCTGGTTCTGTTGTGATGACCCCTCATAGTCTGAGGGGCAAGTTCCTTAGTTGATGTAAAAAAACATAAATCTATGCAACAAGTTCATTCCTGCACTAAGACTGTCAAAGGTCGTCATCAGTTTATATTCCCAAACTCTTCTGTCTCTTTGAGATTTGAAGTTACCGTATTTTTCGGACTATAAGACGCACCGGACTATAAGACGCACCCCAAATTTGGGGTGAAAATTGCAGAAAAAAAGATTTTTTATAAGATGGGGTCCGTCTTATTGTCCGAATTTAAGATCTTTTACCTGAGGGCAGGCAGTGGCAGAGCAGGGTCACAGGAGGCATGGTGGTGGCAGAGGTGCGGGCATGATGTGGCACGGTGAGCTGTATGGCGTGAGCAGGTCCCATCCATATTTGAGGTGAATCTGCGGCCCGGTATTGATGGAGAGCAGCAGCGCTGGTGAGTTACGGTGGATCACACATAATGCCACTATGGATCAAACATAATGCCACTATTGATCACACATAACACCAATATCCATCACACATAATGTCACTATCGATCACACATATTGCCACTATGGATCACACATAACACCACTTGAGTGCAGCCAACGTCTTGATTTTATAGAGATGCACTGATCAGAAATTAAAGTTTAAAAAGCATTTTAAAAAATCAGAAAACATTCGCCAGCTTTCCATGGCTCCAGAATGCCACGTCCAGTTCTGCAGTGATATACCAATGTTGGGTACTCCACCGCTGACAACCCTTGTGCCTGGCTGGCGCGGTTGTCAGCCTGCTCCTTACTGTTGATGGTGGGGATGGCGTGGAGACAGCACATTCTCCCGCTCCCACCAGGGGGGAGATGAAGCCCCCTCAGCACACAGACTGCAGATGGGCAATGACAGGGAATGAGCCCAAACAACACATCCTTGTGTCATTCCCACCGGGCATGGGTGGCTCTCATGAAAGAGGGTTTTGTCTGCCACCCAGCTGTAACTGCCAGCTATGCCCCCTAGTCCTGCATGGACCCTCGGCCTGTGCCCTATGGCAGTGCCACCATGTCACGCAGATGCCTCCGCATGCCGTACAATGCTGCAGCGTGGTGCTGGCCTGAGAATGCCCACATGCCACCTGCTCGGGGGCAGCCATGTGCAGCACACAGTGTACACAGGCCACGGAGGAGCAGAGCCGGCCTCAGCAATGCACATGCCTCCATTCTCAGGCACACCATGCTGTGCCAGCTGCTGGGGCCCGGCGTCCTGCCACCTCCCCGGTCCCGGCCATGTCTGTGCGCCCTCCTACCCTACACAAAGGAGCCATGGGGGAACAATGGGACAATAACGGGCCACCTTCCCCCCGCCCGGCGTTCTGTACCTGCACCGGCCAGCAGCGCTGGTGAGTTACGGTATTTTCCGGTGGCGGCGGCCATCTTGCTGAGGCCGCGTGTGCGCAGATTCACTACTCTGTGTCCCAGGGCTTCAGGAAAATGGCCGCCGCGATCTCCATCTGCGCACGCGCGGCCTCCCGCGGCCATTTTCCTGAAGCCCTGGGACGCAGAGTAGTGAATCTGCGCACGCGCGGCCTCAGCAAGATGGCCGCCGCCACCGGAAAATACCGTAACTCACCAGCGCTGCTGCTCTCCATCAATACCGGGTCGCGGATTCACCTCAAATATGGATGGGACCTGCTCACGCCATACAGCTCACCGCGCCACATCATCCCCGCACCTCTGTCGCCGCCACAATGCCGGTAAGCCTGCGTTACGAATATAAGACGCACCCCCCATTTTCCTCACAATTTTTTTGGGGAAAAAGTGCGTCTTATATTCCGAAAAATACGGTACCTTTTAACACAAGTAATTTTATGTCCATAATGGTATGATATGGGAGACAAAAATGTATTGCCACAGGTAGATCCATTCTTTTTTCTCTTATTGTGTGGTGGTGAGAGTTCATTCTTGTTCTAAGCTTTTGCCCTGTCTCCCCCACATACAGACCCCCAGTTAGACATTTAGCACAAATAATTACGAACACCACATTAGAAGTGATGCAGCTGAAAGTACCTGGTATCTTGTAGTCCTAATGTGAATTGGGGATCTCTATCTTGTCCGTTGAGTGGAGGTGGGAATTAATATGAAGACTACTGGGAAAGGGCACTGAGTGGAGGTGGGAATTAATATGAGGACTACTAGGTAAGGGCACTGTGAATGGAGTTGGTACTGAGGACTACTGGGTAAGAGCACTTTGAATGGAGGGGAATTAATGAGGACTACTGGGTAAAATAAAAAAAAAATACTTGTAAGCACATTTTTTATGTCGTCTCATTCCGGAAACTGTGCCTTGCAAAAGTATTCGGCCCCCTGGAACTTTTCAACCTTTTCCCACATATCATGCTTTAAACATAAAGATACCAAACATAAATTTTGGGTGAGGAATCAACAATAAGTGGAACACAATTGTGAAGTTGAAAGAAATGTATTGGTCATTTAAACTTTTTGTGGAAATTCAAAAACTGAAAAATGGGGCGTGCAATATTATTTGGCCCCTTTAACTTGACTCTTTGTTGCACCACCTTTTGCTGCGATTACAAGTCTCTTGGGGTATTTCTCTATCAGTTTTGTACATCGAGAGACTGAAATTCTTGCCCATTCTTCCTTGGCAGCTCGAGCTCAGTGAGGTTTGATGGAGATCGTTTGTGAACAGCAGTTTTCAGCTCTTTCCACAGATTCTCGATTGGATTGAGGTCTGGGCTTTGACTTGGCTATTCTAACACCTGGATACGTTTATTTGTGAACCATTCCATTGTAGATTTTGCTTTATGTTTGGGATCATTGTCTTGTTGGAAGACATATCGCTGTCTAAGTCTCAGGTCTTTTGCAGACTCCAGCAGGTTTTCTTCAAGAATGGTCCTGTATTTGGCTCCATCTATCTTCCCATCAATTTTAACCATCTTCCCTGTCCCTGCTGAAGAAAAGCAGGCCGAAACCATGATGCTGCCACCACCATGTTTGACAGTTGTGATGGTGTGTTCAAGGTGATGAGCTGTGTTGCCTTTACGCCAAACATATCATTTGGCATTGTTGCCAAAAAGTTTGATTTTGGTTTCATCTGACCAGAGCACCTTCTTCCACATGTTTGGTGTGTCTCCCAGGTGGCTTGTTGCAAACTTTAAATGACACTTTTTATGGATATCTTTGACAAATGGCTTTCTTCTTGCCACTCTTCCATAAATGGCCAGATTTGTGCAGTGTACTACTGATTGTTGTCCTATGGACAGACTGTCCCACCTCAGCTGTAGATCTCTGTAGTTCATCCAGAGTGATCTTGGGCCTCTTGGCTGCATCTCTGATCAGTCTTCTCCTTGTTTGAGATGAAAGTTTAGAGGGACGGCTGGGTCTTGGTAGATTTGCAGTGGTATGATACTCCTTCCATTTCAATATGATCGCTTGCACAGTGCTCCTTGGGATGTTTAAAGTTTTGGAAATCATTTTGTGTCCGAATCCGGCTTTCAACTTCTCCACAACAGTATCACGGACCTGCCTGTTGTGTTCCTTGTCTTCATGATGCTCTCTGTGCTTCAAACAGAACCCTGAGACTATCACAGAGCAGGTGCATTTATACGGAGACTTGATTACACACAGGTGGATTATATTTATCATCATTAGGCATTTAGGACAACATTGGAGCATTCAGAGATCCACAATGAACTTCTGGAGGGAGTTTGCTGCACTGAAAGTAAAGGGGCCGAATAATATTGCACGCCCCACTTCAGTTTTTCAGTTTTTGAATTTCCACAAAAATGTAAAATAACCAATACATTTCGTTCAACTTTACAATTGTGTTCCACTTGTTGTTGATTCTTCGCCAAAAAATTTACATTTGGTATCTTTATGTTTAACCCCTTCCCGACCTGTAACACAGCGTATGCGTCATGAAAGTCGGTGCCAATCCAACCTGTGACGCATATGCTGTGTCACAGAATGATCGCGTCCCTGCAGATCGGGTGAAAGGGTTAACTCCCATTTTACCCGATCTGCAGGGACAGGGGGAGTGGTACTTCAGCCCAGGGGGGGTGGCTTCACCCCCCGTGGCTACGATCGCTCTGATTGGCTGTTGAAAGTGAAACTGCCAATCAGAGCGATTTGTAATATTTCACCTATGAAAATGGTGAAATATTACAATCCAGCCATGGCCGATGCTGCAATAGCATCTGCCATGCCTGGAGACCCCGATCTGCCCCCACCCCACCGATCACCTCCCCAGTCATCCTTTTTGCCCCGATCTCCATTCCGCTCCCCTCCTCCCTCCTGTCGGCTCCCCCGGTCCTCCTGTCCGCTCCCCAGGTCCTCCGATCCCCCCCCCCCGTGTTCCGGTCCCACCTCCCCATACTTACCTAGCTCCGATGTCCCTCCCGGTGTCCGGCCGTCTTCTTCGTGGGCGCCGCCATCTTGGAAAATGGCAGGCGCATGCGCAGTGCGCCCGCCGAATCTGCCAGCCGGCAGATTCGTTCCTGCACATTTTGGTCGCTGTGAGTTCTATCACAGCGATCAAAATAAAAAAAAAAGTAAATAAATCCCCCCCTTTATCACCCCCATAGGTAGGGACAATAATAAAATACAGAAAATTATTTTTGTTTTTCCATTAGGGTTAGGGGTACGGTTAGGGGTAGGGTTAGGGGTAGGGTTAGGGTTAGGGGTACGGTTAGGGGTAGGGTTAGGGGTAGGATTGCACTTAGGGCTAGGGTTGCACTTAGGGTTGCACTTAGGGTTGCACTTAGGGTTGCACTTAGGGCTAGGGTTGCACTTAGGGTTGCACTTAGGGCTAGGGTTGCACTTAGGGCTAGGGTTAGAATTAGGGTTAGAATTAGGGTTAGGGTTGGAATTAGGGTTAGAATTAGGCTATGTGCACACGGTGCGGATTTGGCTGCGGATCCGCAGCGGATTGGTCGCTGCGGATTCGTATCAGTTTTCCATCACGTTTACAGTACCACGTAAACCTATGGAAAACCAAATCCGCTGTGCCCATGGTGCGGAAAATACAGCGCGGAAACGCTGCGTTGTATTTTCCGCAGCATGTCAATTCTTTGTGCAATTCCGCAGCGTTTTACACCTGCTCCATAATAGGAATCCGCAAGTGAAATCCACACAAAAAACACTGGAAATCCGTGGTAAATCCGCAGGTAAAGCGCAGTGCGATTTACCTGCAGATTTTTCAAAAACTGCGGAAAAATCCATACAAATCCGCAACGTGAGCACATAGCCTTAGGGTTAGGGTTGGAATTAGGGGGAAGACTAGGGTTAGGGGTGTGTTGGGGTTAGGGTTGTGGTTAGGGTTGGGATTAGAGTTAGGGGTGTGTTGGGGTTAGTGTTGGAGTTAGAATTGAGGGGTTTCCACTTTTTAGGTACATCAGGGGGTCTCCAAACGCGACACGGCGCCACCATTGATTCCAGCCAATCTTGCGTTGAAAAAGTAAAATGGTGCTCTCTCCCTTCCGAGCCCCGACGTGTGCCCAAACAGTGGTTTACCCTCACATATGGGGTACCAGCGTACTCAGGAGAAACTGATCAACAACTTTTGGGGTCCAATTTCTCCTGTAACCCTTGGGAAAGTAAAAAATTGCGGGCTAAAAAATTATTTTTGAGGAAAGAAAAATGATTTTTTATTTTCACGGCTCTGCGTTATAAACTTCTGTGAAGCACTTGGGGGTTCAAAGTGCTCACCACACATCTAGATAAGTTCCCTTGGGGGTTTAGTTTCCAAAATGGGGTCACTTGTGGGGAGTTTCTACTGTTTAGGCACATCAGGGGCTCTGCAAACGCAACGTGATGCCCGCAGAGCATTCCATCAAAGTCTGCATTTCAAAACGTCACTACTTTACTTCCAAGCCCCGGCATGTGCCCAAACAGTGGTTTACCCCCACATATGGGGTATCAGCATACTCAGGAGAAACTGGACAACAACTCTTGGGGTCAAATTCCTCCTGTTACCCTTGGGAAAATAAAAAAATCAGGGCTAAAAAAAAATTTTTTGAGGAAAGAAAACGTATTTATTATTTTCACGGCTCTGCGTTATAAACTTCTGTGAAGCACTTAGGGGTTCTGTCATGATTCCCAATGGCAGGGACTGAGGCAAAAACGGACTAGCTCTAGGAAGATGGTAACTCAGATGACCGCGGTGCTGAACCTAACACGCAAATAACAGTAGCCGGGGGGCGTGCCTACGTTTTTATCCCTAGACGTCTCGCACCAGCCGGAGATCTAGCTACCCCTAGTAGAGGAATACACAGACCTGACTTGCCTCCAGGGAAACCCCAAAAGTGATAGTAGCCCCCCACATATAATAACGGTTAGGTAAGAGGAAAACACGTACGCAGTATGAATATAGGTTCAGCAAAGAGAGTCCCTCTGACTAGATAGCAGAATATACAAAAGAGGACTTCGCGGTCACCTCAAAACCCTAATCAGCCATCCTGAAATTACTTTAACTCCGATATCAACTCATGACACCTGAGTAGTAATTTCAGATCACTAGAGCTTCCAGCAGCAAGAGTGTATAAATGCGTGCTGGACAAAACAAACACAAAAATACCAAAGATCCAACTTAGCTGAATTGCAGACTTGGAGCAGGTAGCAAGCAACAGAGGTGCTCTGATAACATTGATTGCCGGCACTAGAATGACTGAGAAGCCAAACTAAATAGGAAACTCCCAAACCCTGATGGGAACAGGTGCACTGGAAACAAAAGACAAAAGTAAGCCAGTACCACCAGTAGCCACCAGAGGGAGCCAAAAACAGAATTCACAACAGGGTTCAAAGTGCTCACCACACATCTAGATAAGTTCCTTTGGGGGTCTAGTTTCCAAAATGGGGTCACTTGGGGGTTTCTACTGTTTAGGCACATCAGGGGCTCTGCAAACGCAACGTGACGCCCGCAGAGCATTCCATCAAAGTCTGCATTTCAAAACGTCACTACTTCCCTTCCGAACCCCGACGTGTGCCCAAACAGTGGTTTACCCCCACATATGGGGTATCAGCGTACTCAGGAGAAACTGGACAACAACTATTGGGGTCAAATTTCCCCTGTTACCCTTGGGAAAATAAAAAATTCAGGGCTAAATAAATTTTTTTAGAAAAGAAATTTTTTTTTTTATTTTCATGGCTCTGCGTTATAAACTTCTGTGAAGCACTTGGGGGTTCAAACTGCTCACCACTAGTGTTGAGCATTCCGATACCGCAAGTATCGGGTATCGGCCGATACTTGCGGTATCGGTATTCCGATACCGGGATTCCGATACTTGCCGCGTATCGGATACCGGAATCGGAAGTTCAAAGATTCAAAATGCAGAAATTCAGCCAATGAGAATGATTCCAAGTGTGGGCACATCCTGTTTAGCATGGAGGGCATGAAACTACTGGCAAGGCTGTGATTGGCTGCTGAAATGATGTCATGCTGCAGTTTAAAAGTCGCTGGCGCCATTTTGCGATCACTCTGCTGTGAATTCAGTTAGTGACAGGACGCTGTTTGCTGACTGAGGGACAGTTTAGAGATAGCGATTTGCTTCTTTGTGCTTTCCAAAGGCTAATTTAGCAACCGCTGTGTTCACCTACTATTCACCTTGCTTTTGCCTTGTAGCGCTGTTTTCACAGCGATCTGCAAGGTCTGTGTGTGTGTGTGTGAGTGCAGCCCACTCTGTAGTCTGAGTGCAGCCACATAGGCCATCCATAGCTGGTTGTATTCAGTTCAGGGAGGGTGGTTCATTGCCTCATACTGTTCTTTTTTTTTTTTTTTTTTTTTCAAGTAGTGTAGTCTGCTGCTAATTTATTCAAAAAAATCCTATTAGTGTCTTTCCACCCGTCTCCAGCTAATTTGTGGAAAAACACTACATAGGATAAAGTAGAGGAGGGTTTTTGGGCCTTGCAGCGCCGTTTACGGCTGTCTGCACGGTCTCCGTGTGACTGCAGCTCGCCCTGTAGTCTGTGAGCAGCCATAGTCTGGTTGTCTCCAGCTCAGGGTTGTTCACTGCGTCATACCGCCAAATCAATTTTAATTTTTTTTCAAGTAGTGTAGTCTGCTGCTAATTTATTTAAAAAAATCCTATTAGTGTCTTTCCACCCGTCTCCAGCTAATTTGTGGAAAAACACTACATAGGATAAAGTAGAGGAGGGTTTTTGGGCCTTGCAGCGCCGTTTACGGCTGTCTGCACGGTCTCCGTGTGATTGCAGCTCGCCCTGTAGTCTGTGAGCAGCCATAGCCTGGTTGTCTCCAGCTCAGGGTTGTTCACTGCGTCATACCGCCAAATCAATTTTAATTTTTTTTCAAGTAGTGTAGGTTGCTGCTAATTTATTTAAAAAAATCCTATTAGTGTCTTTCCACCCGTCTCCAGCTAACTTGTGGAAAAACACTACATAGGATAACGTAGAGGAGTGTTTTTGGGCCTTGCAGCGCCGTTTACGTCTGTCTGCACGGTCTCCGTGTGACTGCAGCTCTATCTGTTGTCAGTTCAGCCCCCAAAAAATAAATAAATAATAAAGTTCACCAAACACACCAGTTACACCACTTTACATTTGTGTAGGACACATTAGCTCATATTAAAGTCTAGTCCACACTTTAGAAAATTAGTGTTTCTTATACCTGTTAGGAGGAGTTGCTCAGGAATAAGCACACAAATCCGTTAGTACTTTTCTGCTTATCTTTATCAGTCAACCAAGATGAAGAAGGCAGTGAGTAAGGCACGTGGGCGTGGGCGCGGAGCAGGGAGGGGACGTGGGGATTCTGTGCCTGCTGCGGGCACCGGTGACTCATCAGCACCCACTTTCACCAGGCAACAGTCGTTCATGCGCAGCTTTGTGTCAGAGCGCCGTACACCGCTGCTGCGTCAAGAACAAATTGAAGCTGTTGTCGGATGGATGGCAGCTAATGCATCAACTTCCATTAGTGCCACATCCTCTCAGACACAGAGCACTGGAGAGCAGCCATCTGTCTCTTCACCACCTGCCAAATTGCCCAGACAGACAGCCCAGGACAGGAGCCGTCTCTACTTCTGTTCTCTGAATCTCTTGGCTTGGAAACAGGGGGCCAGCCAAGCAGCATTGGAGAAATGGAAGAAGAGGCAGGGTGCAGTGATGCCCAACAGCTTTTTCTGTCTTCCTCTGAAGAGGCGGGTGGGCCAGTGGCTCCGGTCACCACATCGCAGGCCGCATCAGCTGATGATGACACTCAGGTGCCACTTACTGGTGCGTGCTCTGCTGCTGAGACTACCCAGGAGGAGCAGTTGGGGGCAGAGGGTAGTGTAGATGATGAGGTCCTCGACCCATCTTGGCGTGAGGGACAGGAAGGTGGTGGGAGCAGCTCTGAGGAAGAGATTTCCCGTACGGCCCAAAGAGGGAGAGGGAGGGGGAAGACTGCGGATCCTGCAGCCTCCGCTTTGGCACCCGTTAGGAGCATGTCTCTTCCAAAAGCCAAAAAGGGCGCTCCCAAGACTTGCAGTGCCTGGTCCTTTTTTGACACAGTTGCAGATGACATTTGCTATGTCAGATGCAACGTGTGTCATCAAAAAGTCAAAAGAGGTCGAAATGTCAGCAACCTCAATACCTCCAACATGTGGAAACATGTGCGCAACAGGCACCCGGCGGAGTTAGAAAAACACACTGAAGAGGTAGGCCAACCAACAGCGGCAGCTACCACCTCTTTAGCTCGTGTTGCCTCTTCCTCTAGCTCACACGCAGCTGGTTCGGCTTCCTCCCAGGATCGCCGTGGAAGAACCTCTGGCCCTGTTGTCCAGAGACCCGCTGTAATTCCACCCGCAGCACCACTTTCCCAGTCATCCACACACTCCCAGCCCAGTCTACAGCCATCGGTAGTACAGGCATGGGAGAAAAGGCGGCCTTTCTTGTCAAACCACCCACGAGCACAGGCTCTGACTGCAGGCATTGCCAAACTTCTGTCACTGGAAATGCTGTCATTCAGGCTGGTGGAGACTGACAGCTTCCGTGACTTGATGTCATTGGCAGTCCCACAGTACAATGTGCCCAGCCGCTTTTACTTCAGCAGGCAAGCCGTCCCTGCCCTGCACAAGCATGTGGAGGGACACATAAAACACGCGCTACTGAACGCCGTCAGTAGCAAGGTCCACCTCACCACCGATGCGTGGACCAGTCAACATGGACAGGGGCGATACCTTTCCCTCACTGCCCATTGGGTTAATGTCGTTGAGCCAGGTACAGACCGTGCGAGTGGCGCAGGACGTGTCCTTCCCACTCCAAGGATTGCAGGAATCCATTCTGTACGCATTGACTCCTCCTCTTACACCAGTTCCTCAGAATCATCGCTGCAGGAGCCGTCACAGTCCACCTCCACATGGACCCGTGATGAACGTGTACCTGTTACGACCGACATGAGCACAGCCGTGGCCAAACGTCAACAGGCCGTGTTGAAATTAATTTTTTTGGGGAATCGTAGCCACACAGCGCAGGAGCTCTGGAATGCCATCAAGCAGGAGAGCGATGTGTGGTTTGTGCCAGCGAATCTCCAGCCAGGCATGGTAGTGTGTGATAATGGCCGAAATCTGGTGGCAGCTCTGGGCCTCGGCAACCTCACTCACATCCCATGTCTGGCACGTGCTCAATTTGGTCGTGCAGAGCTTTTTGAGGGACTATCCGGATCTTGATGCACTGCTGCACAAGGTCCGCCTAGAGTGTGCTCACTTGCGGCGTTCCAGCACGGCAAAAGCGCGCATTGCGGCTCTGCAGCGCCGACACCGCCTGCCGGAACATCGCATCATATGTGACCTACCTACCAGGTGGAATTCCACGTTACATATGTTGGAGCGGTTGTGTGAGCAGCAGCAAGCTGTAATGGAGTACCAGCTGCTTCAGGCGCAAAAAAGTCGCAGTCAGCGCCGTACAGACTTCACAACCACAGAGTGGGCCACTATGAATGACGTCTGCCAGGTTTTGCGTCCCTTTGATTATTCCACGCGGATGGCGAGTGCAGATGATGCACTAGTCAGCATGACTGTTGTCATGATCTCCATGGCCAGAGAACTAGCATAAGCCTCTATAGGAACAAGCTCTTGGAAGATGTAACTGTACTGACCATGAACTAAACCTACCGCATCATCTAGAAGTAGCCAGGTAGCATGTCCTACTTTTTATCCCTATATGCCCAGCGCCGGCCGGAGAACTAAATAATGCTAGCAGAGGGAAATATAAGACCTGACTCACCTCTAGAGAAATGCCCAAAAAGGAGACAGAAGCCCCCCACATATATTGGCGGTGATATGAGATGAAACAACAAACGCAGCAGGAAAATAGTTTTAGCAAATTTGAGGTCCGCTTTCTAGATAGCAGAAGACAGAAAGCATACTTTCATGGTCAGTAGAAAACCCTAACAAAACACATCCAGAAATTACTTTAGGACTCTGGCATTAACTCATAATACCAGAGTGGCAATTCCTGATCAACAAGAGCTTTCCAGACACAGTAACGAAACTGCAGCTGTGAACTGGAACCAAAATACAAAAACAAAACATGGACGAATGTCCAACTTATCTAGTAGATGTCTGGGAGCAGGAACAAGCACAGAGAGGCTTCTGATAACATTGTTGACCGGCAAGCATCTAACAGAGAAGCCAGGTTATATAGCGACACCCAGATCTAATCAGAACAGGTGAACAGGGAAGATGATGTCACAAGTTCAATTCCACCAGTAGCCACCGGGGGAGCCCAGAATCCAAATTCACAACAGTACCCCCCCCTCAAGGAGGGGGCACCGAACCCTCACCAGAACCACCAGGGCGATCAGGATGGGCCCTATGAAAGGCACGAACCAGATCAGAGGCATGAACATCAGATGCAGTGACCCAAGAATTATCCTCCTGGCCGTATCCCTTCCACTTGACCAGATACTGGAGTCTCCGTCTGGAAACACGGGAGTCTAGGATTTTTTCCACAACGTACTCCAACTCACCCTCAACCAACACCGGAGCAGGAGGCTCAACGGAAGGCACAACCGGTGCCTCATACCTGCGCAATAACGACCGATGAAAAACGTTATGAATAGAAAAGGATGCAGGGAGGTCCAAACGGAAGGAAACAGGGTTAAGAATCTCCAATATTTTATACGGACCGATGAACCGAGGCTTAAACTTAGGAGATGAGACCCTCATAGGGACAAAACGAGAAGACAACCACACCAAATCTCCAACACAAAGCCGAGGACCAACACGACGGTGACGGTTGGCAAAAAGCTGAGTCTTCTCCTGGGACAACTTTAAATTGTCCATCACCTGCCCCCAGATATGATGCAATCTCTCCACCACCGCATCCACTCCAGGACAATCCGAGGATTCCATCTGACCGGAGGAAAATCGAGGGTGGAACCCCGAATTACAGAAAAACGGGGACACCAAAGTGGCAGAGCTGGCCCGATTATTGAGGGCGAACTCCGCCAATGGCAAAAAAGCAACCCAATCATCCTGGTCAGCAGACACAAAACACCTCAGATATGTCTCCAGGGTCTGATTAGTCCGCTCGGTCTGGCCATTAGTCTGAGGGTGAAAAGCAGACGAAAAAGACAAATCTATGCCCATCCTAGCACAGAATGCCCGCCAAAATCTAGACACAAATTGGGTTCCTCTGTCAGAAACGATATTCTCAGGAATACCATGCAAACGAACAACATTTTGAAAAAACAGGGGCACCAACTCGGAAGAAGAAGGCAATTTGGGCAGGGGAACCAAATGGACCATCTTAGAAAAACGGTCACACACCACCCAGATGACAGACATCTTCTGAGAAACAGGCAGATCTGAAATAAAATCCATCGAGATGTGTGTCCAAGGCCTCTTAGGAATAGGCAAGGGCAACAATAATCCACTAGCCCGAGAACAACAAGGCTTGGCCCGAGCACAAACGTCACAAGACTGCACAAAGCCTCGCACATCTCGTGACAGGGAAGGCCACCAGAAGGATCTTGCCACCAAATCCCTGGTACCAAAAATTCCAGGATGACCTGCCAATGCAGAAGAATGTACCTCAGAGATGACTCTACTGGTCCAATCATCAGGAACAAACAACCTATCAGGCGGACAACGATCCGGTCTATCCGCCTGAAACTCCTGCAAGGCCCGCCGCAGGTCTGGAGAAACGGCTGACAAGATAACTCCCTCCTTAAGAATACCTGTGGGGTCAGAGTTGCCGGGTGAATCAGGCTCAAAACTCCTAGAAAGGGCATCCGCCTTAACATTCTTAGAACCCGGTAGGTACGATACCACAAAATCAAACCGAGAGAAAAATAATGACCAGCGCGCCTGTCTAGGATTCAGGCGCCTGGCGGTCTCAAGATTGACCACAAAAATTTGATCTGTCAATACCACCACCTGATGTCTGGCCCCCTCGAGCCAATGGCGCCACTCCTCAAACGCCCACTTCATGGCCAAAAGCTCCCGATTCCCAACATCATAATTCCGCTCAGCGGGCGAAAATTTACGGGAAAAGAAGGCACAAGGCCTCATCACGGCGCAGTCAGAACTTTTCTGCGACAACACTGCCCCAGCCCCGATCTCAGAAGCGTCGACCTCAACCTGAAAAGGAAGAGTCACATCAGGCTGACGCAACACAGGGGCAGAAGAAAAACGGCGCTTAAGCTCCTGAAAGGCCTCCACAGCATCAGGGGACCAATTAGCAACATCAGCACCCTGTCTAGTCAAATCGGTCAATGGCTTAACGACATCCGAAAAACCAGAAATAAATCGACGATAAAAGTTGGCAAAGCCCAAAAATTTCTGAAGACTTTTAAGAGAAGAGGGCTGCGTCCAATCACAAATAGCTTGAACCTTGACAGGATCCATCTCAATGGAAGAGGGAGAAAAAATATATCCCAAAAAGGAAATTCTCTGAACCCCAAAAACGCACTTAGAACCCTTGACACACAGAGAATTAGACCGCAAAACCTGAAAAACCCTCTTAACTTGCCGGACATGAGAGTCCCAATCATCCGAAAAAATCAGAATATCATCCAGATACACTATCATAAATTTATCCAAAAAATCGCGGAAAATATCATGCATAAAGGACTGGAAGACTGAAGGGGCATTAGAAAGACCAAAAGGCATCACCAAATACTCAAAGTGGCCCTCGGGCGTATTAAATGCGGTTTTCCACTCATCCCCCTGCCTGATCCGCACCAAATTATACGCCCCACGGAGATCAATCTTAGAGAACCACTTGGCCCCCTTTATGCGAGCAAACAAATCAGTCAGCAACGGCAATGGGTATTGATATTTAACCGTGATTTTATTCAAAAGCCGATAATCAATACATGGTCTCAAAGAGCCGTCTTTTTTTGACACAAAGAAAAAACCGGCTCCTAAGGGAGATGACGATGGACGAATATGTCCCTTTTCCAAGGACTCCTTTATATATTCTCGCATAGCAGTATGTTCAGGCACAGACAGATTAAATAAACGACCCTTTGGGTATTTACTACCCGGAATTAAATCTATAGCACAATCGCACTCACGGTGCGGAGGTAGCGAACCCAGCTTGGGTTCTTCAAAGACGTCACGATAATCAGACAGGAACTCAGGGATTTCAGAGGGAATAGATGATGAAATGGACACCAAAGGTACGTCCCCATGAGTCCCCTTACATCCCCAGCTCAACACAGACATAGCTCTCCAGTCAAGGACTGGGTTGTGAGACTGCAGCCATGGCAATCCTAGCACCAAATCATCATGTAGATTATACAGCACCAGAAAACGAATAGTCTCCTGGTGATCCGGATTAATACACATAGTCACTTGTGTCCAGTATTGTGGTTTATTATTAGCCAATGGGGTGGAGTCAATCCCCTTCAGAGGAATAAGAGTCTCCAAAGGCTCTAAATCATACCCACAACGATTGGCAAAGGACCAATCCATAAGACTCAAAGCGGCGCCAGAGTCGATATAGGCGTCCGTAGTAATAGATGACAAAGAGCAAATCAGGGTCACAGACAAAATAAATTTAGACTGTAAAGTGCCAATGGGAACGGATTTATCAAGCTTTTTAGTACGCTTAGAGCATGCTGATATAACATGAGTAGAATCCCCACAATAGAAACACAACCCATTTTTCCGTCTAAAATTCTGCCGCTCGCTTCTGGACAGAATTCTATCACACTGCATGTTTTCTGGCGTCTTCTCAGTGGACACCGCCAGATGGTGCACTGGTTTGCGCTCCCGCAGACGCCTATCGATCTGAATGGCCATTGTCATGGACTCATTCAGACTTGCAGGCACAGGGAACCCCACCATAACATCCTTAATGGCATCAGAAAGACCCTCTCTGAAAGTAGCCGCCAAGGCACACTCATTCCACTGAGTAAGCACAGACCATTTACGGAATCTTTGGCAGTAAATTTCAGCTTCATCTTGCCCCTGCGATAGGGACATCAAAGTTTTTTCTGCCTGAAGTTCCAAATGAGGTTCCTCATAAAGCAAGCCCAAGGCCAGAAAAAACGCATCCACATTGCGCAACGCAGGATCCCCTGGTGCCAATGCAAAAGCCCAATCTTGAGGGTCGCCGCGGAGCAAGGAAATCACAATCCCAACCTGCTGTGCAGGGTCTCCAGCAGAACGAGATTTCAGGGACAAAAATAACTTACAATTATTTCTAAAATTCTGAAAGCTAGATCTATTCCCTGAGAAGAATTCCGGCAAAGGAATTCTCGGCTCTGATACCGGAGCATGAACAACAAAATCTTGCAAACTTTGTACTTTCGTGGCGAGATTATTCAAACCTGCAGTTACACTCTGTAGATCCATTATAGACAGGTGAACATAGAGCCATTCAAAGATTAGAAGGAGAGAGAAAAAAAAGAAAGACTGCAGCATAGACAGACTGGCAAGTGATCCAATTAAGAGCACACTAACTACTAGAGAAAAAAAAAAAAAAAAAAATTTCAGCAGACTTCTTATTTCTCTCCTTTCTCAGCCAAGGATTTTAACCCTTTAGTGGGCCGGTCAAACTGTCATGATCTCCATGGCCAGAGAACTAGCATAAGCCTCTATAGGAACAAGCTCTTGGAAGATGTAACTGTACTGACCATGAACTAAACCTACCGCATCATCTAGAAGTAGCCAGGTAGCATGTCCTACTTTTTATCCCTATATGCCCAGCGCCGGCCGGAGAACTAAATAATGCTAGCAGAGGGAAATATAAGACCTGACTCACCTCTAGAGAAATGCCCAAAAAGGAGACAGAAGCCCCCCACATATATTGGCGGTGATATGAGATGAAACAACAAACGCAGCAGGAAAATAGTTTTAGCAAATTTGAGGTCCGCTTTCTAGATAGCAGAAGACAGAAAGCATACTTTCATGGTCAGTAGAAAACCCTAACAAAACACATCCAGAAATTACTTTAGGACTCTGGCATTAACTCATAATACCAGAGTGGCAATTCCTGATCAACAAGAGCTTTCCAGACACAGTAACGAAACTGCAGCTGTGAACTGGAACCAAAATACAAAAACAAAACATGGACGAATGTCCAACTTATCTAGTAGATGTCTGGGAGCAGGAACAAGCACAGAGAGGCTTCTGATAACATTGTTGACCGGCAAGCATCTAACAGAGAAGCCAGGTTATATAGCGACACCCAGATCTAATCAGAACAGGTGAACAGGGAAGATGATGTCACAAGTTCAATTCCACCAGTAGCCACCGGGGGAGCCCAGAATCCAAATTCACAACAGACTGTCCCCCTTATCTGCCTGCTTGAAAAATCACTGCAAGCGCTAAGGGATGATGTTGTGGAAGAGGTGGAGGATGAGGATTCACCATTTCCATCATCTTCTGGACAGTCAGCGCCACGTGGTTCCTCACAAACGCGTAGGCAGGGGACAGTTTGTGAGGAGGATGAGGAGGAGTCAATGGAGGAGGAAGACGTCCGTCCAGAGGAGGGAGTTACCGAATTGTCCAGTACTCAGTGTGTACAGCGAGGGTGGGGTGATGACGAGCAGGCAGAGATCACGCCTCCAGCAGGGGACAGCGTTTCTTGGGCAGTTGGCAGTCTGCAGCACATGGTGGATTACATGCTGCAGTGCCTGAGAAACGACCGCCGCATCGCCCACATTCTCAACATGTCTGATTGGGTGTTCACCCTCCTCGATCCTCGCTACCGGGACAACGTAGAAAGCCTCATCACACCGTTGAACTGGGAGCGAAAAATGCGGGAGTACCAAGACACACTGGTCAATTCCATCATCTTCTCCATTCCAACTGAGAGAAGTGCTGCTAGTGCATTCCAAAGCAGCTCAGTGCGTCCAGGCAGTGGTGGAGGCTCTGCACAAAGAGGGAGCAGAAGCAGTGCCTCTGCCCAAGGCAAGACCAGTATGGCCCAACTGTGGCACAGTTTTCTGTGCCCCCCACAAAAGTCTACACCATCACAGACGGCTCCAGTCAGCAGGAGGCAACGGTTCCGTCAGATGGTGACAGACTACATGTCTTGCCCTCTTGCTGTACTCCCAGACGGCTCTTCCCCTTTCAAGTTTTGGGTCTCAAAGCTGGATACATGGCCAGAGCTAAGCCAGTATGCATTGGAGGTGCTGTCTTGCCCTGCGGCCAGTGTATTATCGGAACGTGTCTTTAGTGCTGCAGGTGGTGTACTAACTGACCGTCGCATGCGACTATCCTCCGATAACGTTGACCGGCTTACTTTCCTGAAAATGAACAAGGCCTGGATCTCGCAGGAATTTGCCACTCCTCCTCCTGATTAAATAATTAGGTCACTGTATACGTTATCCAGGTCTCCTGTTGTGTTCATCTTTCTACCACCTGAACTTAAATTCCTGGGCTCCAACACCGCCAGTTGAGGCTCAGAAGTGCCGTCTGCACAGTCAAAACATACGACCCAGTGTTATTGGGTTTCAGTAACGCCAGCTGATCCCCAGCTGTGTAGCCGGCAATGTGTCATGCGACCGCCACGCTGACACAACAACTGAAATGTAAGGGAATCTGTCCCCCCCCCCCCAAGGCGTTTGTTACTGAAAGAGCCACCTTGTGCAGCAGTAATGCTGCACAAGGAAAAGGTAGCTATTTTTGTTTAGCACCTTGCACACGCAGAACTTAACACTTATAAAATGTGTCCACTGATACCGTAACACCGTCCCGGAGGTGGGACTTTCCTTCGTAATGTGACGCAGCACAGCCGTCATTCCTACCCCCCCGGCGCCGCGCACCCGCTCCTCAGCGTTGTTTGATTCCGTCCCGGAGCCTGCGCTGTTATGTTATCCCGTGGCCAGGCACACTTAGCGCTGCCCGTCTTCTGGCATCATTTGGTGTCAGGATGGCTGCGCCTGTGCGGCCGCGCTGGCAGAGAGCCCGCCTCGCAGTGTCTTCTGATTTAATCCCACTGGGGGCCTGGGATCCATGGACATGCGCAGTGCATATCTGAACCTCCACCTCTCACTTATCTCCCTATGGCTTCTTCAGACTGTTCGGTGTCAGCTGGTCCCTAATAGCATGCCACGGCTGTGACACCGCACAGTCTTAAGAAGCCGTAGGGAGGGGAGTGAGAGGCGAGGATATGCACTGCGCATGTCCATGGATCCCAGGCCCGCGGTGGGATTAAATCAGAAGACACTGCGAGGCGGGCTCTCTGCCAGCGCGGCCGCACAGGCGCAGCCATCCTGACACCAAATGATGCCAGAAGACGGGAAGCGCTAAGTGTGCCTGGCCACGGGATAACATAACAGCGCAGGCTCCGGGACAGAATCAAACATCGCTGAGGAGCCAGTGCGCGTCGCCGGGGGGGGTAGGAATGACGGCTGTGCTGCGTCACATTACGAAGGAAAGTCCCACCTCCAGGACGGTTTTACGGTTGCAGGGGACACATTTTATAAGTGTTTAGTTCTGTGTTTGCAAGGAGCATGATGAAAAGAGCCTTTTCCTTTTGCATCTTTTGTGCTGCACAAGCTGGCTCTTTCAGCTACAAACGCCTTGGGGGGGGGTTAAAGGTTCCCTTTCGACTTTCTCAGGCTTCGGCCTACATTGTGTTCCTCTTCTTTTCCACCTGTCCCTGGGCTCCAACACCGCCAGTTGCCGTCCAGAAGTGCTGTACGCACAGTCAACAGTCCCTCCTCTGTTATTGGGGTTCAGTAACGTCAGCTGTTCCCCTGCTGTGTGTGTGGCAATCCCTCCAACCTCCTCCTCCTCCACCTGTCCCTGGGCTCCAACACCGCCAGTTGCCGTCCAGAAGTGCTGTACGCACAGTCAACAGTCCCTCCTCTGTTATTGGGGTTCAGTAACGTCAGCTGTTCCCCTGCTGTGTGTGTGGCAATCCCTCCTACCTCCTCCTACCTCCTCCTCCACCTGTCCCTGGGCTCCAACACCGCCAGTTGCCGTCCAGAAGTGCTGTACGCACAGTCAACAGTCCCTCCTCTGTTATTGGGGTTCAGTAACGTCAGCTGTTCCCCTGCTGTGTGTGTGGCAATCCCTCCTACCTCCTCCAACCTCCTCCTCCTCCACCTGTCCCTGGGCTCCAACACCGCCAGTTGCCGTCCAGAAGTGCTGTACGCACAGTCAACAGTCCCTCCTCTGTTATTGGGGTTCAGTAACGTCAGCTGTTCCCCTGCTGTGTGTGTGGCAATCCCTCCAACCTCCTCCAACCTCCTCCTCCTCCACCTGTCCCTGGGCTCCAACACCGCCAGTTGCCGTCCAGAAGTGCTGTACGCACAGTCAACAGTCCCTCCTCTGTTATTGGGGTTCAGTAACGTCAGCTGTTCCCCTGCTGTGTGTGTGGCAATCCCTCCTACCTCCTCCTCCTCCACCTGTCCCTGGGCTCCAACACCGCCAGTTGCCGTCCAGAAGTGCTGTACGCACAGTCAACAGTCCCTCCTCTGTTATTGGGGTTCAGTAACGTCAGCTGTTCCCCTGCTGTGTGTGTGGCAATCCCTCCTACCTCCTCCAACCTCCTCCTCCTCCACCTGTCCCTGGGCTCCAACACCGCCAGTTGCCGTCCAGAAGTGCTGTACGCACAGTCAACAGTCCCTCCTCTGTTATTGGGGTTCAGTAACGTCAGCTGTTCCCCTGCTGTGTGTGTGGCAATCCCTCCAACCTCCTCCTCCTCCACCTGTCCCTGGGCTCCAACACCGCCAGTTGCCGTCCAGAAGTGCTGTACGCACAGTCAACAGTCCCTCCTCTGTTATTGGGGTTCAGTAACGTCAGCTGTTCCCCTGCTGTGTGTGTGGCAATCCCTCCTACCTCCTCCAACCTCCTCCTCCACCTGTCCCTGGGCTCCAACACCGCCAGTTGCCGTCCAGAAGTGCTGTACGCACAGTCAACAGTCCCTCCTCTGTTATTGGGGTTCAGTAACGTCAGCTGTTCCCCTGCTGTGTGTGTGGCAATCCCTCCAACCTCCTCCAACCTCCTCCTCCTCCACCTGTCCCTGGGCTCCAACACCGCCAGTTGCCGTCCAGAAGTGCTGTACGCACAGTCAACAGTCCCTCCTCTGTTATTGGGGTTCAGTAACGTCAGCTGTTCCCCTGCTGTGTGTGTGGCAATCCCTCCTACCTCCTCCTCCTCCACCTGTCCCTGGGCTCCAACACCGCCAGTTGCCGTCCAGAAGTGCTGTACGCACAGAGCCAAACACCTCGCAAATGTGTTAGTGGGGTTCAGCACCGCCAGCTGTTCCCCTGCTGTGTATACGGCAACGTGTACTGCGACCGCCACGCAGGCACAACAAGTTAAATTTAAGGGAACCTGTCCCCCCCCCCCCAGGCGTTTGTTACTGAAGGAGCCACCTTGTGCAGCAGTAATGATGCAAAGGGAAAAAGTGCCTCTTTTCGTGGTGCTCCTTGCAGATGCTGAACCTAACACTTATGAAATGTGTCCCCTCACAGCGTTCAACCGTCCGGTAGGTGGAACTTTCCTTTGTCATGTGACGCAGCACAGCCGTCATTTTTACCCCCTTGGCGCCGTGCGCCGCCTCCTCAGCGTTGTTTGAATCTGTCCCGGAGCCTGCGCTGTTAGGTTACCCCTTGGCCATGCACACATTTCGCGCTGCCTGTCTTCTGACATCATTTGCTGTCAGGCTGGCTGCGCCTGTGTGTGTGCACTGTCCGAGATTCAGCCTCGCAGTGTCGTGTAATGTAATCCCACCGCGGGCCTGGGATCCTCGCCTCTCACTCCCCTCCCTACGGCTTCTAAAGACTGTTCGGTGTCAGCTGATCCCTAATAGCATGCCACGGCCGTGACACCGCACAGTCTGAAGAAGCCGTAGGGAGGGGAGTGAGAGGTGAGGATATGCACTGCGCATGGCCACGGATCCCAGGCCCGCGGTGGGATTACATTACACGACACCGCGAGGCTGAATCTCGGACAGCGCACCCACACAGGCGCAGCCAGCCTGACAGCAAATGATGTCAGAAGACGGGCAGCGCGAAATGTGTGCATGGCCAAGGGGTAACCTAACAGCGCAGGCTCCGGGACAGATTCAAACAACGCTGAGGAGGCGGCGCACGGCGCCAAGGGGGTAAAAATGACGGCTGTGCTGCGTCACATGACAAAGGAAAGTTCCACCTACCGGACGGTTGAACGCTGTGAGGGGACACATTTCATAAGTGTTAGGTTCAGCATCTGCAAGGACCATAATTAAAAGAGCTAAGTTTACCTTTTCCAGCATTAGTGGTGTACACGATGGCTCTTCCAGCTACAAACGCCTGGGGGGGGGGGGTTAAAGGTTTCCTTTCAACTTGTTCCAGTGCAGGCTTCGGCCTACACTCCGCTCCCCCTGCTCCTCCTGCTGACCCTGGGCTCTAACACCGCCAGTTGGGGCCCAGATGTGCTAGCTGCACAGAGAAAAACACCAGCCAATGTGTCAGTGGGGTTCAGCACCGCCAGCTGTTCCCCTGCTGTGCAGCCGGCAACGTGTCCTGCAACTGCCACGCAGGCACAACAGACCCAAAAGCTGCCGCCAGTGCAGGCTTCGGCCTACACTCTGCTCCATCTCCTCCTCCTGCTGACCCCGGGCTCCAACACCGCCAGTTGGGGCCCGGTACTGCTAGCTGCACAGAGAAAAACACCAGCCAATGTGTCAGTGGGGTTCAGCACCGCCAGCTGTTCCCCTGCTGTGCAGCCGGCATCGTGTCCTGCAAAAGCCACGCAGACACAAGAACTGAAATTGAAGGGAACCTGTCCCCCCTCCCCCAGGCGTTTGTACGTTTTAAAGGCCACCTTGTACAGCGGTAATGCTGCATGTGTGCAAGGTGGCTCATAAACGTATTCTCCTCGCACATGTGGAACTGAAAACACGTCTAAAATGTGTCCTCTGTGTGACCATTTAACCGTCCCGGTGGTGTGACTTTCCTTTGTAATGACACGCTGCAACCCCCTTGGTAGCGCTGCCCGTCTTCTGGCATCATTGTTTGGCTGTCTGCGCCTCTGCGGCCGCCCTGACCCACACAATGCCCCTCGTTGTCTTATTTATTGGGACTGCGAGGGTGTGATTGACGGGCATGATCAGTGCATCAGTTCGCCTGTCCCTCATCTCCTTCCGCCTTCTGCGGACTGTGCGGCTTCATGGCCGTGGCATGCGTTAAGGGATCAGATGACGCCGCACAGTCTGAAGCGGGTGTAAGGACCCGAGTGTCAGAGGCGAACATATGTGCTGCGCCAGGCCCTGAATCCCAGCCCCGCAGTGTTTTAACAATGTTAAGACACTGCGGGGCTGGGATTCATGGTCATCGCGAACCGCACCGGCCGACATTAAATGATGCCAGAACATGGGCAGCGCTAACAGCGCTAGGCAGGGGATCACACGACAGCGCAGACTCCTGTACAGCAAATAGCAACGCTCAGGAGGCTGCACCCAGCACCAAGGTGGGATTCTTGACATCTGTGCTGCGTCTCATTACAAAGGGAACTCGCGCCTCCAACACAGTTTGACTGTTTAAAGGGCTAAATGTTATACGTGTTTCATTCAGCGTGTGCAAGGAGCGAAATTAAAAGAGCAACCTTTGACTTGTGCAGCACTACTGCTGCATAAGCTGTGGCTCTTCTACTTTGTAACCCCTGAGGGGGGGTTAAAGGTTACCTTTGAAATTGGTTCAATTAGGCTTCGGCCTACACTCTGCTCCCCCTGCAGAGCCCTGGGCTCCAACACCGCCAGTTGGGGCCCGGTACTGCTAGCTGCACAGAGAAAAACACCAGCCAATGTGTCAGTGGGGTTCAGCACCGCCAGCTGTTCCCCTGCTGTGCAGCCAGCAACGTGTCCTGCAACTGCCACGCAGGCACAACAGACCCAAAAGCTGCCGCCAGTGCAGGCTTCGGCCTACACTCTGCTCCATCTCCTCCTCCTGCTGACCCCGGGCTCCAACACCGCCAGTTGGGGCCCGGTACTGCTAGCTGCACAGAGAAAAACACCAGCCAATGTGTCAGTGGGGTTCAGCACCGCCAGCTGTTCCCCTGCTGTGCAGCCGGCATCGTGTCCTGCAAAAGCCACGCAGACACTTGCTCTTGTACCTTCTGCTCCCCATCCTGGTTCCAGTACCGTCAGCTGGTTCCGGGCAGAGCCTTTGGCTTAGGTGCCTCCCTCTGGGTATCCGAGTTCCACCAACGTCAGGTGGTCCTTGGTAGTGCTTTCAGGCAGGGTACCTCCTGCTTAGTAACCGGGTTCCAGTAACGTCAGCTGGTCCTCGGTAGTTCCATTGGCTCTTGGACCTTCGACTACCCATCCGGGTTCCAGCACCGTCAGCTGGTTCTCGGCAGTGTCTTTTGCTCTTGTACCTTCTGCTCCCCATCCTGGTTCCAGTACCGTCAGCTGGTTCCGGGCAGAGCCTTTGGCTTAGGTGCCTCCCTCTGGGTATCCGAGTTCCACCAACGTCAGGTGGTCCTTGGTAGTGCTTTCAGGCACGGGTACCTCCTGCTTAGTAACCGAGTTCCAGTAACGTCAGCTGGTCCTCGGTAGTTCCATTGGCTCTTGGACCTTCGGGTAGCCATCCGAGTTCCAGTTCCATCAGCTGGTTCTCGGCATTTTCTCAGCCTTCTTGTACCTTCTGCTACATTTCCAAGTTCAAGAGACTAAACACGATGACCCGGAAGACCACCCCTAAGATGACGACGACACCAGAGACGACAACCACTGTGATGACGACGACCCTGGAGACGATGACCCCGAAGACCACCCCGATGACGACGACCCCGGAGACGACGACCCTGAAGACCACCCCGATGACGACGACCCCGGAGACGACGACCCTGGAGACGACGACGACCTGGAAGACCGAGAAGCAGAAGAACAAAAGGCTGCAGAACAAAGAGCAGAAGAACATTAAGCATAACACTAAATATCAGAGCAAAAAATATTATCTAAATTATAAGCAGAAGAAGACTAAGCAGTGTATGGGGGTGAGTCCGTTCCTCCTCGTGGTGCCCCTGGATAAAGCCTGATGCTGCAGGCCAAACTGAACGCGGACAAATGTAACTGTTTTGTGACAGGCAGAACGGAAGGTGTAATCTTCAAACTTTTATAGATAACAACTACGGGAATGCCTGTCACAAATAAGAATATGATGAAGAAGTAGAATATGATGAAGATAATAGTAAAATAAAAAGAATATGAACAATGTAACCAAAAAAATAATAGGTAGAAGATGAAGAAGATGAATAAGGTGAAGAAGTTGATGTCAAAGAAGCTGATGATGAGGATAATGAAGAAGAAAGTGTGGGAGAAGTAAAAAAGAAGGTGAAGGGCGTGGAAGTAGTGAAACATCAATATCTGACAAAATAAAAAAAAATTAACATAGTCTAAATCTTTCTACCGCCGAACGTCATAAAAAAAAAAAAAAAACCTGCTATTCTATTACATTGGGCTAAACCTCTGTGCCTTTAATGTCTCCGCCACGTCCCCCAATACATCCTACATTATTCTTAGTTGTTTTCCTTCATGTAGAATGAACCTACAAGTTTATAAAGGGTTTATTTTAATTCCGATATTTTCGTCCCATTGACTTGCATTGGGATCGGGTATCGGTATCGGATTGGATCCGATATTTTGACGGTATCGGCCGATACTTTCCGATACCGATACTTTCCGATATCGGAAAGTATCGCTCAACACTACTCACCACACATCTAGATTAGTTCCTTGGGAGGTCTAGTTTCCAAAATGGGGTCACTTATGGGGAAGCTCCAATGTTTAGGCACACAGGGGCTCTCCAAACGCGACATGGTGTCCGCTAATGATTGGAGCTAATTTTCCATTCAAAAAGCCAAATGGCGTGCCTTCCCTTCCAAGCCCTGCCGTGCACCCAAACAGTGGTTTACCCCCACATATGGGGTACCATCGTACTCAGGACAAACTGGACAACAACATTTGGGGTCCAATTTCTCCTGTTACCCTTGGGAAAATAAAAAATTCTGGGCTAAAAATCATTTTTGAGGAAAGAAAAATTATTTTTTATTTTCACGGCTCTGCGTTATAAACTTCTGTGAAGCACTTGTTGGTTTAAAGTGCTCACTATGCATCTTGATAAGTTCCTTGGGAGGTCTAGTTTCCAAAATGGGTCACTTGTGGGGGAGCTCCAATGTTTAGGCACACAGGGGCTCTCCAAACGCGACATGGTGTCCGCTAACGATTGGAGCTAATTTTCCATTCAAAAAGTCGAATGGCGCGCCTTCCCTTCCGAGCCTTGCCATGCGCCCAAACAGTGGTTTACCCCCACATATGAGGTATCAGCGTACTCAGGAGAAATTGCCCAACAAATTTTAGGATCCATTTTATCCTGTCGCCCATGTGAAAACTAAAAAATTGAGGCTAAAAGAATTTTTTTGTGAAAAAAAAGTACTTTTTCATTTTTACGGATCAATTTGTGAAGCACCTGAGGGTTTAAAGTGCTCACTATGCATCTAGATAAGTTCCTTGGGGGGTCTCCTTTCCAAAATGGGGTCACTTGTGGGGAAGCTCCAATGTTTAGGCACACAGGGGCTCTCCAAACGCGACATGGTGTCCGCTAAAGATTGGAGCCAATTTTTCATTCAAAAAGTCAAATGGCGCTCCTTCCCTTCCGAGTTCTGCCGTGCGCCCAAACAGTGGTTTACCCCCACATATGAGGTATCAGCGTACTCAGAACAAATTGGACAACAACTTTCGTGGTCCAGTTTCTCCTTTTACCCTTGGGAAAATAAAAAAATTGTTGCTAAAAGATCATTTTTGTGACTAAAAAGTTAAATGTTCATTTTTTCCTTCCATGTTGCTTCTGCTGCTGTGAAACACCTGAAGGGTTAATAAACTTCTTGAATGTGGTTTTGAGCACCTTGAGGGGTGCAGATTTTAGAATGGTGTCACTTTTGGGTATTTTCAGCCATATAGAACCCTGAAATTGACTTCAAATGTGAGGTGGTCCCTAAAAAAAATGGTTTTGTAAATTTTGTTGTAAAAATTAGAAATCACTGGTCAAATTTTAACCCTTATAACTTCCTAGCAAAAAAAAATGTTGTTTCCAAAATTGTGCTGATGTAAAGTAGACATGTGGGAAATGTTATTTATTAACTATTTTGTGTCACATAACTCTCTGGTTTAACAGAATAAAAATTCAAAATGTGAAAATTGCAAAATTTTCAAATTTTTTTGTCAAATTTCCATTTTTTTCACAAATAAACGCAGAAATTATCGACCTAAATTTACCACTAACATGAAGCCCAATATGTCACGAAAAAACAGTCTCAGAATCGCTACGATCCGTTGAAGCGTTCCCGAGTTATTACCTCATAAAGGGACACTGGTCAGAATTGCAAAAAACGGCAAGGTCATTGATGCCAAAATAGGCTGGGTCATGAAGGGGTTAAAGCATGATGTGTGGGAAAAGGTTGAAAAGTTCCAGAGGGCCGAATACTTTCGCAAGTCACTGTCAGAGGCGTACCTAGGAGCGTACCAGTGTGTCAAGCTGACAGCCGGCACAGAGAAGCTGCAGTGCGCCGACTCCTGGAGATCAATTGTACTCACATCTAACAGCTGCGAGTACAGTTGAGGCTCTGTCTGCTGGGTCAGAGCGACGCCAGCAAGTCATGTGATCACACTGCTGATGTCACTATCTAGCGTGCAGGAGAAAGAAGAGACTCGGTGGTAAGTGCTCCTGTAGTTGTGGAGCTGAAGACACCGAAGATTCAGCGTGGGGTGGGTTGGTTTATGGGAAATATTTATTCAGTGTGTGTGTTTATTTCAGTGTTTGGGGGGGGGGATTTATTCAGTGTGTGTGGGGGGGATTTATTCAGTGTTTGGGGGGGGGATTTATTCAGTGTGTGGGGGGGATTTATTCAGTGTGTGTGGGGGGGATTTATTCAGTGGGGGGCATTTATTCAATGTGTGTGGGGGATTTATTCATTATGTGAGTATTTATTCAGTGTGGGGGGGATTTATTCAGTGTGTGGGGAGGATTTATTCAGTGGGGATTTATTCAGTGTGTGGGTGGATTTTTTCATTGTGTGTGTGGGGGTATTTATTCAGTGTTGGGATTTATTCAGTGTGTGTGGGGAATTTATTCAGTGTGTATGTGGGGAGGCGGGAATTTATTTAGCATGTGTGGGGCAGGGTGCATTTATTCTGTGTGGAGGGGGATGAATTCATTCTGTCGGAAGGGGATTGGATATATTCTGTGGGCGTAAGTGGGGAGATGGGGGTGGACACAGTAGCGAAGGGAAAAATGTGCTGACACAGTATTGGGAGCGAGGGTGATGGGAGGTGTAAGGATGAACTATGGAGAACGAGGGTGATAGGATGTGTGTGGGCACAGTATGGGGAGTCGGGGGAATGTGTGAGGAGGAAATATGGAGAGCAAAGGGGTAAATAAGTGAGGAGATAGTATAGTTAGCAGGGGGATGTACATGAGGCTACAAGAAATGTGTGCAGACAGTATGGGGGGAGGAAAGTGTGAGTGGGCACAGAATAGATACTGAGTAGTGTGAGGGTAACAACCAGGAGGAGACAGTATGCCAAGTAGGAGGAGTGTAATGAAGGGGCACAGTAGAGAGACTGGGCTCTCTAGGAGGGACACCGTATGAGAAGGCAGTGTGCAGTATGGAAAAGAGAGAGGGCAGTGTGGATGGCATGTACCATACGAGGGACAGTGAGGGTCATATTATGTGCTGGGAATAAAGTGAGGGGCAATTATTTACTCAGGGGCTCAGCGTAGGGCAGATATTTTTATACCGGAGCATTGCTATAACACTGTTATCTTTAAGGGTGCTGTGTCGGGATGTGCTGCAGAAGACAGGAGAAGATGGAAGTCTGCAGAAACGAGCTCTGCCGGTGGATGAGAAGAGTCATCATGGCATCTGGACAAGATGAAGATGAAAAGAACAAACAACGTCATCTATCAGGTACCTGGATGTAAATGTGTTTTTTTTTTTTGTGATACTAATTTTCATATTTTTATTTATGTTAGGAACATTAAAGGGAATGTCCATGGTTGTGATGAGTCGCAGTCATACTATGTGACTGCAGACTTTTGACTTCTCACAGTGCACACTGCTATCATAATTCTCTGATGTTGGTGATTTACATACATGCGGTCACTTGCTTACTAGACATGTGTGGCCTCATTCAATGAAAATGAATTGCCTGAGGCCAGACACGTCTAGTTGGAATGTAGCCAGAAGTATACAAATCACATACTTGTGCTGTCATGACCGTCCACTCTGGCCACCGGCAAGGGAGAATCCTAAAACGTGTGCAGTGCTTGCGCTGTGAGAATTCAGAAGCCTGCAGTCACATAGAATGACTGCAGACTTTCATCTCAAACCTGGACGCACTCTTTAATTATAAAATGAAGCCCTGTAGCCAGTCCTAACAACGTGTAATATCCTAACTGTCAGGATTAAGCTCCGCTTTCAGGTTCCAGCAGCCATCACATGGCTGTTTCACTCGTATGTGATTTTCATACTTGCTGTCATGTGACAATGAGGTGTTCTTCCTGCTTCTCTCAGTTTTTCACTGAACATTGAGAGAATTAGGGAGAGCAGCTTGTGTGACTAAGTGTACAAATCGCGTATGTTCTGGGGGGGGGGGCAAACTGAATTCTTGTCCCGGGTGCCAGAAAGCCTAGATATACCTCTGGTCACTGTATAAGCTTTTATTTTTCAGCTGATGAAGCTGTTGATAACTTTTTGGGGATACATTTAACTTAGTAATCAGTTTTCATGCTACTTTTTGTGAGACTAGATTACAAAAGAACATAAATTCTGACTTTTTATTTTTTCTCTGGGTGGAATAAGTAACATGCTCATTCTATATTTGGGCATACTAATATTCTTTTTCTTATAATAAAATCCAATCTTTTCCCATATTCAAAAAGCCATAACTTTTTAATTTTTTCTATTTGGAGTCATGCGAAAATTATGCAATTTTATTTTATTTCTATTAATTAATGTATAAATTAGCTCATCTCTTTTATGACTTTATTCTACAAAGAGTCTTCTAAGCTGGATGTTCCCATTGTAATCAACAGCTAACAAATACCTCTGGGGTCTGCTAGGCCATCATACAATGGTAGATCCATGCGTTGGAAAACCATGAGAGGTTGGATTTTGGTTTTCTTTTTCCATCAAGAAATAAAGGAAGACCAGTTATTCCTAGGGCAGTTTACTCATCATTCCTATTTCATCAAATCATGATCATTATTTTTTAAGTTCTTTGACCCATTTCCTAAGAAGTCAAGCAGGCATCGACCATTTTTCTAATTTCAGATCATCCCATACTACATGGTAGATGTCATTAAGTAATTTCTTTTCAAAGTCAAGGAAGATACTGATAGTGAATTTAAAGACTTGCAGTATTTTTTCCAGAAATACTATTTTTGTAGATCTCCACCCTGTAGATGAGCTTTTGAATTTTTCCACCATAAATCCATATAACTTAATCAAATAGAATTTCTTTACCTTAACAAACATGAGTCATCTAAGGAACTTGTTGAAAGATTCTAAAGATAGGAAATGCATAATTGTGAATTGTAACACATACTCTTTTATAACCCATAGTTGTCCAACATCCGAAACCACAAAAACATCCCATTGGGAGCCCATTAGCTCGGCTTGCTTGTGATGCTAATCAGTTGTATGATCCAAGGTTTCCATCATTTTCCCTTCAGTAAAAAACATCTTTTTTTGGCCCAGATAACTCATCACTTTATCCCAGTGTTCAAAATTTTACTTTCCATTAATGATCAATGAGTTTTCTGTCAAGGTCCATAGATCCCAATACCGACTTTATAGAAATTCAAGTAAAAACAATTTCATGTAGGACAAAAACAGTCATTAAGGACAAACATGTTGAGAAGGTCAAAACTTAAGATGGTTAGCGTAAGAGGATTCCTGAAATGTATGTCAATGTCTAGGTAACTTTGAGGCAAAAAATTGTGGCTCATCTTACCCAAGCTGCTACTCCATACTGTGCTCAGGCCGATGGTTAGGGAGATTCAAAATGTGTTTGTAAATGGTGAACAAGTTTTAGAGGCGCGTGACTCTAAATTCATTCTCCTATCTTTAGCTATTAAAATGTTAATTTTTTACCAATTTTTTAAAGAAAATTACTTCAGTTGAGATTTCACATCCAAAGTCTATTTTTTTCCGAGAATAAACAGTACAAAGAAACTTTAACTTAAGGAAAAATGAAGAGAAGAGACATTCAGAACATTTTCCAAAGCCCCCTTACCTGTTAGAAGTGGTAAAACCAAAAGTAGGATGACCACCCGTGCCATGATTCTGAAAATCCCAATGCATTTACTATTCCACATCAATGCCAGTCACAAAATAAAAAATGAGGCGACGTTGTAGGATCGTCCCTTATACTGCAGTGATCTTTGACACAATACAATAAAGATTATCAATATCTGAATGACTTTCCATTTCACTGCTATTAACGACGTGAGCGTGAGAGGCTAAAAATGTATCTACTTGTACTGTGTCATCCCCTGTGTCTCCTAAGAAAGATAATAAAGAACAAGAAGGCAATAAAGAGAATATCGTTAACTACAAATGTAAATAAAACTGTAGGAATTATTCTAGGGAGCTGAGTTTCTTGGCTGTTTTACACTGTAATATCTGATGACCTGGAGGATTGAGTTGTCTTTTTCTACTATGCAGTCAATAAAGCTGAAAGAAAATGAGCAAGTAGTAAGAGGTGTAATGTGAAGCCCCTGGGGGGTCTTATTGCAAGAAGTCCTATCATATGGCATTTACTATTCTGTTATCTTACGTTGCAAAGGAGAAGTGACTGAAAACCATCATTTTCCTCTCCATGTAAATGAAGCATTACATGGGTGACCATTGAAATGAATGCTGATTTTGTGTCACGCATGGACATACCCGATGCTCTTGAATCGGTTTTCTGCTCTCTGTAGTAGTTCTCTATTGTGGCTAAATGAAGAGGTGAATCCTGGTGAAAACAATCGTATTGTCATTTTTTAAATCCATTTTATTTCCAAAAAATATTTAGATTATTCTTCTCATGTACCTGGCCCATAAACTGTATATAACTGTTCAGAATCTCTGCACTCACTGAAAAGCTCTTTGACTATGATATGTGAAAGGTAAAATGAGGAACAGCATCACGTCCAGGTGAAAAATAGAAAAAACTTTATTCCGCCATCATACAACGTTTCGACCAGTAATGGTCTTTATCAAGTATACAGCATAGGGAAAAATGGCTGCATTATATAGTGTGGATACACTCATGTACCAATCACCTACAAGGTACTGCCCACCAACATATAATACACAGACACAAAATATTCTTAAAAATTCACATAATAATTCCATCAAAATCAAAACAATATACATATACATAATGTCAAATGAAAAATAAATAAAGCTAATAAGTAGGAGCGAGATCGCGGTGTTATGGATCAACCCCCATAGATACAGAAGCCAATCTGTTCCATGCATAATGGTTGACATGGTGATCACTCACCATCACCAATCATCTCACATGTCCCAAATCGCTTGTAAATCAACCCCTGTCCATCAATCGATATAAGCCAGAGTGTTAGTGCCTAAATCGCAAGCTCAAATAGCCCGTCAGGCTTATTCACACATCCCTGTGCAGTCCAGAACATGTGCCTGTGGTGATGATCCAGCGTCGGCGTCCGCTCGCCCGAGCGCGCAAGCCCAATGACCCAGGACGGAGAGTGATCACATGACAGAGTAACGTGACCACATCCCTGTCTCCAGACCCACCACGCGAGTGCACACAGCGAGCAGACCCAGACTGCAGATACGCCTCCACCAGCCATATCCATGGCAACAAAGGAGCGTAGAGGCAAAACTTAACCCCTACCTGATCAAGAATAAGGTACACACTACACAAGCACATAATATAAGAAACATATATAGGCAATATGGCAATCATTTTAATTATATAGGATGAACAACGGAAGGAATAGAGGGCATGGGGACTGAAAAATATGAAGGGATAGACACATTGTGTTGATTTCAGGGCACTCAGTCCCCATATCCTCCAGTAGATCCGTTTTTCAGTCCCTAAGATAAAAGATAGAAAAAAAAAAGAGAAAAATGTGAATGTATTAAAAGAACACAAATATATGTACAGACACTGTTGACAATATACAGAGGGAAGCATGTAGCAAGGTCAAGACTCATATATATGTAGATTATACTCTATTAAGACCTCTAGGTTGCAACGTGTCAAGAATAAAGATCCATCTCAATTCTTTCTTTTTGAGCATCTTTACCCTGTCGCCCCCTCTCCTCTGTATCGGAACCCCATCAATCATTCTTAACCTCAGTTGATTCACAGAATGCCTACATTCACAAAAATTTCAGAATCGGTAAATCAAGCAGTCTAGTTCGAATCGTACTTTTATGTTTGCTAATCCGTGCCCTAATTTCCATAGTTGTTTCCCCCACATACATTAACCCGCAAGGGCATGTAATCAAATAGCTCACAAAGCTAGAGGAACAGGTATACCTGTCTCTAATCATAAATTTCTTGCCCGTGTGGGGGTGGTGGAAACTATCACCTTTCAACATGTTCCCACAGCACGCACAACCCAGACAGAGAAAATTACCCTGTCTGGGAGGGCACAGCATCCTTTGTGTGGAAATTTTGCTTGTCCCCACATCTCATTTCACAAGTTTACCTCTTAAATTAGAACCACGTCTGTAGGAGAGTATAGGATGTGTTCCAAACTCTGGAATATGGTTTGCCACAATTCAGATGAGCTTTTCATTGTGGGTTCATATTCCGCAGGGCAATGCTGCACACAGATTGTGTGGAGATGAGAGAGGGGAGCTAGAAGGGCCTAAACATACACACACAGTAGCTTTAGAATCTTTATCTAACACTAGGGCTTGATTAAGAGCAAAACATCAAGGTGTCCATGCGCCTTTGAGGACAAAAATCTGTCATCAACCCCTTGGCATTGGACTGCCCCTTTATTACACAGAACATTGAGCTGCAGCATTTCTTGCACTTGCAGTTTTGGCACAACCAATTGGCATTTATTATTTTGAACAGGTGTTATGTAGTGTTACATTGCAAGCTTGTCCCATGCTGACCACTTCTGCTTGGACTTGTTGAACCAATTATTCAAAAAAATGTAAGAATCATAGAATGGTAGAGTTGGAAGAGACCTCCTAGGTCATCTGGTCCAACCCCCTGCCCAAAGCAGGATTCACTAAATCATCCCAGACAGATGTCTGTCCAGCATCTGTTTGAAGACTTCCATTGAAGGAGAACTCACCACCTCTCGTGGCAGCCTGTTCCACTCATTGATCACCTTAACTGTCAAAAAGTTTTTCTAATATCTAATCTGTGTCTCCTTGTGCAAATGAGAATAAAAATGATCCTACAATGTGACAGCCCTTGAGATATTTGTAGACAGCAATTAAGTCTCCTCTCAGTCTTCTTTTTTGCAAGCTAAACATTCCCAAATCCTGTAACCGTTCCTCATAGGACATGGTTTGCAGACTGGTCACCATTCTGGTCGCTCTTCTCTGAACTGGCTCCAGTTTGTTGATGTCTTTTTTAAAATGTGGTGCCCAAAACTGGACACAGTATTCCAGATGAGGTCTGACCAAAGATGAGTAGAGGGCAATAATGACTTTATGTGATCTATACTGTGTGCTTCTGTTAATACATCCCAGAATTGCATTTGCCTTTTTTGCTGCTGCATCACACTGTTGACTCATGTTCAGTCTGTGATCTATTCGTATTCCCAAGTCTTTTTCGCATGTGCTGTTGCTTAGCCCTATTCCTCCCATTCTGTATATGCTTTTTTCATTTTTATTGCCCATTGTAGTACTTTGCATTTTTCCCTGTTAAAAATCATTCTGTTAGTTGCTGCCCACTGCTCCAGTTTATATCTTTTTGAGTCCTCTCTCTTTAGTATTAGCTATCCCTCCTAGCTTTGTGTCATCAGCAAATTTAATCAGTTTACCCTCAATTCCTTCATCTAAATCATTGATAAAGATGTTGAACAATACAGGGCCCAGGACAGAGCCCTGTGGTACCCCACTTGAGACATTTTTCCAACTGGATGTTCAGCCATTTACGACCACTCTTTGGGTCCGATCACTAAGCCCGTTATGAATCCACCTAACAGTTGCCTCGTCCATTCCATACTTAGTCATTTTTTCAATAAGGATTGTGTGAGATACTTTGTCAAATGCTTTGCTGAAGTCAAGATATACTATATCTACAGCATTTCCCTGATCCACCCAGTCAGTAATTCTGTCATAGAAGGAAATTAAGTTAGTCTGACATGAATTATTAGTTACAAACCCATGCTGACTCTGTTTAATCACTTCATTCTTATCCAGGTACTTACATACATGTTGTTTAATAATTTGTTCAAAGATCTTTCCTGGTATAGAAGTCAGGCTCACAGCCTATAGTTCTCTGGGTCCAGCTTCTTTCCCTTTTTGAAGATAGGAACATTTGCTCTTCTCCAGTCTTCTGGGACTTCTGTTCTCCAAGAATTTTTAAAGATTATTGAGAGTGGTTCAAAAATTTCTTCTGCTATCTCCTTCAGTACTCTGGGGTGTAATTCATCTGGACCTGGAGACCTGAATTCATTTATGTTAGCTGAGTGTTTCCGCACTATCTTTCTGTTTATAGATATCCTGGATTCTTCTATTCCCTTAATAGGGCAGTGATAATCCGTTGATGTTACATTTCCTTTCTGAGAGAAAACAGATGCAAAATAGGAATTTAGAAGTTCGGCCTTCTCAACATCCTTTCTTACAATTTCATCATTTCCATCCTGTAAAAATCCTATAGCAACTTTGACTTTTCTTTTACTTTTGACATATCCCCAAAATCCTTTTTTATTGCTTTTGACGTCTCTTGCAAGCCTTAATTCATTGTCAGCTTTAGATAATCTGATTTGTGCCCTGCAAGTTCTGCAGACAGCATTATATTCTTCTTTAGATATGCCTCCCTCTTTCCATTAGATAAACATTTATTTCTTCCTTTTTAGCATGTGTTTAAGTTCTGTGTTCATCCTTCCTGGTTTCCTTAACCCCTTAAGCCCCGAGGGTGGTTTGCACGTTAATGACCGGGCCAATTTTTACAATTCTGACCACTGTCCCTTTATGAGGCTATAACTCTGGAACGCTTTGACGGATCTTGGCGATTCTGACACTGTTTTCTCGTGACATATTGTACTTCATGTTAGTGGTAAAATTTATTCTATATAACTTGCGTTTATTTGTGAAAAAAATGGAAATTTGGCAAAAATTTTGAAAATTTCGCAATTTTCCAACTTTGAATTTTTATGCCCTTAAATCACAGACATATGTCACGCAAAATACTTAATAAGTAACATTTCCCACATGTCTACTTTACATCAGCACAATTTTGGAACCAACATTTTTTTTATTAGGGAGTTATAAGGGTTAAAAGTTGACCAGAAATTTCTCATTTTTACAACACCATTTTTTTTAGGGACCACATCTCATTTGAAGTCATTTTGAGGGGTCTATATGATAGAAAATACCCAAGTGTGACACCATTCTAAAAACTGCACCCCTCAAGGTGCTCAAAACCACATTCAAGAAGTTTATTAACCCTTCAGGTGTTTCACATGAATTTTTGGAATGTTTAAATAAAAATGAACATTTAACTTTTTTTCACAAAAAAATTATTTCAGCTCCAATTTGTTTTATTTTACCAAGGGTAACAGGAGAAAATGGACCCCAAAAGTTGTTGTACAATTTGTCCTGAGTACGCTGATACCCCATATGTGGGTGTAAACCATTGTTTGAGCGCATGGCAGAGCTTGGAAGGGAAGGAGCGCCATTTGACTTTTCAATGCAAAATTGACTGGAATTGAGATGGGACGCCATGTTGCGTTTGGAGAGCCCCTGATGTGCCTAAACACTGAAACCCCCTACAAGTGACACCATTTTGGAAAGTAGACCCACTAAGGAACTTATCTAGATGTGTGGTGAGCACTTTGACCCACCAAGTGCTTCACAGAAGTTTATAATGCAGAGCCATAAAAATAAAAAATCATATTTTTTCACAAAAATGATCTTTTATGTTGTGCAATTTGTCCTGAGTACGCTGATACCCCATATGTGGGTGTAAACCATTGTTTGGGCGCATGGCAGAGCTTGGAAGGGAAGAAGCGCCATTTGACTTTTCAATGCAAAATTGACTGGAATTGAGATGGGACGCCATGTTGCGTTTGGAGAGCCCCTGATGTGCCTAAACATTGAAACTCCCCACAAATGACACCATTTTGGAAAGTAGACCCCCTAAGGAACTTTTCTAGATGTGTTTTGAGAGCTTTGAACCCCCAAGTGTTTCACTACAGATTATAACGCAGAGCCGTGAAAATATTTTTTTTTTCTCAAAAATGATTTTTTAGCCCCCAGCTTTGTATTTTTACAAGGGTAACAGAACAAATTGGACCCCAAAATTTGTTTTCCAATTTGTCCTGAGTTCGCTGATACCCCATATGTGGGGGGAACCACTGTTTGGGCGCATGACAGAGCTCGGAAGAGAAGGAGCGCCATTTGGAATGCAGCCTTAAATGGATTGGTCTGCAGGCATCACATTGCATTTGCAGAGCCCCTGATGTACCCAAACAGTACAAACCCCCCACAAGTGACCCCATATTGGAAACTAGACCTCCCAAGGAACTTATCTAGATGTGTTGTGAGAACCTTGAACCCCCAAGTGTTTCACTACAGTTTATAACGCAGAGCCGTGAAAATAAAACATCTTTTTTTTCCCACAAAAATGATTTTTAGCCCCCCAAATTTTTATTTTCCCAAGGATAACAAGAGAACTTGGACCCCAGAAGTTGTTGTTCAATTTGTCCCGAGTACGCTGATAACCCATATGTTGGGGTAAACCCCTTTTTGGGCGCACGGGAGAGCTCGGAAGGGAAGGAGCACTGTTTTACTTTTTCAACGCAGAATTGGCTGGAATTGAGATTGGACGCCATGTCTCATTTGGAGAGCCCCTGATGTGCCTGGACAGTGGAAACTCCCCAATTCTACCTGAAACCCTAACCCAAACACACCCCTAACCCTAATCCCAACGGTAACCCTAACCACACCCCTAGCCCTGACACACCCATAATTCTAATCCAAACCGTAAATGTAATCCTAACCCTAACTTTAGCCCCAACCCTAACTTTAGCCCCAACCCTAACCCTAACTTTACCTCCAACCCTAACCCTACCCCTAACCCTAAACGTGACTGAAATACGTGGCACTTAAATACGTGGCACTGAAATACGTGGCACTGAAATACGTGATACGTGGCACTTAAAAACGTGGCACTGAAACACGTGGCACTGAAATACGTGATACGTGGCACTGAAATACGTGGCACTGAAATACGTGACACTGAAATACGTGCAACTGAAATATGTGGCACTTAAATATGTGGCACTGAAATACGTGATAAGTGGCACTGAAATACGTGATATGTGGCACTTAAATACGTGGCACTGAAATACGTGGCACTGAAATACGTGGCAGTTAAATACGTGGCACTGAAATACGTGGCACTGAAATACGTCATACGTGGCACTGAAATACGTGGCACTGAAATACGTGGCACTGAAATACGTGGCACTTAAATATGTGGCACTGAAATACGTGATACGTGGCACTTAAATACGTGGCACTGAAACACGTGGCACTGAAATACATGATACGTGGCACTGAAATACGTGGCACTTAAATACGTGGCACTTAAATACGTGGCACTATGACTGTCAGAAAATGTTCATTAAACGGTTAGGGGTGAGGTTAGGGGTAGAGTTAGGGTTAGGGTTTGGATCCCTTTATCACCTTGATGGTGGTGGGTGGCTTTTCAGTGTGTTTTCTTTTTTTTTTCGATAAAAACGCATGCGTTTTTAACGCAAACGCATGTGCTTAAAAACGCAAGAAAATACTGCAGGTTGTATTTCTGAAAATGAACGCATGCGTTTGAAAACGCGACCAAACGCGTACAAAAAAACGCATGCGTTTTCAATGTTAAATATAGGGAAAAAACGCATGCTTTTTTGTGCAAAAAACGCTGCAGACAAAAACGCAAGTGTGAAACCAGCGACGCTTTTTATAGCAAAAAAGTTTTTGCGTCTCCACATTTTGAGACCTATAATTTTTTCACATTTTGCTCAACAGAGTCATGTGAGGTCTTGTTTTTTGCGGGACGAGCTGACGTTTTTACTGGTAACATTTTCGGACACGTGACCGTTTTTGATCACTTTTTATTCCGATTTTTGTGAGGCAGAATGACCAAAAACCTGCTATTCATGAATTTCTTTTGGGAGAGGCGTTTATCAATTTTACCAAACGTGGAATGGTATAAAGCAGTTTTATTCTTCGGGTCAGTACGATTACAGCGATATCTCATTTATATCCTTTTTTTATGTTTTGGCGCTTTTATACGATAAAAACTATTTTATAGAAAAAATAATTATTTTGGTATCGCTTTATTCTCAGGACTATAACTTTTTTATTTTTTTGCTGATGATGCTGTATGGCGGCTTGTTTTTGCGGGACAAGATGACGTTTTCAGCGGTACCATGGTTATATATATCAGTCTTTTTGATCGCATGTTATTCCACTTTTTGTTCGGCGGTATGGTAATAAAGCGTTGTTTTTTGCCTCGGTTTTTTTTTTTTTCTTACGGTGTTTACTGAAGGGGTTAACTAGTGGGGCAGTTTTATAGGTTGGGTCGTTACGGACGCGGCGATACTAAATATGTGTACTTTTATTGTTTTTTTTTTTTTTTATTTAGATAAATGTATTTATGGGAATAATATATATATATTTTTTTATTATTTATTTAGGAATTTTTTTAAAAATTTTTTTACACATGTGGAAACATTTTTTTTTACTTTTTTACTTTGTCCCAGGGGGGGACATCACAGATCGATGATCTGATAGTGTGCACAGCATTCTGTCAGATCACCGATCTCACTTACATCGGTGCAGGCTTACCAGCGTCTGCTCTGAGCAGACACTCGGTAAGCCACCTCCTTCCCTGCAGGACCCGGATGCCGCGGCCATCTTGGATCCGGGACCTGCAAGGAGGTAGGAGACCCTCGGAGCAAAGTGATCACATCGCTTTGTTCCGGGGGTCTCAGTGAAGCCCGCAGGGAGCCCCCTCCCTGCGCAATGCTTCCCTATACCGCCGGTACACTGCGATCATGTTTGATCGCGGTGTGCCGGGGGTTAATGTGCCGGGGGCGGTCCGTGACCGCTCCTGGCACATAGTGCTGGATGTCAGCTGCGATAGGCAGCTGACACCCAGCCGCGATCGGCCGCGCTCCCCCCGTGAGCGCGGCCGATCGCGTATGACGTACGATCCCGTCACCGGGAATTAAGTCCCAGGTCACCTTGACGGGATAGTACATCATACGGGATTAAGGGGTTAAATGCTTTGTATTCTTCCCTCTTTTTGGAATTGTTAATGATTGTGTTTTGAGAATCTCATTTTTCAAGATTTCCATCCTTCCTGGACATTTTTGTCCTTAAGGATATCCAGCCATTGGATCCCTCCAATTCTCTTTCTGAATCCCTTAAAATCTGCCTTTCTGAAATCTAACCTTGACGTCTGAGTCTTCACAGGTCTTTCTCCTCTAGTTATCCAAAATTCTAAAATAGCATGGTTGCTGTTGTGAATTCCATTCTTGAACTCCCTCCTGTGGTCATAAATGATACTTCGGCGAGTTCTGTCCATGGACTCCCTCTGGTGGCTGTGAGTGGAACTGCTGGTTCTGAGGTTGCTTCCTCAGCTGCCCTCGTTTGCGGCTGGGTTGGCTTCTCTATTTAACTCCACTCAGATCGTTACTCCATGCCAGCTGTCAATGTATTAGCACTGGTTCATATCTCTCTCTCGGATCTTTCTGATGACCTGTCTACTCCAGCAGAAGCTAAGTCCCTGCTAGTTCATTTGTTGTTCATTGTGTACTGAATATATTTCTTAGTACTTGCTAAGTTCTAGTCCAGCTTGCTAACATGATATTGCCTTGCTAGCTGGAAGCTCTGGGTTGCAGAGTGGCACCTCCGCACCGTGAGTCGGTGCGGGGGTCTTTTTGCACACTCTGCGTGGCTTTTTGTAGTTTTTTGTGCTGACCGCATAGATCCCTTTCCTATCCTCAAGTCTATCTAGTAAGTCTGGCCTCCTTTGCTGAAACCTGTTTCATCCCTGTGTTTGTAACTTTCCTCTTAACTCACAGTTAATATATGTGGGGGGCTGCCTTTACCTTTGGGGAATTTTCTCTGAGGCAAGGTAAGGCTTATTTTCCTATCTTTAGGGGTAGTTAGCTCTTAGGCTGTGAAGAGGCGTCTAGGGAGAGTTAGGTACGCTCCACAGCTATTTCTAGTGTGTGTGTTATAGGATTAGGATTTGCGGTCAGCAGAGTTCCCACTTCCCAGAGCTCGTCCTGTCTTCTAGATTAACCATCAGGTCAATCCAGGTGCACCTAACCACCAGGTCCATAACAGGTTGCTACCTCCTAGGTAAGAACAATTTTCAATTGTTTTTCATAAGATAATACCCCATTAACTGACCACCAAACTTTAATTGTTTTTAGCAGGAATTTTTATTTACATTTCATGTAATTCTGTGAAACATCTCACATTTTGTGACGACTACAAAGTTCAATTCAACAAAAGCATGTTAAGACTTGTTCAGGTGATATTAACAGCAAATTTAACCACTAAGTTCTTCTAGCTAAAGTCTGCCTGAACACTTACTCTTGAATTGATGTTTAGCTTTGCGAGCCAGGGATGCAGAGTAACTGAACAATTAATGTTTGGTAAAATGTTGACCACCCATTGTATCAGTTCATGCAACTTATTGACCTACAAATATTGATGGACAAACAATGATTGAATGCTCGAACAATGACAGTTGACCTCATGCCACCTTCCCCCTGACCTGTGGATGATGATCCGAAGGACCAATGTGCTTATAAAAAGGCACCTCTATACATCTGCAGACACACTCTAGAAAACAGTAGCCATGGTACCAACTGGAGGAATACAGATAGGATACACTACACAAAGTCAGCTTAAGGGACTATGGAATACAGATCTGCTTTATTGACTACCACTAAACCCCAAAGACGTTGGAAGAAGCCAGGTTGGGATAATCCAGTCACCTGGCCCCAATGGAGACATTCAGAGAAGCCATGTTAGGACCATCCAGTAACCTGGCCCCATGGAGACATTCGGAGAAGCCAGGTTGGGGACGTCTGGTCACCTGGCCCCATGGAGAAATTCGGGAAGCCATGTTGGAACAATCGGATCACCTGGCCACATACCTCAATGGACTCTCAGCTTCCTTAACTGTTGTTACCTTCTCTGTGGATGCCTGCTGAAAGAGCCCTGGAGGCCCCGAAGTCACACCTGCTCTAATCTCGTCCAGCCAGAAGATGGTTGAAACTCTGTAATTTGTTTCATCTTGTGTATTTCCTGGGAATGTTCTATATGTTATTGGGTAAAACAGTATTAGCACACTGTTTTACCCTCACCCTATTTTATCTGAGTAGTATTTTGTCCATTGAGAAGGATAGCAGGTTCTCAGTGGGATGAGACCTTGTGCAAGCGGTCTTTCTAAAGATAGACGAGAGCACCCACTGACCCTCATGTCTCCACAGTAACATTGCTGAAAAGCAATTCACTTGTTGGTCAACATTAAAACATTGTTTGAAAGCTTTCTGAATGCCTCTTTAGTATAAATTAGCCGATTGATACTTGGAAGATCGAGTTTGAGTCGAATTTCATGGTGTCATGAGAACACTTTGAGATTTAATTTGGGATTCACCCTGGAAACAAAACTTGCCCAGCACCTATTTCCACACTGAAGCATCAGAGATGGAGCTAATGTGTTGTTTTTTTGTGCCAGCTTGGTCTTCCCCATAATGTCCTATAGCTATCTAGAAGATTATCATACCTTGTACTGTAGTATACACCTGTGCCATCACAGATCAGCTTTTCCCAGTGGAGCACAGTTTGGACAACAGTCATTTTCCATCTCCTGAGTCACTGGGTAGTAAGTCTGTTTACTCTAGAGTGCAAGCTCTTATGGTCAGTGAGGTTCTCTCTCTTCTGTAGAGTGTAAGCTTATATGGTCATAAAATTCCCCTCCTCTCCTGTAGAGTGTAAGCTCTTCTAATCAGTGGGGCCCTCTCTCTTTCCCTCTAAATATAAAGCATAAGTTCTTACGGTCAGTCTTTCAGCTTTCATGGTCAAAGGAGCTCTCTCTCTTACAGAATGTAAGCTATTATGATCACCAGTGTCTCATGATCAGTGTCAGTGGGGCCCTCTCTTCTGTAGAGTATAAGCTCTTAAGGTCAGCAGGGTTCTTTCTCTCCTGTGGAGTGTAAGCTCTTATGGTCAGTGGGATCCTCTCTCCTGTAGAGTGTAAGCTCTTATGGTCAGTGGGATCCTCTCTCTCCTGTAGAGTGTAAGCTCTTATGGTCAGTGGGGTCCTCTCCTGTAGAATGTTAACTTTTATGGTTAGTGGGGTCCTCTCTCTCTCCTGTAGAGTGTAAGCTCTTATGGTCAGCGGGGTCCTCTCCCCTGTAAAGTGTAAGCTCTTATGGTCAGTGGGGTCCTCTCTCTCCTATAGAGTAAGCTCTTATGGTCAGTGGGATCCTCTCTCCTATAGAGTAAGCTCTTATGGTCAGTGGGATCCTCTCTCCTATAGAGTGTAAGCTCTTATGGTCAGTGGGGTCCTCTCTCTCGCCTGTAGAGTGTAACCTCTTATGGTCAGTGGGGTCTTCTCTCTCCTGTAGAGTGTAAGCTCTTATGGTCAGTGGGGTCCTCTCTCTCCTGTAGAGTGTAACCTCTTATGGTCAGTGGGGTCTTCTCTCTCCTGTAGAGTGTAAGCTCTTATGGTCAGTGGGGTCCTCTCTCTCCTGTAGAGTGTGAGCTCTTATGGTCAGTGGGGTCCTCTCTCTCCTGTAGAGTGTGAGCTCTTATGGTCAGTGGGGTCCTATCTCTCTCCTGTAGAGTGTGAGCTCTTATAGTCAGTGGGGTCCTCTTTCTCTCCTGTAGAGTATAAGCTCTTATAATCACCAGTGTCATCTCTCATTTCTGTAGAGTGGAGTGGAGTGTAAGCTCTTATAATCGCTATAATAATCGAAAGGAAAATACCATATCTTAGAGATCTGGCACTCTGAGAATTGAGATGAGTTGGAGAGGAGTCTGTCCATGGGTGAACTTAATGAAAATTGGGAGAGGCTCAAAAGCCTTTGTGATTGTGAGTCCCATAAACTTCGTAAGGATAGCCACTCTTTTTGCACAATCGTGGCCAGCTCTATGCTGCGCAAGCATGGCTCCAAGCGCCACTCTGTGCAAGCCAGGGATTCCAGTGACTGCTCATCCAGGGAAATTAGAGTGGGCAATGACGCCCGTGACTCAACTTAAAATGAAGCACACCTCTATGACTAAGCGAGCAGGTACCATATAACTATATGAAGTACTTTTTAGACATCATTACAGCTCCGTTTTTATTTAAAAAAATGTTAGTGATTGCATAATTAACACACTGGGGACAGTATAGATGCTTGAAAAGATGTGACAGGTTCCCTTTAAGAGGAGCTGTCTATATATATATTTTTTAATTGGGCTGGAGAGAGGTAGCTGGATGTACCAATTATGTAGGTACTAAGGAATCTGATAGCGTGGGATAAAACCAGTCTGAGAGCAAAGCTGCAGTAAGTGATGTATTTAAACAAAACAGAAATGCAAACAGAACTAACACAGATATTCCTGCAATTGTAACGAGGTGCTCAGCACAATATGGTAAACAGAAAAGCAAACAACTACAAAGATATTCCTGCAATTGTAACAAGATGCCCAGCACAATATAGAAATAGAAAATCACAGCACAGTGAATAGTGGGATGCAACTGCTAAGGCCGGCGTCACACTAGGCGTAAGTAAATACGGTCCATTTTTTACGGCCGTAATACGCAGTAATTGTCCCAAAACACTTCCGTACTCAATGCGAGGATGCGATTTTTACGCACAAATTTATCCGTGTGTCATCCGTACGGCGTTTTTTTCACGCAGGCTTGCAAAATGGACATATCATGGATCCATCGGCTCGAATAATCTTAAAAACATATATACAGTCTCTCTCTCTCTCTCTCTCTCTCTCTCTCTCTCTCTCTCTCTCTCTCTCTCTCTCTCTCTCTCTCTCTCTCTATATATATATATATATATATATATATATATATATATATATATATATACAGTCATGGCCAAAAGTATTGACACCCCTGCAATTCTGTCAGATAATACTCAGTTTCTTCCTGAAAATGATTGCAAACACACATTCTTTGGTATTATTATATTCATTTAATTTGTCTTAAATGAAAAAACACAAAAAGAATTGTCCTAAAGCCAAATTGGAGATAATTCCACACCAAACATAAAAAGGGGGTGGACAAAAGTATTGGCACTGTTTGAAAAATCATGTGATGCTTCTCTAATTTGTGTAATTAACAGCACCTGTAACTTACCTGTGGAACCTAACAGGTGTTGGCCATAACTAAATCACACTTGCAGCCAGTTGACATGGATTAAAGTTGACTCAACCTCTGTCCTGTGTCCGTGTGTGTACCACATTGAGCATGGAGAAAAGAAAGAAGACCAAAGAACTGTCTGAGGACTTGAGAAACCAAATTGTGAGGAAGCATGAGCAATCTCAAGGCTACAAGTCCATGTCCAAAGACCTGAATGTTCCTGTGTCTACCGTGCGCAGTGTCATCAAGAAGTTTAAAGCCCATGGCCCTGTGGCTAACCTCCCAAGATGTGGACGGAAAAGAAAAATTGACAAGAGATTTCAACACAAGATTGTGCGGATGTTGGATAAAGATCCTCAACTAACATCCAAACAAGTGCAAGCTGCCCTGCAGTCCGAGCGTACAACAGTGTCAACCCGTACTATCCGTCGGCGTCTGAATGAAAAGGGACTGTATGGTAGGAGATCCAGGAAGTCCCCACTTCTTACCCCGAGACATAAAAAAGCCAGGCTGGAGTTTGCCAAAATTTACCTGAAAAAGCCTAAAACATTTTGTAAGAATGTTCTCTGGTCAGATGAGACAAAGGTAGAGCTTTTTGGGCAAAGGCATCAACACAGTTTACAGGAGAAAAAAAGAGGCATTCAAAGAAAAGAACACGGTCCCTACAGTCAAACATGGCGGAGGTTCCCTGATGTTTTGGGGTGACTTTGTTGCCTCTGGCACTGGACTGCTTGACCGTGTGCATGGTATTATGAAGTCTGAAGACTACCAACAAATTTTGCAGCATAATGTACATAATGTAGGGCCCAGTGTGAGAAAGCTGGGTCTCCCTCAGAGGTCATGGGTCTTCCAGCAGGACAATGACCCAAAACACATTTCAAAAAGCACTAGAAAATGGTTTGAGAGAAAGCACTGGAGACTTCTAAGGTGGCCACCAATGAGTCCAGACCTGAATCCCATAGAATACCTGTGGAGAGATCTAAAAATGGCAGTTTGGAGAAGGCACCCTTCAAATGTCAGGGACCTGGAGCAGTTTGCCAAAGAAGAATGGTCTAAAATTCCAGCAGAGCATTGTAAGAAACTCATTGATGGTTACTGGAAGCGGTTGGTCGCAGTTATTTTGGCTAAAGGTTGTGCAACCAAGTATTAGGCTGAGGGTGCCAATACTTTTGTCTGGCCCATTTTTGGAGTTTTGTGTGAGATGATCAATGTTTTGCTTTTTGCTTCATTCTCTTTTGTGCTTTTTCATTTAAGACAAATTAAATGAAGATAATAATAACAAAGAATTTGTGTTTGCAATCATTTTCAGGAGAAACTGAGTATTATCTGACAGAATTGCAGGGGTGTGAATACTTTTGGCCATGACTGTTTATATATACTGTATGTCAGTGAGACACACATATATATATATATATATATATATATATATATATTTATAATTAATTCAGCGCTAGATAGCAGAAAAGCCGGTAATTCAATTGTCGGTCCCTCTCTAGGCTATTAATATCTGCCCTCAGTCACTGGCTTTCCCACTCTGGCGGAGAAAATTGCGTGGGAGCCCATGCCAATTTTTTCCAGGATTTAACCCTTTAATTTAATAGAGCTCCCAAATTTGACACAAAGACGGATGGTTAATATACGGCAGATAGCAGCTGCCCCATAGAAAAAGATTGGGCCGTGTGCAATGCGTACTTTCTGGATGTATTTTCTGCGCTCATACATCCATAAAACTCGCTAGTGTGACGCCGGCCTAATATGAACCAGTCCAGCACGGATATGATGAGGGAGCAAACAAGACACTTGACAAGGAAGTCCAGTAGGAGGTTAGTGTAAATGCACACAATACTTAAATGAGGAAGTCCAACAAAACTTGATCATACGTGCGCACAGCACTTGTTTGTGGAAGTTCATATTAATTTTCAGGTGGGGCATTGAGCATGAAGTCCTGAGAAAGGATGAAGGGAAAAAGAGGGAGAGCACTAACTAAGCGTAGTAGATGAGTAAAACTCTCTTGGCAAGAAAAGCAACACTTGAATCTCGCTCACCTGGTGTGGTTGTGCAAAGAGGCACAACACTGGGAAAAGTTTAGCAAACTAGGGAAATTCCACAGGTGTGCTGCCCCTCACAGCAGTTCCAGAGGTGAGAAGCAGCTGAAAGGGGCGAGGCAGACCACTGAGTAGTGAGCCGCTGAAGCAGGGAGTTCACCAGCAAACAGTCAGGAGCCAGCAACACAAAATACTCAGGCACTGGAGAACACATGACTCGGACTTAAATAATCAGGACAGACAGGAAGTTCCATGACAGGGTGAGATCCAAGACTCCATCTTGGATCAGGGTGAACAGGAACAAGGGAAGTCCGGAATCCTTACATTACTCCCACCTCAGAAGCGGCCTCAGGACGATTCAGGGCCAGACTTGTCAGAATATTTCAGATGGAACAGAGTAATTTTTTGGGGAGCACAGATATTGCCCACCGGCTCCCAAGAGTTCTCAGACGGATATCCTTGCCATTTGATGAGATACTGCAGTTGATTCCTGCGGATCCTAGAGTCCAGAATCTTCTCCACAATAAAGTTCTTGTCCATCCACTAACACAGGCTGAGGAGGAGGTGTAATATGACCCTGAAACGTATTTGGAGACACTGGTTTTAACAGGGAGACATGAAACACAAGACGTACCTTCAAGGTCCTTGGCAACTTAAGATGACAGGCGACGGAGCTTATGATCCCAGAGATCTTGAAAGGACCAATGAATTTTTGTCCCAACTTCTGTGAAGGCACATTTAATTTTAAATTCTTAGTGGATAACCCCACAGAGTCTCCTACCTTAAACATAGGTGCAGGTCTCCGGAAACTATCGGCAGATCTCTTGTATCTTTCCTGTGCGGTAGATAGCGATTCTTTCAGAGTTTCCAGATCTTGTCTCATCCTTGCCAACCTCTCATCTACTGTGGGCACTGGAGCCTCAACCGGGGATCTGGGGAGAATACTAGGATGAAATCCCAGATTGGCAAAGAAGGGTGTTACCTTAGTGGATGCATTCTGCGAGTTGTTATGAGAGAATTCTGCTAGTGGAAGCAACTCCAGCCAGTGATCCTGCGAGTAGTTGATACAACACCAAAGATACTGCTCCAACGTCTGATTAGTCTGCTCCGTTTGCCCATTGGTCTGAGGATGATATGCTGAGGACAGACATTGATACCAAGTGCAGAACAAAATCCCTTCCAGAATCTGGAGGTAAACTGCACTCCCCGCTCAGAAATAATTTCATCCGGAACTCTATGCAGCCGGAAAACATTCTGAATGACCAGCTCAATCGTCTCCTTAGCTGAGGGAAAACCAGTGCAAGGGATGAAGTGAGAAGCTTTAGTAAGTCGATCCACCACCACTAGAATAGTGTTCTTTCCACCAGAGGTGGGTAAATCCACTATAAAATCCATCAAAATGGACCCCCAAGGGCGAGAGGGGACTGTGTTGTGAACTCTGTTCTCGAGCTCCCTCCTGTGGTCAGGAATGGTATTTCTGTGAGTTCTGTCCGTGGGTTCCCTCTGGTGGCTGAAAGTGGAGCTGCTGGTCTGGAGGTGGCTTCCTCAGCTGCATCGTATAAGACTGGGCTGGTTCCTCTATTTAACTCTGCTCAGATCGTTACCTGATGCCAGTTGTCAATGTATCTGTACTGGTTCAGATCTCACTTGGATCTCCTGATGACCTGTCTACTTCAGCAGAAGCTAAGTCCCTGTTAAGCTCATTTGTTGTTCATTTGTGTGCTGAATATATTTCTGAGTACCTGCTAAGTTTTGTCCAGCTGGCTATCATGATATTGTCTCGCTAGCTGGAAGCTCTGGGTTGCAGAGTGGCACCAACCGCGCCGTAAGTCGGCGCGGGGGGTTTCTTGCTCACTCTGCGTGGCTTTTTGTAGTTTTTTGTGCTGACCGCAAAGATCCCTTTATCTATCTTGTCTATTTAGTAAGTCGGGCCTCCTTTGCTGAAACCTGTCTCATTCCTGTGTTTGTGCCTTCCTCTTAACTCACAGTCAATATATGTGGGGGGCTGCTCTTTTCCTTTGGGGTATTTCTCTGAGGCAAGGTGAGGCTATATTTCTCTTTAGGTGTAGTTACCTCTCAGGCTGTGAAGAGTCGTCTAGGCAGAGTCAGGTACGATCCACGGCTAATTCTAGTGTGTGTGATAATAGATTAGGGCTGCGGTCAGCAGAGCTCCCACTTCCCAGAGCTCGCTCTATTTTGCAGTTTTGACTATCAGGTCATTCCCGGTGCTCCTAACCACCAGGTCCAGCCATAACAGTACAACTGGCCAAAAAGTGTTAATGCATCTCAATAGAGGGATAAGAGAAGTTCTGAGACCATTTTTTTTCTCTGCAGTGTGTTTAGTCTTTTTTTTCCCCTAAACCTCTGGGTGGTTCAGGACTCAGGTGTAGATATGGACATTCAAGGTCTGTTCTCTTGTGTGGATAATCTCACTGCAAGGGTACAAGGCATTCAGGATTATATAGTTCAGAATCCTATGTTAGAGCCTAGAATCCCAATTCCTGATTTGTTTTCTGGGGATAGATCAAAGTTTCTGAATTTCAAGAATAATTGTAAACTGTTTCTTGCCCTGAAACCTCGCTCCTCTGGTGACCCTAGTCAGCAAGTAAAAATCATTATTTCCTTGTTGCGTGGTGACCCTCAAGACTGCGCATTCTCCCTTGCGTCAGGAGATCCTGCATTGCTTAACGTAGATGCGTTTTTTCTGGCGCTTGGATTGCTCTATGACGAACCAAATTCTGTGGATCAGGCAGAGAAAATCTTGCTGGCTCTATGTCAGGGTCAGGATGATGCTGAACTGTATTGTCAGAAGTTTAGAAAGTGGTCTGTGCTTACTCAATGGAATGAGTGTGCTCTGGCAGCGATTTTCAGAAAGGGTCTTTCTGAGGGCCTTAAGGATGTTATGGTGGGGTTCCCCACGCCTGCTGGTCTAAATGAATCAATGTCCTTGGCTATTCAGATCGATCGGCGTTTGCGGGAGCGGAAAGTTGTGCACCATATGGCGATGGCCTGAGCCTATGCAATGTGATAGGACTTTGACCAGAACTGAACGGCAAGAGCACAGACGTCTGAATGGGCTGTGTTTTTACTGTGGTGACTCCACTCATGCTATCTCTGATTGTCCTAAGCGCACTAAGCGGTCCGCTAGGTCTGTCACTATTGGTACTATACAGCCTAAATTTCTTTTGTCCGTTACTTTGATTTGCTCTTTGTCATCCTACTCTGTTATGGCATTTGTGGATTCAGGCGCAGCCCTGAATTTGATGGACTTAGAGTATGCCAGGCGCTGTGGTTTTTTCTTGGAGCCCTTGCAGCATCCTATTCCATTAAGGGGAATTGATGCTACGCCTTTGGCCAAGAATAAGCCTCAGTACTGGACCCAGTTGACCATGTGCATGGCTCCTGCACCTCGGGAAGATATTCGCTTTTTGGTGTTGCATAATTTGCATGATGTGGTCGTGTTGGGTTTGCCATGGCTACAGGTCCATAATCCAGTATTGGACTGGAAATCTATGTCTGTGTCCAGTTGGGGTTGTCAAGGGGCCCATGGTGATGTTCCAGCGTTGTCAATTTCTTCTTCCACTCCTTCTGAAGTACCTGAGTTTTTGTCGGATTACCAGGATGTATTTGATGAGCCCAAGCCCAGTGCCCTGCCTCCTCATAGGGATTGTGATTGTGCTATTAATTTGATTCCTGGTAGTAAGTTTCCTAAAGGCCGACTTTTCAATTTATCTGTGCCAGAACACGCCGCTATGCGGAGCTATATAAAGGAGTCCTTGGAGAAAGGGCATATTCGCCCGTCGTCGTCACCGTTGGGAGCAGGGTTATTTTTTGTGGCCAAGAAGGATGGTTCTCTGAGACCTTATATAGATTACCGCCTTCTTAATAAAATCACGGTCAAATTTCAGTACCCTTTGCCTCTATTGTCTGATTTGTTTGCTCGGATTAAGGGGGCTAGTTGGTTTACCAAGATAGATCTTCGAGGAGCGTATAATCTTGTGCGTATTAAGCGGGGCGATGAATGGAAAACCGCATTTAATACGCCCGAGGGCCATTTTGAGTATCTGGTGATGCCATTCGGGCTTTCTAATGCGCCATCTGTATTCCAGTTCTTTATGCATGACATCTTACGAAAGTATCTGGATAGATTCATGATAGTATATTTGGATGATATTTTGGTCTTTTCGGATGATTGGGAGTCTCATATGAAGCAGGTCAGAATGGTGTTCCAAGTCCTTCGTGCTAATTCCTTGTTTGTGAAGGGGTCTAAGTGTCTCTTCGGAGTTCAGAAGGTTTCCTTTTTGGGCTTCATTTTTTCCCCTTCTACTATCGAGATGGATCCAGTTAAAGTCCAGGCCATTTATGATTGGACTCAGCCTACATCCGTAAAGAGCCTTCAGAAATTCCTGGGCTTTGCGAATTTTTACCGTCGCTTTATCGCTAATTTTTCTAGTGTTGTCAAACCACTGACTGATTTGACCAAGAAAGGTGCGGATGTGGTGAATTGGTCCTCTGCGGCCGTTGAGGCATTTCAGGAGCTGAAACGTAGTTTTTCTTCGGCTCCTGTGTTGTCAGCCAGATGTTTCGCTCCCTTTTCAGGTCGAGGTTGATGCTTCTGAGATTGGAGCAGGGGCTGTTTTGTCTCAGAGAAGTTCTGATGGCTCTGTGATGAAGCCATGTGCTTTCTTTTCTAGAAAGTTTTCGCCTGCTGAGCGTAATTATGATGTTGGCAATCGGGAGTTGTTGGCCATGAAGTGGGTATTCGAGGAGTGGCGACATTGGCTTGAGGGCGCCAAGCATCGCGTGGTGGTCTTGACGGATCCCAAGAATTTGACTTATCTCGAGTCTGCCAAGCGGTTGTACCCTAGACAGGCTCGATGGTCACTGTTTTACTCCCGTTTTGATTTCGTGGTTTCATACCTTCCGGGTTCTAAGAATGTGAAGGCTGATGCCCTTTCAAGGAGTTTTGTGCCTGATTCTCCGGGAGTTTCTGAGCCGGCTGGTATTCTCAAAGAGGGGGTAATTTTGTCTGCCATCTCCCCTGATTTGCGGCGGGTTCTGCAGGAGTTTCAGGCGGATAGACCTGACCGCTGTCCTGCAGAGAGACTGTTTGTCCCTGATAGATGGACTAGTAGGGTTATCTCGGAGGTTCATTGTTCGGTGTTGGCTGGTCATCCTGGAATTTTTGGTACCAGAGATTTGGTGGCTAGGTCCTTTTTGTGGCCTTCCTTGTCCTGGGATGTGCGTGCTTTTGTGCAGTCCTGTGGGACTTGTGCTCGGGCGAAGCCCTGCTGTTCTCGTGCCAGTGGGTTACTTTTACCCTTGCCGGTCCCGAAGAGGCCCTAGACGCATGTTTCCATGGATTTTATTTCAGATCTCCCTGTCTCTAAAAGGATGTCAGTCATCTGGGTGGTTTGTGATCGCTTCTCTAAGATGGTCCATTTGGTACCCTTGCCTAAGTTGCCTTCATCCTCTGATCTGGTTCCGTTGTTTTTCCAGCATGTGGTTCGTTTGCATGGCATTCCGGAGAACATTGTGTCGGACAGAGGTTCCCAGTTTGTTTTGAGGTTTTGGCGGTCCTTTTGTGCGAAGATGGGCATTGATTTGTCTTTTTCTTCTGCTTTCCATCCTCAGACAAATGGCCAAACTGAGCGAACCAATCAGACTTTGGAGACCTATCTGAGATGCTTTGTTTCTGCTGATCAGGATGATTGGGTGACCTTCTTGCCATTGGCTGAGTTCGCCCTTAATAATCGGGCCAGTTCGGCTACTTTGGTTTCACCTTTTTATTGTAATTCTGGTTTCCATCCTCATTTCTCTTCAGGGCAGGTTGAGCCTTCAGACTGTCCTGGTGTGGATTCTGTGGTGGACAGGTTGCAGCAAATTTGCACTCATGTAGTGGACAATTTGACATTGTCACAGGAGAAGGCTCAACGTTTCGCTAACCGACGTCGCCGTGTTGGTCCTCGACTTCGTGTTGGGGATCTGGTTTGGTTGTCATCTCGTTATGTTCCTATGAAGGTTTCTTCTCCTAAGTTTAAGCCTCGTTTTATTGGGCCTTATAAGATTTCTGAAATCCTCAATCCTGTGTCATTTCGTTTGGACCTTCCAGCTTCTTTTGCCATCCATAATGTGTTCCATAGGTCGTTAATGCAGAGATATGTGGCGCGTATGGGTCCTTCCATTGACCCTCCTGCTCCGGTGTTGGTCTAAGGGAGAATTGGAGTATGTGGTGGAGAAGATTTTAGATTCTCGTATCTCGAGACGGAAACTTCAGTATCTGGTCAAATGGAAGGGCTATGGTCAGGAAGATAATTCCTGGGTTCTTGCCTCCGATGTCAATGCTGCCGATTTGGTTCGTGCCTTTCATTTGGCTCGTCCTAATCGGCCGGGGGGTTCTGGTGAGGGTTCGGTGACCCCTCCTCAAGGGGGGCGTACTGTTGTGAACTCTGTTCTCGAGCTCCCTCCTGTGGTCAGGAATGGTATTTCTGTGAGTTCTGTCCGTGGGTTCCCTCTGGTGGCTGAAAGTGGAGCTGCTGGTCTGGAGGTGGCTTCCTCAGCTGCATCGTTTAAGACTGGGCTGGTTCCTCTATTTAACTCTGCTCAGATCGTTACATGATGCCAGTTGTCAATGTATCTGTACTGGTTCAGATCTCACTTGGATCTCCTGATGACCTGTCTACTTCAGCAGAAGCTAAGTCCCTGTTAAGCTCATTTGTTGTTCATTTGTGTGCTGAATATATTTCTGAGTACCAGCTAAGTTTTGTCCAGCTGGCTATCATGATATTGTCTCGCTAGCTGGAAGCTCTGGGTTGCAGAGTGGCACCTACCGCGCCGTGAGTCGGCGCGGGGGGTTTTTGCTCACTCTGCGTGGCTTTTTGTAGTTTTTTGTGCTGACCGCAAAGATCCCTTTATCTATCTTCTGCCTATTTAGTAAGTCGGGCCTCCTTTGCTGAAACCTGTCTCATTCCTGTGTTTGTGCCTTCCTCTTAACTCACAGTCAATATATGTGGGGGGCTGCTCTTTTCCTTTGGGGTATTTCTCTGAGGCAAGGTGAGGCTATATTTCTCTTTAGGTGTAGTTACCTCTCAGGCTGTGAAGAGTCGTCTAGGCAGAGTCAGGTATGATCCACGGCTAATTCTAGTGTGTGTGATAATAGATTAGGGCTGCGGTCAGCAGAGCTCCCACTTCCCAGAGCTCGCTCTATTTTGCAGTTTTGACTATCAGGTCATTCCCGGTGCTCCTAACCAACAGGTCCAGCCATAACAGGACTGGTAGTGATTGTAGCAATCTCGTGTTACATGAGGGGGTCTTAAAATGTGCATATATCTCACAAGATAGAACATAGCTCTTCATGTCCTTCAGACAGGTAGGCCACCAGAAGAAACAACTTAGGAACTCTTGAGTCTTCTGTCCCCCCCAATGACCAGCCAACTTAGAATCATGGACAAACTTGAGCACCTGCAGCCTTACAACCTCCGGAACATATAAATGTTGATCCCGAACCCACATACCATTCCTGAGAACTAGATTCACATCATCAGTAGGGTTGGCAAGGAATTGGTCAGCGTCATAGGCCTCCTTAATAGTCTTCCATAAGTCCTTATTTTGGATGACTCCGACAAAATTGGCATCAGACAAAATGGTCTTGGACAGGGTCCCAGGTACGGAAATTGTGGAAGTCCAGTAGGTAATTAGTGTAAATGCACACAGTACTTAAACGTGGGAATCCAGCAGAAGTGTAGTGGAAATGCACACAGTACTTAAACGAGGAAGTCAAGCAAAACTTGATCACACGTGCACACAGCACTTGTTTGTGGAAGTTCAATAATACGTAGATGGGGCATTGAGCATAAAGTCCTGAGAAGGAGGATGAAGGGAAAAAGAGGGAGAGCACTAACTAAGCGTAGTAGATGGGTAAAACTCTCTTGGTGAGAAAAGCAACACTTGAATCTCGCTCACCTGGTGTGGTTGTGCAAAGAGGCACAACACTGGGAAAAGTTTAGCAAACTAGGGAAATTCCACAGGTGTGCTGCCCCTCACAGCAGTTCCAGAGGTGAGAGGCAGCTGAAAGGGCGAGGCAGACCACCGAGTAGTGAGCAGCTGAAGCAGGGAGTTCACCAGCAAACCGTCAGGAGTTCGCAACACAAAATACTCAGGCACTGGAGAACACATTATTGCACTTAAATAATCAGGACTGACAGTAAGTTCCATGACAGGGTGAGATCCAAGACTCCATCTTGTATTAGGATGAACAGGAACAAGGGAAGTCCGGAATCCTTACCCTGGATTATTCAAAATTACCACATTTTCCGGACCATAAGACACACTCCAAATTTGGGGGTGGAAAGTAGGAAAAAACCTTTTTTGTAAGATAGAGGTCTGTCTTATAGTCCAAATTTAAGATATCTTACCTGAGTGCCGGCGGTGGTAGAGCGGGGTTACAGGAAGCATGGTCCCTTCCTCACAAAGCCAGCAGCAGAAGTGGGGCAATGCTGTGGTCCCTGGGTGGGAGGAGGGGGTATGCAAGTGATGCGATGCTGAGGCCTGTTGTCTGCGGTGAGGTGGCGTTGAGTGCAGCAGAGTCACTTCCTCAGGAAGCCAGTGGCAGCAGAAGTGTGGCAATGCTGGGAGGAAAACAGTGCGTCTTGCATTCTGAAAAATACCGCAAATGCTCTCATGGAATATCATTGCTACATATATTCTGCTAAGAACTGGAAGCTAAGTACCATTGAAACAAGCTGCACATGATGTAAGATAAAGGCTTTCATTACAGGAGAATAATAACAGAGAAAGCAAGTTATTTGAAAACTTGCTTATTTTCATGCTGATTAATTAACTAAAGCAGTTTAATAACATGAAAGTGCCCCTTTCAAAATTATAAAATCATATTTACATCATATTTTATCTTGTTGAATACCTTGAAACACTTGAGTATTGAAAGTCAACTTGACATTGAATCCAAATCCTCTATTTTTTGTCTATTGTCATTTTGATATTCTTTAGGCTCAGTTACGTTTTCTTTTATTAGGTAATTTCTTTTTGAATGAGAACATGGGTATGTTCTGCTGACAGGACTATTACTCGTAAGCCTTGGAAGCCAATTATTTTTCCTTCGTTTCCTTGTTTTGAGAATAATCATGATTATCTGTTCTTTGTGCACTTCTTTAATTTAGTCAGTCATTTGAAGAAATCATTTTCATAGAAAATATAATTGTCTGCAAGAATAAACCAATATAATAATCAGCTGTTGTCAGAGCATCCTGATCCAAAATAAACAGACTGAGGCATTGATCTCAATTACTTCCCAGTAATGATGGGCTGCTCGATACTCGATAGAGCATTTGGTTGCTTGATTGATTACTGAGCAATGCCAACTATCGTATGGTGTTCGGGTCCCTCAATTTAATGAGCCGCAGCATTGAAGCCGTTAATGTTCTCTCTCTCTGAAAATTTAACGACTTCATCTTTCTCTCGCCCGTCGAGTACAGATCTCCCAGAAAAATGCTCAACTGCTTCATTGAAGTACATTATGCTTAAAACTCAAGTCAAGCACACGAGTAATCTGACGAGCTTGATTCGAATAGCAAGCAGTTTACCGCTTGCTCATCACAACTTCCCAGAAGACATAATCTTAAGATTATTATTACTTATAAGTGTTCATCAAAGAAATCAGGTGTACTATAAGCTGGTATACATGCATAGTGTCAGAGTACATTCACACTGTGGTCATTTCAGAGACAAAATCCAAGAAAAAAACAAGCATATTCCCTACAACAACTAAATAAGTGAATAGTAATAGTGCAAGATCAAAAAAACCTTAAAAGCCATCCCATCATGACAATATGTAGCCATCAAGACGGTGGGATGACTGTTAGGCCATGTGCAAACGTTCAGTATTTTTCGCGTTTTTTCGCTATAAAAATGTGATAAAAACGCGAAAAAAAACGCTTACATATGCCTCCCATTATTGTAAGTGTATTCCGCATTTCTTGTGCAATTGTTGCATTTTTTTCCGCGAAAAAAATCGCATCGCGGAAAAAAACATGTTCATGAAATATGCGGAATTGCAGGGATTCTGCACACCTAGGAGTGCATTGATCTGCTTACTTCCCACACGGGGCTGTGCACACCATGCGGGAAGTAAGCAGCTCATGTGCGGTTGGTACCCAGGGTGGAGGAGAGGAGACTCTCCTCCATGGACTGGGCACCATATATAAGTCAAAAAAAAAGAATTAAAATTAAAAATAGTCATATACTCGCCTTCGATGTCTTCCCGCCTCTCAGCGGTGCATGCTGCCGCTTCCGTTCCTATAGATGGTGTGGCGAAGGACCTGCGATGATGTCGCTGTCTTGTGATTGGTCGCGTGACCGCTCATGTGACCGCTCACGTGACCGCGACTTCATCGAAGGTCCTGCACACACCATCTATAGGAACGGACGCCACTGAGGAGATCGGCTGTCTGCAGAGGGTGAGTATAACCATTTTTTTATTTTTTTTTAAATGATATCTTTTTACTATTGATGCTGCATAGGCTGCATCTATAGTAAAAAGTTGGTCACACTTGTCAAACAGTATGTTTGACAAGTATGACCAACCTGTCAGTCAGTTTTCCAAGTGATGCTACAGATCGCTTGGAAAACTTTAGCATTCTGCAAGCTAATTACGCTTGCAAAATGCTAAAAAAAACGGGAAAAAAACGCAAAAAAAATGCGGATTTCTTGCAGAAAATTTCCGGTTTTCTTCAGGAAATTTCTGCAAGAAATCCTGACGTGTGCACATACCCTTATGCTTTTTTTAATCAAAATAGCGTCAACTAAGTACCCTATGTTATTTACATGCACTATTATAATTTACTTACATACTTGCTGTAGGGTATTTGCTCATTATGCTTTTTTCTTGTTTTTTTTTTTTCTTGTGTTTTGTTTTTAAGGGTTAACACCACACCCTGGGAAATTGGGTGGTTCAATCTAAATCAGTATTTCCCAAGCATCGCCATTGACTTTATTAAGACCAAAGTCCAAAGTATAAAACTTTAACTTCTTTTTTTGGCAGAGTTTATCTTCTTATCGGGACACAATAATCTAGCATTTAAAGGGAACCTGTCACATCAAATTGGCGGGATATGTAAATGCCTTTTTTCTGGTCCGATGGGCGGCGTTTCGTCTTCATTTCTCCACCCCATCCATCCATGTTGTCCGCAATATGTTCATGAATTAGAGTACTTGTCCTCCATAGTTCGCCCGAGCACTATATCCCCGAACATAGCGAAATACTTCCGGGACATAGTGCGTGGGTGCATGCGCAGTAATGCTTTTTGGCTTTGCCTGCAGTTGGGCAAAGCACACTGCGTGTGCGCGAGCGAAGATTGCATTGTGCAAGAGCGAACTATGGTAGACAAATACTCTAATTCTCAAACACATTGTGGTCAACAGGGACGGATGAGGTGGAGAAATGAAGACGAAACGTCACCCATCGGACCGGAAAAAAGGCATTTACATATCCCGCCAATTTGAGGTGACAGGTTCCCTTTAAAGAGAATGTTACAAACAAACCTGGAAAAAAACACGATCTTTAAATTGGTTAAGGCAAAATCTACCACTTACTATTACAACACAACCCCTAATAATCGTTTGAGGAAAAGGCGATTCAATTGCAAATTTCATTTGAAATTACATTTTTATTAATAAAGTATTAAAACAACAATAATTTGTTTTTATTTTTTTACTTAAATACTTTATGTATTAATTATTACATTTAATTTTTTTTTTAATTTGTATTGTTGTTTTAAATACTTTATTAATAAATGTATTTTAAATTAAATTTGCAATTGATCCGCCTTTTCCTCAAGCTATTATTTGGTGTTGTGTTGTCAAGGAGAAAAGTGTAGGTGTCAAATGCCTTAACAAATGCCATCCATTCGCCATCTGTCACTCTTTGACAATCTTAAGTTTTCTTTTTTAAGAGATGGCGGTGAAGGATCCCTCAAAAGGAAATCTTCCATTGGCCATCTCTAACTCTAAATTGTAATGTTCAAAAAAACAGCACTTTCTTTATTGGATGGCCAGAGAGTGAAAGGCTGATGGAGTACACCTCTGTATTCAAAGCTCCAGACATAAGACAAACAGTAGAACTTGGAGGTACAGTTAGGTCCATATATATTTGGACAGAGACAACATTTTTCTAATTTTGGTTATAGACATTACCACAATGAATTTTAAACAAAACAATTCAGATGCAGTTGAAGTTCAGACTTTCAGCTTTCATTTGAGGGTATCCACCTTAAAATTGGATGAAGGGTTTAGGAGTTTCAGCTCCTTAACATGTGCCACCCTGTTTTTAAAGGGACCAAAAGTAATTGGACAGATTCAATAATTTTAAATAAAATGTTCATTTCTAGTACTTGGTTGAAAACCCTTTGTTGGCAATGACTGCCTGAAGTCTTGAACTCATGGACATCACCAGACGCTGTGTTTCCTCCTTTTTGATGCTCGGCCAGGCCTTCACTGCGGTGGTTTTCAGTTGCTGTTTGTTTGTGGGCCTTTCTGTCTGAAGTTTAGTCTTTAACAAGTGAAATGCTGCTCAATTGGGCTGAGGTCAGGTGACTGACTTGGCCATTCAAGAATATTCCACTTCTTTGCTTTAATTAACTCCTGGGTTGCTTTGTCTTTATGTTTTGGGTCATTGTCCTTCTGTAGTATGAAATGACGACCAATCAGTTTGGCTGCATTTGGCTGGATCTGAGCACACAGTATGTCTCTGAATACCTCAGAATTCATTCGGCTGCTTCTGTCCTGTGTCACATCATCAATAAACACTAGTGACCCAGTGCCACTGGCAGCCATGCATGCCCAAGCCATCACACTGCCTCCGCCGTGTTTTACAGATGATGTGGTATGCTTTGGATCATGAGCTGTACCACGCCTTCCCCATACTTTTCTCTTTCCATAATTCTGGTAGAGGTTGATCTTGGTTTCATCTGTCCAAAGAATGTTCTTCCAGAACTGTGCTGGCTTTTTTAGATGTTTTTTGCAAAGTCCAGTCTAGCCTTTTTATTCTTGATGCTTATGAGTGGCTTGCACCATGCAGTGAACCCTCTATATTTACTTTCATGCAGTCTTCTCTTTATGGTAGATTTGGATATTGATACGCCTACCTCCTGGAGAGTGTTGGTCACTTGGTTGGCTGTTGTGAAGGGGTTTCTCTTCACCATGGAGATTATTCTGCGATCATCCACCACTGTTGTCTTCAATGGGCGCCCAGATTTTTTGGCATTGATGAGTTCACCAGTGCTTTCTTTCTTTCTCACGATGGACCAAACTGTAGATTTTGCCACTCCTAATATTGTAGCAATTTCTCGGATGGGTTTTTTCCTGTTTTCGCAGCTTAAGGATGGCTTGTTTCACCTGCATGGAGCGCTCCTGTGACCACATGTTTACTTCACAGCAAAACCTTCCAAATGCAAGCACCACACTTCAAATCAACTCCAGGCCTTTTATCTGCTTAATTGAGAATGACATAGCGAAGGGATTGCCCACACCTGTCCATGAAATAGCCTTGGAGTATATTGTCCAATTACTTTTGGTCCCTTTAAAAACAGGGTGGCACATGTTAAGGAGCTGAAACTCCTAAACCCTTCATCCAATTTTAATGTGGATACCCTCAAATGAAAGCTGAAAGTCTGAACTTCAACTGCATCTGAATTGTTATGTTTAAAATTCATTGTGGTAATGTCTATAAACAAAATTAGAAAAATGTTGTCTCTGTCCAAATATACACTCACCGGCCACTTTATTAGGTACACCATGCTTGTAACGGGTTGGACCCCCTTTTGCCTTCAGAACTGCCTCAATTCTTCGTGGCATAGATTCAACAAGGTGCTGGAAGCATTCCTCAGAGATTTTGGTCCATATTGACATGATGGCATCACACAGTTGCCGCAGATTTGTCGGCTGCACATCCCAAAGATGCTCCATACAAGGCAGGATGGATCCATGCTTTCATGTTGTTTACGCCAAATTCTGACCCTACCATCCGAATGTCGCAGCAGAAATCGAGACTCATCAGACCAAGCAACGTTTTTCCAATCTTCTACTGTCCAATTTCGATGAGCTTGTACAAATTGTAGCCTCAGTTTCCTGTTCTTAGCTGAAAGGAGTGGTACCCGGTGTGGTCTTCTGCTGCTGTAGCCCATCTGCCTCAAAGTTCGACACACTGTGCGTTCAGAGATGCTCTTAGGCCTACCTTGGTTGTAACGGGTGGCGATTTGAGTCACTGTTGCCTTTCTATCAGCTCGAACCAGTCTGCCCATTCTCCTCTGACCTCTGGCATCAACAAGGCATTTCCGCCCACAGAACTGCCGCTCACTGGATTTTTTTTCTTTTTCGGACCATTCTCTGTAAACCCTAGAGATGGTTGTGCGTGAAAATCCCAGTAGATCAGCAGTTTCTGAAATACTCAGACCAGCCCTTCTGGCACCAACAACCATGCCACGTTCAAAGGCACTCAAATCACCTTTCTTCCCCATACTGATGCTCGGTTTGAACTGCAGGAGATTGTCTTGACCATGTCTACATGCCTAAATGCACTGAGTTGCCGCCATGTGATTGGCTGATTAGAAATTAAGTGTTAACAAGAATTTGGACAGGTGTACCTAATAAAGTGGCCAGTGAGTGTATATGGACCTAACTGTATATGTTGCCAAGGCATTAAAATGTATGTTGTCTCTTTGTTTACACTATATACAATAGATTTAAAAGACAATCACCTTAACCTTTACTCCACCATGCAGATAATGGTGGTTGACTAGATATGATTATAATCAAATAATCATAAAATGTACAAAACATGTAGATTAGAGACATATACAACAATGTGGTCTTATCATTAAAGTGGAAGATTCAAAGTCTAATTTGTTAGTAGATCACAGTGTCTGGCACATTTTAGTGTACGTCTCCACGGACCGTATTGTCGGCGCTTTGGACAGAGCGGAAACCCCGCTCCGCCCAAAGCGCAGCCCCCTTCTGTATGCCCAGTGATTCCGGATGTGTTCCTTGAACACATCCGGAATCTCCGCACCCTATGCATAGGACCCTGATATTTACCTTGCGGAGACGGAGCATCACCGCAAGGTAAACAGACATGCTGCAGTCTAAAAAGATGCGCCGCATGTCCGGAAACGCAGGGCAGCCGGATGCTTGTTCGCACTCATAGTGAAGACAGGTTTTCATAAAATCCCCTCCACTATGCTGTAACATCTGGACGCTGCGGATTGAGCACTACAGCTGTACGCAGCGTTCAATCCGCAGCTAATCCGGATGTAATCCGGCCCGTGGAAACATACACTTAAGGTAAAAGATTGGATTGGATTGTCTCGGAGCAACAAAATTTATACATGAAAAATATATACACACACATGTTTATACAATTTAAGATATCATTTAGCTCTGAAATGGCCATTCATGGTGACCATCGGTTGGCCATCCAGGTCAGTTTTAACTATGTGTTGCACCCAACTGCAACATTCTGTATATAACTGATGGCGAACTCAGTCGAGGGGTTCAAGAGAGGCCTGGATGTCTTCCTGGAGCAGAACAATATTGTATCATACAATTATTAGGTTCTGTAGAAGGACGTAGATCTGGGGATTTATTATGATGGAATATAGGCTGAACTGGATGGACAAATGTCTTTTTTCAGCCTTACTTACTAACTAACTAACTATGTAACTGTATGATCAGTGGAAGGGGTTCCTCTTTTTAATGACGTTTTTCCCCTTTGCTTAAAACTTTTTTTTACCCTTAAATGCTTGTAGTTGGGACAAAAAAAATTGCTTGCAGTTTCATTAAAAATTGTGCATCTTTATTTTTCGGGGTTTCCCCGCACACTGAATTTTGCTGTGATCTTTGGCAATGAGGGAAGCTCAGAAAAAGACTGGTTAAAAGTTACAAACTCTCCACCAGACCACTATAATGGAATCTCAGTTAATGCATGCTGGAGTCAGCAGTTGACAGAGGATATAGAAGGAAAATGTAAAAGTTAGAATATAACCTAATTGCAAAAAAGTAGATTCATAAATAAAATTTGTCCTAAAACGTGGATATCTCCTTTATGGCATAGTTAGGGGTATCACAATACATATAGTTTTTCAAGGGGTGTCTTAAAGCATTTAGGGTTGCAAAAAATTGATTAGTATGTTTCCCAGGCACAATGCTTGTCTTGCCCATGGGATGTATTTGGAAGTCAAGTACCTGGAGCCAGGGTACATGAAAAAACTAAAAACTGCCTCTAGCTATGGGTTAGCTATGTTTTTTTTTGCTTGTTTTTTTAGAAGAACGTCTTTTTTTTTTACAGCACTGGCACCCACCTTAAGCATTTTATCTACTATATCATAAAATCCTGGGAACTTTTTGAAGCACAAGGACATAGAACGGAAAGAGATACATCGAAAAGAGCTATTTGCCCTTATCTGCCCTATTCAGTTGTCGTAGGGGAGGCTGACCATACCTTCTGCCCCAATTTTCTATTAGGAATTACATTGTGGATAGGGGGAGCCCTGAGCAGATTTATATATAGGAAAGAGGGATAGGGCTGATCGAGGGTCCCTTTTGTTGGCCATATAGTATCTCTTGTGTAGCATGTATGCCCTGGTGAGAGTCCAACATTCTCAAAATTAATTTACAGGACACACTTGTGAAAATCATGGTGTACGTTGACGTCAACAGATAAGATTATGTATATGTTTACTCGTCTCCACGGAAGTACATTACTAACAATGTTTGGGTCATGCAGTGGAAGACATCAGTAGTATAGTTTACGTTGTAGAATCGATTCTGCTGCATTGGGTCAAATTTGGGACATTTATGAAAACCTTATTCTTATAAACATTTTGCAACATGAACCTTGATCAAAATACCTTGTGTGATATATGTTATGTGATTTTTAACTCTGTGTTGAATAGGCTTTATCAAATTTCCTGGATGAAATTTTTTTTTTAGCAATATAGCGTTAATCAAGTAACCCGTGTTATTTACATGTACTATTACTATTTACTTAACCCCTACAGACACTGTGTGCACCTGCACTCACTGGGCTCCAAAAATGTCAGTGCAGGCACCCTCTTGAGCCCTCTCTCTGGCTGGCATCAGCCTCCCACTCGGGTGTAAACCCCAAGAGTCCAGTTGCCACAATGATATTGCCTTCCTCATTGGGGGGTGATGTCATCCCGGGATGCAAGAAGGGATTCCCTAATCAGGTAATACCAACATACAACACCTTCCTAACTCCAGACCAGAAGAGGGAGCTCTAAATCTGGTTTCAGGGTAGCTTTCCTATAAGTTCTCATCTGGAGGCGGGGTTGGAGAGTTTAGTGTGAGATACTGAACGGAAAGGAAGCATGTGAGGAGGGAGCCTGGCACTGGAGCTGCGATTGGGCTCACCCCAAAATAAAGTGCTTAGAGACCGGACACCAGAGTCCGTGGTGGTGAGAGGATTGCATACCCAGCCATCGAATCTGGAGGGCCTCCGAACCCACCTGGGTAAGTGGATCCCAAGCTGTTTCCAGGCTGCACGGACCCCATCACCACCTGCTACCTATATCCTGAACTGTACCTGTATTTCATCAGTAAAAGTTAAAGGAAACTGCTATCCTTGTGTTCTTCAATCATTACCTGCGCCCTCAATCCTGCACCCCATCGTTTACCATCCCTTACCAACTGTACCAGGTAGCCCTGGGGCCCCACTCCACCTGTGGGGACCAGAACCATCCAAGCTGCATTACCATCAGCCACATTGGTCCTTTTAAGCAGCCTCAGTCATCCTTGCCGAACACCACAGGTTGCATCATGAATCATCCTTTAAAGACTATTTCCACTTTCATTCACATCCCCTTTAACTGGATGCCCAGGGCCACGGACTGAGTCACTGCCACTATGACCACCTCTTTATGTACCCCCGGACCCAGTACCAAGTACCCCACGCTCCTAGCGGGCGCTACATGTGTATTCCAGGCCCTTGCAGTGACTGTGTGCTGGGCTAAGGATGCAATTCTAGCAATGCTTTAAAGAAGGCCTTGTCAATCACCATAAGAGGAGGAGTGGAGTATTGTAACTGAGGGGGCTGAATTGTGCACCGAGCCTTTGACAACGCCAAGTTTGGAAATGTTATTAAAGGGCTAGCTGTCTTGCTTATTTCACTAATTATGCTAGCCACCTTTTTTTATCGATCACCTGTACATAGGCGAGGCGATAATTTGGTGATCGCTGAGGGTCCCAGCAATTTGACACCACTGTTCCCAAAATTAAAGCTTTGTGGTGTCTCAACTAAATGGTGAAATATTCCTATCAGCGCTACATTAATTATTTATGGGACTGCAAGAGAAAACATAAGGGCAGTAGTGATGAGCGAGCACTAAAATGCTCGGGTGCTCATTGCTCGGGTCGAGCAAATTGGAATACTCGGGCACGCGACCCGAACAAGTCTAAGTCTATGGGAGACTCGAGTATTTTTACCGCAATCCCCCTTGGGGGTCCTTTTTAAGGTTTAAAAACATCTGAAAATGATGGAAACACTGCTCAAATGGCACAGGAACATCATGGGGATTGCCCTTGGAAGCATTCCTGATTTTTAGTTTAAACAATTTTTTCCGAGATTCATGCCATTTTTCCTGATGCCACAAAAACACACTAAAACGAAATCAAAACCAGTTTTGCTGGGAAATATGTTAAGGTACATCCTTTGCAGGTTAATGACTTGCCTGTAAGGCCAAATATTTAACCCCAGAACGAAAATTTCCTCTCCCACTTAGGCTTTGTTCGAACGCAGCGTTATTGAAGCGTTTTTCAACTTTAACATTGCTTTCAACCACTACAAATGCCATCATTGTGAAATGTCATTGTAACATGTAACACCCCTAGCTGGCCATGTGGAGTCTGACACATAAGCAGACCCATCTTGTTTCATTTATGAAGGAGGGACTCTTAAAGTCACAGAGCCTATTTTTACTGGTGCATCAGGCGGCATTAATCTTCTTAAAGGGCCATTATTAAACAGTGGGCCTCCTAAACCTTTGTAGCCTATGCTGTGAGAGAATGGGCTGCCAACAATTACGACTCACCACAATACCCCTGTCATAAGATGTCCAGGGGGAACTCCTGAAAAAGTGTTGCATTGAATGCAAGGCCTGCCCTGCTACCAATTCATATGCACCCCGATAAGCCTTTAAACCCACATACTGGATGGGCCCCTGAAAATCCACTTCACAATATGCATTTTGTACTCCATACTCCTTTGTTTTACACATTGGCAGGAAGGTCAGCCCTGCTGCTTAGTTATATGCACCCCATTATGCTTTGGAACCCACATACTGGTGGGCCCATGAAAATCCACTTCATAATATGCATTTTGTTCTCTGTACTCCTTTGTTTTACACATTGGCAGGAAGGCCAGCCCTGCTGCTTAGTCATATGCACCCCATTACACCTTGGAACCCACATACTAGATGGGCCCAAGAAAATCCACTTGTATTTTTTAAAGGTAAGATGGTTCCCTGTTTGCAGAATTATTTACAGGAGAATTTGGCAATTTTATTTGCCATGATTTAAACACTAAGTTTCAGATACGGCTTTAAAGAAGGCTAATACTTGCAAGACAACACAATTTTATTGCAAAGTACAAAATTCAAGGAATGGTATGATTGAATAGTGTGAGTGTGTACACTTTTGTATATGTTAACATACAAAGGTTAATAAGTACATATAAGGATGAAACACATAGTGATTACGTATGTATGAAGATTAACTACATACAGTATACTTACATCATCCACAAGAGGCTTTTAAACATCATCCGTCTGGAATATCAGAAACAAGACCAAGACAGAGAACCCCTGGGAGATTACCTACACTGCATGGGCATCCCCAATTATGCAAGTTTCAGCACACTGCACATGTACAGGTACCCCAGTTTTTGCATCTGTCTTAGTCATGTTTCTCTGGTCTTATATAGTGATTTATACTATGTAGTAACTAGTTTAACCCAGCCCTTCAAGTGGCCAGCTTTCAAGGTTGTATGAAACTGAGATATCATGGAGTCAGCAGACGAGGGGCCATAAACCCCTAGAATATAAAAGCCACAAGGACGTAGATCAAACCACCACAGGAAGAGTTTCAGTAAACCTTAATGTTTTACAATGACAAACAGCAAACATTGTCTTGGTGGTACAATCCACAAATAAGAAAAGATGAGGGCACTCACCAGTCTTCAAAAATGCAAACTTTTATTGACAAAATCTTCAGATAAAATTCATGGCCGGGAATGACGGAGCCGAAGCTCGTGTGAGCAGGGGAGAACAAGGACGACGGCCGTTTCGCGCTGTGCTTGCGCTTCTACAGGTCAGTTAATGTGAGGGCAAGACAGCGGAAATATAGTGTCGGCCAAGACACCCCCCTCCACCACCCAAAAACCTCCCACCAACCTAAAACACTCCTATTGAAAAAGCACATATTAAAACAACATCATACAGTGTGTTTGCCTATAAATCACGAATAATGGCTGTAAATATAATCCAATTTACTAATCTCGCTCGCACAACACCTGCATATGATTCTACAAGCCAGATATCATTACCTAAGTTATTTATGTCACAAACGGCATTTTCTTATATAGATTTCAAGGAATGTAATCTAATTTAATCATCTTAAGTCAGAGAAATATCGAGAGATCTACCCTATCGTTAAAACCTAAGGGTCCCATCGCATTACTGCGCATGATCCATAAGATAATGATCATGCCAACAATCCCCTGATGAACCCATTTCAGGAAGAAACGCGTCGGGAGGCATAGAGGTTATAGGAAACCGAGAGGCGGACACATGAGAAAACCGCTAAAGGGATCCTCCAGAAACTCATTCTGCAAGAAAACTGCGACTAGGATGCCTAGCAGTACAGACAGATGAGTATACTGGGGATGGGTGGACGCACCATATAACCTTAATAAGTGGCCTCTGTTAGACACACACCTAGAGAAGGTTTCCTTGAGGGAAAACGGTGTAATTGCTAGTTTAGCCACTGATATAAGGGATGTCTAACCCACTCTATATTTAAAGTTGTCTAGGTCCTAAACAGTTATATGCATGTAGTAATGTCATTTGCGTACTGATAACAGAGGATCTAGTCTCACTGTACTCTATACTTTCCTATGGGAGAGACGTGACAGGTACCCAAGGCTACACCCGTATAAGCTTTGAGTCCCCGTTTTTACGGAGGAACACACTAGCATAAAGAACGGAGAGGGTGTGTATAGAGGGGTAATCTTATCTATCCCGGTACGGTAGTCACCAACGGAGGTAAATAGGACACTATCACCCACAGAGGGACCTAATCTGGCCCATAGTGGTGAACAGAGACAGTGACGTTTTTAAAGGTTTCGTTGATCTGTTTTGTGTTTCATGTAAATTAGCACCTGCACTTTGTGTGACACTGTATGTCCGTAATTTTATACAGTAACGAAGTAAAAGTTACGTTTTAAAGTCTTTATTATTTAAAAACCTGCTGATTCTGAATGATTTTCTATCCAATGTTTATCATATTGATCTTTCTGAGACCAAGATTGGGAGAAGCCTTCCAAAACTAATATCTTGAGTTCTAAAAGAGCTCCAAATTTTATCAGCTAGACGTCAACCTGTGTGAATAAAAGATACAGGTTCATGCCAACAAGGGCATAATAAGCGGTCAAACATAGGACTTTGTATTTTGGGTCAAATGCTTATTACAAGAATGATCACTACTTTCTAGCTTCTTTGGTGTAAGGTTTTTGATCTTTTAGAAGGATTTTTTTAAAATTATATTATCTTTAAAAAATTCTATGACTTGGGTACAGAATTGTTGACTTTCCTATGTCTGGAGGAAGAAAGGTTTAAGCATAATAACAGGCGCGGGTTCTTTACTGTAAGAGCAGTGAGACTATGGAACTCTCTGCCGTATGATGTTGTAATGAGTGATACATTATTAAATTTAAGAGGGGACTGGATACCTTTCTGGAAAAGTATAATGTTACAGGGTATATATATTAGATTCCTTGATAGGGCGTTGATCCAGGGAACTAGTCTGATTGCCGTATGTGGAGTCGGGAAGGAATTTTTTTCCCCAAAGTGGAGCTTACTATTTGCCACATGGGTTTTTTTTGCCTTCCTCTGGTTCAACATGTTAGGGCATGTTAGGCTATGGGTTGAACTAGATGGACTTAAAGCCTTCCTTCAACCTTAATAACTATGATTGTTTATTTTTTCTGGTCAGCTTCTCAAGAAAATCATGGACTGATGACTTTTTTTACGAACACATTAGATGACCATATTAAATCATTTCAATTATAAGTGATCCATGTCTACTGCCAATAATTCTGATATAAAGGCATCAGCTGCCTTCACTGTGAACTGTAAAATGATGATAATTAGTCGTAAAAATTGGTACAAGTCATTCCAGCTGAAAAAAAAAAAATCTTGTATACAACAAATTTTTTTACAGACAAGGGGATAAAGTTCTCTATTTTCCCGGGACTGTCCAGGAACTTATTGACGGTTGACAACTCTATTTGAATGACAAAAAATAATTTTTAATCCAGGAGCATTATTTTCATGCTGAGGGTCCTACATAGACAGTTACGTTCTTTTTTTTACCCTTAATGAAGAATTACCAGTCAGCTTTCAAGAGCTGATCATCAATTACATTGTTTTGCCCTCTCAACATTGTGGCACCCGTAAACTAGATCATCCCAACCTTCTGTGCAACATTCACTGCTCCAAAATACTTTTGTATTGGAAAATCACCAGACAACTGAGTAAGAACATGACATGTTCTTCATGCATTCCTATGAATGTCAGCATCCTCTTTCATTTTCATTCAGTATTTGTCATCTACGTTTATTGCCACTTCAAGATTAAAGGTTAAATCTTTGACGCACATAATTGCAATCCAAATAAACTCCTGTGACTCCACTGAGCCATGCAATAAATACAATAAACATTGTATATTAGATGGCCCTTACAAGTGGGCAAAGTTTAAAAATCTAATGGGGATGACACTGAGCTTTACCAGTGAAGTGAAACGTTGGCACAAAACGATCACTGTAGCTAACAGATAACAAGGCAATGACTATGGGATAATATGTAGACGTGTAATAGCTTAAGAGTACCAATCAACGATCTGGACCTGCCCTTTTTATTTAATGAACAAGTGCGCAGCCCCTGAATAGTGATTTTTCTATATATAAGTTAGTGTTTAAAGTGCTACTAAGTAGAGATGAGTGATGTTGTCTATATGTTTGGTTTGGTCTCCCATTAAATCTAATAGAGCTCGGGTATGTTCATAGGACCATTTGGCGGACATGTTCAGCGAGTGATTAAATATTTGACGAATCTAAATGAACCGAACTTTGAAATATTCTCTTATCTCTATTGCGAAGTTACCTTATTACCCCCCCCCCCCCCCCAAACACCCCGTAAAGATCCCTACTTTCTAAGAAAAGTTGGCCCTGACTTTCTGAGTTATGGGATCATGGCATGTAGAAAAGGATCCCACAACTGTTTGTGGTCAGATTTGCAAGAAAAGTACATGTTCTCTCAAGATCATATCATTTATGCTAACCCAGCTCTGCTATGAACTTTATTAAGCTGTTACCAAATGGTAACATCATTAGAGCATACTGGTTACTGTTTGATAACAGCTTAGGCTACATTCACATTTGCGTTGTTGGGCACAGCGTCGTCGACGCATACCGACGCATGCGTCATGCGCCCCTATCTTTAACATGGGGGGCGCATGGACATGCGCCGGTATGCGTTGTGCTGCGTTTTACGACACATGCGTCATATAGACGCACAAGACAGGGTGCAGGGGACGCTACTTGTAGCGTTTTCCCTGCGCCGAAAGTCTCGATCTGTAGGATCTTATGACAACGCATGCATCGCAAAACGCTGCATTGTGTACATGCGTTGGTTGCATCGCGTCGCCGATGCTGCGCCCAACAATGCAAATGTGAACGTAGCCTTAGTATGGTATACATTAGCGATGGGTTAATTGAAGGGCAAGATCTTACAAGAGGGGCCACAGAGACTTGTGGGTTGCAGCTCTCCATCATGAAATACTCTGAAAAGGTCCACGGAAGGGATCCAGCTCTGTATGCTGAAACCGTACAACCCTGAAGTTGGCCACTTTCTGGGGGAATTAGGGTTAAGTATTAGAGATGAGTGTGCACAAATATGCTTAGGTGCTCATGACCCGAACTGAGAAATTCCTAATACTCCCATGCTCATTTCAGTGTAACGATTATAATGGGAGTCAATGAGAAAGCAGATCCTCTTTTCGGCAGACCCTACAAAGAGGTCTTGGGTGCAGTGAAAATTGGGGAAGACCCATGGAAGCATCTCTGACTCCCAGATCTCTGCTGAGAACAATTGTGTCACACTTTTACTCCACTTTAAGGACAGACAATAAAACATTCCAAACCCACAAGTAATTGCATTTTACAGGAAAAAAGTTAAGAAACAATTTTTCCTCTATAATGACTAGTGTATAAGGCAAACTTTAACCCCTTAAGCCCCAAGAGTGGTTTGAACGTTAATGACCAGGCCAATTTGTACAATTCTGACCACTGTCCCTTTATGAGGTTATAACTTTGGAACGCTTCAATGGATCCCGGCGATTCTGACATTCTTTTCTTGTGACATATTGTACTTCATGATAGTGGTACCATTTCTTTGATATTACCTGTGTTTATTTGTGAAAAAAGCAGAAATTTTGACAATTTCACAATTTTCCAACTTTGAATTTTTATGCAATTAAATCACAGAGATATGTCGCACAAAATACTTAAAAAGTAACATTTCCCACATGTCTACTTTACATCAGCACAATTTTGGAACCAAATTTTTTTTTGTTAGGGAGTTATAAGGGTTAAAAGTTGACCAGTAATTTCTCATTTTTACAACACCATTTTTTTTTAGGGACCACATCACATTTGAAGTCATTTTGAGGGGTCTATATGATAGAAAATAACCAAGTGTGACACCATTCTAAAAACTGAACCCCTCAAGGTGCTCAAAACCACATTCAAGAAGTTTATTAACCCTTCAGGTGTTTCACAGGAATTTTTGGAATGTTTAAATAAAAATGAACATTTAACTTTTTTTCACAAAAAATTTACTTCAGCTCCAATTTGTTTTATTTTACCAAGTGTAACAGGAGAAAATGGACCCCAAAAGTTGTTGTAAAATTTGTCCTAAGTACGCCGATACCCTGTATGTGGGGGCAAACCACTGTTTGGGCGCATGGCTGAGCTCGGAAGCAAAGGAGCGCCATTTGACTTTTCAATGCAAAATTGACTGGAATTGAGATGGGACGCCATGTTGCGTTTGGAGAGCCCCTGATGTGCCTAAACATTGAAACCCCCCACAAATGACACCATTTTGGAAAGTAGACCCCCTAAGGAACTTTTCTAGATGTGTGGTTAGCACTTTGACCCACCAAGTGCTTCATAGAAATTTATAACGCAGAGCCGTAAAAATAAAAAATCATATTTTTTCACAAAAATGATCTTTTCGCCCCAAATTTTTTATTTTCCCAAGGGTAAGAGACAACTTGGAACTGAAAAGTTGTTGTGCAATTTGTCCTGAGTACGCCAGTACCCCATATGTGGGGGTAAACCACTTTTGGGCACATGGCAGAGCTCGGAAGCGAAGGAGCGCCGTTTGACTTTTCAATGCAAAAATTGAATGGAATTGAGATGGGACGCCATGTTGCATTTGGAAAGCCCCTGATGTGCCTAAACATTAAAACCCCCACAAGTGACACCATTTTGGAAAGGAGACCCCCTAAGGAACTTATCTAGATGTGTGGTGAGCACTTTGACCCACGAAGTGCTTCACAGAAGTTTATAATGCAGAGCCATAAAAATAAAAAATCATATTTTTTTCACAAAAATGATCTTTTCGGCCCCAATTTTTTATTTTTCCAAGTGCAAGATAAGATATTGGACCCCAAAAGTTGTGCAATTTTTCCTGAGTATGCTGGTACCCCATATGTGGGGGTAAACCACTGTTTGGGTGTATGGAAGAGCTCGGAAGGGAAGGAGCGCCGTTTGACTTTTCAATGCAAAATTTACTGGAATTGAGATGGGATGCATTGTTGCATTTGGAGAGCCCCTGATGTGCCTAAACATTGAAACCCCCAAGTGACACTATTTTGGAAAGTAAACCTCCTAAGGAACTTATCTAGATGTGTTGTGAGACCTTTCAACCCCCAAGTGTTTCACTACAGTTTAGAATGTAGAGCCATGAAAATAAAAATCCTTTTTTACCACAAAAATTATTTTTAGCCCCTAGTTTTGTATTTTCCCAAGGGCGTGGAATGCAGACTTAGATGGAATGGTCTGCAGGCGTCATATTGCGTTTGCAGAGCCCCTAATGTACCTAAACGGTAGAAACACCCCACAAGTGACCCCCCAAGGAACTTATCTAGATGTGTTGTGAGAACTTTGAACCCCCAAGTGTTTTACTACAGTTTATAACGCAGAGCCGTGAAAATAAAAAATCACTTTTTCCCCACAAAAAGAGTTTTTTAGCCCCCCAAATTTGCATTTTCCCAAGGGTAACTGGAGAAATTGGACCCTAAAAGTCGTTGTCCAATTTGTCCTGAGTACGCTGATACCCTATATGTTGGGGTAAACCCCTGTTTGGGCGCACGGGAGAGCTCCGAAGGGAAGGAGCACTGTTTTACGTTTTCAACGCAGAATTGGCTGGAATTGAGATCGGACGCCATGTCGCATTTGGAGAGCCCTTGATATGCCTAAACAGTGGAAACCCCCAATTCTAACTGAAACCCTAACCCAAAAAACCATCCCTAACACTAAGCCCAACTCTAACATAACCCTAACCACACCCCTAACTCGAACATGCCCCTAACCCCAATCCCAACCACTCCTCTAACCCCAACCACACCCCTAACCCCAACACACCCCTAACCCTAATCCCAACCCTAGCCACACCCCTAAATCCAACACACCCATAACACTAATCCCAACCATAACCCTAACCACACCCCTAACCCTGACAAACCCCTAACCCTAATCCCAACCGTAAATGTAATCCAAACCCTAATTCTAACTTTAGCCCCACCCTAACCCTAACTTTAGCCCCAACCCTAACCCTAACTTTAGCCCCAACCCTAACTGTAGCCCTAACCCCAACCCTAGCCCTAACCCCAACCTTAACCCTAGCCCCAACCCTAACTCTAACCATAGCACCAACCCTAACCCTAGCCCCAACCCTAGCCCCAACCCTAACCCTAAACCTAGCCCCAAACCTAACCCTAGCACCAACCCTAACCCTAGCTTCAACCCTAACCCTAGCCCCAACCCTAAACCTAGCCCCAACCCTAAACCTAGCCCCAACCCTATCCCTAGCACCAACCCTAACCCTAGCCCCAACCCTAGCCCTAAACCCTAACCATAGCCCCAACTCTAACCATAGCCCTAACCCTAGCCCTAAACCTAATGGGAAAATGGAAATAAATACATTTTTTTATTATTTTTCCTTATCTAAGGGGATCATGAAGGGGGTTTGATTTACGACTTATAGTGGGTTTTTTAGCGGATTTTTATGATTGGCAGCTGTCGCACACTAAAAGACGCTTTTTATTGCAAAAAATAGTTTTTGCATCTCTACATTTTGAGAGCTATAATTTTCCCATATTTAGGTCCACAGAGTCATGTAAGGTCTTGTTTTTTGCAGGACAACTTGACGTTTTTATTGGTACCATTTTTGGGCATGTGACATTTTTTGATCGCTTTTTGTTCCGATTTTTGTGAGGCAGAATGACCAAAAACCAGCTATTCGTGAATTTCTTTTGGGGGGGGCCTTTATACCGTTCCACATTTGGTAAAATTAATACAGCAGTTTTATTCTTCGGGTCAGTGCGATTACAGCGATACCTCATTTATATCATTTTTATTATGTTTTGGCGCTTTTATATGATAAAAACTTTTATAGAAAAAATAATTATTTTTGCATCGCTTTATTCTGAGGACTATAATGTTTTTATTTTTTTGCTGATGATGCTGTATGGCAGCTCTTTTTTTATGACGTTTTCAGCGGTACCATGGTTATTTATATCCGTATTTTTGATCGCGTGTTATTCCACTTCTACACATCTGAATATTTTTTTTTACATTATAACATTGCCCCAGACGGGCAGCATGTTATGGGGTCAGATCGCTGATCTGACACTTTGCAGAGCACTGTGTCAGATCAGCGATCTGACAGGCTGGGCTGCAGGCTTACCAGCGCCTGGTAAGCCACCTCCCTGTAGGACCCGGAAGCAGCCCCGTGGCCATTTTGGATCCGGGGCCAGCAGGGAGAAGGAGGTAGGAGACCCTCGGAGCAACGAGATCACATCACGTTGCTCCGAGGGTCTCAGGGAAGCTTCCCTATGCTGCCAGAATGCTGTGATCATGTTTGATCGCATTGTTCCAGGGGCTAATGTGCCGGGAGAGGTCCGTGACCACTCCTGGCACATAGTGCCGGATGTCAGCTGCGATAGTCAGCTGACACCCAGCTGCGATCAGCAGCACTCCCCCCATGAGTGGAATAGTACGTCATATGTCAGAAAGGGGTTAAAATGTTGAATATTTCAAACACTTTATGTGCTGCTGTTATCTGGTTGTGTGGAAAAGTGTAGGCTAATCTAGGTTTTGTTCGTTTTTATGAGAGTGATCCTGCCTGTATTCTCTATTGATAGGTGAAAGTGCATGTCTGTCACACTAAACACCGCTCAGACAAGATGCTAGCAGCAGGGCAGCACAACACCTCCAAGGCATAGAAGGACAGCTCATGCCAGGTGTCCAGCTTTGAGACCTAATAGTTGAAAGTCTCAGAGGAATTAAGGAGTACGCTGGTTTGTTCGGTCAGCTATTGCTTGACCATCTTTAAAAACTATGTACTCCTAGTAAAAAATACTCAGTCTTCAGGCCTTGGGAGCTAAGCTAGTGTCATGAAATTAGCCCAAGCCTTTGACAGTGTACCCTGCCTTTGCTGTGTTTCTCCCTGCCCTCGCCTCCTTGGTTGGGCAAGTAAGTTTGTCCCCCTGCCACAAGCATTGTGTTATGGGAATTTTTTCAACATATTTTCCACAATGGTTTTCCAGTATAGCATCATTTCAGAAGACCTATCCACCTCAGGAAGAAGAGATGAAAAGTCCTCTTTTGTAGCATGAGTCTAGCATTGTGAACAACCAGTACCCTTTTTTTGCAAAGATGATTGTAATGCGAGGGTCACAGGAAAGGCAGTGGTACATAAAGTCAGCCATATGTGCCAAGCTCCATAAAGCCAACATTTTACTGCCCTCACCATGATGATAAGTTTCCATCTCCTCCCTCTCATTGCCATCCTCAGCCCTTACACGTAGGAGAGATGGGATGACGTTTGTTTGGCTACTAGCCTCCGTTGTGCTGTATACCAATTCCTGTCCCTCCTCAGTGTCCACCTCTTCATTGATACCCAATTTGCGCTGAGCAGATGAGATGAGAGGAATGGCTACAGTTTCTCTGTGTTATGTCTTCCTCCATCCCCACCTGCTCCACATACAATGCTTCATATTTAATTGTGAGCAGCGAATGTTTAAGTAGGCACAAAAGTGGGATAGTTGCACTGACTTTGGCATCATCGCTGCTCACCATCTTTGTGGAGTCCTAAAATTTTTGTAGAACCAAACAAATGTTAGACATCCATTCCCATTCTTCAGTTGTTATATGCGGAGGCTGACAAGAATGTTGATGGGCAGATTGGAGCTGGTACTCAGCCACAGTCTTCTGCTCACAAACCCTTGCCAGCATGTGCAGTGTGGATTTCCAGTGCATGGTGACGTCTCACTCCAGTCGACACTAGTCAAATTGCGGAAATGGGTGCTGACGTGGTGTACCTTGAACAGAAGCTCTGGCAAATATGGGTACGTCTTCAGAAACCGCTGTACTACCAAGTTGAGCACATGCACCAAGCATGATACATGTGTGAGCTTGCCAAGCTTCACAGCCACCTCCAAGTTAAGCCCATTATCACACATGACCATGCCTGGTTGGATGTTCAGTGGTAGAAAAAACACAGATCTTTCTGGTCTATTATTCCTTTAAGTAACTCTGCCACAGTGTGTGGTTTGTCTCCTAGAGAAATTAGCTTCAGCAGAGCCTGTTGCCGCTTTGCTGAGGCAGTGCTGCATAGCTCACAGCTTTTGGCTGATGTGGATGACAATCTCTGAGATAGTACATTGAAGATGGAGGATGAGGGGGTGGAGGACCGTTTGTAGGAGGTGGATGAAACACCAATAGAAGTAAAGACAGCAATCCTTGGTGTTGGGAGCACATGTGCCGTTCCAGGCTATGACTCAGCTCCAGCCTCCACCATGTTCACCCAATGTGTTATCATTGTAATGTACATCCCTAGCCACAAGCGATTGATTACGTATGGGTCATTAAGTGAACAATGTCAGTAAGTGTGTTGGTAAGGGCATGAGAGATGTTCCGCACACATGCTGGTACAAGGTGAGGATGCCCCACCGGGAGAAAAAGTGGTGGCTGTGGACCAAGTATAGAGGAACAGCTGCTGCCATGAGTCGGTGGAAATCCTCTGTGTCTACTAGCCTAAATAGCAACATTTCCACTGCAAGCAGCCTTGAAATGTGCATTTGTGCCTTTTGGTGGATAGCTAGGAACTTTCTTATTTGTTCCAAAGCAGTTGGAAGGGAGAGCTGCACGCTGTGCAGGGACATGTATTTGGTAGTGCCTGATGATGATAAGTCAGAATGTGCCAGGATAAGGGCAGGTCAGGAGTCATCTGTGCCAGTATTTTGGACTGGCGATTGGGAAGTGAACAGACTAGAAGGGCCCTAGCCGCACAGCTAAAAACACCACATTGAACCTGGCTCCTTAAAAGGCCATCAAGGGGCTTCTCATACTCCATGGGAAACCAGTGGGGAGCCGGCAACAAATTGCCAACAATGGGAAAGGAAAGTGTAAAGATATGAAAAGGGTGAGAAGCTAAAACACATTCACGTAGGTTAGAGAGGGAAAGCTAAGGCGAACCTAAAATAAAGGAACAAATATAACCTCCTAGAAACCTGGTAAAAGGAAAAGGTGATGGGAGGGAAAGCAAACAGACTCACTGCAATAATACTACTGGAGTTTATCAAGTAAGGTAAACCCCTTAGCTGAAGTAATGTACTTCTGAAAACACATCCACCAAGAGGTATGGCCAGCAAGGAAGTACAGTGAAGGGAGAAAATGAAAACCCCACCTAGAATGTGATGGTGCAAACCAAAATGGAAAATGAGAAACACCTGGAGAGGAGCAAACCAGGACAGCAAAACAAAGACAATAGAAGCCATCATCATTTGGACAGGGAACAGAGAGCAATAACTCAGCAGTCAAAGCAACAGGTCAGAGGATCCAATCCCCAAACCGAGCTATGACAACAAATTTATATTAGCTATAAATGGTAGGCTTAACAGTCTACATGTTTATTATTTGAGTGGATCACTTAAAACTTAAATTCACCAGCTGCGCTGAGTTTTTCCCAGAAATTAGCGTCAAATAAATTTGCCCAGAAATGCAATGCTGAAAAGTTTCTAATTGAGCAAAAAATACTTTGTGAGATAGACAGCTGTATTTAAATTTCTTTATTATGCACATTTTTATTTCATACTTTAAAAAAATAAAAAGATATGTAATTCTTGTCCCACAAGCCAGGAAGTTTACTTTCTGTGACACACAATCCTTGGTTTCAAGTTTTAACATACTACCAAAGTCAGCACTGGGAAGTTTAAAAACAGCCCTGCTTGTTTGCAGTATGTGAAAAATAATAAAATATTGATTGAAAGATAGGTTGCTGTTACTGCAGTATATCTCAGATTCATCAATCAAGTCATCCATAGTGAATATAAAGATACAGAACTTCTTAATATATCACTTGAATCATTGGATTATTATTCACAGAATTTGAATACTACTCTCTGAATGCGATTCAACACTGTAATAATGCACTACAATAAGATTAAAGTGTTTACTCCATAAAACTGTTGTAGAACACTTTGAATAGTTGCAATATTTTTTGCATATTACTGAGCTGCACAAAAATGTTGCAACTTCTGGCAAATTCATGGAAACATGGAAAATGGAAGCATTTCTAACTTTCAGAAATGATATTCCAGTCCTAACCTTGGAAAGTAAATATGGTCACTCACAGAGAGAACTAAATGGAATGCAGGCCTTCACATGCAGTAAGTGTCATTTAGACAGTCATATGTGGCCATAGACAACCACAGATTGCATGAACTGAACTTAGAAGAACAAATACATATCACTTATACAACTTTTCTTTACTAATTATATATATATATATATATATATATATATATATATATATATATATATATATATATATATATACTGTATATACTGTATATATACAGTACAGACCAAAATTTTGGACACACCTTTTCATTTAAAGATTTTTTCTGTATTTTCACGACTGTGAAAATTGTAAATTCACACTGAAGGCATCAAAACTATGAATTAACACATGTGGAATTATATACTTAACAAAAAAGTGTGAAACAACTGAAAATATATCCCACTTATTAAACCTGACAGGGCACACCTGTGAAGTGAAAACCATTTCCCGTGACTACCTCTTGAAGCTCATCAAGAGAATGCCAAGAGTGTGCAAAGCAGTCATCAAAGCAAAAGGTGGCTACTTTGAAGAACCTAGAATATAAGACATAATTTCAGTTGTTTCACACTTTTTTGTTAAGTATATAATTCCACATGTGTTAATTCATAGTTTTGATGTCTTCAGTGTGAATTTACAACTTTCATAGTCATGAAAAAACAGAAAAATCTTTAAATAATGTGTGTACAAACGTTTGGTCTGTACTGTATTTATACAATATATACATATATACACAGTGGGGAAAAACAGTATTTGATACACTGCCGATTTTACACATTTTCCCACCTACAAGGAATGGACAGGTCTGAAAATTTTATAATTGGTAAACTTCACAACTGTGAAGGACAAAATCTTTAAAATCTTTAAAAAAAATCCAGAAATTCACATTGCATAATTTTTACATAATTAATTTGCATTTTATTGCATGAAATAAGTATTTGATAGAATCGAAAAACATAACTTAATATTTGGCACAGAAACCTTTGTTTGCAATTACATAAGACAAAGGTTCCTGTAGTTCTTGACCAAGTTTGCACACACTGCAGCAGGGATTTTGCCATATTTCGCCATCTTCTCCAGATCTTTCAGGTTTGGGGGATGTCATTGGGCAACAAGGAGTTTCAGCTCCATCCAAAGATTTTCTATTGGGTTCAAATGTAAAGACTAGTTAAGCTACTCCAGGACCTAGAAATGCTTCTTGTGGAGCCATTCCTTATTTGCACTGGCTGTGTCTTTCGGGTCATTGTCACGATGGAAGACCCAGCCATGAGCCATCTTCAATGTTCTTATTGAGGGAAGGAGGTTGCTGGCCAAAATCTTGCGATATATGACTCCATCCTTCCTCCCTTCAATACAGTGCAGTCACCCTGTCCCCTTTGCAAAGCACCCCCAAAGTATGATATTTCCCCCACCATGCTTCATGATTGGGACAGCATTTGTGAGGTTGTACTATCCTTCTTCTTCCCCCAAACACGGCGAGTGGGTTGATAACAAAAAGTTCTATTTTGGTCTCATCTGACCACATGACCTTCTCCAATGCCTCATCTGGATTATCAAGAACACCATTGGTGAACTTCAAAAGGCCTGGACTTGTGCTGGTTTGAGCAGGTGGACGTTGCGTGCTGTGCAGGTTTTTAATTCACGATGCTGTAGTGTATTACTAATGGTAATGTTTGAGACTGTGGTCCCAGCTCTTTTCAGGTCATTGACCAGATCATTCCATGTAGTTCTGGTCTGATTTCTGACTTTTCTCAGAATCATCCTTACCCTTCGAGGCGAGATCTCGCATGGAGCCCCAGACTGAGAAAGATTGATAGTCATCTTGTATTTATTCCATTTTCTAATAATTGTGCCAACAGTTGTTGCCTTCTCACCATGCTGCTTGCCTATTGTCCTGTAGCTCATCCCAGCCTTTTGCAGGTCTACAATTTTGTCCCTGGTGGTTTTAGCCAAGGTGGACAGGCTGAAGCGTGCTTGTTTAAGTGTGTGTATAGGTGTAACGAGTTCAAACCGGTGCAATTAATACAAGTAAACTTTTTGTCTTACAGTCTGAATGTAGCTTACTGGGGGAGCAGCGACAGTAGAAAGGGGTCACAAGGGGCAAGATCAGAGTCACATTCATTTCATTTGACAGCAGAAGTGGGGCAATGCTGCAGGCCCTGGTCAAGGAGGAGGGAGTGTCCCAGTGGTGCAAAAATGGAATACCCACTGTTTCCATTGACATCACGGCAGTCTTCAGGAAAATGGTGCATGCGCAGAGCAGATTGAGCTCTCGGCTCATCATTCAAAAAGAAACATTATTTTATGTGACCGCAACTGTGGGACCGAGGGTGCTGTGCTGAGAGAGGGTGGAGTATGTAGAACAGTACAAACTTCTGGACTGTGAATGTGGTGCAGGCGGAGATGTTATGTTGGATTGAGAAAGATGTGATGTACTAGGTGACACAAAATCAGCAGTCATGTCCACTTCCATGAAAACTGACAGCCTCTCATTCACCCCGACTGTAGGGTGTAATCAAGTGGAGTTTCTGTGCCTGGAAACCTGTGTGAGAAGGCTTGGCATGGTGACAGAAGGAAGAAGGAGCAGATGGGGCTGATGGGATGGCCGATGGTTGGTGAAGCCCACTAGTCCGCATCTTAGTACAGTGAGATTCCCATACTAAGGCATGTTGATCGTGCATGTGCCAGTTAATTAATGTACTTGTTAAATTATTGCAATTTTAGCCTCTACTGACTTTTTTTGTAAATTTGACAGACAACGTGTGTTGGGTCATCCTTTGCGTTCTCAAAATAGACACAGGCTAGGCAACCCTTCTCACCCCTGTGAACTACCCACTGATGATTGGTGCTGGCCAGAGCCAGAGTTGGGGCTGAGGATGCAGTGATTGTCGTGGTTGCATCACTTCTGTGTGGGAAGCCACAATGCAACCTCCTCATCTTCTTCCTCCTCTACCTCCTCTGCTGAGCTACTCAGCTGCATACCCCTGGGTTCACATCAAGTGGCATCTACAAGCTCATCGTCATCCTCTATGTTCTCACACTCCTCACTCTGAAAGTCACCCTCTTACTCTTACTGCCCTGACACCACAGTACAGTCCACATGCACCTCTGGTATCTGAGTCTCATCAGGATCACTTCCACCCTTGGTGGTTAATGTCTAGTGATGAGGGTATGGATTCTGCTTGGACCCTACTTGTCCAGCCTCGAATCCAATATGAAAAAAATTTGGACATTGGTGCAGATGCTTTTCTCCTTTGGATTCTTCAGAGAAGACTTCTGATGACCATTGAATAGAATTTGTGAACAGCTCTGCAGAGTGGCCCATCTGTGGTTCCCCACAGTCAGTTGGGCATTTAGTAATTTTTGACGCAGGAGGAAACAAGGGTGCTTGGCGTGCCACCTCTGAGAATTGCGCTGTGTGTGATGTTAAGGTGGAGGAAGAGGAGAGGCCTCTTGATGCGGCCCTTGCTATCCACTGTAGCATATGCTCTTTATGTTCCTCATCTACAAGGCGTACCTCTATGAAATATATAATAGCAACCCTATTTCCCAATTAAAAGATTGTGTATACGTATATATATAACTCAAAATATTTTACTTAAAAATAAGAGGGAATCAGGTGGCTACCAGAGAAAAAAAGAGTGGCAAACCACTCAGGATTATACTAAGACAAAAATACCGTCATATGGAGAATCAAATAAATAATTAAAATAATTTTTTTTAGAGAGATAAAGAAAAATCACCACAATATACAGTATATATATATAATATAAAATACGCCTTTATTATATTTGGCAAAACATGGCACTAAGCGTGCACGTACTTGGAAATATTACAGAAATACTGTAGTTAAAAAATATATAAAAACGGACAAGAGGAAAAGGAATATTATACAATCATCTGATTAAAAAATATATATACCGTATATACTCGAGTATAAGCCGAGATTTTCAGCCCAAATTTTTGGGCTGAAAGTGCCCCCTCGGCTTATACTCGAGTCACGGTCGGCGGGTGAGGGGGAGAGGGCGCTGAGGCATACTCACCTAGTTCCGGCGTTCCTGGCGCTCCCCCTGCCCGTCCCACTGTCTTCGGTGCAGCAGCCTCTTCCCCTGTTCAGCGGTCACGTGGGACCGCTCATTAGAGAAATGAATAGGCTGCTCCACCTCCCATAGGGGCGGAGCCGCATAATTCATTTCTCTAATCAGCGGTACCGGTGACCGCTGATAGAGGAAGAGGCTGTGGCACCGGAGACCAGCTGTCCGGGGGAAGGAGCGGGACGCCGGGAGCAGGTAAGTATTACATATTCACCTGTCCTCGTTCCACACGCCGGGCGTCGCGCCATCTTCCCGGCGTCTCTCCGCACTGACTGGGCAGGTCAGAGGGCGCGATGACGCATATAGTGTGCGCGCCGCCCTCTGCCTGATCAGTGAGTGCGGAGAGACGCCGGGATGATGGCGCCGAGGAGCTGCAAGCAAGACAGGTGAGTATGTGTTTTATTATTTTATTGCAGCAGCAGCACAGCTATGGGGCAATAATGGACGGTGCAGAGCACTATATGGCACAGCTATGGGGCAACGGTGCAGAGCACTATATGGCACAGCTATGGGGCAACGGTGCAGAGCATTATATATATATGGCACAGCTATGGAGCAACGGTGCTGAGCACTATATGGCACAGCTATGGGGCAACGGTGCAGAGCACTATATGGCACAGCTATCTATGGGGCAACGGTGCAGAGCACTATATGGCACATCTATGGGGCAATGGTGCAGAGCACTATATGGCACAGCTATGGGGCAACGGTGCAGAGCACTATATGGCACAGCTATGGGGCAACGGTGCAGAGCACTATATGGCACAGCTATGGGGCAACGGTGCAGAACACTATATGGCACAGCTATGGGGCAACGGTGCAGAGCACTATATGGCACAGCTATGGAGCAACGGTGCAGAGCACTATATATATGGCACAGCTATGGGGCAACGGTGCAGAGCACTATATATGGCACAGCTATGGGGCAACGGTGCAGAGCATTGTATATATGGCACAGCTTTATGTGGAGTATCTATGGGGCAACGGTGCAGAGCATTGTATATATGGCACAGCTTTATGTGGAGCATCTATGGGGCCATAATGAACGGTGCAGAGCATTATATGTGGCACAGCTTTATGTCGAGCATCTATGGGGCCATAATGAACGGTATGGAGTATCTATTTTTAATTTTGAAATTCACCAGTACCTGCTGCATTTTCCACCCTAGGCTTATACTCGAGTCAATAAGTTTTCCCAGTTTTTTGTGGCAAAATTAGGGGGGTCGGCTTATACTCGGGTCGGCTTATACTCGAGTATATACGGTATATATATTTTTTTTTAATCAGATGATTGTATAATATTCCTTTTCCTCTTGTCCATTTTTATATACAGTATTTTTTAACTATTTCTGTAATATTTCCAAGTACGTGCACAATTAGTACTATGTTTTGCCAACTATAATAAAGGTGTATGTTATATTGTATGTATATATATATATATATATATGTATATATATATATAGTGGTGATTTTTCCTTATCTTTCTAAAAAATTGTACTTTAATTATTTATTTGATTCTCCATATGACGGTATTTTGGTCTTAGTAAGGCGTACCTCTATGTGGATGTCACAGAAAGGGAGTTGAGTAGACCGTCCAGTAACAGATGTTGTCGCTGGTCTTTGGATAGGACGAGACGGTGTTTGCTCAGTTGAGCTTTCATTAACATTAACACCTAAACCATGTACATGTTGAACATCAAACTTATTCCCCCTTCCACCACTCATGATGTAGGTAGCCTTCCCCTGCTGTTTCCCGCTGTTTCACAACCTTAGGCCCACAGCTGTCAGTCATCTGTCACTAAATGAACAATCACTATTTATTTTCTTAGATAGCCTGAACTGCATTGTTATACTTAACGATTTTTAAGTGGAAATCTGGTCTTTTGATTTGCCACTGAAGCACAGTTTTATCACAAACGATTTGGAGTAGCTAATTGGGCCTCATGGTTGTACCCCAATATTAGGCTAACGATTTTTAGATGGAAATATGGCCTTCTAATTGAACACAGCTTTATCACAAATGATTTGGAGTAGCTAATTGGGCCTCGTGACTGCATCCCAATATTAGGCCTAATGATTTTTAAGTGGAAATCTGGCCTCTTAATTGTCTCTGAAACTCAGTTTTATCACAAACGATTTGCATTAGCTAATTGGGCCACGTGACTGCACCCCAATATTAGGACTAACGATTTGTAAGTGGAAATCTGGTCTTCTGATTTGCCACTGAAACACAGTTTTATCACAAATGATTTGGAGTAGCTATTTGGAGTAGCTCATTGAGCCTCATGACTGCATCCCAATATTAGGCCTGATGATTTTTAAGTGGAAATCTGGCCTCCTAATTGTCTCTGAAACACAGTTTTATCACAAACAATTTGCATTAGCTAATTGGGCCTCGTGGCTGCACCCCAATATTAGTTTTAACAATTTTTAAGTGGAAATCTGGCCTTCTCATTTGTCTCTGAAATAGAAACAATTTTGAGTAGCATACAGGGCCTTCAGAGACTGCCACACATTTTTTGCACAATTTAGTTTGATGCTTTAAGATCGATTTAACACAGGACAGGATCCTATCTATTTAACTGACAAGTTCACTTTCAGCAGCAGCACTAGCGCAGGACGATTTCTCTGCACTGTGACGCTGAAACAATGGCTCCAGCAAAACAAGATGTCCGCTTTTTATATGACCAGGGAAATGTGAATTCGGTAGCCAATCACAGAAGACCTTGTGTCCTGACATTGTGAATGGTTTCTGTGCCCTGATTGGCTGCCGGAATCAACACGCATAAAGTTAAGTGGAAAATAAAAAAGAGTTCCCCGCTCCTATAACCTCTTCACACACCCTCCCCTCTTCAAACGCATCTCCCTGTGCCCCTCATCATACAACACTACTATCCTAGCCAAAGTCATACAAAAGCATTAGTGGAAATGTGATGATTTACTGAGCTGTGACCGAATTTTCCCGACTTTAAGTAAAATGCTTGTGAAAGTGAACACGAATCCGAATGTGCAACCTTCGCGCCGAATTTGAGATTGGCGAACGTTTTCTGAACATGTTCGCTCATCTCTAATAAAAAATTATATGCCAGCACAATTTAGAAACAATTTCTAAACTTTGCTCAAGTTGAAATAGGAGCAGTATTTGAAAAAACTAATCTCAGGGAAAAAAGACAAAATAGCTTACTTAGTCTTAGAACTTTAATTCTTAAGAATTTATCAGGATGCAATGAACTCATAATATATTCAATAATACAAGTATATATACAGCATATAATAAATCTTATTACATAGTAAAATCATAATTTAATAAATAAAAAATAGCATTATTAAATATGTTACGCAATATCTTTTATATACAGATACAAATGATCATAGTCATAGAAGATAAAAGTGCTTTAAACTGGTAAAATGTTTTTCCGTAGAGATTTCATATATTTGTTAATAAGCTTTTGTCACAATTACCATTTTTGTTCTTGAGTTGCTTAAATACTGAAGAGATTCACATTCGAGAAGAATTTTTCTCGATTTGTACAGAATGTACAAATGACTTAAGGCTTCTATGTTCATATGAAGATTATGTAAAAACGTACCTATCTCATCTCATGGTAATGTTGACTAGTTCAACCTCTTATAACCACTATAATAGTGGGAAGGGATAGAGAAGAACAGGAACAAATCACCCATTTGGAAGGGAGTCAATGAGAGTTGACCCTTGTTTGCTCTATGAAGTTTGTGTTCTTTTTTTCTTTATGACACATCGATGATTATTCTTTGTTGTACATGGCTTAAGGTTGAGTTAAACCAAAAATAGCTATAAAAAGCAATAGTTACGACACCATTATTTTTACACTTGCCCCTTATACTTAACTCCAAGTCATTAAACATGAACCCTGAGGTAGGAACCTGAGGAACCTGGAACTTCTAATGACCTAAACATGTATTACGGTAATAAATTTTTTGGAAAACAAAAATCCAGGATTAATTGGATAAAATAATGTATGTTCCCAAAATTCCAACCATACAACGAATCATTAAGCTGACAAATGAAGAAAACTCTTGTTGTACAGTCAAAAAGTGAAGAAGATTCTTGTCTTTGAAGGACAGCAGAACATCCAGTCCATCCACATCTGGAACCAAGCACTGCAATGTGCCTCATGTTCATAACTCTTCTTTGCTCAGTTTTTGAGACATTTTGTGATGACCTAATACATATTTCAGTTCATTTGATAGAACGACAAGATCTTTTTATAATGTCTTGAGATCTTCAAGTGGTTCTCTCATAAGTGTTTCCGCTAAGCACAACATTCGCTCTTGGTACAGTCACCTGAAACAAAACAATGTAATATGAGCTTAAGCTCGGACCACAGCTAAACATGAAACTCTTGTTAGTAATTTTTCCTAAGCTATTACACGTTGAATGAACAATCTTGCTACAATATATGTAAAAATATACTGTATGTATTTGTTCTTATTTCATTGCTTTATTGCAAAAAGTAGAACATTTGTACATGTTACCAATAAATTGAATTTCGAATTGGGGTTGAATAATGTCGATTGACAATGTATCTCTCTGTATGGTAAAACATTTTAATTGTGCCATTTTGTACTTTTGGCTCTTTGTCTGACAATCTTACTATCTTTTTCTCAAACCTCTTCTTTCATTTGTTGATATGTGTTCCCTGTATAAATATCTTGTTCTCACAGGAAAAGAGTAGGGATTGTAGTGCCACCTATTAGAAGTAACAGTCATTGAAGTCAATATCAACCAGATCCTCCTTTCGTAATCATGTTTTGAGGATTTTGAGGCCGGCTAGATTAGTATTAATACAATAGAAAGGGTTTGTAGACCCATTGCGTATAGAAAACATTTTGATATATGGAGGTACCCACTAAGAAATCATTTCAGAGTAAATTGGCTAGATTAGTAGTTTTTTACAGAGTTCTATGGGGTAAAGTTTGTACTGGTGGAGAGCACCAAGTGTGTGTAAAGAGACTTATTGGCCATGTAATGTTCTCTTGGGAATTTTGATATGCAAATAGTCTCTTCAGAGAGGAATATTTCTGGGGCTTTAGTGCCACCTTTAAGAAATAGCAATCATAGAAGTCAATATTGTTCCTTAAAAGGGCCTTACTACAAGACTTAGGATATAAAGCCAAATCAGAACTTCCATTTGCAGACACATGTATAGTGGTTGCTATCATTATATACACAAATGTATCCTTCTCTTCCTCTCCTACTGGCTTGTCTCAAGAAGAGTAATGTGGGATGACCAGTTTTGAAAAAAAAAACATTTAAGTTACTCATAATGGCCAACAGAGTAATATATATACAGCTCTGGCAAAAACTAAGAGACCACAGCACAGTTTTATAACAATCAGCTTCTCTACATGTCTGACGGCCATTCCATTCTGGTGTCAGTTGAACTCCAACCAGAGGACACCTCATTCTACTTATTGTGCTTCTGATGAGGTGATCATCTGAACCAAATCTTATTCAACGAAGGAAAGAATAAAAAACCCTGCTGTGGTGTTCACAATCCTCTTGCAATAGGACAAGCTGGATGACAAAACAAGTGCTAGTAATTAGGGTTGAGCGACTTTTATTTTTATAGGATCGGGTCGGGTTTCACGAAATGCGACTTTCTGAAAAGTCGGGTCGAGTGAAATCGGCCGATCCTATAAAACAGTCGGGGTCAGGGTCGGGGTCGGCCAAAACACGAAACCCAATGCAGTGCAATGGGATATTATGGTTCCCAGGGTCTGAAGGAGAGGAAACTCTCCTTCAGGCCCTGGGATCCATATTTAAGTGTAAAATAAAGAATCAAAATAAAAAATATTGATATACTCACCCTCGGACGAGCCCTGGTACTAACCGCCAGCCTTCCTTCCTAAGAATGAGCGCGTGAAGGACCTGAGAATTATGTCACGGCTTGTGATTGGTCGCGTGAGCGGTCACATGGGCAGCCGCGACCAATCACAAGCCGTGACGTCATCTAAGGCCCTTCACGTGCTCATTCTTAGGATGGAAGGCTGCCGGAAAGAAGCCGAGGGTGAGTATATTCCTATTAGGTATATACTCACCCTCGGACGCAACCTGCTTCTTTCCGGCAGCCTTCCTTCTTAAGAATGAGCGCGTTCAGGGCCTTAGATGACATCACGGATTGTGATTGGTCGCGGCCGCCCATGTGACCGCCACGCGACCAATCACAAGCCGTGACGTAATTCTCAGGTCCTAAATTCCTAGAATTAGGCATTTAGGACCTGAGAATTACGTCATGGCTTGTGATTGGTCGCGTCGCGGTCACATGGGCGGCACGAGACCAATCAGAAGCCGTGACGTCACGGAAGGCACTAAACGCGCGCATTTTAAGCAAAGAAGGCTGCCGGTTCCCTCGGTAAGGTGCAGGCTGTGTCGGAGAGGTGAGTATATCAATATTTTTTATTTTAATTCTTTGTTTTACACTTAAATGTGGATTCTGATACCGATTACCGATATCGCAAACATATCGGAACTCGGTATCGGAATTCCGATACCAGATTCAGAAGGTTGCCGACCTCATGGCCAACCCCACACAGGGGTTGGGTCGGGTTTCATGAAACCCGACTTTGCCAAAAGTCGGCGACTTCAGAAAATGGCCGACCCGTTTCGCTCAACCCTACTAGTAATATCCCAAAAGTAATAGGAATGAAAAAATAACTTTTAACCGTGCCAAAGGAGTTGAAAAGTCTTGACTGAGGAAAAGAAGGGTTCAATTCTGTCTTTACTAGTAGAGGGACACCGTGAGTGTCATGTTGCCTCCATCCTTAAAATTTCTAAGACACCAGTCCATTGGCAGCTCGGGTGAAGTTCATGGCAAGAACAGTTTGTAACAAGCTCCTAGAAGCGGGACTCAAGTCATGTAAAGCTAGAAAAAAGCCTTTCATCAATGAGAAGCAAAGGAGAGCCAGGCTTATGTTTGCCAAAGACCATAAGGATTGGACCATAGAGGACTGGAGTAAGGTAATCTTTTCTGATGAGTCTAATTTTCACCTTTGCCCAACACCTGGTCATCTAATGGTTAGACAGAGACCTGGAGAGGCATACAAGCCACAGTGTCTCGCACCCATAGAAAAATTTGGTGGAGGATCAGTGATGATCTGGGGATGCTTCAGCAAGGCTGGAATTGGGCAGGCTAATCTTTGCGAAGGACATATGAATCAAGCCGCATACAAGGTTATCCTGGAAAAACAGTTGATTCCTTTTGCTCAGGCAATGTTCCCCAACTCTGAGGACTGTTTTTTCTAGCAGGACAATGCGCCTTGCCACACAGCTAGGTCAATCAAGATGTGGATGAAGGACCACCACATCAAATCCCTGTCATGGCCAGTCAAATCTCCAGACCTAAACCCCATTGAAAAACTCGGGAATGTAATCAAGAGGAAGAAGGATAGTCACAAGCCATCAAAGAAGGACTGCTTACATTTTTGTACCAGGAGTGACATAAGGTCACCCAAAAGCAGTGTGAAAGTCTGGTGGAAAACATGCCAGGACACACAAAAGCTGTGATTAAAAATCATGGTTATTCCACAAAATGTTGATTTCTGAACTCTTCCTGAGTTGAAACATTAGTATTGATGTTTCTAAATGATTATGAACTTGTTTTTTTTGCATTATTTGATGTCTGCAAGCAATGCATTTGTTTGACCGTTTATCATTTTCAGAAAATTAATACAAAATGTATTGCTTGGAACTTCGGGGACATGTTGTCAGTAGTTTATAGAATAAAAGAACAGTTTACATTTTACTCAAAAATATACCTATAAAGAGAAAAATCAGGCAATCAGGCAATCAGGCAACTGAAAATTTTGGAGTAGTCTCTTAATTTCTGCCGGAGCTGTATATATATATATATTTATCTTGGTCATGTCATGACACCGCTCTTGAGATACTTCTAGCCAAGAGGAAAGGTGACATGTTTCAATTAAAATTTCAGATATAGGATACAGAGGTGCAGTTGTAGCCTAAAATATAGGAAGACATCTGTATTGTAAGTGACATATAGTATATTTAGCATAACAGTATGGGAACTCCAAGGTACGGATCTGAAGAAGACACCTGTCCACTATTTTCTGCTTTTTTTGTACGGAAGAGATAATATGAAACCATCCTTAAACTGACTTCTTCCTTAGCGGATATCCTTTAATATCTTACCTTCATGCTGGTATTTACTTTCTCAAGGTCTGGAAGGAAGATTGAGTTCACAGGAACTGCAGAATCTGAATCAAACAAATATACAAAACAATGAATTGAAAGGGTCACATTTAACTTAACCAAAGCCCTTACTGTGCCCTCATGGTTGTAACTTTATACCCTAACTTGCTCTGGTAATTTTTGGATGGCACATGTTAGCTCGGCAGAGAAAGATAACTCACCACTGGCGCTGCTGTTAGAGTATGAAGCAGCAGGACCTCGGTTTTCCTCCTCCCATCCCTCCTCATACCACCGATTTTCATCTATTAATCTGTCAAAACAGCAAAAAAAAAAAGTTAAGTACAACTTCTACAAATAGTATATCACTGCTACCGATATCTCTACTACACTTACTCTCACTACTAGAATTACTTTGTCTCAATGTACTATAGCAGTTCTGTTACTAAAACCACCGGTATTAATACTAAACCTAAAAGTTAATGTTGAGCGAATGTCCTTGGATAAGGCGTTATCCGAACATGCTCGTGTGCCAACCAAAAAATATGTTCGAGTCCCCACATGTTTGATAGACAATCCCTGAATCCAGGCATGTGTTGTGGCTGTCCAACAGCCCCGAGATATGCAGTCGTGGGAACTCAGATTTTTTGAGCATGTATTATCATTACTAGAACCATTACCAATCTTACAAGTACTGCTATGTTTACTGCCATGCTTTTACAGTTTGACTTCTAATACTACTGGAATTATTTTTTTTAATTTAATTACTACTAGAGATGAGCGAACATGTTCGGAAAACGATCGCCGAATCTGAATTTGCCATATTCGTGCCATATTTTTACCATACGTCGAATTTATGTTTGATGATTGATTCCGAACATATTCATTTCTACTTCCAATGATGTTCGGCAAATGTTGCGAAAACAATATTCGGTGCTGATCATAATTGCAACCGAATTTTGAAAAATTCACTCAACTCTAGTTACTACTTCTATAACTCTATTACCATTACTTTACTAGAATCACTTCTAAAATATATTTTACTATTACTATTACTGTTATAATTAATATTGCTGCTGCGCCTATTAACACCGCTGTTATTACTGCTACTATGACCTTTACGTCACTTATCACTAACGTTATTGTTACTGCTATCATTACTTTTGTTAATAAGCCAAAAAATAATTCTGTATGTTTTTTCAGCTTAATTGTAATTAGAGGCAGTATTCGAATTCCTCTTTTATTTTTTCCTCCCCTTATTCCAAGTGCCATAACTTGCATTTTTTTTTTCTGCCAACATAACCATTTGAGGGCTTGTGCTTTTTCAAACTGAGTTATAACTTTGACTAGCACCTTTTATTTTATCATATTATAGAGTAGAAAAAGGCAAAAAAAAATCCAGGTCTGGTAAAATTGTTAAAAACAAATCCTTGTAGTTCCGCCACTATTTTTCAGATTAATTGTGCAGTGATACTAAAGTTGTAAAAAAAAAATATCAAAAAATTAAAATAGTTTTCTGTTGCTGTTTTCTAGGACCCATAATGTTTTCATAAAAATTTTTCTGTTGGTGCTTTGTGAAGGCCTTTATTTTTTTTCGTGACGAGTTGACATTTCCGGTGCCATTTGGGGTGCATATAACATTTTAATCACTTCTTATTACATTCTTTTGCTGATGGGTGGGAGTTGTGGTGACAATAAACAAACATAATTTTGGCATTTCTATTTTTTTGTCTTTTTAGCTTTTACAAAATGATTAATTTTATTGGTTGAAATTATGGTCTCCTATGAAACTCAGCCTATGACCTTCCGAATGGAATTCGCGAGAGCCACATCCATCTGGCAAGGTGTGGGCTTAGATCTTGAGCAGTTCGAAAGGCGTTGAAGAAAATTGGGAAGGATTTAAAGCAGATCGTTTAAGGTGATATTTTATGAGGCTTCCTATGAGTTAGTATTAAGTTTTCTTCACTTAGTTGCACTAGGTAGACCGCCGCCCTCCCCTGTTGTATATTCATCATATGAGATACTGAAATAAATGACTCTGCCATCATTGATGAAAGTTGGCACAAGAGCAACATATTCTGGGACATTGCAAAGTGTTGAGTCAAGGTGAAAGATCACCTTTGCGTGACTATAATTGATGCCAGCGTTGAACTTGGTGTGTACACTAAGTGAGTGATTAATAGAGTTTGTGAGTCTACAGGCCATAAAAGAATAAAGGTTATCTCTCAGGAAATTGTTAACGTGGACAGTTAGTCTCACTTATAGTTTAAGACTGAGAGTGACTAATATGAAATGCGTCACCCCCTTGAGTCTTTGTATAAAACTGCAGCTCAATCATGTCGCTCACTCCATTTTTAGGGCAAAAAAACTGTTTATATACAAAAAAAAAGGTCTATCACTTTCTAAAACCTTGAAGTTGTTTGTCTATTTACGTTATTCACTAATTCATTAATTTTGCTATTGGATGAAAAATCCATTCATTACATGTTGCTTAACATTTCGCATTCATTTTATACATTTTTATTCATCTTTTGGTGGAACAAATGGTGGACATTTTTGATAAATATTTATTAAGCACTATGATTATTAGTGATAATTATTAACACAGAAGAATTTATTTTTTTATTTATTTCAGGTATTCACCGAGTATAGCTGGAAGCTCGGGTGATATGTTAGATTCCCCTTGCCCGCATGTTCCATGGCTGTTAAATGGCTACAGGGTTTATTGACATACACTGGCTAGCCCCGTATGTTTTGTCCTTGTTTAACAGCTGCGTAACAAGCGGGCATGGGGACTCGAACATGTCACTCGAGCATTTGCGATACTCGGTGCCTTCCCGGAGCATGCTAAGCAAACTCGAGTAACGAGCACTTGCTCTCATCACTAATTATGATCAGTACTTTGTGCCAACACCTAACCCAATGCCTAGACAAACAAAGAACTATATAATAAATGGAACCTTTAGTGATTGTCAAGAATCAAGACCAATCATGTGTTTCCACAAGATAAAAATCCATAAATATAACTGACATATAATTTCACCTCTAAATATGACTAGTTTCTTAACTTTTTTGGGAAATTTCAGGTCAAGGTGAATATTTTATTGAGAAAAAATTTTTCAGTCCAACTTTTCTAAGAACCTTTTCTTAGTCTACCTGGTGTAATAAAAACACTCACCTTTCTTTGTTAGATAGTCTCCGACGTCGGTACAAGATGACAGATAGAGCAATAATAATGACGAGCAACACAAATAACCCAACAGACACTCCAGCATATACTCCCGGTTTACTGATGGCCGTCTGACAGAGGTCTCCTGAGTACCAGTAATTGGGCGAAGTCTCACAGCTAAAATAAACAATGAAATTAGTTAAAGAAATGTGAAAACTAAAACAAATACAGAAAGCATGAAATAAAGATTTTTTAAGGCATTTTTAAAATGGTGATGTAGAATTAGAGAATTATGGCTGCTCTCTTTTTGGAAGAAAACATGTATTTTTTAAAGTCCTTCACAGGTAGCACAATTGGGTCCATTCATTACTGAAGATGTCAGAGATTATGAAGTTATCCAATTTTGGAGAATCAATTTGTATTGATTCAAAAACTGTATTAAGAAAACTATTTGTTTTGAAAATTCACCAAATTATCACCATATGGTTCCACGTTGACCATGCTTAGAATTAGCTTAGAAAAAAGAACAAAGATAGTTCACTTACTAGCAATTCGGTCCTTGCCTTGTGACAGAACACTGTCCTTTGTTACAGTTAATTGGATCTTTGCTATTGACACTACATCTGGAAACACACGTTGTTTTTCCTGAGACATTGACCGGACTATAATATTCTTGAAAGTCTTTTGGGATGTCGAGTGATTTCAAGCAGATTTCTAGAAGAATTAAAACAATAAAAAGTGTTTAACCTGTGTGTCCATTTGTAGATTTATTCAACATAGACTCTACTGTAACCAAAGAAATAGAAAATGAGTCCTAAGACTAAAAATAAATATAAAGTTGAATATTTGGATGGTATTCATACATTTTTAATGTCCCCACATTACTTGGCTTATTACATAGATATTTGGGAAACAAAACTATATGTTTTTGATAAAAATTAAGAAAAATTTGGAACTTTTCTCTGGACAATGGAAATATTTTAGACAAAGATAAGGGAATGCCATGTTAGAAAACCTATTAAATAACGATGAACCAAATTCCCAAGATTAAAATTTGGCAGATCCTTCGAATTTGACAGCGAAATGCAATTTGCATCAAAGTTATTTGATGCTAAATGAGTGAGACATCCCAGCACAAAATATACATAGTATTAGGGCTAGCGGAATGCACCAAATAATTAGAATGATAGAGTAAGGTGCGTTCGCAGCCCGGGGTCCACCGTGCAGAGATGGAACCTGCTGCTGAGTAATGACAGACTATATGGCCATACAAAATGGATTCACACACGGGTTAACTTCACCCTGTATGAAGAAAGTGAACCCTGTTGCGTCTCAGGACCACGATACCGCATAAAAGAGCGCAAGCAAGGAGTCACAGAATGCTATCCCAAGACTCTGGATTAGAGTTCATCTAGACCTCTTGCGCTCGACACCGCAACTGGAGTGTCAGAGAGAACAAAATAATAATAATTATTTAGATGCACGAGAGTGCGTGCGGTGCTGCTCTGGCAGACGCCACTAACCACCCAGGCTTGGGTAAGGAAAGCGCTGTGAAAGCACAAGGCGCCGCACTGGCGGTCACAGCAATTTGATGCTGTTTTGTGTGTCACGTGCTGATAGCTAAGTCGATAGCAATCATCCACCTTGCGCGAGCAGTCATGCACAAAGGAGGGGATAATTAAAGAGCGACTTTCACAAGTCAACACACACTTGGTTACAAGTGTACACTAGCGCATGGCCGAGCGGCCATGTGAACCATTTATAGAGGCAGTGCTACAAGACCTTCCAGATGGTCCAATAGGAGCCGCAACAGAACTTGAGCACGTGACCCTCGACCTCCAATCAGAGGTCGTCCCAAGGGCTTGCTCATTATTGGAAAAGCAGGACTTAAAGATCTGCTCGCTGCTGATCACTGCTGGCTACAAAGGCAGAGCCTGGATGGACAGTAGTAACCAGTCACCCAGTATCAGCCTGAGCCAGATGCTGTGACCGATGTCTCCACTGAGCAGGCTCCACTGCGGCTGGAGAAGAATGGGAGACCGCAGCGGAGAGGGCTCGAGATTCCCCCTGTGCAGAGGCCGGAACTCGACACCTAACACATAGGATGTGAAAAAATAATATAACTACTCACTTCCCTAATTATCTGTCTCACCACTCCTACTGCTCACTCTCCAGTCCTAAGTGACTCTTCTTTTAGATGCTCTTCAGTCTGCTTCATTCTTACTTGGGCACTTAAGTCCCTGTGTGCCATATGATTGCAGTGAATATCAAGATGTCACAGTGTTAGGTCTGGAAACGCCTGAGGCTACGTCAGCTATATTGAGGCTACATCAGCTATATGGACCTTGCTTATTGTGATAAAATGACATACGCTTCAATACATTCAATGCAATATAATGTCTGAGGACCCATAGGTTCCAGAAGGCCCATTGTAGAGTGAAGCAGGTCAAAGAAGATGTTAGCCCAAAAGGAAGAGTAAAAGAAGAAGAATGAAGAACTGGTCATGGGGCAATGAAAGCTTTGGAACAGGTGAGTTGTGATTAGTGGTTATTTTTTTTTATCATTGTGCTGGCCATCTGCTGTTCAGTAAAATACACAAGCTTCAACATTTCTCACATACTTTAATTGTCTATTTATTTTAGTCTTACCTTTGAAATCGAGAGGAACAGGTTGAACTTTTGTTGTATTTGCTTTGAAGCATAAACATTCTGCATCAGAGAAGACAAAGCATTAACATTTGGCTCGGATGCTCTTTTCTTCTTACCAACAAATATAAACCGATTCCTTACATTGTCAAAAGTTTGATAATTTAATAGATTGTGTATAATTTGAAACAATCGCACTTAAAGGGAGAATCAATGGGGAAAAAGGGTGATTATTATCAGGGAAATATCCTGAAGCAATCTCTATATATTCTCCCTCCTTAAAGGGGTTGTCCAGTACAAATCAATAAGTCTGCAGTCACTCTGTGTGACTGCAGACTTATAAATCCCCCTGGCACAGTGTAAGGATTCACCGCTTTCTGACCAAGGCCAGGAGGGTATGTATGCATTATTCATACTCCCGGTCAATAGACTCTAGTAAGCCATTTCCACTGGTCAGCCGCGTCACTAGATGGGTGTGGTCTAACTTAGTATAAGTGAATGGAGTGAGGCCATGTCTCCTGGTCGGGAGTATATATAATTTATACATACCCACTGGTCCCAGGTCAGAAACCGGCGAATCCCCACATCGCACAGTGTGTGCACCGGGGGGATTCAAAAGTCTGCAGTCACACAGAATGACAGAAAACTTATTGATTGTGACCGGACAACCCCTTTTAATGAAGAAAACTAGTAAATTAGTGTAATAGTAAAAATGCATGTATTTTGTTCCAAATACAATGGATTTAAGTAAAAAAAATTCTCAAAAGTTGACAACTCCTTTGAGATACTGTAGGTATTAGCCAGCAACTATTAATATCTCCTTCATGAACATCCTTATTTTTCAATAGGAAGAATCTAATATTTAGGTGCCAGACTACCATTGTGGAGATTCATCTCAACAAAATGTTGGGTATGTTCAATTCTTGCCTTCTTGTTAGCAATATTTGATATCAAGTGAGGAGCCCCAAGTAGGTAGGTTTATTTGACATCTTTACTAACGTAAATGAACACACAGGTGTCATCCATTCAAAGACACCTACCTACTGACAGGTCTTTTTAACCTTTTTGGATAGTATCAACACATTGCAAAGAATCAAGGAGTTAGGTAGACCTTAGACGACATGGCTTGACTCATGCCTAAAATACAATAAGATCCTTACCAGTTTTTGTGTCAGATGTGCAGTTTGTGTTATTTAAAAGTGTAAACACCTCATCAACAATTTCATTGTATTCATCAGCGTAAATTTTCAGCAATAGGATGTGTTCCACAATGATACTTCCGTTCCTGGGATTAGAAAATACAGATACAATTACTTGTTTTATGCATGAGCTTAGCGATTTAATATCTCCCCACATGGCTTTCAAAAATGGAAGTTGACCAAATCTATCTGCTGAATACTTACGTTATGTTGATGATTTCCACACCTTGAAAGATTCCTTTGTAATGTGGAGTTTCACTGTACAGTCGTGCCATCTATAATAAAATTGTAAAAAAAATAAATTAAGAGCCAAATGGGGAATAGAAAAAATAAATGTATTTCTTGGTCAAATCATCAGGGGAGCATCACTGCATCACTATGACAAAGAGGAAATGCAAAATATAAATACAAATCTTTGAGATCACCACTCCAAAATTTCATTAAACAATGGTTTTCTAGAGAGGTTGGTCTACCCAAAGATAAAGGAGACTAATTTATAATATTTTGGGACAGAACTGGTCAACGTGATGAAGTTTTGGATAAATTTAATTAATAACCTAAGGGATGGGAAAAAAATATTATTGTATGTTGTAAAGGGATTCTCAACACGTTCTCAAAGCAGCTTGTTGGAATGGTTTCCAACAATTCGAACGATGAAAGATGGACTGCTGTTGAGTCGTAAGAAAGCCGTTGAGCACTGTTTCATGAAAATTGCCAATGTTAAGACAGATTGAGAGAACCTTTGGAAATTGTTATCAGCTTACCTGTTGATTGAATCGGATTACAAAATCTGTGTATTCTTTTGAGTTTGGATCTCTTAGCTCGTCTTTAAATGTTTCTTCCACAGTAACCGTAACATTGACTGTGGCATTAACAACTGTAAAGAAATAAAAACAGTTATTAACAGTCTACAAAGGGAAATATTTATCATCCTGAAAATGGTAAAGGAAAAGTATAAATGCTATAAAAAAAAGCAGTGTGGCTAAACATAAACATTTATACTCCTCGTATCTATAGTCGATGTGTATATGTAGGTTTATTTATTTGTAAATTATATTTTCTAGATTTTTAATAAGTTGAAATACATAGAAAACAATAAAAAAAATACCTGGTCTGATTTCAGTCAAGATGAATTCACAACTAGTCCCATAGAAATTTGATCCACAAATACACTTATTCCCATCGTGGTACCCACCATTCTGACAGTTTGGGGTGACACCACCTAGAAATATTAAAAATATGAAATTCTATTAGAAGTATTATGGCTAGGATGGAGAGGCAGTGAGTATTTTACTAGTTTTCAACCATGTTTAGATTGTATAAACCTTTTTTGAAGAAAATAAAAGATCTACACATCTTTGAGAAGACCAAGCCGTTATTTAGAACAGATTGCTAGTGATGGCATCATCATACTTGACCCATTAATCTTTCACAAATCACATTTAAAGCAATTTCGAATGGGCAACTCAAACAGGTTTTCCTAAATGTGTTTAAATCCAGAAAGTGCTATCTAGAATATTAGTATTATTTTGATTTAAACATAAGACAGATGAGAAAATATAATTTTGGATTTACCTGGCTTTCTAGTAGAAGTTGTCAAAGTTATCTTTGTAGTGTATATTGTATTACCACTGGTAACTGGCACTGCTGATGTGAATGATCCACTTATTGTGGACCCTGCAGTTGGAGAGGACTCACTGGTGGCTGATGCAGCTGATGCGGATGATTCAGTGATTGTGGACCCTGCAGTTGGAGAGGACTCACTGGTGTCTGATGCTGCAGATGCAGATGATAAAGTGATTGTGGACCCTGCAGTTGGAGAGGACTCACTGGTGGCTGATGCTGCAGATGCAGATGATAAAGTGATTGTGGACCCTGCAGTTGGAGAGGACTCACTGGTGGCTGATGCTGCTGATGCAGATGATTCAGTGATTGTGGACCCTGCAGTTGGAGAGGACTCACTGGGGGCTGATGCTGCTGATGCGGATGATTCAGTGATTGTGGACCCTGCAGTTGGAGAGGAGTCCCTGGTGACTGATGCAGATGATTCGGTGATTGTGGACCCTGCAGTTGGAGAAGACTCACTGGTGACTGATGCTGCTGATGCAGATGATTCAGTGATTGTGGACCCTGCAGTTGGAGAGGACTCACTGGTGGCTGATGCTGCAGATGCAGATGATAAAGTGATTGTGGACCCTGCAGTTGGAGAGGACTCACTGGTGGCTGATGCTGCAGATGCAGATGATAAAGTGATTGTGGACCCTGCAGTTGGAGAGGACTCACTGGTGGCTGATGCTGCTGATGCAGATGATTCAGTGATTGTGGACCCTGCAGATGGAGAGGACTCACTGGGGGCTGATGCTGCTGATGCGGATGATTCAGTGATTGTGGACCCTGCAGTTGGAGAGGAGTCCCTGGTGACTGATGCAGATGATTCGGTGATTGTGGACCCTGCAGTTGGAGAAGACTCACTGGTGACTGATGCTGCTGATGCAGATGATTCAGTGATTGTGGACCCTGCAGTTGGAGAGGAGTCACTGGTGACTGATGCAGCTGATGCAGATGATTCGGTGATTGTGGACCTTGCAGTTGGAGAAGACTCACTGGTGTATGATGCTGCTGATGCAGATGATTCAGTGATTGTGGACCCTGCAGTTGGAGAGGAGTCACTGGTGACTGATGCAGCTGATGCAGATGATTCAGTGATTGTGGACCCTGCAGTTGGAGAGGACTCACTGGTGTCTGTTGCTGCTGATGTGGATGATTCAGTGATTGTGGACCCTGCAGTTGTAGAGGACTCACTGGTGGCTGATGATGCTGATGCAGATGATTCGGTGATTGTGGACCCTGCAGTTGCTGAGGACTCACTGGTGGCTGATGCTGCTGATGCAGATGATTCAGTGATTGTGGACCCTGCAGTTGGAGAGGACTCACTGGTGGCTGATGCTGCTGATGCAGATGATTCAGTGATTGTGGACCCTGCAGTTGGAGAGGACTCACTGGTGGCTGATGCTGCTGATGCAGATGATTCAGTGATTGTGGACCCTGCAGTTGGAGAGGAGTCACTGGTGACTGATGCAGCTGATGCAGATGATTCAGTGATTGTGGACCCTGCAGTTGGAGAGGACTCACTGGTGTCTGATGCTGCTGATGCAGATGATTCAGTGATTGTGGACCCTGCAGTTGGAGAGGAGTCACTGGTGACTGATGCAGCTGATGCAGATGATTCAGTGATTGTGGACCCTGCAGTTGGAGAGGACTCACTAGTGTCTGTTGCTGCTGATGCGGATGATTCAGTGATTGTGGACCGTGCAGTTGTAGAGGACTCACTGGTGGCTGAGGATGCTGATGCAGATGATTCGGTGATTGTGGACCCTGCAGTTGCTGAGGACTCACTGGTGGCTGATGATGCTGATGCAGATGATTCAGTGATTGTGGACCCTGCAGTTGGAGAGGACTCACTGGTGGCTGATGCTGCTGATGCAGATGATTCAGTGATTGTGGACCCTGCAGTTGGAGAGGAGTCACTGGTGACTGATGCTGCTGATGCAGATGATTCAGTGATTGTGGACCCTGCAGTTGGAGAGGAGTCACTGGTGTCTGATGCTGCTGATGCAGATGATTCAGTTATTGTGGACCCTGCAGTTGGAGAGGACTCACTGGTGGCTGATGCTGCTGATGCAGATGATTCAGTGATTGTGGACCCTGCAGTTGTAGAAGACTCACTGGTGGCTGATGATGCTGATGCAGATGATTCGGTGATTGTGGACAATGCAGTTGGAGAGGACTCACTGGTGTCTGATGCTGCTGATGCAGATGATTCGGTGATTGTGGTCCCTGCAGTTGGAGAGGACTCACTGGTGACTGATGCTGCTGATGTGGATGATTCAGTGATTGTGGACCCTGCAGTTGTAGAGGACTCACTGGTGTCTGATGCTGCTGATGCAGATGATTCAGTGATTGTGGACCCTGCAGTTGGAGAGGAGTCACTGGTGACTGATGCTGCTGATGCAGATGATTCAGTGATTGTGGACCCTGCAGTTGGAGAGGACTCACTGGGGGCTGATGCTGCTGATGCGGATGATTCAGTGATTGTGGACCCTGCAGTTGGAGAGGACTCACTGGTGTCTGATGCTGCTGATGCAGATGATTCAGTGATTGTGGACCCTGCAGTTGGAGAGGAGTTACTGGTGTCTGATGCTGCTGATGCAGATGATTCAGTGATTGTGGACCCTGCAGTTGGAGAGGACTCACTGGTGGCTGATGCTGCTGATGTGGATGATTCAGTGATTGTGGACCCTGCAGTTGTAGAGGACTCACTGGTGTCTGATGCTGCTGATGCAGATGATTCAGTGATTGTGGACCCTGCAGTTGGAGAGGACTCACTGGTGACTGATGCTGCTGATGCGGATGATTCAGTGATTGTGGACCCTGCAGTTGTAGAGGAGTCACTGGTGGCTGATGATGCTGATGCAGATGATTCGGTGATTGTGGACCCTGCAGTTGGAGAGGAGTCACTGGTGACTGTTGCTGCTGATGCAGATGATTCAGTGATTGTGGACCCTGCAGTTGTAGAGGACTCACTGGTGGCTGATGATGCTGATGCAGATGATTCGGTGATTGTGGACCCTGCAGTTGGAGAGGAGCCACTGGTGGCTGATGCTGCTGATGCAGATGATTCAGTGATTGTGGACCCTGCAGTTGGAGAGGAGGCACTGGTGTCTGATGCTGTTGATGTGGATGATTCAGTGATTGTGGACCCTGCAGTTGGAGAGGACTCACTGGTGGCTGATGATGCTGATGCAGATGATTCGGTGATTGTGGACCCTGCAGTTGCTGAGGACTCACTGGTGGCTGATGCTGCTGATGCAGATGATTCAGTGATTGTGGACCCTGCAGTTGGAGAGGAGGCACTGGTGTCTGATGCTGCTGATGTGGATGATTCAGTGATTGTGGACCCTGCAGTTGGAGAGGACTCACTGGTGTCTGATGCTGCTGATACAGATGATTCGGTGATTGTGGACCCTGCAGTTGGAGAGGACTCACTGGTGTCTGATGCTGCTGAGGTGGATGATTCAGTGATTGTGGACCCTGCAGTTGGAGAGGACTCGCTGGTGACTGATGCTGCTGAGGTGGATGATTCAGTGATTGTGGACCCTGCAGTTGGAGAGGACTCACTGGTGTCTGATGCTGCTGAGGTGGATGATTCAGTGATTGTGGACCCTGCAGTTGGAGAGGACTCGCTGGTGACTGATACTGCTGATGCAGATGATTCAGTGATTGTGGACCCTGCAGTTGGAGAGGACTCACTGGTGTCTGATGCTGCTGATGCAGATGATTCAGTGATTGTGGACCCTGCAGTTGAAGAGGACTCACTGGTGGCTGATACTTCTGATGTGGATGAATCAGTCACTGCAGACTGTGCTTGTGTAGATTCACTGAGAGTTATGCTACTGGAATGTGATTCTAATGTGTCTTTACTGGATGGTACTGTTGTACTTCCAAAAGTAATTTGCATCATTTCTGAAAGAAATAAATTGCACACATTATTTACCCCATCGACCTCCACATGTGTTCACACTAATAATAAAATTGCACAACTTCCGCTATAATAATAAGTTATAATTCAGTATTTTTAAATGACCTTTGGAGGGCGATGTTTTCACTGTACTAATTTTTGGGAATTTTATGATGTCTAACAAGCTTGAAGGAAAGTTAAGATGTCTGTGTTACCACGTTGTCCAAAAGACGAGTCGTACTTATGGCGGTTCAAACATAGCTCCCATATTAGAGGCCAACAATATGATTAGTTGAACATAATGAAGGGGGGGGGATGTAGGGAGGATACAAAACTTTTATTGGGGTCCAGAGGCCATATGTTCCTCTGTCCAATAAAAGAACTGCAAAGCAAATTATAGTTTTCTACATTTGCAATTTTTATCTGTGTTAAACTTCAGGAACTTTAAAAAAATATATAACTGGTGTTAATGAATAGAAAACACTCTTGTGTACCAATTTGCTGCCTTTGAATGGAGACATCTAATTTTGCTCTCAGCTGAGATGTGGCTGGATGAGTCTGATGATTCCAGACTGCTACATTGTAACAAATTACAGATTTGTGCAGATGTTGATGTGATTAATACAGAGCAATGCCCATACCAGTTTATCCATTTCTCAGCTAAGAGCCCAAACTATGTACCTGCTGGACACCTACAAATGAAAAATGGAGTATTCACATTAAGTGACATCAAGCTGAGATCATGAAAATTGTGAGGAATTGGAACATAAAAAGATCAATTCATCATTAGGTGAGTTTTGAAGTCACTTTCCTCTTTCTGTCTTGTATTTTTTGCGCCAAATTAATCAAAATCGCACACGCGGGTCATAAATTTTAAGCAAAATTATAAAAAACTTTTTTTTAGTCTACAACCTATTTTGCAATTTTTTCGCACAAAAAGTCACATGTTGAAATAAAATTTCACAAACTGTGTGCTAAAATTTCAGGAATACATAAAATCACCCTGGAGGGGGAGATTGGAATGTAAAAAAATCGCAATCGATGAATATGGTAAAAAACATCTGGAAATCCCAAACCTTACCCCAATGGCAAACATAAAAGTAAATAGCAGGTGACCACGTGTAAAATAGATTTAAAAAGTGTGCAAATTTCAAGAAGAATAAGGTGCAAATTGAGAACATGTGAAAAAACCCCTCAAAGTTTCAAAGGCAATAATCAACCAGATCCTATATTTTTACAACCATGATGGTTCATTTACATAAAAGCGGCTCAATAACTTTACTTGCAGTTGGATGTAAAACTCCTGATACCGCATTGCTCCAAATAACAAACGTGACTTTGCTACATCTACTAATTATTTCCAGAATTAAGAGTTAAAATTTGATTTAAAAAAAATCCCATTATAATAAAATGTTCTCAACCCAAAATATAAAAGTCCTAAAAAGAGCCTTTGATGACCGATATGCTACAAAGGTCAAAGTTGGTCAATTTTTTCATGGTGGTCCTGAATTTAGGACCTTTTCGAATTTGACTTTTCTTTATGTTTATCATAATACCACTTGGATGTGATCAATTCCATTCTGAGATTTTTTAGCTCAAATATCATCTCCATCTCAACATAGCAGCAAAATATATAATCGCATGTACAGATCTACCAACGTTTGTCATTTGCGATCCATACGGGTCTGCATGACCGTTATCTCAGCTCAGCACAGAAGAAAAACCATCAATGTCAAGTTCAGCCCGGCTACATCTCTATCATGGTCCTAAACCCATGTAGACCGAATTGTAACAGAATCTATTACAATGGTCTCCAACTTGTGGATCTCCTACAACCACAGAGGGTCCTAAAATTTCCAAAAATATTTCCTTCTAGAAATATACAGTAATATAGCAAGAAATAAGACTCACCAATCACAAGCAATGACGTCAATATCAGGACGGTGGACCTACGTAGGATCCCCATCTTTCCCAAGATTCACAAGATTCTGGTCTTGTAGAAATCTCTTGTATGGGTATGCCAATGGAGCTCGTGAGGTATCTGCCCTCCTGTATGGACAATAATGACCCATGACATACTCCGGGATTTATACTGTGGACTGTGACGTCAGTACAGAGGGAAGAGCCTGAGCACTGATGCTAGCAGACAGTAAAAGCACACGCTTTACAAAATGCCACACTTGTCACTTACGTGATCGATGAGCAAAACAGGGAGTTAATAAGGGACAAAGTACAGCTTCAATAAACAGTGACAAGGCTGATAACTAGAACTACTAAACTCCTCAGACTATTCCCATTGATGTAGCAGAATTGAATTTCTACTTGAACTTATTAAAGTGCATTACATTACCAGCAAATGTGACATTATACAGCGGCCCACCGGAGAATTTTCCTGTTCTCCTGTCTGCCAGTCCAAGCCTGCTCAGAGTCCCACCAATTTGTCAAAGATCACTACCCGGAGGGGTCTAATCTCAGATCTGCCCACTGTATCTTTAGAGCAAACAGCTATTAGCTGCCCCCTAGAATCCGGACAATTACGCTATTGACCAACGAACGGTAATTGAATTTATTTTAATTTGTAATTTTTTTTCTTCTATTAATTTAATTTGTTGAATTTCCTTTTTTTAATTCATCTATTAATTTTCTAACTTCTTTTCTTAATTTTCTAATTCCTCCATCATATTTCCGTAGTTTTATAAAAAAATAGTAAAAACAATAATAATTTTTAATAGATACAGAATTATGTTATTAGTAGAGCGTGCACAAGTGACATCTTTTTTATGGCCCCTTTTTATGTTATATTAAAACCGCTATTCCTTCTTACAGCAAAAGAGCAACAGACCATGAGCCAAGTGCAATGTGTGAACGTAAAATAAAAAACAAAGTAGAAAAAAAAACATCCAACCATAGCAAAATCATCTTCCACTGTATCGCAGAGAATGATATCCGCAAGCCTTCGGGATAGGTAAGACTCTGCTCGGGGTGGAAGGTTACAGATATAAGCCAAAACAAATTTTAGACTTATTACAAACAACGTATAGTTATAGTTATTTATTATTTGCTTTCAGTGAATGCAGGAATTTAATATTTATATTCACTTGTACGGACCTAATACTTTTTACAGCCGAAAGGTTATTACAATAGCTTCCAGGAGAGACAATCCAATATAGCGGCTTTTTTTTTGCCGGACAGGTTTAGCTTTGAATGACACCATTCATTTTACCAAACAATGTACTAGAAAACAGAAAAAAAAATTCAAAGTGTGATAAAATTGTGAAAAAATGTATACTTTCCACTTATTAGCATCTTTAATTGAGCTGGAGAGGAAGAAATAGGAATATATTTTATAGTGAGCTATATTTATACACTATTACTCACTAATAATGATCGAACACTAAAATGGTCGATTGCTCAGTACTCGAGTTGAGTGCTTTCATGACATACACCTGAGCATGCTGGTGGTGGTCAGACTGGTAGTGGTCAGACCCCTGCTGATCTTGGCAGAAATTGCAAATGACCATTCATTTATTGTCTGGACCTATTTAAAAAAAAACACCAGACTGGGGCACACCTAACCCTTGGCCTGGGAACTTGCCGTGTATGGATGTTCTTGGGAACAGTTGCCCTCCTTCTCCCTCTGGCCTCCTCACTGCTTCCTGTTGCAGTGTTGCAGATCCCTCCTCCCTCTGCGCCTCCCTATGGCCTTGCTCTGGATGGCACCTTCCCAGGTTAGGTCAGTGACTTCATTGTCCACCACCTCATCTTCTGCTTTCTCACTCTGGTCCTCCTGACTTTTTAACTTAACAATATCACTTGTTGGTCACTGTGTCTTATCACTATTTATTTCTTGAGAAACTAATTGCTGTTCCCCACCATCATCTTCTCCTGACCTTGGCTGCTCAAATATTTGGGCATCACTACACATGAGCTCCTCCTGTCCCTCTTGAAACATCCAGGGTAAGGGTACTGTCACACAGTGCAATTTTGATCGCTACGACGGCACGATTCGTGACGTCGCAGCGTCGTATGATTATCGCTCCAGCGTCGTAGACTGCGGTCACACGTTGCAATCACGGCGCTGGAGCGATGCCGAAGTCCCTGGGTAACCAGGGTAAACATCGGGTTACTAAGCGCAGGGCCGCGCTTAGTAACCCGATGTTTACCGTGGTTACCAGCGTAAAAGTAAAAAAAACAAACAGTACATACTCACCATCTGATGTCCGTCAGGTCCCTTGCCGTCTGCTTCCTGCTGTGACTGAGTGCCGCCGTGCAGTGAGAGCAGAGCGCAGCGGTGACGTCACCGCTGTGATCTGCTCTCACTTTCCGGCCGGCAGACAGTCAGAGCGGGAAGCGGACGGCAAGGGACCTGACGGACATCAGATGGTGAGCATGTACGTTTTTTTTTTTTTTACTTTTACGCTGGTAACCACGATAAACATCGGGTTACTAAGCGCGGCCCTGCGCTTAGTTACCCGATGTTTACCCTGGTTACCAGCGAACGCATCGCTGGATCGCTGTCACACACAACGATCCAGCGATGACAGCGGGAGATCCAGCGACGAAAGAAAGTTTCAAATGATCTGCTACGACGTACGATTCTCAGCAGGGTCCCTGATCGCAGTAGCGTGTCAGACACTGCGAGATCGTAATGATATCGCTAGAACGTCACGAATCGTGCCGTCGTAGCGATCAAAATTGCACTGTGTGACAGTACCCTAAGAGGCCAGAATCAATAAATGGAAATGTAAAGAGCTCCTTGGAGTTTCTGAGTGTGGGATAACTTGTCTCCTGGGAGTCGCCATCGTGGGAGGAAGGAGGATCAAGGTAAGAATTATGTGGTCCAGACTCTGGTGAGACTGGATCGTGTGGAAACAGGGTGGTGCTGAAAAACACACTGGAAGCATTATCTGCCATCCAACCGATCACCTGTTAACAGTGTTCTGGCAGTCACTGTGGTGTACTGCGCCCCCATGCAAATTGGGACAGGAAGCTAGGTCTCATGGATGAGCTTCTGCAGCAGGCACTGGTACACTGGTTTCACCTGGTACACGACCTTGTCCTCTACTTGCGCCCTCAGCAGCACTTCCCAGTCCGTTACCGCACACCATGCACATTTTAAATTAGATATACAGTATAGCACAAAAGTGAGTACACCACTTCCATTTTTTGTAAATATTTTATTATATCTTTTCATGGGACAACGCTGATGTTATAACACTTTTATACAATGTAAAGTAGTCAGTGTACAGCTTGTATACCAGTGTACGTTTGATGTGCCCTCTAAATGTGATGTGTCCTCCCTCCTTAAGTACCCGTGTGCCCTGTTTTTTGCTCATGTTTAATGTATTTGTCTATATTTGTCCCGTATTTCACATGTAAAGCGCCATGGAATAAATGGCGCTATAAAAATGTATAATAATAATAAAAAAAAATAATAATAAAATAACACACATCCATTGTTGTCTAAACTGCTGGAAACAAACATGAGTACCCTCATGCTCGCTCATCACTACTACTCACCACTGTTTCATCTGCATTTTCATTTTTTTATTTTCTACCTTGTTTTCCTAAAATATTTTCTAAGAATGTAATAAAAGTTATCATTTATTTTTAATATATTCCTAACTTTAATTTACAGATAATAGACAGACAATGATATTTAAGAGGTGAACAGCACTGGTTGAAGCTCGGCTCTGAAAGCTTCTCTAAGAGGCAGATGATGGCTGTGTAACACAGTCTGCATCTGCCAAGTATGATACAGAGGAACCGCTCATGCACCGTACATGTATGGCAGTTGTCAGAAACAAGTTGAATTGTACTGAAAATAACAGGATCCATTAACATCAAGGGGACTGTAGAATTCTAGCCTTTGATGAACCAAGCAACCCTTCTTCTTGGCATTCCAAGTGACTATAAAGTTATCATGTATTCTCTGCTTAGATGGTTTGCTCCCAACCAAGATTGGAGTTCCAACCCTCCTTCATCCAAGATGGCCCTACAGTGACATAGAGAGCACCGGTATCTCTGTGCCAAGCCTCCACAGCACAGGAAAGGCAGTGTAGCCACGGTCTAGAAATCCCATGGTACTCCACATTGGGCTCCTTATTTTGGATACTGGAACATCGGTATCAGTAGCGAGAGGCGATAAGACGCAAACAGGACAAGCAGTAGGATAACTATATATTACAAATGTATAATCATCGTTCAGTAGCCAGGTAGAAGGCCACTTCAAGGTCCGAGGCACATTAGTGTTGAGAAACTATGCCTCTCTTCTTGTCAATGTCAAGTCCATAGTAAAAAGCTAAAAAAGGTAAAAACAAAGTGAGTCAGGACTAATTAATTCTACAATCGGTCTTTGACGTAAGGATTTCAACACATGAAGACACCAGGTGACGGCACGATCACGCTCAGGTGCTGTAAATGAGAATGTCAGCTTTAGGGGTGAAAGTCTAAACCAGCTAGGAAGGAGGAAGACTCTCAAGGGGTCTGAGCAATCAGAGGGGCCAGACATTACTCATTATGGATTATTATATTAACGAAGAGGTTACGGAACTAAGTGTGCTATTTAGCTACTGATTATCCACTGATATGTTATCTCCGGTATATAACAGGACTGCAATAAACTCTCTTTCATTAACTATTAGAATCAGCTTCCTAACTTATTCAGCTCTGCTTCCTCATGAGGAGGATGCGATTAGAGAAATGCAGCTGCTTATTTTCGAAAAATCACATGAAAATCATTCAATAGAACATATCGTTAAAGGGGTGTTTTGGACTAAGTGAGTTATCACCCATCCACTGCATAGATAATAACTGTTCATTGCTTGGTACCTGGCTGAGTGACAACATAGGGAACTTGTGATCCCTGTTCTTCTCAAATCTAGACAACAGAATCCAAAATAATTTCAGACTCAGACCAGACTCGTTAATGAATCTAGATCCGATACTGAAGGGGTATTCTCAAGTTTGGAAATGATCTCTTTGCTGTGAGGTAGGCAATAACTTACCCGATGCTTGGGGTCTGACCGTTGGTACCTTCACTGATCCTGAGAACCGTTTAAATGGTTAATCAAGTACTCTGGCGCACCACAAATTTTTTTTGGAAGAGCTGTGCTATGCATTTTGCTTCTTTGGCATTCCCATAAGAATTAATGGCATGGCAGTGATCACGAATGATCACCGTTCCATTTACATAGGGTTCTTCAGGATCTGTTGGGGGTTCCAGTGGTCATATCCACAGTGATTGGAAAGTTATTGCCTATCCCATTGACATGAAATAGCTTCCAAACGTGAGAATACTCTATTAATGGGAACCTGTCACCCCAAAAATGGAAGTTGAGCTAAGCCCACCAGCATCAGGGGCTTATCTACATCATTCTGTATTGCTGTAGATAAGCCACCGATGTATCCTGAAAGATGAGAAAAAGAGGTTAAATTATACTCACCCAGTGGCGGTCCCGCTGCAGTCCGGTCCGATGCGCATCGCGGTCCGGTCCAGGGCCTCCCATCTTCATAGGATGATGTCCTCTTCTTGTCTTCATGCTGCGGCTCCGGCGCAGGCATACTTTGTCTGCCCTGTTGAGGGCAGAGCAAAGTACTGCAGTGCGCAGGCGCTCAGAAAGGTCAGAGAGACCCAGCGCCTGTGCACTGCAGTACTTTGCTCTGCCCTCAACAGGGCAGACAAAGTACGCCTGCGCCGGAGCTGCAGCATGAAGACAAGAAGAGGACGTCATCGTAAGAAGATGAGAGGCCCCGAACCAGACTGCGATGCCCATCGGATCGGACCACCCGCCCAGGTGTATAATCTAGCCTCTTTTTCTCATCTTTCAGGATACATTGGGGGCTTATCTACAGCATTACAGAATGCTGTAGATAAGTCCCTGATGCCATTGGGCTTAGCTCAACTTCCATTTTGGGGGTGACAAGTTCCCTTTAAAGTCAACTTGAACTCTTGACCAGGCCGCTTAATAAATTCAGACCTTACGTCAAATCTCATAACACCTATGACAAGTCTCAAAAATTAATTTAATGCTCAAACCAGATCGTGAAAGTATCTAGGTAACTAGACTAGAACCCAAAATCAATTCAGACCCCAGACCAGGTCTTTATATTTACTTACTGTTTGCAGGACCCAGAGAGACAGCATTCAGAACTCCAGAGGATCTGACTTGGAAGTAAGGCTGTACCTCAACTGAAAGTCATGCACATTTCTCAAGAAATTGTCAAAATTTACTATAGGATAAGTATCTCTAATAATATCACTAGCTAAAGGTAAATAATTATGCCGCTAATCTGTCATCACGACACCAGCAAATAGTGACCAAATAATGACACCGTGCTGATCATTACCAAGTTCGACAAAGATGAAAAAACAAATAATACCATCAGACCATATCCTCATGTTATCAGTATATACACTCGTTATGATATTACCATATTGATCTTTCAGTAAAACCATTAAGCTAAGACTATAATCACCACACAGTGACAGTATAATGGAACTTATCAGTTTTACACTAATGCAACGCAAGTGATATATGTCATACTGTACAGATAATTCCAGTGATTTCTTGGTGTTGTTGTTGTTGCTGATCGTTTCCACAATTTTTCTTTTCTTTTTTATTCATTTTTATTCAACCCAGACCACCGTGACCACTTTTTCCATCTGTCATTCTCCAAATAGTAATAGTAATAATTCCCCTGATGTGCTTGACAAAGAACAAAATAAACTAATACCTCAAGTTACCTTTCTTTACTGATGCCCCATGAGAGGTCCCAGCCTTTGGCCACAGTTTGGAAGCAGCCTGCCTGACTCAGTGGCAGAGTAGGGAGTTGATGACTCTGTGTTTTGCAACAGTGATTACAGATCACGCCTATCTTCACAGTTATTGGTCCCATCGGAGTCTGAACCCCCCAACAAAACAAGATTCAGAGGTATGCGCCAATGGGGTCATAGTCTCTAATGGTGGCGGCAGAGTGAAAGTAGCCTATGCTGTTCATCATTTTTGGGTATATACACCTATTGCAGATGGACACTCAGACATAGTACTGTAGATTGCGACAGACTGTATCTGGTCTATACATAAATGGCCCAAGTGGCTGAGGGTTCCGGTAGCCCAAAGGGTATCTGACCGGTAGGGCAGATTGCCAGGCCTGCCTGGGTGCAGAACTGCTTAGTACGGCTGTTAAAGGAAATCTGTCACCCAAAATTCGCCTATAAGCTAAGGCATGAAGCAAAGAAGAGGATGTCATCGTATGAAGATGGGAGGCGCTGGACCCGCACCGTGGCGCCCATCAGACCGGACTGCACTGGACCGCCCATGGGCGAGTATAATCTAACTCATTTTTCTTATCTTTCCGGTTACATCGGGGGCTTATCTACAGCATTACAGAATGCTGTAGATAAGCCCCTGGTGCCAGTGGCCTTAGCTTATAGGTGAATTTTTGGGGTGACAGATTCCCTTTAAGGTGACTCCTTCACTGAGTAGGAGATGATTCTGTCTTACACCAATGAAAACACACCATTCACTTTTATCATTGGGCACAGTGAGGATAATCACCTCTCTGGCCAATCCAATTGGTTATCACTCATCACATAATCTTTTTTATTCATAATTATCCTTTTTTCTTAGGTTCTCTAGTTTGGAACCATCCGGGGCATTATTCTCCCACCCTGGTTATTGCTGTTTGAGAGTGAAAGACCCAGTGCGCCTCCGCCAAGCCACTTCTGTATGTCCCAGAACAGGGAATGTATCAGTCTCCATTATTTTGCCTAAAAATATATTCAATTAGAAATGTTACTACAGTTCCATGTTTTTGAGGTTGCCGACTAGTTTTGGCTCTGTAAAGTTGTATAATAACTTTGTAATAGCGGTGTTATGATCTTACCTTAGCTCTGACGTTCATGTTTTTTATAGGCATTTCTATTTATAATTTTATTGCCATAGATCTTTTCACGTCAGTGTAAAAACAACTAAATATAAAAACTATATATATAACATTTTTGTAAGGTGAGCAAGGTAAAGGGAAACAATTTTCTTCTCTGATTTTTTTTTTTTTTTTTTGTAAATAATATTTTTGTAGAGAATTTTCTTCTGTGATTTTGTATTTTTTTTGTGAATAATATTTTTGTACTTAGAGGATTTTTTGTTTCTACATTTTTACATTGATACGTCAGCTACCACATATGTAGATTTGACCTAAACTTCTGAAATGAAATTCTGGCAGGTGCATTCCATTTCGGGTGGGAGATTCAATTTTGCATAACTCTCCTCAGCCCTCCTGGTACATTTTACAGCTCCCCCGTCCTCTCCAATTGGCTCCTCTTACATTTTCTCTTTTCTCTGGGTCTTCAGCTGGCCGCTGCCAGTGACTAGGCCACATGCAGTCAATGATACCATTTTACTTGATTTGCACAGGTAAAAATGTTCCCAAAATTTGTATTTGATGCAATCTTGTACTGGATTCGATCTGTTGTGAATCGATCTCCGGAGGATCAAGTTTGAGTAAAATTTCCTGAAATTTGAGGTTTCATCACAGATCAGTGGTTCCCAGCAGAGCACAGTTTGTACGGTACAGTCATTTTTTAATGCTCAAAAGGGATAATAAAGGGCATAGTCGTAAAATCACGTACTGAATCTCTTACACAGTAATTGGCGGCCCTCAACCTCTATCTTATCTGCTCTGTTTCTTATCTGTAGCCTTGTAAATGACGAAGATTTACTGGAGCATAAGGAAATATTTACCAAATTGTTTTTCCTTGATCTCAACTATGTTGATTGGTTTGACGGAAAAAAAAAAAAAAATAAAGTTTACTTTTTTTTTTTTAAAGTAGATTACATATGGGTTTTGCCATTGCCACAGACTAGACATGAAAGCCAGTATATATACATACTGTATAGCCATTGAGGTCAACGTTAAACTTAAGCTTCATAATCAGCTTGATGATAAGAATGCATAAAATACAGACAACTGTCTGAAAAAAAAGATAAAGAAAAATTGCTAGAAATCAAATTTTTGAGACAAATTCAATGAAGTTCACGAACTCGAATCTCAAATGATTCAGTCATCTCTAATAGCTATGTCTATGAGTTGCGCTCTCACTTCCATTGAGGCCCAATAGATTTATAGCATTTGGTTAAATTTTTGTTTCAGTTTTGTGACGCATTGGTGCAAATTATTATTTTTTATTGCAGTATCTTTTTCTAAAGAGGAGGTCACAAGACCATTTTTCTCCCATCTGAGAAAATTGGTCCAATTATTCTAATCACACTCTGTTCAGAATTTGATCAGGGTATGATCCAATTTCCTCTGAGGTGAAAGGAAAAAAAGTTTCTACAACTTCTCTATATTGTCATTCCATGAAAATTGGACCGCACTTGAATGTCATCCAAATTTTAATATTGGTTGAACTTAACAAAAGTGTATAGTTTACGTGTATACCAGCTTTGCTTCCTTTTTTCTTGGATTTTGTTTTTACTATTACATATAAATTGGAGGCATTGAAATGGGTACTGTTCAATCTCTGCAAAACTTGTGCTGTAACTTAGGGTACTGTCTCACAGTGGCACTTTGGTCGCTACCACGGCACGATCCGTGACGTTCCAGCGATATAGTTACGATCTCGCTGTGTCTGACACGCTACTGCGATCAGGGACCCCGCTGAGAATCGTACGTCATAGCAGATCGTTTGAAACTTTCTTTCGTCGTCAAGTGTCCCGCTGTGGCGGCATGATCGCATTGTGTAACAAAGGTTGTATACGATGTTTTCACAGTAACCAACGGCTTCTACATCGCAAATCCGTCATGAAATTATCGCTCCAGCGCCGTGTAATGCAAAGTGTGACCGCAGTCTACGACGCTGGAGCGTTAATGGAGCGACGCTGGAGCGTCACGGATCGTGCCGTCGTAGCGACCAAAGAGCCACTGTGAGACATTACCCTTAGTCTTGCACAGGATAAATCAGATAAGTCATCAAACTATTTGATAAGAGAGGTAACATCTCCCCAACTGCCAATTGGGTAAAAATAGTGGCTACTGAGGAGGATAGCATTTGGTGCATGTCCTACCACCATCGAGGATTGATGGATGTTTCTCTGTCCATGTTGTCTCCTCTTCCTCCACCGCTTCTTCATCCACCTCCTCATCCGGTGTGGTAGATCGGCTCACTTGGCTGCACAAGGAGGTAGACACAAGAACACTATCTCTTTAAATCTTCCACTGGTTTATTATATACAAGTTGCCCAAAACAATATGAAGTCCAAATAAACACGGTCCTATGCCCAAAACAGGGAAGCAAACAAAATGGTTTACAATCTGTCTGGCTGCGGTAATCCACCTACTCAGGATTATCGAAAAACCATGGTTCAGTTTGCTCTAAACATGAGCACCACTGTGGCATTAGCCTCTACAGGCATGCTGAACACTAAATGACTCAGAAGGCTGATTAATTACATTCTAATCCACAACCTGGGGAGAAGGTATGGTGAACAGCCTCCCACCCACTCTTTAGCTGTTCACTTAAAAATCTAGCCCTTAAAATGGCCGATCAACTGCTCTCAGCACTTAGTGTGCTGTAGCAAACTTCCAAGTTTCAAATCACTGAAGCAAATAGCCTCAGTGAAACATAACTCATCTCCAGCACTTTGCCAGTGACTTTATTCCACCGGTCAACATAACACCTGCCAAGCCAATTTCAGCACAGCCAGGGGGAAATTACAGCAGGCTGTTCGGAAACACATCTGTTTGGGGGAAAAATCCCACACCACACAGTAGCTGTGGATAGTGATCAAAGAACAGACAGATGAGTGGTTGGTGCCGCTAAACATCAAGGCCGGTCTGGTGGTGTGCGATAACATTCAAAATCTCATCGCAGCTCTGGGCCTAGCTGCAGCGAAGCCCGTTTCTTGCCTGGCACATGTGCTGGATTTGGTTGTGCAGAGCTTCCCTAAAAATTGGCAAATCCGAACAGGAAACTGGACGTACATTAAAAAATCCTTGTTCGGGGATCGCTCATTGCTAATCTCTTTCTCTTTGCAAATCACTTCCTCCGTGGCAATGCACATTTTTGCTAGGTGTATATACCCTGGTATCACTGACGCCCTGCAATTTCCCACAGAAGAAGCAGTGCTGAAGGACTCGGTCAGCTGTTGTTGGTGTCTCTACAAATCTTACAGCTGGCTGTGCCGTACATCACTGACGTCTTCCTGCACATGCACTGTGTGCCATTGAAGCAGGGGTGCACACACCTGACAAAACTACACATTGCCCGGGAGACATAGATTTGCAAAGGGCAAGCAGTTAACGCTGTCTTGAAAATCATGTCAATATTAGTCTAGCAAAAACAAGTCCCCCATAACTAGTCACCCAAAAAAATATTATATAGGAAGCCTAGTTACAAAATGTTTTTTAGACAAATCTACAAATCAATAAGGCACGGAAAGGGGCTAGTTAGGAAGTATATAAAGGGATGGTGGCAGTTTTGGGTCCTGTGAAAGCTGACAGGTTCCCAATTGCAAGCATAAAACAAAATGACTGAACGCATAAAATAGACTTTTAAAAAGGTGCACAAATGGAAAACAGGTGAAAAACACTAAAACTAGACAAAAAGGTACAAATGCAGGAATGAATCAGGCCCGGTGTGATTATGAAGCTCTTCTCTCAGCACTGGTTCAAGTTTAATTAATGCTTCAGTTAAATGTCAATGACAGCAGCGGAAAGGAATATTGGCAAAATAAAATTCAATAATACCCGGGGGTGGATGTGACCGTGGAACAGAGCCTGTGTTTGCTTTCTATATCAGTCATAATGTTAATAAATTACCAAAAAAGTACATCTAATCTAACTTACTTTTTGCCTGAAGAAGCTGAGAAAACTAAAACGTAGTGTGTACTGATAATCGAGCATTAAAACTCTTGAGTGCTCGGCACTTGAATTGAGCAGGTTGGACGCTCGGACTCAAGTAGTGAGTATATTGGAAGTTAATAGAAAACTTGAGCATTTTTCTGGAAGACCCTAACATAAGGACTGGTGTGGCAGGAGAATTGCTGAAATGGTTGAAATTTTCATCCATTTCATTTGCAAATGAAATAAGAACAGCATGGGGAAGATGCCGAGGTCGTTGTTGGGAACAATGTTGTCAGAGTATTATGCAACTTTTACAGACTTACAATAAAACATGCAAAACCGAAGATAAAATGGATTTTACAGGGAAAAATATTAGGAAACATTATTTCCTGTATAATGACTTGTATATAAGGCAAAATTTTAAAGAAAAAACCCTCCTCTACCCCTTAATAGCTGGGACATCTATAAGCATATTTCCTCATTGTCTATTACTACGGTAGATGACATAGTAGAGGAGTAAATAAAACTACACCCACGAGTATTCACCGGTAAATGTAATTTTAACATTTTACCACCTAATCTGGGCATATGGTGGGTGAAACCCACAAAACCTATGCAGACAATGCAAGAACTGCCAAAAATTAAAAGAAAGAGGGACACTTTAAATGTGTCGGGAAAGATGTGGACTAAGCGTTTGAGCCCGCATCAATGTCAGGGGCTTGACATATGATGTTAAAAAATCATCTCATAAAAGAGTTGATGTAAAGTATTATGCTCTTATTTATTGTAAAGTGAAAGGTGGAAGAGTAGCTTACATAGTGTGACTTTACTCATGGTTAGGGATGACGATGACATGTCTTGCAGTTTGAGAATGTGAGACTCAGGTTTTCTTAGTCCTCCACACTGTCCAAAGTCATCAGGAAGACATTCACAGCTGCATGTGCAATAAAAAATTATGGAATTGTAGACCCTTGCCTGGGCCTCTTGTACTTGAGACTCTCCCTCACAATCAGCATCACCCTCACGATCCTGTCCTGCATCTGGGCCACATGTTCAATGACGCTTCTGAGGCATGTTACCTCTGCTTCCCAGGTCTCCTTTGCAAAGTTCAGAAGTCCCTTAGGGACTAGCAGCTCGAACGGGAAGAACCCCGTAGAGGCCTGTGGAACTTCTCTAATGGAGAACAGTAGGTACGGTAGCAGGCAATCCCAGTCTTGGCCATCCTTCACTATGACCTTCTTAAGCATAGATTTCAATGTCTTGTTGAACCTTTCCACCAGGCCGTCCATCTGCGGATGGTACCCTGACGTCTGGAGTTGGGTAATCTAGAGGGCTTTACCCAACTCCCCCATCACTTTTGACATACAATTCTTGGCCCCCTCTGGTTCATCATTCTGACAGGTGAGCCGCACAGTCTGATGCCCGATTCTCTTTACCCAATGAAGAATCCTCACTCCGGGGCTTGCAGAAGCTGCCAATGATAAGTACAGTGGTTGTGTCTCACACAACCACAATAGGTGAGTGAATTTGAATTATCTAACATTCCTTTTATCTTGGATAAGACCTATGTACGCTCTATATTCCTTCTAGCTATCTACCCACAGAGCATGCGGCACAGTACCCCTACAAAATCTTATAAAAATGTTCACTCACAGAGCATGGGGCAGAGTGCCATTACATTTGCAGCTTCAGCTACTTTCACACTTCCGTCTTCTGTGCTCCGTCGCAATTCGTCGTTATGGGCAAAAAACGGATCCTGCAAATGTGCTTGCAGGATGTGTTTTTTGCCCATAGACTTGTATAAGCGACGGATTGCGATGGATGGGCACACGTCGCATCCGTCGTGCGACGGATGCGTCATGTTTTGGCGGACACGACACACAAAAAATCGTTCAATGTAACGTTTTTTTGTGCGACTTGTCCGCCATTTCTGACCGCGCATGCGCAGCCGGAACTCTGCCCCCTCCTCCCTGCTAATCACAATGGGCAGCGGATGCCTTGTAAAACTGCATCCGCTGCCCATATTGTGCTAAATTTAGCACAACGTCCGTCGGTACGTCGGACCGACGGTTTGCGACAGCCCCGTACCGACGGAAGTCTGAAAGAAGCCTTACAGATTTCACCCACATAACATTTGGCACAGTATCCCTACAGAATCGTATAAAAAGTTTCCACATTTATCTCACAGAAGCTAATCCAACATTTCCCTGAGAAAGCTGATTCAAAATTTCACCTACAGATCATTTTTCTACATTTCACCCACATAAGCTGATAACAAATTTCACCCACAGAGCATGTTTCTACATTTCCCCCACAATAGCTGATAAAAAGTCACCCACAGAGCATGTTTCCACATTTCCCTGAGAAAGCTGATTAACAATTCCACACTTAGACAATGGGGCACAGTACCCCCACAAGAAGGGTTGCAGAGTACACACAGCTGCTTAAAGGTACAGTACTCTCACAGATATGGGCTAAAGAATACACAGTATATTTTACCTCACAAAATGAATCCACTGTGATCCCCTGCTGTAATGTCAGTATTGTCTTTTGCTTCCTCCCCTGCCCAGGAGCTGTGGTATGTTCGGTATACGGTCAGACACAGTCAATTTTTAAAATTAACTTTCATTTGTGGGAAAACCCCTTTAATGTGACCGGCTTCTTCTGCCTGTAGACATGTCACGCATCTGCCACCAAGATCAGCCAAATAATTCACTGCACCTGCATGTAAATCAGACTGCTGCCATCTTTGTGCAGACAGATAGCGGCAGTCACATTAAAACTGCGCATGCGCTCCTCCTGTACAAAGATGGCGGCAGTGAGTGCATCATTTGGCTGATCCTGACAGTGGCGTGTTCACAGTGTGAGTGTGTGAGTGTGAATTTGTGAGGGTGAGTGTCTGAGTGTGAGAAAGTGAGTGTGAGTGTGTGAATGTGAGTGTGAGTGTGTGTGTGCATGTGTGTGAGTGTGAATGAGAGTGTGAGTGTGTGTGTGAGAGTGTGAGTGTGTGACTGTGTTAGTGTGTGAGGGTGAGTGTCTGTGTGAGTGTGTGTGCGTGTAAGAAAGCAAGTGTGTGTGAGTGTGAGTGTGTGAGGGTGAGTGTGTGTGAGTGTGAGAAAGTGAGTGTGAGAGTGTGAGTGTGAGAAAGTGTGTGTGAGTGTGTGAGTGTGAAGGTGAATGTGAGTGTGTGCGTGTGAGTGTGAGTGTGAATGTGAGTGTGTGTCTGAGTGTGTATGACTGTGTGAGTGTAAGAAAGTGAGTGTGTGAGTGTGAGTGTGAATGTGAATGAGAATGTGAGGGAGAGTGTGAGTGTCTGTGTGTGAGTGTGAGTGTAAGAAAATGAGTGTGTGTGTGAATGTGAGTGTGCATGTGAGTGTGAATGAGAGTGTGAGTATATGTGAGAGTGTGAGTGAGTGACTGTGTGAGTATGTGAGTGTGTTTGACTGTAAGAAAGTGAGTGTGTGTGTGAGAGTGTGAATGTGAGAGGGTGAGTGTGTGTGTCTGTGTGTGAGTGTATGAGTGGGAGTGTAAGTGTGAGTGTAAGAAAGTGAGTGTGTGTGAATGTGTGAGTGTGAATGTCAGTGTGTGAATGTGAGTGTGTGTGTGAGTGAGTGTGAGTGTGTGCATGTGAATGTGAGTGTGTGTGTGTGCATACGGCATTTAGAGTGTGAGTGTGTGTGGTGTGTACGGCGTATAGAGTGTGTGTGTGTGTGGTGTGACGGTGTTCCGCTGGTGGTTCCATACAATAGGTTGGTACCAGCAGCAGTTTCTATATTGAGAGACCATCACTTGGGTGTCCCAATATGGCGGTCGATGAACTTCCTCCACTTGGAATTCTGGGATACGGTGACATCTGGACAGAACATGATGTGAAGACATTACAAGTAGTGATGAGCGAGGGTACTCGTTGCTCGGGTTTTCCAGAGCACGCTCGGGTGATCTCCGAGTATTTGTTAGTGCTCGGAGATTTAGTTTTCATCGCCTCAGCTGAATGATTTACAGCTACTAGCCAGGCTGATTACATGTAGGAGTTGCCTGGTTGTTAGGGAATCCTCACATGTACTTAGCCTGGCTAGTAGCTGTAAATCATTCAGCTGAGGCAATGAAATCTATATCTCCGAACGCTAACAAATACTCAGAGATCACCCGAGCGTGCTCTGGAAAACCCGAGCAACGAGTACCCTCGCTCATCACTAATTACAAGGCAATTATATAAATAGATGCACATCACTCCCAATGACACAACTGAAGATTAGAAAAACATTAGGTTACTCATGGTAGTATTACAAACATGGGTGCAGAGAACACGAGTGAGTGTTTTTTTTAAAACTTTGCACACGCAAAATCTAATAGCGTCCCTCACTGCAGCTGCGGCCTGTCCCTGCGCTAAGCAGAGCAGAAGTTTAAAAAAAAATTAGTTTTTTTGTATTTTTTGCATTTTTTTATGTTTTTTTATGTAATCCACTTAAAACCATCCACAATTTACAAAACTAAAGTAACTATCCAGAACCGCGAGGTGTAAGTCCCAGTGGAGGTAGAGTTGGAGGTGTCAGTATGAGTGGAAGAATCAGAGGAGGCATAATCCAACATTTTTATTTTTCTTATTTTTTGGCTTTTTTTATGTTTTTTCTTTTTTCATGTTTTCAACCTACAATTTCCAAAACCTAAATAGCTATCTAAAACCACAAGCGTTGATGTGAGTGGAAGAAGCAAAGGAGGAGCAATCTATTATTTTTTTTTCTTTTTCCATTACATACATACAAATCTCAGCACTCTAAACTAGATTGGGAAATAGCCTGACACATAGCAGTTTAACCCCTTAGTGACAGAGCCAATTTGGTACTTAATGACCGAGCCAATTTTTACAATTCTGACCAGTGTCACTTTAAGAGGTTATAACTCTGGAACGCTTTATCGGATCCCACTGATTCTGAGATTGTTGTTTCATGACATATTGTACTTCAAGTTAGTGGTAACATTTCTTCGATATTACTTGCGATTATTTATGAAAAAAATGAAAATATGGCGAAAATTTTTAAAATTTTGCAATTTTCAAACTTTGTATTTTTATGCCCTTAAATCAGAGAGATATGTCACAAAAAATAGTTAATAAATAACATTTCCCACATGTCTACTTTACATTAGCACAATTTTGGAAACAATTTTTTTTTTTGTTAGGGAGTTATAAGGGTTAAAAGTTGACCAGCAATTTCTCATTTTTACAACACCATTTTTTTTTTAGGGACCACATCTCATTTGAAGTCATTTTGAGGGGTCTATATGATAGAAAATAACCAAGTGTGACACCATTCTAAAAACTGCACCCTTCAAGCTGCTCAAAACCACATTCAAGAAGTTTATTAACCCTTTACGTACTTCACAGGAACTGAAACAATGTGGAAGAAAAAAATGAACATTTAACTTTTTTTTGCAAACATTTTACTTCAGAACCATTTTTTTTAATTTTCACAAGTGTAAAAACAGAAATTTAACCACAAATTTTGTTGTACAATTTCTCCTGAGTACGCCGATACCCCATATGTGGAGGTAAACCACTGTTTGGGTGCACCGCAGAGCTTGGAAGTGAAGGAGCACCGTTTGACTGTTTCAATGCAGAATTGGCTGGAATTGAGATCGGACGCCATGTCGCGTTTCGGGAGCCCCTAATGTGCCTAAACAGTGGAAACCCCCCACAAGTGATACCATTTTGGAAACTAGACCCCTTAAGGAACTTATCTAGATGTGTGGTGAGCACTTTGAACCCCCAAGAGCTTCACAGAAGTTTATAACGTAGAGCCGTGAAAATAAAAAATCGCATTTGTTTTCACAAAAATGATTTTTTCGCCCACAAATTCTTATTTTCACAAGGGTAACAGGAGAAATTAGACCACAAAAGTTGTTGTGCAATTTCTCTTGAGTACGTCAATACCCCATATGTGGGGGTAAACCACTGTTTGGGCGCACCGCAGAGCTTGGAAGTGAAGGAGCACCGTTTGACTTTTTCAATGCAGAATTGGCTGGAATTGAGATCGGATGCCATGTCGCGTTTGGAGAGCCCCTGATGTACCTAAACAGTGGAAACCCCCCACAAGTGATACCATTTTGGAAACTAGACCCCATAAGGAACTTATCTAGATATTCGGTGAGCACTTTGAACCCCCAAGTGCTTCACAGAAGTTTATAACGTAAAGCCGTGAAAATAAAAAAATCGCATTTTTTCTACAAAAATGATCTTTTTGCCCCCAAATTTTTATTTTCACAAGGGTAACAGGAGAAATTAGACCACAAAAGTTGTTGTGCAATTTCTCCTGAGTACGTCAATACCCCATATGTGGGGGTAAACCACTGTTTGGGCGCACCGCAGAGCTTGGAAGAGAAGGAGTGTCGTTTTACTTTTTCAATGTAGAATTGGCTGGAATTGAGATCGGACGCCATGTCACGTTTGGAGAGCCGCTGATGTGCCTAAACAGTGGAGACCCCCCACAAATGACACCATTTTGGAAACTAGACCCCTTAAGGAACTTATCTAGATGTGTGGTGAGCACTTTAAACCCCCAGGTGCTTCACAGAAGTTTATAACGTAGAGCCGTGAAAATAAAAAAATCGCATTTTTTCTACAAAAATGATCTTTTTGCCTCCAAATTTTTATTTTACCAAGGGTAACAGGAGAAAATGGACACCAGAAGTTGTTGTACAATTTGTCTTGAGTACGCCGACACCCCGTATGTGGGGGTAAACCACTGTTTGGGTGCATGGCTGAGCTCGGAAGCAAAGGAGCGCCATTTGACTTTTCAATGCAAAATTGACTGGAATTGAGATCGGACGCCATGTCGCGTTTGGAGAGCCCCTGATGTGCCTAAACAGTAGAAACCCCCCAAAAGTGACCCCATTTTGGAAACTAGACCCCCCATGGAACTTATCTAGATATGTAGTGAGAACTTTGAATGCCCAAGTGCATCGCAGAAGTTTATAATGCAGAGTCGTGAAAATAAAAAATATTTTTTTTTAACAATAAAGATTTTTAGCCCCCAAGTTTTTATTTTCACAAGGGTAACAAGAGAAATTGGACCCCAAAAGTTGTTGTCCAATTTGTCCTGAGTATGCTGGTACCCCATATGTGGGGGTAAACCACTGCTTGGGCGCACGGCAGAGCTCGGAAGGGAAGGAGCGCCATTTTGGAATGCAGACTTTGATAGAATTGTCTGCGGGCGTTATGTTGCGTTTGCAGACCCCTAATGTACCTAAACAGTAGAAACTCCCAACAAGTGACCCCATTTTGGAAAATAGACCCCCCAAGGAACTTATCTAGATATGTGGTGAGAACTTTGAATGCCCAAGTGCTTCACAGAAGTTTATAATGCAGAGTAGTGAAAATAAAAAAATAATTTTTTTTCCCAGAAAAAAGATTTTTAGCCCCCAAGTTTTTATTTTCACAAGGGTAACAGGAGAAATTGGACCCCAAAAGTTGTTGTCCAATTTATCCCGAGTACGCTGATGCCCCATATGTGGGGGTAAACCACTGTTTGGGCGCACGGCAGAGCTCAGAAGGGAGGGAGCACCATTTGACTTTTTTAGCGCAAAATTGGCTGTCGTGTTTGGAGACCCCCCTGATGTACCTAAACAGTGGAAACCCCGAAATTATAACTCCAACCCTAACTCCAACACACCCCTAACCCTAATCTTAACCCGATCCATAATCCTAATCACAACCCTAACGATAATCACAACCCTAACCCCAAAACAGCCCTAATCTCAACCCTAACCATAACCCTAATCAAAACCCTAAATCCAACACACCCCTAACCCTAATACCAAACGTAACCCTAATCCCAACCCTAATCCAAACCCTAATCCCAACTCTAACCCTAACTTTAGCCCCAACCCTAACCCTAACTTTAGCCCCAACCCTAACCATAACTTTAGCCCCGTCGTCACAAAAAAAGTTCAATGTAACCTTTTTTTTGTACGTCGTGTCCGCCATATCCGCGCATGCGTGGCCGTAACTCTGCCCCCTCCTCCCCAGGACATAGACTGGGCAGCGGATGCGTTGAAAAACTGCATCCGCTGTGCGCGTTGTGCACAATTTTCACAACGTGCGTCGGTACGTCGGGCCGACGCATTGCGACCGCCCCGTACCGACGCAAGTGTGACAGAAGCCTAAGGCTACTTTCACACTAGCGTCGTACTCGGCCCATCGCAGTGTGCTGGGCCGACGTACCGACGCTAGCGTTGTAAGCGCCGCACAACGGGTGCAGCGGATGCTGTTTTTTCAACGCATCCGCTGCCCCATTGTGAGGGGAGGCGGGGGCGGAGTTCCGGCCGCGCATGCGCAGTCGGAAATGGCGGACACGTCGCACAAAAAAGTTACATGTAGCTTTTTTTGTGCCGACGGTCCGCCAAAGCACGACGCATCCGTCGCACGACGGATGCGACATGTGGCAATCCGTCGCAATGCGTCGCTAATGCAAGCCAATGGAGAAAAAACGCATCCTGCAAGCACTTTTGCAGGATGCGTTTTTTCTCCGACGCATTGCGACGGAAGCCAAAAAACGCTAGTGTGAAAGTAGCCTAACCCTAACCCTAGCCCTAACCCTAACTCTAAATTTAGCCCCAACCCTAACCCTAGCCCTAACCCTAACCCTAACTCTAGCCCTAACCCTAACCCTAACTCTAGCCCTAACCCTAACCCTAACCCTAACTCTAACCCTAACCCTAACTCTAGCCCTAACCCTAACCCTAACTCTAACCCTAACCCCAACTCTAACCCTAACCCTAACCCTAACTCTAACCCTAACCCTAACTCTAACCCTAACCCTAACTCTAACCCTAACCCTAACCCTAATTTTAGCCCCAACTCGTCTTCTCCTGCCGGCCAGCAGATGGCAGCAGATGGCGGGCGCACTGCGCATGCGCCCGCCATAAGGAAAAAGCCGGCTGGCAGGAGAAGACAGAAGAGGACCCAGGGACACCGGGTGAGTATGTTAGGGTCCCCGAATCCCCCTATTTCTCTGTCCTCTGATGTGTGATCACATCAGAGGACAGAGAAATACAGATCGCTTTTTTTTTTTTTTTTTTTTTTTGCGGTCGCCGGTAAACTGTTAATTACCGGCGATCGCAAAACAGGAGTCGGTGCAAACCGACCCCGATCATGTTCTTTGGGGTCTCGGCTACCCCCGGCAGCCGAGACCCCAAAGATCTGCCGGGTGCCGGGCGGCGGGCGTACTGCGCGTGCGCCCGCCATTTTTTCCCGGAAACAAGATGGCGGCGCCCATGGGGACCCACGAGGAGCACCGGGGGAGGTAGGTAAGTATCGGGGGGCTATTGGGGGCCATCGGGGACCCTATTTCTCTGTCCTCCGATGTGCGATCACATCGGAGGACAGAGAAATTAAACGGCACATCGCGTTTTTTTTTTTTTGTTGCGACCGCCGGTAAACGGTTAATTACCGGCGATCGCAACTCGGGGGTCGGTAAAAAACCCCCGAATCATGTTCTCTGGGGTCTCGGCTACCCTCGGCAACCGAGACCCCAGAGAAAATCCGACTCTGGGGGGCGCTATTCACTTTTTCCACAGCGCCGTTAATTAACGGCGCTGTGGTTTAAGTACCCTTAGCGGCCGCCGTTAAAAGGCGTATCGGCGGTCGTTAAGGGGTTAATTATTGTATTCTTTCTTTTTTCTCAGCTTTTAAACATTAGGATCGTATCCCCTAGAGTATGATAAATCTAAAATTAATAAACGTTTATTCACTTTATGATAATCTGTTTAATGTTATCTCCAGCACTTTTCAAACATATGTAATTCTGCTCGTTAATTTATAGAAACAAATATAAACATGTACAACTTTACACACGATTTTTTATGTGACTGTATATACCTTTCCCTCTGCACTTTTGATTTTTTTTTGTTTTTAAACCATGTATGCCTGCAATTGCTTATGTATGGATGTCCGGACGAAGGAGTCAGTTGACATTAAACCTACAGTTCAATTATCTATGTGTGTGACTTAAACCATAGAGCGATACGCAGATAAACAAGTCCTATATTTTAAGGTGTCAAAATGTAGACATAAAGAACACCAACAAATAATACTTCATAATCAGACCATAAAACACTTAAAATAATGTTTTATTAAATATAATGTAAAATATGAACAAGATATGTTTTAAAAACATAATCAATGTTTTTAAACTTTGTCCAAGCAGTCATTGCGAAACGTACGTCGGGAGTGGTGGACGCACGGACTAGTGACACCTACTTAGGCAACAACTGCTTTACTTACATGTGAAGTTTATATGATTTGGCACTATGCACTTTATGGGCACATGTGACTCTTTATTTATTTGAGCTACCTCATTTGGCAGCTACTAGGCTATGTAATTTATTTTTCACTATCTCGTATTAACTTTTGGAGATGTGTGAGAAAATTTAAACACTTTGTTTATACATTGATTATTGTGCTCCTCACGCACACCCAGTATATAATTTTTCACGTGACATTATGCTTTTGTGTCTATTCTGTAGTCATTTATACATATCATTTTTGTGTTTTGTCTTCACATTGTATAATTGTTCTCTGGTCCGCGCTTCCACCATTTTTTCATCTGTGGTTTCCCTTGATTTTAATACATATCATGTTCATATTTTACATTATATTTAATAAATCATTATTTTAAGTGTATTATGGTCTGATTTTGAAGTATTATTTGTTGGTGTTTTTAATCTGTAGAGCGCAGAAACTCTTCCTATCCTGGTATTTAATTTAATTCTACTTTCTATGGAAGCTGCTGCATCTGGTTCTCAAGCTCTATAGGTGCTGTGTCTCACACAATCACATATATCAACCCTCTAACGTGGATAGGACACTATTGCACTCTTGCATTTTTTACAAGAGAAAGCAAGAGGATCTGCAACCTCTGAACTAATTCTAACCAACAAGGAGGAAATGGTTGAGCAAGTAAAGGTGGCCGGGAATATAAGAGGCAGCGATCATGCTATCCTTGAATTTTGGATTACAAGAGGAGGAAGACTCAGACTTTAACCCCTTCATGACATGCGCCGTACATGTACAGCATTTGTCTGTTCTCCCCCTTTGATGTGGGCTCCGGCGCTGAACTCACATCTTTTGCGGCACATGTTTTCATCAGCTGATATGTGCCCCTAACAGCCGTGGGTGGAATCGTGATCCACCCATGGCTGTTAACACGTTAAATGATGCTCTCAACAGTTCACTGAACGTATCCGAATCCCATTAAATTCAATTGGAGGCCAAACCAAAAATATACACAACACCTAAAAGGGTGAGAAAAAGCTTTCTAAACAGCTAAAATTAGGGGCAAACACAATGAAAAGTGGCATCAATTGACCCACAGTAGAAATTTGCTAATCGCACAGCAGCAGTCAGCCATGGGCCATGCGTGAGGTATCATGGTCTGAGTCGGCATTTACAGCTTGAAATTGAAGTTTCAATGAAGATGTGTTGGTTAAGGAAGCGGTGAAAACCTTCTTGCTGGGTTCTTGCTGGGAACCCTGATACCTCAAGTAATAGCTGCAATTTTTTTCCCAGCCACATTCAGATGGCCCAAACATCAGTTTCATAGACTACTATTAGTAGAAAAAATGTAAGGAAAGTAACACAGGGTATTGACTGATCAATTGAAACATGGCACAGAATCAGTCAGCCATGGGCCATGGATGAGGTATCAGGGACTGTCCCAGCATTTACAGCTTTGAAATGAAGCATCAATTAAGACCTGGTCATTAAGGGAGCAGTGTAAGCCTTCTTAGCTAGGAGCCCTGGTACATCGTTCAACAGTTCCAATTTTTTTTCCAAGCCACACTCAGATGGCACAAACATCAGTTTCATAGACTACAATTGGTAGAAAAATATAAGGATAGTAGCACAGGTCGTTGAGTGAAAGTAAGTGCAGGCCTGCTTGTCTCAGAGCCCTACTGCTACAGGCCACACACATGAAGGACACTCAGGGTATGTGCACACGTCTGGATTTCTTGCAGAAATTTCCTGAAGAAAACCGGAAATTTTCTGCAAGAAATCCGCATTTTTTTTTGCGGTTTTTTTTTTCCGTTTTTTTCGCGGTTTTTTTAGCATTTTGCAAGTGTAATTAGCTTGCAGAATGCTAAAGTTTTCCAAGCGATCTGTAGCATTGCTTGGAAAACTGACTGACAGGTTGGTCACACTTGTCAAACATACTGTTTGACAAGTGTGACCAACTTTTTACTATAGATGCTGCTTATGCAGCATCTATAGTAAAAGATAGAATGTTTAAAAATAATAAAAAAAATTAAAAAATGGTTATACTCACCCTCTGCAGCCTCCGTTCCTATAGATGCCGGTGTGGTTCAGGACCTTCGGTGACGTCACGGCTTGTGATTGGTCGCGAGCGGTCACATGAGCGGTCACGCGACCAATCACAAGACAGTGACGTCATCGCAGGTCCTGAACCACACCATCTATAGGAACAGAAGCGGCAGCATGCAGCGGTGAGAGGCGGGAACACTCCGGGGACATCGAAGGTGAGTATATGACTATTTTTTATTTTAATTCTTTTTTTTCTGACCAATTATATGGTGCCCAGTCCGTGGAGGAGAGTCTCCTCTCCTCCACCCTGGGTACCAACCGCACATAATCTGCTTACTTCCCGCATGGTGTGCACAGCCCCAGATCAATGCACTCCTAGGTGTGCGGAATCACCGCAATTCCGCATTTTTAATGAACATGTTGCTTTTTTTTCCGCGATGCGATTTTTTCGCGGAACAAATCGCAACATTTGCACAAAAAATGCGGAATACACTGTAAATAATAGGAGGCATAGGTTAGCGTTTTTTTAGCATTTTTATCATGTTTTTATAGCGAAAAAACGCGAAAAAAAGGGAAAAATCCTGAACGTGTGCACATGGCCTCAACTTGTATTCTCCACATTTCAAATAATTATTGTCACACACCACTAAAGTGGCATCCATTTAAGTAGATTAGAAACAGTATAATAGGCCACGGACACGCTTTCACTTTCCACTACAGGCAACCCACCACATGGAGACCCAACTTCAAGCCTCCACATTTCAAAAAATTGTTTGTAAGATCAGCAGCAGTATCAACAGCAGGCACAGAAGACACAAAAAAGGTGGCACAGACTGCAATAATGAGAGAGCAATGCATGACACTAAAAATCACACTATCGCTTAATCTGCCCAGTCTGCGACTTGGGTGCAAAGGTCATCGGAGATCCATGACTTGTTCATTTTGATGAAAGTTAGGTGATCTACACTTTCAGGGGATAGCCGGATGTGCTTATCCATCAGCACACCACCAGCAGAGCTAAAGACATGTTGTGAGAAAACACTGGCTGCCGGGCATGACAAAACCTCCAAGGCGTGACAGGCGAGCTCAGGCCATGCTTCCATTTTTGAAGACCAAAATGCAAAAAGGTCCAAATTTCCGCTACCAGCATTTATATTGAGCTGAAGACACTCCTGCACTATCCTCTCCAGTCGTTCACAACATGTCAGACTTATACCCTGCTCTGCTGGTGCAAAAGCTGGTTTACAAAATGTGTAAATTGATTCACAGAAATTGCTTATGCCACTTGCGCTGCTGCTAATGTTTTCGGAATGATGCCTTGACATTCCCAGGGTTGGAAGTCCAGAACTGCAATGCACACTGTGTGCCTCACTGTTGTCTTGGGGAAAACCACTCTTAAGATTGTTTACTGGCGTGTTTCGATACTCTAGCATGCATGCGTACCGTTCCAGGAGAGGAAGCATCTGGCAAAATTTACTCTTGTGCCGTGTATCTAACAGAGTGGTAACCCAATAATCAGCACTATTTCTAAACTTAAGAATATGGGCATCATGTTGAAGATGGTCCAGTAAGAAGGCAATCATGTGTCAGGCGCTTCTATGAGGACAAAGTCCATAATGTGCTGGTGACAGGGTAACACTCAGGATTGCTTTATCCATCTCCTCCCACCAACCACGGACAACAGAGAGGGGATCATTACCATCTTCCTCTCCTGACTGTTGTCCATCCATCACCTTTTCCTCCTCGTCCTTCTCAATTGGTTCCATGGCTCCTGCACATTTTATCTGGTACAATGAGCCCTCCTCGATCACTGTAATCCACCCTCCCAGTCTGGCAAGTGTCAGATATTGTTTTGACTTCCACATCCTCCTCTGTTTCCACCTCTTCCTCTGGGACCACCACCTCCTCACGCTGACTATTCAAAGTGTGCTCCAGCATGTACATGACCGGAAGAGTGATGCTGATGACAGCATTGTGAGTGCTAACCATCTTAGTAGCCATTTAAAAACTGTGCAGAAGGGTGCGGAAGTCCTTCTGGAAGTGTATTGCATTGGACTAGGCTATGCAAAAGGACATACTCCATCAGTGCACATAGCTGCTGCCATAGTCACTGCAACATGTGCAGAGTGGAATTACACTGTGTTGGAACATTGCAAATAAAATGGTTAACTGGTAGGTCGAAAGACCTCTGTAGCGATGCAAGTCGATGGCCTGCAGGGTGCGATAATTGGAAGTGAGCACACAGGAACCATGCTTTCTGAAGCAGCACATCCATGCCGGAAATTGCTGTACCACCAGTTTGAGCACGTGAGCCATGCAAGCCACATGTGTGAAGTTGGACCATCATAGGGCCACCACCAGGTTTGCACCTTTATCGCACACCGGCTTACCTGGCTCCAGGTTCAGTAGAGACAGCCATTGCTCTAACTAGGCCATGATAGCTGTCCACAAGCTGTCCAGAGTCACCCAGTGCCCAGTCAGCTAGATGTAACACCCCTGGCCATGTTTGCTCATCCAGGTGTCTGTGGTGAAATGCACCCTGGTAGACATAGATTTTTTCAGGGAATGGGTGATGCTGTCTGCGACATGCTGGTGTAGTACAGGTACAGCTTTCTTTAAAAGTAACGGTGACTGGGCAACTGGTACTGGGGGACTAAGATGGCCATCAATTTTTGGAAACCGTCTGTATACATCAGGCGGAAAAGCAACATTTATGTGGCTAACAGATTGGAGATGGTAGAGTTCAAGCTCTTAGCTTTTTGCATCGTAGAAGAAAACATTTTTTTACGTGACCACAACTTCAGGACCAAGTTCTGGCTGTTGTGCTGGGAGAGGGTGGAGTAGGGTGAGCAGGACAAACTGTTGGACTGTGAGTGAGGTGCAGGTGGAGATGTTATGGTGGATTGAGAAAGATGTGTTGAGCTAGGTGATACAAAAACAGGAAGCATGTCCACTTCCGTAACAGCTGATGGACTCTCATTCACCCTGTTTATAGGGGGTAAACAAGTGAAGTTTCTGCGGACGGAGACCTGTGTGAGAACACTTGGCACAGTGGCATGGGAGGAAGAAGAAGCAGATGAGGTTGATGGGACGGCCGGTGGTTGGCGAGGCCCGCTAGTCAGTTTTTTAGGCAAGTGAGATTCAAATCTGCACTGCAGATGCACATAGTGATGCAGTAAATAAAACTTCACCAGAAAGTGCATATATGATGTAGTGCACAAAGTGGTTAAAGGCTATGTGCATGCACATCCACGTAACACACTCCTACAACTTTTGTCCAGCTGAAATATATCTGAAAAATACCTTGGAAAAAGACAAAAGAATTCAGCTGTTCCTAAGACAAAATGTATTTGGATACAATGACAGTAATATAATAAACTCAGTAGCGTAAATACATAAATCACATAACATAGTACATTTATATAGTAATAAATATTAAAAAAATTTAAATAAATTGTACAATATCTTTTATATACTGTATATAGATGTAATCTACCACATAAGACTAAAGTACTGTAAACTGATTACTATATTTTACAGAGTTTTAGCAGTTATAGGCATAATCCAAGACTTTATTATTTTAGTGTAAAGAGCTAAGAACTAACAGGTAGATAGTTTCTAATGTACTTATCTGTTCTATGTGAGGAAAAACTCTTCTGGTTCAGCCGATCATTCTGCTACTTCATTTCAGCTCTCATCAACAGAGCAGCACCTTTTCTTCCAAGCTGCTTCTGTCAACCAGGTATCACTGTATGCAGCATGCTCCCTGCAGATAGGTAGCAGGGAGCCCGCTGTCAACCAGCATGACATCAGCAGAGTCACCTCTCCAGCGGAGCACAGAGGAAGAGAGGATGCTGCTTTATTGATTTGGCATCAGAAGAAGCAACAGAATCGCAGGCATGAATGATCGGGGTCCACTCTAAACCAGCATAAATTGATGATGGGCATAATAAGCAGGTTGTTAGCAACCAACTTCCTATTAGTCATTAGCCCCATACGCCAAAATAATAAAAATCTTGGATGACTCCTTTAAAATTTTTGTTCCTCAGTGGCTTAAATACTGAAGTGATTCAGATTAAGCACGTTTTTTGCAAAGTAGGAGTTGTTTTATGGTGTACAAAGTACTTAAGGTCAACGTTGAGGTGCAACCTTATCTAGAAGAAACTTTTTGTTCACTTTCATCCTTCCTCATCTCAAGAGAATGGTGGAGTCATCTCTGACCAGTTCAATCTCTGATGTCTGCTACCATTGTGGAGATCGACATTAACAAGTTAAGACCACCTATTTGGAATGGAGCCAGTGTGAGTGGACCCATGGATAGCAAGCCAATGATGTCCATGTTCTTTGCTATGCATCTACTGATCATTTTTATACTGTTGGGTTTAGGGTTGAATTTCTCTAACATGCCTCATACTACATTCCAAATCTGGACTCTTGAGCCTTTGGGCTGGAACCTGATGACACTGAGATCTTGAATAACCAAAGTGTATAGTTTATATTTTTTGAAAAACAAAGGTTTAGTTTTCCTTGATAAGGAGTTTTCACAAACAGTAGCGTCAGCCATATACAGAAGCTGATAAATAAAAAAAGATTCCTGTGTTTTTGAAGGACAACGGAACATCCACTGCATTCACATTTCGAGCCTGGACCTATTATGTATCTTCTCGTTCATTGGCTCAGTCTTTTGTGATGACCTAATATTAAGTTCGCTCAAATAGCAGAACAAAAAGATATCTTTTTACGATGTCTTGAGGTCTTCAACTGGTTTCCTCCACCTACTTTTTGTCTGGCACAATGGAAGGTCTTGGGATAGTAAACTGAAACAAAACCATATAAATTAAACTTAATTTCCTGCTAAATATTTAGAGATGTATCAAACATTACTATTTCTCTGAGCTTGAAATGTTACACGGTGGAAGGCTTAATATGACAAGCTTTAAAGACAAATGTCATCTTCTTCTCAACATGTGTTTTCATTCCCCATGTTTTAGGTACTGATTTGAAAGGGAAATCCAAACCAAACATTTTGGAGGTGGATTTTTTCTATTGTAAGAAATTCAACTCCAAAATTTTACGTTTGGATTACCCGTTAAAATCAGCACCTAGAACATGGTACTGAATACAGAGTATGACTTTTTTTCAAAGATTGGATCCTGATGAAAACAAAACAATAGTATTATAAATGACAAATAAATCTAGCATTTAGGTCTGCAAAGTTAACATTATTTATCTAAGGAGAGCACCTTTCCACTATTTTCTTTTTTTTTGTGTGCAAAGGAGTTCGAATCACCCTTAAACTGAGTTATATCTGAAGGAATGTCCCTTAACCCATTGCCTCTTGAGCCGCCAATTTTTTGTTTTCATCCCCTTCTTTCAAAAGCTATAACTTTTTTCTTTTCTGACGACATTGCCATATGAGTGTTTGTTTGTTCCGTGTCGAGTTGTAGTTTTGAATGACACCATTCATTTAACTTGTAATGTATTTAAAAATCAGAAAAAAACATGCGACTGTAATAACATGCAAAAAAAATGCAACTACATCCCTGTTTTTTGAGTTTTGCTTCTACAGTGCTCATTGTATGATAAAAATGACCAGGTATCTTGATTCTCCAGATCAGTACGATTACTTTAATACCAAACTTGAAAAGAATTTTTTATTTAAGTGGTGTAAAAAAATTCAAAAATTTGCGAAAAGAAAATTTTGGTTTCTGTTGCCATTTTCCAGTAGCCATACCCTTTTTATTTTTCCACTGATGCAGCTGTGTGAGGGCTTTTTTGCCTGGTGACCTGACAGTTTTATTAATACCAATATGGGATTAACACAACATTTTATCTCTTTTTATTGCATTTTTTTAATGAATGTTTAGTTAGTGAAAAAAATGCAATTGTGTTGTTACGTTTCGTTTTTTCTCATTTCAGCCTTTACTGTATGGAAAAAAAAAATATATATATATATGGCTCCCGTAATTCAAGTAAATTAACGAATGGCATTATTGAATAATCCACAAAAAACATGAATTAGGCACAGAATGTAGATATATTCCACGCATTTCAGATCAATTATGTTCCTACTTCATGGCATGATGAAACGTGTTGCATATCTGCACTGTGTGTCTTGTTCATATTTCTTGTGCATGATTCAATAAAGCCATCCGATATTTTATTTAGATCGTGGGTTCCGTGTATTTCTTCATTTTTCTCTCATTGTGCCCAGATTGTGTCATCCGGGCACCTGGCGGTGAGTGTGAGCTGGACATTTCTCATTATGGCATTTACCGTATGGGTTAATTAATTTGATATTTTAGCAAACCGGCCTTTACAGACATAATCATGCCACCTATGTTTATTTATTTATCTTTAATGTTCTTATTTTAATGTGAGAAAAGTAGGGTACTTTTTAAAAAATTTTTACTTAATTTTTCAGTCCACTTAGTGGATTAAAACCTATTGTTGTTCAGTCCCTTACATTATATACTGCATTACGAAATTCTTGCAGTATACAGTGAAAATCATGGTCTCCTATGAAGCTCAGCCTGTGGCCAAGCTTCATAGGAGTGGCGAGATAATGGCAACACGGCCTTTCAACGGACCCCCTGCTGTAACTTTAGCCCATCTGTGAACACCAATTCCGTTTCTGAGGGACGATGAATGCGAGTATCAGCAACCACAACAGAAATTGACAGCGAAATTTTAATGGTTAACGGCAGCGATCGGAGCTCTGCTCTGAATGCTGCTGTTAGACACAGATGCCAGCTATGTAACTCAGCCAGCATCTGCTGCACGTGGACTGTGATCATCTCCTAAGCCCCATCCTCATATGGTTGCCCGCCTTTCAGTGCAGTGAATGTACATGATATTGCTTCTAGAAATTAATATCTTACCATCAAATTGGTGTTTACTGTTCCCAAGTTTGGACGGAAATTAGAATTCAAAGAACCTGAATATAAATAAAATAATTGAAATTTTACAATTTAGTTCAACCATAGCCCTTATTGTGGCCTCGTCATAGTAACTTTACACCCAAGCTTGCTCTAGTGATTTTTTTTTGGCACCCGTTGACTTGGTCGAGGAACCATTATCAGATAACTCACCACTGGCACTGTTGTCATCCTTCTCCCATTCATCCTCATTCCATCGTTTGTAATCTATTAATCTGCCAAGACAGCAAAAAGAAAATACTAAGTACAACTGGTAGAAATAGTATATCCCTGCTACTGCCCATACTTGTAGCGCCAAATGATAATTCGAAATAACCAATTTTATTATTACCTCTATATCTGCAAGTAAGAAGTATATCTGGAGGTGTCAGGTTGTCTTTAATGTTAATCAAGTGGGTACTAAGCAAACAATGAAGTTTAGTCATTTCTTTTAATGTTTTTCTACAGGAAATCGTTTATAAATTAATGTACAAAACTAGGATTTAAAGCGAAGCTGTCAGCAGGATTTTGATAAGTAAACTACAGACACTGTCAGGTTGGCGCCGTTAAACTGATTAAAATGATACATGGGGTGAAGAAATATGTCTTGTGGTGGTTCTTATGTAATCGGTGTTAGAAGTTAGGAGTCTTATCTTCCTGCTCTAAGCCAGGGAAATCAAGGAAATACCTGCCCACAAGCCACCCCGAAGAACAAACAGTCTGTCTCTATGATGAGGAACATGTTTATGCTTCGGGGAGGCCTTTGAAGAAGAAGAAAAAAAATGACAACCATTTAGAGTAGTAAAATGATAAAATGAAAAACAAAATAAAGAACCCTCAAAAAATGGTAAAAAAAAACATATGCCCCATTGCTCATTTTCTGCTGTCCGTTCCTCTTCTTTCCATCTTCATCCGACGCGTCTATGGTGTCTTCACTCTAGTCTAAGTTATCACAGCCATGATCAGATCATGAGGCCACTGTGTGACATAAGGCCGTGACATTACGATTTCATGACTTAGGCTTCTTACACACTTGCGTCGGTACGGGTCCGTCGCTAAGCGTCGGCGCGACGTACCGATGCACGTTGTGAAAACGTGACACAACGTGGGCAGCGGATGCAGTTTTTCAATGCATTCGCTGCCCATTGTAAAGTCCCGGGGAGGAGGGGGCGGAGTTCCGGCTGCACATGCGCGGTAGGAAATGGCGGATGCGACGTACGAAAAAAACGTTCCCTTGAACATTTTTTTGTTCTGACGGTCCGCCAACACACGACACATCCAGTGCATGACGGACGTGACGTATGGCCATACGTCACGATCCGTCGGCAATACAAGTCTATGGGCAAAAAACGCATCCTGCGGGCACATTTGCAGGATCCATTTTTTACCCAAAATGACGCATTGCGACGGACGTCACACGACGCAAGTGTGAAAGAAGCCTTATGCAATGATCCTATAATGTGCAGTGACCAGGATTGAAGTTCTGGCTTATAGTGAAGTGGACAGAGATAATGTGCACCACCTCAGAAAGAAGATCAGACAGCTGGCAGTGAGCAGTTTGGCGGCAGGAGAGGTGAGCATTTTCTTGTTTTTGTTTTCTACAGCTTCCATTTATTATGCTCTAGGAGAGGAGTCTAGAGAGACCCCAAAATAAAATAAGAAAGATTCAATTTGAATCAAATGTGAACTTGGATCCCAAATGATCCGCTCATCACTAGTCTTTACAAAGGGGCATGTCTTTAGGCTGCTATGCATAATTACTCTATAAGCCATGCCTCCTTGGAAAAGACCAGGAAATTTAGCGCTAAATAAAAAGGCTTATATCTCTGGAAATGTATGGTGACTTTTAAAATATACAAAGAAAGGAAAATTGAAGAGGATGGCAAAAATAAAACAATTAAACAACAGCAAAAGCTGGACACTTTCAACATGATGACATGGTAAGGCCGGGGTCACACTTGCGAGATCAATGTGAGAAACTCACGTGAGTCTCTCGCATCAAGTCTAGGCACTGCTGCCGGCACTCGGGAACGAGGTTTGTTGCTGCATGTATTTCTATGCAGCTGAACGCTCCGGTCCTGAGTGCCAGCGGCAGTGCTGGGACTTGATTCAAGAGACTCACGCAAGTTTATCGCATTGAACGGCTCATACAAAAAGGAGCTGACTCACTCCTGCACAGCGGCCCATCGGGGGATTCTCCTGCTCTCTTGTGGGCCAGTCCGAGCTTGCATGTAAGGTTGAGTTTATTGCACAAAATGCAGTCCTGACAAAGAACTATTTGTTTGAAACACTTTCCTGGTTGTGGGGACACAAGTGATTATGGAATTTTATCTTGTTCCTCAGATGTAATAAACAAGTATTTATTTCACAATATATCAGTATTGCTGTACTATCTATGCGTTGTTCCAGATAAAGGTCCTTATCACACGTCACCGTGCAGCCCGAGGAACGAGATGCCGTAGACGTGGGGAGCTGACTATATATTTATACATAGAACAAAATTAACAATGTGTTTGTCTTCATTCTGACTGTAATTAGATGAGGTATTAATTTTAATCCCTTGATGACTGAGACAATTTTGACCTTATTGACCAGACCAATTTTTTAAAATCTGACAAGTGTAACAATACAGTAATAACTCTGGAACGCTTCAACAGATCCCACCAATTCAAAGAATGTTTTTTCGAGACACATTGTACCATTTACCATTTACCATTGTTAGTGGTAAATTTAGGTTGATATGTTTGCACTTATTTGTGAAAATATCTGAATTTTGGCAAAAATTTTGAAAAATTTGCAATTTTTCAAACTTTCAACTTAAACCAGTCAAGTCAGGCTGTACGAAATAATTAACTTTGTATCCTCATCATTTCAGCAACAATTTCTCATTTTTTTAAGACAATTACAAAACCCGTTTCTTTAGGGACCTGTTCAGATTTAAATGAACTTTTAGAGGCCTATATATTGGAAACTCCCCAAAAGTGATACAATTTTAAAAACTGCACCCCTCAAATATTTCAAAACTGTTGTCAGGAATTTTTTATCCCTCCAGGTGCTACACTGGAATTAATGTAAAGTGGAATGAAAAACAAATTGTAAATTTTCCTCTATAATTATGCTGTAGCACCAATTATTTCTTTTTTACAAGGAAGAGCAGAAGAAAATGAATCCCAAAAATGTCTTACCCAGTTTCTTCAGAGCACACTGACACCCTACATGTGCTCACAAACTTCTATTTGAACAAACGGCATGGCTCAGAAGGGAAGGAGCACCATTTGAATTTTGAACACAAATTTGGCTGAAATAAATTGCATGCGTCATGTTGCATTTGCGGGGCCCCTAAGGTGCCAGTTCAGCTATAGTGTTCTTGTTTTCAATTTCACTATTTTTACCCTCAGGGCTATTCGGACTACACCTTGGAGAGTCTCCCTTTAAATAGTCTAAAAATTAACCTTTATTACTTCATATTAAAAGTCTTATCAACCCCGGAAATAAACATAGAAATACATGACACACATATACTAAAGTGCTTGTGCTTATCAGTGCTCATTAAAAGAATGGTTTGGTCTCACCCATCCAAAGATTTCTGTTAGTAGCAGTATCTCATATATCAGGAGCAATGAATGTATATATAGAGGTTAGGGTTTTCCTTCTTTCTCCCTGTCGTTCCCCTGCATTGCTCCTGTCCTTACAAGGACATTACCCAAGTATGAACTGCTACTGATTGCCCACCATGTATGTATAAATGGTAAACTGATTGCCCACCATTTATACATACATGGTGGGCAATCAGTAGTACTTCATACTTGGACACTGTCCTTGTAAGGACAGGAGTAATGCAGGGGCATGACAGGAAGGAAAAAGGAAAACCCTAACCTCTATAGACACATTCATTGCTCCTGATATATGAGATACTGCTACTAACAGAAATCTATGGATGGGTGAGACCAAACCATTCTTTTAATGAGCACTCCTGCCTCTAAGGTGCCTAAACTGCAGAAATCCTCAACAAGTTACCATATTTTGGAAGCTATACCCCTCAAAGACTTTATCCAGGGGTAGAGTTAGCATTTTGAAACCTACAGATACTACACAGAATTTGTTAACATTAGGTCGACATTCTGAAAATTTTCATTTTTTTTAAGGAAAAAGCTGCTTTATCTCATATTTTTTCAGTTTTGCAAGAGGAAGAACAAAAATGTGGATCTCGCAGTTTGTTATTCATTTTCTACTTTGCGTGACAATACCCCACATGTAGTCAAAAAGTACTGTTTGGTCACATGATAGAGTGCAGAAGGGAAGAAGAGATATTTGGTATTTGGAATGTAAATTTGTCTGGAATAGATTGCAGAAACCATGTCTCATTTGGAGAGCCCCTGAGATGTAAGAACAGCAGAAACCCCCACAAGTGACCCCATTTTGGAAACCAAACCCAACAAGGAATCCATCTAGGGTTGCGTTAAGCATGTTGAACCCATCGGTGCTTCAAATAACTTTTTAAAATGTAGAGGTGACAACAAAAAATTATGTTTTTTTCTGCAAAAAATGTTGTTTTAGACCCAAATTAGCAATTTTCCAAGTGGATAATATTAGAAAATGGCACCCATAGTTTGATACAAAATTTCCTCTGAATGTGACACTACCTCATATGTTGTCAAAAAATGCTGTTTGGGCACATGGCATAGCTCAGAAAGGCAAGAGCACTATTTAATTTTTTGAGCGTAAATTTGTCAGGAACAGATTGTGAATGCCATGTCACATTTACAGTGTTAGGGCTAGCGGAACGCACCGAGTATAGATAGCTAGCTACAAGGTGCGTTCATAGCACGGGGTCCACCGTGCAGAGATATCTGCTGCAAAGTAATGGCGGATAACCTCTGAGCTCACACATGGGTTAAGCTTCACCCTGTGTGGACTGGAAGAGATCTCTGTTGCCTCACAGAGTCGGTCTGTAGACAAAACTATTACCCTAACTAAGGGTTCTGCTTGCTCTGGAACTATTCTGTGCTAATCGCACACATAAAGGAACCAGATGTTAAGCCAAGCGACTAATTGCCCCCACTGACGCTAGCTGCCTGCCTGAGTGTACAGTCCCAAAGCTACAGCCTCACACCACATATGAATAGAGTGGTATAGTATCCACTGGCATAAGCCAAACACATTTGATACTAGTGCATGGCCGTGGAGCCATGAGAACCTTTTAGAGTTGCAGCTCTTTCAGGACCTTCCTGGTGGACCAATAGGAGCTGCTTCAGGGCCTGAGCGTGTGACCCCCGACCTCCAATGAGAGGTCCTCCAGTGGACATGCTCAGTGTGTGAAAAGCAGGACTTAGTTCCAGAAAAGCCTGCTCGCCGCTGACCAGTTCTGGTTACAAAGGCAGAGCTTGGAAAGGCAGCAGTTAAGGTACCTTCACACTAAGCGTCTTTGCAGCGAGAACGACGATGATCCGTGACGTTGCAGCGTCCTGGATAGCAATCTCGTTGTGTTTGACATGCAGCAGCGATTTGGATCCCGCTGTGATATCGCTGGTTGGATCTAGAAGTCCAGAACTTTATTTCGTCGCTGATCACCCGCTGTCATCGCTGGATCGGCGTGTGTGATGCCGATCCAGCGATGTGTTCACTTGTAACCAGGGTAAATATCGGGATACTAAGCGCAGGGCCGTGCTTAGTAACCCGACATTTACCCTGGTTACCATTTTAAAAGTAAAAAAAAAAACCAGTACATACTCACATTCTGATGTCTGTCACGTCCCCCGGCGTCCACAGGGTTACACGCTGCTGCCGAGAACTTCCTGCACTGACTGTGGCAGCGCCAACCGTAAAGCAGAGCACAGCGGTGCTTTACTGCCGGCGCTGACACATTCAGTGCAGGAAGCTCTGAGCAGCAGCGCGTAACCCTGTGGACGCCGGGGGACGTGACAGACATCAGAATGTGAGCATGTACTGGTTTTTTTTTTTACTTTTACAATGGTAACCAGGGTAAATATCGGGTTACTAAGTGCAGCCCTGCACTTAGTAACCCGATGTTTACCCTAGTTACCCGGGTGCTGCAGGGGGACTTCGGCATTGTTGAAGACAGTTTCAACGATGCCGAAGTCGTTCCCCTGATCGTTGGTCGCTGGAGAGAGCTGTCTGTGTGACAGCTCCCCAGCGACCACACAACGACTTACCAACGATCACGGCCAGGTCGTATTGCTGGTCGTGATCGTTGGTAAGTCGTTTAGTGTAACGGTACCTTAACCATTCGCACAGTATCAGGCTGAGCCAGATGCTGGGACCGACGTCTCCGCTGAGCAAGTTCCACTGTGGCTGGAGGAGAATGGGAGACCTAAGCAGACAGGGTTTGAGATTCCCCCTGTGCAGCAGCGTGAACTCGACACCTAACATACAGAGCCCCTGACTTGACAAAACAGCAGAAAATCCTTACAAGTGACCATATTTTGGAAAGTAGACCCCTTACGGACTTCATCTAGGGGTGAACTGAGCATTTTCAACCTAAAGGTGATTCATAAAGCTTTGCTACATTTAGATGGCAAAACAAAAAAATACTTTTTTTTCATTAAATTATTGTTTTAGCACTAAATTTATAATTTACATGAGGGCTAATGGGAGAAAAAGGACCCCGTAATTTGATGTGCAATTTTTGCCTAACACAGATACCCCATATGTGGTTGACTGTTATGCACACGGAAGGGATCTGATGGGATGGTGTGCTACTTGGCTTTTAAAACACAGATTCCATTGGAATAGATTTAGGATGCCATTAGCCGAGACCCTGAGGTTCCAGATCAGCAGTGCCCGCCCACAAATGACCCCATATTAGAAAAGTTTAATGAGTATTTTGTATCCACAGGTGCCTCACAGAATTTTATAACATTAGGACAGGGAAATATAAAATTTTAGTGGTGACAATGTATTTTTTTTATTTTTTGGCAATTTTTGAGTTGCACAAGGGTTAATAGGTGAAACGAAGACCCCACAATTTATTGCGCAACTTCTCCCAAATGCGGTGATGTCCTATATGTCATCAGAAACTATGTTTGCACCACACATCATGACTGAGATGGTAGTAGCGCTATTTGGCTTTTGGAGCTCAGATTTTGCTAGAATAGTTTGCAGGTGACATTTGTGAAGCCCTAAAGGTGCCAGAATAGAAAAAACGCAAAAGTGACCCCATTGTCGAAATTGCACCTCTCAATAAATTCATCTACAGCTGACATGACTATTTTGTAACATTAGCACCCCATAAATTGTTAATTGGTCTCTCCCCACTACAATAATGCCATACATGTGGCCGCTTACAGTGGTTTAGGCACAGTGGGGCTCAGAAGGAGGGGGGCATTTGCATTTGGAAGAGCATATTTCACTGGATTTTATTTGAGGTTGTGGAAGCCGTCGCTTTTCCAGAGTCTTTGTACTACCAGTAATGTGGGAACCCCTATATTTCCAGTGACAGGTGAGAGACACCGGCGGGGGCTGATTTTGTGTTGGATTTTTATCGGTAACATTTTGGGATACATAACATTTTTTGATCGCTTCCAGTATAAGACTGGGATCACATTGTTGTGTTCTATGCTGAGTGCTTACCTCGGTGTTTCCATGTAAATCCCACAAAAATGTAATTCAGACAAACCCCCCAAAGGAATTACTCTCTATAGCGAGACAGATGGAGAAAATTTGGAGTTTGCTTCTGCTCCGGTGGTGTTCATCTTTTTAGGTGTGCACAAAACTGCGGTCATCCACACTTGTGCACTAAAAAGATGCCTAAAAACAGTGACACCACTGAAATAGAAACCATCTGCCTCATAAGTGACTGGTTTCCTCGGTGGTTTTGTTTGAATCGCAGGTTTAGAGATTTACATGGAGACACAGACATAATCGCTCAGTAGAGAGAGCAGGATAAATGTGGCCCAAGCCTTATTCTGATTTTTGGGAGGTAGAATGAACAAATAGACAGTAGCACAAGAATAGTTCTTCCTTTTATTTTTTGCTCAGTTCACCATGTGGTATAAGTGATTAGAGGACTTTATTCTTCGAGTCGGTGAGATTACAGTAGTACCAGGTTTATATGTTTTTTTTTATATTTTGCTGCTATCACACAGTAAAAATGTTTGTTTTTTTTTAAGAAAAGCTTTTTTTTGTAGCCATTATTTTTTAGCAAACAAAGCTATATGAGGGCTTATTTTCTGCGGGATGAGTTGGAGAATTTGTGGTACCATTTTGGGTAACATAACGTTTATGATCGTTTTTCAATCAGATTTTTCATACGCACAGAATGAACAAAAGCCAACAAATCAGTATCTATTTTTATATATATTTTGGAATTTTACTGTGAGGTAAAAGTGATAAGACCAATTTGTTCTTGGGGTCGGTATGACTACAGCAATACCAGATGAATATCATATTTTTAAAGTTTTGCTTCTTTTACAGACTCAAAACAATATTTTACAATAAATAATTTGTTCTTGCATTGTCATATTCTGAGAGCTGTAACTTTTTATTTTTTTGCTGAATGGGCCATATTAGAGCTTTTTTATTGCGGGACAATTTGGCGTTTTCATTTACACAATTATTTTTTACACATCACTTTTATTATCCCTTTTTACTCCTTTTTGTGTTTTCTTTTAATGAAAAAGCAAGATTTTATGGCATATTTTTATTTATTTTTTATGGTGTTCAACCGCCAGAATAAATAACGAAACATTTTTATAGGTCGAGCCTTTCCGGACATGACAAAATCATTCTGTGTACTTCTTTATTTATTTTTGTTGTATCACAAAAGCTGCGTTTTCAGTGGCAAATCGGTTTGGTAATTTATATTTTTCTTATTTACTTTATTTTACATATTTTATTTAACATTTTTTTACTTTTTCACTTAGTACCTCTGTGGGACATGTATTTTTTTTAAATTTGATCATTGGTCTCATTTGTAGCATCCCATGTATTAGTATTGACTTCAATTGGCCGCATTGGAGAGACCGCCCCTGCCCACAACGAAATGATCCCTATGTGCTGCTGAAATACATGAATCTGATATCACTGGGGAAAGTTGGCATGAGGGCAATGCCTCAATAACTGCCTGGTGCTGAATGTAGGATCATTTCTGTATGGCTATAAATGATGCCAACACGGAACCTAGTGCTTACACATGGTAAATAATCAATCGAGTACGTGATTCTAAGGGCCATATAATAATAAAGATTATCTCTCAAGGAATCACGCTGCCGGTAAGACGTACTCCTAGAAGAAGACTAAAGAAAACTTATATGAAATATGCTTTCCCCTTGAGGCTGTGTAGGGAACCGCAGCTCAGTCATGTCACGCACTCCATTTTTAAGGCAAGAAAATATTGTGCATAAAAGTTTTGTCACAGCCATGATCAGATCATGAGGCCACTGTGTGACATAAGGCCGTGACATTGCGATTTCATGACTTATGCAATGATGCTACAATGTGCAGTGACCAGGATTGAAGTCCAGGCTTATAGTTAAGTGGACAGAGATGATGTGCACCACCTCAGAAAGAAGATCAGACAGCTGGCAGTAAGCGGTTTGGCGGCAGGAGAGGTGAGCATTTTCTTGTTTTTGTTTTCTACATCTTCCATTTATTATGCTCTAGGAGAGGAGTCTAGTGAGACCCCAAAATAAAATAAGAAACATTCAATTTGAATCAAATGTGAACTTGGATCCCAAATGATCCGCTCATCACTAGTCTTTACAAAGGGGCTTGTCTTTAGGCTGCTATGCATAATTACTCTATAAGCCATGCCTCCTTGGAAAAGACCAGGAAATTTAGCGCTAAATAAAAAGGCTTATATCTCTGGAAATGTATGGTGACTTTAAAAACATACAAAGAAAGGAAAACTGAAGAGGACGGCAAAAATAAAACAATAAAACAACAGCAAAAGCTGGACACTTTAAACATGATGACATGGTAAGGCCGGGGTCACACTTGCGAGATCAATGTGAGAAACTCGCGTGAGTCTCTCGCATCAAGTCCCAACACTGCGGCCGGCAGTCGGGAACGGAGTTTGCTGCTGCATGTATTTCTATGCAGCTGAACGCTCCGGTCCTGAGTGCCGGCGGCAGTGCTGGGACTTGATTCGAGAGACTCACACAAGTTTGTCGCATTGAATGCCCCATACAGAAAGGAGCTGACTCACTCCTGCACAGCGGCCCATCGGGGGATTCTCCTGCTCTCCTGTGGGGCAGTCCAAGCTTGCTTGTAAGGTTGAGTTTATTGCACAAAATGCAGTCCTGGCAAAGAACTATTTGTTTGAAACACTTTCCTGGTTGTGGGGACACAAGTGATTATGGAATTTTATCTTGTTCCTCAGATGTAATAAACAAGTATTTATTTCACAATATATCAGTATTGCTGTACTATCTATGCGTTGTTCCAGATAAAGGTCCTTATCACACGTCACCGTGCAGCCCGAGGAACGAGATGCCGTAGACGTGGGGAGCTGACTATACATTTATACATAGAACAAAATTAACAATGTGTTTGTCTTCATTCTGACTGTAATTAGAAGAGGTATTAATTTTAATCCCTTGATGACTGAGACAATTTTGACCTTATTGACCAGACCAATTTTTTAAAATCTGACAAGTGTAACAATACAGTAATAACTCTGGAACGCTTCAACAGATCCCACCTATTCTAAGAATGCTTTTTCGAGACACATTGTACTTTATGTTAGTGGTAAATTTAGGTTGATATGTTTGCACTTATTAATGAAAATATCTGAATTTTGGCAAAAATTTTGAAACATTTGCAATTTTTCTAACTTTCAACTTAAGCCAGTCAAGTCAGGCTGTACAAAATAATTAACTTTATATCTGCATAATTTTTCAAATGTAATTTTAATTTGTTAGGATGTAAGAAGGGTTCAAATTTCAGCAGCTATTTCTCATTTTTTTAAGAAATTAGAAAACCTGTTTCTTTAGGGACCTGTTCAGATTTAAATGGACTTTTAGAGGCCTATATATTGGAAACTCCCCAAAAGTGATACAATTTTAAAAACTGCACCCCTCAAATATTTCAAAACTGTTGTCAGGAATTTTATATCCCTCCAGGTGCTACACTGGAATTAATGCAAAGTGGAATGAAAAACAAATTGTAAATGTTCCTCTATAATTATTCTGTAGCACCAATTATTTATTTTTTACAAGGAAGAGCAGAAGAAAATGGATCCCAAAAATGTGTTACCCAGTTTCTTCTGAGCACATTGGCACCCTACATGTGCTCATAAACTTCTATTTGAACAAACAGCATAACAGCATGGCTCGGAAGGGAAGGAGCACCATTTGAATTTTAAACACAAATTTGAAATAAATTGCATGCGTCATGTTGCATTTGCGGGGCCCCTAAGGTGCCAGTTCAGCTATAGTGTCCTTGTCTTAAATTTCACTATTTTTACCCTCAGGGCTATTCGGACTACAGCTTGGAGAGTCTCCCTTTAAATAGTCTAAAAATTAACCTTTATTACTTCATATTAAAAGTCTTATCAACGCCGGAAATAAACATAGAAATACATGACACACATATATTAAAGTGCTTGTGCTTATCAGTGCTCATTAAAAGAATGGTTTGGTCTCACCCATCCATAGATTTCTGTTAGTAGCAGTATCTCATATATCAGGAGCAATGAATGTGTATATAGAGGTTAGGGTTTTCCTTCTTTCTCCCTGTCATTCCCCTGCATTGCTCCTGTCCTTACAAGGACATTGCCCAAGTATGAACTACTACTGATTGCCCACCATGTATGTATAAATGGTAAACTGATTGCCCACCATTTATACATACATGGTGGGCAATCAGTAGTAGTTCATACTTGGGCACTGTCCTTGTAAGGACAGGAGTAATGCAGGGGCACGACAGGAAGGAAGAAGGAAAACCCTAACCTCTATAGACAAATTAATTGCTCCTGATATATGAGATACTGCTACTAACGGAAATCTATGGATGGGTGAGACCAAACCATTCTTTTAATGAGCACTCCTGCCTCTAAGGTGCTTAAACATCAGAAATCCTCAACAAGTGACCACATTTTGAAAGCTATACCCCTCAAAGACTTTATCCAGGGGTAGATTTAGCATTTTGAAACCTACAGATACTACACAGAATTTGTTAACATTAGGTTGACATACTGAAAATTTTCATTTTCTTTTAGGAAAAAGTTGCTTTATCTCCAAAGTTTTGCAAGAGGAAACACAAAAATGTGGATCTCACAGTTTGTTACTCATCTTCAACTTTGCGTGACAATACCCCACATGTAGTCAAAAAGTACTGGTTGGTCACATGACAGGGTGCAGAAGGGAAGAAGAGATATTTGGTATTTGGAATGTAAATTTGTCTGGAATAGATTGCAGAAACCATGTCTCATTTGGAGCACCCCTGAGGTGTAAGAACAGTGGAAACCACCACAAGTGACCCCATTTTGGAAACCAAACCCAACAAGGAATCCATCTTGGGTTGCATTAAGCATGTTGAACGCATCGGTGCTTCAAATAACTTTTTAAAATGTAGATGTGAAAACAAACAAAACAATTTTTTCTGCTAAAAATGTTGTTTTAGACCCAAATTAGCAATTTTCCAAGTGGATAATATTTAAAAAATGGCACCCATAGTTTGATACAAAATTTCCTCTGAATGTGACACTACCCCATATGTTGTAAAAAAAAAGCTGTTTGGGCACATGGCATAGCTCAGAAAGGCAAGAGCACTATTTAATTTTTTGAGCGTAAATTTGTCTGGAACAGATTGTGAATGCTATGTCACATTTACAGTGTTAGGGCTAGCGGAACGCACTGAGTATAGATAGCTAGCTACAAGGTGTGTTCGCAGCCCGGGGTCCACCGTGCAGAGATATCTGCTGCAAAGTAACGGTGGATAACCTCTGAGCTCACACGTGGGTTAAGCTTCACCCTATGTGAACTGGAAGCGATCTCTGTTGACTCAAAGAGTCGTGCTGTACACAAAACTATTACCTTAACTAGGGTTGCTCTGGAACTCTTCTGTGCTAACAGCACACATGAAGGAACCAGATGTTAAGCCAAGCGACTAATTGCCCCCACTGATCCTCCAGACCCTGGGAACCATCCAGGATCACTTCCGATATTTGTGTCCCATTGACTTGTATTGGTATCGGGCATCGGTATCGGCGATATCCGGTATTTTTTGGATATCGGCCGATCCAATCCGATATCGATACTTTCAAATATCGGAAGGTATCGCTCAACACTAGTGCCCATACAATGTAGAGCCCCCATATATTGTAGCACCTCTATACATTGCGCCCAACTTGTTCTTCTGGAAACATGCACCCCATAAATTGTTAATTGGTCTCTCCCCACTACAATAATGCCAAATATGTGGCCGCTTACAGTGGTTTAGGCACAGTGGGGCTCAGAAGGAGGGGGGCATTTGCATTTGGAAGAGCATATTTCACTGGATTTTATTTGAGGTTGTGGGAGCCGTCGCTTTTCCAGAGTCTTTGTGCTACCAGTAATGTGGGAACCCCCTATATTTCCAGTGACAGATGAGGGACACCTGTGCGGGGGCTGATTTTGTGTTGGATTTTTATCGGTAACATTTTGGGATACATAACATTTTTTGATCGCTTCCAGTATAAGACTGGGATCACATTGTTGTGTTCTATGCTGAGCGCTTACATTGGGGTTTCCATGTAAATCCCACAAAAATGTCATTCAGACAAACCCCCCAAAGGAATTACTCTCTACAGCGAGACAGATGGAGAAAATTTGGAGTTTGCGTCTGCTCCAGTGGTGTTCATCTTTTTAGGTGTGCACAAAACTGCGGTCACCCACACTTGTGCACTAAAAAGATGCCTAAAAACAGTGACACCACTGGAATAGAAACCATCTGCCTCATAAGTGACTGGTTTCGTCAGTGGTTTTGTGTGAATCGCAGGTTTGGCGATTTACACGGAGACACAGACATAATCGCTCAGTAGAGAGAGCAGGATAAATGTGGCCCAAGCCTTATTCTGATTTGTGGGAGGTAGAATGAACAAATAGACAGCAGTACAAGAATAGTTCTTCCTTTTTTTTTTGCTCAGTTCACCATGTGATTAGAGGACTTTATTCTTCGAGTCGGTTCGATTACAGTAGTACCAGGTTTATATGATTTATATTTTGCTGCTATCACACAGTAAAAATGTTTGTTTTTTTAAAGAAAAGCTTTTTTTTTTGTCGCCATTATTTTTTAGCAAACAAAGCTGTGTGAGGGCTTATTTTCTGCGGGATGAGTGGGAGAATTTTTGGTACCATTTTGGGTAACATAACGTTTATGATCGTTTTTCAATCCAGATTTTCACATGCACAGAATGAACAAAAGCCAACAAATAATTACCTATTTTTATATATGTTTTGGCAATTTACTGTGAGGTAAAAGTGATAAGACCAATTTGTTCTTGGGGTCGGTATGACTACAGCAATACCAGACAAATATCATATTTTTAATGTTTTGCTTCTTTTACAGACTAAAAACAATATTTTACAAAAAATAATTTGTTCTTGCATCATCATATTCTGAGAGCTGGAACTTTTTTCTTTTTTTGCTGAATGGGCCATATTAGAGCTTTTTCCTTGAGGGACAATTTGGCGTTTTCATTTACACAATAATTTTTTACATATCACTTTTATTATCCCTTTTTGTGTTTTATTTTAATGAAAAAGCAACATTTTATGGCATGTAATTATTTATTTTTTATGGTGTTCAACCTCTGGAATAAATAACGAGACATTTTTATAGGTCGAGTCTTTCCGGACATGACAAAATAATTCTGTGTACTTCTTTATTTATTTTTGTTGTATCACAAAAGCTGTGTTTTTAGTGGCAAATCAGTTTGGTAATTTATATTTTTCTTATTTACTTTATTTTTCATATTTTATTTAATTTTTTTTTACTTTTTCACTTAGTACCTCTGTGGGACATGTATTTTTTGAAAATTTGATCATTGGTCTCATTTGTTGCATCCCATGTATTAGTATTGACTTCAATTGGCCGCACTGGATAGACCGCTCCTGCCCACAACTAAATGATCCCTATGTGCTGCTGAAATTCATGAATCTGATATCACTGGGGAAAGTTGGCATGAGGGCAATGCCTCAATAACTGCCTGGTGCTGAATGAAGGATAATTGTATGGCTATAAATGATGCCAACACGGAACCTAGTGCTTACACATGGTAAGTAATCAGTCGAGTACGTGATACTAAGGGCCATATAATAATAAAGATTATCTCTCAAGGAATCACGCTGCCGGTAAGACTGACTCCTAGAAGAAGACTAAAGAAAACTTATATGAAATATGCTGCCCCTTTGAGGCTGTGTGGGGAACCGCAGCTCAGTCATGCCGCACACTCCATTTTTAAGGCAAGAAAACATTGTGCATAAAAGTTATGTCACTTTCTAACAAACTTTAGTTGTATGTCCCTTTTCATTTTTAAGACCTCAACTTGCCATCACCAAATAGAAACATTCTTTGTTTACAAGTTGCCAAATTTTTCAAATTTGCCGTTTATATTTATTTGGACCAAAAAAGTTCAAACAAAACATTTCTAACATTTTTTTTTCAATTTTTATGTTATTTTGGGATTCTGTGTTTTGTTAAAACCATAACACTTCTTTTTTTAACTCTGTAAGGGCTCAAAACAAATACATCAGTCATGGAGTGAGTTGAGCTGTGTGGAGCAGGCTCAAGAGCTGAGCCCGCATCACAAACTGTAGATTCGGGCTGTGTTATATAGTATTGGCAGCAGATTCAGGAGCGGACACTGACATTTAATTGGACCAGTCACTGAGGCGCATACACTAGATGCAATCACAGGGAACCAATGGCTTACCACGGCATCCATGGACCCGCTGAAGGTACCCATCGTGTTTTTATACATCGTAAAATACTCACTTGGTTTTGTCAGATTCTTTCCGACGTCGGTATGAGATGAATGCCAGAGCGGTGATAATGACGAGAAGCACAAACACCCCGATGGTCACTCCGGCATATACTCCCGGTTTACTGATGGCCGTCTGACAATGGTCGCCTGTGTACCAGAACTCGGACGATTCCTCGCAGCTTCAAGAAAACAAATTCATGAGTCGTGTGAAGACTAACAGAAATTCGGAAGTGATGTAATGAAGTTATTGTTGAAGGCATTTTTAAAAGATTGTTTAGGATTAGAAACCTGCGGCTGCTCTCTTTTTGTAAGGAAGCAGCTATGGATTATTTAGTCTTTCACATGTACCATCATTGTGTCCATCAATTTCTGAAGATGTCAGGTCTTAAGCATTGATGTCAAGTCTTAAGTATTGAAACATTTATCTTCAGGGGCAGACACTGAGCCTGTGCAAGACTACGTGACTGCCCCACCATTCAAGCTCCTCCTACGTAATTTTTTTCTTACTTAAATGCATAAAACTGGGGCTAAGAATCATTTTTGCAATTGGATTTCATTAAACCCTTCACGACTTTTGACATATAGGTACATCCAAATTTGTGGCCCTGCCTGTCCGGACTCACAAGCCGTGTCTGCATCTAGCCCGACACATGAATGCTTATTTAATCAGGCATCATGTGCCTTTTTATCAGCCAAAGGTGAAGTGGCACTCACCCATGGCTGTTAACTTTTTAAATCCAGCTGTCAATCTCTGACAGAGGCATTTAACATGTGCCGGCAGGGAGCGCATCGTTCCATGTTCCCATCAGTGCGTTTGTGATCGACAGGGGGCCGATTGGTTGTCATGAAAAGTGGGGGTCTGTTGATGCACTGCTGTGTATTGGACAAGTGATCATATGATCACAGTGTAAAATCCCCTAAGGGCACTATTACCTACAGTAACAAGTTAACAAGTGAATTTTAAAAAAGAAAAATTTGGAAAATACAAAAATTCAAATCACCCCCGTTTTACCCCATTAAAAATAGATAGTTAGAAAAGTAAAAAAAAATACACCTGTGTGGTACTGTTGCGTTTGTGAATGTCTGCTCTATCAAAATATAACGTAAATTAATCCTCTCAGTAAGCAGCGTAACGAAAAAAAAATCAATACGTTAGAATTATGTTTTTAGGGCCACCACAACACTGCAATAAGAGGCGATCTAAACATTGCATCTACCTCAAAATGGTATCAGTAAAAATGCCAACTCAAGGTACAAAACATAAACCCTCACACAGACTTATAGCCCAAAAAAAAAAATGTTATTGGTCTCATAAAATGGCGGCAGAAGTAATTTTTTATTCTAACAAATTTCCAAATTTTCTTTCACCTCTTAAATTTAAAAACCTACATAAGTTTGGTATCTGTGTATTCATCCTGATCTGGGGAATCATGTCACCAGGACAGTTTTACCATTTGCCTCTTTTTGCCTATGTATAAAATGACTGGTGGTGGAGGAACATGTGACCAGACCTTTCCATCAGTCTCCTCCAATAGAAAAGCAGTTTTCTCATGTGAAGCTTTCGATTGGACCAGGCTGATGATGGCTCTGGTCACATGCTCCTCCAGCAGCAGCAGCCATTTTATGAACTGGAGGGCTGTGCGGTCTGTGGAAGAGAGCTGCACTGATAAGAGCAGGAGGAGAACCTGTCATGTCTATATGGTAGTACAGCCATACATTTTATATATATGTGTCACTATATAAGGACTTTATTTTTTGCGAGACGAGCTGTAATTTTGATAAGTGCCATTTTTCCAAATGTGTATGTAATTGCTAAAATTGTATTAAATTTTTTATTATTATAAGGGAGAAAAAAAATAATGACCATTTTTACGCTATTTACAGATTACCATAAATATACTGTTATCTGCTTACTTTGTTATGCGGGATTTTACGATTACAGGGGTGCAAATGTGTCCGTGTCATTTCCTGGTTTGTGATGTTTAGTATTTAGAAGTGTATGATTATTACGATATTACAGGTATATAGAGATGCACTGCTACATAGAGACATATCTCTATGTACCAGTACAAGGTGCCTGTAAAGATAAAGCCCATTAGCCCTTTGAAAATAAATAAAATCTGCATTTTCTTTGGGAACAGTTGGAAACAAAATGATATTTCTTTTTAACGGGGGGAAAAAAAGGTTTATTTGAATTTTATATATTGTTTTCTAATTTTTGGTTTTCTTTATAGTACCTGGGGTACTTCAACTTGAGATTGTCTGATTGCTTGAACCATTCACTGCCATACTATAATATTGCAATATATGGACAAAAATGTCATCCTATAATAAAGACCGCCACAGCCTGAGCGGCACAGGAGGACAACAATGACAACCCATAATTTTTTTTCAATCTTACTTATGGGGAGGGCAATGGATGCTGATCAATCACATCATTTAAATGCTGCTGTCAGTGATTAACAGCGATATTTAAATCAACACTTCAGTATTTATTTTTTTATTTTACCACTTTAGTATTATCACTACTACTGTAAATTCCCTGCCCCTAGTAATATAATTACCAACCGTCATCTTCATCCTTTAAAACTTCACCCCTGTCATTTGCACTTTATCAGTGGAGGCCCGCTGCATCCTGCTCGGTGTGCATTTGTCATCAGACAGGTTTTTGGGAAGGCTGTATCTGTATGGTATGTGTTTTTTTTCTTGATTTTTTATGTTAGTCGTTTTAGAGGTTTAGCTTAAGAAGAAGAACATATTGGATTTACTTACTAGCATTGTGGTCCTCGGTTCGTGACGGAACAATGTCCTCTGTTACAGTATAGAGGATTTTCACTATGACTACTGCATCTGGACACACAGAGTGTCACGCCTGAAACATTGAGCGGACTATAATATGGCTGAATGTATTCTGGGATTTCGGTTTGATTGGAGCATATTTCTGGAAAAATCAAAACAATAAAATATATACCAAATGTATATTATTCAACCTAGACCTGATGAAGAATAACAAAGCCTAATTTATGAACTAAGAATGTAGGGTTAAATATTTGGATGATGTTCCCCACTTTCTGATCTCCTCACACGCCGAAGATCATTACACAGAAATTTGAAAGAAACTATTTGAGCATTTTTGTAAAAGGGACAACAACGTGTTGAAATTGTAACCCTGACAATAGGACCTAACAATTCTTCAAGGAAAATTGACACCACTAAGATACTGAGATTTGGTGGCAAAACAGCTTATAGAAAAGTGATGGAAATCCAAATTATGACTATTGGTTAATTACTGTACTAATAATACTTGAATATACTCTTCCCTCATAATTAGGGATGAGCAAACGTGCTCGGTAACACTCAGAAATCACTCGAGCATCTGGGTGCTTGGATGTGTTCGACACTCAAAAAGCATTGACTGGTGTTTGGATATGAAACTTGAATCCCCACCCCGCATGTTTGGTGCCTGTTACACAGTCAAAAAAATGCAGGTATACCCGGCCAGTCACTGTAATTCTGTAGCCATCTTGGTAGTGACTAGTGATGAGCGAGTATACTCGTTGCTCGGGTGATCTCCGAGTATTTGGATGTGTTCAGAGAATTAGTTTTCCTTGGCTCAGCTGCATGATTTACAGCTGCTAGACAGGCTGAATACATGTGAGGTATGCCTGTTTGTTATGGAATTCCCACATGTATTCAGGCTGTCCCGAAGCCTTAAATCATGCAGCTGAGGCAAGGAAAACTAAATCTCTGAGAACATCCAAATACTGGGAGATCACCCGAGCGTGCTCGGGGAGACCCAAGCAACAATGCTACTTGCCCATCACTAGTAGTGACATTTCTGTGATTGACTGGCTGCATTACCTCATCAGAGGTTAAAAAAGGACTGGTGCACCACGGTCACCATAATGTAGCCATTGCACAACTCAGGGACGTTGTAATTGGAGGGAAATAGCAGTTATCCAGGACTGTTTGTGCACAGTTTAATCAGAGTCCTCTAGTGTTGATACTGGTGCCGATACTAAATCATCAAACTAACATCTTCTACACCAGTTCCTGTACCCCTTCCTGCTCTTCCTCAACCTCTATCTCTGATTTGTTATCTCAGAGCACCTCATCTACATCAGCCGGAAGCTGGAAGCTCTGCAGCACTACCTCAGCGAAGCGGCAACAGGCTCTGCTAAAGCTAATTTGTCTAGGAGCTTGAACTCCACACTGCACATGCTGGCAAGGCTTTGTGACCAGCAGAGGCCAGGTTCTGGAATACCAGCTCGAATATGCCTGCAAGTATTCTGGTCAGCATCCACACATAACAACTGAAGAGTGAGCATGGATGTCTGACATTTGTTAGCGCAACAATCCCTCTTCTGTGCCTACTTCGCTGCTCACAATTAAAGAGGAAGCTTTGCATGCAGAAAAGGTGTAGATGACAAAAATATGAGACAGGGAGATACTACCCAGCCCAGCCTCATCTCATCTGCTCAGCACACATTGGGAAAAATGAGGAGGTGTAGACTGAGGATGGAGCAGAAGGAGGAGGATGACGAGCTGGTTGAGAGCGCAACAGAGGCTAGTACCCACACAAGCTTTGTCCCATCTCTCCTACATGGATAGGATGTGGAGGAGAATGAGGAGGAAAATAGGAAGGAGGAGATGGAGAGTAGTCATCATGGTGGAGACAGGGAATTGTTGGCTGTGGTGAGATTGGCTTATACGGCATACTTTATGTACCATTGCCTTTCCCGTAACCATTGTGTTACATTTATCTTGGCCAAAAAAGAATACTGGTTGTTCACCCTGCTAGACCTATGCTAGAAGTAGAACTTTGAATCTCTCCTTCCTGAGGAAGAGAGGTCTACTAAAATTGTGCTATACCAGAAGGCCATTCAAAATATATTGAAAAAATTCCCATCAGACAGTGCTAGTGGCAGGGGGAAATCTTCCTTTCCCAGCCAAAGAGGTGAGGCAAGAGAAACACACACCTGGTACAGCAGAGGCAGGGGTACACTGTGAAAGGCCTGGACACATTTCATGAAACCTTCCTAGCATTCAAACCTTGATGACTGGGCATTTTTGACAAGGAGTGAAACGTTTTCAAAGGTGATCAAGCAATACCTGGCCAACAATACCAGCATACTTCCTAATTCCTATGTGAACTTCAGCTGTTGGGTCTCAAAACTAGACACCTGGCATGAGCTGTCCCTCTTTGACTTGGAGCTGTTGTGCTGCCGTGCCGCTAGTGTCTTGTCTAGCAGGTTTTTATTGCTGCCAGGGTATGTCATAGCAGACAGTTGCTTTTGCCTGTCAACAGAAAATGCTGACAGGCTCACTCTGATAAAATTGAGCAAAGCCTGGGTAGCCCCAACTTTTCCACACCACCAGATGATAGCAGCACATAAAGTGTTTGTAATACTTTATTGAGGCCCACCAGTTGTTGCCTTCATGGGTCTATGGATGTCTGGATGACCCTACTTAATTTTTTTCTTACTTTGCACTTTGTGCAAAGCCTTTATGAGGGTAGGACTACTTTAACTACAAATCCAAAATATAAGAATGAAGCCTGGAAGTTATTGCTTTCAAGGGTCTATGGATGACTGTATTACACTCCTTACAGTATTTATTTGGCTTAGCACATTTAGCAAAGCCTTTATGAGTGTAGGAGTACATCAATTGCACTTCCAAAATATGTGACTAAGGCCTGGAAATTGTTGCCTTCAAGGGTCTTTGGATGACCCTCCTTAGAATTTTTACTGGCTTTGCAGTTTGTGCCAAACCTTTAGGAGTGTTGGAGTTCATCAACTACACATTCAAAATATTTGATTGTGGCAAGCAGATTGTTGCCTTCAAGGGGCTATACATTCCTGTATTACCCTTCTTATAATTTTTTTCTGGCTTTGCACTTTGAGCAAAGCCTTTATGAGTTTCGGAGTAAATCAACTACACTTTCAAAATATTTTAATTAGGCCTGCAAGTTGTTGCCTTCAAGGGGCTATGGATGACCCTGCTTGTAATTTTTGGCAGACTTTGCACTTAGGCTGGTTTCACACTTGCGTTTTGATCTGCATGCGTTTTTGAAAAAACGCATGTGGTGAAAAAACGCATGTAATCGCGGCAAAACGCCGCGTTTTTTAGACGCATGCGTTTTTTTTTTTTGTTTTTTTTCCCATGAAAAAATCAACTAGAAAATCCACTAATAGTAGAATTAGTTAGGGTTAGGGGTAGCTTTTTATTAGAAGAATGTCCTGGTCACCCTAACCCTACCCCTAACCCCTAAACGTAACTGAAATACGTGCCACTGAAATACGTGGCACTGAAATACGTGGCACTGAAATACGTGATACGTGGCACTGAAATACGTGGTACGTGGCACTGAATACGTGGTACGTGGCACTGAAATACGTGGCACTGAATACGTGGTACGTGGCACTGAATACGTGGTACGTGGCACTGAAATACGTGGCACTGAATACGTGGTACTGAAATACGTGGTACGTGGCACTGAAATACGTGGCACTGAATACGTGGTACTGAAATACGTGATACGTGGCACTGAAATACGTGGCACTGAAATACGTGGCACTGAAATACGTGGTACGTGGCACTGAATACGTGGTACGTGGCACTGAAATACGTGGCACTGAATACGTGGTACTGAAATACGTGATACGTGGCACTGAAATACGTGGCATTGAAATACGTGGCACTAAAATAAGTGATACGTGGCACTTAAATACGTGGCACTATGACTGTCACAAAAAGGTTCATTAAACGGTTAGGGGTGAGGTTAGGGGTAGAGTTAGGGTTAGGGTTTGGATCCCTTTATCACCTTGATGGTGGTGGGTGGCTTTTCAGTCTGTTTTCTGTTTTTTTTCTATAAAAACGCATGCGTTTTTAACGCAAACAAACGCATGTGCTTAAAAACGCATGTGTTTACATAGACAGCAATGCATTTTTTTGCCGCGAAAAAACGCATGCGTTTTTTCGCGGCAAAAAAAACGCGCAAAAAAATACTACAGGTTGCATTTTTGAAAAAGAACGCATGCAGAAAAAAAACGCATGCGTTTGAAAACGCGACCAAACGCGTACAAAAAAAAACGCATGCGTTTTCAATGTTAAGTATAGGGGAAAAAAACGCATGCGTTTTTTGTGCAAAAAACGCTGCAGACAAAAACGCAAGTGTGAAACCAGCCTTAGTGCATAGCCTTCATGAGTCTACATGAAAATTGGAATAGAATGTTTATGAGGCCCTTTTTATGTCTAACAAAGGATGTATCTGAGTCCCTCTTCCATCAAATTTTTGATAGTTCTTGCTTACTTCATAAATTACACTGAAACTTTCAATTTTCTTATCAAAATTTTAATTTTTGTTCAAAGCATTTTTAAAATTATTTTTAAATGTTGCCTTGTATACAGGTCATTATACAGGAAAGAAGGCTTCTTAATATTTTTTACCCGTAAACTCAAATTTTTCATTGAATTTTGAATGTTTTATTGTCAGTCTTTAAAGTGGAGCAAAAGTGTGACACCATTCTTCTCAGCAGCGATCTGGGAGTCAGAGATGCTTCCAGGGGTCTTCCTTGTGCTGTTCTCCTTCCATTCAGCACTTTTTCTATCCATTTAAACATTTTCACTGCCTCCCAGACCTCATTGTAGGATCTGCCAGAAAAATTCTAGGATTTCCCATTGACTCCCATTTTACTCCTTACTCAGACGAGCATCCAAGCATTAGGAATTGCATGGTCTGAGTAACGGACATCTGAGATTTTAGTGCTCATTCATCCCTACTCATAATCTCTTATATAATTTTGTAAATATGAAATAAGAAGACGAAGCAAATCATTTGGATGATCTTCCCTACTTTCTGATGTCCTCCTGCTCCATAGTTCATTGCATGGACTTAAAGGGAATCAGTCACTTTATTTTTGGCTCCTAATTAAAGGGAACCTGTCACCAGTTTTGTGACATAGCAGCTAAAAATATTACCTTATTCAGTATCTGCGCTGCATTCCGTAAATTATTATATAACCCACAGACTTCCCCTGTATATCACCAATAAACCTTTTTTATTTCTCCTGCATTGTATGGTAATCTTCTCAGTCTGGTCCGATGGGTGTTGCTTCTGGCCTCTTAATTTCCCCCCAACTGCTGCTCACCATTCTCTTTCTTAAATTGATGTGGATGCTGATTAACATTGCCGTGAAACTTCTTGCGCCTGCGCAGAAATATCATGTCTCGCGCCTGTGCAGTATGCTTTGCGCAACTTTGGGCAAAGCCGAAAAACAGAAGTGTTCATGCGCCGTAGAGGTATTTCTGGCTCATGCACTGGAACAACTTCCATGTACCGGAAAAACGTTTGCTGGCACATGCTCACTTCTGATTTTTGGCTTTGCCCACAGTTGGGCAAAGCATACTGCTCAGATACAAGGCAATATATGTCACATGGTGATGTGGACTACGCAGTAGGTGTCATCCACGTCAATTAAAGAAGGAGGATGGAGAGCAGCAGCCGGATAGAGGGATGGAAAGGTCCGAAACCACTCCCATCTGACTGGACAGAGAAGATTACCATACAGTGCGGGAGAAATTAAAAAGGTTTTTCAGGGTTATACATAATTTTTTGTAGGACATTTACTAAAAAGTTTAACATTTTTTCTTGAGAACAGAGTATGTCATTTCTCAAAGAAGAAGTATAATTGAGGCATTGTCAATAAGTGACAAAACATCACAGATAAAAGTTATGTACAGTAGTGACCAAAATGTTTACATTTTTTAAAGTGTGATTACTTCTGTCTGGTGTTGTGATGTCAATTTCCTGATGATTTTAGCAAACTGGAATAAAATGGATGTCAGCTATAAGGAAGAAAATTGTGTTTGACATTGTTTTACCCCTTTATGTGTTAGTTTTCAACATTTACTGGGCCAAATGTTTTGATTATTTTGTCTTGGGTATTCGAACTTTGACAAAGATTTTTTTTCTTTTGTGTGTTTTTTGATGGCAAAGACAAAGCCAAATTTATCAGCCAAAAAGAAGTAGCTATGGAATTCAACTGCTCTCAGAGTCAAGTGTCACGTATAACAAAGAACAAAAAAAAGGCTATGGAACAATCGACAAACCTAGAAGTGGACAACCACGGAAAAAGTCCTCCAAAGTTGATCACATTATTGAGAAAAAGTCAGTATCTGATGTCCATAAAAGTGCTGTACTGATTTTGCACAAAATTAATGAAGAATATGGACTCAAAGTGAGTCACCAAACTGTGGTGCGACGGCTGAGAGCAGTAGGGTTGAATGCACGAGTTCCAGTCAAGAAAGCTTTCATCTCTGCAAAGAATTGGAAGATCCGACTTGAGTTTGCCAAAGAACACAGCCAATGGAAAGAGACAGATTGTTCTAAGGTGTTGTGGTTAAATGAATCCAAGTTCAATCTGTTTGGCAGTGAAGGAAAGCACAAATGATGCAAGGTACCAAACACCTACAGTGAAGCATGGTGGTGGTAATGTCAGGAATTGGGGCTGCTGTTTTTTTTGCATCTGCCATTGGCCCTATGCATAGAATTGATGGAAATATAAATGCTACTGTAAACAAGGATATACTGGACAATTTAATACTGCCACATTGTAAAAACAAAGTAGGCAGGGGCTGGAAATTCCAGCAAAACAATAATCCTAAGCACATATCCAATTTTTTTTAAATTTGGTTAGCAAGGAAAATTGTTCGCCTGTTGCAATGGCCTAGCCAATCACCTGATTTGTACCACACCTTTGGGATGAGTTAGGGTGACGAGTTGGGGCAATAAAGATTAATTGTTTTCAGATTTGCAAATGGAATGGAACAAGAGCCCTGGGGATGTCTTGAATAGCCGAGTAGCTTCAACGCTTGTCGATGTGATGCAAGAGGTTATGCTACAAAATACAAAGTTATGGTATTGTAAGCAATAAATTGTATATGCAAAACTTTTGGCCATCAGTTTTCTTTATTTGAAAGACCATACCTATATTCTAAAGCATTTTATAATATCTAATATATAAAGCTGAATGTGTGTGTATGTGTGTGTGTGTGTATGTCCGGGATTGGCATCTGCACCGTCTCAGCTACAGACACAAAATTTTGCACAAGTTACAAGTGACTGGCACACTCCAGACGTGTTGTGATTAGTGTTGAGCGATACCGTCCGATACTTGAAAGTATCGGTATCGGAAAGTATCGGCCGATACCGGCAAAGTATCGGATCCAATCCGATACCGATACCCGATACCAATACAAGTCAATGGGACTCAAGTATCGGACGGTATTCCTGATGGTTCCCAGGGTCTGAAGGAGAGGAAACTCTCCTTCAGGCCCTGGGATCCATATAAATGTGTAAAAGAAAGAATTAAAATAAAAAATATCGCTATACTCACCCTCCGACGCAGCCTGGACCTCAGCGAGGGAACCGGCAGCGTTGTTTGTTTAAAATTCGCGCTTTTACTTGGTTACGTGAAGTCCCGGCTTGTGATTGGTCAGGGCGGCCATGTTGCCGGGACGCGGACCAATCACAGCAAGCCGTGACGAAATTACGTCACGGCTTGCTGTGATTGGTCCGCGTCCCGGCAACATGGCCGCCATTAACCAATCACAAGCCGTGACGTCACGGGAGGCTGGACACGCGCCCATTTTAAAAAGCGCGTGTGTCCAGCCTCCAGTGACGTCCCGGCTTATGATTGGTCACGGCGCCATGTTGCCGGGACGCGGACCAATCACAGCAAGCCGTGACGAAATTACGTCACGGCTTGCTGTGATTGGTCCGCGTCCCGGCAACATGGCCGCCATTAACCAATCACAAGCCGTGACGTCACGGGAGGCTGGACACGCGCGCTTTTTAAAATGGGCGCGTGTCCAGCCTCCCGTGACGTCCCGGCTTGTGATTGGTTGCGCCGCGGTCAACCAATCACAAGCCGGGAGGCTGGACACGCGCGCATTTTAAAATTTTAAAATGGGCGCGTGTCCAGCCTCCCGTGACGTCACGGCTTGTGATTGGTTGCGTGTCCCATGTGACTGCGACGCAACCAATCACAAAGCCGGGACGTAATTTTAAAATCCTTAAGGACCTGAAATTACGTCACGGCTTGCTGTGATTGGTTGCGTCTCCCATGTGACTGCGACGCAACCAATCACAACGCCGGAACGTAATTTTAAAATCCTGAAGGACCTGAAATTACGTCACGGCTTGCTGTGATTGGTTGCGTGCCGGTCACATGGGCGGCACGCAACCAATCACAAGCCGGGACTCACGTAAAGGAAAGAAAAGCGCGAATTTTAAACAAAGAACGCTGCCGCTTCCCTCGGTAAGGTGCAGGCTGCGTCGGAGAGGTGAGTATAGCAATATTTTTTATTTTAATTCTCTCTTTTACACATTTTTACATTAATGTTGTTTCGATACCGATACCCGATATCACAAAAATATCGGATCTCGGTATCGGAATTCCGATACAGCAAGTATCGGCCGATACCCGATACTTGCAGTATCGGAATGCTCAACACTAGTTGTGATGCAAAATGGGGGTTTATTATACATACAGTAATACACAAACGTTTCGGTCGTTATTGGACCTTCATCAGTGTGCTAAGTTACTAGTATGTTGGAGGAGCCCCAAAAAAGGTTAGACCTAAGTTGCATCAGAAACTGGGGCTCCCAGCCTGCACTTGCGGTGGATACCGCGTGCTTTCTATATTCATCAGGCGGATAGCGCGCACTTCCCTTTAGCCCATACCAGCGGCGATACCACGTGGCTCCTGATTTACTGGGCCGATAGTGTCACTTATGACACTCTTCTTTCTGATGCAACTTAGGTCTAACCTTTTTTGGGGCTCCTCCAACATACTAGTAACTTAGCACACTGATGAAGGTCCAATAACGACCGAAACATTTGTGTATTACTGTATGTATAATAAACCCCCACTTTGCATCACAACACGTCTGGAGTGTGCCAGTCACTTGTAACTTACACATTAAGGCTTGGGAACCTATGACCGTGCACCTCCCCCCCCCTTTGGCTGTGCTGCACATTTTCAATATAGCAAAATTTTGCACAGTCACACATCTGGACCCCGAGAGCGTCATAGGCTATGTTGTGAGGCAAAATTTTAACCCCGCACGTTCCAATTCACCAAACAATTTTGCCACTATCTACATAATGGGGAAAAAGCGAAAGGAAAAGTGTTGGAGGCAAATTGACAGCTGCCAAGGGGGACTTAAACAAGCTGAACAAGGGGGACTTAAAGAATGAGAGACACATATATCACCCTCAGCACACATTTCACCAACCTCGCCACATAAAAGTCGGAACACAAAAGTCGCCGCTCAAAACTCGCCACGCGCAAAATTCGCCACATGCAAAACTCGCCACATGCAAAACTAGGCCCATGCAAAACTCGCCACACGTGCAAAACTCACCTCATGGAAAACTCAACACACGCAAAACTTGCACACGCGGAAAAATTGCCACATGCACAAAAGTTGCAACACATGCAAAAGTTGCCTCACACAAAACGTGCACATACTCAAAACGCACCACACATAAAACTCGCCATGCGCAAAGCTCACCATGCACAAAACTTGCTGCACACAACTTGCTACACTAACCTGTCACATGCAACTCGACACACAAAAAGTTGCTACATGCATGTCGCCACACAAAACTCATCTCACAAAAGTCGCTACATGCATGTCGCCACACGCAACTCAACACACACAACTTGACACATGAAACTCGCCCTAAAACACACACAAGTCTGGTGCTATTCTTCAAAAATAAAAATCTGCTTAATAAGCAGACAAACTACAAGAGAAACAAATGTACCCTATAGGAAATCCGGCAGCTGTCAGTCACATGACCTGTCTATTATGTGTGTGAGCTAATATATACTGCCAGGGGGGAGGGCTTCCTGTTGGCTGGGGATTTATCAGGCTGCCAATAGCAAACAATCACAGCTCAGCTTCTATTTTGCTACAGTTAATTAACCTGACCTCTGATTGGTTAATAAAGGCAACAAAGGACATTCTCAGTATAACAAAGCTTCTGTGAGGTAATAGCATGTCAGCTAGGGTGTGTTGGTGGAAAGGTTTTGTGGTTTTTGTGTGCAGAATAAATTTTTATTAACACATTCTATTTTGCTAACAGCAGTTATTAACCCGGGCGAAGCCGGGTAGTACAGCTAGTAAATAATAATAATAATAATAATTTCGGTTAAAATTAAGGTCTTGTGTGATGACAACTTCATGCACTTCATGCACTTTCAATTCATCGCCAGGAAAATGAAGTCACAACACCCAGACAGAAGTAATCACACTTTTAAAAAAATGCAAAACTTTTGGTCACCAAGTGTAAGGTATAAAGATTTTATTCTCCTAGTCAATGACTCTCATATACTTTCACTTCACCCTCATTTTAGTCATACCTTACCTTTGGGATTGATTGCAACAGGTAAAATGATTTTATTTGGAGTAAGGCACAACTCGTCTCCTTGGGAGAGAAGAAAAATGAGTTAAGAGTTGAATGCCAAACATCTGTTTCTTAGATACAAATATTGCACTTATTATAAAGAAGGTTGAAATGTAATACATTACATAAAAGTTGACATTTCTGGACTCAGCAGAAAAATTAACTAGTAATGATGTTAATTGCAAACAGACTATCTTGAAGAAATATGCAAATATCCCCTCTCCTTAAAGGGAATCTGTCAGTAGGATCAATCCTTCTAAGCCATATATATGGGCATGTAGGTCATAGGAAAATGATACCTTGATATCTGCGGTCTGATGTTTTATTCCAGAGATATCCACATTTTCTCAATATGTAAAGTAACCGATAAGATCTATGGGGTGGACATAGATCTCCCTGAGAATCTGTCTTCAGAGCTTATTTTAAATGAAAGGGAGAGTTACCAGTGTGAGGCATGTAGATCAGTCATTACATGTCTCACACTGGTAACTCCCTCTTTCATTTAAAAAAGTTTTGGAGGCAGATTTTTGCGGAGATCTATCTCTGCCCCATAGATCCTAACAGCTTTGTTAGATATTAAGAAAAATGTGAATTTCTTGGAAATAAGACATCGGATTTCCAATATTAAAGTATATAAAGTATCATTTTTTTCAACCTTTTATGGCCTACATGCTCATGTAAGTGAGGAAAGGACTGGCAACACTGCTTTGATAGAGTAAGTGCTCGAGGAAAGGACCGCAGTCCTGAGTCAATCTAGACATAAAACCTCAGTATCGGAAAGGTTGAAGAATATCATTTTTTCCTCTACTAAGTGAATTTTATTGATCCTGCAAGTGATAGACATAGTGCAATGTTTCGACCGACATTGGTCTTTATCAAGGATATTTATTAGAAGAACCAAAAAAGGGTACATGGATGCGACAATATGCAGGCTGTTCTTGATAAAGACCACTGTCAGTCAAAACGTTGGACCTTATTTATATATATAATTGGGGAGAGTAACATGCACATAGGATAGTTGACCAATCCCACAAAAAAATGTAATTTCATCTGACATTTGTCTCAAGTGCTTGGACAGCCATGTACAATCTATCAGACATAGCCATCTATTGATGAAACTTTGATAGACTTTTGGGCCTTATCAGCATAGATCAAGACGGTAGGAAGACTTCAGATAAAAATGTTTTGACTTATGATTAATATACGAAAATATCCTTACCATTTTCTGCATCATTTGTGCAGATTGTGTTATTTAGTCTTTTGTATAAAGTTTTAACAACATTATTGTATTCATCAATAGAAACGTGCAGCAACACCAAGTGTTCCACCACAACACTTCCCTCCCTGAAATGAGAAAAGACACAAATGATTTCTAGTTAAAAGCAGAAGATCAGGATTTATTTTCTATACCCTACAGATCTGAAAAAAGTAAGAAAACCAAGTGTATCGCTTCAATGCTTACGTGATTTTTGTGATCCTCAGATCAATATAGTTTGGAATTTCTTGGTACACATGTGCCATCTGTAATCACATAGTCAATAAAATACATAAGACACCAAAGGAAATGATGCTAAAATCAAAAAGAGAACATCCCTATCACTATCGGGAAAATCAAAAAATAGTGAAAGTCATCATTGAGGTGACAACACCAAATCGCATCAAAAAATGGTCTTCTAGATAAGAGGATTTCCACAAGAAGAATAACACCAAGCAAAATAAACATGGCACCAATCAACCAGAGCACGTGAGTTATAGTTTCTCTTCTGAGAGCTTGTAGAGCTGCTGTTAGGAATAAAGGTGGTGCTTTGCTCAATTGTATAACATGCAAAATGGCCGTAGTCCACATCGCTCTCTGCATCCCTCATAGACGTCACACTGAACTTCAAATTAAGGACTTTCTTCTTCAAGGAATGGGGAGTGCTGCTTTTATTTCCTTTTTCTTGATAAGACTTCCAAAAGAAGGACTATTAATCTAGTATGGATGAAGGGGTAATCTTTTGGAAAAATGTCTCCATATGTCAGTTTTTAAATAACATATGTATTGGAATCTATCCACCAAAAACCAAACGTCTAATGAACTTAATTGATTGGTCTCCACCACTTAAAGCAGGGGTGGGGAACCTCAGGCTCACGGGACGTAAACAATAACTTTTATCCGGCCCCCGGGCAGATTCCCGGCTCTTTTATTTCTTCTTATTTTGCTAGCATGTGCAGGGAGCATTCACTACTGAACGTCTCAGCACATGCAATGAAAGATTATATCAGGACACTAAGCATTGCCAGTGTCTGGACATACTCTGTGGGTGAAGTTATTATGCAATGTGCTTCCGGCCCATAGAATCAGACAGCAGTGCCTTCCCCAGTGTCTCCTGTGTTATCTATGCAGCAACTTCAGCATATCCTGTGAGGTCTATACCAGAGTCCAATGTCTCTTGTGATGTCTATACTGCAGCCCCAGCATCTCCTGTGATGTCTGTACCACAGCCCAATTCTCTTGTGATGTCTATACTGCAGCCCTAAAATCTCCTATCATGTCTATACCAGAGCCCAAGCATCTCATATGACATCTAGACTGTATCCCATGTCTCTTGTGATGTTTATATCACAGACCCAGCATATCCTGTGACAATACACCTCAGTCCCATATCTCTTGTGCTGTATATGCCCCAGTCTCATATATCCTGTGATGTACAGTGGGGCAAAAAAGTATTTAGTCAGTCAGCAATAGTGCAAGTTCCACCACTTAAAAAGATGAGAGGCGTCTGTAATTTACATCATAGGTAGACCTCAACTATGGGAGACAAACTGAGAAAAAAAAATCCAGAAAATCACATTGTCTGTTTTTTTATCATTTTATTTGCATATTATGGTGGAAAATAAGTATTTGGTCAGAAACAAACAATCAAGATTTCTGGCTCTCACAGACCTGTAACTTCTTCTTTAAGAGTCTCCTCTTTCCTCCACTCATTACCTGTAGTAATGGCACCTGTTTAAACTTGTTATCAGTATAAAAAGACACCTGTGCACACCCTCAAACAGTCTGACTCCAAACTCCACTATGGTGAAGACCAAAGAGCTGTCAAAGGACACCAGAAACAAAATATATATATGTATATACCGTAGCCCCTTGTCTGCTGTGATGTACTGTATATGTAGCAGCCCTATGTTTCATGTGATCTATATGGAGCAACTATATATATATATATATATATATATAGCTGTCTCCTATGTGATGTATATGACAGTCTCGTTGTCTCCTATGTGATGCATCCCCTTGTAAACAGGGGATGTGCTGCTGGTATACCTAATGCATGGAGACAAAGCAACCGTTCAGTCCCTATCATTGCTCGTCTGTATGGGTAAAGGTCAATAAACGAGTGCCAAACAACATTTTCTCACTGTAAATGGTGGCAGAGTGGTTGGCATTGTAGAATTGTAGCGTTGGGGTCCTAGGTTCCAATCCCATCAATGATAACATTTGTGAGGAGTTTGTATATTATACTGTATGTTATACTGTATAGGTTGAAAAGACACAGGTTCATCAAGTTCAACCTTTCTCCCCTGGTTATACAATATATGTTGTTTTCTTACGGGTACTTCCGTTTCCTCCCGCACTCCAAAAACATATTGATAAGGAATTCAAACTTTGAGCCCCATTGGGGATAGTGATGATTATAAAACACTATATAATTGGGTAAAATATACATTGCAGAGACAAAAAGAAAAGAAAAGCCATCACCAATAAACCTTTGAGTTTTAAATTGTCCTTAAACCTAACTTTGCATTGAGCAATCAGGGCTGTAGGTATCTGGTGCTCCCATAATAAGGTGAAAACATGTATATTTTAGGAAAAAATAGTGACACTCCCTGGTCCTGTTTAAACTGGTTGCAGAGAGAAGGAACACATGTGGGGGATGATGATCGTTTTGTGCTCTCATGTGCTTCTTCTGGTCCTGGAAACAGTAGAGGTGGAGGAGAGTGCGAAACGATCGTCATCCCCCACATGTGTTCCTTCCCCCTCTGCAGCCAGTTTTAAATATACTTTTCTGAATCAAACATTTATACTTACAGTGGGCATAGAAAGTATTCAGACCCCTTTTAATTTTTTCGCTCTTTGTTTCTCATAGTCTGGGACTCCTTCATGTGTTTTTTTAGCAAACTCTATGCAGTCTTTCATATGTCCTGCACTGAGGAGAAGCTTCTGTCGGGCCACTCTTCCATAATGGAGGGGTGCAGTGATAATTGACTTTGTGGAGCTTTCTCCTATCTCCCTACTGCATCTCTGGAGCTCAGCCACAGTGATCTTGGGGTTCTTCTTTACCTCTCTCACCAAGGCTCTTCTCCCAAGATTGCTCAGTTTGGCTGGACGGCCAGGTCTAGTAAGACGTCTTGTGGTCCCAAACTTCTTCCATTTAAGGATTATGGAGGCCACTGTGCTCTTAGAAACTTTGAGTTCTGCAAAAATTCTTTTTGCCACAATTCTGTCTCTGAGCTCCTTGGCCAGTTCCTTTGACCTCATCATTCTCATTTGGTCTGACATGCACTGTGAGCTGTGAGGTCTTATATAGACAGGTGTGCGGCTTTCCAAATCAAGTCCTATCAGTTTAATTAAACACAGCTGGACTCCAATGAAGGAGTAGAACCATCTCAAGGAGGATCACAAGGAAATGGACAGCATGGGACTTACATATGAGTGTCTGAGCAAAGGGTCTGAATACTTATGACCATGTGATATTTCAGTTTTTCTTTTTTATTAATTTTGCAAATATTTCTACATTTCTGTTTTTTTCATTCAAGATGGGGTGCAGAGTGTACATTAATGAGAAAAAAATAAAAAAATTTGAATTTACCAAATGGCTGCAATGAAACAAAATGTGAAAAACTTAACTTACTTTCCGTACCCACTGTACATCTATACTATGAATATTGAGAGGTCCAAGTACTATTACCCATCACTTTTTTTAATAGTGTATTAATAGGGATAAGACAACATTTTCTATAAATTCAGTGAGTTACAATTTTGCTATTTGGTACACTGGCCACTAAATGAAGATAAGTTTAACCCCTTTCTGACATCAGATGTACTATCCCATTGAGGTGACCCGGGCCCGTATGACCATTGACAGGATAGTACCGTATTTTCCGGCATATAAGACGACTGGGCGTATAAGACGACCCCCCAACTTTTCCAGTTAAAATATAAAATCTTCTTAAAAGTCTGGGGTCTTCTTACACGCCGTATGTCATCTTATAGGGCCGGTGAATATGTGCCTTTTGGCGTGGGGAGTGGTCCCGATGACGAAGAGAGGGGTCGTATCACAGTAAAGTGTGAGTGGAGTAAATCCCCCTATTACCTCATTGTGGCAGCGTGGGGGTCTCTGTGCTGGGGAGTGGTGGCTCCTCATTGCGGCAGCATAGGGTTTCTGTGCTGTGAGCGGCAGCTCCTCTTCGTGCCGTGGGTGCTGTGGGGCGGTGGCGCATCTTCTTGCAGCGTCGGGGCTCCTCCGGGACCTCCTCAAAGCCCGGAGACCCCGCCGGCAGCTCCTTTACTGCGATGCGGTGGCCTCCGGGAAAATGGCCGCTGCTCAGATTCAGATCTCGTCTCCCGAGATCTCGGGACGAGATCTGAATCTGAGCATGCGCTGCCCCCAGTGGCAATTTTCCCGGAGGCCACCGCATCGCAGCAATGGAGATTCCGGTGCCTCCGGGCCTGGAGGAGATGCCGGAGGAGTCCCGATGCTGCAAGAAGATGCGCCGCCACCACCCCACAGCACCCACGGCACGAATAATAATAATAATAATTTTTATTTATATAGCGCCAACATATTCCGCAGCGCTTTACAACTTATAGAGGGGACTTGTACAGACAATAGACATTACAGCATAACAGAAATCACAGTTCAAAATAGATACCAGGAGGAATGAGGGCCCTGCTCGCAAGCTTACAAACTATGAGGAAAAGGGGAGACACGAGAGGTGGATGGTAACAATTGCTTTAGTTATTCAGACCAGCCATAGTGTAAGACTCAGGTGTTCATGTAAAGCTGCATGAACCAGTTAACAGCCTAAGTATGTAGCAGTACAGACACAGAGGGCTATTAACTGCATAAAGTGTATGAGAACATGATGCAAGAAACCTGATTATGTTTTGTTTTTTTCTATTTTTAATAGGCCACACAGGGATAGTTAGGTTAATGCGTTGAGGCGGTAGGCCAGTCTGAACAAATGAGTTTTTAGGGCACGCTTAAAACTGTGGGGATTGGGGATTAATCGTATTAACCTAGGTAGTGCATTCCAAAGAATTGGCGCAGCACGTGTAAAGTCTTGGAGACGGGAGTGGGAGGTTCTGATTATTGAGGATGCTAACCTGAGGTCATTAGCGGAGCGGAGGGCACGGGTAGGGTGGTAGACTGAGACCAGAGAGGAGATGTAGGGTGGTGCTGAGCCATGGAGTGCTTTGTGCATGAGGGTAGTAGTTTTGTACTGGATTCTGGAGTGGATGGGTAGCCAGTGTAATGACTGGCACAAGGTAGAGGCATCGGTGTAACGGTTGGTGAGGAATATGATCCTGGCAGCAGCATTCAGGACAGATTGGAGCGGGGAGAGTTTGGTAAGAGGGAGGCCGATTAGTAGAGAGTTACAATAGTCCAGACGGGAATGAATAAGAGAAACAGTAAGAGTTTTTGCAGAGTCGAAAGTAAGAAAAGGGCGAATTCTAGAAATGTTTTTGAGATGCAGATAAGAAGAGCGAGCCAGTGATCGGATGTGGGGAGTGAATGAAAGCTCGGAATCAAGGATGACCCCAAGGCAGCGGGCATGTTGCTTTGGAGTAATGATTGAACCGCACACGGAGATGGCAATGTCAGGCAAAGGTAGGTTGGTAGAGGGAGAGAACACGAGGAGTTCAGTTTTTGACAGGTTCAGTTTCAGATAGAGGGAGGACATGATGTTAGAGACAGCGGTAAGACAATCACTGGTGTTTTCTAAGAAGGTCGGAGTGAAAGCAGGAGAAGAGGTGTATAATTGGGTGTCATCAGCATAGAGATGGTACTGGAACCCAAATCTACTGATTGTTTGTCCAATAGGGGCAGTATACAAAGAGAAGAGGAGGGGGCCTAGGACTGATCCTTGAGGAACCCCAACAGTAAGGGGAAGGTGAGAGGAGGAGGAACCAGCAAAACATACAGTGAAGGATCGGTCAGAGAGATAGGAGGAGAACCAAGAGAGAACGGTGTCCTTGATGCCGATGGAGCGGAGCATAGTGAGGAGGAGCTGATGATCCACAGTGTCAAATGCTGCGGAAAGATCCAATAGAATTAGCATGGAGTAGTGACCATTAGATTTAGCTGTTAGTAGGTCATTAGAGACTTTAGTGAGGGCAGTTTCAGTAGAGTGTAAAGAGCGGAAGCCAGATTGAAGAGGGTCGAGAAGAGAGTTATCTGAGAGATAGCGGGTAAGACGGGAGTGGACCAGGCGTTCCAGGAGTTTAGAGATGAAGGGAAGATTAGAGACAGGTCTATAATTAGCGGCACAGTTTTGGTCGAGGGAGGGTTTTTTAAGTAATGGATGTATGATGGCATGCTTAAATGAGGAGGGAAAAATACCGGAAGTGAGGGAAAGGTTGAATATTTTTGTTATGTGAGAGGTGACAGCCGGGGAAAGGGACTGGAGGAGATGTGACGGAATGGGGTCACTGGTGCAAGTGGTCGGGCGAGAAGATGCAAGGAGCCTGCTTACTTCTTCTTCAGTAACTGGTTCAAAGTCAGAGAGTGAACTAGATGCAGTGGGGGAGGGAGGACAGTGCCTGGTATGAACAGATTGGGAGATGCACCACCGCCCCACAGCACAGAGCACCCACGGCACGAAGAGGAGCTGCTGCTCCCAGCACAGAGACCCCCACACTGCCGCAATGAGGTAATGGGGGTACTCCACTCACACTTTACTGTGAGACTCCCCCTCTCTTAGTCATCGGGACCACTCCCCCCCACCCACCATATGCACATTTTATCTGTACCCGGTGTATAAGACGACCCCCAACTTTTAAGAAGATTTTGAGGGGTTAAAAAGTCGTCTTATACGCTGGAAAATACGGTACATTATATGCAATCATCCGCGCTCACGGAGGAATAATCAGTGATAATCAGCTGACACCCGGCACTATGTGCCAAGAGCAGTCACGGACCACTCTCAGCACTTTATCGCAGCGTTCAGGTGGCATAGGGATGCATTGCGCAGGGAGGGGGCTTCCTGCATGCTTCCCTGAGACCCTCAGAACAATGCCATGTGATCGCGTTGTTCCGAGAGTCTCTACCTGTCTCCTCCCTGCAGTCCCCCCGGATCCAAGATGGACGTGGGGTCCTTCCAGGTCCTGCAAGGAGGTGGCTTGTCAGTGTCAAAAAATAAAAAATTATATAAATGAGGTATCGCTGTAATCATACTGACCAAAAGAATAAAACTGCTTCATCAATTTCATCACACGGTATAAATGCCCCACCCAAAGGAAATTCATGAATTGCTGGTTTTTGTTCATATTGCCTCCCAAAAATCGTAATAAAAAGCGATCAAAAAATGTCATGTGTTTTCAAAAGTGGTTCTAATAAAAAGGTCAACTTATCCTGCAAAAAACAAGACCTCACATGACTCTGTGGGCCAAACTATGGAAAAATTACAGCTCTCAAAATGTGGTCATGCAAAAATTATTTTTTGCAATAAGAAGCGTCTTTTAGTGTGTGACAGCTGCCAAACATAAAAACCCAATATAAAAACCCGATATAAATAGTAAATCAAACCCCCCTTTATCACCCCCTTAGTTAGGGAAAAATAATGAAATAATTTTTTTTATTTATTTCCATTTTGCCATTACAGTTAAGGTTAGGGTTAGGGCTAAAGTTAGGGTTAGGGTTGGGGCTAAAGTTAGGGTTGGGGCTAGAGTTGGGGTTAAGGTTTTGATTATGTTTACGGCTGGGATTATGGTTAGGGTTGGGATTAGGTTTGGGATTAGGATTAGGGGTGTGTCAGGGTTATGGTTAGGGTTGGGATTAGGGTTAGGGGTGTGTTGGGGTTGGGGGTGTGTTGTGATTAGGGTTGTGGTTAGGGTTGGGATTAGGGTTAGGGGTGTGTTCGGGTTAGGGGTGTGGTTATGGTTAGTGTTGGGATTAGGGTTAGGGGTATGTTGGGGTTAGGGCTGGAGTTAGAATTGGGGGGCTTCCACTGTTTAGGCACATCAGGGGCTCTCCAAATGCAAAATGGTGTCCAATCTCAATTCCAGCCAATTCTGTGTTGAAAAAGCAAAACAGTTCTTCTCTTCTGAGCTCTGCCATGCGCCCAAACAGTGGCTTACCCCCACATATGGGGTATCAGCATACTCAGGACAAATTGGACTTTTGCCGTTAAATTTCTCCTGTTACCCTTGGGAAAATAAAAATTTGGGGTTTAAAAAAAAACATTTTTGTGGGGAAAAAATTATTTTTTTATTTTCACGGCTCTACGTTATAAACTTTTGTGAAACACTTGGGTTTCAAAATTCTCACAATGCATCTAGATAAGTTCCTTGGGGGGTGCAGTTTCCAAAATAATGTCACTTGTGTTTTTTTAGTTTAAGTACATCAGGGCCTCTGCAAACGGAACATGATGCCCGCAGATCATTCCATCAAAGTCTGCATTCCAAAATGTCACTACTTCCCTTCCGATTCCAGATGTGCACCCAAACAGCAGTTTTCTCCCACATATAGGGTATCAGCATACTCAAGATAAATTGGACAACAACTTTCAGGGTCCAATGTTGCCGTTACCCTTGGAAAAATACAAAATTGTGGGCTAAAAAATAATTTTTGTGGAAAAAAAATGATTTTTTATTTTTACAGCTCTGCGTTATAAACTTTAGTGAAACACTTGGGGGTTAAAAGTTCTGACAACTCATCTAGATAAGTTCCTTGTGTGGACTAGTTTCCAGGATGGGGTCACTTGTGGGGGGTTTCTACTGTTCAGGTACATCAGGGGCTCTGCAAACGCAACGTGATGCTCGTAGAGCTTTCTATCAAAGTCTGCATTCCAAAACGGAACTCCTTCCCTTCCAAATGCTGCCATGCATCCAAACGGTGGTTCTCCCCACATATGAGGTATCAGCGTAGTCAGGACAAATTGCAACTTTCTCCTGTTATCCTTGGGAAAAAAATGGGGGCAAAAAGATCATTTTTGTATAAAATATATGATTTTTTTTATTTTTATGGCTCTACATTATAAACTTCTGTGAAGCACTTGGGGGTTCAAAGTGCTCACCACACATCTAACTAAGTTCCTTAAGGGGTCTACTTTCCAAAATGGTTTCACTTGTAGGGGGTTTCCACTGTTTAGGCACATCAGGGGCTCTCCAAATGCGACATGGCGTCCGATCTCAATTCGAGCAAATTTCGCATTAAAAAGTCAAATTGCACTCCTTCCCTTCCGAGCTCTGCCATGCACCCAAACAGTTGTTTACCCCCACATATGGGGTATCAGCATACTCAGGACAAATTGCACAATAACTCTTGGGGTCTAATTTCTCCTGTTACCCGTGGGAAAATAAAAAATTTGGGGAAAAATATCATTTTTGTTAAAAAATATGATTTTTTATTTTTACGGCTCTACATTATAAACTTCTGTGAAGCATTTGGGAGTTCAAAGTGCTCACCACTCATCTAGATAAGTTCCTTAGGGGGTCTAAGTTCCAAAATGGTGTCACTTGTGGGGTTTTTCACTGTTTAGGCACATCAGGGGCTCTCCAAACGCGACATGGTGCCCGATCTCAATTCCAGCCAATTTTGCACTGAAAAGTCAAACGGCGCTCCTTCCCTACCAAGCTCTGCCATGCACCCAAACAGTGGTTTACCCCCACATATGGGGTATTGATGTACTTAGGACAAATTTTAAAACAATTTTTGAGGTTCAATTTGTCCTGTTACCCTTGGTAAAATAAAGCAAATTGGATCTGAAGTAAATTTTTTGTGAAAAAAAGTTAAATGTTCATTTTTTTGAAACATTCCAAAAATTCCTGTGAAGCACAAGAAGGGTTAATAAACTTCTTGAATGTGGTTTTGAGCACCTTGAGGGGTGCAGTTTTTAGAATGGTGTCACTTTTGAGTATTTTCTATCATATAGACCCCTCAAAGTGACTTCAAATGCAATGTGATCCCTAAAAAAAATAGTGTTGTAAAAATGAGAAATTGCTGGTCAAATTTTAACCTTTATAACTCCCTAACAAAAAAAATATTTTGTTCCAAAACTGTGCTGATGTAAAGTAGACATGTGGAAAATGCTACTTATTATGTATTTTGTGTGACATATCTCTGTGATTTAAGGGCATGAAAATTCAAAGTTGTAAAATTGCTAAATTTAAAATATTTTTTGCCAAATTTCTGGTTTTTTCACAAGTAAACACAAGTCATATCAAAGCAATTTTACCACTGTTATGAAGTATAATATGTCACGAGAAAAGATTGTCAGAATCACCAGGATCCGTTGAAACATTCCAGAGTTATAACCTCATAAAGGGACAGTGGTCAGAATTGTAAAAATTGGCTCGGTCATTAATGTGCAAACCACCCTCGGGGATAAAAGGGTTAATAAAATGACATTGAACCTTTAAGATAGTCCTTGATATTGCTTACCTCTTGCTTGAAGCGTTTTTCAAAATCTTTGTGTTCTGTTGAATTGGGATTATTTAGTTGATGGGTGAAAATTACATTCGACACTGTAACCGTGACATTGACATAAGCCGTAACAGCTGTAGCAAAATAAAAGTGTTAATAACTTTCTATGTAGTTCAATATTCAGTATAAAGTAGGTCGCCTAGACCATCGATAATGATGAAAAAGGCATAAAAATTATCTTGAGCATAAGGGCTAAACATTTATAACTGTGCTATCTATAGAGGATGTACGAGGGTATCTGTTATTATTTCAAAATAACATTTTGTATATATTGAATGAGTTTGAAATAGATAAAAAGCATAAAAAAAATAATACTTGGTCTGATCTCGTTCATGATGAATTCACAGAAAATCCCATAAAAGTTTAGTCCACAAATGCACTTATTCCCATCATAGTATCCACCATTCTGGCAGTCCTTGGTGACATCACCTGTAAATATAAAAAAATTGGAATTCTATTAAAATAATACAGCTGAGATGGAGAGCCATTAAGTCTTCTGCTCAGTTTTAAACCATCTGAACTTTAGAAGGTCCTGCTACAAGTACTTTGAGATAATCCCAATCCCTTCAAATAAATGACATGAAATATCACCATTATGAAATACCTTTATTTTTACAAACCTCACCATCGGCTGCTTTTGGAGTAGTAATCCTAAGAACCTTTTAAGATTTGGTTCGGTTAGGATTGATGAATTTCCTGTACCCAAACCCCATTGAATTCAATGGGAGGCAATACCAAACGCATAGAAAACACCTTCAAGGGGGCACAAGAGCTGCAAAAACAGCTCAAATTGGGGCAGACACCAGGAAAGCTGTCATCAATTGTCCCACAGTACAAATGGTATAATTGCACAGCATGGATGGATGAGATGGGACTTGGACTAGCATTTCTAGCTTCAACATTGATCAGTAACCGGTGGATGAGTGACAGGTATAGTACTAGTGCTCTGAGAGCCCTGCCAAATTCAGGCAACACACATGACAGAGACCCAACTTGGAGTCCAAGCATTTAAAAAAATTAGGGGCAGACACCAGGAAAAGTGGCATCAATTGACCCACAGTAGAAATGTTATAATGGTGCAGCAGTCCGCCATGGGCCATGCATGAAGTATCAGGGTCTGGACCAGCATTTACAGCTTGAAATTTAAGCTTACATTTAGAGGAGGTGGGTGAGCGACCCATGTAGGCCTGCTGTGCTGGGCAACCTGATACTTCATGCAACAGCTCAAATTGCTTTTCTGTTCAGTCACACTCAGGTGGCACAAATATCCACTTTGTAGACTTCTATTGTTATAAACATTTAAGAATAGTAGACTGAAAGTAAGTGAAGGCCTGCGGGACTGGGAGCTCTACTGCTACAGGCAACACACATGAAGGAGACCCAACGTGGAGTACAAACATTTTCAAAAACTTAGCGTCAGACAGCAGAAAAAGTGGCATCAATTGACCCACAGTAGAAATGCTATAATGGTGAAGGATGGAAGGATGGGACAGGGCCTGTTCCAGCATTTCTAGCTTGAAAATTGATCAGTAAGTGGGGGATGAGTGACAGGTATAGGCCTTGAGCTCTGAGACCTGGAGTCTCCACATTTCAAAAAATTATTGGCATACACCAATAAGGTGGCATCAAATTTCACAGAGTAGAAATAGTATAATGGTTCTCTGAGACCCCTTCCACTACAGGCAGCCCACCAGATGTAGACTCAACTTGGAGTCTCCACACTTCAAAAATTATTGGCACACACCACTAAAGTGTCATCAATTTCCCCAGAGTAGAAATAGTATCATGGAGATCTGAAGCCCCTGCCACTACAGGCAACATACAACAAGGAGACCTGAATAAGAGTCTCCATTTACCAAAAATGTGGCTTGTTGTGACTCAGAAGGAAGCAAATGGAGGAGGAATAGGAGGAAAACAGTGCCTTGTGAAAGTATTCGGCTTGCTTGAACTTTTCAACTTTTTCCCACATATCATGCTTCAAATATAAAGATACCAAATGTAAATTTTTGGTGAAGAATCAACAACAAGTGGAACACAATTGTGAAGTTGAATGAAATTTATTGGTTATTTTACATTTTTGTGGAAATGCAAAAACTGAAAAGTGGGGCGTGCAATATTATTCGGCCCCTTTACTTTCAGTGCAGCAAACTCACTCCAGAAGTTCATTGTGGATCTCTGAATGATCCAATGTTGTCCTAAATGCCTAATGATGATAACTATAATCCACTTGTGTGTAATCAAGTCTCTGTATAAATGCTCCTGCTCTGTGATAGTTTCAATGTTATGTTTGAAGCACAGAGAGTATCATGAAGACCAAGGAACACAACAGGCAGGTCCGTGATACTGTTGTGAAGTTTAAAGCCGGATTTGCATACAAAATTATTTCCAAAACTTTAAACATCCCAAGGAGCACTGTGCAAGCGATCATATCAAAATGGAAGGAGTATCATAGCACTGCAAATCTACCAAGACCCGGCCGTCCCTCTAAACTTTCATCTCAAACAAGGAGAAGACTGATCAGAGATGCAGCCAAGAGGCCCATGATCACTCTGGATGAACTGCAGAGATCTACAGCTGAGGTCAGTCGTACACTGCACAAATCTGGCCTTTATGGAAGAGTGGCAAAAAGAAAGCCATTTCTCAAAGATATCCATAAAAAGTGTCGCTTAAAGTTTGCGACAAGCCACCTGGGGGACACACCAAACATGTGGAAGAAGGTGCTCTAGTCAGATGAAACCAAAATCGAACTTTTGGCAACAATGCCAAAGGAAATGTTTGGCGTAAAGGCAACACAGCTCATCCCCCTGAACACACCATCCCCACTGTCAAACATGGTGGTGGCGCCATCACGGTTTGGGCCTGCTTTTCTTCAGCAGGAATAGGGAAGATGGTTAAAATTGATGGGAACATGGATGGAGCCAAATACAGGACCATTCTTGAATAAAACCTGTTGGAGTCTGCAAAAGACCTGAGACTGGGACGGAGATTTGTCTTCCAACTAGACAATGATCCCAAACATGAAGCAAAATCTACAATGGAATGGTTCACATATAAACATATCCAGGTGTTAGAATGGCCAAGTCAGAGTCCAGACCTCAATCCAATCGAGAATCTGTGGAAAGAGCTGAAAACTGCTGTTCAGAAACGATCTCCATCAAACCTCACTGAGCTCGAGCTGTTTGCCAAGGAAGAATTGGCAAGAATTTCAGTCTCTCAATGTACAAAACTGATAGAGACATACCCAAGCGACTTGCAGCTGTAATAGCAGCAAAAGGTGGCACAACAAAGTATTAAGTTAAAGGGGCCGAATAATATTGCATGCCCCACTTTTCAGTTTTTGAATTTCCACAAAAATTTAAAATAACCAATAAATTTCATTCAACTTCACAATTGTGTTCCACTTGTTGTTGATTCTTCACCAAAATTTACATTTGGTATCTTTACGTTTAAAGCAAGATCTGTGGGAAAAGGTTGAAAAGTTCAAGGGAGCCGAATACTTTCTCAAGGCACTGTATTAGTCACTATAAAAAAGGCAAATTGTAAAAGTAACAGCAGTGGACACACCTTCTGATTGTTACACCACCAAGGTGTAACATCAGCAGCAGTACCAACAGCAGAAACAAGTCATGACAAAGGGGTCATAGAATGCGATCAATGCAGCACATTGAAAACTACACCTTAGGGCAGTTTGCCCTGTCGTGACTGGGGTGAAAAAGTCATTGAAGATCCATGGCTGGTTCATTTTGATGAAAATTACATGGTATACACTTTTAGGGGACTGCCGGATGTGTTTATCCGTCAGGATACCACCACCAAAACACATTCTGAGAGAACGTTGGCTGCCGGGCATGACAAAACCTGCAAGGCATGACTTGCGAGCTCAGAACACTCTTCCATTTTTGAAGGCCAAAATGCAAAGGGTCCACCCACCTGATGGTATTGACATTGATCTACTGAGCCTCACTGCTGTCTTGGGTAAAACCACTCTTAACATTGTGCACAAGCATTTTGCAAAACTCCAGCATGCGTGCATTCTTTTCCGGCAAGCATTCTGGCAAAATTTACTCTTGTATTATGTATCTATCAGAGAGGCAACCCAGTTGTTAGCACTAATTCTAATGCTAACAATATGTGCATCATGTACAGCAAGAAGGAGCTTATGCGTTTTGTGCTTCCATGAAGTACAGGTTCATGGTGTGTTGATCACGAGGTAACCCTCAAACTTGCTTCCTCCTTCACCTCCCACCAACCACAGACAACAGAGAGGTGATTATTCATCTCCAGCCTGTTGCGCACCTATCACTTCTTCCTCATCATCCTCTTCCATTTGATCCTCAGCTCAATAACAGTTTGTCTTGTACCATGAGCTCCCTCGATCACTGTAATAAACCTCACATGGCACTCGCCTTTGCGAAAACAGTCTGGAACTTAGAGATATTGTTATCACTTCAGCATCCTCCTCTGCTGCCTCCTTGTCATCTGGGACCAACAACTCCTGCAGACTATTCAGTGTAGATCACTGAAATAGTGATTCTGATGACAAAATCGTCATCGCTATCCATGTTAGTAGCCATTTGGAAACTGTACAGAAGGGTGCAGAGGTCCTTTATCTGCGACGACTCCACAAGCATGATTTTCACCATATCCATACTGCATTGGCCCAGGCTATGCAAAATGACATACTGTACCAAGGCTCGTCGCTGTTGCAGCAGTCACAGCAACTTGTGCAGAGTGAAATGCCAGTGTGTAAGCACATTACTTATCAACTGGCTAACAGGGGCCAAAAGACCTCTGTAGCAATGCAACTCAATGAACCTCGGTGTGCAAATGGAGGAAGTATGAACACAGCTACCGTGTGTAAGGAGGAGGACCAGGCATACCTTCTCCCTTGCGGATCTGGAGCTGTTGGGACATAGTAACATAGTAACATAGTAACATAGTAACATAGTAACATAGTTAGTAAGGCCGAAAAAAGACATTTGTCCATCCAGTGCAGCCTATATTCCATCATAATAAATCCCCAGATCTACGTCCTTCTACAGAACCTAATAATTGTATGATACAATATTGTTCTGCTCCAGGAAGACATCCAGGCCTCTCTTGAACCCCTCGACTGAGTTCGCCATCACCACCTCCTCAGGCAAGGAATTCCAGATTCTCACTGCTCTAACAGTAAAGAATCCTCTTCTATGTTGGTGGAAAAACCTTCTCTCCTCCAGACGCAAAGAATGCCCCCTTGTGCCCGTCACCTTCCTTGGTATAAACAGATCCTCAGCGAGATATTTGTATTGTCCCCTTATATACTTATACATGGTTATTAGATCGCCCCTCAGTCGTCTTTTTTCTAGACTAAGTAATCCTAATTTTGCTAATCTATCTGGGTATTGTAGTTCTCCCATCCCCTTTATTAATTTTGTTGCCCTCCTTTGTACTCTCTCTAGTTCCATTAAATCCTTCCTGAGCACCGGTGCCCAAAACTGGACACAGTACTCCATGTGCGGTCTAACTAGGGATTTGTACAGTTGCACAGGGGAAAGCTCCAAACCATGGACCGACCTTTGCATTCAGTGTTAGGGGGCAAGGACATACTAAGGAAGCTGCAGCGAGCGGGAAGCGGTGAAGACTTGGCGGGAAAATGCAGTGTGCAGGAGGACATAGTCAGAACTCTGACTTGTGTGCAACGGGAAGGAGCAGGCCCAAACCTAAACGGCCTCAGATCCTCAACCAGAGTGTGCCGACAGAGATCAGCGACGTATACAATGACACCAGATACCGTAAGTGACAAAGTCCTCTGTCAGGACTTAGATGCGTGCGTGCTGAAATAAGGAAGCCAGGTGACCTGCTGTGAACTGTATCCTGATGTACCAGCTTACATCTGCCAAGTAACATCATACCCTGGCAGTGTTAGAGACTGTGACGGTACCTCTACTCCGTCTTCTGGACCCAGGACCCCTGTCAGGACAATGTGGATACAGCACCGTCAGGACCCTGTCCAGACAACGAGGATTCACCGCTGTCGCCAAGACCAGGAACACCATCTTCAGGACGATGCTGGACCCCTTGTGTGCCATAGCCTTGGTGCCACCGCTTGAATTCAGAATTCCGGATTCTGATGCCGTCGGACTGATAAGCGTAACATTAATGAACTTCCCCTTTAAATTGCCCGCACCTGTTTTATTCCAAGTTAACAACTACGGCTCAAACCAGTTTTATCCCTTTTTAACCCTGTGTGGAGTATCCACTGTTAAAATAAATCCCACGTTAACTCTTGCTCTGCCTCTGGAATGTTACTGCATCCCGCTACCTGCTCACACCTGCATTCTGCAGCAGCACATCCAGGCCAGAATAATGGTGGAAAAAATGCTGTACCACCAGGTTGAGGGTGTGAGCATTGCAAGGCACGTGTGTGAAGTTGGGCAGCCAACATGTTTGCACCATTATTGCACATGGCCTTCCCTGATTTCAGGTTCAGTGGAGACAGCCATTGTTCAAACTTGACCTGGATAGCTGTCCTCAGCTCTTGAACTTTGTGACTGCAATCTCCAAGGCATATTAATGTAAACACTGCCTTTACAGAGATGGAAGGATTCTCTCTGCACAGTTGGAACATTTGTCTCATTAAGGGAGAGGTTAAGGGGTCAGTTGGAGGCCCTAGAGGAGGTGGAGGAGGCAAAAGTAGTGAAGGAAGTGTTAGATACAGAGGTTTCTCCTGCAAGCCTTGGTTTTTTCAAAACTCGTGGAGCAGCCCCTTCCCTGCCTGCCCAACAGCCACCAGAGTCACCCAGTGCTAGTCAGCAAGATGTAACACCCGTGCCCATGTTTGCATGTCCAGATGTCAGTGGTGAAATGCACCCTGTCAGACATAGATTTTTTCAAGGAATGGGTGATGTTGTCCTGCAACATGCTGGTGTAGCACACTCACAGCTTTATTAGAGAAGTAATGGAAACTGGGCAACAGGAACTGGGGGACAGTGACTGCCATCAGCTTTTGGAAACCATCTGTATCCACCAGGCAGAATGGCAGCATTTCTGTGGCCAACAGATTGGAGATGGTGAAGTTCAAGCTCTTAGCTTTGGCATGTGTAGGAGGAAACAGTCATTTACGTGACCACAACTGCAGGACTGAGGGCTGTCTGCTCTGCTGAGAGAGGGTGGTGTAGGGTGTACAAGACAAACTGTTTGACTGTGAGTTAGATGCGGGCGGAGATGTTATGGTGGATTGAGAAAGATGTAGGGTGTAGGGTGCTCGGTGTCTGAGATCAGTCAAAAACAGCAGTCATATCAACTTCCATAACAGTTGACGGGCTCTCACTCACCCTAACTATAGCTGTTAAACAAGTAGAGGTTCTGGTGCTGGAGACCTGTATGAGAACATTTGCCATGGTGATGGAGGAAGAAGAAGCAGCGGATGCAGTTGATAGAGCGGCCAGTGGTTGGCGATGTCCTTTAGCGCAGTGAGATTCCCAGATTAAGGCATGATTCTTGCTCATGTTATGCTTCATGAATGTAGTAGTAAAATTATTAGAATTTTTGCCAATACGGAGTCATTTTATACACAGTATAATGTAAGTTCGGTCATCGTTTCCAGTCTCAAAAAAGTACTAGGCTAGGCAACCCTTCCCACCCCTGTGAACTGCACACTCACGACTAGTGCTGGCCACAGCCAGATTTGGGCCTGAGGATGCATTGCTTGTCGTGAGGGAAACCACAACGTAACCTCCTTGTCTTTCTCCTCTTCAACCTCCTCTGTTGAGCTACTCAGCTGCATGCTTCTGGGTTCACACCAAGTGGGATCTAGAATCTCATTATTATCCTCTATGTTCTCCCACTCTTCACCCTGAGAGTCACCCTCCTCCACTTTCTGCCCTGACAGCACAGTACAGCCCTCTTGTGCCTCTGGTATCTGAGTCTCATCAGGATCACCTCCACTCGTGGGGATTAATGTCTTATAGTGAGGGTCTGGATTCTGCTCAGACGATACTTTGTCTGACCCCAGATCCAACTGAAAAAAAATTTGCATCGGTGCAGATGCTTCCCTCCTCTTGAGTCCGTGAATCTTTGGAGCAGACCTCCGATGCCCATGGAATAGAATGTGTCAACAGCTCTGCAAACTCGCCCATCTGTCGTCCCCCCTGTCAGTTGGATGGTTGGAGGCGAGTTTTGACACAGGCGGAAACAAGGGTAATTGGAGTTACAAATCTGAGGACTGTACTGTGTGTGATATTAAGGTGTAGGAAGAGGAGGAGAGCTCACTTGATGCTGTGCTTGCCATCCACTGAAGCAAATGCTCTTTCTATCCCATGTACACCTCAAACACCAAGCCTATTCCCCCTTCCACCATGACCTCGCATTTTCCCTCTCAAGTTGTATGTACCCTTCCCTTTTTTTTAACCAGCTGTTCAAAACCCTAGGCCCAGACCTGTCAGTCACCTGTCACTAAATTAACTATCAGTATTTATTTGCTGAGATTGTGTGGCTGGACCACAGAATTAGCACAACATTTTATATGCTGAAATGTGGACTGGTGGCTGGACCACACAATTAGCACAAACGATTTAGGTGCTAAAATGTGGCCTAGTTGCTGGACAACACAATTAATACAGAGGATTTAGATGCTTAGAATTAACCATAGAATTCTGGGACCATAGAATTAACGGAAAAGATTTGTATGCTGAAATGTGGACTGGTGTCTGGACCACACAATTAGCACAAAGGCATTATATGATGAAGTGATGACTTGTGGCTGCGCCACAGAATTATCACTCCAGATTTATATGCTGGTAGGTCCATTTGACACAGGATCCTTTCTATCTGAACTATCTGAGAATAAACCGCCTAGCAAGCATTAGCAGAACTTGTGCTGAGCTCTATAGTTCTAATGTTACACATCCAGCTATCAGTGGTTTGTTCTGGAGTGTACATTGCTATTATTGTATTTATTACATGTAGAGATAAATGTGTATTTAAACAATCACTCAGGAAAGTGAGAGCTGTGATTAGGAAACTGATCTGAAAGCAGCCAATGCTCGGGCTTGTGATTTTACAAGATTTATAACAGCAGCTTGTCAGGAGCAGAGAGGAAGAGAGAGGGAGGTGAGCAACTGCAAGCTTTATAGAAATAAATGTACTGTAGAGAGATGACTTGGAAATTAGCAATTCATTCCTCTACTGGAATGTAACTACTGCACAATCGCATAGCTACTAGCAGCCAAACTTCTTGGAAACAAACTGTACACTATGTGACATAAAAGCATTTACAACAGTAGAGTGCAAACAAATAAAAAAAGCAAGACTGGAGCAAAATTGCTTATTTTCATGCTGTCTAATGAAAGCAATTTAATAACATGAAAATATCCATTTAATCAGAATGTGTCATCAGAAATTAACTTAATGTTTAAATTAGATGTTGTAGTACATTTATTTTTTTTAAAGAAATTTGACTATGTTTTTTATTTTTGTATCACTATTTCTCACATGGAGAAGGACTTGGGGATCCTAGTTAATGATAAACTTACCTGGAGCAGCCAGTGCCAGGCAGCAGCTGCCAAGGCAAACAGGATCATGGGGTGCATTAAAAGATGTCTGAATACACATGATGAGAGCATTATACTGCCTCTGTACAAATCCCTAGTTAGACCGCACATGGAGTACTGTGTCCAGTTTTGGGCACCGGTGCTCAGGAAGGATATAATGGAACTAGAGAGAGTACAAAGGAGGGCAACAAAATTAATAAAGGGGATGGGAGAACTACAATACCCAGATAGATTAGCGAAATTAGGATTATTTAGTCTAGAAAAAAGACGACTGAGGGGCGATCTAATAACCATGTATAAGTATATAAGGGGACAATACAAATATCTCGCTGAGGATCTGTTTATACCAAGGAAGGTGACGGGCACAAGGGGGCATTCTTTGCGTCTGGAGGAGAGAAGGTTTTTCCACCAACATAGAAGAGGATTCTTTACTGTTAGGGCAGTGAGAATCTGGAATTGCTTGCCTGAGGAGGTGGTGATGGCGAACTCAGTCGAGGGGTTCAAGAGAGGCCTGGATGTCTTCCTGGAGCAGAACAATATTGTATCATACAATTATTAGGTTCTGTAGAAGGACGTAGATCTGGGGATTTATTATGATGGAATATAGGCTGAACTGGATGGACAAATGTCTTTTTTCGGCCTTACTAACTATGTTACTATGTTACTATGTTATATTTGCATTGGAAAAAAATATTAGTAATCTTGCAATTTTCAACCTGGATACTGGGGCAGCATGTTTCAGGTAATGTCTGCACAATTTCAGCCATGCATTTTTAAATTAAAAATGATTTGTCGTTTTATTGGAAAACAAAGTTTTAAAGACTGCTGGGGACCTACCTGCACAGGACATTAGTCAGACATGTGGTTCCCTGGCGGCTTCTCTCTGCCCACCTCCCTTGAGTGATAGGCCTCTCCCTGCATGCATGCTTGAGGGGACACCTGTGGGTCACTGGCAGCACTGGCACTGTTTCAAAGCTAAACACACATGGCTGAAATCGTGTGGAAAGTGTCTGATACATCTTGCCTGTGGTTTTGGCATCATGTATCAGATGCCAGGTTCCCTTTAACAATTATCATCATGTGACGCTAGTCACTTCTCATGGCCAAGCAATGAGTAAGGATAGTCAAGGGGTCCAAGGTCATAAGCCAGGAGGGTACATCATAAACAGAAGGAAGAGACAAAAGAGTAGTCAGGTAGCATTCTGAGGTCATAATACCAAGAGGATAGCAGATAAAAGGGGTTAGACAGATGGTCAGAATGAGGTCCAAGATCAGGCAACAAAAGATCAACAAACAGAACACATGGCACAGAGAGACAAACCACACAGTAGCTGAAAGTACAAATGGCAGAGGTCTGGGAGATACAGCTCAGTTAAGTAGCCTGGCAATCACCTGGGATAATTAACACGTGGAGCCAGCCAGTGTCTCCCGGTCTCAGATTGGGCAGCTGAGCTGTCAATCAACACACTAAGAGCACAGCATGTTCCTGTACCAGACTGGATGGCTAAGGCTGCTTTCACACTAGCATCGGTACGGGGCCATCGCGCTGCGTCGGCCCAACGTACCGACGCATACTGTGAAAAAAATGCCCAACGTTGGCAGCGAAAGCAGTCTTAAGATGCTTCCGCTGCTTCATTGTAAGGTCCGGGGAGGAGGGGGAGGAGTTTCGGCAGCGCATGCGCGGTCGAAAATGGTGGTCCCGACGCACAAAAAAAGTTACATGTAACTTTTTTTGTGGCGGCGGTGCACCAAAACACGACGCAACCGTCGCACGATCGGTAATGTTAGTCTATGGGAAAAAACGCATCCTGCAGACAACTTTGCAGGATGTGTTTTTTCTCCTAAAAGACGCATTGCGACGTGCAGCCAAAAATGCTTGTGTGAAAGTAGCCTAAGCTGTCAGTAACTGCTTCCCAGACACTCTGAGGGGTGAAGCCATGACACAGCAGAGGCAGGATAACAATAAGAGGTAACACCTCTGAACACAGTTGAAAATACAGGATCCATAATTCACAGTAAGAAATATCACAGCAGTGACCCCCTGCTCCATTTCCTTCACGATGACCATTGCACACACTCATTAGATGCTTCAATGCAATAGATAGAGTCTGAGACGTACTCTTGCTGCTATTGTACATGTGAATTTCATGAAACAATGAGAAGCCTATTTCTATTTTTTTATTTTTGAGACAGGTTGTGATAAGGTTAAGAAAAACCTTAACAAAATGGGTTTTTCTTAAAATCCGTCTATTAGACATATCTAATTTAAACTACTGGTCACTTTCTGATAACACAATTCATTCAAGACATAAGAAAGAAAATAAATATTACCAATCATGTTATTCCATTATCTACCTGGGTTTCTAGTTGTTCTTGTCGTGGCTGTTGTGTTTGGTGGTACAACTGTACTTTGTCTAGATGGTTCAGTAGTTGAACTGGTGATACTAATGTCTGGTACTGCTGATGTGGATGATCCAGATGTCACTGGCAGTAGAGTTGGGGTGGACTCACTTAAAGTTAATTTTGCTGATGTAGATGATCCAGATCCAGATCCAGCGGATTCACTGGTAACTGCTAGTGCTGAAATAGATAAAGATGTTACTGCCACGACAGTTGAAGATGACTCATGGGTCACTGTTACAGCTGACGTGGATAATCCTGATGTCAAAGATTCTCCATTGTCCAAAGACACACCGGTGACCGTGCTTGCTGATGTATTTAAATTAAGTGTTACAAGATCTACAGTTACAAATGGGTCACTGGTGATGGTGACTTCTACTGTGGATCCAGAACTAGATGTTAAAGATTCATCAGTAGGGGAAAGTCTAGTGGTGACTGTGCTGACCGATGGTGATGACCCAGATATTAAAGATTCTTCAGTGGGCGAAGACCAAATTTTGATTGTGCTTTCTGATGTGGATGATCTAGATGTGAAAGATTCATCAGTGTATGAATAATCAATGGTCATTCTGCTTACAAATGTGGACGATCCAGATGTTGATGTGACATCGGTGGATGAATAAGAGGTCTCGGTTTTTTCAGATTCTACTGTTGAGGACTCAGTGTTTGGATCTGGAGTTGAGGATGTTGAGGAATCAGTGATTTTATTATAAATGGTGGAAGTATCGGGTGTTTCTGAATTTGGTGTAGAGGACATATCGCTTTCGCTATTGATAGCAGAAGTTTCAGTTGCATCTGATTCTTGTGTCGAGGACACAGTGCTTTCATCATAAGTAGCAGCAGTCGTGTTTTTTTCTAAATCTGTTGTTGAGGACTCAGTGCTTTTAACATAAATGGTGGAAGTCTCGGTTGCTTCTGAATTTGATGTTGAGAATTCGGTGCTCTGAATATAAATAGTAGTAGTCTCTACTTTTTCTGATTCTGGAGTTGAGGACTCAGTGCTTGAATCATAAATTGTAAAAGGCTTCTTTGTTTCTGAATCTGGTGTTGAGGACATGGTGCTTTCATCATAAATAGTTGATGTCTTGGTTGTTTCTAAATCTGGTATTGAGGATGCCGTGCTTATGTCATAAATAGTTGAAGTGTGTGTTGCTTCTGATTCTGGTGTTAAGGGAATTGGGGACACAGTGCTTGAATCATAAATAGTAGAAGTTTTGGTTGTTTCTGAATCTGGTGTTGAGGACATGGTGCTTTCATGACCAATAGTAAAAGTTATGGTTGTTTCTGATTCTGGTGTTGAAGACATGGTGCTTTCATCATATACAGCAGAAGTCGCAGTTGCATCTGATTCGAATGTTGAAGACACAGTGCTTTCATAATAACTAGTAGAAGTCTCGGTTACTTCTGATTCTGGTGTTGGTGACTCAGTGCTTGATTCATAAATAGTGGAAGTATAGGTTGTTTTTGAATCTAGTGTTGAGAACTTGGTGCTTGGATCATAAATAGTAGAAATCTCGGTTGTTTCTGAATCTGGTGTTGATGACACGGTGCTTTCATCATAAATAGTAGAAGTCTCGGTTGTTTCTGATTCTGCAGTTGAGGAATCAATGCTTTTATCATAAATAGTTGAAGTCCTGGTTGTTTCTAAATCTGGTATTGAGGACACAGTGCTTATGACATAAATAGTTGAAGTGTCTGGTGTTTCTGATTCTGGTGTTAAGGGAAGTGTGCTTTCATCATAAATTGTAGAAGCCTTGATTGGTTCTGACTCTTTTGTTGAGGACATGGTGCTTTCATCATAAATAGTAGAAGTCTTAGTTGCATCTGATTCGAATGTTGAAGACACGGTGCTTTCATAATAATTAGTGTAAGTCTCAGTTGTTTCTGATTCTGGTGTTGATGACTCAGTGCTTGAATCATAAATAGTGGAAGTATAGGTTGTTTTTGAATCTAGTGTTGAAGACTTGGTGTTTGGATCATAAATAGAAGATGTCTCAGTTGTTTCTGAATCTGCAGTTGAGGACCTGGTGCTTTCATCATAATTAGTCGAAGTCTCAGTTTCTGATTCTGCAGTTGAGGACTCAGTGCTTGAATCATAAATAGTAGAAGTTTTGCTTGTTTCTGAATCTGGTGTTGAGGACATGGAGCTTTCATCATAAATAGTAGAAGTCTTAGTTGTATCTGGTTCAACTGTTGAAGACACAGTGCTTTCATAATGATTAGTATAAGTCTTGGTTGTTTCTGATTCTGGTGTTGATGACTCAGTGCTTGAATCATAAATAGTGGAAGTATAGGTTGTTTTAGAATCCATTGTTGAAGACTTGGCGCTTGGATCATAAATAGAAGATGTCTCAGTTGTTTCTGAATCTCTTGTTGAGGACATGGTGCTTTCATCATAAATAGTAGAAGTCTTGGTTGTTTTTGATTCTGCAGTTGAGGACATGGTGCTTTCATCATAAACAGTAGAAGTCTTAGTTGCATCTGATTCAAATATTGAAGACACAGTGCTTTCATAATAAATAGTAGAAGTCTCGGTTACTTCTGATTCTGGTGTTGGTGACTCAGTGCTTGAGTCATAAATAGTGGAAATATAGGTTGTTTTTGAATCTAGTGTTGAGGACTTGGAGCTTGAATCATAAATAGAAGATGTCTCAGTTGTTTCTGAATCTCTTGTTGAGGACATGGTGCTTTCATCATAAATAGTAGAAGTCTTGGTTGTTTTTGATTCTGCAGTTGAGGACATGGTGCTTTCATCATAAACAGTAGAAGTCTTAGTTGCATCTGATTCAAATATTGAAGACACAGTGCTTTCATAATAAATAGTAGAAGTCTCGGTTACTTCTGATTCTGGTGTTGGTGACTCAGTGCTTGAGTCATAAATAGTGGAAATATAGGTTGTTTTTGAATCTAGTGTTGAGGACTTGGAGCTTGAATCATAAATAGAAGATGTCTCAGTTGTTTCTGAATCTGTTGTTGAGGACATGGTGCTTTCATCATAAATAGAAGAGGTCTTAGTTGTTTCTGATTGTGATATGGAGGACACAGTGCTTGAATCATAAATAGTTGAAGTCTCAGTTGTTTTTAATTCTGGTGTTAAATACGGGGTGCTTTCATCATAAATAGTAGAAATCTTAGTTGTACCTAATTGAACTGTTGAAGACACAGTCCTTTCGTAATAAATAGTCGAAGTTTCAGATGTTTCTGATTCTGGTGTTGATGACTTAGTGCTTGAATCATAAATAGTAGAAGCCTCAGTTGTTTCTGATAGTGATATGGAGGACACAGTGCTTGAATCATAAATTGTAGAAGTTTTGGTTGTTTCTGAATTTGGTGTTGAGGACACAGTGCTTTCATAATAACTAGTATAAATCTCAGTTGCTTCTGATTCTGGTGTTGATGAACCAGTGCTTGATTCATAAACAGTGGAAGTATCTGTTGTTTTTGAATCTATTGTTGAGGACTTGGTGCTTGGGTCATAAATATCAGGAGTCTCAGTTGTTTCTGAATCTGGTGTTGAGGACACGGTGTTTTCATCATAAATAGTAGAAGTCTCGGTTATTTTTGATTCTGCAGTTGAGAACATGGTGCTTTCATCATAAACGATAGAAGTCTTAGTTGCATCTGATTCAAATATTGAAGACACGGTGCTTTCATAATAAATAGTAGAAGTCTTGGTTACTTCTGATTCTGGTGTTGATGGCTCAGTGCTTGAATCATAAATAGTGGAAGTATAGGTTGTTTTTGAATCTAGTGTTGGGGACTTGGCGCTTGGATCATAAGTAGAAGATATCTCAGTTGTTTCTGAACCTACAGTTGAGGACATGGTACTTTCATCATAAAGAGTAGAAGTATTGGTTGTTTCTGATTCTGCAGTGGAGGACTCAGTGATTTCATAATAAAGGGTAGATGTCTCAGTTGTTTCTAATTTTGATGTTGAAGACATTGTGCTTTCATCATCAATAGTAGAAGTCTTAGTTGCATCTGATTCAAATGTTGAAGACACAGTGCTTTCATAATAATTAGTATAAGTGTCAGATGTTTCTGAGTCTGAAGTTGATGACTCAGTGCTTGAATCATAAATAGTGGAAGTATAGGTTGTTTTCGAATTTTGTGCTGAGGACTTGGTGCTTAAATCATAAATAGAAGAAGTCTCAGTTGTTTCTGAATCTGGTGTTGAGGGCATGGTGCTTTCATCATAAATAGTAGAAGTCTCGGTTGTTTCTAATTCTGGTGTTGAGGACATGGTGCTTTCATCATCAGTAGTAGAAGTCGTAGTTGCATCTGATTCAAATGTTGAAGAAACAGTGCTTTCAAAATAATTAGTAGAAGTCTCAGATGTTTCAGATTTTGGTGTTGATGACTCAGTGCTTGAATCATAAATAGTGGAAGCATAGGTTGTTTTTGAATCTTGTGTTGTGGACTTGGCGCTTGGATCATAAATAGAAGATGTCTCCATTGTTTCTGAATCTGTTGTTGAGGACCTGGTGCTTTCATCATAATTAGTAGAAGTCTCAGTTTCTGATTCTGCAGTTGAGGACTCAGTGCTTGAATCATAAATAGTAGAAGTTTTGCTTGTTTCTGAATCTGGTGTTGAGGACATGGAGCTTTCATCATAAACAGTAGAAGTCTTAGTTGCATCTGATTCAAATATTGAAGACACAGTGCTTTCATAATAAATAGTAGAAGTCTCGGTTACTTCTGATTCTGGTGTTGGTGACTCAGTGCTTGAGTCATAAATAGTGGAAATATAGGTTGTTTTTGAATCTAGTGTTGAGGACTTGGAGCTTGAATCATAAATAGAAGATGTCTCAGTTGTTTCTGAATCTCTTGTTGAGGACATGGTGCTTTCATCATAAATAGTAGAAGTCTTGGTTGTTTTTGATTCTGCAGTTGAGGACATGGTGCTTTCATCATAAACAGTAGAAGTCTTAGTTGCATCTGATTCAAATATTGAAGACACAGTGCTTTCATAATAAATAGTAGAAGTCTCGGTTACTTCTGATTCTGGTGTTGGTGACTCAGTGCTTGAGTCATAAATAGTGGAAATATAGGTTGTTTTTGAATCTAGTGTTGAGGACTTGGAGCTTGAATCATAAATAGAAGATGTCTCAGTTGTTTCTGAATCTGTTGTTGAGGACATGGTGCTTTCATCATAAATAGAAGAGGTCTTAGTTGTTTCTGATTGTGATATGGAGGACACAGTGCTTGAATCATAAATAGTTGAAGTCTCAGTTGTTTTTAATTCTGGTGTTAAAAACGGGGTGCTTTCATCATAAATAGTAGAAATCTTAGTTGTACCTAATTGAACTGTTGAAGACACAGTCCTTTCGTAATAAATAGTCGAAGTTTCAGATGTTTCTGATTCTGGTGTTGATGACTTAGTGCTTGAATCATAAATAGTAGAAGCCTCAGTTGTTTCTGATAGTGATATGGAGGACACAGTGCTTGAATCATAAATTGTAGAAGTTTTGGTTGTTTCTGAATTTGGTGTTGAGGACACAGTGCTTTCATAATAACTAGTATAAATCTCAGTTGCTTCTGATTCTGGTGTTGATGAACCAGTGCTTGATTCATAAACAGTGGAAGTATCTGTTGTTTTTGAATCTATTGTTGAGGACTTGGTGCTTGGGTCATAAATATCAGGAGTCTCAGTTGTTTCTGAATCTGGTGTTGAGGACACGGTGTTTTCATCATAAATAGTAGAAGTCTCGGTTATTTTTGATTCTGCAGTTGAGAACATGGTGCTTTCATCATAAACGATAGAAGTCTTAGTTGCATCTGATTCAAATATTGAAGACACGGTGCTTTCATAATAAATAGTAGAAGTCTTGGTTACTTCTGATTCTGGTGTTGATGGCTCAGTGCTTGAATCATAAATAGTGGAAGTATAGGTTGTTTTTGAATCTAGTGTTGGGGACTTGGCGCTTGGATCATAAGTAGAAGATATCTCAGTTGTTTCTGAACCTACAGTTGAGGACATGGTACTTTCATCATAAAGAGTAGAAGTATTGGTTGTTTCTGATTCTGCAGTGGAGGACTCAGTGATTTCATAATAAAGGGTAGATGTCTCGGTTGTTTCTAATTTTGATGTTGAAGACATTGTGCTTTCATCATCAATAGTAGAAGTCTTAGTTGCATCTGATTCAAATGTTGAAGACATAGTGCTTTCATAATAATTAGTATAAGTGTCAGATGTTTCTGAGTCTGAAGTTGATGACTCAGTGCTTGAATCATAAATAGTGGAAGTATAGGTTGTTTTCGAATTTTGTGCTGAGGACTTGGTGCTTAAATCATAAATAGAAGAAGTCTCAGTTGTTTCTGAATCTGGTGTTGAGGGCATGGTGCTTTCATCATAAATAGTAGAAGTCTCGGTTGTTTCTAATTCTGGTGTTGAGGACATGGTGCTTTCATCATCAGTAGTAGAAGTCGTAGTTGCATCTGATTCGAATGTTGAAGAAACAGTGCTTTCAAAATAATTAGTAGAAGTCTCAGATGTTTCAGATTTTGGTGTTGATGACTCAGTGCTTGAATCATAAATAGTGGAAGCATAGGTTGTTTTTGAATCTTGTGTTGTGGACTTGGCGCTTGGATCATAAATAGAAGATGTCTCCATTGTTTCTGAATCTGTTGTTGAGGACCTGGTGCTTTCATCATAATTAATAGAAGTCTCGGTTATTTCTGATTCGGCAGTTGAGGACTCAGTGCTTGAATCATAAATGGCAGAAGTTTGGGTTGCTTCTGATTCTCGTGTTAATGACGCAGTGCTTGAATCATGAAAAATTGAAGTATAATTTGATTTTGAATTTAGTGTTGAGAAACTGGTGCTTGGATCAGAAATAGTCTTACTTGTCTCTAAACCTAGTATTGAAGACATAGTGCTTTCATCATTAATAGAAGACTTGGTTGTTTCTGATTCTGATATTGAAGACATGGTGCTTTTATCATAAATAGTAGAAATCTTAGTTGCATCTGAATCAACTGATAAAGACACCATGCTTTCATCATTAATAGTAGCAGTCTTGGTTGTTTCTGATTCTACTATTGAAGGCAAAGTGTTTTTATCATAAATAGTTGAAGTCCCAGTTGTTTCCGATTCTGATATGGAGGACTCATTGCTTGAATCATAAATGGTAGAAGTCTTGGTTGTTTCTGAATCAGGTGTGGAGGAGACTGTACTTTCAGCATAAACTGCAGAAGTCTCAGTTGTTTCTAATTCTGGTGCTGAAGGCATCGTTCTTTCATTATAAGTAGTCAAAGTTTCAGTTGCATCTGATTCTGTTGTTAATGACATAGTGCTTTCATCATAAATAGTAGAAGTCTCAGATGTTTCTGCCTCTGATGTCGAAGACATGGTGCTTTCATGATAAATAGAAGTCTTAGTTGTTTCTGAATCTGTTGTTGAAGACATGGTGCCTTCATCTTGAATAGTAGAAGTCTCGGTTGTTTCTGAATCTGGTGATGAGAACAAGGTGCTTTCATCATAAATGGTAGAAGTCTCTGTTGTTATAAGTTCTGGTGTTGAGGACTCATAAATAGTATGAGTCTTGTTTGTTTCTGATTCTGATGTTTGGGACTCAGTGCTTGAGGCATACAAAGCAGAAGTCTTGGTTGCATTTGGTTCAGTTGTTGAAAACACAGAGCTTTCATCAATAACAGTAGAAGACTCAATTGTTTCTGTTTGTGGTGTTGTGGACAAGGTGCTTTCATCATAAATAGTAAACGTTTCGATTGTTTCTGATTCCAGTGTTGAAGACATGGTGCTTGGATCATAAATGGTAGAAGTATCAGTTTTATCTGGTTCTGCTGTTGAGGACTCAGTGTTTTCATCATAAATAGTTGAAGTCTCAGTTGTTACTGATTCTGGTGTTGAGGACATGGTGCTTCGATTATAAATAGTAGAAATGTCAGCTGTTTCTGAATCTAGTGTGGAGGACACAGTGCTTTCCTCATAAACATTTGATGTCTCTGTTGTTTCTGATTCTGGCATTAAGGTCATGGTGCTTTCATCATAAATAGTAAAAGTTTCATTTTTTTCTGATTCTGGTGTTGAGGACTCAGTGCTTTCATCATAAATAGTAGAAGTCTCAGCTGTGTCTGATTCTGGTGTTGCGAATTTGGTGCTTTCATCATGAATAATGGAAGTCTTAGATGTTATTGAATCTGCTGATAAAGACTTGGTGCTTGTATAATAAATATTGGGAGTCTCAGTGTTTTCTGATTCTGATATTGAGGACATGATACTTTCATCATCAATAGTATAAGTCTCGGTTGTATCTGAATGTGGTGTTGAAACCATGGTGCTTTCATCATAAATAGTCGAAGTCTCCATTTTGTCTGATTCTGATGTTGAGATCTCAGTATTTGTATTATAAATAATGGAAATCTCAGTTGTATCTAGTTCTGACTCAGTGCTTAGATCGTATATAGTTGAAGTCTTGGCTGTATCTGAATCTGGTGTTTCGGACATAGTGCTCTCATCACAAATTGTAGAAGTCTTGGTTGCATCTGATTGTGATGTTGAGGACTCAGTGCTTAGATCATAAATCATAGAACTCTCAATTGTTTCTGATTCTGATGTTGACAACTTCGTGCTGTAGTCATAGGAAGTAGAAGTTTTGGTTTCTGTTTCTGTCCAGTCTGTCTTATCACTTATCGAGAACAAATCTGTGTTGTCGGTGGTAGTGCTTGGGTCATAAATAGTAGATGTTTTCTTTGTGTCTGTTTCTAGAGTTGAGGACAAACTGCTTGAATCATAAATAGTAGATCCCTCAGTTGCATCTGAATTTGGTGTTGAAGACTTGGTGCTTTCATAATAAATAGTAGAAGTCTTGGTTGCATCTGATTGTGATATTGAGGCCTCAGTGCTTGGATCATACACAGTAGAACTCTCAATTGTTTCTGATTCTGGTGTTGAAAACTCAGTACTGGAGTCATATGAAGTAGAAGTCTCAGTTTCTGCTTCTGTCCATTCTGTCTTATCACTTATCGAGAACAAATCTGTGTTGTCATTGGTAGAGATTGGGTCATAAATAGTAGACGTTTTCATTGTGTCTGTTTCTGGAGTTGAGGACAAAGTGCTTGAATCATAAATAGTAGAACCATCAGTTGTATCTACATCTGGTGTTGAGGACATGGTGCTTTCATCATAAATAGTAGAAGTCTTGGTTGTATCTGATTGTGATGTAGAAGCCTCAGTGGTTAGTTCATACTTAGTAGAACTCTCAATTGTTTCTGATTCTGGTTGTAAGATCTTTGTGTTAGAGTCATAAGCAGTAGAAGCCTCAGTTTCTGCTTCTGTCCATTCTGTCTTATCGCTTATCGAGAACAAATCTGTGTTGTCAGTGGTAGTGCTTTGGTCATAAATAGTAGACATTTTCATTGTGTCTGTTTCTGGAGTTGAGGACCCAGTGCTTGAATCATAAATAGTAGAACCCTCAGTTGCATCTGAATATCGTGTTGAGGACATGGTGCTTTCATCATAAATAGCAGAATTCTTGGTTGCATCTGATTGTGATGTTGAGGCCTCGGTGGTTAAATCATACATAGTAGAGCTCTCAATTATTTCTGATTCTGGTGTTGAGAAGTTGGTGCTGGAGTCATAGGAAGTAGAAGTCTCAGTTTCTTCTGTTCCTGACTCTGTCCACTTTGTTTCATCACTAATTGTGATCAAATCTATGTAGTTGGTGGTGTATAACTCTGACGTGTCTGTTGTATTTACAATAGTAGTTTGCATAATTTCTGAAAGAAAATGAAATACACAAATTATTAAGATCCTCGACGTCTAGAAGCCTTCAAACTAGTACTAGTAGTTCACAAGTATAGCAGTCATGCAGTTTCATTACTTGGCCATTGGAGGGTGGCGTCTACATGGTGTTAATTTTCTAGTGATTCTATGATATTCGATAAGTTCAAAAGAAAGTTCTAAATTATTTGTGATCACAATGCCCAAAGACATAGCTACAGGGGGTTCAAATGTAGATACCATATTATAGGCTGATTTTATAAGTTGTATACATACGTATAGAAGGTTGGTAATGCAGTAGACTTACATGTAGCCCTATGTAAAATCATGAATACCATGTTGTTATATGAAATGGTAAAAGTGTAACATCAGTCCTGCTACATTACATCTACACTATGGGAGAAACAGAACTATTTGAGCATATTACCAATTCATTAAATGTATCTATAGTGTATTGCTTTAAAGAAGACCTGTCACAAGGTCAATAGTGTTTGCTCTTATTTTATTCCCGCTGTGTCTCTGATTATTTTACATTTTTTCTTGTTTTATAATTTAACAAATGGTTCTGGAGATATTAACTTTTTTATTTAGTGCTAATTTTTATGGTCTTTATAAAGAATTGTGGATTACAGAGTAATAGTGAAAAGTTGTCTAAAGACACGCCCCAACAGCATCCTGTGAGCCACACCCTCTTGGTAAAGACTATAACAATTAACACTTAATTAAAAGCATGGCGGATATTGAAAAAGCAAAAATAGAAAACTCAGGGATGTAGCAGGTATAACATAGGAACACAAGCTAGCCAGTTTTGATTTAGTGGTAGGTCCACATTAAATAACGAGTGAACTAGATATAGCAATGCTGATTGTCTCATTTATCATATCCCGTGGACTTTTTAGAGCTCTATGTAGTAAACTCTGCACATAACATGTTTTACATTAATATATGGTAGAGCAGAATTTGCAGTTTAACTGTTTATTTTTATGCACTGTAATTATTGATGAAAGATAAATCTTCTGAAATTTGACTTTTTGTGGCTTGGCCAAATTTATTCGGAAAATTTAATTTGAAGTAAATCAATTTTCCACTAATTGAAATCACTTCAATGCCTCAAAATGGTTATGACACTCTCCTAGGACAATATCCAAATGGCCTCGATAACATATTGTATATATTTTTTTAGCAATATTGGTGGCTTGCTTCTGCATAAATACAGAAAAAAAAGTGTAATTGAAGTGAAGCAGCACTATAATGTCCCTTCCTGGCCATTTCTTTCATACCAGACACACTGACTCTCCTCTTTATCCTTGTCAAATAAAGGGAATCTGTCAACAGGATTTCACACTTTAAACTATTTATATCCACATTTATCTTTTTCAAAGACAAGTCCAGCAATACCTTATTGGAAAGCAGGTGGTAAAATCCTGGATAGGAGGTATGTGTCACTGACGTGGCTAGCCTCAGTGATGCAAACCTCAAGATGAAGGCTCCAGCAACAACAGATTGCTGATAGTTTTTTTTTCTTATTGGGACCAGATTTGGGTTCTGGCTTTTAGGAACAACCAGAAGAGCTTCGGTTGAAATGGTTGCAACCATATCTCCAGTCCAGGCTGTCCACGTCCTCTATAAGGTATCTGAGGCCTGTCTATGTGTGTGAGGAAGGAAAGACCTCTAATGTTGGCATTCTCAATCAGAAGCTGAGAGGGAGCAGAGTATAATCTGAACAGCGGAGACTGCCCTGGCATTTGTTGCCTGGTGGTGTGTTGAATATAGTGGGGTTTTTTTCTGTTATACAAGAAGCTGATATTGTTTTGTAACTACTGTAGTTTTGTTAAAACATTAAAACTTCACATTTGGACCAGACTGCAATGCTTGTGTAAACACTAACGACTGCCAAGGAGCATGAAATCCCTGCTGCCCTTACATTGAACTGGTCATTGAATTATTACTTTTTTCATTAGATGACACTACAGTGTTTCATAGGGCTTTTGAAAAGTACTATAACTTTACTTAAAACTTTATGTTTCAATTTCTCAACATTTTGAAAACCTCTGTATGTTTTTCCTGAATAAGAACCCTCTTGTTTCCATTCAGAACAGCAAACTTGCACACATCTAGAGATGAGCAGACCTATGGAAGTTCGAGTTCTGGTATCCGAACGAACTTTAGTCCAAATTTTGGTTTGGGTACCAGAATATCCTATGCAAACCCAAAACTTTGCATACAAATGTATCCAATTCTTAGCTGAGAACCAGAACTATGTACCAGCTATATACCAGTTTATGGGAAACTGACTGTCCTCATTTGAAGATCTTGAAAATAGTGAGACATTGAAATAAAAGGTCTAGTTGTAGGTCTCATCATTTTTACATTAATTTACATAAAACCAGAATGCCTTAGCTCAATATTTTATGTACAGTCACATACAAAACCACTGATAACATATAGTCGCACGTTACAAATTTGACTCTGCTATTCCTAGAATTAAAAATCTAAATTTGAAACTAAAAAAAAAGCAATATAAAAAAAGTTCACACATAAACGTGACGGTTACATTAGAAGGGTCTATATGTGTCAAATAGATGGAGGAGCTGAAAAGTAAAGTCTGAAAGGGAGTAGACCAGAGCCAGAAGAAGGGAACTAGTGAGGACCTGAGATGTGGTGGCAGCTCCGGTAAGTAGAGAGGTAAGTATAATATTTTTTCTGATTTTCAACTTCTTACCAACTCTATAATGAACCCATATATTGGTGATATTTGCTAAATTAGAGCAAATTGAATTAATAAAAATAAGATTTTAGGGAATCCAAATCATTGGGGAAATTTGAAGTGAATTTTATTCGTTTCAAATTGATTTGACAAATTTCAAAAACTACAAAAATTTTAGTCTGATGGAAAAAGCAGTAATATGACTCACCGATCACCAACAGCGAAGCCAACATCAGGGTGGTGGAGCTCTGTAGGGTCCCCATTGTTCTTTAGCTCCTGAGTAGAGATTCCACTCTTGTATATCTCCTAAATATAATCCTTCCGTGAGTTCTCACTGGGGTATCAGCTCCCTCCTGAATGGACTATTATGATGACCTACGCCAGGATTTATAATATAGACAGTGATGTCAGCACAAAGGGCAGAGCCTCACCTCTGATGCTAGTGGACTCAATGTGATAAAGTGAGAAGACAGACTTTACAATGTTTCACAATTACAATTTACACACTCCACGAGAACAATAAGAAGTTCATAAGTAGCAAAGTCCAACCTAAATTATCAAGAGGCTCAGTAGTCCCAAACATACATAACTCCGAGATGACAACTTCCATTAGCAGTATACTGATATAGCAAAGCTCAATTTAAATTTGAACTTATTTATCTACATTGCATTCATCTTAAGTCCTATGTAAATCCTTGGTACCCGGGTGCATAGCTAATTTTGCTACAGCTAACTAGATGTATCCTATTCAGCTGATAATGAAAGGCTGTCTATGTAAGGCATTGAGGACCCCAGGGCTTCAGAGAGATAGCCTCTCTTACATAATAATTTTCTCTCCTGACTTACTTGTGTGTCGATATATACATTTTACATTCAGTTAAAGTATAATGTGAATATTTTCTTTTTTTTATGAATAAAACTATTTTATACCAATTAAAAATTGCAAAAAATCGCACTTTAACTGTAGTTACTAATTTCATGTTCCATTTAGAATTCATTTTTTATTTGTAATACCCTTCTCATTTACTACTTATTTATTAAGAACTTCCTTTCAGAAGTTCCAAAATGTAAATATCTATCTTTATTTTCATATTATTTAATTCTGTATCGTCAATTATTATAATGAATTTAAATGTACAGTTTTATTGGATTCTAATATATTTTAGTCTAAAAGTAAATATTAAAAAACTAAATTTTAATTTTATTTTATAATGTTACATTTAATCATACTGAGTATTAAGAGTTGTGAAAATATGTTTTCTATAAATTACACTTCAGTTATTATTATTATTATTATTTATTGTTATAGCGCCATTTATTTCATGGCGCTCTACATGTGAGGAGGGGTATACATAATAAAAACAAGTATAATAATCTTAAACAATACAAGTCATAACTGGTACAGGAGGAGAGAGGACCCTGCCCGCGAAGGCTCACAATCTACAAGGGATGGGTGTGCAGCGCCCCAGAGTCCTGGTCGTTGCAGTACTGATGCTCCGCCGCTAAGGGGAGTGATGGTACGTCTGATGGCACTTAAGGAGTTCACCTGACCAGGTATCACAGTCACACACTACATTTCACACTCTGGCCACCAGGGGGAGCAAAGGGTTCTATGTATTAGGCCACTCCTCACAAAAACTGGTAAAACTGGGGGCTGGATAGGAAGTTAGTGAGAAGCTGACTGGGTTGAATCCAGGCAACATCCTGTGGCAGAGGGTGTTGCAGGGGAAGATACAGGGGGGTCTCTGTCAGGGGTGGGATCCTGACAGTGGCCTAGCGAACAGAACAGAACAGAACGTTACGAAGCCGCGCCTGCACCCGTTGCGGCGGCATCCTAAGAAAGGAAGCAAAGAGAAGTTTATTGTGGAGAAGTGAGAAACGAGATCGCAGCAAAAAGGAGATAAAGCCAGTAGGAGTTGTGCCATAAGATCGAGGCAACATCCTACTGAGGCGCGTAGCCGGTGGCCGGAACGCCGAGGAAGTATTTGGCTCCAAGCAATACTTCAAACAGTGGCAGGACAGTTAATTTTAGGTTGGCTGTCTCACCTAAATCACCTAAGCAGACATAGGGGCAATTGTGGGAGAGGGGCGACGCTAGGGTCCCGGAAGAACTCCAGGCCTACCCGTCATACGGGTGCATCCTATCCATATCATCTGGGGGACGGAGAAAGAACATCAGAATAGATACGAGTTGTGAGAGAGAAGAACATCAGAAACAGACACAACAGTTGTGAGGACTATCCCGTGGTGCTCTGCAGGGAGGTACTACAACACACAGGCGCTAGAAGGTAGGCTGTTGTGAATTCCGTTCTTGGGCTCCCTCTGGTGGTTTCTAGTGGAACTTAGCAGCTGCATTCACTAATCGGTTCCCTGGTCTTGTTATTTAACTGGGCTCTAGTCTTTAGTCAATGCCAGCTGTCAATGTTCCTCCTGTGGACTCAGTCCTTTCCTGGAAGTGCTCTGTTGGCCAGTTCATTTCAGCTTAAGATAAGTCTGCTAGTTTTTTGGGTGTTTCCTTGCTTATGACCTTCAGTTCAAGTTAATGTTATGTCTTTTTGTCCAGCATGCCAGTATGAATTATTTTGGCTAGTTGGAAGCTCTGGGGTAGCAGATTTGCCCCTCCACACCGTGAGTCAGTGTGGAGGTTATTTTTTGTAAACTCTGCGTGGATATTTAGTTTTTTAATACTGACCGCACAGTAGCCTTTTCTATCTCTGTCTATTTAGATAGTAATGGCCTCCTTTGCTAAAATCTAGTTTCATTTCTGAGTTTGTCATTTCCCTCTCCACTCACCGTCAATATTTGTGGGGGGCTATCTTTCCTTTGGGGGTTTCTCTGAGGCGAGTTAGTTTTCCGTTTCCATCTTCAGGGGTAGTTAGCTCTTAGGCTGTGAAGAGGCGTCTAGGCAGAGATAGGAACGCTCCACGGCTATTTCTAATGTTGGTGTTAGGTGTAGGGCTTGCGGTCAGTAAAGTTACCACTTCCCCAGAGCTTGTACATGTTTGGTTTTACCCACCAGGTCATCTCAGTACTGCTTTGTAACCACCAGGTCATAACAGTAGGCACTGATTTCCACCTGCAAAGAAAACTCTGGATGTGCCTTCGGACCAGCCAGTCTCAGCCAGCCCTGTTAGCAGTACTCTGGATTGAGGATCCTGAAGCCTTCAGTAAAGAGGTAAAGAGACTGCAACCCTGCGTCCTCGTTATTCATTGTGACCTACACCACGCACCATCATCACATCTTTCATTGGACGCCCCTTAGCAGGGTCATGGCCTGGGTCTAGCCACCGTGACAACCCCAGGACCGAGACTGAGAGGCCCGGTATGGAGTACCCCGCGGCCCTGCATCTGGGGGCGCTCCAACTTGGCGTCACGAACAGGATCTACTTAAGCCTGAAGAATCAGGTCATGTGTGCCTTGGAACTGTGTCTGAATTGTGCTTGAACTGTGACTTATTGCAAAGACTGTGAATTGCTGATTCCCGCCAAAACCGTCGCCATAACAGCGCTAAGAGGAGTGCAGGAGGAGAAGAAGGGCGTGGAAGTGGGCGTACGCAAGCTGAAGAGCGCGAAAGACAATGGCCGCCCAGTCTAAGTATTGCTGTATCCTGAGGACGTGTCCGTCAGCGGCTGAGGTCCACCTTCTCATTCTCTTTGGAGGGTTGAGACCATGGAGACGGGGCCGCCCACGAAAGAGAATGTGGGAAGAGGATCTAAAAGAAGCGACAGACATGGCGGCCTCCAAGCAGCCATGTGGGGACAACCCGACCCGGCGCCAGCCCGCATCAGTGGGAGCAAGCCAGGACCCACCGTTACAGCGGGCGCTGACCACAGCAGAACTGCTCGAGAGAGGAGGACCCAGCAGCCACTCGCCGGACGAATGGGTGGCTGCAGCCGAAGCCCGGCAGGAGGAGCGGTGCCGAGAAGCCCAGGCCCGGGTGAGTTCCCGGCTTGTCCACTCTGCAGAGATTCGCCTGTCCCCTGCGTTCCCTTCTTCACCCGACCCGACCGCGGAGGACTCACGGACCCCGTCACCGGGCCGTGATCCGCAGGAGCGGGATCTGAAGCTGATGCCATGGATGGAGCACCGGCGGCACCTGGTGGTCGTGTGGTGGAAGGAGAAGGAGAGAGAAGCCCAACCTGTGGCTGTGATCGACTTGAGAGCCGAAGTGCAGGATCCTCTGCCGAAGTGGGGTGTAGGGATCACCTTCAATTCCCAGGAAGGACGAGGAGTTATTCAGGAGATCGGGGAGCCGCTGAATGTACATGTCGCCCTGGGCGAGGTGGAACCCTGTCATGGAGCGATTGATGCGGACCGCGACCTGCAGCCTGGAGATGCTGTAGTCTATACCAGGTAGCAGCGAGGGACTGGTTGGAGGGCTCATGATGTCCAGCGGTGCGCAGCTCTTCCGGCCGCCCCTGAGGCCCAGGAGACCGGACCCCTTGTTGAGGGGCTGATTACCACCTGCGCCATGGATCATCCGGCAGTCTCGACCCAACGTGTGACCGTGAGTTCCACCCGTCCTTGGCTGAGGGGGGTGTGTTGTGAATTTGGTTTTTGGGCTCCCCCGGTGGTCACTGGTGGTACTGGACTTGTGTGCTTCACTTTCTCTGTTCACCTGTTTCCATCAGGATATGGGTGTATCCTATTTAGCCTTGCTGCTCAGTTATTCTAGTGCCGGCCATCAATGTAACCAGAGCCTTTCTGTTGCATGTTCCTGCTTCTAGACTACTATCAGCTAAGTTGGACTCTTAGTCCTAAGTTTGTTTTGCATTTTTGTTCCAGTTCACAGTTATGTTATTTTTCTGTAGCTGGAAGCTCTTGTGGGCCGAAATTGCCACTCCGGTGTCATGAGTTGACACATGAGTCTTAAAGTAATTTCGGGATGGTATTTTAATAGGGTTTTCAGCTGACCGTGAAGTTCCCTATTGTATCTTCTTGCTATCTAGTAAGCGGACCTCGCTTTGCTGAACCTACCTTCATACTACGTATGTCTTTTCCTCTGAACTCACCGTCAATATATGTGGGGGGCTTCTGTCTCCTTTTTGGGGGAATTTCCCTAGAGGTAAGCCAGGTCTGTCTTTTCCTCTATTAGGGTTAGTTAGTCCTCCGGCTGGCGCTAGGCGTCTAGGGATAAAACGTAGGTACGCCACCCGGCCACTGTTAGTTGTGTGGTAGGTTTAGCTCACGGTCAGCTCGAGATTCCATCACCCAGGAGCTAGTCTGTAGTTTAAGTTCTCTGACGTTTCCTTGCCATTGGGAACCATGACAGTATGGCCGGCCAAGGGTTAAAACCGTTGGCAGAAGAAAGGAGAGAAAAAGAAGTCTGCAGATTTTTTTTTTTTTTCTTCTGAGCTTGCTTTTTAGTTGACTCAGTTGCATTTCTGCTTTAATTGCAGCCTTTGTCTCTCTCTCTCCTTCTAATCCTTGAATGGCTCTGATCTCACCTGATTAAAATGGATCCTCAGAGTTTGGCTACAGGTTTGAATAATCTTGCTATGAAGGTTCAAAATTTACAGGATTTTGTTATTCATGCTCCTATATCTGAACCTAGAATTCCTATACCAGAATTTTTCTCCGGGGATAGATCTCGTTTCCTGAATTTCAAAAATAATTGTAAATTATTTCTTTCCCTGAGATCTCGCTCCGCTGGAGATCCCGCACAGCAGGTTAAGATAGTAATTTCCTTGCTGCGGGGTGACCCTCAAAACTGGGCATTTGCATTGGCACCCGGGGATCCTGCGTTGCTCAATGTGGATGCGTTTTTTCTGGCTTTGGGGTTGCTTTATGAGGAACCTAACTTAGAGATTCAGGCTGAAAAAGCCTTGATGGCCCTATCTCAAGGGCAAGATGAAGCTGAAATATGCTGCCAAAAATTTTGTAAATGGTCTGTGCTTACTCAGTGGAATGAGTGCGCCCTGGCGGCGAATTTCAGAGAGGGTCTCTCTGATGCCATTAAAGATGTTATGGTGGGGTTCCCTGCACCTACAGGTCTGAATGAGTCCATGACAATGGCTATTTGGATTGATTGGCGTTTGCGGGAGCGCAAACCTGTGCACCATTTGGCGGTGTCTTCTGAGAAGGCTCCAGAAAATATGCAATGTGATAGAATTCTGTCCAGAAGCGAACGGCAGAATTTTAGGCGAAAGAATGGGTTGTGCTTCTATTGTGGTGATTCAACTCATGTTATATCAGCATGCTCTAAACGTACAAAAAAGGTTGATAAGTCTATTTCAATTTGCACTTTACAGTCTAAGTTTATTCTGTCTGTGACCTTGATTTGTTCATTATCGTCAATTACCGCGGATGCCTATGTCGACTCTGGCGCCGCTTTGAGTCTAATGGATTGGTCCTTTGCCAGGCGCTGTGGGTTTGATCTAGAGCCTCTGGAAGTTCCTATACCTCTGAAGGGTATTGACTCTACATCATTGGCTAGTAATAAACCACAATACTGGACACAAGTGACTATGCGTATGAATCCAGACCATCAGGAGATGATTCGCTTCCTTGTGTTGTACAATCTACATGACGTTTTGGTGCTCGGATTACCATGGTTACAATCTCATAACCCAGTCCTTGACTGGAAAGCTATGTCTGTGTTAAGCTGGGGATGTCAGGGGGCTCATGGGGACGTACCTTTGGTTTCCATTTCATCATCTATTCCCTCTGAGATTCCGGAATTTTTGTCTGATTATCGTGATGTTTTTGAGGAGCCTAAGCTTGGTTCACTACCTCCTCACAGAGATTGCGATTGTACCATAGATCTGATTCCGGGCAGTAAATTTCCAAAGGGTCGTTTATTTAATCTATCTGTACCTGAACATGCTGCTATGCGAGAATATATTAAGGAGTCCCTGGAAAAGGGACATATTCGTCCTTCTTCATCTCCCTTAGGAGCCGGTTTTTTCTTTGTATCTAAAAAAGATGGCTCTTTGAGGCCGTGTATTGATTATCGACTCTTGAATAAAATTACAGTCAAATATCAGTATCCTCTGCCACTGCTGACTGATTTGTTTGCTCGAATAAAGGGGGCTAAGTGGTTCTCTAAGATTGATCTCCGTGGGGCGTATAATTTGGTGCGAATTAAGCAGGGGGATGAGTGGAAAACCGCATTTAATACGCCCGAGGGCCATTTTGAGTATTTAGTAATGCCTTTTGGTCTTTCAAATGCCCCTTCAGTCTTTCAGTCCTTTATGCATGACATTTTCCGTGAATATTTGGATAAATTTATGATCGTGTATCTGGATGATATTTTGATTTTTTCGGATGACTGGGATTCTCATGTCCAACAGGTCAGGAGGGTTTTTCAGGTTTTGCGGGCTAATTCCTTGTGTGTGAAGGGTTCTAAGTGTATTTTTGGGGTTCAAAAGATTTCTTTTTTGGGGTACATTTTTTCCCCCTCTTCCATTGAGATGGATCCTGTCAAGGTTCGGGCTATTTGTGATTGGACGCAACCTTCTTCTCTTAAGAGCCTTCAGAAATTTTTGGGCTTTGCTAATTTTTATCGTCGATTTATAACTGGTTTTTCTGATGTTGCTAAACCTTTGACTGATTTGACCAAAAAGGGTGCTGATGTTGCTGATTGGTCCCCTGCTGCTGTGGAGGCCTTTCGGGAGCTTAAGCGCCGCTTTTCTTCCGCCCCTGTGTTGCGTCAGCCTGATGTTACTCTTCCTTTTCAGGTTGAGGTCGATGCTTCCGAGATCGGAGCTGGGGCGGTCTTGTCGCAGAAAAGTTCCGACTGCTCCGTGATGAGACCTTGTGCGTTCTTTTCTCGAAAATTTTCGCCCGCCGAGCGAAATTATGATATTGGTAATCGGGAGCTTTTGGCTATGAAGTGGGCTTTTGAGGAGTGGCGTCATTGGCTTGAGGGGGCTAGACATCAAGTGGTGGTATTGACCGATCACAAGAATTTGATTTATCTTGAGTCTGCCAGGCGCCTGAATCCTAGACAGGCGCGCTGGTCGTTGTTTTTCTCTCGGTTTAATTTTGTGGTCTCATACTTACCAGGTTCTAAAAATGTGAAGGCGGATGCCCTTTCTAGGAGTTTTGAGCCTGATTCCCCTGGTGATTCTGAACCTACAGGTATCCTTAAGGATGGGGTGATATTATCTGCTGTTTCCCCAGACCTGCGACGGGCTTTGCAGGAGTTTCAGGTGGATAGACCTGATCGTTGCCCGCCTGGTAGACTGTTTGTTCCTGATGATTGGACCAGTAGAGTCATCTCGGAGGTTCATTCTTCTGTGTTGGCAGGTCATCCCGGGATCTTTGATACTAGGGATTTGGTGGCTAGGTCCTTCTGGTGGCTTTCCCTGTCTCGAGATGTACGAGTTTTTGTGCAGTCTTGTGATGTTTGTGCTCGGGCCAAACCTTGTTGTTCTTGGGCCAGCGGATTGTTGTTATCTTTGCCTATTCCGAAGAGGCCTTGGACTCACATCTCTATGGATTTTATTTCTGATCTCCCTGTTTCTCAGAAAATGTCTGTCATCTGGGTGGTGTGTGACCGTTTTTCAAAGATGGTCCATTTGGTGCCCTTGCCTAAGTTACCTTCCTCATCCGAGTTGGTTCCTCTGTTTTTTCAAAATGTGGTTCGCTTGCATGGTATTCCGGAGAATATCGTTTCTGACAGGGGGACCCAGTTCGTGTCTAGATTTTGGCGGGCGTTCTGTGCTAGGATGGGCATTGATTTGTCTTTTTCGTCTGCGTTCCATCCTCAGACTAATGGCCAGACTGAGCGAACTAATCAGACCTTGGAGACTTATTTGAGGTGTTTTGTGTCTGCGGATCAGGATGACTGGGTTGCCTTTTTGCCGTTGGCGGAGTTTGCCCTCAATAATCGGGCTAGTTCTGCCACTTTGGTTTCTCCTTTCTTTTGCAATGCGGGGTTTCATCCTCGTTTTTCTTCCGGTCAGGTGGAGTCTTCGGATTGTCCTGGAGTGGATACTGTGGTGGATAGGTTGCATCGGATTTGGGGACAGGTGGTGGACAATTTGGAGTTGTCCCAGGAGAAGACTCGGCATTTTGCTAACCGCCGTCGTCGTGTTGGTCCTCGTCTTCGTGTTGGGGACTTGGTGTGGTTGTCTTCTCGTTTTGTCCCTATGAGGGTTTCTTCTCCTAAGTTTAAGCCTCGGTTCATCGGCCCGTATAAGATTTTGGAGATTCTTAACCCCGTGTCCTTTCGATTGGACCTCCCAGCATCTTTTTCTATCCATAATGTCTTCCATCGGTCATTATTGCGCAGGTATGAGGTACCGGTTGTGCCTTCCGTTGAGCCTCCCGCTCCGGTGTTGGTTGAGGGTGAATTGGAGTACGTTGTGGAGAAGATCTTGGACTCCCGTGTTTCCAGACGGAAACTTCAGTATCTGGTCAAGTGGAAGGGCTACGGTCAAGAGGATAATTCTTGGGTGACAGCCTCTGATGTTCATGCCTCTGATTTGGTCCGTGCCTTTCATAGGGCTCATCCTGATCGCCCTGGTGGTTCTTGTGAGGGTTCGGTGCCCCCTCCTTGAGGGGGGGGTACTGTTGTGAATTTGGTTTTTGGGCTCCCCCGGTGGTCACTGGTGGTACTGGACTTGTGTGCTTCACTTTCTCTGTTCACCTGTTTCCATCAGGATATGGGTGTATCCTATTTAGCCTTGCTGCTCAGTTATTCTAGTGCCGGCCATCAATGTAACTAGAGCCTTTCTGTTGCATGTTCCTGCTTCTAGACTACTATCAGCTAAGTTGGACTCTTAGTCCTAAGTTTGTTTTGCATTTTTGTTCCAGTTCACAGTTATGTTATTTTTCTGTAGCTGGAAGCTCTTGTGGGCCGAAATTGCCACTCCGGTGTCATGAGTTGACACATGAGTCTTAAAGTAATTTCGGGATGGTATTTTAATAGGGTTTTCAGCTGACCGTGAAGTTCCCTATTGTATCTTCTTGCTATCTAGTAAGCGGACCTCGCTTTGCTGAACCTACCTTCATACTACGTATGTCTTTTCCTCTGAACTCACCGTCAATATATGTGGGGGGCTTCTGTCTCCTTTTTGGGGGAATTTCCCTAGAGGTAAGCCAGGTCTGTCTTTTCCTCTATTAGGGTTAGTTAGTCCTCCGGCTGGCGCTAGGCGTCTAGGGATAAAACGTAGGTACGCCACCCGGCCACTGTTAGTTGTGTGGTAGGTTTAGCTCACGGTCAGCTCAAGATTCCATCACCCAGGAGCTAGTCTGTAGTTTAAGTTCTCTGACGTTTCCTTGCCATTGGGAACCATGACAGGGGTGGATTTGGGGCCAAGCCTCTCTAAGCCCCAGAGGGCTACCTGTGAGGTAAAGCCCTGGTGGAAACCACCTCCTGATTTATGAGCCTAAGCTGCTGAAATTGTATATAGTTCGTTAACTGTTCGTCTTCTGTGTCTTCTGCTGCTAATACCCGACCAGGGTTATTCTTAAAGGGGATTCCTTTGTTTACCCGGGATCCCTATTGCTTTTTATTTTTGCTTTTGTTTTCATTTTTGCTTTTGTTCATCAAAGTCCACAAAGACTACCGAATCATGGACAGTGAATGGTTCACAATCTGTATTGTAAATAGTTTGCACCTTCTTAAAGGTGCCCCTTACTGGTTTTACAAGAAGGAGAGCTTTGTGAAGAGACTGTTCCTGAGTACAGTATGGAAGCTCTTGCCTTATCTGGACTTGCAGATAGAGAGAGTCTGCATTACTTCAAAGAGACTTGGTTCCCTGTTAAAGGGAAGGTTCACTAGTTGCTCTTAAAGTATAATGTTGCCTTAAAGAAAGTAGATAGTAATAATGTTTTACATAGGAGTAATATGTAGTTAGCTAGACAGTTATAGAGAATGTTTGATAATGTTGCTAGAGATTGAGGACAGGAAGTAAACCCATAGGGGTTAGTAAGTGAGTCCTCCTGAGAGCCATAGCGAGATGGCTAATTGATCCTGTACTAAGAAAAGAGGCAGTAGGCCTGGGCAGATAGACAGGCGGTCCTGCATATGAAAAATCAGAGACTAAAAAGAAGAGTGTTGCACTTAGAAGAGAGAAATAAAGAAAAAGTTAACTTATATTTTAGAGTTTGATAGTAAGCCTTTAGTGGGTTCAGCTTATACGCCCTTAAAGGAAAAGTTAAATTATTGTTCAGAATTTGCACTTAGTAGAATACCCGGCTGGGTAATAGGAGTTATTTATAGTATGTTATTTAAAATATTTAACCATGTTTTGTTTGTAACGTTCAAGAGTCCTCACCTCCCATAAAGGGAAGTACTGTTATTATTACTTGTTCATTGCATTTCAAAATTTGTATGTCTTTTGCTGACATGTATTGTTGTTTTCTTCCCAGTCCGGGAGTAATGGATTTAACCGGAGGGGAGTGCAGCGCCCCAGAGTCCTGGTCGTTGCAGTACTGACGCTCCGCCGCTAAGGGGAGTGATGGTACGTCTGATGGCACTTAAGGAGTTCACCTGACCAGGTTTCACAGTCACACACTACATTTCACACTCTGGCCACCAGGGGGAGCAAAAGGTTCTATATATTAGGCCACTCCTCACAATCTGGTAAAACTGGGGGCTGGATAGGAAGTTAGTGAGAAGCTGACTGGATTGGATCCAGGCCACATCCTGTGGGAGAGGGTGTTGCAGGGGGAAGATTCAGGGGGGTCTCTGTCAGGGGTGGGATGCTGACAGTGGCCTAGCGAACAGAACAGAACGTTACAGAGCCGCGCCTGCACCCGTTGCGGCGGCATCCTAAAAAAGGAAGCGAAGAGAAGTTTATTGTGGAGAAGTGAGAAACGAGATCGCAGCAAAAAGGAGATAAAGCCAGTAGGAGTTGTGCCTTAAGATCGAGGCAACATCCTACTGAGGCGCGTAGCCGGTGGCCGGAACGCTGAGGAAGTATTTGGCTCCAAGCAATACTTCAAACAGCGGCAGGACAGTTAATTTTAGGTTGGCAGTCTCACCTAAATCACCTAAGCAGACATAGGGGCAATTGTGGGAGAGGGGCGACGCTAGGGTCCCGGAAGAACTCCAGGTCTACCCTTCATATGGGTGCGTCCTATCCATATCATCTTGGGGACGGAGAAAGAACATCAGAATAGATACGAGTTGTGAAAGAGAAGAACATCAGAAACAGACACAACAGTTGTGAGGACTATCCCGTGGTGCTCAGCAGGGAGGTACTACAACACACAGGCACTAGAAGTTAGGCACTGATTTCCACCTGCAAAGGAAACTCTGGATGTGCCTTCGGACCGGCCAGTCTCAGCCAGCCCTGTTAGCAGTACTCTGGATTGAGGATCCTGAAGCCTTCAGTAAAGAGGTAAAGAGACTGCAACCCTGTGTCCTCGTTATTCATCGCGACCTGCACCACGCACCATCATCACATCTTTCATTGGACGCCCCTTAGCAGGGTCACGGACCAGGTCTAGCCACCGTGACAACCCCAGGACCGAGACTGAGAGGCCCGGTACCGAGTACCCCATGGCCCTGCATCTGGGAGCGCTCCAGGTGAGAATACAGTAGGCGAGGATAGAGCTGGTCATACAGCGGTTTGGTCGATCTTTGGTTACTACTAGTGTTGAGCGATACCGTCCGATACTTGAAAGTATCGGTATCGGAAAGTATCGGCCGATACCGGCAAAGTATCGGATCCAATCCGATACCGATACCCGATACCAATACAAGTCAATGGGACTCAAGTATCGGACGGTATCCCTGATGGTTCCCAGGGTCTGAAGGAGAGGAAACTCTCCTTCAGGCCCTGGGATCCATATAAATGTGTAAAAGAAAGAATTAAAATAAAAAATATCGCTATACTCACCTGTCCGACGCAGCCTGGACCTCAGCGAGGGAACCGGCAGCGTTGTTTGTTTAAAATTCGCGCTTTTACTTGGTTACGTGAAGTCCCGGCTTGTGATTGGTCAGGGCGGCCATGTTGCCGGGACGCGGACCAATCACAGCAAGCCGTGACGAAATTACGTCACGGCTTGCTGTGATTGGTCCGCGTCCCGGCAACATGGCCGCCATTAACCAATCACAAGCCGTGACGTGACTTTAAAATTTTAAAATGGGCGCGTGTCCAGCCTCCCGGCTTGTGATTGGTTGACCGCGGCGCAACCAATCACAAGCCGGGACGTCACGGGAGGCTGGACACGCGCCCATTTTAAAAAGCGCGCGTGTCCAGCCTCCCGTGACGTCACGGCTTGTGATTGGTTAATGGCGGCCATGTTGCCGGGACGCGGACCAATCACAAAGCCGGGACGTAATTTTAAAATCCTTAAGGACCTGAAATTACGTCACGGCTTGCTGTGATTGGTTGCGTCTCCCATGTGACTGCGACGCAACCAATCACAACGCCGGAACGTAATTTTAAAATCCTGAAGGACCTGAAATTACGTCACGGCTTGCTGTGATTGGTTGCGTCCCGGTCACATGGGCGGCACGCAACCAATCACAAGCCGGGACTCACGTAAAGGAAAGAAAAGCGCGAATTTTAAACAAAGAACGCTGCCGCTTCCCTCGGTAAGGTGCAGACTGCGTCGGAGAGGTGAGTATAGCAATATTTTTTATTTTAATTCTCTCTTTTACACATTTTTACATTAATGTTGTTTCGATACCGATACCCGATATCACAAAAATATCGGATCTCGGTATCGGAATTCCGATACAGCAAGTATCGGCCGATACCCGATACTTGCAGTATCGGAATGCTCAACACTAGTTACTACAGGTTGTAGGCTTGTCGGAAGAGGTGGGTCTTCAGGCTCTTTTTGAAGGTTTCGATGGTAGGCGAGAGTCTGATGTGTTGTGGTAGAGGGTTACAAAGTAGTGGTGATACGCAAGAGAAATCTTGTATACGATTGTGGGAAGAGGAGATACGAGGGGAGTAGAGAAGGAGATCTTGTGAGGATCGGAGGTTGCGTGTAGGAAAGTACCGGGAGACGAGGTCACAGATGTAAGGAGGAGACAGGTTGTGGATGGCTTTGTACATCATGGTTAGGGTTTTGTACTGGAGTCTCTGGCAATGGGGAGCCAGTGAAGGGATTGACAGAGGGGAGAGGCCAGGGAATAGTGGGGGGACAGGTGAATTAGTCGGGCAGCAGAGTTTAGAATAGATTGGAGGGGTGCGAGAGTGTTAGAGGGGAGGCCACAGAGCAGGAGGTTGCAGTAGTCAAGGCGAGAGATGATGAGGGCATGGACTTGGGTTTTTGCAGATTCTTGGTTGAGGAATGTACAGATTCGTGAAATATTTTTGAGTTGAAGTCGACAGGAAGTGGAAAGGGCTTGGATATGTGGTTTGAAGGAGAGATCAGCGTCAAGGATTACCCTGAGGCAGCGAGCTTGTGGGACTGGGGAGCGTGGGCAGCCATTTACTGTAATGGATAGGTTCGTTGGGGGGGTCACGTGAGATGGGGAAAGATGATGAATTCTGTTTTGTCCATGTTATGTTTCAGAAATCTAGCGGAGAAGAAGGATGAAATAGTGGACAGACATTGAGGGATTCTGGTTAGTAGGGAGGTGATATCTGATCCAGAGATGTAGATCTGTGTCATCAGCATAGAGGTGATACTGAGAGCCGTGAGATTCTATGAGCTGTCCCAGGCCAAAGGTGTAAATGGAGAAGAGCAGGGGCCCTAGGACTGAACCTTGTGTGACTCCGACAGATAGGGGGCGAAGTGAGGAGGTGGTGGGTGAGTGGGAGACGCTGAATGTCCGGTCAGTTAGGTATGATGAGATCCAGGATAGGGCGAAGTCTGTGATGCCAAGGGATGAGAGGGTCTGTAATAATAGGGAATGGTCCACTGTGTCAAAGGCAGTTGAAACATTTATAACAAATGTAATTTTAATTTATACTTTTTTGTATTATTTCTTTTATTAATTCGTTTTTCTATTTGTGTTACTTTGTTTTTCTATTTTTTTCAAACTGCATACAATCCCTCAGTATTTACTTAGGTTTATGTAAAAATATATATATTGAAATTTTTTAAGAATTACGTTGCTATTAATTATAATGTACTCACGCGACATTTTTGCGCTTTGCTTTATTATACCTCCTTTGTATTATTTTACATTAAAAACCTACAGGCTTGTTGAAGCTAAAAAGTGAACTAAAAAAAAATCAAACCATAACATAACTACCATCCACTATATCACAGAAAATGGTGTCGTACCGTCCCCAACAAAGATGTGTTTCTGCTCAGGATTAGTGTTGAGCGATACCGTCCGATACTTGAAAGTATCGGTATCGGAAAGTATCGGCCGATACCGGCAAAGTATCGGATCCAATCCGATACCGATACCCGATACCAATACAAGTCAATGGGACTCAGGTATCGGACGGTATCCCTGATGGTTCCCAGGGTCTGAAGGAGAGGAAACTCTCCTTCAGGCCCTGGGAACCATATTAATGTGTAAAAGAAAGAATTAAAATAAAAAATATCGCTATACTCACCTGTCCGACGCAGCCGGGACCTCAGCGAGGGAACCGGCAGCGTTGTTTGTTTAAAATTCGCGCTTTTACTTGGTTACGTGAGGTCCCGGCTTGTGATTGGTCAGGGCGGCCATGTTGCCGGGACGCGGACCAATCACAGCAAGCCGTGACGAAATTACGTCACAGCTTGCTGTGATTGGTCCGCGTCCCGGCAACATGGCCGCCATTAACCAATCACAAGCCGTGACGTCACGGGAGGCTGGACATGCGCGTATTTTGAAAAGCGCGCGTGTCCAGCCTCCAGTGACGTCCCGGCTTATGATTGGTCACGGCGCCATGTTGCCGGGACGCGGACCAATCACAGCAAGCCGTGACGAAATTACGTCACGGCTTGCTGTGATTGGTCCGCGTCCCGGCAACATGGCCGCCATTAACCAATCACAAGCCGTGACGTCACGGGAGGCTGGACACGCGCGCTTTTCAAAATACGCGCATGTCCAGCCTCCCGTGACGTCCCGGCTTGTGATTGGTTAATGGCGGCCATGTTGCCGGGACGTCACTGGAGGCTGGACACGCGCGCTTTTCAAAATACGCGCATGTCCAGCCTCCCGTGACGTCACGGCTTGTGATTGGTTAATGGCGGCCATGTTGCCGGGACGTCACTGGAGGCTGGACACGCGCGCTTTTCAAAATACGCGCATGTCCAGCCTCCCGTGACGTCACGGCTTGTGATTGGTTAATGGCGGCCATGTTGCCGGGACGTCACTGGAGGCTGGACACGCGCGCTTTTCAAAATACGCGCATGTCCAGCCTCCCGTGACGTCACGGCTTGTGATTGGTTAATGGCGGCCATGTTGCCGGGACGTCACTGGAGGCTGGACACGCGCGCTTTTCAAAATACGCGCATGTCCAGCCTCCCGTGACGTCACGGCTTGTGATTGGTTAATGGCGGCCATGTTGCCGGGACGCGGACCAATCACAGCAAGCCGTGACGTAATTTCGTCACGGCTTGCTGTGATTGGTCCGCGTCCCGGCAACATGGCCGCCCTGACCAATCACAAGCCGGGACTTCACGTAACCAAGTAAAAGCGCGAATTTTAAACAAACAACGCTGCCGGTTCCCTCGCTGAGGTCCCGGCTGCGTCGGACAGGTGAGTATAGCAATATTTTTTATTTTAATTCTCTTTTTTACACATTATTACATTAATGTTGTTGCGATACCCGATACCCGATACCACAAAAGTATCGGATCTCGGTATCGGAAATTCCGATACAGCAAGTATCGGCCGATACCCGATACTTGCAGTATCGGAATGCTCAACACTACTCAGGATAGAAGATTTCCCACGTAAACCTGTTGCACATTTTGCACATGTTGGTTCCATAGAAACTTTAGGTATACATTACTTGCTCCCAGTGAATGGTCACCAATATTTATATACACTTGCACAGACTTGACGATTTTTATAAAACTGTGTTTGCTACATCAGTAACCAGGAGACAATCCTCTGTGAGCTCTAGTGTTGGTATAAGTGCAATATGTAAGTACATATTCATACTGAGGCCATCTAACAAACAGAACCTAAGATAAAAATAATAATGATGAAATCCACTGCAGTAAGTAAATAAATAGTAAAAGTGCATATACTGTACATAACATAAGGTACTTAGTATGATCGCTTCATCAAAAAAGGTAAAAGCCATGCAACCATAAGTAGATATACCTATTCAGTATGGTCCCTAACTCTACCAGTTGACCCTTCTATGTGGCTTCAGGCCTCAAAATAGTTGGGGACACAGCAGGACCCAGCTCCTGGAAAGCTATATAGCTCAAAAAGGGGGAGCCATGTTGATGTTTCTACAAAGTATAAAAAAAACTAAAGCAAAACCAAAAAAAATTAACTGGAACATATGTTGGTGTAAGTGCAATATGTAGGTGCAAAGTCAGTCTGTGGCCATTTAACAGAGTATAAGATAAAAACAAAATGAGCAAGAACCTTGCAGTAAGTATATAAATAGTAAGGATTAGTGAAGGGTGAGTATGCTCCTTCTCGAAATTTCCCGAGCATGCTTGGGTGTTCTCCAAGTATTTGGATGTGCTTGGAGATTTAGTTTGTGTCACTGCAGCTGCATGATTTGCGGCTGCTAGCCAGCCTGAATACATGTGAGGATTCCCTAACAAACAGGCAATCCCTGCATGTATTCAGGTTGTTTAGCAACTGCAAATCATGCAGCTGCGGTTACACAAACTAAATCTCCGAGCACACCCAAATACTTGGAGAACACCCAAGCATGCTCGTGAAATCTTAAGTAAAGAGCATACTCTCCCATCACTAGTAATGATACATGTAAATAACATAGTACTTAGTTAACATTATTTTGATAAAAAAAGAGTAAAAGTCATCCCACCATGACTGCTGCTCGTTGAAAGCTATATGCCCGATACTTTGTACAAACAGGGATTCGGGTCCCCCTTTTTGTGCTAGACATTTTGTCTATATAGCTGTCCACAGACAGATGCTTAAGCAGTCGGTCTGGGTCCTGCTCTGTCTCCATCAATTTTAACATATAGTGATGAGAACTACAAGATTTAGGCACTGTCCCGATTGGGTTCACCTTGTCACGGTGGAATGACTTTTCTGCTCTTTTGATCAAAACAATTTCCACGATGTCCCCTATTATTCACATGTACTATTACTATTTACTTACTACAGGGCTCTTAACCCCTTAATCCCATATGACGTACTATCCCATCAAGGTGACCTGGGACTTAATTCCCAGTGACGGGATAGTACGTCATATGCGATCGGCCGCGCTCACGGGGGGAGCGCGGCCGATCGCGGCCGGGTGTCAGCTGCCTATCGCAGCTGACATCCGGCACTATGTGCCAGGAGCGGTCACGGACCGCCCCCGGCACATTAACCCCCGGCACACCGCGATCAAACATGATCGCGGTGTACCGGCGGTATAGGGAAGCATCGCGCAGGGAGGGGGCTCCCTGCGGGCTTCCCTGAGACGATCGGTACAAGGCGATGTACTCACCTTGTACCGAGCGTCTTCTCCCTGCAGGCCCCGGATCCAAAATGGCCACGGGGCTGCATCCGGGTCCTGCAGGGAGAACTTCCGGGTCAGGAGCAGGCTGCAGCTGCAGCTCTGTAAGCCTGCGGCGATGTGAATGAGATAGCCGATCTGATAGAATGCTATGCACACTATCAGATCGGCGATCTGTGATGTCCCCCCCTTGGACAAAGTAAAAAAGTTTAAAAAAAAAATTCCAGGTGTGTAAAAAAAAAATAAAAAAAATTCCTAAATAAAGAAGAAAAAAAAAAATTATTCCCATAAATACATTTCTTTATCTAAAAAAAAACAAAACAATAAAAGTACACATATTTAGTATCGCCGCGTCCATAACGACCCAACCTATAAAACTGTCCCACTATTTAACCCCTTCAGTGAACACCGTAAGAAAAAAAAAAAACGAGCCAAAAAACAACGCATTATTATACCGCCGAACAAAAAGTTAAATAACACGCGATCAAAAAGACGGATATAAATAACTATGGTACCGCTGAAAACGTCATCTTGTCCCGCAAAACGAGCCGCCAGATAGCATCATAACCAAAAAAATAAAAAAGTTATAGTCCTCAGAATAAAGCGATGCCAAAATAATTATTTTTTCTATAAAATGGCTTTTATCGTATAAAAGCGCCAAAACATAAAAAAATGATATAAATGAGATATCGCTGTAATCGTACTGACCCGACGAATAAAACTGCTTTATCAATTTTACCAAACGTGGAATTGTATAAACGCCTCCCCCAAAAGAAATTCATGAATAGCTGGTTTTTGGTCATTCTGCCTCACAAAAATCGGAATAAAAAGTGATCAAAAACTGTCACATGTCCGAAAATGTTACCAATAAAAACGTCAACTCGTCCCACAAAAAACAAGACCTCACATGTCTCTGTGGACCAAAATACGGAAATATTATAGGTCTCAAAATGTGGAGACGCAAAAACTTTTTTGCTATAAAAAGCATCTTTTAGTGTGTGACAGCTGCCAATCATAAAAATCCGATATAAAAAATGCTCTAAAAGTAAATCAAACCCCCCTTCATCACCCTCTTAGTTAGGGAAAAATAATAAAATTAAAAAAAATGTATTTATTTCCATTTTCCCATTAGGGCTAGGGCTAGGGCTAGGGTTAGGGCTAGGGCTAGGGTTAGGGTTAGGGCTAGGGTTAGGGTTAGGGTTAGGGTTAGGGCTAGGGTTAGGGTTAGGGTTAGGGTTAGGGCTAGGGTTAGGGCTAGGGTTAGGGCTAGGGTTGGAGCTAAAGTTAGGGTTGGGGCTAAAGTTAGGGATAGGGTTGGGGCTAAAGTTAGGGTTGGGGATAAAGTTAGGGTTAGGGTTGGGGCTAAAGTTAGGGATAGAGTTGGGGCTAAAGTTAGGGTTGGGGCTAAAGTTAGGGTTAGGGTTTGGATTACATTTACGGTTGGGATTTGGGTTGGGATTAGAATTAGGGGTGTGTCAGGGTTAGGGGTGTGGTTAGGGTTACAGTTGGGATTAGGGGTAGGGGTGTGTTTGGATTAGTTTCAGGTAGAATTGGGGAGTTTCCACTGTTCAGGCACATCAGGGGCTCTCCAAACGCGACATGGCGTCCGATCTCAATTCCAGACAATTCTGCGTTGAAAAAGTAAAACAGTGCTCCTTCCCTTCTGAGCTCTCCCGTGCGCCCAAACAGGGGTTTACCCCAACATATGGGGCATCAGCGTACTCGGGACAAATTGGAAAACAACTTTTGTGGTCCAAGTTCTCTTGTTATCTCTGGGAAAATAAACATTTGGGGGGCTAAAATTCATTTTTGTGTGAAAAAAAGGATTTTTTATTTTCAAGGCACTGCGTTGTAAACTGTAGTGAAACACTTGGGGGTTCAAAGTTCTCACAACACATCTAGATAAGTTCCTTGGGAGGTCTAGTTTCCAATATGGGGTCACTTATGGGGGGTTTATACTGTTTGGGTACATCAAGGGCTCTGCAAATGCAACATGACGCCTGCAGACCAGTCCATCTAAGTCTGCATTTCAAATGGCGCTCCTTCCCTTCCGAGCTCTGCCATGCACCCAAACAGTGGTACCCCCCACATATGGGGTATCAGCGTACTCAAGACAAATTGGACAACTTTTGGGGTCCAATTTATCCTGTTACCCTTGTGAAAATACAAAACTGGGGGCTAAAAACTCATTTTTCTGAAAAAAAAAAGAAAATAATTTTTATTTTCACGGCTCTGCGTTATAAACTGTAGTGAAACACTTGGGGGTCAAAGCTCTCAAAACACATCTAGATAAGTTCCGTGGGAGGTCTAGTTTCCAATATGGGGTCACTTGTGGGGGGGTTGTACTGTTTGGGTACATCAGGGGCTCTGCAAATGCAACGTGACGCCTGCAGACCAATCCATCTAAGTCTGCATTCCAAATGGCGCTCCTTCCCTTCCGAGCTCTGCCATGCGCCCAAACAGTGGTTCCCCCCCACATATGGGGTATCAGCGTACTCAGCACAAATTGGACAACAACTTTTGGAGTCCAATTTATCCTGTTACCCTCGTGAAAATACAAAACTTGGGCTAAAAATCATTTTTCTTAAAAAAAAAAGAATTTTTATTTTCACGGCTCTGCATTATAAACTGTAGTGAAACACTTGGGGGTTCAAAGCTCTCACAACACATCAAAATAAGTTCCGTAGGGGGTCTACTTTCCAAAATGGTGTCACTTGTGGGGGGATTTAATGTTTAGGCACATCAGGGGCTCTCCAAACGCGACATGGTGTCCCATCTCAATTCCAGTCAATTTTGCATTGAAAAGTCAAATGGCGCTCCTTCCCTTCCGAGCTCTGCTATGCGCCCAAACAGTGGTTTACCCCCATATATGGGGTATCGTACTCAGGACAAATTGCACAACAACTTTTGTGGTCTAATTTCTTCTCTTACCCTTGGGAAAATAAAAAATTGGGGGCGAAAAGATAATTTTTGTGAAAAAATATGATTTTGTTTTTTTACAGCTCTGCATTATAAACTTCTGTGAAGCACTTGTTGGGTCAAAGTGCTCACCACACATCTAGATAAGTTCCTTAAGGGGTCTACTTTCCAAAATGGTGTCACTTATGGGGGGTTTCAATGTTTAGGCACATTAGGGGCTCTCCAAACGCAACATGGCGTCCCATCTCAATTCCAGTCAATTTTGCATTGAAAAGTCAAATGGTGCTCCTTCCCTTCCGAGCTCTGCTATGCGCCCAAACAGTGGTTTACCCCCATATATGGGGTATCAGCGTACTCAGGACAAATTGCACAACAACTTTTGGGGTCTAATTTCTTCTCTTACCCTTGGGAAAATAAAAAAATTGGGGCCAAAAGATAATTTTTGTGAAAAAATATGATTTTGTATTTTTACGGCTCTGCATTATAAACTTCTGTGAAGCACTTGGTGGGTCAAAGTGCTCACCACACATCTAGATAAGTTCCTTAAGGGGTCTACTTTCCAAAATGGTGTCACTTGTGGGGAGTTTCAATGTTTAGGCACATCAGGGGCTCTCCAAATGCAACATGGCGTCCCATCTCAATTCCAGTCAATTTCGCATTGAAAAGTCAAATGGCGCTCCTTTGCTTTCGAGCTCTGTCATGTGCCCAAAAAGTGGTACACCCCCACATATGGGGTATCGGCGTACTCAGGACAAATTGTACAACATATTTTGGGGTCCATTTTCTCCTGTTACCCTTGGTAAAATAAAACAAATTGGAGCTGAAGTAAATTTTGTGTGAAAAAAAGTTAAATGTTCATTTTTATTTAAACATTCCAAAAATTCCTGTGAAACACCTGAAGGGTTAATCAACTTCTTGAATGTGGTTTTGAGCACCTTGAGGGGTGCAGTTTTTAGAATGGTGTCACACTTGGGTATTTTCTATCATATAGACCCCTCAAAATGACTTCAAATGAGATGTGGTCCCTAAAAAAAAATGGTGTTGTAAAAATGAGAAATTGCTGGTCAACTTTTAACCCTTATAACTCCCTAACAAAAAAAAATGTTGGTTCCAAAATTGTGCTGATGTAAAGTAGACATGTGGGAAATGTTACTTATTAAGTATTTTGCATGACGTATCTCTGTGATTTAAGGGCATAAAAATTCAAATTTGGAAAATTGTGAAATTTTCAAAATTTTTGCCAAATTTCCGTTTTTTTCACAAATAAACACAAGTTATATTGAATAAATTTTACCACTATCATGAAGTACAATATCTCTCGAGAAAACCATGTCAGAATCGCCAAGATCCGTTGAAGCGTTCCAGAGTTGTAACCTCATAAAGGGACAGTGGTCAGAATTGTAAAAATTGGCCCGGTCATTAACGTGCAAACCACCCTCGGGGCTTAAGGGGTTAATAAATAAGGTGAGGTGAGATGTAAAAATATCAAAAAGCTGTACAAATCTTTATTAGCTCCCTCACATACATACATAGTACGGGTATAAATAAAACACAAGACAATACAGGATGAGTTAGAAATAGGGGGAAAATTCATGCAGCACAAGTACTCAAAAGCTCTCATAGTAAACATATAAAGGTACAAAATCCAAGATACAGCAATGTATCTGTATCACAGTGACATATTGTTTTACACAAAGGAAAAGCAATTTCATATGGAGAGATGATGTGTAAAAAATAGCCAGTGTGCATCTGCCTTTCCTTAATAAAGTGCCATTGATAGTGCAAGTCAGGGATAATGCTTCACCATGTGGGAGAGAGGGGATATGAGAGACCGTGTGCGCCTTAGCCCCGATGCGCGTTTCGCGTGATAGGCTTCCTCGGGGGGCTGTATGAATGAAGTGCAGGTAAACCATCTGGATTCCAGAGAGGATTTGATACATTTGGAAGAAATCCTCAGCTATAAGAAGAGCAAGGTTATATGTTTAAGCTTGACAAGACAGTTCCCATCCACAGATAGCAGTTCTTGAAATGAAATGCAGAATATCAGTAAGTTGATGAACTTTTTATTATATAATAATTAAGACATATTTGCATAAGATTCAAGATACTAATTTAACCCCAAATTGCGCACAGTTTGCTTTATAAAATGGAGGAGGTGTCAAACACAACCCAAGTAATGTAGGATCCTTCAGTTCTACGCCATTCTTACAAGCTGTACTGAAAAGCGCAGAATCCATAATAATGATAACTCCATGCACTTCATGTTAAATGACTACATTGCACTATATGATTATCATCTATAATAAACTAAGCAACCTTTAACGACTTGGACACACCTAAATGTGTTGGTAAAACCATGTCACTGCCACCATAAAAAGCTGAAAAAAATAATAAAAACTACATCAGACAGGTTCAATTATATGCACACTCAATCTTCTTGATGTAAAGATTTCAACACCGGAAGATGGTGACGGCATGATTACGTCCTTGGTGTTATAATGAGAGTGTCAGCTTTGGAGTATAAGTCCAAGATGACAGGGAAGGAAATGAGAATTCAAGGGGTCTGAGGAAGTAGAGATGTTTCTGATCATTCTGTGTATTATTTTATCCGCAAAGATATAGTGGAACTATAGGATAAGAAAAAAGTCGATTCAACACTCCAAAGGATAAGGTGAAAATAAAATGATTTATTCACCAAAACAAAATGGTTTCAGTTGTCTCAGTTGCATCCCTTTTCAAGCATACAGACACGTGAAATGGTACCCGTAAATATACACAGCCAAAGGTAGAGTAATTTACATAATTGCTCAATAATATATATTGTTATCATTTACTAGACGTTGCTAAATAATATACAAACTATTACATTATTATATAACAGTATATAGTGTACATATAGAGTATTTGGTAGGCAAATTATACATTGTCTAAAATGCTAATTCATAAAAAAGAAATTATGAAATCAAAATGTCTTAATTGTTCCGATAATATCATAAAAAATTGTTGTAATACAGGCGTATAATTAAAAACGTTAAATCAAAAGGTGATGTGGTCATCAAATGTGCATGGACACTCCTTAGTTGCCCTGGCTGTGTGTTTTAGTCATTGTCATGCTGGAAGACACAGCTACGACCCATTTTCAATGCTCTTACTGAGGGAAGGAATTTGTTGGCCAAAATCTTGTGATACATGGCCCCATCCATCCTTCCTTCCTTCAATACGGTGCAGTCATCCTGTCCCCTGTGCAGAAAAGCACCCCCAAAGTATGATGTTTCCCCCAACATGCTTCACGGTTGGGATGGTGAATGCTCATCATTCTTCTTCCTCCAAACACGGCGAGTGGAGTTGATACCAACAAGTTCCATTTTGGTCTCATTTATTCAAATGACCTTCTCCCATGCCTCCTCTAGATCATCTAGTTGGTCATTATTAGTGACCTTTATCAGAATCATCCTTACCCCACGAGGTGAGATCTTGCATGGAGCCCCAGAACAAGGAAGATTGACAGACATCTTACATTTCTTCCATTTTCTAATAATTGTGCTAACAGTGGTTGCCTTCTCACCAAGGTGCTTGCCTATTGTCCTGTAGCCCATTGCGGCCTTGTTCAGGTCTACAATTTTGTCTCTATTATCCTTAGACGGCTCTTTAGTCTTGACCATGGTGGAGAGGTTGGAGTGTGATTGAGTGTGTTGACAAGTGTCTTTTAAATTATAGACCTCTCCATTCTTTGTAGGTGGGAAAACTTGCAACGCCCCCAGTGTATCAAATACATATTTTCACCACTGTAGCAACTTATGATACACATTAATGTCTCACAATTTCAGAAAAATAGTAAGTATTGTTTATGGCAATGACTACACCACCCTTGTCGGCTTGTTTGCTGGCGTGTTTGCTGTCACAGGCCAGTCATTCAAGACTTCATATTAGAGTTTATTGGCATCATAGTTTTAGCTGGGTACCTAAGATCAGCAATATCAAGTTTAAGTGCAGAGATAAAAGTTTTGCTGCTGTAGGAGAGGTGGGGAAGTGAAATCCTTCTCAAGAGTTAATCCCACATCACTTATATTACGTTCACGAGTTATAATGACATAAGTGAACAGTGGCCTAGACTGTTAAGCATAATACAGTAGGTTTTGAGGCAGATTTACCAAAAAGAGTACAATCTGCAGGTCAAACTCAAGCTAAAACCAAATGTTATGAACACTAATACAAAACAGACAATGTATCACTCAACACAGAAATGTCTTGTTCAGTTAAAGTAGTGGGTGAGATATTTACCATAGTTCATTCTTCTGTAGAACTTGAGTCATTGTTGTATCTCTATTCCACCATCTGATGCATGCATTAAGCATCTCTTTTATCTAGTCACGTGATCACTCATGATGACTTCTAATTTAGTTTAGCCTTTGTTGCCAAACCTTCAGATGGTGAGGTCCTTAGTTCCCTATCACTTGTGGCTTGTGATATGTAGGACGTCAGTCTTATCCATTTTTGTAGCAGTTTTAGGTATACTGCTTTACTAATACTGTGGTGTTTAGAATTCTGTCCAAAAATTATCCATTTTTAGGACCAGTTTCAAGTTTATTGTTAAATTTGCATTGTGCAGAATAAGAGTTCTTCCCAAAAGCAGGATATAATGGAACAAGACGGATTTTAAGGAGATGTCCAGCTGTGTAATGGTAATATTATTGTCAGCAGCTCAATATGGACAAAATGGATAGGCAGAAGATGTCCAGATGTGTACTGCCAGTAGCACTAGCATCAGCAGTACATTATTATGGAACATCATAGACAGCTAGGCGCGGGGTGACATCATTGGGCTAATGAAAAATAGCTAGTCCGCACTTTCAGCAATGGCAGATTCTAATCATTGGCAACAGTTGGAGGTGTGTGAAAATCTTCACAGATCCATTCCTGACATATTTTTGCAAATGTAACATTTTTCATATTTATGGAAGACAATTTTGTCGGGTTCAGTGTTAAGAACACAGCTGCCTCAATGAATACTCTATCAGATTGTACCGTGACAGCTGAACAATACAGTACATCAATGGCAAACTGGGTCAGTACTTTCTAATGGTTGAGGTTGCTGATCCAGGAGTCCATGAGCTGTGAGGTAGGGTTCGATGTACGCCTGTGAAAGGGAACAATCCATGTACAGCTTAAATATGGTTATTCTGTCAGTGCCTTACTCTTTACTGATGGACATCTGATTGGCAAAGTGGCTAGAAAACAACCACACCAACATCTTAAAGAAATGAATGATGCAGGTCCTGTTGCTTTAACTACTTGTAGTAGCTAAAGCACTGAGCGAGGTGGCAAAAAAAAAGTATGCAGAGGGCAGACAGGTGCCTCCCGGTATGACATGTGACTGGGAGGCGTCTGCTCAGTGAAAGCATTGATGAGCTTGGTACAAAGCTTACCTTGGCAAAATGAGAATTTAGCCTCACTTTTGTTGGTATATATAAACACAGAAACCCAGTAGTCATCCCTTTGCTTCATGCTAAGGATTTGACTTTCAGCATGTGAGGAACCAAGTACGCAGCCTGTAATGCTCTCCGCTTTGAGAGACGACCAAGTTGTTGCACTCTCGATGATCATGGCACATAGTGAGGTGAGATACTAGAGTTAAGGACCATCTTGACTGGGCACACCTTGTCGCAGTTGATTGGCATTTACACTTACTTTATCAAAAGAGGGTCAACCAAGTACCCAACATTTTACATGTATTAATGTTAACTATTTACTTACTTCAAGGTATCTATTCATTGTTTTCCTTCTAGGTTGTGTTTGTGACCATAATCAATGTCAACCTCATCTTCTACATGTGCATGTATACATGCTTTGTCACCCCTTTAACTCCTCCTCCTCAAGTCCTCGTAGTTCCTCATGCTTCTTCACTGTCTCCTTCGTGTGGACCTCAACAGCCCTAATGAATGTTTAATATAAATATCAGGGGGCTTTACACTGTTGACGCCACAGTTGTCCCTACTCACACATGTGATAAAAAATAAACTTGGTGCTCCAAAAATTGTGCGAAATAAAGGAAACAATTGACTTTATTTCACACAGGCAACTAGGCCTTCATCAAAACAGATTGCAAAGCAGGAGAGACTCAGAAATATAGGGTAGGCAAAATGCTAATAGTGCTAAATTGTTAGATGTTTTTAGAAAATGTAGCACTGCGAAATGTAGGACATTCATCATGCAGCAACTCCTCCACTGTGCGACTTTTCTTGCCCAAATTTATCAGAAGTAGTGATGGATGAGCACTAAAATGCTCAGGTGCTCGTTGCTCGAGTCAAGAAAATTGGAATGCTCGTGTACTCGACCCGAGCAACGAGCCCAATGTAAGTCTATGGGAAACTTGAGCATTTTCTGGCGCCCACCCCCGAAATCCCCCCCCCCCCACCCGCACCCGTTGGTCTGAATATGGACTAGAAATTGCGGAAATCAATGGGAACATTGCTCAAATGACATGGGAACATCATGGGGAAGGACCCTGAAAGCATTTCTGACTCCCAGGTCACGGCTGTGAAATGTTATCAGAGTCTTACACCACTTTTACAGACTCACAATAAAACATACAAAAACTAAACCAAAATGGATTTTCCTGGGAAATATGTTAAGGTACATCCTTTTCAGGGTAATGACTTGTATATAAGGCAAAATAAATAATCAAAAACAAAAATGCTCCTCCACACCGTGGGCTATATTCACATGTAGCGTTTTTGATACGTTTTTGAACTTTAACATTGCTTTCAACCAAGACAAATGCATTCACTGGGAAATGTCATTATCCTTATCTGGCCATGTGTGTGACACATAAGCAGACACATCTTGTTTCATTTATGAAAGAGGGACTCTGACAGTCACAGAGCCTATTTTTATAGGGCCATCAGGAGGCCTTTACTATTCTTCAAGGGCCAGCAGTCGGCCCTCACTATTCTTAAAGAGCCATCAGCCGGCTATGCTTTCTTGTTCCATTAATAAACAGTGGGTCTCTTATACTGTTATTGCGTATGCAGTGAGTGGCAGGGCTGCCCAAAATTTGGAAGCACCCCAATACCCCTTTGACGTGACGTACAAGAGGGCTTCCTGAAAGCAATGTTCCCATTATTAGGAAGTGTGTCTCCCATACTGTTTGCATATACAGTGAATGCAAGGGCTGTCAAAAATTTGGACACACCCAATACCCCTTTGAGGAAATGTACAGGAAGGCCTCATGAAAACAATGTTCCCTTTATTAGGAAGTGGTTCTCCCATAGTGTTTGCCTATGCAGTGAGTGGCAGGGCTGCCGGACATTTAAAAAACATATGAGCACACTCATACAATTTTTGACTAAGGCCAGCATTACCTATACCATGCCAGTCCATATCTCTGCTACTGTGAAATCTGCATTTGAATTGATATGAAAGTTAGGTTGTAATTGACCGCGTCGCGGTCACATGGGCGGCACGCGACCAATCACAAGCCGTGACGTAATTTTGAAATCCTGAATGCCTAGAATTAGGCATCAGGACCTAAAAATTACGTCACGGCTTGTTGTGATTGGTCGCGTCGTGGTCACATGGGCGGCACGCGACCAATCACAAGCCGTGACGTCACGGAAACCATTAAACGCGCGCATTTTAAGCAAAGAAGGCTCCCGGTTACGGCGGTAAAGTCCAGGGGCCTCCGGACAGGTGAGTATATCCCTATTTTTTATTTTAATTCTTTATTTTACACATTTATATGGATCCCAGGGCCTGAAGGAGAGTTTCCTCTCCTTCAGACCCTGGGAACCATACACTGAAAACTTCCGATTCCGATTCCCGATACCACGAAAGTATCGGATCTCGGTATCTGAATTCCGATACCCGCAAGTATCGGCCGATACCCGATACTTGCGGTATCGGAATGCTCAACACTATTCTCTAATCATTTTACAGCAATGTATTACTAAATAGGCTGTTACCACCAGTTACCATGGATTTACCCATAGCCATGTAAACTGAGATTACTAAGGCTGTGTTTTATCCACTTTACACCCTTTGATGGATTTATCCATCATAGAAAAGGCTTGGGTGTGTCGAGTGGGATCAGAACGTGAATACACTCGACACTCTACAGATGCTGGTTAGTTGACATTTGTGTCCAACAGCCTCTACAAAAGCTGAGCATTCTCTGCTGCTGTTAACTATTTAATTTCCCCTTCCAATCTCTGACAGCAACATTTAAATGGAACGAGTGCTTGTACCTGCTTTCATGGGCTCCCCACGACGCGATCACGGAGAACTGATGGGTTAACAAGGCAAGTGGATGTCTGCTGAAGGTCACATCGCTGCCATCTTGGGTTCCCTGGAAGCTCAACCACACTCTGAGCTTCAAAGAAGACCAAGATTTTCATTATTTCCTGCAACACTACACTATTGCAGCATATAATAAACACATGTTCAAGTCCCCTATTGGATCTAAAAAGCAGAGTTAGAAAAAACATTTTTCTTAAAGAATATAAAATTTCAATCACCCACTTTTTCCCCATTAAAATTAAAGAAATTAAAACGAATATGAATATACAGTACAGAGCAAAAGTTTGGACACACCTTCTCATTTAAAGATTTTTCTGTATTTTCATGACTATGAAAATTGTAAACTCACACTGAAGGCATCAAAACTATGAATTAACACATGTGGAATTATATACTTAACAAAAAAGTGTGAAACAACTGAAATTATTTCTTATATTCTAGGTTCTTCAAAGTAGCCACCTTTTGCTTTGATGACTGCTTTGCACACTCTTGGCATTCTCTTGATGAGCTTCAAGAGGTAGTCAACGGGAATGGCTTTCACTTCACAGGTGTGCCCTGTCAGGTTTAACGCCTTCATGACCCAGCCTATTTTGACCTTAATGACCTGGCCGTTTTTTGCAATTCTGACCAGTGTCCCTTTATGAGGTAATAACTCAGGAACGCTTCATCGGATCCTAGCGATTCTGAGATTGTTTTTTCGTGACATATTGGGCTTCATGTTAGTGGTAAATTTAGGTCGATAATTTCTGCGTTTATTTGTGAAAAAAACTGAAATTTGGCGAAAATTTTGAAAATTTTACAATTTTCACATTTTGAATTTTTATTCTGTTAAACCAGAGAGTTATGTAACACAAAATAGTTAATAAATAACATTTCCTACATGTCTACTTTACATCAGCACAATTTTGGAAACAAAATTTTTTTTGCTAGGAAGTTATAAGGGTTAAAATTTGACCACTGATTTCTCATTTTTACAACAAAATTTACAAAACCATTTTTTTTAGGGACCACCTCACATTTGGAGTCAGTTTGAGCATTCTATATGGCCGAAAATACCCAAAAGTGACACCATTCTAAAAACTGCACCCCTCAAGGTGCTCAAAACCACATTCAAGAAGTTTATTAACCCTTCAGGTGTTTCACAGCAGCAGAAGCAACATGGAGGGAAAAAGCGAACATTTAACTTTTTAGTCACAAAAATTATCTTTTAACAACAATTTTTTTATTTTCCCAAGGGTAAAAGGAGAAACTCGACCACGAACATTGTTGTCCAATTTGTCCTGAGTACGCTGATACTTCATATGTGGGGGTAAACCACTGTTTGGGGGCACGGCAGGGCTCTGAAGCGAAGGAGCGCCATTTGACTTTTTGAATGAAAAATTGGCTCCAATCTTTAGCGGACACCATGTCGCGTTTGGAGAGCCCCCGTGTGCCTAAACATTGGAGCTCCCCCACAAGTGACCCCATTTTGGAAACTAGACGCCCCAAGGAACTTATCTAGATACATAGTGCGCACTTTAATCCCCCAGGTGCTTCACAAATTGATCCGTAAAAATGAAAAAGTACTTTTTTTTCACAAACAATTTCTTTTAGCCTCAATTTTTTCATTTTCACATGGGCAACAGGATAAAATGGATCCTAAAATTTGTTGGGCAATTTCTCCTGAGTACGCCGATACCTCATATGTGGGGGTAAACCACTTTTTGGGTGCACGGCCAGGCTCGGAAGGGAAGGCGCGCCATTTGACTTTTTGAATGGAAAATTAGCTCCAATCGTTAGCGGACACCATGTCGCGTTTGGAGAGCCCCTGTGTGCCTAAACATTGGAGCTCCCCCACAAGTGACCCCATTTTGGAACGTAGACCCCCCAATGAACTTATCTAGATGCATAGTGAGCACTTTAAACCCCCAGCTGCTTCACAGAAGTTTATAACGCAGAGCCGTGAAAATAAAAAATAATTTTTCTTTCCTCAAAAATGATGTTTTAGCCCGGAATTTTTTATTTTCCCAAGGGTAACAGGAGAAATTGGAGCCTAAATGTTATTATCCAGTTTCTCCTGAGTACGCTGATAATTCATATGTGGGGGTAAACCACTGTTTGGGCGCACGGCAGGGCTCGGAAGGGAAGGCACGCCATTTGGCTTTTTGAATGGAAAATTAGCTCCAATCATTAGCGGACACCATGTCGCGTTTGGAGAGCACCTGTGTGCCTAAACATTGGAGCTCCCCTACAAGTGACCCCATTTTGGAAACTAGACCCCCCAAGGAACTTATCTAGATGCATAGTGAGCACTTTAAACCCCCAGCTGCTTCACAGAAGTTTATAACGCAGAGCCAAGAAAATAAAAAATATTTTTTCTTTTCTCAAAAAATGATTTTTAGCCCCCAATTTTTTATTTTCCCAAGGGTAACAGGAGAAATTTGACCCCAAAAGTTGTGGTCCAGTTTCTCCTGAGTATGCTGGTACCCTATATGTGGGGGTAAACCACTGTTTGGGCACATGCCGGGGCTCGGAAGGGAAGTAGTGACATTTTGGAATGCAGACTTTGATGGAATGGTCTGCGGGCATCATGTTACGTTTGCAGAGCCCCTGATGTGCCTAAACAGTAGAAACCCCCCACAAGTGACCCCATTTTGGAAACTAGACCCCCCAAGGAACTTATCTAGATGTGTGGTGAGCACGTTCAACCCCCAAGTGCTTCACAGAAGTTTACAACGCAGAGCCGTGAAAATAAAAAATCATTTTTCTTTCCTCAAAAAAGATGTTTTAGCAAGCAATTTTTTATTTTCCCAAGAGTAACAGGAGAAATTTGACCCCAAAAGTTGTTGTCCAGTTTCTCCTGAGTACGCTGATACCCCATATGTGGGGGTAAACCACTGTTTGGGCGCACATAAGGGCTCGGAAGGGAAGTAGTGACATTTTGAAATGCAGACTTTGATGGAAGCTCTGCGGGCGTCACGTTGCGTTTGCAGAGCCCCTGATGTGCCTAAACAGTAAAAACTCCCCACAAGTGACCCCATTTTGGAAACTAGACCCCCAAAGGAACTAATCTAGATGTGTGGTGAGCACTTTGAACCCCCAAGTGCTTCACAGAAGTTTATAACACAGAGCCGTGAAAATAAAAAATCATTTTTCTTTCCTCAAAAATAATTTTTTAGCCTGCAATTTTTTATTTTGTCAAGGGTTACAGGAGTAATTGGACCCCAAAAGTTGTTGTCCAGTTTCTCCTGAGTACGCTGATACCCCATATGTGGGGGTAAACCACTGTTTGGGCGCACGTCAGGGCTCGGAAGGGAAGTAGTGACATTTTGAAATGCAGACTTTGATGGAAGCTCTGTGGGCGTCACGTTGCGTTTGCAGAGCCCCTGATGTGCCTAAACAGTAGAAGCTCCCCACAAGTGACCCCATTTTGGAAACTAAACCCCCAAGGGAACTTATCTAGATGTTTGGTGAGCACTTTGAACCCTCAAGTGCTTCACAGAAGTTTATAACGCAGAGCCGTGAAAATAAAAAATCATTTTTCTTTCCTCAAAAATAATTTTTTAGCCCGCAATTTTTTACTTTCACAAGGGTTACAGGAGAAATTGGACCCCAAAAGTTGTTGATCAGTTTCTCCTGAGTACGCTGGTACCCCATATGTGGGGGTAAACCACTGTTTGGGCACACGTCGGGGCTCGGAAGGGAGAGAGCTCCATTTGACTTTTTCAACGCAAGATTGGCTGGAATCAATGGTGGCGCCATGTCGCGTTTGGAGACCCCCTGATGTGCCTAAACAGTGGAAATCCCTCAATTCTAACTCCAACACTAACCCCAACACACTCCTAACCCTAATCCCAACCCTAACCCCAACACACCCATAACCCTAGTCTTAACCCTAATTCCAACCCTAACTCTAATTCCAACCCTAACCCTAAGACTATGTGCCCACGTTGCGGATTTGTGTGTGGATTTTTCCACACTGTTTTTGAAAAATCTGCAGGTAAAACGCACTGCGCTTTACCTGCTGATTTACCGCAGATTCCCAGTGTTTTTTTGTGTGGATTTCACCTGCGGATTCCTATTATGGAGCAGGTGTAAAACGCTGCGAAATCCGCACAAAGAATTGACATGCTGCGGAAAATACAACGCAGTGTTTCCGCGCTGTATTTTCCGCACCATGGGCACAGCGGATTTGGTTTTCCATAGGTTTACGTGGTACTGTAAACGTGATGGAAAACTGCTACGAATCCGCAGTGACCAATCCGCTGCGGATCCGCAGCCAAATCTGCACCATGTGCACATAGCCTAATTCTAACCCTAATTCCAACCCTAGCCCTAAGTGCAACCCTATCCCTAAGTGCAACCCTAAGTGCAACCCTAAGTGCAGCCCTATCCCTAAGTGCAGCCCTATCCCTAAGTGCAACCCTAAGTGTTCTACATAGAGCATATCAGATATATCATCATTAGTGTTGAGCGATACCGTCCGATACTTGAAAGTATCGGTATCGGAAAGTATCGGCCGATACCGTCACAGTATCGGAATCCAATCCGATACCGATACCCGATACCAATACAAGTCAATGGGACTCATGTATCGGACGGTATCCCTGATGGTTCCCAGGGTCTGAAGGAGAGGAAACTCTCCTTCAGGCCCTGGGAACCATATAAATGTGTAAAAGAAAGAATTAAAATAAAAAATATCGCTATACTCACCTGTCCGACGCAGCCGGGACTTCAGCGAGGGAACCGGCAGCGTTGTTTGTTTAAAAATCGCGCTATTACTTGGTTACGTGAATTCCCGGCTTGTGATTGGTCAGGTCGGCCATGTTGCCGGGACGCGGACCAATCACAGCAAGCCGTGACGAAATTACGTCACGGCTTGCTGTGATTGGTCCGCGTCCCGGCAATATGGCCGCCCTGACCAATCACAAGCCGGGACGTCACGGGAGGCTGGACACGCGCTCATTTTAAAATGGGCGCGTGTCCAGCCTCCCGTGACGTCACGGCTTGTGATTGGTTGCGCCGCGATCAACCAATCACAAGCCGGGAGGCTGGACGCGCTCATTTTGAAATGGGCGCGTGTCCAGCCTCCCGTGACGTCACGGCTTGTGATTGGTTGCGCCGCGATCAACCAATCACAAGCCGGGAGGCTGGACGCGCTCATTTTGAAATGGGCGCGTGTCCAGCCTCCCGGCTTGTGATTGGTTGACCGCGACGCAACCAATCACAAGCCGTGACGTCACGGGAGGCTGGACACGCGCCCTTTTTAAAATGAGCGCGTTTCCAGCCTCCCGTGACGTCACGGCTTGTGATTGGTTAATGGCGGCCATGTTGCCGGGACGCGGACCAATCACAGCAAGCCGTGACGTAATTTCGTCACGGCTTGCTGTGATTGGTCCGCGGCCCGGCAACATGGCCGCCCTGACCAATCACAAGCCGGGACTTCGCGTAACCATGTAAAAGCGGGAATTTTAAACAAACAACGCTGCCGGTTCCTGCGCTGAGGTCCCGGCTGCGTCGGACAGGTGAGTATAGCGATATTTTTTATTTTAATTCTCTATTTTACACATTTTAACATTAATGTTGTTCCGATACCCGATACCCGATACCACAAGAGTATCGGAATCCCGGTATCGGAATTCCGATACAGCAAGTATCGGCCGATACCCGATACTTGCAGCATCGGAATGCTCAACACTAATCATCATACCTCAAAAGCTCATGTGTGGGGCTCGGAGATAATCTCCTATATTGGCCAGCTATGGCTGTAGGAACCGGGGTAGAACATAGCTAATACCATTTCTTGAATATTCCTCCCTCTTCTGTCATTATCATTTCCCATAGCTCCTTTGTATTCAGTGGTACTGACTAACCACTCCATCTCTATACAAGACTTCTACCCACTGTGAGTACGATCACATCCACCCCAGCTCTGCTACTCATGTCCTTTTACTGATTGTAAACTATTATCTCTCTCTCACGCCATACTAGGCATCACGCTTGATGGGCGTCCTATTTATGAGTACTATCTACATACTCTTAAAGGCACAGCACGGTACGTTGTTTCTTCACAATATGTTCCGTCCACAATTGTCATTTTTATCCATATATTGAGCGAGATTGTTATACATGGTTTCACTGCCATATCATGATTGTTTGTGCTATTTTGCAACTTTTTTGGCTCCCATTGTATCTCTTATAGATATTTGTATATACTTTTGTTTATTTATACGTTTGTTTGTACACTGTATTATATTCATTATCCTTTTCATTGAAATGTCGTAGTGACTGATGAAAGCCTGACATAGGCTGAAACGTTTCCAGTGCTACCTCAATAAAACTCTGCAAAACTAAAATACTTAAGTTGAGTGCGAGACTGCTAATTATAGACCTGTCTCTAATCTTCTCTTCATCTCTAAACTCCTCGAACACTAGGTCCACTCCCGTCTTACCCGCTATGTCTCAGATAACTCTCTTCTTGACCCTCTTCAATCTGGCTTACGCTCTTTACACTCTACTGAAACTGCCCTCACTAAAGTCTCTAATGACCTACTAACAGCAAAATCTAATGGTCACTACTACATGCTAATACTCTTGGATCTCTCCGCAGCATTCGACACTGTGGATCATCAGCTCCTCCTTACTATGCTCCGCTCCATCGGCCTCAAGGACACCGTTCTATCCTGGTTCTCCTCCTATCTCTCTGACCAATCCTTCACAGTATCTTTTGCTGGCTCCTCCTCCTCTCACCTTCCCCTTACTGAAGGGGTTCCTCAAGGATCAGTCCTAGGCCCCCTCCTCATCTCTTTGTATACTGCCCCTATTGAACAAACAATCAGTAGATTTGGTTTCCAGTACCATCTCTATGCTGATGAATACCCAATTATACACTTCTTCTCCTGATATCACGCCGACCTTTTTAGAAAACACCAGTGATTGTCTTACCGCTGTCTCTAACATCATGTCCTCCCTCTATCTGAAACTGAACCTGTCAAAAACTGAACTCCTCATGTTTTCTCCCTCTACTAACCTACCTTTGCCTGACATTGCCATCTCCGTGTGCGGTTCCACCATTACTCCAAAGCAACATGCCCGCTGCCTTGGGGTCATACTTGATTCTGAGCTTTCATTTACCCCCCCACATCTGATCACTGACTCGCTCTTCTTATCTGCGTCTCAAAATCATTTCTAGAATTCGCCCTTTTCTTACTTTCGAAACTGCAAAAACTCTTACTGTTTCACTTATTCATTCTCGTCTGGACTATTGTAACTCTCTACTAATCGACCTCCCTCTTACCAAACTCTCCCCGCTCCAATCTGTCCTGAATGCTGCTGCCAGGATCATATACCTCACCAACCGTTACACCGATGCCTCTACCTTGTGCCAGTCATTATACTGGCTACCCATCCACTCCAGAATCCAGTACAAAACTACTACACTCATCCACAAAGCACTCCATGGCTCAGCACCACTCTACATCTCCTCTCTGGTCTCAGTCTACCACCCTACCCGTGCCCTCCGCTCCACTAATGACCTCAGGTTAGCATCCTCAATAATCAGAATCTCCCACTCCCATCTCCAACACGTGCTGCACTGATTCTTTGGAATGCACTACCCAGGTTAATACGATTAATCCCCAATCCCCACAGTTTTAAGCATGCCCTAAAAACTCATTGGTTCAGATAGGTTAATGCGTTGAGGCGGAAAGCCAAACTATCCCTGTGTGGCCCATTCAAAAAAAAAACAAACTAAAAACTTAAACCATAATCAGGTTCCTCACATCATGTTCTCATACACTTTATGCAGTTAATAGCCCTCTGTGTCTGTACTGCTACATACTTAGGCTGTTAACTGGTTCATGCAGCTTTACATGAACACCCGAGCCTTACACTATGGCTGGTCCAAATAACTAAAGCAATTGTTACCATCCACCTCTCGTGTCTCCCCTTTTCCTCATAGTTTGCAAGCTTGCGAGCAGGGCCCTCATTCCTCCTGGTATCTATTTTGGTCTGTGTTTATTGTTATGTTGTAATGTCTATTGTCTGTACAAGTCCCCTCTATAATTTGTAAAGCGCTGCGGAATATGTTGGTGCTATATAAATAAAATTATTATTATTATTATTATTATTATTATAGTACATGTTTAATAAATGTCTCTGTCTATCTAATAATGCCAGTTCAGAATTTGCAATAGTATTCGTGCGAATCACCAAAAATAAGGTTCATCACCATTTTACACGTTGCAGAAGACTGCATCAGCCACAGGTTTACATGACCCCAGGCTTTATTACGCGGGCTTCTATATAATGGCCTTACAGCTGTCACATGACATGCTATTCAGTGCTATCATAGCCAATATAAAAGTCAAGGCAGGAAAGGCAGCAGCCAATTCAGGGTGATTTATGATAGTGTTAGGACAATAAAGCTCACAGCTCTGTAATAGAAATAGGTAGACAAAGCACTAAAACATTGGAAAAATACTCCCGACAGTATTATGTTGTACAACTGCAGCTTGAAGCAGATTGTACAGTAGTCTGTGAATAATATAGAGATTCAATTGAAAGAATTACATGATAGGAGACTCACTGTGATTGATCATTGATGTGGTGGAGCTGGCATCTGTCCTGTTGCATTAGAATTACAATGACTGTTTTTGTTTCTATTGTTTTTTTCATATCTGTTTTACTAGTCACATTTTATAGCTGTACACACCTTAACAATACAGCACTCTATTGCAGGTGCTAGCTTTTGAGATTTGATCTTATCTCTCATTTCTCATTACATCAAAAGGAGTTTGAATTATGTTTTAAAAAATAGAAAAAATTATGAAAAAATGTAGACAATTAACTGCGCATGTCTATTTTTCACACTCATTTTACAAGTCCAATTTGACAACTGCACGCACCACAACTATCCTGAATCTTGCTGCCACATTTCGCTTTCAGTACTTGTATTTATTTTCCTATCGCTTCTCATCACATCTTTCGTGCAAGGGTTAAATAACTAGTGTTAAAAAGATTACCAAAAGTTTTCAGAAAAACTTGGCACTCCTTTGAAGGATTATAAATTGCGAGATGATAGACTGAAAAAATAGAAAATAATGCAGGAACAGATTTGGAATATAAAGGGATATTGCAGTAATTTGCTCTTGGAATGTGGTCCATCAGCAAAACGACTTCTATATCGTCTGCGTTGTTCCTGCATTTCTTTCTACTTTACTCAGTCTTTCATCTTACAATCCATATCTGATGGTCTGATTATATACGAGAGACTGAAATGTTACATGGATGATTATAGCTTGAAAATTCAATAAGGTATTCAATACCGTCTTCCAAGTTTTTCTGAATATATGATAAAGAAGTGATTCCTTATTTGCACAATTAAAAGTGATGTGTTTCCTTCTCTTCAAGAGTGAAATATAGTTTTCACAAAATATATCATTAAAGAGAAAGTGGCAACAACAATGGACATGGTAGTGTAAGATATATTTAACAAAAATACTGTGGCTAAGAAAGTGGGAGCTGCTAGCAACAGCGGAAACACCACCACCAACCCTGGTACCAGCTGTCAGGGCAGTACTATTATAAAATGTAGGTCACAGTTGTCTGACTTTTCCTCTATTAGGCATACTAGTGAGGAACAAGAGGAGGGCTTCATGGTATATATGGCGGATCACTCATCTTAGTCACAGCAGGAGGATGTTAACTTTGACAGCGACACCATCAGTATTGGTCAGTGTTCTACACTGTTATTCTCCTTTACCACTATAAAAGTAAATCTTTTGCAGACTTTCAATTCTGATGCTGACACTTATATCTGTTCTACATGCCTACAATATAAATATATATATATATATATATATATATATACATATATATGTGTGTGTGTGTGTGTGTGTGTGTGTGTGTGTGTGTGTGTGTGTGTGTGTGTGTGTGTGTGTGTGCTTCTCACAAAATTAGAATATAATCATTAAGTTAATTTATTTCAGTTCTTCAGTACAAAAAGTGAAACTCATATATTATATAGAGTCATCACACATACATAATATATATATATATATATATATATATATATATATATATAAAACTTTTGTGCTAATTCTGTGGTCCAACCACACTATCTCAGCAAATAAATACTGATTGTTAATTTACTGACAGGTAACTGTCAGGCCTGGGCCTAGGGTTGTGAAACAGCTTGTTAAAAGAGGGGAAGGGTACATCCAACATGAGTGGAAAAAAAGCAAGGTTGTGGTGGAAGGGGGAATAGGCTTGGTGTTTGAAAGCTCTACTAAAGAAATGCAGGTCTATCCAAAGACAACCGAAAACTTCTGTTACTGGATGGGCTACTAGACGCCATTTCTTTGCAGATACATAGCGGTACGCCTTGTAGATGAGGGCCAGAAAGAGCATGTGCTCCATTGAATGGCAAGCGCTGCATCAAGTGGCCTCTTCTCCTCTTCCTTCACCTTCAAATCACATACTATAGTACTCAGAGGTGGCACCCCAATTACACTTGTTTCTCCCCATGTCACAACTCTCTAACTGGCCACCTGACTGTGGGGAACCACAGATAGGCTCATTTGCAAAGCTGTTCACTAGTGTTGAGCATTCCGATACCGCAAGTATCGGGTATCGGCCGATACTTGCGGTATCGGAATTCCGATACCGAGTTCCGATACTTTTGTGATATCGGGAATCGGTATCGGAACCATATTCATGTGTAAAATAAAGAATTAAAATAAAAGATATGGATATACTCACCTCTCCGGCGGCCCCTGGATCTTACCGCTGTAACCGGCAGCCTCCGTTCCTAAGAATGAGCGCGTGAAGGGCCTTCGATGATGTCACGGCTTCTGATTGGTCGCGTGAGCGCTCATGTGACCGCTCACGCGACCAATCACAAGCCGCGACGTCATCGCAGGTCCTTCACGCGCTCATTCTTAGGAACGGAGGCTCCCGGTTATGGCGGTAAGGTCCAGGGGCCACCGGAGAGGTGAGTATATCCATATATATATATATATATCCATATACTCACCTCTCCGGCGGCCCCTGGACCTTACCGCCGTAACCGGGAGCCTCCGTTCCTAAGAATGAGCGCGTGAAGGACCTGCGATGACATCGCGGCTTGTGATTGGTCACATGAGCGGTCACATGAGCGCTCACGCGACCAATCAGAAGCCGCGACGTCATCGAAGGCCCTTCACGCGCTCATTCTTAGGAACGGAGGCTCCCGGTTACATCGGTAAAGTCCAGGGGCCGCCGGAGAGGTGAGTATATCCATATTTTTTATTTTAATTCTTTATTTTACACATGAATATGGATCCCAGGGCCTAAAGGAGAGTTTCCTCTCCTTCAGACCCTGGGAAACATTCCGATACTTTGCGTCCCATTGAAATGCATTGGTATCGGGTATCAGTATCGGCGAGATCCGATATTTTGCCGGTATCGGCCGATACTATCCGATACCGATGCCAATGCATATCGGAAGGTATCGCTCAACACTACTGTTCACACATTCTATTTCATGAGCACCAGAGGTCTGCTCTATAGATTCACAGAATTAAGAGGAGGAAATCATCTGCACCAATGTCAAATTTTTTTTTAGTTGAATCTGGGGCTGGACAAAGTAGGGTCAGAGCAGAATCCAGACCGTTGTCAATAGACTTAACACCCAGAGGTAGAGGTGATACTGATGAGACTCAGATAACTGATGTGCACACGGATTTTACTGTGCTGTCAGGGCAGGAAAAGGTGGAGGGTGACTCTCAGGGCAAGGACTGGGAAAACAGAGAGGATGACAAAGAGGTTGTAGATCACACTGGTTGTGAACCCAGAGCCATGCAGTTAAGTAGCTCAGCAGAGGAGGTGGAGGAAGAGGATGATGACGAGGTTACGTTTCAGCTTTCCACACAGACACAAAATGATACAACCACGATAAGCACTGCATCCTCTGCCAAAACTCTGGCTGTGATCAGCAGCGATCACACAACTGCAGTTCACATGAGTGGCAAGGGTTGCCTAGCCTGGGCCTTGTTTGAGACTGCAAAGGATGACCCAACTTATGTTATCTGCCAACTTTGACAAAAAATGACTCAGTAGAGTCAAAAATTCCAATAATTTGACTACTACATGCATGAATCAGCACATGGGCGATCACCACGCGTTAGTCTGGGAATCTCACTGTGCTAAAATGTGATACACAGCTCTGGCAAAAATTAAGAGACCACTGCAAAATGTTCAGTCTGTCTGATTTTTCTCTTTATAGGTATATTTTTGAGTAACATGTAATTTTTTCTTTTATTCTATAAGCAATACATTTTGTATTTTTTTCTGAAAAAGAAAAATGGTCAAAATACTGTAGATTAAAAAAAACCCACTGTGCTTTCAGACCTCAAATAATGCAAAGAGAACAAGTTCATAATCATTTAGAACCAACAATACTAATGTTTTAACGCAGGAAGAGTTCAGAAATCAATATTTTGTGGAATAACCATGATTTTTTATCACAGCTTTCATGTGTCTTGGCATGCTTTCCACCAGTCTTTCACACTGCTTATAGAGAACCGTGTGCACTATTAAGGAAGGTGCCGTAGTAGGATCCCACACCATGAAATACTACAAAATAAACTAGGCACTCAACTTAAGAATACATTTTTTGACTTTTAATGTAGTCAAGGCATTTGCCTTAACTACATTAAAAGTAAAAAAATTCATCGTTAAGTTGAGTGCCTAGTTTATTTTGTAGTATTTCACACTGCTTATGGCACAAAAGCAGTTCTCCTTTGTTTGATGGCTTGTGACTATCCATCATCCTCTTGATTGCATTCTAGAGGTTTTCAATGGGGTTCAGGTCTGGAGATTGGGCTGCCCATGACAGGGTTTTGGTGTGGTGGTCTCTTAATTTCTGCCAGAGCTGTATTGTGTAATTGTACCTATTTTGATGTGCTGTAAAGATATAGGGATAGTGTAGGACTTAGACCAGTAGGGGGAGCACAATAGAATAGGATAGGGATTAGTTAGACCAATGGGATTTGCCTGGTTAGGAGGGGCTAAGAAAGAGTATTTGGGGGAGCTTCCTGGAGTTTGTTCTGTCCTTGCTACCGGCTCACAGTAACTGTCATGTCTGGGGGAACATTTAAGCAGAGTAGCCCAGCAGTCTAGGGCCTAAGAGCTGACAGTCACATGGTGGTGGAGGAATATCAGGGCAGCATAAGAATGGTTGCAGCTAACTTTGTGGGAACAACCCTTAACGTCTGAGGCCTACGGCCTAGCAAGTAATGGAAGAGCCATCCTTCGATTTCAGGTTTGGAGAGGGAAGCAGGCGGGAAGCTGCGGTCCCGGCAGATCAGATACTGGCAGATCCGGTGGGGAAATGTAATATTCCTGGAGGAGAGAGGGACAGTACAGGGAACGGAATGGTTATATTCTGCAAAGAATCTTGAGCTGTTTCTGTGACCAAACTGGACAAGCTGAGTAAAATTGTTGTGTTGAAGATGAAATTGGACTCTGACTTTCATTGCATGGTGTTAAAAGAAAAGGAGTCCTGGCAGTGTGAAATGGACCTTGACTTACAAGTGAGTGGACTATGATGTGTTAAAGTGGCGGAGAGCCCGGGTGTGCCAGTATTTCCACTGTCAGCCATGACTACCCCTCCAGCCTTCGTATCACTTGCATGGATCACGTCCTCAACCTGGTGGTACAGCAATTTCTCTACCACTATCCCAGCCTGGATGCACCGCTATAGAAAGCAAGGTCGCTGTATGCTCACTTATTTATTAAATTAAAATGTTGTCAGAGTTTACTCAATTAACAAGACATTTAATCTATAATCAGGGCAATCTTATAGGATCAAGCAAGTGAAACTTTTTCAACTTTGTATATGTTGATTATATTATATGGCAACAAAAAATATAATATTTTCCAAATGACAGTCAGCTGACATGTAAAATTTATGAGTTCAGCAATAAACCATAGAGAGCCACAGCTGCCACCTGGGATGGTCGGGTATTTTTAGAATCTCTTTAGATTCTTTTTCCACATTCTATGGTATCTCACAGATCATCATTGGATGGATTTATAGCTCTTGGTGAAGTAAAAGAGGAACAATCAGGAGACAATTTTATATATAGTATTGCACTATATATCACTTGTGTAGACTTAAATTCTTTTAAACCTCAATCGATGAAAAGCAAACTTTCAAAAAAATGAACAGAGTATACCCAAATATGCAGTCGTTGCTGACCCAGAGAATCAGTAGTTCCACCTTGTGGATGAGAAAATGTATCAGACATGAAAGTGTAGAGGAAACTTAGAAGATAGAGGTACTATTGCTAATTACCTGCCTGCCAGCTCAGAGCGGTCAAGGACCGTTCCTGCCATCGATCCTACTGTTTCATTTGACCTCACATCAACTCTTCCTCTTCCAGACTGTTCTGTTGATGGGGCATCACTGCCAACTAGTGTTGAGCATTCCGATACTGCAAGTATCGGGTATCGGCTGATATTCGCTGTATCGAAATTCCGATACCGAGTTCCGATATTTTTGTGATATCGGAGATCGGAATCGGAAGTTCCTATAAGTTCCCAGGCATGTGCTGTGCGTATGGTTCCCAGGGTCTGGAGGAGAGGAGACTCTCCTTCAGGCCCTAGGATCCATATTCATGTAAAAAATAAAGAATAAAAATAAAAAATATGGATATACTCACCCCTCCGACAGACCCTGGACCTCAGCGGTGCAACCGGCAGCCTCCGTTCCTAAGAATGCAGTGAGTGTAGGACCTGCAATGACGTCGCGGCTTGTGATTGGTCGCGTGAGCGGTCACATGAGTGGTCACGCAACCAATCACAAGCCGCGACATCATCGAAGGTCCTTCACTCTGCATTCTTAGGAACGGAGGCAGACACTTGCAGCGGTGACAGCCAGCGCTCGTCCGAGGGTGAGTATATCCATATTTTTTATTTTTATTCTTTATTTTTTACATGAATATGGATCACAGGGCCTGAAGGAGAGTTTCCTCTCCTTCAGACCCTGGGAACCATCCAGGATCACTTCCGATATTTGTGTCCCGTTGACTTGTATTGGTATCGGGTATCGGTATCGGCGATATTTTTTGGATATCAGCCGATCCAATCCGATACCGATACTTTCAAATATCGGAAGGTATCGCTCAACACTACTGCCAACGTCATGCTGCTTGACAGCTGGCTCCCTGCAGTTAGGCAGTGGGAAACCAATTGTCAATTAGCATGGCATTAGGGGATACGCCCCGTCTACATAGCAAAACAGAAGAAAACAAGTTGCTCTGATGATGTGAGGTCACTGTTCTGAGCCGGAAGAGATTGGCACAGGGCAAAACAGACAGGCACGTTGTTAGCATCTACATGCCTACTGGTTCTTTGCCCCATAGCAAAAAAAAGGAAAGTCCTGGATATCCCCTTTCATGACATTGACTGTGTGTTGGGGGTCATTGTCCTACTGCTGAATAAATTCGGAGCCAATCAGATGCCTCCCTGAAGACGTTGCAGGATGAATATGTATACTGCCTATCTTCAACACAAGGAATAACAAGAAATCATGGAAGTGATTATCCGTCCCCCACAGACTCTTGATCTCAAATCATCCAGTATGTCTGGGATTACATGGAGAGACAGAAAGATTTGCACAAGCCTGCATCACACATGCTTGAAACAATCTCCTGCTGAGTTCCTTCAAACACTGGGTACAAGTACAAGTACCTGGAAGAAGTTATGCTGTTTTGAAGGCAAAGAGTCATCACACTGAATATTGATTTGATAAACCTAGTGGCCTAGATTTGTGGCACTTCCAAAAATATATGAACAAAAACAAGATAAAGGAAGCAAATACCATAAAATAAAGTTTATTGAAACATATTAGAAAGTTAAAATTTAAGTAGGGACATAAATGCAAAAAAAAGGTACTTTTAAGAGAGTACACCGAAAATAATACCACAAATGTTTCAAGAAAATCACCTTAAATAACTAAACTCAGGCTATCTTAAAGATAAATTAGTAATTCGAACATATCAATGCATATTTAAGACTGTGATAGAGTACATAGAGCCTAAAACTGGTACCACACAGGAATGTGATTGGAGCCTTAAGTTAGTAGATAAACTGGACAGTATGCTGTCTTAAATAAAATTAATATCATCGTATTAAATAGAGTGTTCAAATAGAGTCCTATACCTAGCTGCATTATATAATAAAGTGCAATAGCTGAAGCCACAAAGTCAAGTATACAGCTGTAATACAAGAAAAAGTATATAAATAATAGGTAACTCACCTGAAATAAAGTATATATGTTGTAGCAGCATGTGTATAAATATTGAAGAATCAATTTAGAAAAACATATGAATTGTAGCAGCAAGGAAATAGAAAAAAAAGACAATAGTGCAAAAGAGTGCAGGTAAGGCAGATTAACCTGGCATTCAACCTTGAGGTGGCAGAGGGACCCCGACGCGCGTTTCGCCTTTAGATTCTTCATTATTTCTACATGGTCAGAAGAATAGAAGTATCAAGGTCAATAGGAAGACCAGCAACCAATGGCTGGATACTATCAAGATAACAGCATAGAAGACCCTGGTGGACCTATCTAGGCTTGTACAGGGGTGATGGCCATTAGTCTCCTTACACTGGCTTGGCACTTTCCACAAGGGAAACATTACCCCTAGACACCCTAAATGTACAACACAAAGAACATCTTTTTGTTCAATTGTCATCTTTTCTTTATTGGATATTTGTTACACAAGGCCTATGTTATATGAAATCTAACTTTTTATTCAGATGCTTAAAAATTAAATACAAAATGCAATAATATACTTTGATAAATACTAATAAAATAATAAATAAATAATCCCATAAATTAAAATAACATTTTAATATTTAGATTTTTTTGAAAGTTCATGTTTAAAAATGTAGGGTCGTTCAGGATGGTGCTGGGTTAATCCATTGAGCAAATTGTACCCTCTTTTCATTATAATCCTTGCAGAGCAATCAATGTTGAAAGTGTATGTTCGCAATGAAGCTAAAGTGACTCTAAAATGTTAACTGTATACTTGACCCAATGGGGGTTCATTACCATTTCCCATGTAAACCAATGTTGTAGTTGCATCTGATTTTCATTTTTTTCTCCACTATAGGCTCCTTGATTTTTATAGGAATTTGCTAGATCCTTTGATAGCCTTTGTTCTTCACCATTAAATAAAATCATCAGTTAACCTTTAAGGGTGGTCAGATATTTTGAAGATTGTGTTGGACTCCTCTTGTGACTTATTGTAGAGATCTGTTGCTATCGTTGGACCTGGGTCTGCTCATCTGAAAAATAATGGAAACGAATATTCATCATCTTAAAAAGATCATTGTCCATCGTTAATCTCATGGTGTTTTTACGATTAGTCAACTTCCATGAGCATTATGATTTTCTGCAGGCGGCCAACAGGAGCAACCACAAAAGGAAATAATTTGAGGAACCATAATTCGGTTTTGAAACTATTTTGTCCTATAACCTTGGAGAAGAAGAAAGAAAGGTGAAATTCAGTCAGTTTTAGTGGCAAATGGTTGACTAGTAGACATTGTCTGTTTACAGACAATCCATTCAATTTGGGAGCCACCCAACATATGAGACCTCCAGCTTAGAAACTATAACACATAGACAGTCTAAGACCTGATTAAGATGTCAGTGAATTTTCTCATATGTAAAAAAAAGACTGATTTTCATCTTCGTTTGGGATCAGATTTTCATTAGTGTTTGGTCAGTGTAACATCCATAACTTAACTTGACTTTATCACCTCTGCATCTGTCTCAAGGTGGTGCCGCACTTTTATTGCGGATGACGTGTTGTGACACATGAGCATTTCTGATAGGTAATCTTTGGAACCTGTGGCACTGTGCAGACAGGGATTTTGTGGGTTAATACTGTTGAGGAGAGCCATAAGATCAAATACTTAATTAACCTCAACACATAAGGTAATTGAGAGAAACAACCCATAACATGTATTGTTTAACCTTACATAAGTTTTCCTCAGACAAAGTAAGACACTTAAGATGGCTGCCATCTCCTATACCAGAGCCATGTGCTCTGGTATCCAAGATGAACAATGAAGACACTGAAGATGGCCGCCATTTCCTGTTTTAGCATGCCGCATGGTCTGGTATCCAAGATGACGCCCATCCTGATGACCTCATGGATCCACCCACAGCGACGCCCACCCTGATGACCTCACGGACCAACCCACCTTGATGACCTCATGGATCCGCCCATGGACTTGCTCATGCCCAACCCACTAACCAATGGAATACATCCGATCACTCCCATTTTAGAGCTAACCGAGCCCCCTTACAGGAGATATATAACATTGTGTTTGACTAATAAATCTCTTCTTGGAGCTGAGCCACACATTGATCAAGGAGAGTTACAGCTGACTGTGTCTGGTGTATTTCTTTAGTGCACATGATCAATATCCATTAGGCCAGGAGTAGGCAACTAGAGAATTGAACATTATATTAATTGTTCAACCCTAATATTTGGCCGCCCAACCTGGGGCCAGCAGAGAGAAGAGCCCTGAACCCTGAAAACCGGCGACTGGAACGGCTGGATGCACTGAGTACCCCGAAGCTGGAGACTGATCAACTCCTTAACAGAACACGGTAAGTCTGCTGATTTTTATAATCTGTAGTCTTTACCTGTGTCCTTCGGGGTATCCTGTGCAGATTGCCTGACCGTGTCCGGTTTTCTTGGTATCTGTAAGACGGCAGAAGGGTATCTCCGCTGCTGGTCATTTAATTGCAAGAACCGTCACATGTTTTAGTTGCCTACTGCCTGTTACATGTTGTGGAGAGGGGAGATGACTAGTAGGTTAAAAGATGCGAGTTTTTTTCTCTACAGAGGGCTAGAGGCAAGTGATAAAACAGGAAAAACGGGTTTTTACACTGGTAGTTAGGAAAAGCATTGTGTTTGGAGCAGGAAAAACAGGTTTCTAGGAAAGAAAGAATAAGCAAGTGTTTACAGAAGGAAAAGCATTGTGTTTGGAACAGGATGAGAAGGAAAAGCATGTGGTAGGACGGGAAAAACAAGTTTTGTTTTTTTTTAGGGAAGGAAAGCAAGCAAGTGTAGAAAAAATAAAATAATTTTTGTCTGTGGTATACGGTTGTCGCCTGTGATAAGATTTTCAGTTCTGTACAAGAGAGACTAGGACCTGGAGTGAATTGACTCGGCCTAGGGGGGCCCGGTAAAGCTTAGAGCGAATTGGCTCAGTTCGGGCATAATAAATTGTGTAGCGGCTCATTGAAACTTGGAGCGAATTGGCTCAGTTTGAGCCAATTAAATTTATAGGTTTTCTTTTTTTTTTGCCCCGTGACATCGAGTGAGTTGACTCTGCACGGGGACCGGTAAGTTAGGGAGCAATTTGACAAGTAGGGAATAATTGGTTTGTAAAGTACGGAGCACGGAAGTCAGACAGGGACCACGTGACAAGAAGCAATAGGAACTGAGTACTGCAGACTCAGTTCCCTTTTAGAATCTCAGGTTTGAGTCATCTCCCCCGTCTTATTGTTTGTTTGGTGTTTGTTATCTTGATAGATAGATATATATACTGTGTATCTATAGAAAGATGGAGAAAGTAATGCAGTTCTGCCGTATAGGCACTAAGCCAAATTCAGATGGCAAGTTAGACTCATGCACACTAGTGGAAATTGTGTGGAATGCCAGAAGGGGGGATGGTTACAGCCCCTGGAGTGGAAGATTGTCTTAAAAAAAAAAAAAAAAAAAAGAAAGAAAGAAAAGGTATCCTACAAGATAATGGATTGTTGTCTATTGCTAGGGCAGGAGAAAGAGTCTCTGAAAGTCTGTATAAAAAAAAAAAAAAAAATGGAAATTGGGTAGAAGAGAAAAGGAATAGAAAGAATAGAGTTTTGAGTTGTGTATTACAAAACCATTTTGTTAATGGCGAATGTGTTAAATGTGATAGCAGCCAAAATGGTGGCCCAGAGCCATGTGGTAAATGTAATGGCGGCCATTTTGTTAATGGCGAATGTGTTAAATGTGATAGCAGCCAAAATGGTGGCCCAGAGCCATGTGCTAAATGTGACGGCGGCCATCTTGTTGGTGGTAAATATAATTCTGATGGCGGCCATCTTGTTGGTTGTAAATATAATTCTGACGGCGGCCATCTTGTTGGTTGTAAATATAATTCTGACGGCGGCCATCTTGTTGGTGGTAAATATAATTCTGACGGCGGCCATCTTGTTGGTTGTAAATATAATTCTGACGGCAGCCATCTTGTTGGTGGTAAATATAATTCTGATGGCGGCCATCTTGTTGGTGGTAAATACAATTCTGACGGCAGCCATCTTGTTGGTGGTAAATATAATTCTGATGGCGGCCATCTTGTTGGTGGTAAATACAATTCTGACGGCAGCCATTTTGTTGGTGGTAAATATAATTCTGATGGCGGCCATCTTGTTGGTGGTAAATATAATTCTAATGGCGGCCATCTTGTTGGTGGTAAATATAATTCTAATGGCGGCCATCTTGTTGGTGGTAAATATAATTCTGACGGCGGCCATGTTGTGGATGGCGAATGTGCTGGTTCTGGTGGTGAACATCTCAGACTAAGGCTACACACCACTTCGCTAAATCCTTGTTACCCAGTAATGACCACTGATGGCCAATACTATATTCCTTCAGGAAATAAAAAGGCTTTACCCATGTTTCCTATCTCAGTGTTTCCAATGGGGCACCAACCCTTTCCTCTATCACTCCTGTTGTGAATCCAGCAGTCCTCCCACCTGGATCGTCCCCAGCACCTACCCTTTCTACTGTCACTTCCACTGCCAATTTAGCCGCACACCCACATGAGATGCTCCAAGCAGCGGCCTCTCCTCCCAATGCTTCCACAACAACACTCTCACGCAGCCTACATAACCCTATGCCCAGTACCTCACAGGCTGTCTCACAGCCAAGCGCACACCTGTATGGGACGGTGGCGACTGTTTCAAGGGGGGGCTCAATCTGGGAGGGGGATACCAATAGCACAGGAAGCACAAAGGGGAGGGAATGTTGGCAACCTATTTTTGAAAAAGAACTTCCTGAGAGACCCTTGTTAGTTGGTGGGAAAGGGTGACATAACAACAATGGAGACAGACGCTATTGTTAATGCTGCCAATTCTCGGTTAGAGCACAATGGAGGTGTAGCTAGAGCTATAGTGGAAGCAGGAGGGGCGACTATTCAAGCTGACAGTCAAATCATTGTTGAGTCACATGGTCAGATAGCTGTTGGGGACATAGCGGTGACTAAAGCTGGCAATCTCCTGTGTAGAATGATCATACACACTGTGACCCCTACTTATGACCCTATTCATCCAGACGTTAGTGCTCAACAACTTCGTGCAGCAATAACTCGCATTTTAGAGTATGCAAATATTAGTGAGCACATTGAGACCTTGACAATTCCCGCCATTGGTGTTGGCATTTTCGGTTTCCCTGTTTATGCGTGTACAAGGGAAATTGTTGAAATTATAATAAACAAGTGTAGCCCCCCAAGCATTTGCTGCCTCTCTGAAATCAGGTTAATTAGTAATGAGGACAGGACTGTTAAAGCTTTTAAGACTGCCTGCATCACCTGGAGCCCACACCATGATACTGGAGCTGCCCAAATAGAGCCCCTCATTCCAAGACTCCTCCTGCTCCTCATACACAAGTGATTACATCTGTACTCGCGGTGCCATCTCTACTCCCGCCTCAGGTGCCACCACCAACAGTGCCAATGCTCATGTCTGAGGAGCCCACCATCTATGTCAAGTTTACACCCCAGCAAGCTGCTACTCTGTTGAACCAAGTTCTAGATCCAGAAAAACAGCCGATGTCTTTCTACAGGAGCATGAGGAGACATGGAACTCTGGTGTTGAGTTCTGCCAAGAACCTAAGACATGGGCCTCGGATGAGCTGGCTGACCTATTACTTACTGTCGCCAATCTATTCCAGATGCCTCCAAGTTGATGCAGCCATTGTACGATGACCTCAAGACGTCAGCGTTTCCACTATGTACTAAATCCGTGGAAGCTTTCTACGCTCTTAAACAGGCCATACAGTCTGCACCAGCTCTTTGAATCCCAAATCCTGATATCATCTGAGGACATCCAGTTCTCTTAATGGCTCCACACGACATAATTGCTATTGTTGGAACCTAAACATCTGTTGGTGCAGCATCATATGAGACTCCAATGTTGGCTCTTGGTTCCGGATAATGTCACTCTTGTCCGCTGCAGCATCTTCAAACTGTCCACGCTGCTTCCTCTTTCCAGGGGGGATGTGGATGATGATACTGATGCTCTCGGAGAAGATGCCTCTACACACTCAGAGGATCATGGCTGTCTCGAACAAATGCATGAAGAAGTAGCCTCCCAGAAAAACGTGTCTGAAGACCCACTCCCACATGCTGACGTGACGTTCTTCACTGATGGTTCCAGATTTGCAGATGAAACAGGAAGGTTCCATACGGGATATGCCATGGTTACACATGACCAGGTCATCTCAGCCGGATCCCTACCACCGCACATGTCTGCACAAGAAGCGGAACTTAAAGCTTTGATGCTGGCTTGTCAGGAAGCGACGGAGAAGGTGGTCAACATCTACACAGATTCAAGATACGCTTTTGGAGTGGCTCATGACTTCGGCAGTATCTGGGCAGCCAGGGGATACCTAACGTCCAGTGGAACTCCTCTAAAACATGCTGCTACCATGCAAGAACTTGTGGTCACTCTGGATCTACCTTCAAAGGTTGCAGTGATCAAGATCAAAGCTCACCGGAGACTGGATTCTCCAGAAGCAAGGGGGAACTTCTTTGCTGACAAAACAGCAAAAACCTATGCTGTGGATCCATTTGGGAAAGAAAAAGCAGCGGTGTACGTGTCACAAGACACTGAAGAAGGGACTAAAGCCTCTCTTATGAGGATTATCAATCTACATCAAGGCAAGACACCAGATGATGAAAAGAAGTCATGGCAAGAAGGAGGAGCTAAAAAAGGATGAAGATGGAGTCTGGAGGGTGAACACAAAGGTCTGTCTACCCCGTAATCTGTACCCCTCAGTGACAGAATGGGCACACGGTATCACCCACAGAGGCAAGAATCGGATGAATGACCTGATTTGGAAGACTTATATGGCACCTGGAATTTCTACTGTCACCCAAAAATTATTTCAAGTCCTGCCTTGTGTGTGCAGCATGCAATCCAGCACCACTTCAGAAAGTTACTCAGAAACATTTGGCTAAACCACTTTATCCCTTTCAGAGAATTCAGATTGACCACATTCGAATGCCAAAAGTAGGGAAATGCGAGTATGTACTGGTAGTGACATGTTCTCAGGATGGCCCGAAGCCTATCCAGTAACCAACATGACAGCCAGAGTGACTGTTAAGAGACTGATGACTGAAGTAGTCTGCAGATATGGGGTCCCAGAGGTAATTGAGAGTGACCAAGTACCCGCATTCACTGCTGCTCTGACTAAGGAACTATGGACATTGGTGGGAGCGGATTTGGGTTTACATACTCCATATCACCTACACAGCAGTGGGAAAGTAGAAACACTGAATGGCACCTTCAAAAATAAAATACTGAAAGCCAGTTAGGAGGTCAGACTTGGACAGACATTTTGCACGTTGCCTTATACTCAGTCAGAAACACTCCAAGGGGTCCCACTAAACTCACACCATACGAGATTCTTTTTGGGGGGGCCTCCAAGATTGGGTCAATATTTTCCACAACAGCTAGCCTTGGGAAGTGATACTCTTGTAAATTCTGTAATTGTTGTTAATTGTTGTTACTAAAGAACTGTCAGTAACACATGTACGAGTTTTATCATCCATTCCAGGTCCAGATTCCAGTGAAGGTACCCATGCTTTCTAACCTGGTGACTACATGCTGGTAAAGAAGTTCATCAGAAAAAAACATTCCTGGAGTCGAGATTTAAGGGTCCCTACCAAGTGCTCCTGACTACTCCTACTTCGGTCAGGATTGCTGAGCGCCTCCTGGATCCATCTCTCACATTATAAAATTTGTTAGACAGTTAGGGACAGAGTAGGATCTGACCTGCTTGTCAAAGTCCAGCTACAAAGGGAGGTTTTCCACAAGGGAAAACTTGTCTCAAACTGGTGAAAACTCCAATTCCCCCTCCCGGGCAAGACGGTCAGATCTAGGATGTGTATTTCAGGGTTAGTCATGTGTATTTTACTCTAAGTAACCATGGAGATGGGAGATTGGAGAGTAATAGATCCAGCAGGTTGGGAAGTCCCGAGGACACTGGTAACACGCTCCGATATACCTCCTCAGTATACCCATAATTGGTCACACATTCTCTGGTGTCTATAGCATCCATATTGTCATGAAGCCTCTGATGTCATAATAACACTTAACATCGATGGGTTAGGGAACCACGGTGGGATCAAGATAAAAGAAAAGGTTAATAAAGTATTTAGGGGGGACTGTTGAGGAGAGCCATAAGATCAAATACTTAATTAACCTCAACACATAAGGTAATTGAGAGAAACAACCCATAACATGTATTGTTTAACCTTACATAAGTTTTCCTCAGACAAAGTAAGACACTTAAGATGGCTGCCATCTCCTATACCAGAGCCATGTGCTCTGGTATCCAAGATGAACAATGAAGACACTGAAGATGGCCGCCATTTCCTGTTTTAGCATGCCGCATGGTCTGGTATCCAAGATGACGCCCATCCTGATGACCTCATGGATCCACCCACAGCGACGCCCACCCTGATGACCTCACGGACCAACCCACCTTGATGACCTCATGGATCCGCCCATGGACTTGCTCATGCCCAACCCACTAACCAATGGAATACATCCGATCACTCCCATTTTAGAGCTAACCGAGCCCCCTTACAGGAGATATATAACATTGTGTTTGACTAATAAATCTCTTCTTGGAGCTGAGCCACACATTGATCAAGGAGAGTTACAGCTGACTGTGTCTGGTGTATTTCTTTAGTGCACATGATCAATATCCATTAGGCCAGGAGTAGGCAACTAGAGAATTGAACATTATATTAATTGTTCAACCCTAATATTACATTTACATTGTTCTTCTAATTACCTTCTTGTTATAAGACATAGGTGAGGCCACACTCTATCTAACCCCTTCACAACCTTGGACATACTCAGTACGTCTTTGTCGGCTGGTACTTACCGACCTTGGATGTACTGAGTACGTCTAGGTGATTTTGCGGGCACAGAAGCTGTGCGTGTGATCGCTGCCGGGTGTCAGATTGTGATTGCTTGCTATCGCAGCATTTAGCAGGCATGCGGAGGGGGAGCCACCTCTGCAATTCGATTGGCGCCCCTGCCACGTCATCGCGGAGTCCTGATCATTACCATGATGACCCGATGTCATCATGATGTCATCCGGGTCACAAAGCTACAGAGAGCCCCTCAGAGCACGCGCAGGTCTGACAGTTATAATCCATTGCAATGCTCCTGAATGCAACGGATTATAATAATAATCAGGCTGCTGAAAGTGAAAGTCCCATAGTGGGACAATGTAAAAAAGTTTTAAAAGTTTAATTTAAAAAAAAGAAAATAATAGAAATATATATATATATATATATATATATATATATATATATATATATATATATATTGTACTGATACATTTCTATTTTTATATTAAAAAAAAAAGTACACATGTTTGGAATAGCGGCGTCCGGTATGACCTGTCCCTAAAACTTGTCTCACTAGGTAACCCCTTTAGTGGACACTGTAAAAAAAGGGGGGGGGGCAAAAAATGACGCTTTTCATCATATCGCTGAACAAAAAGTGGAATAAAACGTGTTAAAAAAACAAGACCTCACATGACTCTGTCAGAAATATGGAAAATTATAGCTCTCAAAATATAGCGATGACATAACATCATTTTCTTTCAGAGCCCTGACGTGCGTCCAAGCAGTAGTTTTCCCCCACATATGGGGCATCTGCGTACTCAAGAGAAATTGCACATCAAATCTTATGGTGCAATTTCTCCTGTTACCCTTGGTGGCAAAAATGTGCTTTTTTATTTTCATAGCTCAATGTTATAAACTTCTGTGAAACATCTGGAGGCTCAAGGTACAGTTTCCAAAATGGAGTCACTTGTGGGGGGTTTCACTGTTTAGGCACATCAGGGGCTCTTCAAATGGGACGTGGCATTCGTTAATGTTTCTAGCAAATTTTACATTGAAAGAGTCAAATGGCGCTAATTTCACAGTAGTTTTCACCCACATATCAGATATCATCACTCTCGGGAGAAATTGCACAACAATTTACATGGTGCAATTTCTCCTTTTACCCTTTCTAAGTAAAAAAAAAATGGGCTAAAATTACATTTTTTGTGGGGAAAATGTGATTTTTTATTTTCAAAGGTTAACGTTACAAACTTCTGCGATGCATCTGGAGTTTCAAGATGCTCACCACACATCTAAATACATTCCTTGAGGGGTCTAGTTTCCAAAATGGCACCACTTGTGGAGGATTTTCACTGTTTAGGCACATCAAGGGCTCTCCAAGGGTTACATTGTGTCTGCTAATGATTCCAGCCAATTTTGCATTCAAAAAGTCCTCCTTCCCTTAATCCTGCCATGAGCCCAAACAGTTCTTTTTCCCCACATATGGGGAACCATTGTACTCAGAATAAACTACACAACCCTTTTTCTCCTATTACCCTTGTGAAAATAAAAAAAAATTGGGGGCTAAAAGAACATTTTTGTGAAAAAAAATGCAATTTTTGGTTTTCACAGCTCAATGTTATATATTTCTGTGAAGCACCTGGGGTTTCAAGGTGATCACCACATATCTAGATGAGCATCCGCTTTGGATTCCAGCCAATCTTGCGTTCAAAAAGTTAAATGGTACTCCTTTCCTTCTAAGCCCTGCCGTGCCCTCAAACAGTACTTTCTCCCCCCACATATGGGGTATTGTCGTGCTCAGGTGAAATTGTACAACAAATTTTAGGGTTAATTTTTTCCTGTTTCCCTTGTGAAAATGAAGAAATTTGGGTCTAAATTTAAATTTTTGTGACATTTTTTTATTTTTTTCCTACCAGATTAATTAATTCCTGTAAAGCACCTGAAGAGTTAGTAAACTTCTTGAATGTGGTTTTGAGTACCTTGAGGGGTACAGTGGTGTTACTTCTGGCATTTTTCTGTCATATATACCCCTCAAAGTCACTTCAAATGTGATGTGGTCCATAAAAAACATGGTTTTATAAATTTTGTTTGAAAAATAAGAAATTGCTGGTCAACTTTTAATTCTTATAACTTCCTAACAAAAAAAAATTATGCTTTCAAAAACTGTTCTGATGTAAAGTAGACACGTGGGAAATGTTATTTATTAACGATTTTGTGTGACATATCTCTCTGATTTAAGGGCATAAAAATGAAAGCTTTGAAAGTTGCAAACATTTCGTAAATTTTCTCAAAACGTCTGTTTTTGTCAGAAATAAACATAAGTCACATTGAATAAGTTTTACCACTATCATGAAGTGCAATATGTCACAAAAAACACTCTCAGAATCAGCGGGATCCATTTAAGAGTTCCAGAGTTATTACCTCATAAAATGACACTGGTCAGAATTCTAAAATTTGGCCTGGTCATGAAGGTGCAAACAGCCTTGAGGGTTAAAGGAATTAATCCTCCTGCAGCCTGTAAATTCTGCCAGTTATAGTGTGTTACTATGCTGTTCTGTTTCTTGGTCTAACCTGAATATACCGATGTTTAGTTCCTGACCTTGGCTAATATTTCTGATTGCCTAACTCTCAGTTCTCTACATGACTTGGACCTCCAAGTATAACTCATTTTTACGCTCCTTTCTGCCAGTTGGCTAAACCGGCCAGGAGCCACTCAATGAACGTAACTCAGGAACCTCTGTGTAAAGATACTTATATACAGGTTAAAAGAATTTTCCTAGGACTCTTTACGTGGAGTGGATTGTTCAACAATTATCCAAGAATGCCTTATTTAGAACTGCTAGACTACCACGAACAGAGCTCCATTACAAAGAGTGTGTCAGTTTTTACCATCAGAGTTTCATTAGTTTTTGTAGCATAAAAAAAAATTGCGGGAAGTTTCTCAAGCTTCTCCTATTAGTCAGTGAAACACAAGCAGTGTACAGATGGCATCAAATTTTTTTTTTAATGACCAACAGAGTTCTATTGAGCAGTTTGGTCCGTGACTTGGACATACTTGCCTTATTTTGGCGCGGACCACTTGGTCTAACTAGTCACACAGACTAAAACAAGTATGAGCTCTATCAGTGATAAACATGCCTACCACCAAGAAGAGAATTGTTGCTTGTTCTGCTTGTTCGCTGCTCTCTTCTCTACGTTATAGAGGGAACTATGTGTCCCTCTGTGATGACTACATGCCCTTATAGGAAATTCCAAAAAAGGTTTACCCTGGTAGTAGAACTTCATTGTACAGTAAATGTGATTGGTCACCTATTAAGAACTCATTAGCCAGTGGAGATCATCTACAAAAAATTATTTAATTACAGGAGAATGTGGCACATGTCTACATGCAAAGCGCATCGATTGGATTGGGTGCCTGCTACCACTTTAGCTCTCTAGTTGTGCCGCTGCAAATTAGTTTTGGTGGTTCCAGAAGTTTGGCTCTTGTTATCGTCATATTGTCATGAGACCCTTCAATTTAAAAGGGATCATTGTTTACAACTTTTCAATTTACTCCAAATACAGCCATAAAGTTACCTTGTGCAAGTCAACATTTCCTAAAGATAAGTGGAAGTCGGGTCTAGAATTCTGAGATCCAAATGATGGAAGAGTTATTGCCGCAGCATCACTCTCCGATGATATCTCCAAGACACAACTGGGGTTGACAATAACAGGTCCCTGAGAAGTAGAATCCCAATCATCCTCCTGACAGTTTCCATCTGGATCAGTTAACCTACAGATGAAAAGTAATCCACTTAATAATAGAAGGTCCTAAGTATTAGGGGCATTAGCTGCCAAGTTTTAGGAGCATTTTATATGAGAAAAATAATATTTTTATAGAAAAATTAAACCAATGAGAGTCCCCAAGATAAGACGTTGAGCTTAATTTTTATTGGTATAAATGCTTCTAAAGTAAAAAAAGCCATTTTGATTTTAAAAATAGTATAAAAAAATATAAAACTATGTACCACCATGGTAACAGACTGCAAACAAGTCCGGTGTGTAGTGTCAACCAGTAGTTAGAAAGTGGGATGCAACATGTGTCTTCATAAGAGCTGTATATACTGTACAAAATGGCTGGAGATTCTAATCAGGGCTATTTGTAAAGCCGCTTCATTTTATATTTTTAATAAATAGGAGCAATAAGTAGGTTGCAAAGATACACACAATTTTTGGGCTCTGTAGCTGACACAATGGAGAAGATTGAGAATTGTTTTTCCTATCTTCTCCTCATCAGAGAAAGTTGGGTCAAACTCTGATCAGAGTGTTATTAGCATAATCGACCCAATTTTTTCAGATGGGAAAAAATACTGTTGTGTGACCACAGCGTAATCAACATCACTTCATAGCTTGGTCACATTTCCACACAAGGACCAGTGTGTTAAAAAAAATTAAAGCCAAGTAAAAACTGAAAAATGGAAAGCGAAATCTGGTAAATAAGGAAGTAAGGTTTCTGGTAAGTAAATGTTCTTCCCAAGCTCACGTCTCCTACAAAACTTTAGTTTATTTCACTCATAAACACAACTTGGTGACCTGTAAAGATGCTTGATCACAGACTAGAAGTCATAACAAGGGAGAAAATAGGTTTCACTGGTTATCAAGAACTTCAAGGCAAGCTTTTTTACCTTGAACTGTTCTGTATGGGCCATAACGTTTCTATAAAAACAGCAATGGGTGACCTATACAAAGGCAGGGGTCATGCCTGAGGAAGCATAATGGCTATCGGCAACATTACAACTAGTGATGAGCCAACGTGTTCAGATAAGATGTAATCTGAGTATGCTTGGGTACTTACTGAGTATCTTCAGCGTGTTCGAATAATAAGTTTGAGTCCCAGCGGTCGAATGTCTCGCAGCTGTTAGACAGAAGCTACATATGTGGGGATTGCATAACAAACAGGCATAACAAACAGGCAATCACCGCATGTTTTGCGTCTGTCTAACAGTTGCGAGACATGCCATAGCAGGGACTTAAACTTATTATTCGAGCACGCCAAGATACTCAGATAGCACCCGAGTATACTCAACACTAATTAGAACATATCAAAAATCTAAATCGTAATTTTTTTTATTGTAACCCTGAAGCTTCAAATTACATATCCTTTAATCACATCCTATCTCATGAAAATGTTAAGAATATTTTACCATTATTTTACAAAATTCAGCAGAACTTTTTGTCTGTAAAGCTATTTCGTTCAACAGAAGCTCCCATTCTCCCAGCACTCAGCAACAAATCAAAAATTGAGAAACATGAAGAAATTAGAAAATCAAATACGCCTGCAACTGAAGCAATCTACTGATGCAAAATATAATTTTGTGGCTGGATTTATTACGACGTTATCTTTACTAGTTTTTATTGTTTTTCGCCTGTTTTTGAATTGGGCCAAATTCTTTTTTAAGTATTTCTTCTTTTTTTTCTTTTTCATGTTTGCCAATTCGGCTGTGGTTTTTCTTTTCAAGATGTTTGCTGCCAACTCACCAATTCATCAATTGCAAATTTTGTAAAAATTGGACTTTTTTTGCACATACATATTTCAGTCTATACCCCCTGAAATGATCTTTTTTGTATGCCTGAAATTTTTGCACAATTTTGCAATTTTTCTTTGCAAAATTTGCACCTTTTTGAGTGGAAAAGTTGTCAAAAGGTTTAAGACAAAAATAAAAAACATTACTGACTTTGCACAAACTTTATGAACAGTTTGAACAATTTGGCGCAAAAAAAAAACACACAAAAAAAGAAAAAACAAAAGTAAATTTAAAAAATGCAAATGATGATTCGGGTCCTTGGTTTGCACAATGATTTTGAGGAGGCTCCCTTTAACCTAAAGAATGCACTGGTTTAAACCACTTTAACATGTTTTACTTACGTTCCCTTGTACTTTTTATGTTTCTGTCGATATAGTAAAAAAGCCAGCAATATAATGATTATCAGAAGGAATGTAAGACCAGCAGCCGCACCACCATAAATTCCTGACTTACTGACAGCCACCTGGCATCGGTCCCCTCTGTACCAAAACTGGCTTGATGATTGACAGCTATAAAAAAAAGATGAAATGAAATTAATAAATAAAAAAAATTAGGTTTAACATCCTAAAAAGGAGAAGTGAAGGGAGGTGAAGGCAAAACAGAAGATAGAAGTTGGGATGGCATTGTTTAAATTAGAATGAAAAATAAATGCAATGTAAGTGGTACATTTTATGGTCTACCTATAATTATGTTTTTGGCGTAAGACACATCAGGAATAGTGGTCAAAGAAATGGGTAACTTTGTGTTTAAATTTTAAAAATTGCCTAATTAATATAGGGAACCCTAAGTACCTCAGTTTAGGGGACAACATTACAAATCCTCATGCTGCCCTTGAATAGAATGTGCGAAGAGATGACGGCAGCATAGCTCTAAAGATGGCATGGGTCTCACGAGTGACTCACATGGACTCCTCCTTGTTCTTCTGTGCTGGCATCATGTTGGTAATTCATAGAACCACAGCAATATGGAAAGTCATGGAATGGATACAAAACACAATCCACTCTTTATTTACAGAGGGCATAGCATTTTAGATTTTCATCCAAAGTGTGGTCAACCCCTTACAAGCCGTATTCAATGTAAGTGTACTAAGACAGAAGACTTTCTTCGAAAGCTTCAGACAATTATACTGTGGAGTTCTGAAGAAATTTCCAGTGATAATCTTCAAACTTTTTACTATAGTTAACCTTCAGGTGGTAGCATCGACCATGGCATAATTCAAGGTGTCCTTCTTCAAAGAAACAGGAAAAATATACCTTGGTACCGTGTTAGACAAATAATCAGTATGTCATTTCAAATATCAGTATGCATTCTTCAAAGACATACTGATAAGGAATACAAATTAAGGGGGCCAAACTGTTGACGTGGGAAAGCATATATGTATAAATTAGACTCAAAAGAATTGTGGAAACCCCAAGGAGATCCCTCACTTGCAAGCCCCAAAAATTTAACTTTTATTGATATTTTAAAATAGCGTGGTACATAAACAATTATGTATTTTACCCCTACACTGACTTAATAATTCTGATTATGCATATAGGAAATTGCCTGAGATATCAAGTGGTGGTTCCCCAGGGTCATCAGGGGATGGGACAATAGCTCATTATCTTGCAAGTACCTACACTAAATTCAAAAACATTTCACTGATAAAAGGACTGTTATACAGATACAGGTGCATCTCACGTAATGGTGTGAATGACGCCCTATGCAGACCTGTATGCAATTAGAATAATAGGTATCCACATTACAGATGGTTGGAGGTTAGTAAGTGCTTGTTTTATTAGTATTTTGCACCTGTGCTGCCCCTGCCTATGTCATGGAGGACCTGCTGCATCCTGTTTGTGCATTTGTGTCTGGACATAGTATTGCAATTAGGGCTGCTTTTTCTTTCATTCAATGATGCTTTTATTGATTTTTAGTCCTTTTTTCAATGAATTGGTCATAAGTAGTGTTGAGCATTCCGATGCTGCAAGTATCGGGTATCGGCCGATACTTGCTGTATCGGAATTCCGATACCGGGATTCCGATACTCTTGTGGTATCGGGTATCGGGTATCGGAACAACATTAATGTTAAAATGTGTAAAATAGAGAATTAAAATAAAAAATATCGCTATACTCACCTGTCCGACGCAGCCGGGACCTCAGCGCAGGAACCGGCAGCGTTGTTTGTTTAAAATTCCCGCTTTTACATGGTTACGCGAAGTCCCGGCTTGTGATTGGTCAGGGCGGCCATGTTGCCGGGCCGCGGACCAATCACAGCAAGCCGTGACGAAAATACGTCACGGCTTGCTGTGATTGGTCCGCGTCCCGGCAACATGGCCGCCATTAACCAATCACAAGCCGTGACATCACGGGAGGCTGGAAATGCGCTCATTTTAAAAAGGGCGCGTGTCCAGCCTCCCGTGACGTCACGGCTTGTGATTGGTTGCGTCGCGGTCAACCAATCACAAGCCGGGAGGCTGGACACGCGCCCATTTCAAAATGAGCGCGTCCAGCCTCCCGGCTTGTGATTGGTTGATCGCGGCGCAACCAATCACAAGCCGTGACGTCACGGGAGGCTGGACACGCGCCCATTTCAAAATGAGCGCGTCCAGCCTCCCGGCTTGTGATTGGTTGATTGCGGCGCAACCAATCACAAGCCGTGACGTCACGGGAGGCTGGACACGCGCCCATTTTAAAATGAGCGCGTGTCCAGCCTCCCGTGACGTCCCGGCTTGTGATTGGTCAGGGCGGCCATATTGCCGGGACGCGGACCAATCACAGCAAGCCGTGACGTAATTTCGTCACGGCTTGCTGTGATTGGTCCGCGTCCCGGCAACATGGCCGACCTGACCAATCACAAGCCGGGAATTCACGTAACCAAGTAATAGCGCGATTTTTAAACAAACAACGCTGCCGGTTCCCTCGCTGAAGTCCCGGCTGCGTCGGACAGGTGAGTATAGCAATATTTTTTATTTTAATTCTTTCTTTTACACATTTATATGGTTCCCAGGGCCTGAAGGAGAGTTTCCTCTCCTTCAGACCCTGGGAACCATCAGGGATACCGTCCGATACTTGAGTCCCATTGACTTGTATTGGTATCGGGTATCGGTATCGGATTGGATCCGATATTTTGCCGGTATCGGCCGATACTTTCCGATACCGATACTTTCAAGTATCGGACGGTATCGCTCAACACTAGTCATAAGGAACCCTTCTTTTCTTGCTAATATACAGCCCCACTTATGGAATGTAAATGGACTTCATTTAAAGAAGCCCACTCATCTATATTTTATTTACTAAGCCTGTGTATATGTGCATGTAATGTAGTGTGAGTTTCACGATTCAGCTGTCGGGTGACCCAGGACCAGGAGCTCCTTCCCTGTCCCTAACACTAGGGGGTGGAATAGCTCATCCTATTCCCCAGGATACCTCTGAAGGTGAAGATGCCGGGGCTGCCACTCTTGCCTTATGTTAGGTGTCGAGTTCCCGCCGCTGCACAGGGGGAATCTCGAACCATGTCCTCTGTAGTCTCCCATTCTTCCCCAGCTGCAGTGGAGTCTGCTCAGCAGAGACATCGGTCCCAGCATCTGGCTCAAGCTGATACTGTGCGACTGGTTACAGCTAATGCCCCAGGTAAAGCCTTTGTAACCAGCATTGATCAGCGGTGAGCAGACGTTCCAGGGACTAAGTTCTGCTTTTCATCTACTGAGCATGCCCGTGGGACGACCTCTCATTGAAGGTCGGAGGTCATATGCTCAGGTCCTGTAGCGGCTCCATTGGACCACTGGGAAGGTCCCAGAAGACTACATCTATAAAAGGCTCGCATGGCCGCTCGGCCATGCGCTAGTATAAATCTATAATCGTGTATGTGTGGCTGTATGTATGCAATCTGATGAAAGCTCCTAATTTATCCCCTTCCCTAGCATTGTTGACTAAGTGTGGGTGATTGGAGCTAACTAGCGCCAGATTGTGCCATCCAGCACAAGGTACGACAGTACAACGTCCATAGCAGTGTCCCTCAGAGCGGCGCTGTGCGCAGATAGTGCACTTTCCTGGCCCAAGCTTAGGGTGGTTAGTGGCGTCCGCCAGAGCGGAGCTGTACGCATATAGTAAATCTTTAAGTTTACTTTCAGTTAGGGCTAGCGGAACACTCCAAATAATTAAGAAGATGGTATAAGGTGCGTTCGCAGCCCGGGGTCCACCGTGCAGGGATGGAACCTGCTGCTGAGTAATGACGGACTATATGGCAGTATAATGTGGATACACACACGGGTTAGCTTCACCAGGTATGAAAGAAGCGAGCCCTGTAGCGTCACAGGGCCGCGGTACTGCACAAAGAGCGCAAGCAAGGAGTCACAGAACTCTATCCCAAGACACAGGGAGTTATTCTAGACCTCTTGTGCTCGACACCGCTACTGGGGTGTCAGAGTTTAACAGAAGTAATAATTTAATGCACAAGAGTGCGTGCAGTGCTGCTCTGGTGGACGCTGCTAACCACCCAGACTTGGGTCAGGAAAGCGCTCTAATAGAGCCTGGAGCTGCACTGGCGGTCACAGCAATAAGACGCTGTATCGTGTATTAGGTGCAGATAGCACTGTTGGGTGCTAGATAGCAAGCATCCACCATTGGCGAGCAGTCAACAACACTAGGAAGGGGGATGATTAAAGAGCGACTTTCACACATCTGCACACACTTTTTCAAGTATACAACCTTTTATAGCAGCAGTGCTACGGGACCTTCCAGATGGTCTAATAGGAGCTGCAACAGGACCTGAGCATGTGACCCCCGACCTCCAATGGGAGGTCATCCCATGGGCATGCTCAGTATAGGAAAAGCAGGACTTAGTCCCAGAAAGACCTGCTCGCTGCTGATCAGTGCTGGCTACAAAGGCAGAGCCTGGAAGGACAGCAGCACCCAGTCGCACAGTATCAGCTTGAGCCAGATGCTGGGACCGACGTCTCCGCTGAGCAGGCTCCACTGTGGCTGGAGAAGAATGGGAGACCACAGCGGAGATGGTTCGAGATTCCCCCTGTGCAGAGGCGGGAACTCGACACCTAACATTTTCACCCGGGCACTGCAGTTCCAGCGCCAAGTGCTAGTGGGTCTAGAGGAACTCTAACCGTGTCCTTGGGGCAGGGTCCTGTGACTAGCATTCATTCTGCGGTATTGTGGCCCTGTGACACAACAGGTTTCGCCTCCTACATACTGGGTGAAGTTAAGCTGCGTGTGTTCACGTTATACCGCCATGTACTGTCCGTCATTACCAAGCAGCAGGTGTCATCTCTGCACGGTGGACCCCGGGCTGCGAATGCACCTTATATCCTCCTTAATATTATTTGGTGCATTCTGCCAGCCCTAACACCTTATCTCTGGAGTTAGTCCTCTGTCTGTTCTCTTCTCCTGCCTAGGGAATAGGGGCGCTACTGTGCAACAAAGTACACAAACTCGACAAATAGAGCTACACAAACAAGGGTAAACTGAAAACACCAGGCATACAAATATTCACTCACATATAACAGAGGAATGCACTGGGTAGTAGAGGATGGGGAAAATAACAAAGTAGAGAAGGGAAAGGAATTACCACACATACAAACCACTCAACAATCACAGATTACTCCTCCAAAACTTCTCATATGAACACCTCTCCTCCTAAGCCATGCAGCAAATGCTAGCTCTGACATGAATTTGAATCAGGACCCAGATTATAAATGGGATGGGAGTGGCTAACTGAACTTAGTTGAGAGCTCAGAGTTTCCAACATGGCCGATTAACTACTGTTCTGCCAAAAGAAATAAACACCATTAAAACAAAGGAAAAGTGCTTCTTCTCAGCGCAGGAGTAGGAGTAATCAGATGCTGAAGTCTTCTGGCTCCTTTCTGTTGCGGTAACCCCATGACAGTGAGTGAATTAATATACTTAAGCAGCATATGTGAAGAAAGAAGGAAAGATGTGGCACTCACCGAGTCGTGTTGTAATAAAAGTCCTTTATTACTCTGTCACATGGATTAAGGACATCATATCATAAGCTGCGGGTGCGTGCAAGGGTGCATGGTGACCGAGGACGAAGGCCGTTTCGCACCGACTGCGCTTCAACGGGTCCAGGTATGTGATCGAAGATGATGTAATTTCCTTTTTAGGGCGTCTCAATCATCTCCAGTGCAAAGAAAGACTTTCCACATTACATAAAAATTATAAACTATTAAAAACAAATGGTCACATTATAGGTGCAGAGCAATTTTTTTACAATTATTTTACAGGAAGACCGACATATCTAATTTATCATTCAAACCTATTGGACCTTGAGCGTTCTTTCGCATAATCCATTTAGCTTCATGTTGCAAAAGGATTTTATTGTGGTTTCCCCCTTGCGGCGGGTATTTTACTATTTCTAGTCCTGCAAATCTCAACAGTCTAGGATTCGCATTGTGCACCTCCTGCATATGATTAATAAGTCTCAATGAGCCTCTTCCAGAAATTATTGAGTTAAAATGTTCTCTGAATCTAATGAACATAGGACGAATCGTTTTTCCTATATAATAAAATAAGCAGGGACAGAAAATTATATAAACCACATATTTACTTTTACATGAAATGAAATCTCTAGTTTTAAAGGACCGATTTTATACCATCCTCCTAATATGAACTTAACCAGGGATGAATTGAGGGCTCTACATGAAATTAAAAAATGGAATGACGTGGTGTTCCGTAGGGCGGATAAGGGTGGGAATCTAGTTATGTTGAATTGGGAATATTATATAAAGGAGGCTTTATTACAGTTAGATAATATCGCTACCTATGTGATGTTGGAAAAAAATCCTACTCCAAAATATAAAGAAAAATTGAGATATTTGTTAAAGAAATACGTTGAGAAGGGGATCTTAACAAAGAAAAGGGGTGAAAATTTACTCCCTGAATTCCCAAGCATTCCATATTGGTACAGTATCCCTAATGGATTATGCGAACGAACGCTCAAGGTCCAATAGGTTTGAACGATAAATTAGATATGTCGGTTTTCTGTAAAATAATTGTAAAAAAATTGCTCTGCACCTATAATGTGATCATTTGTTTTTAATAGTTTATAATTTTTATTTAATGTGGAAAGTCTTTCTTTGCACTGGAGATGATTGAGACGCCCTATAAAGGAAATGACATCATCTTCGATCACATACCTGGACCCATTGAAGTGCAGTTGGCGCGAAACGGCCATTGTCCTCGGTCACCATGCACCCTCGCACGCACTCGCAGCCTATGAAATGATGTACTTAATCCATGTGACTGAGTAATAAAGGAATTTTATTACAACACGACTCGGTGAGTGCCACATCTTTCCTTCTTTCTTCATGTATGCTGCTTATGGATTGCTACATGATGTTGAGCACCGCAATGAGCATGTAAAGCACCACTGTGTTTCATTGGAAATCGGACTAAACATTACATTTTCTGCCGTTAGATCTAGTACCGTTCTACTTTTCTCTCTTCGTTTTTGGCTATTGAATTAATATACGGTACTTACCTACTGCTGTCTTCTCTGGAATCTAGCTCCATTCTGCTCCTCTTCTCAGTGATGTCACCACTCTGGAGACTCTCCAGGTCACTCTGCGCTCTGCGTGACTCGGAAGTGGCGTTTACAATCTAAGTGTAAGTAGCATCAGAATGAGGCTCCATAGACTTACACTTTAAAAAAGACTAGAGCATATACAGAGTCAGCTAGTCGCAATTACAATGACGTCATTGAGAAGAGGAGCAGAACAGTGCTGGACACCACAGTAAGCCGGTGGTAGCTGAGAACATTAATACACTCACACTACATAAAATGCATATATACACACATTTAATATAAAAATATATACACAGCTAAGTTTCTTTAATACATGCGTGGTAATGCCATGAACATGGATCCTCAAACAATGGACGCGTTTCGGAAGGAAACTTCTTTATTCATATCCATTAGCTATGAATAAAGAAGTTTACTTCTGAAACGTGTCAGATGTGTGCTGGCCTTTCTCCTGCTGGATTATATTGATACGCTCTGCTTAAGCTGCCGCGCATCCTGGATGATGCCACCACAGGTGTTGGGGATCTGTTGGTTTTCTTATTTATTTTTTTTAACGCTACCATTTATTGAAGTCCAGTGGTCATCATGTCTCTTGGCCTTGAATATCTGAACTTTTATCTCTCCTTGACCTGCTGGTTTCATGCTATTTGTGCAATATGGACGTTGTCACCTGTGATAGCAAATCTTCTGACGAAATTAGTTTCCACAACTGCTCATCCACCTAAATTCTCATCTAAATAGGTATTTTTCTACCATAGATTTTTTTGCTGCTACCCGATTTACCTTATATTTGGCATTTCTTCATCATTTTTGCTGTGAAATGCTAATATGAGCCTATGCAACAAGCAGGAATTGGTAAACAATGTAGACTTGTGTATCTCGTACTTCAAATGTTGATGGGTGAAAGGCCACCAAGATCTTTGAGTTGTGTAGAGTTCTTTACCATACAGAGTGGTGGCTTGAGTCTGGGTAATTATTAATTTGCCCGTAGTGTAGGTGTCATGCTATAACTGTATGTGAGATTGGGAAAAGGTCCCTTCACTGAGCCTCAGGCTGGGGCCCTAACTAGTACTGTTCCCAAAGGTACCTCTGAAGGTAAGGCGGTTTGGGTCTTGTGCCTTACTGATCTCCTGTTATACCCTATGCCAGTGTTCCCCAACTCCAGTCCTCAAGAGCCACCAACAGGTCGTGTTTTCAAGATTTCCTTTATATGGCTCAGGTGATGGAATTGTTGCCTTTCTAGATGATGGAATTCTCACCTGGGCAATACTAAGGATCTCCTGAAAACATGACCTGTTGGTGGCTCTTGAGGACCGAACTTGGGGAACACTGCCCTATCCTCCCCCAGGAGGCTCGAGACATATATGCTAGTGCATAAACACATAAGACAAACATGGATAACAGAAAAGCCACTAACATACAAAACCACTCAACAAAGGCTGATAACTGTATAAAAAACAAATGGTAACAGGACAAGGAGAAAAGCATACACCCAAAAACAACATACAAAAATCTCCAGCAGCAACAAACTCAGCACAGCAACTCCAGGGAACCAGGAAGTAGAACTTTCACTGGTGAGGAAGAGAAAGCCTGGCCAGTTTTTATAGTAGGAAATGACCAGATCAGGAGCAGCTGAGTTATGGAGCTGCATGTTTCTAACAGCATAGAAAGGGTTGTTAACCTCTTCAGCACCAAAGGAAACAAAATCCACTTAATGTGGGACACGAAACACACAGGCTAAATGGATGACTTATGATTCACAATGATTAATGACTTTCTAACTCCAAATCTCCTCGGAGGATGTGACAAACACGTGACAGTAGGACAACATAGCCTGGAAGATACACAATAGTTGAGCATCTACTTATACTGTACTTCAGAACATTCTGAAGAAAAATTAATGTCTGAGCCTTGGAATCCACATCCATCTCATGAGTGAGGGATCCTGCAATATTTATGGTGGCGAGGTCATTTTCCACATGTTGAGACTCACGATTAACATATTCTTAATTCACAAGGTGGTTCCTATATACATTATAGTAAAACTTTAACCATCGTGTACAGATTTACCCCAACACTAGTCTGATGACAGATGACTGGAAAAAGATAGACTGGGCATGTTGGATTTTAACATGTCCAATCATTCGATCTCTTGGGAGATAAGTCTCCTTGAGATGTGTCTGAGATAAGATTATTTCCTCCTCCCTGTTAAAAAAATAGGTACATTTGGTAGAGATCAGCATTAATACACATGAGTGAGTAGGGAGGAAAGATGGAAGATGTATGACCAATGCCACCCATATACCACTGCCATTCAATTAAATATGTTAAACTTAACTGACCAATAGAAAAAGTCACAAAAGATAAATTGCGTATTCAAAAAGTACACAACACAGGGTGAAGCAGAAAAGCAGAAAGTGAACTTACTAGCAGCTGGGACCCTTGGCAGAAACCAGACATTGTCCAATATTACATTCTATGAAATTCAGATTATTACTGCTGCAATTGGTCACACATAAGAATTGATTGGAGGCAGTGATGATGCCGAAGAAAAATTCATGAAATTCGTTAGGAATGATATCCAAATCAGAGCACAAACCTAAAGAGAAAGTATTACATCATAGGCAATTAATATAATGTATATTAATATAGAAATATTCATGAAGGCAATATTACAGCTATAAAATTCTCCTCTATAGGTGACTGCATTCTATTAGCTGTACACATGCAAAAACGGGAAAGGATTAAATTAAAAATATTCATGTACATAGGAGCAGTATTATAGTAGTTATATTCTTGTACATAGGGGCAGTATTATAGTAGTTATATTCTTGTACATAGGGGCAGTATTATAGTAGTTATATTCTTGTACATAGGGGCAGTATTATAGTAGTTATATTCTTGTACATAGGAGCAGTATTATAGTAGTTATATTCTTGTACATAGGGGCAGTATTATAGTAGTTATACTCTTGTACATAGGAGCAGTATTATAGTAGTTATATTCTTGTATATAGGGGCAGTATTATAGTAGTTATATTCTTGTACATAGGGGCAGTATTATAGTAGTTATATTCTTGTACATAGGGGCAGTATTATAGTAGTTATACTCTTGTACATAGGAGCAGTATTATAGTAGTTATATTCTTGTATATAGGGCAGTATTATAGTAGTTATATTCTTGTACATAGGAGCAGTATTATAGTAGTTATATTCTTGTACATAGGAGCAGTATTATAGTAGTTATATTCTTGTACATAGGAGCAGTATTATAGTAGTTATTTTGTTGTACATAGGGGCAGTATTATAGTAGTTATATTCTTGTACATAGGGGCAGTATTATAGTAGTTATATTCTTGTACATGGGGGCAGTATTATAGTAGTTATATTCTTGAACATAGGGCAGTATTATAGTAGTTATATTCTTGTACATAGGAGAAGTATTATAGTAGTTATATTCTTGTACATAGGGGGCAGTATTATAGTAGTTATATTCTTGTACAAAGGAGCAGTATTACAGTGGTTATATTCTTGTACATAGGAGAAGTATTATAGTAGATATATTCTTGTACATAGGAGCAGTATGATAGTAGTTATATTCTTGTACACAGGGGCAGTATTATAGTAGATATATTCTTCTACATAGGAGCAGTATTATAGTAGTTATACTTTTGTACATAGAGGCAGTAGTATAGTAATTATATTCTTGTACATAGGAGCAGAATTATAGTAGTTATATTCTTGTACATAGGGGCAGTATTATAGTAGTTATATTCTTGTACATAGGAGCAGTATTATAGTAGTTATATTCTTGTACATAGGGGCAGTATTATAGTAGTTATATTCTTGTACATCGGGGCAGTATTATAGTAGTTATATTCTTGTACAAAGGAGCAGCATTATAGTAGTTATATTCTTGTACATAGGTACATAGGGGCAGTATTACAGTAGTTATATTCTTGTACATAGGAGCAGTATTATAGTAGTTATATTCTTGTACATAGGGGGTAGCATTATAGTAGTTATATTTTTGTACATAGGGGCAGTATTATAGGAGTTATATTCTTGTACAAAGGAGCAGAATTATAGTAGTTATATTCTTGTTCATAGGGGCAATATTATAGTAGTTATATTCTTGTACATAGGAGCAGTATTATAGTAGTTATATTCTTGTACATCGGGGCAGTATTATAGTAGTTATATTCTTGTACAAAGGAGCAGCATTATAGTAGTTATATTCTTGTACATAGGTACATAGGGGCAGTATTACAGTAGTTATATTCTTGTACATAGGAGCAGTATTATAGTAGTTATATTCTTGTACATAGGGGGTAGCATTATAGTAGTTATATTTTTGTACATAGGGGCAGTATTATAGGAGTTATATTCTTGTACAAAGGAGCAGAATTATAGTAGTTATATTCTTGTTCATAGGGGCAATATTATAGTAGTTATATTCTTGTACATAGGAGCAGTATTATAGTAGCTATATTCTTGTACATAGGGGCAGTATTATAGTAGTTATAGTCTTGTACATAGGAGCAGTATGATAGTAGTTATATTCTTGTACACAGGGGCAGTATTATAGTAGTTATATTCTTGTACAAAGGAGCAGTATTATAGTGGTTATATTCTTGTACATAGGAGAAGTATTATAGTAGTTATATTCTTGTACATAGGAGCAGTATGATAGTAGTTATATTCTTGTACACAGGGGCAGTATTATAGTAGATATATTCTAGTACATAGGAGCAGTATTATAGTAGTTATACTTTTGTACATAGAGGCAGTAGTATAGTAATTATATTCTTGTGCATAGGAGCAGTATTATAGTAGTTATATTCTTGTACATAGGAGCAGTATTATAGTAGTTATATTCTTGTACATAGGGGGTAGTATTATAGTGGTTATATTCTTGTACATAGGGGCAGTATTATAGTAGTTATATTCTTGTACATAGGGGGTAGTATTATAGTAGTTATATTTTTGTACATAGGGGCAGTATTATAGTAGAAATATTCTTGTACATAGGAGCAGTATTATAGTAGTTATATTCTTGTACATAGGAGCATATTATAGTAGCTATATTCTTGTACAAAGGAGCAGTATTATAGCAGTTATATTCTTGTACATAGGGGCAGTATTATAGTAGTTATATTCTTGTACATAGGGGCAATATTATAGTAGTTATATTCTTGTACATAGGAGCAGTATTATAGTAGCTATATTCTTGTACAAAGGAGCAGTATTATAGTAGTTATATTCTTGTACATAGGGGCAGTATTATAGTAGTTATATTCTTGTACATAGGAGCAGTATTATAGTAGATATATTCTTGTACATAGGGGGCAGTATTATAGTAGTCATATTCTTGTACATAGGGGCAATATTATAGTAGTTATATTCTTGTACATAGGAGCAGTATTATAGTAGCTATATTCTTGTACAAAGGAGCAGTATTATAGTAGTTATATTCTTGTACATAGGGGCAGTATTATGGTAGTTATATTCTTGTACATAGGAGCAGTATTATAGTAGATATATTCTTGTACATAGGGGGCAGTATTATAGTAGTCATATTCTTGTACATACGGGCAGTATTATAGTAGTTATATTCTTGTACATAGGGGCAGTATTAAGGTAGCTATATTCTTGTACATAGGGGCAGTATTATAGTAGTTATATTCTTGTACATAGGGGGTAGTATTATAGTGGTTATATTCTTGTACATAGGGGCAGTATTATACTAGTTATATTCTTGTACATAGGGGGTAGTATTATAGTAGTTATATTTTTGTACATAGGGGCAGTATTATAGTAGAAATATTCTTGTACATAGGAGCAGTATTATAGTAGTTATATTCTTGTACATAGGAGCATATTATAGTAGCTATATTCTTGTACAAAGGAGCAGTATTATAGCAGTTATATTCTTGTACATAGGGGCAGTATTATAGTAGTTATATTCTTGTACATAGGGGCAATATTATAGTAGTTATATTCTTGTACATAGGAGCAGTATTATAGTAGCTATATTCTTGTACAAAGGAGCAGTATTATAGTAGTTATATTCTTGTACATAGGGGCAGTATTATAGTAGTTATATTCTTGTACATAGGAGCAGTATTATAGTAGATATATTCTTGTACATAGGGGGCAGTATTATAGCAGTCATATTCTTGTACATAGGGGCAATATTACAGTAGTTATATTCTTGTACATAGGAGCAGTATTATAGTAGCTATATTCTTGTACAAAGGAGCAGTATTATAGTAGTTATATTTTTGTACATAGGGGCAGTATTATGGTAGTTATATTCTTGTACATAGGAGCAGTATTATAGTAGATATATTCTTGTACATAGGGGGCAGTATTATAGTAGTCATATTCTTGTACATACGGGCAGTATTATAGTAGTTATATTCTTGTACATAGGGGCAGTATTAAAGTAGCTATATTCTTGTACGTAGGGGCAGTATTATAGTAGTTATATTCTTGTACATAGGGGCAGTATTAAAGTAGTTATATTCTTGTACATAGGGGCAGTATTATAGTAGTTATATTCTTGTACATAGGGGCAGTATTATAGTAACTACATTCTTGTACATAGGAGCAGTATTATAGTAGTTATATTCTTGCACATAGGAGGCAGTATTATAGTAGTTATATTCTTGTACATAGGAGCTGTTATGATAGGGCTAGCGGAACACACCTAATGAAAGTATATATTTTATTAGGATAGATGTGTTCGCAGCCCGGGGTCCACCGTGCAGGAGAACCTGCTGCTAGTAAATAGCGGAACTAATGGCAGTGTTAGCTAACCCTGTTACTTCACAGAGCAGCCGTGAACTCAAAGCGCTGCACCCTGTTAGACTCCACAGAGGCACAGGCTAACTGTCTAAACAAGAGCAGTCAGTGGTCTTGCACGCACATGAAACTCCTCGCCGGAGGTGCCAGCATTCTAAGGGCTTATTTCGGCCAGGTCCCTGAACACACTCATACAAGACCACACTGGCGCAAAGTACATAAATGAAAGCAATACTAGCGCATGGCCGTGCGGCCATGCAAACCTTATATAGCTGCAGCAAGTAAAAGACCTTCCTAGAAGGACCAATGAGAGGCTGCCATACCTGAGCATGTGACCCTAAATCTCCACTGAGAGATCTTGCCCTGGGCATGCTCAGTGTGTGCCAAGCAGGACTTAGTCCTAGCACCTACAGGACCTTCCTGAAAGGACCAATGGACTTAGCTGCAGTATCTGACCATGTGACCCTCAATCTCCACTGAGAAATCTTACTCAGGGCATTCTCAGAACGAGAAGAGCAGGACTTAGTCCCAGAAGCGTCTGCTCGCCGCTGCCCAGCACTGACTTCAATGGCAGAAGCAGGAAAAGCAGCAGTAACTCTTTGTACAGAGTGGGACTGAGCAAGACGCTGGGACCGACGTCTCCGCTGAGCAGGCTCCACTGCGGCAGGAGAAGAATGGGAGACCGCAGCGGAGATGGCCCAAGAATCCCCCTGTGCAGAGGCGGGAACTCGACCCCTAACATTGCCCCCCCTCCTTGGGCTTCGCCACGCTCAAAGGCAGCAATGAGCTGTGGAGCCCGAATGTGCTCAACAGACTCTCAGGACCATTACCCTTCCAATCCACCAAATAAAATTTTTTGCCACGTACCACCTTGCACCCCAAAATAGCGTTCACCTCGTAATCGTCCGTAGACTAACCCGATGTCCCAGCAGATGACTCGGAAAACCGGGACATGTATACGGGTTTCAAGAGGGACACATGAAAGGTGTCGGTGATACCCAGGCGTGGCGGAAGGGCCAAACGATAGACCACAGGATTAACCTGTTCGAGGACCTTGAAAGGACCCAAGTAGCGAGATGCAAACTTAGCGGACTCTACTCGCAGCCTGATGTTACGGGCGGAGAGCCACACTAAGTCGCCAGGAGCAAAGGTCGGAGCGGGGCGCCGATGTGCATCGGCGGAGGACCTCATTCTCTCCTTGGAGGCCTGAATGGCATCCTGAGTGCGGTCCCAAATATCCCATGCTTCCACAGCCCAGTCTGCCACCCTGGAGTCGGCAGAAGACACGGGCATAGGCACAGGTACCCGCGGATGCTGACCATAGTTGAGGAGGAATGGGGTTTGTCCAGTGGAGTCGGCAACCGCATTGTTCAGCGCAAACTCTGCCCACGGTAGCCAGGATGCCCAGTCATCCTGTCTGGCTGAAACAAAATGTCGCAGATATGTGACCAAGGTCTGATTGGCCCTCTCTACCAATCCATTCATCTCGGGATGATATGCGGAGGAGAGATTTAACTCAATGCTGAGAAGACGACAAAGCTCGTTCCAGAACCAAGACGCAAACTGGGGACCCCGGTCACTGACAATCTTGTCTGGCATACCATGTAGGCGAAAGATGTGCTTTATGAACAACGCTGCCAAGGCCCGTGCCGAAGGTAACCGCGGAAGCAGCACCAAATGCACCATTTTGGAGAAGTGATCGGTGATAACCCAAATTATGGTACAGCCCCGAGACTTGGGCAAACCCACCACAAAGTCCATCCCGACCATCTCCCAGGGCCTGTCTGCCACCGGCAATGGATAGAGTAACCCAGCTGGACGCTGTAGAGGAGACTTATTTTTGGCGCAGGAGACACACGCCAGAATATAATCCCTGACATCACGGACCATATGTGGCCACCAATACGTCCTCGCCAACAGCTCAGATGTCCTTTTTGTCCCAAAATGACCACCCACCCTGGACGAATGAGCCCACGAGAGAACCTCCGGTCACAAATTGGGTGGTACAAAAGTCTTGCCCAGAGGCACAGACTCTAGCGAAACTGGGGCTACGGTTCTCAGGCTCTCAGTGGGGACAATAAGCCGAGGCTCCTCTTCCTCCTCCACTGATGACACCACGGAGCGAGAGAGAGCATCGGCACGAATGTTCTTCTCCCCAGAAAGAAAATGGAGGGTGAAATGGAACCGGGAGAAGAACAAGGACCATCTAGCCTGGCGAGAATTTAACCGCTGGGCTGTCTGTAGGTACACCAGATTTTTATGGTCTGTGAAGACTTGGAAAGGAAAACGAGCTCCCTCCAAGAGATGTCTCCACTCCGAGAAGGCCAATTTCATGGCCAGCAACTCCCTGTAACCGATGGAATAATTCCTCTCTGCTGGTGAAAAGGTCTTTGAAAAGAAGAAGCAAGGATGCTTCCGACCTTGAGCATCCTTTTGGAAGAGGACTGCTCCTGCACCAACAGATAAGGCATCCACCTCCATGATAAAGGGTTTGTCTACATCGGGGCGATGTAGGATGGCAGCGCTACGAAATGTGACTTTATGGAATTAAAGGCCTTGGAGACCTCCACAGACCACAATTTGGGATTTGCTCCCTTCTTGGTAAGGGCAACCAAGGGAGCTACCAACGTTGAGAAGTGTGGAATGAACTGTCGATAGTAGTTAATGAACCCCATAAAGCGCTGCACCGCTTTAAGAGAATGGGGTTCCTGCCAGTCCATCACAGCCTGTAGCTTGGCAGGATCCATAGCCAAACCCTGGGCAGAGATGATATAACCAAGAAATGGCAAGGACTCCTGCTCAAACACACACTTCCCCAATTTGGCGTAGAGGGAGTTTGCCCATAAGAGGTCAAAGATTTTGCGAACATCTCTCCGATGGGAGTCGATATCTGGAGAGTAGATGAGAATATCATCCAGATAGACTACGACCGAGGTGGTGAGCATATCCCGGAAGATGTCATTCACAAAGTCTTGGAAAACGGCTGGGGCATTACAGAGCCCGGAGGGCATCACCAGATACTCATAGTGCCCATCCCTGGTGTTAAAAGCCGTCTTCCATTTGTCCCCCTCACGGATGCGAATCAGATTGTAAGCACCCCGCAGATCTAATTTTGTAAATACCCTTGCTCCCCGTAGCCTATCAAAAAGCTCAGATATCAGGGGTAATGGGTATTTGTTCTTAACGGTGATGGCGTTAAGACCCCTGTAGTCAATACATGGACGCAGTTCCCCATTCTTCTTCTGAACAAAGAAGAACCCAGCCCCAGCAGGCGACACTGACTTCCTGATGAACCCTCTTGCCAGATTTTCTTGGATGTACTGAGACATAGCCTCCGTCCCTGGGAGAGATAATGGATAAACTCGACCCTGGGGAGGCTCAGCACCAGGCAAGAGGTCAATAGGACAGTCATAGGGGCGGTGAGGCGGAAGGGTCTCCGCCGCCTTTTTGGAGAACACGTCTGCATGAGACCAGTATTGCTTGGGGAGAGAGGATAGATCTGCGGGTACCTCAGTAGTACAATTTAGCAATACAACAATCCAGAGGTTCTATTCTGAATCTATCTGACTCCAAATATAGACTAAATTCAGCAAAGTCAGTCCTTAAATCATAAGTTAAAACTTAACATTTAATATGCATACCTAAAAAACATGAATAATACATAAAGTGCTCGTGATTCACAGTATAATAGTTAAAAAATGTCACAATCTCACCCAAATTGCTGTTTGCTGGCACTCAGGATTTTACTCCAACATCATAGTATCCGAGACCAGAAGATGGGGAGAAAGGACATCAAGACCAAAAAACGACAGCGGGGGGAGGGGAGGGGAAAAAACACGGGGGCCTATTTACCCTGTCGTGCCCTCTGCAACCAACTCCCGCCCTTACAAGGGCAGTACCCAAGTGTGAGCCTGTTTTGTGATGCCCATGGTCAGATATAGCCTCCCTGAAAAAAATGTCTTCCCTACGCGTTTCCCCTCCCGTTTGGGGGGTTCATCAGGGGAAGTTATCCAGGCTAAAAAACCGAAGTCTCCTGCAGTGGCAGGGTACGACCTCTCTGTATGTCAAAATCCTCTATATGAGGAAAAAATGGTCTCTCACCTTTTCAGTGTTAACTGCCATTATATAGGGGAGGGAGAGATAAATTAGAGGGTGGTGCTCATGTTTGGCGTCTGTCATCACTTCCTCTTTTATTCTTAGATCGATTATGTTTCTTTCTTACTACATAACCATATATTTTCTATATATTAATTCCATACCCCTTGTTTCCACTTATTTTTCTTTTAAACGCTGGCGTTCTCTTTATTACCTGCTTCTCGGCGTACTCCTTAATGTTTACCAAGGTATGCGCAGGCGCCATAGCGATAATGCAGGCCATGTGACCGCAGGTCCTGGTCGGCACTGGTTTCAGTCTGCGCACGCGTCTGGATTAGTATAGAGAACCTGGTCAGCTGATCTCAGGTCCTAATCGTCGTTCATTCACGGCGATGCGCTTGCCCGCCCCTGCTGCAAGTACCAACCTAGTATATTGCCGGAACCAACCGGGCGTCCTCTTATAAATAATTTCGGCACCCATGGTAACATAACCACCAGATCTAGGTATGCCGCCCTTAGGCGATTACGCATGTGCACCTTCTATGTGCTGGTGTATATCAGCAAGTTTATCTCCGTCTATACTGAACTCGGGGTAGAAAATCTACTTTAATAAACATCTTTTCTTATTGGAAACCAGTTATTCTGTTTAATGTTATCTCTACCTCCCCAATACAGGGTATACATATACAAAACTTTCACTGCTGCCAGAAAAAACTACGGTACACGCAAATCTCTCAATGTGTGCCGCCAAAATAAAAGATACGACAGTGAAAGTATATACACCTTTGTATGCTGCTGATGCAGCCAAGGTTTAATATTAAAGGTCGTTATTATACCTTCATCAAAGGTTGCTTCTCCTGGCCCTGTTCACCAGTCATCATGGTGCAGACACCAACATTACTCAATGAGAAAACACTGTCAATATTTATTCACAATAAGGGGGAGACTTTCTTATAGAAAGCAGCTGTAATTGAGTTGTTCATTTAATCCTAGGGGCCACTGGGTGTCCAGCCGGTAAATCCAGCGGCATTCCCTCTGTAGAATCAATCTGTCATGATTCCCCCCTCTATTGGGTGCTCTCACTTGGTCAATACCCATGAATTTAATGACTCCACAATTACCACCATGGCAGTTATTCACATGTTTTGCCAATGGCGTGTCTCGGTCATTACGTATGTCCCCTAGGTGCTCTCCCACTCTGCGCCTAAACTCTCTGATTGTTTTTCCCACATACGCTTTTCCACAGATACACGAAACCTTGTAAATTATTCCTGTTGTTTTACAGTTTATAAACTGTCTAATTGTGAAACTCTCCTGAGTGGTATCATTCACAAAGTTTTTTCCAGTTTGTATGAAATCACATACCACACATTGCCCACACCTGTAACACCCCTTAGGTTTCTTCCTCTAGCCTCGGGTCTCTGTAGGTGACTATGTACCAGTCTATCCCTAAGGGATCTCCCCCTTTTGTATGTAATTTGGGGAGTGCTTCCAATAATTTTAGCCAGGTCCTGATCCATTAGAAGAACATTCCAGTGTCTCCTCAGGACATCACGTACTGCCGATGACCCATTGTCAAAAGTAGTGATTAGGCGAATAAGCCCCATATTCTCCTCATTCCTTATTTTGGGTTTCAACAAGACTTCTCTCGATTGGGTTTGTGCTAATTGAAATGATTGTCTCAGGACCCCATCTGGGTAACCCCTCCTATGGAATCTCTCTCTTAAATCATCTGCCCAGAATTTGAATTCCTTTTTTTTTTTTTTTTTGAGCAGTTCCGTTTAAGTCTTAGGTACTGTCCCTTCGGTATACCTCTTTTTTGAGCAGCCGGGTGATGACTATCCCATCTTAATAGGGAATTTGTTGATGTGGGTTTACGGAAAATAGAAGTTGTAAGGACACCCTTATCCAGTGCTTTGATGATATAGATATCTAGAAAGGGTAACCTATCCGTCTCAATCACTGAGGTAAACCGAAGGCCTATTTCATTGATATTGAGGACTGCCACAAATGACTCGAACATGTCCCTCGTACCACTCCACAAGACAAAAACGTTGTCAATGAATCTCACCCAAAGATCCACAAATCTGGTGAATTCATTCAAGACCTCGGAGAAGACTATTGTATCCTCCCACCAGCCCAGGAACAAATTTGAAATTGTTAGGGGTAATCCCTTGGCAAAGTGTATTGATACCCTTAAGAATCTGTTGTTGGGAGCGAAAGGGAGTCAATTGATTAGCCAAGATGAATTGGCCTTCCTCCTGCCCCAGTACCCGATTATGGCCACATTTTATGGCCTTCCAAAGGTACACAAAGGGTATACCCCTCTAAAAGGAAGACCGATAGTCTCTGGAATAGGGAGTATTTGTAATAATTTGGGGACATATGTTGATCACATTTTAAAACCTTTTGTGACCGCATTACCGTCATACATTCGTGATACAACAGACCTGTTGCAAAAATTAGAGGGGATCCCTATTGAGCAGGAGACACTATTGGCTAGCATTGACGTGGAAATGCTATATTCCTCTATACCCCATGGTCAGGGGATACAAGGAGTTAAGTATTTCCTTGGGTCTAGAGGATGCCAATTTGAAAAACACAACCAATTTGTTGTAGAACTCCTGGAATTCTCCCTCAAGAACAACTTCTTTACCTTCGATGGAGACACCTACCACCAGCTCAGGGGCACTGCAATGGGTAATCCAGCAGCGCCAAGCTACGCAAATTTGTTCCTGGGCTGGTGGGAGGATACAATAGTCTTCTCCGAGGTCTTGAATGAATTCACCAGATTTGTGGATCTTTGGGTGAGATTCATTGACGACGTTTTTGTCTTGTGGAGTGGTACGAGGGACATGTTCGAGTCATTTGTGGCAGTCCTCAATATCAATGAAATAGGCCTTCGGTTTACCTCAGTGATTGAGACGGATAGGTTACCCTTTCTAGATATCTATATCATCAAAGCAATGGATAAGGGTGTCCTTACAACTTCTATTTTCCGTAAACCCACATCAACAAATTCCCTATTAAGATGGGATAGTCATCACCCGGCTGCTCAAAAAAGAGGTATACCGAAGGGACAGTACCTAAGACTTAAACGGAACTGCTCAGAAAAAAAGGAATTCAAATTCTGGGCAGATGATTTAAGAGAGAGATTCCATAGGAGGGGTTACCCAGATGGGGTCCTGAGACAATCATTTCAATTAGCACAAACCCAATCGAGAGAAGTCTTGTTGAAACCCAAAATAAGGAATGAGGAGAATATGGGGCTTATTCGCCTAATCACTACTTTTGACAATGGGTCATCGGCAGTACGTGATGTCCTGAGGAGACACTGGAATGTTCTTCTAATGGATCAGGACCTGGCTAAAATTATTGGAAGCACTCCCCAAATTACATACAAAAGGGGGAGATCCCTTAGGGATAGACTGGTACATAGTCACCTACAGAGACCCGAGGCTAGAGGAACGTGGCTCCCGGAGAAACCTAAGGGGTGTTACAGGTGTGGGCAATGTGTGGTATGTGATTTCATACAAACTGGAAAAAACTTTGTGAATGATACCACTCAGGAGAGTTTCACAATTAGACAGTTTATAAACTGTAAAACAACAGCAATAATTTACAAGGTTTCGTGTATCTGTGGAAAAGCGTATGTGGGAAAAACAATCAGAGAGTTTAGGCGCAGAGTGGGAGAGCACCTAGGGGACATACGTAATGACAGAGACACGCCATTGGCAAAACATGTGAATAACTGCCATGGTGGTAATTGTGGAGTCATTAAATTCATGGGTATTGACCAAGTGAGAGCACCCAATAGAGGGGGGAATCATGACAGATTGATTCTACAGAGGGAATGCCGCTGGATTTACCGGCTGGACACCCAGTGGCCCCTAGGATTAAATGAACAACTCAATTACAGCTACTTTCTATAAGAAAGTCTCCCCCTTATTGTGAATAAATATTGACAGTGTTTTCTCATTGAGTAATGTTGGTGTCTGCACCATGATGACTGGTGAACAGGGCCAGGAGAAGCAACCTTTGATGAAGGTATAATAACGACCTTTAATATTAAACCTTGGCTGCATCAGCAGCATACAAAGGTGTATATACTTTCACTGTCGTATCTTTTATTTTGGCGGCACACATTGAGAGATTTGCGTGTACCGTAGTTTTTTCTGGCAACAGTGAAAGTTTTGTATATGTATACCCTGTATTGGGGAGGTAGAGATAACATTAAACAGAATAACTGGTTTCCAATAAGAAAAGATGTTTATTAAAGTAGATTTTCTACCCCGAGTTCAGTATAGACGGAGATAAACTTGCTGATATACACCAGCACATAGAAGGTGCACATGCGTAATCGCCTAAGGGTGGCATACCTAGATCTGGTGGTTATGTTACCATGGGTGCCGAAATTATTTATAAGAGGACGCCCGGTTGGTTCCGGCAATATACTAGGTTGGTACTTGCAGCAGGGGCGGGCAAGCGCATCGCCGTGAATGAACGACGATTAGGACCTGAGATCAGCTGACCAGGTTCTCTATACTAATCCAGACGCGTGCGCAGACTGAAACCAGTGCCGACCAGGACCTGCGGTCACATGGCCTGCATTATCGCTATGGCGCCTGCGCATACCTTGGTAAACATTAAGGAGAACGCCGAGAAGCAGGTAATAAAGAGAACGCCAGCGTTTAAAAGAAAAATAAGTGGAAACAAGGGGTATGGAATTAATATATAGAAAATATATGGTTATGTAGTAAGAAAGAAACATAATCGATCTAAGAATAAAAGAGGAAGTGATGACAGACGCTAAACATGAGCACCACCCTCTAATTTATCTCTCCCTCCCCTATATAATGGCAGTTAACACTAAAAAGGTGAGAGACCATTTTTTCCTCATATAGAGGATTTTGACATACAGAGAGGTCGTACCCTGCCACTGCAGGAGACTTCGGTTTTTTAGCCTGGATAACTTCCCCTGATGAACCCCCCAAACGGGAGGGGAAACGCGTAGGGAAGACATTTTTTTCAGGGAGGCTATATCTGACCATGGGCATCACAAAACAGGCTCACACTTGGGTACTGCCCTTGTAAGGCCGGGAGTTGGTTGCAGAGGGCACGACAGGGTAAATAGGCCCCCGTGTTTTTTCCCCTCCCCTCCCCCCGCTGTCGTTTTTTGGTCTTGATGTCCTTTCTCCCCATCTTCTGGTCTCGGATACTATGTTGTTGGAGTAAAATCCTGAGTGCCAGCAAACAGCAATTTGGGTGAGATTGTGCCATTTTTTAACTATTATACTGTGAATCACGAGCACTTTATGTATTATTCATGTTTTTTAGGTATGCATATTAAATGTTAAGTTTTAACTTATGATTTAAGGACTGACTTTGCTGAATTTACCTCAGTAGTAGCAACCTGAACGCACTCCCTTTGACACCTACCCTCACAAGACTCACCCCATCCCAAAATTCTGCCAGAAGACCACTCGATATGTGGAGAGTGGTACCATAACCAAGGTACCCCCAACAGGACCTCATCAATACCCTCAGGTATGACGAGCAGAGATATTGTCTCCTGATGGGATGGCGACATGGACAGAGTAAAAGGAATGGTCTGGTGAGTTATCTGTGAAGGTAGTGTCGACCAATTCACCACTCGTACCGTAACTGGCTGCGCTAGCATAATCAGGGGTATTGCATGACGTTGGACAAAGGCAGAAGACATGAAATTGCCCTCTGCCCCAGAATCCACGCAGAGCTCTACTGAGTGGGAAGATGAGCCAATGTTAATTGTCCCCTTAAAGGACAATTTTGAGGGAAATGTCGCCGTATCTAGTGTACCTCCCCCGACTACCACTAGAGGCAGACGTCTCCTCGACCGCTGGGAACATCTGGTGGCAATATGTCCAGACTGCTGGCAAACATGACGAAGCTTGGATGCCCAAGCGGTCCGGGACTTAGAACCCGCTCGTGACACCTCCCTGGCCTCATGTGACTCAGGAACCAGGACCGGAGATTCCAGAGGTCTGGCGAAGGTGGGAGCCAGCCGAAACCTCTGCCTACACTGGGCTCGCTCAAACCTCCGCTCGTTAAAATGGAGGTCAATGCGGGTAGACAGATATTAACTCCTCCAGTGTGGCTGGAATCTGCCTAGTGGCCAGAGCGTCCTTAACGTGATCAGCCAGCCCCCTCCAAAATATGGTGATAAGTAGGGTTGAGCGAAACGGGTCGATCATTTTCAAAAGTCGCCGACTTTTGGCTAAGTCGGCGTCTCATGAAACCCGATCCGACCCCTGTGCTTGTCGGCCATGCGGTACGCGACTTTCGCGCCAAAGTCGCGTTTCAATGACGCGAAAAGCGCCATTTCTCAGCCAATGAAGGTGAACGCAGAGTGTGGGCAGCGTGATGACATAGATCCTGGTCCCCACCATCTTAGAGAAGGGCATTGCAGTGATTGGCTTGCTGTCTGCGGCGTCACAGGGGCTATAAAGGGGCGTTCCCGCCGACCGCCATCTTACTGCTGCTGATCTGAGCTTAGGGACAGGTTGCTGCCGCTTCATCAGAAGCAGGGAGAGCGTTAGGCAGGGTCCACTAACCACCAAACCGCTTGTGCTGCAGCGATTTCCACTGTCCAACACCACCTTCGGTGTGCAGGGACTGTGGAAGCTATTTATTTATTTTTTTCCCCTCAGCGCTGTAGCTCATTGGGCTGCCCTAGAAGGCTCCGTGATAGCTGTATTGCTGTGTGTACGCCACTGTGGAAACCAACTGCTTTTTTCAAAGCACATATCCTCTTGTTCCTTCCTTTCTGCACAGCTATCTTTTTTGTTTGTCCACACTTTTTATTTAATTTGTGCATCAGTCCACTCCTATTGCTGCCTGCCATACCTGGCTTACATTACTGCAGGGAGATAGTAATTGTAGGACAGTTTTTTTTTTTTTTTTGTTTTTTTTTTGTGGGAGATTAAGATTGGCATTTCTGCTACAGTGCCATCCCTGTGTGTGCCATCTCTCACTGAGTGGGCCATAGAAAGCCTATTTATTTTTTCCGTGATTTGTGTTCTAAAATCTACCTCAACACAGAAACACTACATCAATCAGTGGGAGAAAAATATTGGCCTCAGTCAGGGCTTGTGTGCCACTGCTGTGTGTGCGCTATCTCTCATTCAGTGGGCTATAGCAAGCCTATATTTTTTTTTTTTTTTTTTTTTTAATATTATTTGGTTTCAAAAGTCTCCCTGAAAAAAAAAAAAAACCTAAAAAAACAGTGGGAGAGTAATATTGCCCTTTCAGCTTGTGTGCCAGTCTTGACTCCTGGGTGTGCCACCTCTCTCCCTCTCATTCAGTGGGCCATAGAAAGCCTATTTATTTTTTTTTTTAAATATTATTGGGTTTCTAAAGTCTCCCTGAAAAAAACAAAAAATACATAAAAAAACAGTGGGAGAGTAATATTGCCCTTTCAGCTTGTGTGCCAGTCTTGACTCCTGGGTGTGCCACCTCTCTCCCTTTCATTCAGTGGGCCATAGAAAGCCTATTTTTTTTTTTTTTTTAATATTATTTGGTTTCTAATTCTCCCTGAAAAAAAAAAAAAAACCTAAAAAAACAGTGGGAGAGTAATATTGCCCTTTCAGCTTGTGTGCCAGTCTTGACTCCTGGGTGTGCCACCTCTCTCCCTCTCATTCAGTGGGCCATAGAAAGCCTATTTATTTTTTTTTTTAAATATTATTGGGTTTCTAAAGTCTCCCTGAAAAAACAAAAAATACATAAAAAAACAGTGGGAGAGTAATATTGCCCTTTCAGCTTGTGTGCCAGTCTTGACTCCTGGGTGTGCCACCTCTCTCCCTCTCATTCAGTGGGCCATAGAAAGCCTATTTATTTTTTTTTTTAAATATTATTGGGTTTCTAAAGTCTCCCTGAAAAAACAAAAAATACATAAAAAAACAGTGGGAGAGTAATATTGCCCTTTCAGCTTGTGTGCCAGTCTTGACTCCTGGGTGTGCCACCTCTCTCCCTTTCATTCAGTGGGCCATAGAAAGCCTATTTTTTTTTTTTTTAATATTATTTGGTTTCTAATTCTCCCTGAAAAAAAAAAAAAAACCTAAAAAAACAGTGGGAGAGTAATATTGCCCTTTCAGCTTGTGTGCCAGTCTTGACTCCCGGGTGTGCCACCTCTCTCCCTCTCATTCAGTGGGCCATAGAAAGCCTATTTATTTTTTTTTTTAAATATTATTGGGTTTCTAAAGTCTCCCTGAAAAAACAAAAAATACATAAAAAAACAGTGGGAGAGTAATATTGCCCTTTCAGCTTGTGTGCCAGTCTTGACTCCTGGGTGTGCCACCTCTCTCCCTTTCATTCAGTGGGCCATAGAAAGCCTATTTTTTTTTAATATTATTTGGTTTCTAATTCTCCCTGAAAAAAAAAAAAAAACCTAAAAAAACAGTGGGAGAGTAATATTGCCCTTTCAGCTTGTGTGCCAGTCTTGACTCCTGGGTGTGCCACCTCTCTCCCTCTCATTCAGTGGGCCATAGAAAGCCTATTTATTTTTTTTTTTAAATATTATTGGGTTTCTAAAGTCTCCCTGAAAAAACAAAAAATACATAAAAAAACAGTGGGAGAGTAATATTGCCCTTTCAGCTTGTGTGCCAGTCTTGACTCCTGGGTGTGCCACCTCTCTCCCTTTCATTCAGTGGGCCATAGAAAGCCTATTTTTTTTTTTTTTAATATTATTTGGTTTCTAATTCTCCCTGAAAAAAAAAAAAAAACCTAAAAAAACAGTGGGAGAGTAATATTGCCCTTTCAGCTTGTGTGCCAGTCTTGACTCCTGGGTGTGCCACCTCTCTCCCTCTCATTCAGTGGGCCATAGAAAGCCTATTTATTTTTTTTTTTAAATATTATTGGGTTTCTAAAGTCTCCCTGAAAAAACAAAAAATACATAAAAAAACAGTGGGAGAGTAATATTGCCCTTTCAGCTTGTGTGCCAGTCTTGACTCCTGGGTGTGCCACCTCTCTCCCTTTCATTCAGTGGGCCATAGAAAGCCTATTTTTTTTTTTTTTTAATATTATTTGGTTTCTAATTCTCCCTGAAAAAAAAAAAAAAACCTAAAAAAACAGTGGGAGAGTAATATTGCCCTTTCAGCTTGTGTGCCAGTCTTGACTCCTGGGTGTGCCACCTCTCTCCCTCTCATTCAGTGGGCCATAGAAAGCCTATTTATTTTTTTTTTTAAATATTATTGGGTTTCTAAAGTCTCCCTGAAAAAACAAAAAATACATAAAAAAACAGTGGGAGAGTAATATTGCCCTTTCAGCTTGTGTGCCAGTCTTGACTCCTGGGTGTGCCACCTCTCTCCCTTTCATTCAGTGGGCCATAGAAAGCCTATTTTTTTTTTTTTTTTAATATTATTTGGTTTCTAATTCTCCCTGAAAAAAAAAAAAAAACCTAAAAAAACAGTGGGAGAGTAATATTGCCCTTTCAGCTTGTGTGCCAGTCTTGACTCCTGGGTGTGCCACCTCTCTCCCTCTCATTCAGTGGGCCATAGAAAGCCTATTTATTTTTTTTTTTAAATATTATTGGGTTTCTAAAGTCTCCCTGAAAAAACAAAAAATACATAAAAAAACAGTGGGAGAGTAATATTGCCCTTTCAGCTTGTGTGCCAGTCTTGACTCCTGGGTGTGCCACCTCTCTCCCTTTCATTCAGTGGGCCATAGAAAGCCTATTTTTTTTTTTTTTTTAATATTATTTGGTTTCTAATTCTCCCTGAAAAAAAAAAAAAAACCTAAAAAAACAGTGGGAGAGTAATATTGCCCTTTCAGCTTGTGTGCCAGTCTTGACTCCTGGGTGTGTCACCTCTCTCCCTCTCATTCAGTGGGCCATAGAAAGCCTATTTATTTATTTTTTTAAATATTATTGGGTTTCTAAAGTCTCCCTGAAAAAACAAAAAATACATAAAAAAACAGTGGGAGAGTAATATTGCCCTTTCAGCTTGTGTGCCAGTCTTGACTCCTGGGTGTGCCACCTCTCTCCCTCTCATTCAGTGGGCCATAGAAAGCCTTTTTTTTTTTTGGTTTTTTTAATATTATTTGGTTTCTAAAGTCTCCCTGAAAAAAACAAAAAAAACATAAAAAACAGTGGGAGAGTAATATTGCCCTTTCAGCTTGTGCGCCAGTCTTGACTCCTGGTTGTGCCACCTCTCTCTCTCTAATTGTGGGCCATAGAAAGCCTTTTTTTTTTTTTTTTTTAATATTATTTGGTTTCTAAAGTCTCCCTGAGAAAAAAAAATAAATAAATTAGGTGGGAGATTAATATTGACATTAGTGCTTGAGTGACAGTCCTGCGTGTGTGTCATCTCTGTGATTTTGTGCCACAGAAAACAGAGTGTGTAACATTGTGCCTGATTTTCCTTGTGGTCTCACCAACCTGTTAAGGGATATTGAAATCATACTGAAGTTATAGCTCACCGTGTAAGTTGTTTGATAGCAACAAATAAAGTTACTTTGGTTAAGATTTTAAAACAATGAGGAAGTCTGGTGCAAGAGGTCGTCGTGGGCGTTCATTGTCAGCTGGTAATGATGGTAGTGGTAGTGGAGCATCAGGTGGTCGTGGGGATAAAAATATTCCACCTAAGTCTGGAGCTGTGGAGCCAGTTTCGTCGTCAGGCTACACAAGGCCTCGAACGCTCTCTTTTCTGGGAGTAGGAAAACCGCTTTTAAAGGCGGAGCAGCAACAGCAAGTTTTGGCTTACATTGCAGACTCAGCCTCTAGCTCTTTTGCCTCCTCTTCCGAAACTGGTAAATGTAAAAGCAGCGCGTCGCTTGTGGATGTTCACGGTCAGGGACAAGTCGCTTCCTTGTCCTCCTCAGCAAAAACTACAACAAGAGAGAAGGATGCAGCAGGCGACACAACGGGTCACTCCATGGAGCTCTTTACACATACCGTCCCTGGCTTAGAAAGTGAAACATTTAACAGGCCATGCCCATTACAAGTATATTCTGACATGGAGTGCACTGATGCACAGCCACAGCCAGAGTACTATGCTGCTCCTTTGACTCAGACCACCACATTGCCCTCTCAGGGTACAGATCCACAATCAGACCCTGATGAGACTATGTTGCCCCGCCACGAACGCTATACCACCGACCGACACAGTGACACAGACGAAGTTGCACACGAGCTCGAAGAGGAGGTAATAGATGACCCAGTTATTGACCCCGATTGGCAGCCATTGGGGGAACAGGGTGCAGGCGGCAGTAGTTCAGAAGCGGAGGTGGAGGAGGGGCCGCAGCAGGCATCAACATCGCAACAGGTTCCATCTGCCGGGCCCGTATCTGGACCAAAACGCGTGTCAAAGCCAAAACCTGTTGGAGCACAGCGTTGCCATCCGGTTAAAGCTCAGTCTGCAATCCCTGAAAAGGGATCAGAGTCTAGGAAGAGTGCAGTCTGGCATTTTTTTAAACAACATCCAACTGATCAGCGCAAAGTCATCTGTCAAAAATGTTCAACTAGCTTAAGCAGAGGTCAGAATCTGAAAAGTCTAAATACTAGTTGCATGCATAGACACTTAACCACCATGCATTCTCAAGCCTGGACTAACTACCAAACGTCCCTCAAGGTTGTAGCACCCTCGGCCAATGAAGCTAGTCAGCAACGCAACATCCCTTCCGTCACTGTAAGGCCACCATTTTCCGCACCACCGGCAGTATCTGTGCAGGTTTCTTTGCCAGCCAAAAGCAGTCAGGGTCAGGGAATCACCAGTTTTGTAGGAGGAAATATTGCATGTAGGGCACCGGCGGAAACAATACCGTCTCCAACCGTCTCTCAGTCTGCCATGTCCACCGGCACACCCGAAAGTTCCACGATCTACAGCTCTCCAGTCCAGCTCACCCTACATGAGACTCTGGTTAGAAAAAGGAAGTACTTATCCTCGCATCCGCGTACACAGGGTTTTAACGCCCACATAGCTAGACTAATCTCGTTAGAGATGATGCCCTACCGGTTAGTTGAAAGCGAAGCTTTCAAAGCCCTGATGGAGTACGCTGAACCACGATACGAGCTACCCAGTCGACACTTTTTTTCCAGAAAAGCCATCCCAGCCCTGCACCAGCATGTTAAACAGCGCATCGTCCATGCACTCAGGCAATCTGTGAGTACAAAGGTGCACCTGACTACAGATGCATGGACCAGTAGGCATGGCCAGGGACGTTATGTGTCCATCACGGCACACTGGGTGAATGTGGTGGATGCAGGGTCCACAGGCGACATCAATTTAGGGACAGTTGTGCCTAGCCCACGGTCTAGGAAACAGTTGGCTGTAGGCGTTCGCACCCCCTCCTCCTCCTCCTCGTCCTCCTGCAGAAGCTACAGCTCTTCCACAGAACGCAGTCGGCCAACCACTCCATCGGCAGATGACACTGTTGCACACCAGTTGTCCCATTATGGGCCAGCTACTGCCAAGCGTCAGCAGGCTGTATTGGCTATGAAGTGTTTGGGCGACAACAGACACACCGCGGAAGTTCTGTCCGAGTTCTTGCAACAAGAAACGCAGTCGTGGCTGGGCACAGTAGATCTTGAGGCAGGCAAGGTAGTGAGTGATAACGGAAGGAATTTCATGGCTGCCATCTCCCTTTCCCAACTGAAACACATTCCTTGCCTGGCTCACACCTTAAACCTGGTGGTGCAGTGCTTATTGAAAACTTATCCTGGGTTCTCCGACCTGCTCCTCAAAGTGCGTGCACTTTGCTCACATATCCGACGTTCGCCTGTACACGCCAGCCGTATGCAAACCTATCAGCGGTCTTTGAACCTTCCCCAGCATCGCCTAATCATAGACGTTGCAACAAGGTGGAACTCAACACTGCACATGCTTCAGAGACTGTGCGAACAGAGGCGTGCTGTTATTTATTTGTGGGAGGATACACGGGCAGGCAGTAGGATGGCAGACATGGAGTTGTCAGGTGTGCAGTGGTCGAAGATACAAGACATGTGTCAAGTCCTTCAGTGTTTTGAGGAATGCACACGGCTGGTTAGTGCAGACAACGCCGTAATAAGCATGAGCATCCCCCTAATGCGTCTGCTGATGCAAAGTTTGACGCACATAAAGGAGCAGGCGTCTGCACCAGAGGAAGAGGGAAGCCTTGATGACAGTCAGCCATTGTCTGGTCAGGGCAGTGTACAGGACGAGGTAGCGGGCGAAGAGGAGGTGGAGGACGAGGAGGATGATGGGGATGAGTATATTTTTAATGCGGAAACTTTCACGGGGGCACAGGAAATTGGTTGCGTGTCACGGCCGGGTTCTGGTTTTTTGAGGGACACAAGTGACGTAGATTTGCCTGCAACTGCCCCTCAACCAATCACAACCGGAGATTTGACAACTGGAACTTTGGCCCACATGGCGGATTATGCCTTACGTATCCTAAAAAGGGACACACGCATTACGAAAATGATGAACGATGACGATTACTGGTTGGCCTGCCTCCTTGATCCACGCTATAAAGGCAAATTGCAAAATATTATGCCACATGAGAACTTGGAACTAATATTAGCAACCAAACAATCAACTCTTGTTGACCGTTTGCTTCAGGCATTCCCAGCACACAGCGCACGTGATCGTTCTCACACGAGCTCCAGGGGGCAGCAGACTAGGAGTGTTAGGGGTGCACACATCAGAAGTGGCGTTGGACAGAGGGGTTTTCTGACCAGGTTGTGGAGTGATTTTGCTATGACCGCAGACAGGACAGGTACTGCTGCATCAATTGAAAGTGACAGGAGACAACATTTGTCCAGTATGGTTACTAACTATTTTTCATCCCTTATCGATGTTCTCCCTCAACCGTCATTCCCATTTGATTACTGGGCCTCCAAATTAGACACCTGGCCAGAATTGGCAGAATATGCATTGCAGGAGCTTGCTTGCCCGGCAGCAAGTGTCCTATCAGAAAGAGTATTCAGTGCTGCAGGGTCAATATTAACCGAAAAAAGGACTCGTCTGGCTACCCAAAATGTTGACGATCTAACATTCATTAAAATGAACCACAACTGGATTTCAAAATCTTTTGCCCCACCTTGCCCGGCCGACACCTAGCTTTCCTATGAAAAGCTCTTGCCTGTGAATTACTTTTCTAATGTCTAATTTGCTGCTGCAGATTGTACAGCATACGACATGTTTACACCTCCCTAAATGGCCAAACTCCCCACACGGGGCCGTGGTATCGCGACTTGGCGCAAGCACCCGTGAGACTGCTGTTTGTCTGAAGAGGTGGGTGTGCTCGCTTTTGGTTGACGGCATTGCTACTGGGTCCCTCATAGTACAATGTAGTGTCTCTGGCGGTGGTGGTGCGCACCCAACGTCAGACACACCGTTGTAACATGAGTGGCCCTGGGGCGGTCCCGCCGGCCTCAAGAGAGTTCCCCCCTACCCCAGCTCAAACTGGGCTCTACTACGTGCAAAATTATGTCGCACAGCTCCACCAATCTTTAGTCTATTCGCTGACATCATTCAATGTCTGGCACTGACAATACAAATTTGTAGACATCTATGATGCAACTTAAAGTAGTCTGTGTCTGTGTCCTATATTGGCACCATTAAATAGTTACTGCCAAATTACTATGTCAGAAACACAGCAGATGAGCCCACCCCTGTACCTAAGTATGCCATCTTTTTTTTTGTTTTGGTTGTTTTGCGAGACATTAACATCTATTTATATTTTGGGAGTACTGGGACAGACACTCCTTGCACTACTCCTCCACTCAGCACCAAGCTGCCTGCCCGTGTATCCATGTAACCGCTGTAAAACTGCCATGAGCCTATTGTTTGTTATTTTAGGCCTTTGATAGCCTGTCTGCGGTCCCTACTCCTCCACTGACCACCAAGCTGCCTGCCCGTGTATCCATGTAACCGCTGTAAAACTGCCATGAGCCTATTGTTTGTTATTTTAGGCCTTTGAAGCCTTTCTGCGCTCCCTCCTTCCACTAGTCCTCCACTGACCAGACCACTGCTGCCCGTGTACCCCTGGAACCAATTTTAAAGTGCCTACAGCCAGCCCATTTTATTGTGTTAGGCCTTCGAAGCCTGTCTGCGGTCCATACTTCCACTAGTCCTCCACTGACCAGACCACTGCTGCCCGTGTACCCCTGGAACCAATTTTAAAGTGCCTACAGCCAGCCCATTTTATTGTGTTAGGCCTTCGAAGCCTGTCTGCGGTCCATACTTCCACTAGGCCTCCACTGACCAGACCACTGCTGCCCGTGTACCCCTGGAACCAATTTTAAAGTGCCTACAGCCAGCCCATTTTATTGTGTTAGGCCTTCGAAGCCTGTCTGCGGTCCATACTTCCACTAGGCCTCCACTGACCAGACCACTGCTGCCCGTGTACCCCTGGAACCAATTTTAAAGTGCCTACAGCCAGCCCATTTTATTGTGTTAGGCCTTCGAAGCCTGTCTGCGGTCCATACTTCCACTAGGCCTCCACTGACCAGACCACTGCTGCCCGTGTACCCCTGGAACCAATTTTAAAGTGCCTACAGCCAGCCCATTTTATTGTGTTAGGCCTTCGAAGCCTGTCTGCGGTCCCTCCTTCCACTAGGCCTCCACTGACCAGACCACTGCTGCCCGTGTACCCCTGGAACCAATTTTAAAGTGCCTACAGCCAGCCCATTTTATTGTGTTAGGCCTTCGAAGCCTGTCTGCGGTCCATACTTTAAATACTCCTCCACTCACCACCAAGCTGCCTGCCCGTGTATCCATGTAACCGCTGTAAAACTGCCATGAGCCTATTGTTTGTTATGTTAGGCCTTTGATAGCCTGTCTGCGGTCCCTACTTTAAATACTCCTCCACTCACCACCACCAAGCTGCCTGCCCGTGTATCCATGTAACCGCTGTGAAACTGCCATGAGCCTATTGTTTTTTTATGTTAGGCCTTTGATAGCCTGTCTGCGGTCCCTACTTTAAATACTCCTCCACTCACCACCACCAAGCTGCCTGCCCGTGTATCCATGTAACCGCTGTAAAACTGCCATGAGCCTATTGTTTGTTATTTTAGGCCTTTGAAGCCTTTCTGCGCTCCCTCCTTCCACTAGTCCTCCACTGACCAGACCACTGCTGCCCGTGTACCCCTGGAACCAATTTTAAAGTGCCTACAGCCAGCCCATTTTATTGTGTTAGGCCTTCGAAGCCTGTCTGCGGTCCATACTTCCACTAGTCCTCCACTGACCAGACCACTGCTGCCCGTGTACCCCTGGAACCAATTTTAAAGTGCCTACAGCCAGCCCATTTTATTGTGTTAGGCCTTCGAAGCCTGTCTGCGGTCCATACTTCCACTAGGCCTCCACTGACCAGACCACTGCTGCCCGTGTACCCCTGGAACCAATTTTAAAGTGCCTACAGCCAGCCCATTTTATTGTGTTAGGCCTTCGAAGCCTGTCTGCGGTCCATACTTCCACTAGGCCTCCACTGACCAGACCACTGCTGCCCGTGTACCCCTGGAACCAATTTTAAAGTGCCTACAGCCAGCCCATTTTATTGTGTTAGGCCTTCGAAGCCTGTCTGCGGTCCATACTTTAAATACTCCTCCACTCACCACCAAGCTGCCTGCCCGTGTATCCATGTAACCGCTGTAAAACTGCCATGAGCCTATTGTTTGTTATGTTAGGCCTTTGATAGCCTGTCTGCGGTCCCTACTTTAAATACTCCTCCACTCACCACCACCAAGCTGCCTGCCCGTGTATCCATGTAACCGCTGTAAAACTGCCATGAGCCTATTGTTTGTTATGTTAGGCCTTTGATAGCCTGTCTGCGGTCCTTACTTTAAATACTCCTCCACTCACCACCTAGCTGCCTGTGTATCCATGTAACCGATGTAAAACTGCCATGACTGCCTACTGTTTGTTATTTTAGGCCTTTGATAGCCTGTCTGCGGCCCCTACTTGCAATACTCCTCCACTGACCACAATGCTGCCTGGAGTGCCTGCCTGTGTATCCATGTAACCGATGTAAAACTGCCATGACTGCCTACTGTTTGTTATTTTAGGCCTTTGATAGCCTGTCTGCGGCCCCTACTTGCAATACTCCTCCACTGAGCACAATGCTGCCTGGAGTGCCTGCCTGTGTATCCATGTAACCGATGTAAAACTGCCATGACTGCCTACTGTTTGTTATTTTAGGCCTTTGATAGCCTGTCTGCAGCCCCTACTTGCAATACTCTTCCACTGACCACACCAATGCTGCCCGTGTACCCCTGGAACCTATTTAAAAGTTCATAGAGCCTAGTTATATATTTTATTTACTATTAATAAGGCCATGATGGACTACGCTGTACCACGCTACAAGCTAACCAGTCGACACTTCTTTTGCGAGAAAAGCCATCCCAACCCTCCACCAGCATGTAGAAGACCGCATTGTCCATGCACTCTGGCAATCTGTGAGTACAAAGGTGCACCTGACAACAGACGCATGGACCTGTAGGCATGGCCACGGAAGATTACGTGTCCATTACGGCGCAATGGGTTAATGTGGTGGATGCATGGTCCACAGGGGACAGCCTACTAAGTCTGTCTGCAGTCCCTAATTCAAATTGTCCTCCACTGTCTAAATCGGAACTTCCACCTTCTGGCTTTCGGCCTATAGTATCAGAAATTAAACTGCATTTGGCCTTCAACTTTGGTTAGGGCCTACTAACGGCTTCTGCCCCTCCCTGGTGTTGCCCTCAACTAAATAAAGCTGAGCTTCAACCTTCCGGCTCTCATTATGTGGTTTTAAAAAAAAAAATGGTGGTTAGGGCCTACTAACGGCTTCTGCCCCTCCCTGGTGTTGTCCTCAACTAAATAAAGCTGAGCTTCAACCTTCCGGCTCTCATTATGTGGTTTAAAAAAAAAAAATGGTGGTTAGGGCCTACTAACGGCTTCTGCCCCTCCCTGGTGTTGTCCTCAACTAAATAAAGCTGAGCTTCAACCTTCCGGCTCTCATTAAGTGGTTTTAAAAAAAAAATGGTGGTTAGGGCCTACTAACGGCTTCTGCCCCTCCCTGGTGTTGTCCTCAACTAAATAAAGCTGAGCTTCAACCTTCCGGCTCTCATTAAGTGGTTTTAAAAAAAAAAAAAATGGTGGTTAGGGCCTACTAACGGCTTCTGCCCCTCCCTGGTGTTGTCCTCAACTAAATAAAGCTGAGCTTCAACCTTCCGGCTCTCATTATGTGGTTTTAAAAAAAAAAATGGTGGTTAGGGCCTACTAACGGCTTCTGCCCCTCCCTGGTGTTGTCCTCAACTAAATAAAGCTGAGCTTCAACCTTCCGGCTCTCATTAAGTGGTTTTTAAAAAAAAATGGTGGTTAGGGCCTACTAACGGCTTCTGCCCCTCCCTGGTGTTGTCCTCAACTAAATAAAGCTGAGCTTCAACCTTCCGGCTCTCATTAAGTGGTTTTAAAAAAAAAAAAAATGGTGGTTAGGGCCTACTAACGGCTTCTGCCCCTCCCTGGTGTTGTCCTCAACTAAATAAAGCTGAGCTTCAACCTTCCGGCTCTCATTATGTGGTTTAAAAAAAAAAAATGGTGGTTAGGGCCTACTAACGGCTTCTGCCCCTCCCTGGTGTTGTCCTCAACTAAATAAAGCTGAGCTTCAACCTTCCGGCTCTCATTAAGTGGTTTTAAAAAAAAAATGGTGGTTAGGGCCTACTAACGGCTTCTGCCCCTCCCTGGTGTTGTCCTCAACTAAATAAAGCTGAGCTTCAACCTTCCGGCTCTCATTAAGTGGTTTTAAAAAAAAAAAAAATGGTGGTTAGGGCCTACTAACGGCTTCTGCCCCTCCCTGGTGTTGTCCTCAACTAAATAAAGCTGAGCTTCAACCTTCCGGCTCTCATTAAGTGGTTTTAAAAAAAAAATGGTGGTTAGGGCCTACTAACGGCTTCTGCCCCTCCCTGGTGTTGTCCTCAACTAAATAAAGCTGAGCTTCAACCTTCCGGCTCTCATTAAGTGGTTTTAAAAAAAAAAAAAATGGTGGTTAGGGCCTACTAACGGCTTCTGCCCCTCCCTGGTGTTGCCCTCAACTAAATAAAGCTGAGCTTCAACCTTCTGCTCCAAATTACCATTTTAAAAAATGCAATAGGCTTTTCCGGCCTACTAAAGGTGTCTGCCCCTCCCTGGTGTTGTCCTCAACTGAACAAAGCTGAGCTTCCACATTCTGGCTTTCGCCCTATACTATCAGATATTAAACTGCATTTGGCCTACTAGTGTGGTTAGGCCCTTGAAACAGTGTCTGCTGCTCTTGGGTTTGCTACTCCACTGAACAAAGCAATGCCGCCTGTTTAGTCCTGTTACCAATTTTGAACTGCATGTAGCCTACTTTATTCTTTGGCCCTATATCTGTTTCCTCCTCATCCTGCCCATTGCCCAGCCACTGCTAAATGAGTCTGCTGGTACATTGACCTAGACCACTACATTCCCCTTGTACTCTACACAGCCAGAATCTGTCCCTGCTGAAAGTAAGGTTCCCCTTCCCGCATGTTATACCACCTTACACAGGGACAAAGAGGAAGGTGCAGATGAAAGTGCAGGTTCCTTCATCAGGTGGGGGGGCATACTCGTTGGCGACGTCACTGGCACAGGGCCCCTCAGAGTACGCAAAAGTGTCGCTGCTGGTGGGAGGCGCCCCCGCCATGCAAACACACCGCCGTACTTTGAGGGGCCCTGTGCCAGTGGCAATGCGAACGAGTGGGCCCCCCCCTGCTTGCTCAGGATCACAGCACTTGCAACTTTTAAATACTTACCTTTCCCTGCAACACCGCCGTGACGTAGTCCGCATTTCCTGGGCCCACGAAAAACTTGAGCCAGCCCTACTCCCCCCACAACTTTCCCCCAATTCCCTATGCCCAACTATTATTATACAGTTAATTAAGATTGGCAAGCTTCAGAAACAAGAATGGATGTTTTTGGCATTAAAATGGGCACTGTAGGTGTTTTCCTGGCCTCCACTCACTGCCGACTATGCTTCCCCATTGACTTGCATTGGGTTTCGTGTTTCGGTCGATCCCCGATTTTTAGCGATAATCGGCCGACTGCACTCGACTCGACTCTGGACAAAATCGGGTTTCCCAAAACCCTACTCGATCTTAAAAAAATGAAAGTCGCTCAACCCTAGTGATAAGGGCTTTATCCGACCACTCCAGCTCTGAAGCTAAAGTTCGGAAACGGATGGCGAATTGGCTGACCAAGGACTCACCCTGAGTTAATGCCAGCAGTTGGAGCGCCAAATCATGGGTGACTTGAGGTCCTAGGAAGACCTGTTTCAGAGTGCTCAGAAACAACGGAGCACTCTGCACCACATGATCGCCACGCTCCCACAGCGGCGTAGCCCATTCCAACGCCCTGTCCGACATGAGGGACACAATAAATCCCACCTTAGCCCGCTCTGTGGGAAAACGTGCAGCCAGTAGATCGAGGTGAATAGAGCACTGACTCACGAATCCCCTACAATATCTGCTTTCTCCAGAAAATTTTTCTGGGAGCGGGAGGCGTGAAAATGTCGGAACAGGGGTGGCAGTGGACAAAGTTGCTGCAGCCACGCTAGAAGCCTGTACAGCAACTGCGGAAATATCCGCAGCTGAGGTTGAGCTCTCGAGAGCCGCCAACCTGCCCTCCAGCTGCTGGATATACTGCAAAGATTGCTGTATGTCCGCCATTTACTAGCCAGACCCTGGCGCTAGTATTATGTTATGATAGGGCTAGCGGAACGCACCTAATGAAAGTATAGATTTTATTAGGATAGATGCGTTCGCAGCCCGGGGTCCACCGTGCAGGAGAACCTGCTGCTAGCAAATAGCGGAACTAATGGCAGTGTTAGCTAACTCTGTTACTTCACAGAGCAGCCGTGAACACAAAGCACTGTGCCCTGTTAGACACCACAGAGGCACAGGTTAACTGTCTAACAAGAGCAGTCAGTGGTCATGCACGCACACGAAACTCCTCGCCGGAGGTGCCAGCATTCTAGGGGCTTATTTCAGCCGGGTCCCTGAACACACTCATACAAGACCACACTGGCACAAAGTACATAAATGAAAGCAATACTAGTGCATGGCCGTGCGGCCATGCAAGCCTTATATAGCTGCAGCAAGTAAAAGACCTAGAAGGACCAATGAGAGGCTGCCATACCTGAGCATGTGACCCTAAATCTCCACTGAGAGATCTTGCCCTGGGCATGCTCAGTGTGTGCCAATCAGGACTTAGTCCTAGCACCTACAGGACCTTCCTGAAAGGACCAATGGACTTAGCTGCAGTATCTGACCATGTGACCCTCGATCTCCACTGAGAAATCTTACTCAGGGCATGCTCAGAACGAGAAGAGCAGGACTTAGTCCCAGAAGCGTCTGCTCGCCGCTGCCCAGCACTGACTTCAATGGCAGAAGCAGGAAAAGCAGAAGAGCTCTTTGTACAGAGTGGGACTGAGGCTCCACTGCGGTAGGAGAAGAAAGGGAGACCGCAGCAGAGATGGCCCGAGATTCCCCCTGTGCAGAGGCGGGAACTCGACCCCTAACAGGAGCAGTATTATAGTAGATATATTCTTGTACATAGGAGCAGTATTATAGTAGTTATATTCTTGTACATAGGAGCAGTATTATAGTAGTTATATTCTTGTACATAGGGGCAGTATTACAGTAGTTATATTCTTGTACATAGAAGCAGTATTATAGTAGTTATATTCTTGTACATAGGAGCAGTATTATAGTAGTTATATTCTTGTACATAGGGGCAGTATTATAGTAGTTATATTCTTGTACATTGGAGCAGTATTATAGTAGTTATATTCTTGTACATAGGAGCAGTATTATAGTAGTTATATTCTTGTACAAAGGAGCAGTATTATAGTAGTTATAATCTTGTACATAGGGGCAGTATTATAGTAGTTATATTCTTGTACATAGGGACAGTATTATAGTAGTTATATTCTTGTACATAGGAGCAGTATTATAGTAGTTATATTCTTGTACATAGGGGAAGTATTATAGTAGTTATATTCTTGTACATAGGGGCAGTATTATAGTAGTTATATTCTTGTACATAGGAGCAGTATTATAGTAGTTATAATCTTGAACATAGGAGCAGTATTATAGTAGTTATATTCTTGTACATAGGAGGCAGTATTATAGTAGTTATATTCTTGTACATAGGGGCAGTATTATAGTAGTTATATTCTTGTACATAGGAGCAGTATTATACTACTTATAGTCTCCTACATAGGAGGCAGTATTATAGTAGTTATATTCTTGTACATAGGGGCAGTATTATAGTAGTTATATTCTTGTACATAGGAGCATTATTATAGTAGTTATATTCTTGTACATAGGAGCAGTATTATAGTAGTTATATTCTTGTACATAGGGGGCAGTATTATAGTAGTTATATTCTTGTTCATAGGGGCAGTATTATAGTAGTTATATTCTTGTACATAGGGGGCAGTATTATAGTAGTTATATTCTTGTTCATAGGGGCAGTATTATAGTAGTTATATTCTTGTACATAGGGGGCAGTATTATAGTAGTTATATTCTTGTTCATAGGGGCAGTATTATAGTAGTTATATTCTTGCACCTAGGGGCAGTATTATAGTAGTCATATTCTTGTACATAGGGAGCAGTATTTTTGTAGTTATATTCTTGTACATAGAGGACAGTATTATAGTAGTTATATTCTTGTACATAGGGGCAGTATTAAAGTAGTTATATTCTTGTACATTGGGCAGTATTATAGTAGTTATATTCTTGTACATAGGAGCAGTATTATAGTAGTTATATTCCTGTACATAGGGGGCAGTATTACAGTAGTCATATTCTTGTACATAGGAGCAGTATTATAGTAGTTATATTCTTGTACATAGGGGCAATATTATAGTAGTTATATTCTTGTACATAGGGGGCAATATTATAGTAGTTATATTCCTGTACATAGGGGGCAGTATTATAGTAGTTATATTCTTGTACATAGGGGGCAATATTATAGTAGTTATATTCTTGTATATAGGGGCAGTATTATAGTAGTTATATTCTTGTACATTGGAGCAGTATTAGGGATTGTGCACACGCTGCGGATTCCATTGTGGAATTTTCCGCAGCGGAATTGATAAATCCGCAGTGCAAAACCGCTGCTGTTTTTACTGCGGATTTATCGCGGTTTCTAGTGCGGTTTCCGCTGCGGCTTTACACCTGCAGTTTTCTATTGGAGCAGGTGTAAACCCGCAGTGGAATCCGCACAAAGAATTGACATGCTGCGGAATGGAAACCGCTACGTTTCCGCGCGGTTTTTTCCGCATCATGTGCACTGCGGATTTCGTTTCCCATAGGTTTACATTGTACTGTAAACTTATGGTAAACCGCTGCGGACCCGCAGCTGCGGAAACACTGCGGTTCCGCAGCGAAATCCCCAGCGTGTGCACATACCCTAATAATAGTTATATTCCTGTACATGGGGGGCAGTATTATAGTAGTTATATTCTTGTACGTAGGGGCAGTATTATAGTAGTTATATTCTTGTACATAGGGGGCAGTATTATTGTAGTTTTATTCTTGTACATAGGAGTAGTAATATAGTAGTTATATTCTTGTATATAGGGGCAGTATTATAATAGTTATATTCTTGCACATATGGAGCAGTATTTTAGCATTTATATTCTTGTACGTAGGAGCAGTATTACAGTAGTTATACTCTTGTACATAGGAGCAGCGTTATAGTAGCTATATTCTTGTGCATAGGAGCGGTATTATAGTAGTTATATTCTTATACATAGGAGCAATATTATAGTAGTTATATTCATGCACATAGGAGGCAGCATTAAAGTAGTCATATTCTTGCACATAGTGAGCAATATTATAGTAGATATATTCTTGTACATAGGAGCAGTATTATAGTAGTTATATTCTTGTACATAGGGGCAGTATTATAGTAGTTATATTTTTGTACATAGGGGACAGTATTATAGTAGCTATATTCATGTACATAGGGGCAGTATTATAGCAGTTAAATTCTTGTACATAGGATAGTATTACAGAGTTATATTCTTGTACATAGGGAAGTATTATAGCAGTTATATTCTTGTACATAGGGGCAGTATTATAGTAGTTATATTCTTGTACATAAGGGCAGTATTATAGTAGTTATATTCTTATACATAGGAGCAGTATTGTAGTAGTTATATTCTTGTACATAGTTGCAGTATTATAGCAGTTATATTCTTGTACATAGGATAGTATTATAGTAGTTATATTCTTGTACATAAGAGCAGTATTATAGTAGTTATATTCTTGTATATAGGGGACAGTATTTTAGTAGTTATATTCTTGTACATAGGATAGTATTACAGAGTTATATTCTTGTACATAGGGAAGTATTATAGCAGTTATATTCTTGCACATAGGGGCAGTATTATAGTAGTTATATTCTTGTACATAGGGCAGTATTATAGTAGTTATATTCTTGTACATAAGGGCAGTATTATAGTAGTTATATTCTTGAATATAGGGCAGAATTATAGTAGTTATATTCTCGTACATAGGAGCAGTATTATAGTAGTTATATTCTTGTACATAGGGGCAATATTATAGTAGTTATACTCTTGTACATAGGTGCAGTATTATAGTAGTTATATTCTTGTACATAGGAGCAGTATTATAGTAGTTATATTCTTGTACATAGGAGCAGTTTTATAGTAGTTATACTCTTGTCTATGGGGCAGTATTATAGTAGTTATATTCTTGTACATAGGAGCAGTATTATAGTAGTTATATTCTTGTACATAGGAGCAGTATGAAAGTAGTTATATTCTTGTACATAGGAGCAGCGTTATAGTAGTTATATTCTTGTACATAGGAGCAGTATTATAGTAGTTATATTCTTGTACATAGGAGCAGTATTATATTAGTTATACTCTAGTACATAGGGGCAGTATTATAGTAGTTATATTCTTGTACATAGGAGCACTATTATAGTAGTTATATTCTTGTACATAGGAGCAGTATTATGGTAGTTATATTCTTGTACATAGGAGCAGTATTATAGTAGTTATACTCTTGTCTATGGGGCAGTATTATAGTAGTTATATTCTTGTACATAGGAGCAGTATTATAGTAGTTATATTCTTGTACATAGGAGCAGTATTATAGTAGTTATATTCTTGTACATAGGAGCAGTATTATAGTAGTTATATTCTTGTACATAGGAGCAGTATTATAGTAGTTATATTCTTGTACATAGGAGCAGTATTATAGTAGTTATATTCTTGTACATATTGGCGGTATTATAGTAGTTATATTCTTGTACATAGGAGCAGTATTATAGTAGTTATACTCTTGTACATAGGGGCAGAATTATAGTAGTTATATTATCGTACATAGGAGCAGTATTATAGTAGTTATATTCTTGTACATAGGGGCAGTATTATAGTAGTTATACTCTTGTACATAGGTGCAGTATTATAGTAGTTATATTCTTGTACATAGGAGCAGTGTTATAGTAGTTATATTCTTGTACGTAGGAGCAGTATTATAGTAGTTATATTCTTGTACATAGGAGCAGTATTATAGTAGTTATATTCTTGTACATAGGGGCAGTATTATAGTAGCTATATTCATGTACATAGGGGCAGTATTATAGTAATTATATTCTTGTACATAGGGCAGTATTATAGCAGTTATATTCTTGTACATAGGATAGTATTACAGAGTTATATTCCTGTACATAGGGAAGTATTATAGCAGTTATATTCTTGTACATAGCGGCAGTATTATAGTAGTTATATTCTTGTACATAAGGGCAGTATTATAGTAGTTATATTCTTATACATAGGAGCAGTATTGTCGTAGTTATATTCTTGTACATAGTTGCAGTATTATAGCAGTTATATTCTTGTACATAGAATAGTATTATAGTAGTTATATTCTTGTACATAAGATCAGTATTATAGTAGTTATATTCTTGTATATAGGGGACAGTATTTTAGTAGTTATATTCTTGTATATATGGGCAGTATTATAGTAGTTATATTCTTGTACATAGGGCAGTATTATAGTAGTTATATTCTTGTACATAAGGGCAGTATTATAGTAGTTATATTCTTATACATAGGAGCAGTATTGTAGTAGTTATATTCTTGTACATAGGGGCAGTATTATAGTAGTTATATTCTTGTACATAGGAGCTGTATTATAGTAGTTATACTCTTGTACATAGGGGCAGTGTTATAGTAGTTATATTCTTGTACATAGGAGCAGTATTATAGTAGTTATATTCTTGTACATAGGGGCAGTATTATAGTAGTTATACTCTTGTACATAGGTGCAGTATTATAGTAGTTATATTCTTGTACATAGGTGCAGTATTATAGTAGTTATATTCTTGTACATAGGAGCAGTGTTATAGTAGTTATATTCTTGTACATAGGGGCAGTATTATAGTAGTTATATTCTTGTACATAGGAGCTGTATTATAGTAGTTATACTCTTGTACATAGGGGCAGTGTTATAGTAGTTATATTCTTGAACATAGGGCAGAATTATGGTAGTTATATTCTCGTACATAGGAGCAGTATTATAGTAGTTATATTCTTGTACATAGGGGCAGTATTATAGTAGTTATACTCTTGTACATAGGTGCAGTATTATAGTAGTTATATTCTTGTACATAGGAGCAGTGTTATAGTAGTTATATTCTTGTACATAGGAGCTGTATTATAGTAGTTATACTCTTGTACATAGGGGCAGTGTTATAGTAGTTATATTCTTGAACATAGGGCAGAATTATGGTAGTTATATTCTCGTACATAGGAGCAGTATTATAGTAGTTATATTCTTGTACATAGGGGCAGTATTATAGTAGTTATACTCTTGTACATAGGTGCAGTATTATAGTAGTTATACTCTTGTACATAGGTGCAGTATTATAGTAGTTATATTCTTGTACATAGGAGCTGTATTATAGTAGTTATACTCTTGTACATAGGGGCAGTGTTATAGTAGTTATATTCTTGAACATAGGGCAGAATTATGGTAGTTATATTCTCGTACATAGGAGCAGTATTATAGTAGTTATATTCTTGTACATAGGGGCAGTATTATAGTAGTTATACTCTTGTACATAGGTGCAGTATTATAGTAGTTATATTCTTGTACATAGGAGCAGTGTTATAGTAGTTATATTCTTGTACATAGGAGCAGTATTATAGTAGTTATATTCTTGTACATAGGAGCAGTTTTATAGTAGTTATACTCTTGTCTATGGGGCAATTTTTATTATAAAATCAAACATAAATACAATAATAATAAAAACAAAAATCACCCAATATTACAAAACACAAATCACTTAGGTTATATACACACCAAGTACTAAACAGTCAGATCATATTCATAAATAAATTTAAGTGTCCACACCTGGATGGAGAAGAAAATCAAACAAAACAATAACAAAACTGTATATATATCATCATATTTCCTAACTGAAATTTATGTTCCTCCATAACTTATTGTTTCTCTGACTCCTTCCAACTTCTAGTGATTTTATCCACCGGAGTTCTGACATAACCTTACCAGCCGCAGCGGTGTGATCGAACAGCTCATTGTGCAGTGACACCCGGGTTCTCATGTGCCAATGATAGTATTTGATAACACTTATGATAATGTACATCGTCTCTCTGTCGATGTTACTAACAGTGGAGGGAACACCATAGATTATGTCAGGATACTTTAGGGTCCGCAGTCTGGGGATTTTTAGACTATCTGACACTTCCTCCCAGATCTTCCTCCCTCCCCAGCAATCACATATAAAGTGCTCCATAGTCTCCTCCTGCTGACAACCAAGGGGACAATTCCTATCAGAGACACTCAGATGTTTCAGGTTTCCCTTGACAAAGAGACGACTATGCAGTGAAAGCCAAGTGACATCAAACAGTTTAAGAGGAAGTCGTTTCCCGTTTAGGAACCTAAGGCTTTCCTGCAGGGTGGTGGTGACACAATCTCTCAGGGCCAGTGGAGAGTAGAAGAAAGTCCTACATACATGAGCATATATGTCTCTTCTCGTACTCCTCTCAATGTAAGACTTCTCCAGTCCCCACCTCCTAACACACTTCAGACCGTAGTCCAGATACTGGGGGAGGTGATCACCTGTCCATCTCCTCCTCTTGAGACTGCCGCCTCGCACCCAAGATTCTGCAAAAGGCAATATCCAGTACCTGATACTATTTACCCACAGGGAGCTACTGTTTGAGTCCATGTTCCCAAAATTTACCTTTAGAAACAAGGAGTCAAGAAAACCCTTGGATTCAACATATCCAGTCCACCCTCTCTCCACCGTAGGTACGTTATTCCCCTCTTTATTAGGTTCAACCTATTCCCCCACAAGAGCTGGAAGAACAGGCTGAAGAGCCTCGCTGAGAAAGATTCTGGCAAAGGGAAAATGACAGAGACATACAAGAAAACAGGGACCAGGTAAGTCTTCAACATTGCGACCCTTTCTCTGTAGGTCAGCCTCCAGTTCTTCCATCGCTGAACCTTTGCATTTCCGGTTTCCAATTTCTCCTCCCAATTTAGCGTGGCATTATCATCCCTCCCAAATTTAACCCCTAGGATCTTAATATGGGTGGAGGCTTTGGCAAACTGCCGCAGATCAAAGCTGGGATCAGTATCTAATGTCCACAGAGCTTGACTCTTCTCAAGGTTGACCAGAGACCCGGAGGCCTCTGAGTAACTTCTGATAGACGCAGATAACATCTGCACCTCTCGAGGATTAGAGATCACCAACGTCACATCATCCGCATAGGCAACAACATTCAGAGGCAGGCAATGGGGGACCGGCACCCCCTGAAAATCGCACTCCTGCAGTGACCTCAGAAACGGGTCTAGGGCAAAAACATACAGGAGCGGACTCAGTGGGCAACCCTGTCTCACCCCTGCCTCAACTCCAAAAGTGTCACCCTGCCAACCATTAATCAGAGGAAAGCTCACCGCCTCTCTGTACAATGTCTTCAGCCAATCCACAAATTGTCCCGGAATACCGTACTTTGACAAAGTGGCCCACAGATAGTCATGATCAACCCTGTCAAAGGCTTTAGCCTGGTCCAGACTAACAATATATTTCCCACACCGCAGAGCTTTACATCTCTCAAACATCTCCCGTATCGAGATGACTGCTCCAGAGATGTTCCGCCCTTTTACTGTGCCAAACTGAGAGCCTGCCAACAGTGCTGGGGACAAACAGACTAATCTAGAAAACAGGATCTTTGCTAGAATCTTCCTGTCCACATTCAAGAGGGCAATCGGCCTCCAGTTCTTGATGTCGCTCGGCTCTTTACCCTTAGACAGCAGAATCAACGAGGACACTCTCATGGATGGAGGCATCAGGTGATTTTCTAGACAACTTCTATACACATCCATGAGGATTGGAGCCAGGAGGTCTCTGAATTTCCTATAAAATTCTGCTGTTATGCCATCTGGACCTGGTGCCTTCTTCAGATGTAATTTATCAATAGCCTCCTTAACTTCCTCCACCGTTAACTCTGCTGTCAAAGGAGAAAAGTCCAGATCATTAGTATCAGGCACAGGAGTTGCCTCCAAGAATTGAGCCATCTTATCTTTATCCAAAACTTTCCTCTGAAACAAGTCAGCATAGTAAGATCCCACTACCTCCAGGATACCCTCCCGTGACTCCTGCAATACACCCTGGAAGTCAGTGAGACCCGTGACCATTTTTTTGACTACCCTCTCCCTGCAATTCTCAAAGGGATCAGGGGCCCCTAAGGACCCATAATCCCGTTCAAGAACCAGGGAGGTATACCTACTATACTGATACTGCCTTATCTCAGATTTCAGTCGGTCGATCTTCACTTTGTCATCCCCGCCCGCCGAATATAGTGACTCCAATTCTTTACGCAGCTTTAGGTACTGGCTGTACTTATTCCTCCCTTTATTAACTGACAGTCTCTTTAAGAGGGATCTGATATCCTCCTTGACGTCCTCCCACCAGTCGGTCATGTTGTCATAGAAGTCAACCCTATCCAGATGAAGCTGGATAAGGGAGTAGACACGACTCTGAACATAAGCATCATCCAGGAGACTGGAATTGAGCTTCCACAACCCTCTACCGATGTCCGGACGGTTAGAGGTCCCCAGACAGAAGCACAAGGCGAGGTGATCAGAGTAAGGGACGACCTTCTCACTCAGGGTGCCGACAGCCTCAGTAGGACTTACAAAAGCAAAATCTATCCTACTGCTCCTGTTCGAACATGAATACGTGAATTTTGGCTGTCGACCTCCCTGTGCGAAAACGTCAGTCAGTCCAGCCTGCATTATAATGCTATTTAGGACCTTACCATCCCTGGTCACTGTCCTGCCCGAGGAACTGTCACCTGATGTCAGTATGGCATTAAAGTCCCCTGCCATCACCACCGGAAGAGAAGTGAAGAGGTAAGGCTTAACGGTATTAAATAGCTGAATCCTGTCAGTCACTGTCTGTGGCCCATAGATGTTAATAAGCCGGAGTCGCCTCCCATGAATAGTGACTTCCAGGACCAAACATCTTCCCATGACCACCTCCGTCATCCTATGCACAGTCACATCATTGGTGTTAAACAGGACAGCGACTCCGGCGTAAGGCTCCACAGCCAGTGACCAGAAAGAAGGACCGGACCTCCATTCCCTCTCAGCCTCTCTCATAAGCCCCAGAGATGTCAGTCGTGTCTCCTGCAGGAAAATGACATCGGTGTCCAGATGTGTGAGATGTTCATACACCACATGTCTCGTCCTCCTTGCCTTAATACTATTGACATTACTTGATGTTAGTGTTAATGAGAACCCCGCCATCACTACACAATAGAGAAGGAGCACAGTAACTGCCATCATCATGAGTCAGGGATGTTCTGTCCACCACTGGTGTCCATGACAGACTCTACCTGAGGGTCCACAGATAAAGGCTTCCGCTTTGACGGAGGGTGGTCCTCTATGTCCCTGTCACACTCTGCATCAACTTTCCTCAACTCTGTCTCATAATCATCATCATTAGACTCAGATAAAACTCCATACTTGTTGGACACAACCATCACTCCTGCAGAATTCTGAAGTTTCCTAGTAGCTCTCTGACTGGTGTCATATTCTGCCTCAGGTTTACGGGAGGACGTGCTCTTTTTCTTCCTTTTATTAAGATTGATGCTCCAGTCATCAGATACAGACAGTGATGCTGAGGGGGGGGACACCTGAGGCTGCTGGACCTCCATGTTCCCCTCTGCACCCTCTATACCCTGCTTCTCTGGTGTTACATGAGTGGACTCCTGTTGGGCATCTGGGTTGGTCACCATCTCTCCTGACATTAAATCCTCCCCCTCATGTGCCCCTGCCACCACATCCTCATCCTCCTGAGCCTCTGCCCCTGCCAGTACAGCCTCATCAGGGAAGACTCTGCAGATATTATGCCAGGCGTCTGGACAGTCCCTGTGAGGGTGGCCCATCTTACCGCAGAGGTTACATCTAACATCCCGGCAATCCGCAGCGACGTGGCCGATTTCACCACACAGGCTGCACTTCACCACAGTACAGGCGTTAGCCAGATGACCTTTCCCACCACATTTGAAACATTTTCTGGGCTGCCCGGGGTAATAACATCTTCCCTTCTCCCTCCCAATGAAGAAGGAGTTGGGTAAGTGGGCAGTAATGTTATTGAATTGCCGCAGTTTCACCACAGCTTTCCACCCCATTGTCCAGATACCATCCTCATCTCTGACCTTGGAGAGTCCAGAGACGAGGTCACAGTGTCTCCGGAGCCACACCTCGATGTCCTGTGGGGGAACGGCCTCATTCCAGAAGGTGATATTTACCGTGACAGTGTCCGGCCTGGAGATAGGAACCAATATAAACTTATTCCAGCCTTCAGAGTCTCTGAACCTGGGGTAATTGGCCCAGAACCTGTCCAGGTCACACTGCAGCTTGAAACTGACCTCGTAGCCCTGCCTGTCCTGAAGGTTAGACACCGCCAGTATCTCGTTTGCCACAAACCCCATCTGGCCGCATAGCAGCTCTCTCACCACATACCTGCGCTGTGGCAGATCCTCCTTGGCACCAATGTATTTAAACCGCACCACATTAATGCGCTTAAACGTCTGGCCGGTATACCTGGCGCTGGAGGTGAAGGATGGGGCGCCGCGGTTCCAGGCATTCCTGGGGGGCACCTGCCGGGTCACACTGGGCCGACTGACAGGGAGAGGGTCTGCAGCAGGGGGGGCTGCCACACCTTGTGGACTAGATGGTAAAGGGGGATAGTCACACATATCATGCACATTATCATCAGCAGCATCATTATCATCAGACAGTGCCACGTTCATGACAGGATGTGAAACCCCTCCAACCCCCGACCCCATGGGCACAACATCACCAGCCCCAGTCTGTGCCTCAGCCTCAGCATCATCAGCACAAACAGTCTCACAAATAATGTCCTGCTCCTGCGTGGGGCATTCTGGGACCTGTGGTGCCTCTGCTGGAGTCTGCAGTGCATGCTCCTGTTCACACTCAGCTGCCTCAGAAGCACAAACAGTCTCACAAACACCGTCCTGCTCCTGCATGGGACATTCTGGGACCTGTGGTGCCTCTGCTGGAGTCTGCAGTGCATGCTCCTGTTCGCACTCAGCTGCCTTAGCAGCACAAACAGTCTCACAAACACCGTCCTGCTCCTGCATGGGACATTCTGGGACCTGTGGTGCCTCTGCTGGAGTCTGAAGTGCATGCTCCTGTTCACACTCAGCTGCTTGCTGCGGCAGTTTTTTCCCCTCCTGGAAGCAGAAGCGGGCAGCCTGTAACACTGGCCGTGTCCGCTGCTCGGGGGTCCCAGTCTCTACAGCACAGTCCTGCTTATAGGAGGCGAACCGCTCGCGGTTCCTGTAGGTCTCCGCCAGGGGCCCCATGCCCTCCAGCACAGATTCAATGTCCTGCACAACACTTGCCAGCTGTACCCCCAGTGTGTTCAGTCTCAGGTCATAGGCATCATTACCGGCAGGATTAGCGACTTTTAGGTTATAGATAAAGTCTACTTCCATTTGCAGCGCTTTTTTTTGCTGCTGTAACTCACCCAGTTTTCTGACCAGTCCCGGTATCTCGTCCGCTAGCTGCAGCTCGGGTGCACGTGCCGGCTGCACAGGTTTAGGCTTCACCACGGGTGCAGGGGTTTTGAACACAGTCTTGTGCGGTTCCACCACAGATGGCTTTGTGGCTCCTCGGCTGGGTGCAGGCTCCGCAGCAGGTTTATCGCTGCCACCTGATTGTGACCGGGTGCGTCCTGACAGCGCCACACTGCCATGTTGCTGCAAGTTCTCCTGGATTGTCTGTCTTTCCAGAGACGTCCGTCTCTGCCTGGAAGCAGGAGAGGTGATCTGTACAGCTGAGGCTGATCTCACCTGTGCTCCAGGCAGGGGCTGCTTACTGACTGGGGAGTTACAGGACTTCATACTGTGCTGTGTAACATCACTCACCAACACTTTAACTTCTTGCTTCTTTGCTGGACTTGGAGGAGATTTTCCTCCCAAAACTTTGCTTGCAGGTTTTTCTTCCTTCATAAAACTGCTGCATCTTTGGCTCGCTGCATTCACTGGTCTCACAGTGGCTTTGGGATTAGTATTCCCATTTAGAGAGGTCTGGGAGCCTTGTCCCAGTGTAGGCCGAGAAGCCTGGGCCTTGCCTGGGGAGCTTCCCCGCCCAGGGTGGCCCCTCCCTGGGCTTGCTCCAGACATCAGGAGAGCTACCAACACACAACCTCACAGCTAGGAGGCAGTATTATAGTAGTTATATTCTTGTACAGAGGAGCAGTATTATAGTAGTTATATTCTTGTACATAGGAGCTGTATTATAGTAGTTATACTCTTGTACATAGGGGCAGTATTATAGTAGTTATATTCTTGAACATAGGGCAGAATTATGGTAGTTATATTCTCGTACATAGGAGCAGTATTATAGTAGTTATATTCTTGTACATAGGGGCAGTATTATAGTAGTTATACTCTTGTACATAGGTGCAGTATTATAGTAGTTATATTCTTGTACATAGGAGCAGTGTTATAGTAGTTATATTCTTGTACATAGGAGCAGTATTATAGTAGTTATATTCTTGTACATAGGAGCAGTTTTATAGTAGTTATACTCTTGTCTATGGGGCAGTATTATAGTAGTTATATTCTTGTACATAGGAGCAGTATTATAATAGTTATATTCTTGTACATAGGAGCAGTATTATAGTAGTTATATTCTTGTACATAGGAGCAGTATTATAGTAGTTATATTCTTGTACATAGGAGCAGTGTTATAGTAGTTATATTCTTGTACATAGGAGCAGTATTATAGTAGTTATATTCTTCTACATAGGAACAGTATTATATTAGTTATACTCTATTACATAGGGGTAGTATTATAGTAGTTATATTCTTGTACATAGGAGCAGTTTTATAGTAGTTATATTCTTGTACATAGGAGCAGTATTATGGTAGTTCTATTCTTGTACATAGGAGCAGTATTATAGTAGTTATACTCTTGTCTATGGGGCAGTATTATAGTAGTTATATTCTTGTACATAGGAGCAGTATTATAGTAGTTATATTCTTGTACATAGGAGCAGTATTATAGTAGTTATATTCTTGTACATAGGAGCAGTATTATAGTAGTTATATTCTTGTACATAGGAGCAGTATTTTAGTAGTTATATTCTTGTACATAGGAGCAGTATTATAGTAGTTATATTCTTGTACATAGGGGCGGTATTATAGTAGTTATATTCTTGTACATAGGAGCAGTATTATAGTAGTTATACTCTTGTACATAGGGGCAGTATTATAGTAGTTATATTCTTCTACATAGGAGCAGTATTATATTAGTTATACTCTATTACATAGGGGCAGTATTATAGTAGTTATATTCTTGTACATAGGAGCAGTTTTATAGTAGTTATATTCTTGTACATAGGAGCAGTATTATGGTAGTTCTATTCTTGTACATAGGAGCAGTATTATAGTAGTTATACTCTTGACTATGGGGCAGTATTATAGTAGTTATATTCTTGTACATAGGAGCAGTATTATAGTAGTTATATTCTTGTACATAGGAGCAGTATTATAGTAGTTATATTCTTGTACATAGGAGCAGTATTATAGTAGTTATATTCTTGTACATAGGAGCAGTATTATAGTAGTTATATTCTTGTACATAGGAGCAGTATTATAGTAGTTATATTCTTGTACATAGGGGCGGTATTATAGTAGTTATATTCTTGTACATAGGAGCAGTATTATAGTAGTTATACTCTTGTACATAGGGGCAGTATTATAGTAGTTATATTCTTGAACATAGGGCAGAATTATAGTAGTTATATTCTCGTACATAGGAGCAGTATTATAGTAGTTATATTCTTGTACATAGGGGCAGTATTATAGTAGTTATACTCTTGTACATAGGGGCGGTATTATAGTAGTCATATTCTTGTACATATGGAGCAGTATTATAGTAGTTATATTCTTGTACATAGGAGCAGTATTATAGCAGTTATATTCTTGTACATAGGAGCAGTATTATAGCAGTTATATTCTTGTACATAGGGGCAATATTATAGTAGTTAAATTCTTGTACAAAGGAGCAGTATTATAGCAGGTATATTCTTGTACATAGGAGCAGTATTATAGTAGTTATATTCTTGTACATAGGGGGCAGTATTATAGTAGTTATATTCTTGTACATAGGAGCAGTATTATAGTAGCTATATTCTTGTACATAAGATCAGTATTATAGTAGTTATATTCTTGTACATAGAATAGTATTATAGTAGTTATATTCTTGTACATAAGATCAGTATTATAGTAGTTATATTCTTGTATATAGGGGACAGTATTTTAGTAGTTATATTCTTGTATATATGGGCAGTATTATAGTAGTTATATTCTTGTACATAGGGCAGTATTATAGTAGTTATATTCTTGTACATAAGGGCAGTATTATAGTAGTTATATTCTTATACATAGGAGCAGTATTGTAGTAGTTATATTCTTGTACATAGGGGCAGTATTATAGTAGTTATATTCTTGTACATAGGAGCTGTATTATAGTAGTTATACTCTTGTACATAGGGGCAGTATTATAGTAGTTATATTCTTGAACATAGGGCAGAATTATAGTAGTTATATTCTCGGACATAGGAGCAGTATTATAGTAGTTATATTCTTGTACATAGGGGCAGTATTATAGTAGTTATACTCTTGTACATAGGTGCAGTATTATAGTAGTTATATTCTTGTACATAGGAGCAGTGTTATAGTAGTTATATTCTTGTACATAGGAGCAGTATTATAGTAGTTATATTCTTGTACATAGGAGCAGTTTTATAGTAGTTATACTCTTGTCTATGGGGCAGTATTATAGTAGTTATATTCTTGTACATAGGAGCAGTATTATAATAGTTATATTCTTGTACATAAGAGCAGTATTATAGTAGTTATATTCTTGTACATAGGAGCAGTATTATAGTAGTTATATTCTTGTACATAGGAGCAGTGTTATAGTAGTTATATTCTTGTACATAGGAGCAGTATTATAGTAGTTATATTCTTCTACATAGGAGCAGTATTATATTAGTTATACTCTATTACATAGGGGCAGTCTTATAGTAGTTATATTCTTGTACATAGGAGCAGTTTTATAGTAGTTATATTCTTGTACATAGGAGCAGTATTATGGTAGTTCTATTCTTGTACATAGGAGCGGTATTATAGTAGTTATACTCTTGTCTATGGGGCAGTATTATAGTAGTTATATTCTTGTACATAGGAGCAGTATTATAGTAGTTATATTCTTGTACATAGGAGCAGTATTATAGTAGTTATATTCTTGTACATAGGAGCAGTATTATAGTAGTTATATTCTTGTACATAGGAGCAGTATTATAGTAGTTATATTCTTGTACATAGGAGCAGTATTATAGTAGTTATATTCTTGTACATAGGGGCGGTATTATAGTAGTTATATTCTTGTACATAGGAGCAGTATTATAGTAGTTATACTCTTGTACATAGGGGCAGTATTATAGTAGTTATATTCTTCTACATAGGAGCAGTATTATATTAGTTATACTCTATTACATAGGGGCAGTATTATAGTAGTTATATTCTTGTACATAGGAGCAGTTTTATAGTAGTTATATTCTTGTACATAGGAGCAGTATTATGGTAGTTCTATTCTTGTACATAGGAGCAGTATTATAGTAGTTATACTCTTGTCTATGGGGCAGTATTATAGTAGTTATATTCTTGTACATAGGAGCAGTATTATAGTAGTTATATTCTTGTACATAGGAGCAGTATTATAGTAGTTATATTCTTGTACATAGGAGCAGTATTATAGTAGTTATATTCTTGTACATAGGAGCAGTATTATAGTAGTTATATTCTTGTACATAGGAGCAGTATTATAGTAGTTATATTCTTGTACATAGGGGCGGTATTATAGTAGTTATATTCTTGTACATAGGAGCAGTATTATAGTAGTTATACTCTTGTACATAGGGGCAGTATTATAGTAGTTATATTCTTGAACATAGGGCAGAATTATAGTAGTTATATTCTCGTACATAGGAGCAGTATTATAGTAGTTATATTCTTGTACATAGGGGCAGTATTATAGTAGTTATACTCTTGTACATAGGGGCGGTATTATAGTAGTCATATTCTTGTACATATGGAGCAGTATTATAGTAGTTATATTCTTGTACATAGGAGCAGTATTATAGCAGTTATATTCTTGTACATAGGAGCAGTATTATAGCAGTTATATTCTTGTACATAGGGGCAATATTATAGTAGTTAAGTTCTTGTACAAAGGAGCAGTATTATAGCAGGTATATTCTTGTACATAGGAGCAGTATTATAGTAGTTATATTCTTGTACATAGGGGGCAGTATTATAGTAGTTATATTCTTGTACATAGGAACAGTATTATAGTAGTTATATTCTTGTACATAGGAGCAGTATTATAGTAGCTATATTCTTGTACATAGAAGCAGTATTATAGTAGTTATATTTTTGTACATAGGAGCAGTATTATAGTAGTTATAATCTTGTACATAGGGGCAGAATTATAGTAGTTATATTCTTGTACATGGGGGCAGTATTATAGTAGTTATATTCTTGTACATAGGGGCAGTATTATAGTAGTTATATTCTTGTACATAGGGGCAGTATTATAGTAGTCATATTCTTGTACATAGGGGCAGTATTATAGTAGTTATATATTCTAGTACATAGGAGCAATATTATAGTCGTTATATTCCTGTACATAGTTGCAGTATTATAGTAGTTAAATTCTTGCACATAGAGGCAATTTACCGTAACAATAGATCTCTTCTTTTACCTGGATTCAGTAATTTTTCTTACCATAAAATGTTTATAGATGCCTTTTTTACAATTGCTAGCTCTATAAAACCTTCAATGTTAGGGCAGTCCCACAAGTCCAGATAATTCCGGTACTGGAAAAATTGGTACCGGAATTATCCGTGTCCGTGTGCCCGTGCGTTTCTGTGGCACATCAGTGTGGCACACATGCGGCACACGTGTGCCGCCCGTGTGCCGACTGGGTACCACACGCACCATGCAGGAGACAGCGCTAGAGATAAGCACTGACCCCCACGTGGTGCTGAAGCCGCCATTCATATCTTCTCTGCAGCAGCGTTTGCTGTAGAGAAGATATGAATAATCCTTTTTTTTTTGTTTCTCGTGTTTAACATAAAGATCCATGTCCCCACCCCCCTCCCACCCCCTGTGCGCCCGCCCGCTGTTATTAAAATACTCACCCAGCTCCCTCGCTGGCGCTGCTTCCTGTCCTGGCCGCACCTTCTACTGTATGAGCGGTCACGTGGGGCCGCCGATTACAGTCATGAATATGCAGCTCCACCTCCCATAGGGGTGGAGCCGCATATTCATTTCTGTAACGGGCGGCCCCACGTGACCACATACAGGAGAAGCTGCAGCCAGGACAGGACACTGCGAGGGAGGCGGGTATTTTAATAGCAGCGGGCGGGCGCACAGGGGGTGGGAGGGGGATGGGGACAGGGATCTTTATGTTAAACACGAGAAACAAAAAAAAAAAAGGATTATTCATATCTTCTCTACAGCAAACGCTGCTGCAGAGAAGATATGAATGGCGGCTTCAGCACCACGTGGGGGGGACAGCACTTACTGTAGCGCTGTCTCCTGCACGGCACACGGACTGCACACGGACAACGTCCGTGTGCGGTACGTGTTTTACACGGACCCATTGACTTTAATGGGTCCGTGTAATCCGTGCGCTCCCACGAACACTGACATGTCTCTGTGTTTGGCACATGGAGACATGGTCCGCAAAAAATCAATGACATCTGCACAGATGCATTGATTTCAATGTGCCTACGTGTGTCAGTGGCTTCGGTACGTGAGGAAACTGTCACCTCACGTACCGGAGCCACTAATGTGTGAAACCGGCCTTACAGATCTTGAACTGGGAATTGGCTCAAACACACAATAAAGTAAAAGTAACCCCCTATGGATTAAATACAGGTACGGACTGGGACTGAAATTCAGCCCTGGCATTTGAAATCACACAGGCCCATGTTGTCACTGTCCCCAAGAACCAGATGGGATATATTACTAATATTACCCTGGATGGAGGAAAGGAAGATTTACTACAAGACCAATATTTCTAATGATACTCGTGGCTAGCTGGGGTAAGTAATGGAGTCAGCAACTTTGTGCTCCATCACAACTCTTAACAGTATGGGTGTCTTGAGAACACCGATTCTGTTAACAACTTAGCAGACAACGTGGCCCACAATCACACAGGCCCTTCTGGCATTTGCCAGAATTGCCAGATGGCCAGTCCGGCCCTGATTAAATATATTATGCATCTCTCAGTTACACAGATTTTCCCTCTCAAAACTTTATAAGGGTCTACTGTTAAATTCTTTAGAAATGAAACTAATTCCTTAAGACAATAGAACATACATTATATACTAGCATATATCCCAAGTAATACTGGCCCAATATACAACCATTCTATCAAAAAATAAATACTGAATTTTATGCACTGTGTTTTAATAGGTTTGACCCCCTGCCAATATGTCACTGTCACCACCAACAATCATAAGTTTTTTTGCCCGTCTACTGCACTTCTTACCCGACAATATGGAGAAATTTATATGTCTTTTAATAACCCTGTAAGTCCAGCAATGATGGTGGAACTGGGATCAAAATACCGAACTTTGCCCCAAAATTCAGTAATTGTGCACATAGTATGTACCATACTTGTAGAGCCGCCCGTCCATGTGTACAATACACTTTCCTCTGCCTCCTCCTAGTTGCATCAGGTGAGTATTGATAAATCTTAAGGCTTTTATTGGGAGTTTTACAAGCTTTCTACGTGCCAGTAAAGTGCAAGTTACAAGTTCGGCAAACATCCTTTATTTTTATTTCTGTTTCCCCGACACTTCTCACTGAGTCTAATAATGTTCTTTATTACCGGCTGTAATGTTTTACAACTTGTTTTACTTCTCTGTAATAATAATTGATATTTTATTACCTGTTTCATCCAGTTGATCGTTGATAATCGCTCGGCTTGAATTAAAACATAATATTCCTGTATGGGAAAATTAATAGGATAGAGATGTAGTCAGGTGGAAATTGTAGCCCCAGGGCCCTAGACTAGAATTCTGTAACAACCCCTCCCCTGCCATCTGCTATTCATACTACTGATGTCTTCTTATATATTATTGGGGCCCCTCAGACTTCAAAGTTTCTATTCTTTTTTATTTTGTAGCACTTGTTGACTTTTTTGACTTTTTTTAAAGAAATTTTTAATCACAGCGAAAGTGGTTTCAGAATTTTGTTCAACATAAAATATGACTTTTTTACATTTTTTTGCTTTTAGGGATAGGTGAACCCGAACGGTAAAGTTCGGGGTCCGTTCCGAACACCTAGTGTCCATGCACGGACCCTGAAGACAGACTTCTCCAAGTAATCCGTGTTACTGTTCGGGTTGCCAATCAACAAGCTTTGCTGGTGTGGGTCTTTCTGGCTCAATCATAGACATGTCAAGTATTGGCATGGCTGTGATTGGCCGGCACATTGTTTAACAACAAAAAAAAGACATGCGGTCTCATCTATTATTGTTAACAAGCGCAGGCAAAGCTGACAGCTGCCCTTAGCTGTCAGCTTTACATTGGCTGAGTATTACAAATAGAGGGGTCTCACTCCATTTTTTAAAACTATTTGAATAAATAATTTAAAAAAACTAGATGGGGTTCACCCCATTTTTGACAACCAGCCAAGCTAAAGCAGACAGCTTGGGGCCAATATTCTCAGACTGGGAAGGGGCCATTGCTATTGGCACTCCCCAGCCTAAAAACAGCAGCCCACAGCAGCCCAAGAAAAGGCACATGTATTAGATGCACCAATTCTGGTGCTTTAGGCGGCTCTTCCCACTTGTGCTGGTGTGGTGGAAAGTGGGGATTGATGTCAGATTTGTAATGTCAGCTGACATCAAGCCCAGGGGTTAGTAATGGGGAGGCGCTATTAAATGCCACCATTACTAACCCGTAAATTAAGTTAAACACACACACAGTAAAACATCCTTTAATTGCGCAAAACACACATAAAAATCCTCAACCTCTTTCACCCATTTATTAATGTAAATATTACAATTAAAAAATGCAGTATTACTCACATGTCTGCTGATAATCCATATGTCCCACGACATGCTCCAACTCTGCTTCATTTGGATGCATTGCTGAGATGTGGCATGATGCGACCCCTCAGGTGTACATCCAGGAGACAATGAACAGAGCGTGAATATGCAGCTTTAGTCCCGAGTGGTTATATCAATAAGGTGACCGATGTTCATAGACGATGAACTGCATTCACCTTATTGACCTCACCTGTTGTGAATTCTGTTTTTGGCTCCCTCTGGTGGCTACTGGTGGTACTGGCTTACTTTTGTCTTTTATTTCCAGTGCACCTGTTCCCATCAGGGTTTGGGAGTTTCCTATTTAGTTTGGCTTCTCAGTCATTCTGGTGCCGGCAATCAATGTTACCAGAGCACCTCTGTTGCTTGCTACCTGCTCCAAGTCTGCAATTCAGCTAAGTTGGATCTTTGGCATTTTTTGTGTTTGTTTGTCCAGCATGCATTTATATTTCTCTTGCTGCTGGAAGCTCTAGTGATCTGAAATTACTACTCCGGTGTCATGAGTTGATAACGGAGTTAAAGTAATTTCAGGATGGCTGTTTAGGGTTTTGAGGTGACCGCGAAGTCCTCTTTTGTATTTTCTGCTATCTAGTCAGAGGGCCTCTCTTTGCTGAATCTGTATTCATACTGCGTACGTGGTTTCCTCTTGCCTAACCGTTATTATGTGTGGGGGGCTACTATCACTTTTGGGGTTTCCCTGGAGGCAAGCCAGGTCTGTGTATTCCTCTACTAGGAGTAACTAGATCTCCGGCTGGTGTGAGGTGTCTAGGGATAATCGTAGGCACACCCCCTGGCTACTATTAGTTGCGTGTTAGGTTCAGCGTCGCGGTCATCTGAGATTCCATCATTCCTAGAGCTAGTCTGTTTTTGCCTGAGTCCCTGCCATTGGGAACCATGACAGTATTGCCGGCCGCAAATGTATTAAAGGTATTGGCTGAAGAAAGAGAGAAAAGAAGAAGTTTCTGACACTTTTTTTTTTTTACTCAGAAGTTCTGTCTAGCCATAATTGCAATTTTTCTCTCCTCTTAACCCCTGAATGGCTCAGATCTCAGCTGTTGAGAAATGGATATCCAGAGTTTAGCTACAGGCCTGAGTGCTCTTGCTTCTAAGGTTCAAAATATCCAAGACTATGTTATACATGCTCCTATGTCAGAACCCAAGATTCCTATACCTGAGTTCTTTTCTGGAGATAGATCTCGTTTTTTGAATTTTAAGCACAATTGTAAATTGTATCTTTCTCTGAGATCTCGCTCCGCTGGAAACCCCGCTCAGCAGGTTAAAATTGTTATTTCCTTGTTGCGGGGTGACCCCCAGAATTGGGCATTTGCATTGGCACCAGGGGATCCTGCGCTGCTCAATGTGGATGCGTTTTTTCTGGCACTGGGGTTGCTCTATGAGGAACCTAATTTGGAGATTCAGGCTGAAAAAGCCTTGATAGCCCTCTCTCAAGGGCATGATGAAGCTGAAATATATTGTCAAAAATTTTGAAAATGGTCTGTGCTTACTCAGTGGAATGAGTGCGCCCTGGCGGCGAATTTCAGAGAAGGTCTCTCTGACGCCGTTAAAGATGTCATGGTGGGGTTTCCTACGCCCACAGGTCTGAATGAATCCATGGCTCTGGCTATTCAGATTGATCGGCGTTTACGGGAGCGCAAACCTGTGCACCATTTGGCGGTGTCTTCTGAGCAGACACCGGAGAATATGCAATGTGATAGAATTCTGTCCAGAAGTGAACGGCAGAATTATAGACGTAAAAATGGGTTGTGCTTCTACTGTGGTGATTCTGCTCATGTTATATCAGCATGCTCTAAACGCACAAAAAAGGTTGATAAGTCTTTTGCAATTGGCACTTTACAGTCTAAGTTTATTTTGTCTGTAACTTTGATTTGTTCATTGTCATCTATTACCGTGGATGCCTATGTGGATTCTGGCGCTTCCTTGAGTCTTATGGATTGGTCCTTTGCCAGGCGCTGTGGGTTTGGCCTAGAGCCTTTGGAAGTTCCTATCCCTTTGAAGGGTATCGACTCCACACCATTGGCTAGGAATAAACCACAATACTGGACACAAGTGACTATGTGTATGACTCCTGACCATCGGGAGGTGATTCGCTTCCTTGTGTTGCATAACTTGCATGATGTCTTAGTGCTTGGATTGCCATGGTTGCAAACTCATAATCCAGCCCTTGACTGGAAAACAATGTCTGTGTTAAGCTGGGGATGTCAGGGGGCTCATGGGGAAGTACCTTTGGTTTCCATTGCTTCATCTACTCCCTCTGAAGTTCCGGCATTTTTGTCTGACTATTGTGATGTTTTTGAGGAGCCTAAACTTAGTTCTCTCCCCCCTCACAGGGATTGCGATTGTGCTATAGACTTAATTCCTGGCAGCAAGTTTCCTAAGGGTCGTTTGTTCAATCTGTCTGTGCCTGAACATGCTGCTATGCGAGAGTATATTAAAGAGTCCTTGGAAAAGGGACATATCCGTCCATCCTCATCCCCTTTAGGAGCAGGTTTTTTTTTCGTGGGTAAAAAAGATGGCTCCCTGAGGCCCTGCATTGATTATCGCCTGTTGAATAAGATTACAGTCAAATACCAGTATCCTTTGCCACTATTGACTGATTTATTTGCTCGTATTAAAGGGGCAAAGTGGTTCTCTAAGATTGATCTTCGGGGTGCGTATAATTTGGTGCGGATTAAGCAGGGAGATGAGTGGAAAACTGCATTTAATACGCCCAAGGGCCATTTTGAGTATTTGGTAATGCCTTTTGGTCTTTCTAATGCCCCTTCAGTCTTTCAGTCCTTTATGCACGATATTTTCCGTAAATATCTGGATAAATTTATGATTGTGTATTTGGATGATATTTTGATTTTTTCGGATGACTGGGAGTCGCATGTTCAACAGGTTAGGAAGGTTTTTCAGGTTTTGCGGGCCAATTCTTTGTTTGTAAAGGGTTCAAAGTGTATTTTTGGGGTTCAGAAGATCTCTTTTTTGGGGTACATTTTTTCCCCTTCTTCTATTGAGATGGATCCTGTCAAGGTTCGGGCCATTTGTGATTGGACGCAGCCTACTTCCTTGAAGAGTCTTCAGAAATTCTTGGGCTTTGCTAATTTCTATCGTCGATTTATAACTGGGTTTTCAAGTGTTGCTAAACCTCTGACTGATTTGACTAAGAAGGGTGCTGATGTTGCCAATTGGTCCTCTGCGGCTGTGGAGGCCTTTCGGGAGCTTAAGCGCCGCTTTTCTTCTGCCCCTGTGTTGCGCCAGCCTGATGTTTCGCTCCCTTTTCAGGTCGAGGTTGATGCTTCCGAGATTGGAGCGGGGGCGGTTTTGTCGCAGAAAAGTCCCGATTGCTCAGTGATGAGACCATGTGCATTCTTCTCTCGAAAGTTTTCGCCCGCCGAGCGAAATTATGATGTCGGTAATCGGGAGCTCTTGGCTATGAAGTGGGCATTTGATGAGTGGCGTCACTGGCTTGAGGGTGCTAGACATCAGGTGGTGGTCTTGACTGATCACAAGAATCTGATTTACCTTGAGTCTGCCAGGTGTCTGAATCCTAGACAGGCGCGCTGGTCGCTGTTTTTCTCCCGGTTTAATTTTGTGGTTTCATACTTGCCGGGTTCGAAAAATGTGAAGGCAGATGCCCTTTCTAGGAGTTTTGAGCCTGACTCCTCTGGTGATTCTGAGCCTACGGGTATCCTTAAGGATGGGGTGATTTTGTCTGCTGTCTCCCCAGACTTGCGACGTGCTTTGCAGGAGTTTCAGACTGATAGGCCTGATCGTTGTCCGCCTGGGAGACTGTTTGTTCCAGATGAGTGGACCAGTAGAGTCATCTCGGAGGTTCATTCTTCTGTGTTGGCAGGCCACCCTGGAATCTTTGGTACCAGAGATTTGGTGGCCAGGTCCTTCTGGTGGCCTTCCCTGTCTCGGGATGTGCGTACTTTTGTACAGTCTTGTGATGTTTGTGCTCGGGCCAAGCCTTGCTGTTCTCGGGCTAGTGGATTGTTGTTGTCCTTGCCTATTCCGAAGAGGCCGTGGACGCACATCTCTATGGACTTTATCTCGGACCTCCCGGTTTCTCAGAAAATGTCCGTCATTTGGGTGGTGTGTGACCATTTTTCTAAGATGGTTCATTTGGTACCCTTGCCCAAATTGCCTTCTTCATCGGAGTTGGTTCCTTTGTTTTTTCAGAATGTGGTTCGTTTACATGGTATTCCGGAAAACATCGTTTCTGACAGGGGATCTCAATTTGTGTCTAGGTTCTGGCGAGCGTTCTGTGCCAGGATGGGCATTGATTTATCTTTCTCGTCTGCTTTCCATCCTCAGACTAATGGCCAGACGGAGCGAACTAATCAGACCTTGGAGACTTATTTGAGGTGTTTTGTGTCTTGTTATGACCCCAGTGGACAGGGTCTCAGAGGAACGTGTAAGTCTGCAAGATACAAAAATCCAGCTCATAGGGCTGTGGTAACTGGGTTGACCAAATAGCTACTCCTAACGCCAACACTAGAAGTAGCCGGGGATCATGCCTACGGTGATCGCTAGATGACTTGCGCCAGCCGGAGAATCTAACTACCCCTAGGAGAAGAAAACAAAGACCTCTCTTGCCTCCAGAGAAAGGGACCCCAAAGCAAGATACAAGCCCCCCACAAATAATAACGGTGAGGTAAGAGGAAATGACAAACACAGAAATGAACCAGGTTCAGCAAAGAGAGGCCAGCTTACTAATAGCAGAATAAAGCAAGATAACTTATCTGGTCAACAAAAACCCTATAAAAATCCACGCTGGAGATTCAAGAACCCCCGAACCGTCTAACGGTCCGGGGGGAGAACACCAGCCCCCTAGAGCTTCCAGCAAAGGTCAGGATACAGATAGGAACAAGCTGGACAAAAATACCAAACAAAACAAAAGCAAAAAGCAAAGAAGCAGACTTAGCTTGAAAAACAGGAACCAGGATCAGAGGGCAGAGCACAACAGATTAGCTCTGATTTCAACGATGCCAGGCATTGAACTGAAGGTCCAGGGAGCTTATATAGCAACGCCCCTGAACTAACGGCCCAGGTGAGGATATAGGAAAAGACAGACGCTCCAGAGTCAAATCACTAATGACCACTAGAGGGAGCAAAAAGCAAAATCACAACAGTACCCCCCCCTTAGTGAGGGGTCACCGAACCCTCACCACGACCACCAGGGCGATCAGGATGAGCGGCGTGAAAGGCACGAACTAAATCGGCCGCATGAACATCAGAGGCGACCACCCAGGAATTATCTTCCTGACCATAGCCCTTCCACTTGACCAGGTACTGAAGCCTCCGCCTGGAGAGACGAGAATCCAAGATCTTCTCCACCACGTACTCCAACTCGCCCTCAACCAACACCGGAGCAGGAGGCTCAGCAGAAGGAACCACAGGCACAACGTACCGCCGCAACAAGGACCTATGAAACACGTTGTGGATAGCAAACGACACAGGAAGATCCAGGCGAAAGGACACAGGATTAAGAATTTCCAATATCTTGTAAGGACCAATAAAACGAGGTTTAAATTTGGGAGAGGAAACCTTCATAGGAACAAAGCGGGAAGAAAGCCACACCAAATCCCCAACACGTAGTCGGGGACCCACACCGCGGCGGCGGTTGGCAAAGCGCTGAGCCCTCTCCTGTGACAACTTCAAGTTGTCCACCACAAGATTCCAGATCCGCTGCAACCTATCCACCACAGAATCCACCCCAGGGCAGTCAGAAGGTTCCACATGACCCGAAGAAAAACGAGGGTGGAAACCAGAGTTGCAGAAAAACGGCGAAACCAAGGTGGCGGAACTAGCCCGATTATTAAGGGCAAACTCAGCTAACGGCAAGAAGGTCACCCAATCGTCCTGATCAGCAGAGACAAAACACCTCAAATAAGCCTCCAAAGTCTGATTAGTTCGCTCCGTCTGTCCATTAGTCTGAGGATGGAAAGCAGACGAAAACGACAAGTCAATGCCCATCCTACTACAAAAGGATCGCCAGAATCTGGAAACGAACTGGGATCCTCTGTCTGACACAATATTCTCAGGGATGCCGTGCAAACGAACCACGTTCTGGAAAAACACAGGAACCAGATCGGAAGAGGAAGGCAGTTTAGGCAAAGGAACCAAATGGACCATCTTGGAGAAGCGATCACATATCACCCAGATAACAGACATGCCCTGAGACACCGGAAGATCAGAAATGAAATCCATGGAGATATGTGTCCAAGGTCTCTTAGGGACAGGCAAGGGCAAGAGCAACCCGCTGGCACGAGAACAGCAAGGCTTAGCTCGAGCACAAGTCCCACAGGACTGTACAAATGACCGCACATCCCTAGACAAGGAAGGCCACCAAAAGGATCTGGCCACCAGATCTCTGGTGCCAAAAATTCCTGGGTGACCTGCCAACACCGAGGAATGAACCTCGGAAATGACTCTGCTGGTCCACTTATCAGGCACAAACAGTCTGTCAGGTGGACAAGAATCAGGCTTATCAGCCTGAAATCTCTGCAACACACGTCGCAGATCTGGAGAAATAGCTGACAAGATAATACCATCCTTAAGAATACCAACAGGTTCAGCGACTCCAGGAGCATCAGGCACAAAGCTCCTGGAAAGAGCATCGGCCTTCACATTCTTTGAACCTGGTAAATACGAGACAACAAAGTCAAAACGGGAGAAAAACAATGACCAGCGGGCCTGTCTAGGATTCAGGCGTTTAGCAGACTCGAGATACATCAGATTTTTGTGATCAGTCAAGACCACCACACGATGCTTAGCACCCTCGAGCCAATGACGCCACTCCTCAAATGCCCATTTCATGGCCAACAACTCCCGATTGCCCACATCATAATTTCGCTCCGCAGGCGAAAACTTCCTAGAGAAAAAGGCGCAAGGTCTCATAACAGAGCAACCAGGGCCTCTCTGCGACAAAACGGCCCCTGCCCCAATCTCCGAAGCATCCACCTCAACCTGAAAGGGAAGTGAGACGTCAGGCTGGCACAAAACAGGCGCCGAAGTAAACCGGCGTTTCAACTCCTGGAAAGCCTCCACGGCAGCAGGAGCCCAGTTAGCTACATCAGAGCCTTTCTTGGTCATATCCGTCAGCGGTTTAACAACGCTAGAGAAATTTGCGATAAAACGACGGTAGAAGTTAGCAAAACCCAAGAACTTCTGAAGACTCTTAACTGACGAGGGTTGAGTCCAATCATGAATAGCTCGGACCTTGACTGGATCCATCTCCACAGCAGAAGGGGAAAAAATGAACCCCAAAAAGGGAACCTTCTGTACACCAAATAGACACTTTGAGCCTTTTACAAACAAAGAATTTTCACGCAGAATCTCAAAAACCATCCTGACCTGCTCCACATGCGAGTCCCAATCATCAGAAAAAACCAGAATATCATCCAGATAAACAATCAAAAATTTATCCAGATACTTCCGGAAAATGTCATGCATGAAGGACTGAAAAACTGAAGGTGCATTAGAGAGCCCAAATGGCATTACCAAGTACTCAAAATGACCTTCGGGCGTATTGAATGCGGTTTTCCATTCATCGCCCTGCCTAATGCGCACAAGGTTGTACGCACCACGAAGGTCTATCTTGGTGAACCACTTGGCACCTTTAATCCGGGCAAACAAATCTGACAACAGCGGCAAAGGATACTGAAATTTGACAGTGATCTTATTTAAAAGCCGATAGTCAATACAAGGCCTCAAAGATCCGTCCTTTTTAGCCACAAAAAAGAATCCCGCACCAAGAGGGGAAGAAGACGGACGGATGTGTCCTTTCTCCAGAGACTCCTTGATATATGAACGCATAGCGGTATGTTCAGGTATCGACAGATTAAACAGTCTTCCCTTAGGAAACTTACTGCCTGGAATCAAATCTATTGCACAGTCACATTCCCTATGAGGAGGCAATGCACTGGACCTGGACTCGCTAAAGACATCCTGATAATCAGACAAGTACTCCGGAACTTCCGAAGGCGTAGAAGAAGCAATAGACACAGGCAGGGAATCCTCATGAATACCACGACAGCCCCAACTAGACACTGACATAGCCTTCCAGTCAAGGACTGGATTATGAGTCTGTAACCATGGCAGCCCCAAAACAACCAAATCATGCATTTTATGTAGAACGAGAAAACGTATCACCTCGCGGTGTTCAGGAGTCATGCACATGGTAACCTGTGTCCAATACTGCGGCTTATTTTCTGCCAATGGCGTAGCATCAATACCCCTAAGAGGGATAGGATTTTCTAATGGTTCAAGAATAAAACCACAGCGCTTAGCAAATGAGAGATCCATAAGACTCAGGGCAGCACCTGAATCTACAAACGCCATGACAGGATAAGATGACAGTGAGCAAATCAAAGTTACAGACAGAATAAACTTAGGATGCAAATTACCAACGGTGACAGGACTAACAACCTTAGATATACGTTTAGAGCATGCTAAGATAACATGTGTAGAATCACCACAGTAGTAGCACAAGCCATTCCGGCGTCTATGAATTTTCCTCTCATTTCTAGTCAGGATTCTATCACATTGCATCAAATCAGGTGTCCGTTCAGACAACACCATGAGGGAATATGCGGTTTTTCTATCACATTGCATCACATCAGGTGTCTGTTCAGACAACAACATGAGGGAATTTGCGGTTTTGCGCTCCCGCAACCGCCGGTCAATTTGAATAGCCAGGGACATGGAATCATTCAGACCTGTGGGAATGGGAAAACCCACCATAACATTCTTAATGGCCTCAGAAAGGCCATTTCTAAAATTAGCAGCCAGTGCACACTCGTTCCAATGTGTCAGCACGGACCATTTCCGAAATTTTTGGCAATACACCTCTGCCTCGTCCTGGCCCTGAGACATAGCCAGCAAGGCTTTCTCTGCCTGAATCTCAAGATTGGGTTCCTCATAAAGTAAACCGAGCGCCAGAAAAAACGCATCAATATCAGCCAATGCCGGATCTCCTGGCGCCAACAAAAAAGCCCAATCCTGAGGGTCACCCCGTAAGAATGAAATAACAATTTTTACTTGTTGAGCAGAGTCTCCAGATGAACAAGGTTTCAGGGACAAAAATAATTTACAATTATTCCTGAAATTCCTAAACTTAAATCGGTCTCCTGAAAACAGTTCAGGAATCGGAATCTTGGGTTCAGACCTAGGATTTCTGGTAACATAATCTTGTATACCCTGCACACGAGCGGCAAGCTGGTCCACACTTGTAATCAAGGTCTGGACATTCATGTCTGCAGCAAGCTTAAGCCACTCTGAGGTAAAGGGGAAAAGAAAAAAAAAAATGAGAGAGGGAAAAAAAAAACTCAAAATTTTCTTTCTTATAATCCCACTTCTGCAATGCATTAAACATTTAATACTGGCCTGGCATACTGTTATGACCCCAGTGGACAGGGTCTCAGAGGAACGTGTAAGTCTGCAAGATACAAAAATCCAGCTCATAGGGCTGTGGTAACTGGGTTGACCAAATAGCTACTCCTAACGCCAACACTAGAAGTAGCCGGGGATCATGCCTACGGTGATCGCTAGATGACTCGCGCCAGCCGGAGAATCTAACTACCCCTAGGAGAAGAAAACAAAGACCTCTCTTGCCTCCAGAGAAAGGGACCCCAAAGCAAGATACAAGCCCCCCACAAATAATAACGGTGAGGTAAGAGGAAATGACAAACACAGAAATGAACCAGGTTCAGCAAAGAGAGGCCAGCTTACTAATAGCAGAATAAAGCAAGATAACTTATCTGGTCAACAAAAACCCTATAAAAATCCACGCTGGAGATTCAAGAACCCCCGAACCGTCTAACGGTCCGGGGGGAGAACACCAGCCCCCTAGAGCTTCCAGCAAAGGTCAGGATACAGATAGGAACAAGCTGGACAAAAATACCAAACAAAACAAAAGCAAAAAGCAAAGAAGCAGACTTAGCTTGAAAAACAGGAACCAGGATCAGAGGACAAGAGCACAACAGATTAGCTCTGATTTCAACGATGCCAGGCATTGAACTGAAGGTCCAGGGAGCTTATATAGCAACGCCCCTGAACTAACGGCCCAGGTGAGGATATAGGAAAAGACAGACGCTCCAGAGTCAAATCACTAATGACCACTAGAGGGAGCAAAAAGCAAAATCACAACAGTGTCTGCTGATCAGGATGATTGGGTCGCCATTTTGCCGTTGGCAGAGTTTGCCCTTAATAATCGGGCCAGTTCTGCCAATCTGGTTTCTCCTTTCTTTTGCAATTCGGGGTTTCACCCTCGTTTTTCGTCTGGTCAGGTGGAATCTTCGGATTGCCCTGGAGTGGACAGGGTGGTGGACAGGCTGCACCAGATTTGGAGTCATGTGGTGGACAATTTGAAGTTGTCTCAGGAGAAGACTCAGCAGTTTGCTAATCGTCATCGTCGTGTGGGTCATCGTCTTCGTGTTGGGGACTTGGTGTGGTTATCTTCTCGTTTTGTCCCTATGAAGGTCTCTTCTCCTAAGTTTAAACCTCGGTTCATAGGTCCGTATAAGATTTTGGAGATTCTTAATCCTGTATCTTTTCGTTTGGACCTACCAGCATCTTTCGCCATTCATAATGTCTTCCATCGGTCGTTGTTGCGGAGGTACGAGGTACCGGTTGTTCCTTCTGTTGAACCTCCTGCTCCTGTGCTGGTGGAGGGTGAATTGGAGTATGTTGTGGAAAAGATTTTGGACTCTCGCGTTTCCAGACGGAGACTTCAATATTTGGTTAAATGGAAGGGATACGGGCAGGAAGATAATTCTTGGGTGACTGCCTCTGATGTTCATGCCTCTGATTTGGTCCGCGCCTTTCATAGGGCGCATCCAGATCGCCCTGGTGGTTCTCATGAGGGTTCGGTGCCCCCTCCTTAAGGGGGGGGGTACTGTTGTGAATTCTGTTTTTGGCTCCTTCTGGTGGCTACTGGTGGTACTGGCTTACTTTTGTCTTTTATTTCCAGTGCACCTGTTCCCATCAGGGTTTGGGAGTTTCCTATTTAGTTTGGCTTCTCAGTCATTCTGGTGCCGGCAATCAATGTTACCAGAGCACCTCTGTTGCTTGCTACCTGCTCCAAGTCTGCAATTCAGCTAAGTTGGATCTTTGGCATTTTTTGTGTTTGTTTGTCCAGCATGCATTTATATTTCTCTTGCTGCTGGAAGCTCTAGTGATCTGAAATTACTACTCCGGTGTCATGAGTTGATAACGGAGTTAAAGTAATTTCAGGATGGCTGTTTAGGGTTTTGAGGTGACCGCGAAGTCCTCTTTTGTATTTTCTGCTATCTAGTCAGAGGGCCTCTCTTTGCTGAATCTGTATTCATACTGCGTACGTGTTTTCCTCTTGCCTAACCGTTATTATGTGTGGGGGGCTACTATCACTTTTGGGGTTTCCCTGGAGGCAAGCCAGGTCTGTGTATTCCTCTACTAGGAGTAACTAGATCTCCGGCTGGTGCGAGGTGTCTAGGGATAATCGTAGGCACACCCCCTGGCTACTATTAGTTGCGTGTTAGGTTCAGCGTCGCGGTCATCTGAGATTCCATCATTCCTAGAGCTAGTCCGTTTTTGCCTGAGTCCCTGCCATTGGGAACCATGACACTCACCGCTCAACACTGAAGCTGAGTTCTCGTTCTCAACTCAGTGTCTCCTGGATGCACGGCTGAACAGTCGCATCATGCCACAGCTCAGCAATGCATCCAGATGATGCAGAGTTGGAGCATGTCGTGGGACATATGGATTATCGGCGGACAGGTGAGGAATACTGTGATTTTTTTTATGGTAAAAAACGGGTAACAGAGGGTGCAAAGTGTTTATTTCAAATAAAGTAGTTTAGTCTGTGTGTTTAATTCAATTAAAGGACTTTTTATCTGTGTGTCTTTTACTAATTTTCACTACAACGCCTCTCCCTTATTAACCCCTGGGCTTGATGTCAGCTGACATTACAAAGCGGACATGAACCCCAATACTATTTCCCCCACTTGCCTATTATTATTATGCATTATTATAGCGCCATTTATTCCATGGCGCTTTATATGTGAGGAGGGGTGTGCATAATAACAACAAGTACAATAATCTTAAACAATACAAGTCACAACTGGTACAGGAGGAGAGAGGATCCTGCCCGCGAGGGCTCACAATCTACTATTGCCTATCTATTAGCTGTGCCTTATCTGGGGTGGCTATGGGCTACTATTTTTAGGCTGGAGAGGGCCAATATCCATGGCCCCGTCCCAGTATGAGAATACCAGTCCCCAGCTGTCTTCTTTAGCTTGGCTGGTTGTAAAAAACCTGGGGACCTCATGCCATTTTTGAAATTATTTATTTAAAGAATTAAAAAAATATGGCTTAGCGACCCCTCTATTTTTGATAACCAACCAAGATAAAGCTGATAGCCGAGAGCTGCAGCCCACAGCTGTCAGCTTTAACTGTGCTGGTTAGCAACAATAGAGGGGTCCCCACGCCATTTTTTATCTTATTTATTTGTTGCATAAGCGCTGGCTAGTGTATATTCTCTCATCATCGTACGCATGCTCTCGCAGCTATCAGGTAGACCAGGCATGCGATGATGAGAGAAGTACCACCAGTTGCAGCTGCTTGCTCACATGCTGTCATTTGTGTGACAGCGTGGGAACCACAGCGCTCTGACTGGCAGTCACAAACTTACCAATGATCAGAGGTGTTGTTTCTCACGCTGTCACACAAATGACAGGGTTGGAATTGCTGGATGTTCGGGCCTCCATTCATTTGAATGGGTTCAAGGTTCGACTTTGGGTACTAAATTTCCACAGGTCCACCCATCACTATTTTTCTCCTTTCATTTTTTTCCTCCACTTTTTCAAGGAGCCTTAACTTTAAAAAAAAAAATTCCATCAACATAGATGTATCAGGGCTTGTTTATCTGCCGGATGCATTGTAGCATTGAATCACTCAATTCTCTTTACCAGACAACGTAGTAAATACCGGGTTCAAAATTCCAAGTGAGGAGAAAAATATGCAATTCATTAAATGGTAAAAATGACTGGACAGCAGGATTCTCCAGGTTAGAATAATTACAATGATAGCAAATTTCATTTTTTTAATTTGGTGAGGTGAGTTAAAGGGAACCTGTCACCCCCAAAATCGAAGGTGAGCTAAGCCCACCAGCATCAGGGGCTTATCTACAGCATTCTGTAATGCTGTAGATAAGCCCCCGATGTATCCTGAAAGATGAGAAAAAAAGGTTAGATTATACTCACTCAGGGGCAGTCCCGCTGCGGTTTGGTCCGATGAGCGTCGCGGTCCAGTCCGGGGCCTCCCATCTTCTTATGATGACATCCTCTTCTTGTCTTCATGCTGCGGCTACAGCGCAGGCGTACTTTGTCTGCCTTGTTGAGATCAGAGCAAAGTACTGCATTACGCAGGCGCGGGGAAAGGTCAGAGAAGCCAGGCGTCATCGTAAGAAGATGGGAGGCCCCGTAACAGACAGCGACGCCCATCGGATCGGACCGCCCTTCCAGGTGAGTATAATCTAAGCTCTTTTTCTCATCTTTCAGGATACATCGGGGGCTTATTTACAGCATTACAGAATGCTGTAGATAAGCCCCTGATGCTGGTGGGCTTAGCTCACCTTCGATTTTGGGGGTGACAGGTTCCCTTTAATGCAATTTAATCCCATTCACATTAATAGAGTTGAGCAACAATACCAGAAGTAACCTGTGGACAAGAGGTGGTGCTGTTTCTAAAAAAAGTCACACTGTTTCTAACAGCTCTTTTACCACTTTTCGTCATCGGCTTAGCAGTACGCCGATGTCGGACTCCCACTGTTTGGTGCAAGCTCCAGGAATGAGCTCGCACCTTTCCAGGCACATAACAGCTGATTTATACAGCTGACATGCACCTGCAACAGCCACAGGTGGAATTGCAATCCACCCATGGCTGTTAACTAGTTAAATGCCGCTGTCAATTTCTGACAGCGGCATTTAACTAGCGCTTATTGGAAGTGATTTCTAACCCCGCTCATCAGTGACCCATGATCACAGATCACTGATGGGTCAGCATGACAACCAAAGGTCTGCAGCAGACCTCTATGGTTGTCATTGCTGGATTGCTATGAGCAATGGTGTCGTTCAAAAGTACAACTCTTTCCACAAAAAACAAGCCCTCACATGGCCATATTGACTGAAAAATAAAAAAAAGTTATGGCTCTGGGAAGAAGGGGAGCAAAAAACAAAAACGGAAATACCTCTGGTCGTGAAGGGGTTAAGGCTGCGTTCGCATCTTTCAGCCATATTGTGCTTTTTTGTCATTGTGCACTTACCTTCAAAATAAAAATTCGTGGTGCAGTTTTCATTTCTTAAAGCCTCGTACAGACTTTGTACGGCCCTCGCGTGCTGCTCTCGGACACTGTCGGAATCCACGCTCAGTAGTACCACGTGATCCACACGGACGCTCCCCTTTCTAGAGACAATGGAGACACAAATAATCTGTCCTGCCCTTTCCAGGATTCTCTTAGTAATGGTCCGTGCGTCGTCTCCTCATATAATGTGATGTAATATGAGATTACACACGAGTGACTGCGCTGCCAGGAGCAAATTACCTCTGACTCACAGCCATTGCCAATGTCACCGGTGTAATCTGGCATCACTCACCCCGGTCATTGCTATCAGGCCGATCTATGGTCACTATCTGCGCCCCAATGTCTGGCGGCAAGGTCAATGTCCTATTGGCAACCAATAATCCAGGCTTGTGTTACCAACCCCACACTAAAGATAATGTGGATGAACCATTCTAAGCTCAAAAAATTCCCCTTCCCCTTGATATTACGTATCTGTCAAGTAAAGGGGTTAGGGATATTTTTTTCGTACTCAAATGCACAAAATTTTTGGCTAAAAATGATTTTTGTAATTGGGTTTTGTTCAAACATTTGACCCGTTTGCCTTCTGTAGCCTCATTTTATTTTCTGGCTGCAGAATAGAGTAACTGAGAATCCATCAGAGTTTCTAACTCTTTTTACCGGTCTTTTTTTTAAGCTCCTCACAAGTGATTAATGACCACACACCAAATCAAAGTTGAAAGTTCAGGGAAACAATTCACTTTGCGGTAATTGCATAAAATGGTTATATATCACAGAACGCTCACATATGACCTAGAAAGATGCCTGTTAGACTTCCACATATTGCCTTGCAGGCTTGGACTGGCCAGCCAGGGAAAAGGTGAATTTCCAGGTGGGCCCTCCAACTCCATAATAAGGGTAATGTTTTGCCCAATAGACTTGACTCACCATGTACAAAGACAGCATCTCATCATTAATTTATCAAACCACCCGGTATATTATTATATAGAAACATAAGTACATTTTTTTATGTAATATTTGCAGTGGGTCCTCTTTGTCAATGTTACTGGTGGGCCTTTGTCATCTCAGTCCAACGATTCTTGCAGCTGTCACATCACATTATATAGCATAGCCATTCAAGAGGGAATATAATGGGCAATAAAAAAGTAGAAGAAGGGAACGCAGCAGCCATTTTGGTGTAAATCTGGATAGTGAGTAGACGTCACAGCTCAAAACACAGAAGAAACTGTAAAGACATTGCATGATAGCAAATCCATGAGGAAAATTGAGGTATGAGGAAAACTAAATAATGTCACAAAAGTCTTTCAAGACCATTGGAAACTTTGCTGCAAATTGATTTGCCGATGATTGAATTTTCTTCTGAAAATTTGGTGAACTTGAATTTCAATTGTCTTGTTCATCTTTGTTAGTTACTCTGCATTTCTTGTATTGTAAGGTAGATTCTGTTCGCTCCACGTTTGATGTGTATGTTGGTTAAATCTATTTTTAAGCCCAATGTGAAATTTGTCTTAGATAAGTGTTGAGTTTCTGGTCAAAGTCTTCTTCCTGGTGAAGACTTGGTAATAAGACCTCGTTATTACCGGAATAATGCACGGGAGCTGAGAGATACCACATTATTATATAATAGGGTCATATGACTTTACAATGTACCGCAGGGTTTGAGCTGCCATTAGATCCACCTGTCAGTTGACCTCTTACCAAAAAATATTAGTGTTGAGAAAGGAAGCCACCAATTTGGGATAAATGTCTATGTACAACATGTTCTGCATCATGTTCTGATGTCCCTCACCTTATAGAAGACATCCTGACCTCTGTGAAGTAGGGAACTAGCTCTCCATAGAAATAAGTCATCTGCAGAAGAAAATTGTTGTACCTGTTAAGACGTCTTAAAAAGCCAAATTAAAATTTTGCCAAAATTTTCTGCCATCTACCTAGGTAGCCTTCTAGGGCTTGTACAAATGTAGCATGAGTCACATGAACATTGAGTAGTAAAAATTGTCACTTTGCATAGTTTACATCACATTTGGTACCAAGATGCAACTCTGCAATCTAAAACTTTGGGAAGCTTTTTAGAATGGAATAAAAAAAATTAATATAAAATGAATTAAGCCCTCCAGATGCTCATTTTTCTCTAACAACGGAAAGACCACAAAAAAGTCTTAGCGGTGCAGAGATCACTGATACCAGGGCGGTGCTGTAATAGAAGCTACTGGGGTAAAATGTCCATTCATGACATTTCTTCCTCGTGGATCTTCCTCCATCACCTGTGAGTGAGAAGTAGGAGGAACCATAGCAACTTAGTGGAGACCCCATAACATTACAGTACAGAGTGGGGGCCGAGTGCTGAGAAGCAGAGGGCAGAAGAGTCACCAATGCTTTGTATTCAGTTTATAGACAGAACAGTGACTATTTCATTGGACATACCTGTTCCATGAACCTGGCTGAGAATTCCCTGTAAGCGTTGGTGCTCTGATTGCTGAGGTCGTCTGTGAATGCCTCATTCACAATGTAGACTGTGACGTTGACCTTGATGATGACTTTAGCTAAAAGCAGATTCCTTAATATTATATCAGACTTACTGTATATTTTTAAAAAAATCAGCAGAATTGTCGATGACATTATTCCTAGCAATGCTGTAGATAGGCATTCCTTCACTGGCAGCCGGCGCCCGGACACAAGTCCTGGTAGTCAGCCTGAAGGCACCCTACTCCCCTGGACTTCTGAGGACTTTATGTTTGCAGAATATGGTGTATTGCTTTTCAATGTAACCCAAAATTGTGACTTAAAGGCTGGACATTGACTTACAAAACAGTGACCTATAGGGGGCAGTAGAGAGGCACTTTCCCGGAAGGCACCTAAAATGATCTTCTGTCACTTCAGAGGACACAACTCATTCAAGTATTACTTGGACAGTCATTTAATATTAAGTGGAGTCATGTAATGCTTTATTTTCAGAAATATTGTTCTTTTCATTTTTAAGGCTACTTTTTATGGTCTTGATAAGAGGGTGTGGCTCACAGGGTGATAATACAGAGCAGCCCAAAGACACGCCCCCGAGGATCCCTTGAGACCACCCCCTCTCTGAAACTGTATGACAGAATAAAAAAAAATATTCAGGGGATCAGTGGGAATAAAATAAGAACAAGAATAGGCCACTTTTTACTTGTTGACAGGTGATTTATAAGGGGTTATCTAAGAACAGCATGGCTGCTATTTTCCAGATGTAACCGCAAGGTCAAGTGTGGTGCTCTTTTGTTTTAAAGAAAGTAGTCATTTTTTTTTCTAATTTTGGACAACCCTTTTAAACCAACCTTGGTATTTTTTTTTTATTATGTCAGTGCAGAACATCAACCGAAGAGCTTCCATTCTCAGGATCATATGGTCCTAATAATGTGATTAGAAGTTGCCATGATTTTCCGATTACCTCTTTGTGACGACTTATATAGAAGTCATCAACATCTTAGAGAATGAAGCTGATGGGGACAGGTGGTAAAATCACTCATCAACATGTGCCTTATCCAATTTATTCTGAAATAGTGGGCCTGGGGATGCAATGCTTCATGGGAAAAAAAGAATGCAAATTAGCTATCTCTCTGGTGCCACCTATGGGTAGATACCTATAAGTCAATGTCTAGCCTTGAAATAAGACTACAGATATATGTGAAACCGAACAGCATCCATCAGGTGTACAACAGTTTCATGGTTATTCAGTATTTAGTAAAGGTGAGGTAGCAAGTGATTTCTACAAATTTCTCTAAAACAAATCTGAATTTTTTGGATGAAATTTGAGTGAATCCAGGAAAATCTAGGATTGTGGTGGCCAAGAAAAGATTCAAAAAAATGTAAAAATGATTACACTCATCCCTTTCCATATCTCTCCCTTTGTTAAATATCTACCCGATCCAATGACTTGGCCTCCTTCTTGTTCCCGGTCATCAGGCACTGCTGCTGATTAGCAGGGCCGGCGTTATTGGCAGGCAGATCAGGCAGCTGCCTTGGGCCCCCGCTCCTACAGGGACCCCCAGCCAGTGGCCGCTATGGGGCCCATGAGTAAGAGGGCCCCAGTGTGGGCTCTCCCTTTCATCGCACATTCAACTTATCAGCATCATAGATGCGGATACAGTTGAAATCAGTTATGGATTAGAGAGCGTCAGCTGACGCTCCCTCTTCCATCACTCCCCCTCTGCTTGTGACTCAGAGGGCGCACAATGACGTCACTTCATTGGGCACCAAGCAGAGCCTGAAGCAGCCCGGGGAACGAAGAGGAGAGTACTGTATATGTGTATGCATTATACTGTGTGTATGTATGCATTATACTGTGTGTGGGGGGGCTGCATTATACTGTGTGGGGGTTTGCACTATACTCTGGAGCGGTTGCATTATGCTGTGTGTGTGGGGGACTGCATTATACTGAGTGTCTGTGTGTGAGTACTGCATTATACTTTGTATCTGTGTGGGGGAGCTGCATTATACAGAGTGTCTGTGTGTGGGGACTACATTATATTGTGCATCTGTGTGGGGGACTGCATTATACTGAGTGTCTGTGTGTGGGGACTGCATTATACTGCGTATCTGTGTGGGGCAGCTGTATTATACTGTGTGTGGGGGGCTGCACTATACTGTGGAGCGGTTGCATTATACTGTGTGTGTGGGGGCTGCATTATACTGTGTATCTGGGTGGGGGGCTGCATTATACTGAGTGTCTGTGCGTGGGGACGGCATTATACTGTGTATCTGTGTGGGGGGCTGCACTATACTGTGGAGCGTTTGCATTATACTGTGTGTGTGGGGGGCTGCACTATACTGAGTGTCTGTGTTTGGGGGCTGCATTATACTGTGTGTGTTTCATGTATGTTTATATGTGTATGCATTATACTGTGTGTTCACTGCATTATACTGAGTGTCTGTGTGTGGGGGCTGCATTATACTATGTATCTGTGCGGGAGAGCTACACTATACTGTGTGTTGAGGGGCTGCATCATACTGTGTGTGTTTTATGTATGTGTATATATGTATGCATTATACTGTGTGGGGGGCTGCATTATACTGTGTGGGTGCTGCATTATACTGTGTGTGTGGGGGCTGCATTGTACTCTGAGGGAGCTGCATTATACTGTGCGTGTGTGTGGGGGCTGCATTATGTATTGAGGGGGCTGCATTATACTATGAGGGGGCTGCATTATACTTTGAGGGGCTACATTATAGTCTATGAGGGGGCTGCATTATACTCTGAGGGGGCTACATTATAGTCTATGAGGGGGCTACATTATAGTCTATGAAGGGGCTATATTATACTGTGTGTGGGGCTGCATTATACTCTATGAGGGGGCTGCATTATGCACTATAAGGGGGCTGCATTATACTTTGAGGTGGCTGCATTATACTCTGAGTAGGCTGCATTATACTCTACGATAAGGGCTGCATTATACTCTATGACTGGAGCTGCATTATTCTCTGAGTGGGGTTACAGTATACCCCGAGAGGGGCTGCAGTATACTCTCAGGGGGGCTGCAGTATGCTCTGAGGGAAGCTGTATTATACTCTGAGGGGGCTGCATTATACTCTATGAGGGGACTACATTATACTGTGTGTGGGGGGCTGACTTATACTCTATGGGGGACTGCATTATACTCTGAGGGGGCATTATACTCTGTGGAGGGCTGCAGTATACTTTGAGAAGGGCTGCAGTATACTCTATGAGGGGGGCTGCATTATACTCTATGACGGGGGCTGCATTATATTCTACGAGTGGAGCTGCATTATTCTCTGATGGGGGGGTAACAGTATACCCTGAAAGGGGCTGAGGTATACTTTATCAAGGACCATGGGAAGTTCATTATACTATATGTACTATATGGGACCTGAATTATCCTGTGTTCAGGACTATCTTTATCTGTCCCCATTAGGGTTGAGCGAAACGGGTCGATCATTTTCAAAAGTCGCCGACTTTTGGCTAAGTCGGCGTCTCATGAAACCCGATCCGACCCCTGTGCTTGTCGGCCATGCGGTACGCGACTTTCGCGCCAAAGTCGCGTTTCAATGACGCGAAAAGCGCCATTTCTCAGCCAATGAAGGTGAATGCAGAGTGTGGGCAGCGTGATGACATAGGTCCTGGTCCCCACCATCTTAGGGAAGGGCATTGCAGTGATTGGCTTGCTGTCTGCGGCGTCACAGGGGCTATAAAGGGGCGTTCCCGCCGACCGCCATCTCAATGCTGCTGATCTGAGCTTAGGGAGAGGTTGCTGCCGCTTCGTCAGAAGCAGGGAGAGCGTTAGGCAGGGTCCACTAACCACCAAACCGCTTGTGCTGCAGCGATTTCCACTGTCCAACACCACCTTCGGTGTGCAGGGACTGTGGAAGCTATTTATTTTTTTTTTTCCCCTCAGCGCTGTAGCTCATTGGGCTGCCCTAGAAGGCTCCGTGATAGCTGTATTGCTGTGTGTACGCCACTGTGGAAACCAACTGCTTTTTTCAAAGCACATATCCTCTTGTTCCTTCCTTTCTGCACAGCTATCTTTTTTGTTTGTCCACACTTTTTATTTAATTTGTGCATCAGTCCACTCCTATTGCTGCCTGCCATACCTGGCTTACATTACTGCAGGGAGATAGTAATTGTAGGACAGTTTTTTTTTTTTTTTTGTTTTTTTTTTGTGGGAGATTAAGATTGGCATTTCTGCTACAGTGCCATCCCTGTGTGTGCCATCTCTCACTGAGTGGGCCATAGAAAGCCTATTTATTTTTTCCGTGATTTGTGTTCTAAAATCTACCTCAACACAAAAACACTACATCAATCAGTGGGAGAAAAATATTGGCCTCAGTCAGGGCTTGTGTGCCACTGCTGTGTGTGCTATCTCTCATTCAGTGGGCTATAGCAAGCCTATTTTTTTTTTTTTTTTTTTTTTTTTAATATTATTTGGTTTCTAAAGTCTCCCTGAAAAAAAAAAAAAACCTAAAAAAACAGTGGGAGAGTAATATTGCCCTTTCAGCTTGTGTGCCAGTCTTGACTCCTGGGTGTGCCACCTCTCTCCCTCTCATTCAGTGGGCCATAGAAAGCCTATTTATTTTATTTTTTTAATATTATTTGGTTTCTAATTCTCCCTGAAAAAAAAAAAAAAAAACCTAAAAAAAACAGTGGGAGAGGGGGCGTGGCAAGCAGCTAAAGGAGCAGGACGCATTTATCTTGAGCTCCTCCGATGGCTAGTAAAATCTAAGTAATCGGGCTATTTTAAAGTTACATTCTGACCACTAAAAGGCTTCATCCTATAACCCATAAGCCCTAGAAGCCATGTATTGCTTTATTGGGTGATATTTCGAACTTTAGACACAGTGACCATCTGAGGCCTGCAGGCAGGCCTGAATCTGCCGGAGGGACTACCAGACTGTCATACTTCTGGAACCTCGAGTACCTCCCCGTCTGAGAGACGGCACCAGATCTCCTACCCTGGCGATCCCGCTTACGAACCTGGGGATCTGTTAAGCTCTTCCATAAGAGCTCCGGCACCTGAGGGATTGTGAGACTGTCAGAGGGTGAGTGGATCGCGGCCTCGCGGGTGACCCTCCCCTGTATACCTCCCCAGATCCAGCAGCAGCTACAGTGATCCCGGCCCTGGCCTGGCGGGACGACGTAACATCAGAGCAGGACCGGCTTACCTGATCGCCTGACATCCCGGAGCTGCTTCCTGGTCTAGGGTTCGCCCTCATCGCCTGCACTCGTGCGCTCGTTTTTCCCGCCGCTGGCGCCGGCGGGAGACTGGAGGCAGTGAAGGCCCGGCCGCGCGGCGCGGGCAACTAAGCGGTTCCCAGAGCCTCTGCCACCTATCCGAGCGGACTGTCTGGAGACTTGTGGTGAGTCGACCTGCGGTGCGCTGCTCTGCGCTGTTGGAGTTAAGCGCCGAGAGCACCCACCTGCACCCCCCTGCCCGCCGCCTGCTGCGACAGTCTCTGCGGTTCCACTCCTCCTAAATCGGAGCCGGTGTTGTGCTGAGAGGAGTCCGGTGCCGCTTATTCATTAGGTGCATTCATTAGGTGCATGACTTGGGGCTGAGCTTCCATCGTGGTGCTGGCCCCCTGATCGAGATCCCACACACCTAAATTCTGGACCGATCAGCAGACTGGGAACTATCTGTGGAGAGCGATTTGTTTGCACAGCATAAGAGATGAGGAGGACCTGGGCAACCTGCAGCTTTACTAGACTTGGACTCTATGGGCATACCCCCGGTAACTGGTGACCATTAGGCCACACAAATCTAGGAATCCAACAGTTTTATTATAACTAAAACATCAAAAATATCTCTGCAAAATAACCTCTGAGAAGTTCTGAGAACGAGAGACCTGTCATAACTCTAACTACAATTATAAGGCCCTCTGCTGACATCTAGTGTCCATTTTCAGAATAGCGCCTATCTGATTCTCAGAACAGAGACCGTAATAAATTTGACTACTTATTCTGTTAATATTTTAGTATTCAAATTGGTCTCTTAAACCCCAACTCCAAACCTTGGTGGCCACTGCACCCCCCCCCCCCCCCGTTGAAGCTTCTAACCCTTTCAACCGTTAATACAAGCTTTACCAACGAGACCAATATGTTTGGTCAATTGAAATGACTAATTGACCTCCCCATCTTGTGGGCTGAGGGAGAGCTTTGAAGACAAACAATAAAAAATTGATACGAAGCCTGTTCTAATAACCATGGGGAAATCAGGGGTTAAAGCAGTTCGAGGAACCTCAAAAACCTCTAAATCTATAACTCAAGCTGATGTGGATAAGTTTCTGAAAAAACAATCTGACATCTCTAACACTACTGCAGTACCAAGACATATAGACTTACAAACGGAAGAGGACTCGGATTCAGACCTCGAAAGTGACTCTGACCTGGGAGGGAATGTAAAGGACAGTCTGGTGACTCGCTCATTTATCAGAAGAATACTATCTAAGGCACTAGAACCTATAGGGAAGGAGCTGGCCGAAATAAAACAAGACCTGGTGCAACAGGGACATAGACTGGAAACAGTCGAAATTGCCCAATCATCAATGTCACAACATACTACCACCCTACTAGACTGCCTCAAGGAACATGAGACACAGATCCAAACAATTCAATCAACATTGGAAGATCACGAGAATCGAGAAAGGAGAAACAATATCCGCATCAAAGGTCTCCCAGAGTCAGTTGCTCCTGACGCGTTGACCAAAGCTGCTGTGGAGATTTTCAGTAAACTTTTACTAGATGGGGATTCTAACATCATTGAGCTTGTCAGAACTCATAGAACCCTCCGCCCAAAACCCAAACAGGGAGAGCCTTCACGAGACGTAATATGCCGCTTCCTTGATTACAGGATGAAAGATCTTATCCTTAGACGAGCACGAGAGGCACAAGATATCACATATGAAGGTTCTCAAATAAGTCTTTTCCAAGATCTTTCAGCACTGACTCTGAAAAAACGAAGAGTACTGAAGCCAGTCACCGAAGCCTTGATACAGAAAGGATATCGTTTTCGCTGGCTTTTCCCTTTCGGAATTTTCGTCACTGCAGGAGATAAAAAAATTCAAGCCCGAACATCTGCAGACATCAAAGAACTATGTAAGACCTTGAATATCAACTTGGATGCATACCCCGATCTGGAAACGTTCCACACAGCATCACTGCTACAACCGCTTCCAACACCAACCCCGTGGCACCTTGCAGGGACCCCTAAATCGCAAAGACTAAAAAGGAAGTCAACAAAGACACCACCTCCAAAAGGAGACTCTGAATTAACCTGAACACAGTACCTGTCTACAGAAATGGTTATGTCTCAATTGAGTTTGAGTCAACACTGACTCAAAATGGTTAATCATTGATCCTAAACCTTTTCTCCCAATTTCACCCCTACCCACTTCCTATCTTTACCCTAACCCCTTCCCTTTACCCGACCCTGTTCCCCCTCCCACCCTATTTTCCTCCCTTCAATCCCTTCCCCCCTCTACCTATACCATTCCTTATCCCATCCCTCAAAACTTATCTTATACCAAGGCTTCGGAAATACGTTATGAATCTCCCTCAAATACAGCCTGCGAGTTTGATTATGTTATCTGACTCTATGTTTATCAAAGTTATTTTTCTCATTAATATGTTGCTTACTAATTATTCTTTGTTCTATGTTTATTCCTGCTCTATTTCTTTTCTACTCTCTTGCCCCTACCTCCCCCTTTTCAACCTCTACTTTAACCCTAGCACCTTGCTGCAATGGAAGCGTCAGATGAAGACCTCTCAGCGACTATTTGACTTTATTTCCCACCACACCAATGGCATCGCAGGATAAGGTATTTACCATTGCCTCATTTAATGCAAACAGCCTGAACTCACCGTCCAATAGACGACACACACTAGACTTCCTCAAGAGACAAAAAGCAGACGTCTTGTTCATCCAGGAAACACATTTCAAACCTGATAAATTACCCAATTTTGAACGCAACCATTATGACACATGGTTCCATGCTACCACGCCACAAATAGGTTCTAGAGGTGCTTCAATTGCGATAGCGAAAGGAATTCCCTTCCAATCCCACACCATCCTAACAGATCCTAACGGCAGATTCGTCCTGATCAAGGGCTTATTAGCTGGAAACTTGGTCACCCTATGTAGCGCATACGCTCCCAATAAAAAACATTTAAAATGGCTACTATCATTGCTCAAAAAAATAGAAGATTTCAGAGAGGGCTCCCTCATACTAGGTGGAGATTTAAATATTGCCTTAGAACCTTTAATAGACACATCTACAAAAAAGAGCACTATCTCTGCAAGAGACTTGATCAGGATTAAAACAAAGCTCGCGTCAATGCAAATACTAGACATTTGGAGACAATTACATCCTTCCGAACTTGACTTCACTTATTACTCCCATCCCCATGGGTCTTATCACAGACTTGACTACATTTTCGTACCCAGACAATTGTTACCAAACGTAATAAGCTCTACAATTCTCCCTAATATTCACTCAGATCATTCCATAGTACTACTCCAAACGAAACTACTCAAACCCCTCTCCGTTATTAGATCTTGGCAACTGAACGAATCCATTTTAAACTCCCAAGAAGTCGTCAGACGAGTTACAAAAAAACTTAACCAATACTTTGAACAAAATGATACTGATGAGATCTCAACCCCAACTTTATGGGAAGCTCATAAGTCGGTAATTAGAGGAGAACTGATCTCTATTTCTTCCTTCCTCAATAAACAAAGACAACAAGAGCTGAGAGCCTTATATGATGAGATTCATGAACTGGAAACACAACATAAAAAATATCAGGAACAACATACTCTAAATGAGCTTACTAAAAAGAGACGGCGACTGAAAGAAATCTTAAACTTAAACGCTGCTAAATGGTATGTCTCCTGGCGAAACAAAATGTTTGTACATGGTGATAGAGCTTCAAAATTAATGGTATCTAGACTAAAACGGCGCCAAGCACGCACATTCATCCATACCATCAAATCCTCAGATGGTAAGAGCACCCAAAACTATAAACAAATCGAATCTGAATTCTTAAATTACTATAAACAACTTTACAACCTACGCCCAAAAGAGAATGATACTGACAAAACCAAAAGATTACTAACTATTAAAACCTTTCTAACTTGCTTGAATCTCCCCCAGTTGACAACCTCGCAACAACAATTTCTAACCAAACCATTCCAATTGGATGAACTCCGGTCCGCCCTGTCGGGGAGCCCTTCCGGAAAAGCCCCTGGTCCTGATGGTTTACCTTCAATATATTATAAGTCCTTTTCCCAAATATTACTCCCACGCCTATTAAATATGTGTAACTCTGTATTGAATGGCGAACAATTCCCTACACAAACTCTGGAAGCTAAGATTTCACTAATATACAAGGAAGGCAAGGATCCAGAGCAGTGCAGTAGCTACAGACCAATCTCGTTATTAAACGTGGATCTGAAATTATATGCAAGCATGATAGCACGCAGAATAGCTGGATTTTTGCCATCATTGATATCTTTAAACCAAACAGGCTTTGTCATGGGAAGGGAGGGGAAAGATAACGCTTATAAAATTCAACACCTTATGCATTATGCTAGAGAAAGAAAACTACCATTAGTTCTCCTGGGGACTGACGCGGAGAAAGCCTTTGACAGGGTGGACTGGACGTACTTGGAAGAGACCCTGGCACACTTCGGATTCCCACATCAATTAACTTCTTCAATAATGAGTATGTATCGAGAGCCCAGAGCTCGTATTAGAATAAATGGCTCCATGACAGACACGTTTACAATCTCAAATGGCACTCGCCAGGGTTGCCCCCTGTCGCCGATGCTCTTCGTGTTGACGATGGAACCTCTGTTAAGTGCTATACAACAGAACTCTGATATCGAGGGCATTAAGATAGGGAAAACGCAATACAAAACGGCTGCCTTTGCTGATGATCTTCTTGTGCTGTTGACTAGACCTCTCAGGGGCTTTCCAGCTTTGATGTCATTACTTGAGGAATATAGTACTTTGGCAAACTTTAAAGTAAATCTTTCCAAATCAGAGGCCCTGGATCTCAACATACCCACGCGCACCCTTGTTAAATTGAAAAAACTATATCCTTATTCTTGGCCCAAACAATATATTACATACCTTGGAATAAAGATACCCAGAAACCACAAAGACTTATTTAAACTTAATTATGACCCCCTAATTGACAAAGCTAAGTCTACCATACAATCCTGGAGAGATCAATTCCTATCATGGTCAGGGAGAAAAAATTTATTAAAAAGTCTAATACTTCCCAAGTTTGTTTACATGTTCCAAATGCTACCTATCCATGTCCCAGAATCTTACCTAGCTCAGATAAACTCATTGTTCCTTAAGTACATCTGGAAAAATATCAAACCACGAATAACTTACCGTACATTAGTATTAACTAAAGCTAATGGTGGAATGGGTGCCCCTGACGCTAGGAAATATTACCACGCTGCAATATTGGCTCGCTCAGTCGACCTAATACGCGGCACACAGAGTAAGCAATGGCCTACATTAGAGAATGAGATGTCATCTCTACCTCTTAGATCGCTTCTGCTGACTTATACCAAGAAACGACCTCCTCCCTCACAATCCAACCCACTCACTCAAACACTCATCAAAATCTGGGCAAAAGTATATAACTTACTAATACCCCCCTCTTCTCCATTACTCAGGCTCTCAGATATCCTAACTCACATAATTAAAACGGATAATAAATTACACAACAACCAACAAGGCCCAAATACACCCATAGACCAGCTGTTTGAGGAGGGAACGCTTCTTCCGCTATCTGAGATTAAAAAATTAACAGGCTTATCAAACCTTAATTTTCTGCAGTACGCCGCCCTCAAAGAATCTCTGAGGATAATACATTATAGCTCTGACACCTCTCGAAATCTCACGACCTTCGAAACTCAATGCGCCAGATTATCCAAGCCACCAAAAATGCTATCCAACTTATACCAAATTCTTCTGACTGAAGACCTTTGCTTAAAAAGAGCATACATAACAAGTTGGGAAAAAGACTTAGGATATACCTTCAATAAGTCTCAAGTCCAACGTATTTATAAGTACTCACATGGCCCCACAAGCTGTGTAAAAACACAAGAAAATTCCTTTAAAATAGTATCCAGGTGGTATACATCACAATCCCAAATACGGGTCTGGAAACCAGATGCCTCTGACCTGTGTTGGAGATGCAAGAAAGGAACAGGTGACTATTTACATTTATGGTGGTCATGTCCCTCCCTAAAAAATTATTGGTCTCTCGTAGAGGCGACCATCCTAAAAATCACAGGGGAAAAATTGCAGTTAACACCAGAGATTACTCTCTTAAACTTTCCCATACCCCCTATCTTACCTCGCCGCTCCGCTACCTTAACCTATAACATCATAGCGGCTGCTAAGCTACTGGTGCCAACACTTTGGAAATCTACAAAAATCCCCACACTCTCACAATTACTATCCAAAATCGACCAACTCTACAGAATGGCTGAATTAGCAGCATCTGTGAACCATACATCTCTACCGTTCAAAGAAATATGGAACCCATGGATTCTCTACAGGTCTACCGCTCATCTGACTACGGAAAACTAACATTAAACAAATTCAGCAGCAAATCAAGGTGCTTTTCTCCTCATCTGCATATCTGCACCCTAACCCCTCTTCTTCTTCCTTCTCTTCTTCTTTAAAGTCTATCTCTTCTAATTTTGCCTTAATCTACAAACGACTAGCAATCTTAGTTTGACTGCATAACAAGGTTGATTATAGGTTATGCTGCCTATTACGTAGTTTATAACTTGATTTCTATTTCCTTTAATCGACTTCTACTTGTTTATTATATATCTCATATGTCATCCCTTCTTTTTTATCTTTATATACTTCGAATAACCTCATAGTTATACATCTGTTCTTGGAGCCCTTATTCGAATGTTCATTATTGTCGTTTGTTGACTATTTCTTATATTCTGTACTGGTTTATATTTCTGTTCTTTTATGAAAATTCAATAAAAAGAACATTGAAAAGAAAAAAAAAAAAACAGTGGGAGAATAATATTGCCCTTTCAGCTTGTGTGCCAGTCTTGACTCCTGGGTGTGCCACCTCTCTCCCTCTCATTCAGTGGGCCATAGAAAGCCTATTTATTTTTTTTTTTTAATATTATTGGGTTTCTAAAGTCTCCCTGAAAAAACAAAAAATACATAAAAAAACAGTGGGAGAGTAATATTGCCCTTTCAGCTTGTGTGCCAGTCTTGACTCCTGGGTGTGCCACCTCTCTCCCTTTCATTCAGTGGGCCATAGAAAGCCTATTTATTTTTTCCGTGATTTGTGTTCTAAATTCTACCTCAACACAAAAACACTACATCAATCAGTGGGAGAAAAATATTGGCCTCAGTCAGGGCTTGTGTGCCACTGCTGTGTGTGCTATCTCTCATTCAGTGGGCTATAGCAAGCCTATTTTTTTTTTTTTTTTTAATATTATTTGGTTTCTAAAGTCTCCCTGAAAAAAAAAAAAAACCTAAAAAAACAGTGGGAGAGTAATATTGCCCTTTCAGCTTGTGTGCCAGTCTTGACTCCTGGGTGTGCCACCTCTCTCCCTCTCATTCAGTGGGCCATAGAAAGCCTATTTATTTTTTTTTTTTAATATTATTTGGTTTCTAATTCTCCCTGAAAAAAAAAAAAAAACCTAAAAAAACAGTGGGAGAATAATATTGCCCTTTCAGCTTGTGTGCCAGTCTTGACTCCTGGGTGTGCCACCTCTCTCCCTCTCATTCAGTGGGCCATAGAAAGCCTATTAATTTTTTTTTTTTAATATTATTGGGTTTCTAAAGTCTCCCTGAAAAAACAAAAAATACATAAAAAAACAGTGGGAGAGTAATATTGCCCTTTCAGCTTGTGTGCCAGTCTTGACTCCTGGGTGTGCCACCTCTCTCCCTTTCATTCAGTGGGCCATAGAAAGCCTATTTATTTTTTCCGTGATTTGTGTTCTAAATTCTACCTCAACACAAAAACACTACATCAATCAGTGGGAGAAAAATATTGGCCTCAGTCAGGGCTTGTGTGCCACTGCTGTGTGTCCTATCTCTCATTCAGTGGGCTATAGCAAGCCTATTTTTTTTTTTTTATTTTTTTTTTAATATTATTTGGTTTCTAAAGTCTCCCTGAAAAAAAAAAAAAAACCTAAAAAAACAGTGGGAGAGTAATATTGCCCTTTCAGCTTGTGTGCCAGTCTTGACTCCTGGGTGTGCCACCTCTCTCCCTCTCATTCATTGGGCCATAGAAAGCCTATTAATTTTTTTTTTTTAATATTATTTGGTTTCTAATTCTCCCTGAAAAAAAAAAAAAAAACCTAAAAAAACAGTGGGAGAATAATATTGCCCTTTCAGCTTGTGTGCCAGTCTTGACTCCTGGGTGTGCCACCTCTCTCCCTCTCATTCAGTGGGCCATAGAAAGCCTATTTATTTTTTTTTTTAAATATTATTGGGTTTCTAAAGTCTCCCTGAAAAAACAAAAAATACATAAAAAAACAGTGGGAGAGTAATATTGCCCTTTCAGCTTGTGTGCCAGTCTTGACTCCTGGGTGTGCCACCTCTCTCCCTTTCATTCAGTGGGCCATAGAAAGCCTATTTATTTTTTCCGTGATTTGTGTTCTAAATTCTACCTCAACACAAAAACACTACATCAATCAGTGGGAGAAAAATATTGGCCTCAGTCAGGGCTTGTGTGCCACTGCTGTGTGTGCTATCTCTCATTCAGTGGGCTATAGCAAGCCTATTTTTTTTTTTTTTTTAATATTATTTGGTTTCTAATTCTCCCTGAAAAAAAAAAAAAAAACCTAAAAAAACAGTGGGAGAGTAATATTGCCCTTTCAGCTTGTGTGCCAGTCTTGACTCCTGGGTGTGCCACCTCTCTCCCTCTCATTCAGTGGGCCATAGAAAGCCTTTTTTTTTTTTGGTTTTTTTAATATTATTTGGTTTCTAAAGTCTCCCTGAAAAAAACAAAAAAAACATAAAAAACAGTGGGAGAGTAATATTGCCCTTTCAGCTTGTGCGCCAGTCTTGACTCCTGGTTGTGCCACCTCTCTCTCTCTAATTGTGGGCCATAGAAAGCCTTTTTTTTTTTTTTTTTTTAAATATTATTTGGTTTCTAAAGTCTCCCTGAGAAAAAAAAATAAATAAATTAGGTGGGAGATTAATATTGACATTAGTGCTTGAGTGACAGTCCTGCGTGTGTGTCATCTCTGTGATTTTGTGCCACAGAAAACAGAGTGTGTAACATTGTGCCTGATTTTCCTTGTGGTCTCACCAACCTGTTAAGGGATATTGAAATCATACTGAAGTTATAGCTCACCGTGTAAGTTGTTTGACAGCAACAAATAAAGTTACTTTGGTTAAGATTTTAAAACAATGAGGAAGTCTGGTGCAAGAGGTCGTCGTGGGCGTTCATTGTCAGCTGGTAATGATGGTAGTGGTAGTGGAGCATCAGGTGGTCGTGGGGATAAAAATATTCCACCTAAGTCTGGAGCTGTGGAGCCAGTTTCGTCGTCAGGCTACACAAGGCCTCGAACGCTCTCTTTTCTGGGAGTAGGAAAACCGCTTTTAAAGGCGGAGCAGCAACAGCAAGTTTTGGCTTACATTGCAGACTCAGCCTCTAGCTCTTTTGCCTCCTCTTCCGAAACTGGTAAATGTAAAAGCAGCGCGTCGCTTGTGGATGTTCACGGTCAGGGACAAGTCGCTTCCTTGTCCTCCTCAGCAAAAACTACAACAAGAGAGAAGGATGCAGCAGGCGACACAACGGGTCACTCCATGGAGCTCTTTACACATACCGTCCCTGGCTTAGAAAGTGAAACATTTAACAGGCCATGCCCATTACAAGTATATTCTGACATGGAGTGCACTGATGCACAGCCACAGCCAGAGTACTATGCTGCTCCTTTGACTCAGACCACCACATTGCCCTCTCAGGGTACAGATCCACAATCAGACCCTGATGAGACTATGTTGCCCCGCCACGAACGCTATACCACCGACCGACACAGTGACACAGACGAAGTTGCACACGAGCTCGAAGAGGAGGTAATAGATGACCCAGTTATTGACCCCGATTGGCAGCCATTGGGGGAACAGGGTGCAGGCGGCAGTAGTTCAGAAGCGGAGGTGGAGGAGGGGCCGCAGCAGGCATCAACATCGCAACAGGTTCCATCTGCCGGGCCCGTATCTGGACCAAAACGCGTGTCAAAGCCAAAACCTGTTGGAGCACAGCGTTGCCATCCGGTTAAAGCTCAGTCTGCAATCCCTGAAAAGGGATCCGAGTCTAGGAAGAGTGCAGTCTGGCATTTTTTTAAACAACATCCAACTGATCAGCGCAAAGTCATCTGTCAAAAATGTTCAACTAGCTTAAGCAGAGGTCAGAATCTGAAAAGTCTAAATACTAGTTGCATGCATAGACACTTAACCACCATGCATTTTCAAGCCTGGACTAACTACCAAACGTCCCTCAAGGTTGTAGCACCCTCGGCCAATGAAGCTAGTCAGCAACGCAACATCCCTTCCGTCACTGTAAGGCCACCATTTTCCGCACCACCGGCAGTATCTGTGCAGGTTTCTTTGCCAGCCAAAAGCAGTCAGGGTCAGGGAATCACCAGTTTTGTAGGAGGAAATATTGCATCTAGGGCACCGGCGGAAACAATACCGTCTCCAACCGTCTCTCAGTCTGCCATGTACACCGGCACACCCGAAAGTTCCACGATCTACAGCTCTCCAGTCCAGCTCACCCTACATGAGACTCTGGTTAGAAAAAGGAAGTACTTATCCTCGCATCCGCGTACACAGGGTTTTAACGCCCACATAGCTAGACTAATCTCGTTAGAGATGATGCCCTACCGGTTAGTTGAAAGCGAAGCTTTCAAAGCCCTGATGGAGTACGCTGAACCACGATACGAGCTACCCAGTCGACACTTTTTTTCCAGAAAAGCCATCCCAGCCCTGCACCAGCATGTTAAACAGCGCATCGTCCATGCACTCAGGCAATCTGTGAGTACAAAGGTGCACCTGACTACAGATGCATGGACCAGTAGGCATGGCCAGGGACGTTATGTGTCCATCACGGCACACTGGGTGAATGTGGTGGATGCAGGGTCCACAGGCGACATCAATTTAGGGACAGTTGTGCCTAGCCCACGGTCTAGGAAACAGTTGGCTGTAGGCGTTCGCACCCCCTCCTCCTCCTCCTCGTCCTCCTGCAGAAGCTACAGCTCTTCCACAGAACGCAGTCGGCCAACCACTCCATCGGCAGATGACACTGTTGCACACCAGTTGTCCCATTATGGGCCAGCTACTGCCAAGCGTCAGCAGGCTGTATTGGCTATGAAGTGTTTGGGCGACAACAGACACACCGCGGAAGTTCTGTCCGAGTTCTTGCAACAAGAAACGCAGTCGTGGCTGGGCACAGTAGATCTTGAGGCAGGCAAGGTAGTGAGTGATAACGGAAGGAATTTCATGGCTGCCATCTCCCTTTCCCAACTGAAACACATTCCTTGCCTGGCTCACACCTTAAACCTGGTGGTGCAGTGCTTATTGAAAACTTATCCTGGGTTCTCCGACCTGCTCCTCAAAGTGCGTGCACTTTGCTCACATATCCGACGTTCACCTGTACACGCCAGCCGTATGCAGACCTATCAGCGGTCTTTGAACCTTCCCCAGCATCGCCTAATCATAGACGTTGCAACAAGGTGGAACTCAACACTGCACATGCTTCAGAGACTGTGCGAACAGAGGCGTGCTGTTATTTATTTGTGGGAGGATACACGGGCAGGCAGTAGGATGGCAGACATGGAGTTGTCAGGTGTGCAGTGGTCGAAGATACAAGACATGTGTCAAGTCCTTCAGTGTTTTGAGGAATGCACACGGCTGGTTAGTGCAGACAACGCCGTAATAAGCATGAGCATCCCCCTAATGCGTCTGCTGATGCAAAGTTTGACGCACATAAAGGAGCAGGCGTCTGCACCAGAGGAAGAGGGAAGCCTTGATGACAGTCAGCCATTGTCTGGTCAGGGCAGTGTACAGGACGAGGTAGCGGGCGAAGAGGAGGTGGAGGATGAGGAGGATGATGGGGATGAGTATATTTTTAATGCGGAAACTTTCACGGGGGCACAGGAAATTGGTTGCGTGTCACGGCCGGGTTCTGGTTTTTTGAGGGACACAAGTGACGTAGATTTGCCTGCAACTGCCCCTCAACCAATCACAACCGGAGATTTGACAAGTGGAACTTTGGCCCACATGGCGGATTATGCCTTACGTATCCTACAAAGGGACACACGCATTACGAAAATGATGAACGATGACGATTACTGGTTGGCCTGCCTCCTTGATCCACGCTATAAAGGCAAATTGCAAAATATTATGCCACATGAGAACTTGGAACTAATATTAGCAACCAAACAATCAACTCTTGTTGACCGTTTGCTTCAGGCATTCCCAGCACACAGCGCACGTGATCGTTCTCACACGAGCTCCAGGGGGCAGCAGACTAGGAGTGTTAGGGGTGCACACATCAGAAGTGGCGTTGGACAGAGGGGTTTTCTGACCAGGTTGTGGAGTGATTTTGCTATGACCGCAGACAGGACAGGTACTGCTGCATCAATTGAAAGTGACAGGAGACAACATTTGTCCAGTATGGTTACTAACTATTTTTCATCCCTTATCGATGTTCTCCCTCAACCGTCATTCCCATTTGATTACTGGGCCTCCAAATTAGACACCTGGCCAGAATTGGCAGAATATGCATTGCAGGAGCTTGCTTGCCCGGCAGCAAGTGTCCTATCAGAAAGAGTATTCAGTGCTGCAGGTTCAATATTAACCGAAAAAAGGACTCGTCTGGCTACCCAAAATGTTGACGATCTAACATTCATTAAAATGAACCACAACTGGATTTCGAAATCTTTTGCCCCACCTTGCCCGGCCGACACCTAGCTTTCCTATGAAAAGCTCTTGCCTGTGAATTACTTTTCTAATGTCTAATTTGCTGCAGCTGATTGTACAGCATACGACATGTTTACACCTCCCTAAATGGCAAAACTCCCCACACGGGGCCGTGGTATCGCGACTTGGCGCAAGCACCCGTGAGACTGCTGTTTGTCTGAAGAGGTGGGTGTGCTCGCTTTTGGTTGACGGCATTGCTACTGGGTCCCTCATAGTACAATGTAGTGTCTCTGGCGGTGGTGGTGCGCACCCAACGTCAGACACACCGTTGTAACATGAGGGGCCCTGGGGCGGTCCCGCCGGCCTCAAGAGAGTTCCCCCCTACCCCAGCTCAAAATGTGCTCTACCACGTGCAAAATTATGTCGCACAGCTCCACCAATCTTTAGTCTATTCGCTGACATCATTCAATGTCTGGCACTGACAATACAAATTTGTAGACATCTATGATGCAACTTAAAGTAGTCTGTGTCTGTGTCCTATATTGGCACCATTAAATAGTTACTGCCAAATTACTATGTCAGAAACTCAGTAGATGAGCCCACCCCTGTACCTAAGTATGCCACCTTTTTTTTTTGTTTTGGTTGTTTTGCGAGACATTAACATCTATTTATATTTTGGGAGTACTGGGAAAGACACTCCTTGCACTACTCCTCCACTCACCACCAAGCTGCCTGTGTATCCATGTAACCGCTGTAAAACTGCCATGAGCCTATTGTTTGTTATTTTAGGCCTTTGATAGCCTGTCTGCGGTCCCTACTTTAAATACTCCTCCACTGACCACCAAGCTGCCTGCCCGTGTATCCATGTAACCGCTGTGAAACTGCCATGAGCCTATTGTTTGTTATGTTAGGCCTTTGATAGCCTGTCTGCGGTCCCTACTTTAAATACTCCTCCACTGACCAGACCACTGCTGCCCGTGTACCCCTGGAACCAATTATAAAGTGCCTACAGCCAGCCCATTTTCTTATGTTAGGCCTTTGAAGCCTGTCTGCGGTCCCTACTTTAAATACTCCTCCACTGACCAGACCACTGCTGCCCGTGTACCCCTGGAACCAATTATAAAGTGCCTACAGCCAGCCCATTTTCTTATGTTAGGCCTTTGAAGCCTGTCTGCGGTCCCTACTTTAAATACTCCTCCACTGACCAGACCACTGCTGCCCGTGTACCCCTGGAACCAATTATAAAGTGCCTACAGCCAGCCCATTTTCTTATGTTAGGCCTTTGAAGCCTGTCTGCGGTCCCTACTTTAAATACTCCTCCACTCACCACCACCAAGCTGCCTGCCCGTGTATCCATGTAACCGCTGTGAAACTGCCATGAGCCTATTGTTTGTTATGTTAGGCCTTTGATAGCCTGTCTGCGGTCCCTACTTTAAATACTCCTCCACTGACCAGACCACTGCTGCCCGTGTACCCCTGGAACCAATTATAAAGTGCCTACAGCCAGCCCATTTTCTTATGTTAGGCCTTTGAAGCCTGTCTGCGGTCCCTACTTTAAATACTCCTCCACTCACCACCACCAAGCTGCCTGCCCGTGTATCCATGTAACCGCTGTGAAACTGCCATGAGCCTATTGTTTGTTATTTTAGGCCTTTGATAGCCTGTCTGCGGTCCCTACTTTAAATACTCCTCCACTCACCACCAAGCTGCCTGTGTATCCATGTAACCGCTGTAAAACTGCCATGAGCCTATTGTTTGTTATTTTAGGCCTTTGATAGCCTGTCTGCGGTCCCTACTTTAAATACTCCTCCACTGACCACCAAGCTGCCTGCCCGTGTATCCATGTAACCGCTGTGAAACTGCCATGAGCCTATTGTTTGTTATGTTAGGCCTTTGATAGCCTGTCTGCGGTCCCTACTTTAAATACTCCTCCACTGACCAGACCACTGCTGCCCGTGTACCCCTGGAACCAATTATAAAGTGCCTACAGCCAGCCCATTTTCTTATGTTAGGCCTTTGAAGCCTGTCTGCGGTCCCTACTTTAAATACTCCTCCACTCACCACCACCAAGCTGCCTGCCCGTGTATCCATGTAACCGCTGTGAAACTGCCATGAGCCTATTGTTTGTTATGTTAGGCCTTTGATAGCCTGTCTGCGGTCCCTACTTTAAATACTCCTCCACTGACCAGACCACTGCTGCCCGTGTACCCCTGGAACCAATTATAAAGTGCCTACAGCCAGCCCATTTTCTTATGTTAGGCCTTTGAAGCCTGTCTGCGGTCCCTACTTTAAATACTCCTCCACTCACCACCACCAAGCTGCCTGCCCGTGTATCCATGTAACCGCTGTGAAACTGCCATGAGCCTATTGTTTGTTATTTTAGGCCTTTGATAGCCTGTCTGCGGTCCCTACTTTAAATACTCCTCCACTCACCACCAAGCTGCCTGTGTATCCATGTAACCGCTGTAAAACTGCCATGAGCCTATTGTTTGTTATTTTAGGCCTTTGATAGCCTGTCTGCGGTCCCTACTTTAAATACTCCTCCACTGACCACCAAGCTGCCTGCCCGTGTATCCATGTAACCGCTGTGAAACTGCCATGAGCCTATTGTTTGTTATGTTAGGCCTTTGATAGCCTGTCTGCGGTCCCTACTTTAAATACTCCTCCACTGACCAGACCACTGCTGCCCGTGTACCCCTGGAACCAATTATAAAGTGCCTACAGCCAGCCCATTTTCTTATGTTAGGCCTTTGAAGCCTGTCTGCGGTCCCTACTTTAAATACTCCTCCACTGACCAGACCACTGCTGCCCGTGTACCCCTGGAACCAATTATAAAGTGCCTACAGCCAGCCCATTTTCTTATGTTAGGCCTTTGAAGCCTGTCTGCGGTCCCTACTTTAAATACTCCTCCACTCACCACCACCAAGCTGCCTGCCCGTGTATCCATGTAACCGCTGTGAAACTGCCATGAGCCTATTGTTTGTTATGTTAGGCCTTTGATAGCCTGTCTGCGGTCCCTACTTTAAATACTCCTCCACTGACCAGACCACTGCTGCCCGTGTACCCCTGGAACCAATTATAAAGTGCCTACAGCCAGCCCATTTTCTTATGTTAGGCCTTTGAAGCCTGTCTGCGGTCCCTACTTTAAATACTCCTCCACTCACCACCACCAAGCTGCCTGCCCGTGTATCCATGTAACCGCTGTGAAACTGCCATGAGCCTATTGTTTGTTATTTTAGGCCTTTGATAGCCTGTCTGCGGCCCCTACTTGCAATACTCCTCCACTGACCACAATGCTGCCTGGAGTGCCTGCCTGTGTATCCATGTAACCGATGTAAAACTGCCATGACTGCCTACTGTTTGTTATTTTAGGCCTTTGATAGCCTGTCTGCAGCCCCTACTTGCAATACTCCTCCACTGACCACACCAATGCTGCCCGTGTACCCCTGGAACCTATTTAAAAGTTCATAGAGCCTAGTTATATATTTTATTTACTATTAATAAGGCCATGATGGACTACGCTGTACCACGCTACAAGCTAACCAGTCGACACTTCTTTTGCGAGAAAAGCCATCCCAACCCTCCACCAGCATGTAGAAGACCGCATTGTCCATGCACTCTGGCAATCTGTGAGTACAAAGGTGCACCTGACAACAGACGCATGGACCTGTAGGCATGGCAACGGAAGATTACGTGTCCATTACGGCGCAATGGGTTAATGTGGTGGATGCATGGTCCACAGGGGACAGCCTACTAAGTCTGTCTGCAGTCCCTAATTCAAATTGTCCTCCACTGTCTAAATCGGAACTTCCACCTTCTGGCTTTCGGCCTATAGTATCAGAAATTAAACTGCATTTGGCCTTCAACTTTGGTTAGGGCCTACTAACGGCTTCTGCCCCTCCCTGGTGTTGCCCTCAACTAAATAAAGCTGAGCTTCAACCTTCTGCTCCAAATTACCATTTTGAAAAATGCAATAGGCTTTTCAGGCCTACTAAAGGTGTCTGTCTGTGTGCCCCTGCCTGGTGTTGTCCTCAACTAAATAAAGCTGAGCTTCAACCTTCCGGCTCTCATTATGTGGTTTTAAAAAAAGAAATGGTGGTTAGGGCCTACTAACGGCTTCTGCCCCTCCCTGGTGTTGCCCTCAACTAAATAAAGCTGAGCTTCAACCTTCTGCTCCAAATTACCATTTTGAAAAATGCAATAGGCTTTTCAGGCCTACTAAAGGTGTCTGTCTGTGTGCCCCTTCCTGGTGTTGTCCTCAACTAAATAAAGCTGAGCTTCAACCTTCCGGCTCTCATTAAGTGGTTTTAAAAAAAAAATGGTGGTTAGGGCCTACTAACGGCTTCTGCCCCTCCCTGGTGTTGTCCTCAACTAAATAAAGCTGAGCTTCAACCTTCCGGCTCTCATTATGTGGTTTTAAAAAAAAAAATGGTGGTTAGGGCCTACTAACGGCTTCTGCCCCTCCCTGGTGTTGTCCTCAACTAAATAAAGCTGAGCTTCAACCTTCCGGCTCTCATTAAGTGGTTTTAAAAAAAAAATGGTGGTTAGGGCCTACTAACGGCTTCTGCCCCTCCCTGGTGTTGTCCTCAACTAAATAAAGCTGAGCTTCAACCTTCCGGCTCTCATTATGTGGTTTTAAAAAAAAAAATGGTGGTTAGGGCCTACTAACGGCTTCTGCCCCTCCCTGGTGTTGTCCTCAACTAAATAAAGCTGAGCTTCAACCTTCCGGCTCTCATTATGTGGTTTTAAAAAAAAAAATGGTGGTTAGGGCCTACTAACGGCTTCTGCCCCTCCCTGGTGTTGCCCTCAACTAAATAAAGCTGAGCTTCAACCTTCTGCTCCAAATTACCATTTTGAAAAATGCAATAGGCTTTTCAGGCCTACAAAAGGTGTCTGTCTGTGTGCCCCTCCCTGGTGTTGTCCTCAACTAAATAAAGCTGAGCTTCAACCTTCCGGCTCTCATTATGTGGTTTTAAAAAAAAAAATGGTGGTTAGGGCCTACTAACGGCTTCTGCCCCTCCCTGGTGTTGTCCTCAACTAAATAAAGCTGAGCTTCAACCTTCCGGCTCTCATTAAGTGGTTTTAAAAAAAAAAAAATGGTGGTTAGGGCCTACTAACGGCTTCTGCCCCTCCCTGGTGTTGCCCTCAACTAAATAAAGCTGAGCTTCAACCTTCTGCTCCAAATTACCATTTTGAAAAATGCAATAGGCTTTTCAGGCCTACAAAAGGTGTCTGTCTGTGTGCCCCTCCCTGGTGTTGTCCTCAACTAAATAAAGCTGAGCTTCAACCTTCCGGCTCTCATTATGTGGTTTTAAAAAAAAAAATGGTGGTTAGGGCCTACTAACGGCTTCTGCCCCTCCCTGGTGTTGTCCTCAACTAAATAAAGCTGAGCTTCAACCTTCCGGCTCTCATTAAGTGGTTTTAAAAAAAAAAAAATGGTGGTTAGGGCCTACTAACGGCTTCTGCCCCTCCCTGGTGTTGTCCTCAACTAAATAAAGCTGAGCTTCAACCTTCCGGCTCTCATTATGTGGTTTTAAAAAAAAAAATGGTGGTTAGGGCCTACTAACGGCTTCTGCCCCTCCCTGGTGTTGCCCTCAACTAAATAAAGCTGAGCTTCAACCTTCTGCTCCAAATTACCATTTTGAAAAATGCAATAGGCTTTTCAGGCCTACAAAAGGTGTCTGTCTGTGTGCCCCTCCCTGGTGTTGTCCTCAACTAAATAAAGCTGAGCTTCAACCTTCCGGCTCTCATTATGTGGTTTTAAAAAAAAAAATGGTGGTTAGGGCCTACTAACGGCTTCTGCCCCTCCCTGGTGTTGTCCTCAACTAAATAAAGCTGAGCTTCAACCTTCCGGCTCTCATTAAGTGGTTTTAAAAAAAAAAAAATGGTGGTTAGGGCCTACTAACGGCTTCTGCCCCTCCCTGGTGTTGCCCTCAACTAAATAAAGCTGAGCTTCAACCTTCTGCTCCAAATTACCATTTTGAAAAATGCAATAGGCTTTTCAGGCCTACAAAAGGTGTCTGTCTGTGTGCCCCTCCCTGGTGTTGTCCTCAACTAAATAAAGCTGAGCTTCAACCTTCCGGCTCTCATTATGTGGTTTTAAAAAAAAAAATGGTGGTTAGGGCCTACTAACGGCTTCTGCCCCTCCCTGGTGTTGTCCTCAACTAAATAAAGCTGAGCTTCAACCTTCCGGCTCTCATTAAGTGGTTTTAAAAAAAAAAAAATGGTGGTTAGGGCCTACTAACGGCTTCTGCCCCTCCCTGGTGTTGTCCTCAACTAAATAAAGCTGAGCTTCAACCTTCCGGCTCTCATTAAGTGGTTTTAAAAAAAAAATGGTGGTTAGGGCCTACTAACGGCTTCTGCCCCTCCCTGGTGTTGCCCTCAACTAAATAAAGCTGAGCTTCAACCTTCTGCTCCAAATTACCATTTTGAAAAATGCAATAGGCTTTTCCGGCCTACTAAAGGTGTCTGTCTGTGTGCCCCTGCCTGGTGTTGCCCTCAACTAAATAAAGCTGAGCTTCAACCTTCTGCTCCAAATTACCATTTTAAAAAATGCAATAGGCTTTTCCGGCCTACTAAAGGTGTCTGCCCCTCCCTGGTGTTGTCCTCAACTGAACAAAGCTGAGCTTCCACATTCTGGCTTTCGCCCTATACTATCAGATATTAAACTGCATTTGGCCTACTAGTGTGGTTAGGCCCTTGAAACAGTGTCTGCTGCTCTTGGGTTTGCTACTCCACTGAACAAAGCAATGCCGCCTGTTTAGTCCTGTTACCAATTTTGAACTGCATGTAGCCTACTTTATTCTTTGGCCCTATATCTGTTTCCTCCTCATCCTGCCCATTGCCCAGCCACTGCTAAATGAGTCTGCTGGTACATTGACCTAGACCACTACATTCCCCTTGTACTCTACACAGCCAGAATCTGTCCCTGCTGAAAGTAAGGTTCCCCTTCCCGCATGTTATACCACCTTACACAGGGACAAAGAGGAAGGTGCAGATGAAAGTGCAGGTTCCTTCATCAGGTGGGGGGGCATACTCGTTGGCGACGTCACTGGCACAGGGCCCCTCAGAGTACGCAAAAGTGTCGCTGCTGGTGGGAGGCGCCCCCGCCATGCAAACACACCGCCGTACTTTGAGGGGCCCTGTGCCAGTGGCAATGCGAACGAGTGGGCCCCCCCCCTGCTTGCTCAGGATCACAGCACTTGCAACTTTTAAATACTTACCTTTCCCTGCAACACCGCCGTGACGTAGTCCGCATTTCCTGGGCCCACGAAAAACTTGAGCCAGCCCTACTCCCCCCACAACTTTCCCCCAATTCCCTATGCCCAACTATTATTATACAGTTAATTAAGATTGGCAAGCTTCAGAAACAAGAATGGATGTTTTTGGCATTAAAATGGGCACTGTAGGTGTTTTCCTGGCCTCCACTCACTGCCGACTATGCTTCCCCATTGACTTGCATTGGGTTTCGTGTTTCGGTCGATCCCCGACTTTTAGCGATAATCGGCCGACTGCACTCGACTCGACTCTGGACAAAATCGGGTTTCCCAAAACCCTACTCGATCTTAAAAAAATGAAAGTCGCTCAACCCTAGTCCCCATCATTGTTCCTCATCCAGTGTAAAGAAACTCAGGAACAAGCATTGAACGACTTCAATATTGTTGATCGCGCTCATTTAACGGCCTGAACTCAGATAATGTAAATACAACTGAAATGTTTCTATGTGATGGTGCGATATGTGAGCATTTGGGGTCCCACTTTAAACTGGCCCTGCTGATCAGGTCCCATGCAGTCACAGCAGACATCACTGATGTCAATCATGTGCTACATAACTATAAGAAGTCTGGTCAGCAACCACACCTGAAGACCAAAGAGGAGAGATTGGAGGTACTGGTTTGAGTACAGAATCATAAGGGATATTCTCCATAGGAAAAGTATGCAAATTAGCTTTTTTTCCAAAAGTAAGAAAACTTTCTGTGTTGTGCCACCAATGGTTAGCTACTAGAGTTGAGCAAATTTTTCAAAATATGATTCTAATTACGATTGGTGGCAAATATTGTTTTTGCAATATTTGCCTAACACAACCAAATGTCATATTCACTCAACTCTAAATTCAGCCACTTAGGCCCCCCCAAAAAAACTATAAAATAGTCGTCTTCTTTGCATGTGACTTTTGCAATACTCATCACGATGGGGACCTTCGCATGAATTACATGCTAGAAAGTGTAGAATACTCACCAGGTTTTATCTCATTGATGATGAATTCACATTGTTTTCCATAAAAGAGCTCTTTACAGATGCAATAATAGCCACTGTAATGGCCGCCATAACTACAGAGGTCGTCTGGAGGAAGGGACAATGAGATATAAGTAGATATGAATGAGCCAATAAGTAGATGAACTTGGAAATGATGAAAGTTCATGTTGTGGACCTTGAAAGGCACCCAAATTAGATGTGACTCACCTATGTTGGTAGTAGGATCCCGAGTAGATTTGGTCTGGAGTTGTCCACTTGTTTTTGGTACCGACTGACCAGTCACTCTTGATGTGTACAGTTCAGTGTACAGCTGATCTGTTGATCCAGAAGAAGTTGAAGTAGCTATAGTCAATGAGATGGTGCTTCCTTCAGGAGATATTGAAGATGTAGTGGAGTCAGTATAATTTTCATAAGTAGGGGCCGATCCAATCAAGTCTGCTGAAGATCCAGGAGTATTTTCAGTAGTAAGCAAAACATTAGCACCAGATGTAATGGTGGAAGTAGTATTTCCATAAGAGCTCTGAGATATGATGGGGTCAGATGTAGGTCCATCAGTCTTCATAGATGTAATAGTGTAAGTCGTAGGAACATCATTCCTCTCAGATATAAAGGAATCAGTTGTAGGCCCATGAGTCCACCTAAATGAAGTGCTGTCAGAAATGGTGGATTCTGCAGTAGATCTTGTAGTGCTACCATATATGATGGAGTTTGCAGTGGATTTGGAACTACTGCCAGATATGATGGAGTCAGCAGTAGATCTGGCAGTGAAATCAGAGATGATGGAGTCAGAAGAATATCTGAGAGAAGTGTCAGATATGATGGAGTCAGTAGTAAAACTGGTAGGACTCTCAGAGATGACAGTGTCAATAGTAGTTATGGCAGTACTGTCAAGAATAATGGTGTCAGTGGTATAACTGCTAGCACTGTCAGAAATTATGGAATCAGTAGGAGTACTGGTAACACTCTCAGAGATGATGGAGTCAGTAGTAGTACTGGTAGCATTCTCAGAGATGATGGAGTCAGTAGTAGTACTGGTAGAATTCTCAGAGATGATGGAGTCAGTAGTTGTACTGGTAGCACTCTCAGAGATGATGGAGTCAGTAGTAGTACTGGTAGCACTCTCAGAGATGATGGAGTCAGTAGTAGTACTGGTAGGACTCTCAGAGATGATGGAGTCAGTAGTAGTACTGCTAGCACTCTCACAGATGATGGAGTCAGTAGTAGTACTGGTAGCACTCTCAGAGATGATAGAGTCAGTAGTAGTACTGGTAGCATTCTCAGAGATGATGGAGTCAGTAGTAGTACTGGTAGCATTTTCAGAGATGATGGAGTCAGTAGTAGTACTGGTAGCACTGTCAGAAATTATGGAATCAGTAATAGTACTGGTAATACTCTCAGAGATGATGGAGTCAGTAGTAGTACTGGTAGCATTCTCAGAGATGATGGAGTCAGTAGTAGTACTGGTAGCATTCTCAGAGATGATGGAGTCAGTAGTAGTACTGGTAGCACTGTCAGAAATTATGGAATCAGTAGTAGTACTGGTAATACTCTCAGAGATGATGGAGTCAGTAGTAGTACTGGTAGCACTCTCAGAGATGATGGAGTCAGTAGTAGTACCGGTAGCACTCACAGAGATGATGGAGTCAGTAGTCGTACTGGTAGCACTCTCAGAGATGATGGAGTCAGTAGTAGTACTGGTAGCATTCTCAGAGATGATGGAGTCAGTGATAGTACTGGTAGCATTCTCAGAGATGATGGAGTCAGTAGTTGTACTGGTAGCACTCTCAGAGATGATGGAGTCAGTAGTAGTACTGGTAGCACTCTCAGAGATGATGGAGTCAGCAGTAGTACTGGTAGCATTCGCAGAGATGATGGAGTCAGTAGTAGTACTGGTAGCACTCTCAGAGATGATGGAGTCAGTAGTAGTACTGGTAGCACTCTCAGAGATGATGGAGTCAGTAGTGGTACTAGTAGCACTCTCAGAGATGATGGAGTCAGTAGTAGTACCGGTAGCACTCTCAGAGATGATGGAGTCAGTAGTAGTACTGGTAGCACTCTCAGAGATGATGGGATCAGTAGTAGTACAGGTAGGACTCTCAGAGAAGATGGAGTCAGTAGTAGTACGGATAGCACTCTGAGAGATGATGGAGTCAGTAGTAGTACCTGTAGCACTCTCAGAGATAATGGAGTCAGTAGTAGTACTGGTAGCACTCTCAGAGATGATGGAGTCAGTAGAAGTACTGGTACTACTCTCAGAGATGATGGAGTCAGTAGTAGTACTGGTAGCAGTCGCAGAGATGATGGAGTCAATAGTAGTACTGGTAGCACTCTCAGAGATGATGGAGTCAGTAGTAGTACTCGTAGCACTCTCAGAGATGATGGAGTCAGTAGTAGTACTGGTAGCATTCTCAGAGATGATGGAGTCAGTAGTAGTACTGGTAGCATTCTCAGAGATGATGGAGTCAGTAGTAGTACTGGAAGCACTCTCAGAGATGATGGAGTCAGTAGTAGTACTGGTAGCACTCTCAGAGATGATGGAGTCAGTAGTAGTACTGGTAGCATTCGCAGAGATGATGGAGTCAGTAGTAGTACTGGTAGCACTCTCAGAGATGATGGAGTCAGTAGTAGTACTGGTAGCACTCTCAGAGATGATGGAGTCAGTAGTAGTACTGGTAGCACTCTCAGAGATGATGGAGTCAGTAGTAGTACCGGTAGCACTCTCAGAGATTATGGAGTCAGTAGTAGTACTGGTAGCACTCTCAGAGATGATGGAGTCAGTAGTAGTACCTGTAGCACTCTCAGAGATATTGGAGTCAGTAGTAGTACTGGTAGCACTCTCAGAGATGATGGAGTCAGTAGAAGTACTGGTAGTACTCTCAGAGATGATGGAGTCAGTAGTAGTACTGGTAGCATTCGCAGAGATGATGGAGTCAATAGTAGTACTGGTAGCACTCTCAGAGATGATGGAGTCAGTAGTAGTACTGGTAGCACTCTCAGAGATGATGGAGTCAGTAGTAGTACGGGTAGCATTCTCAGAGATGATGGAGTCAGTAGTAGTACTGGTAGCATTTTCAGAGATGATGGAGTCAGTAGTAGTACTGGTAGCACTCTCAGAGATGATGGAGTCAGTAGTTGTACTGGTATTACTCTCTGAGATGATGGCGTCAGTAGTAGTACTGGTAGCACTCTCAGAGACGATGGAATCAGTAGTAGTACTAGTAGCACTCTCAGAGATGATGGAGTCAGTAGCACTACTGGTAGTGCTCTCAGAGATGATAGAGTCAGTAGTAGTACTGGTAGTACTCTCAGAGATGATGGAGTCAGTAGTTGTACTGGTATTACTCTCATTGATGATGGAGTCAGTAGTAGTACTGGTAGCACTCTTAGGGATGATGGAGTCAGTAGTAGTACTGGCAACACTCTCAGAGATGATGGAGTCAGTAGTAGTACTGGTAGCACTCTCAGAGATGATGGATTCAGTAGTAGAACTGGTAGCATTATCAGAGATAATGGAGCCAGTAGTAGTACTGGTAGCACTCTCAAAGATGATGGTGTCAGTAGAAATGGTGGTAGCACTCTCAGAGATGATGGAATCAGTAGGCGTACCAGTAGCACTCTCAGAGATGGTGGTGTCAGTAGTAGTACTGGTAGCACTCTCAGAGATGATGGAGTCAGTAGTAGTACTGGTAACACTCTCAGAGATGATGGAGTCAGAAGTAGTACTTATAGCACTCTCAGAGATGATGGAGTCAGTAGTAGTACTGGGAGCAATCGCAGAGATGATGGAGTCAGTAGTAGTACTGGTAACACTCTCAGAGATGTTGGAGTCAGTAGTAGTACTGGTAGCACTCTCAGAGACGATGGAGTCAGTAGTAGTACTGGTAGCACTCTCAGAGATGATGGAGTCAGTAGTAGCACTAGTAGAACTCGCAGAGATGATGGAGTCAGTAGTAGTACTGGTAACATTCTCAGAGGTGATGTAGTCAGTAGTTGTACTGGTAGCACTCTCAGAGATGATGGAGTCCGTAGTAGTACTGGTAGCACTCTCAGACATGATGGAGTCAGTAGTAGTACTGGTAGCACTCTCAGAGATGATGGACTCAGTAGTAGTACTAGTAGCACTCTCAAAGATGATGGAGTCAGTAATAGTACTGGTAGCACTCTCAGAGACGATGGAGTCAGTAGTAGTACTAGTAGCACTCTCAGAGATGATGGAGTCAGTAGTTGTACTGGTAGCCCTCTCAGAGATGATGGAGTCAGTAGTAGTACTGGTAGCACTCTCAGAGATGATGGGCTCAGTAGTAGTACTATTAGCACTCTCAAAGATGATGGAGTCAGTAGTAGTACTGTTAGCACTCTCAGAGATGATGGAGTCAGTAGTAGTACTGGTAGCACTCTCAGAGATAATGGAGTCAGTAGTAATACTGGTAGCACTCTCAGAGATGATGGAGTCAGTAGTATTACTGGTAGCACTCTCAGAGATGATTGAGTGAGTAGTAGTAATAGTAGCACTCTCAGAGATGATGGAGTCAGTAGTAATACTGGTAGCACTCTCAGAGATGATGGAGTCAGTAGTATTTCTGCTAGCACTCTCAGAGATGATGGAGTCAGTAGTAGTATTGGTAACACTCGCAGAGATGATGGAGTCAGTAGTAATACTGGTAGCACTCTCAGAGATGATGGAGTCAGTAGTAGTACCAGTAGCACTATCAGAGATGATGGAGTCAGTAGTAGTACTGGTAACACTCTCAGAGATGATGGAGTCAGTAGTAGTACTGGTAACACTCTCAGAGATGATGGAGTCAGTAGTAGTACTGGTAACACTCTCAGAGATGATGGAGTCAGTAGTAGTACTGGTAACACTCTCAGAGTTGATGGAGTCAGTAGTTGTACTGGTAGCACTCTCAGAGATGATGGAGTCAGTAGTAGTACTGGTAGCACTCTCAGAGATGATGGACTCAGTAGCATTACTGGTAGCACTCTCAGAGATGATGGACTCAGTAGAAGTACTTGTAGCACTCTCAAAGATGATGGAGTCAGTAGTAGTACTGGTAGCACTCTCAGAGATGATGGAGTCAGTAGTAGTACTGGTAGCACTCTCAGAGATGATGGAGTCAGTAGTAGTACCAGTAGCACTATCAGAGATGATGGAGTCAGTAGTAGTACTGGTAACACTCTCAGAGATGATGGAGTCAGTAGTAGTACTGGTAGCACTCTCAGAGATGATGGAGTCAGTAGTAGTATTGGTAACACTCGCAGAGATGATGGAGTCAGTAGTAGTACTGGTAGCGCTCTCAGAGAGGATGGAGTCAGTAGTAGTACCAGTAGCACTCTCAGGGATGATGGAGTCAGTAGTAGTACTGGTAGCACTCTCAGAGATGATGGAGTCAGTAGTAGTACTGGTAGCACTCTCAGAGAGGATGGAGTCAGTAGTAGTACCAGTACCACTCTCAGAGATGATGGAGTCAGTAGTAGTACTGGTAGCACTCTCAGAGATGATGGAGTCAGTAGTAGTACTGGTAGCACTCTCAGAGACGATGGAGTCAGTAGTAGTACTGGTAGCACTCTCAGAGATGATGGAGTCATTAGAAGTACTGGTAACACTCTCAGAGATGATGGAGTCAGTAGTAGTACTGGTAGCATTCTCAGAGTTGATGGAGTCAGTAGTAGTACTGGTAGCACTCACAGAGATGATGGAGTCAGTAGTAGTACTGGTAGCATTTTCAGAGATGATGGAGTCAGTAGTAGTACCAGTAGCACTCTCAGAGATGATGGAGTCAGTAGTAGTACTGGTAGCACTCTCAGAGATGATGGACTCAGTAGTAGTACTGGTAGCACTCTCAGAGATGATGGAGTCAGAAGTAGTACTAGTAGCACTCTCAGAGATGATGGAGTCAGTAGTAGTACTGGTAGAAGCCTCAGAGATGATGGAGTCAGTAGTAGTACTAGTAGCACTCTCAGAGATGATGGAGTCAGTAGTAGTACTGGTAGCACTCTCAGAGATGATGGAGTCAGTAGTTGTACTGGTAGCACTCGCAGAGATGATGGAGTCAGTAGTAGAACCGGTAGCACTCTCAGAGATGATGGAGTCAGTAGTAGTACTCGTAACACTCTCAGAGATGATGGAGTCAGTAGTAGTACTAGTAGCACTCTCTGAGATGATGGAGTCAGTAGTAGTACTGGTAGCACTCTCAGAGATGATGGAGTCAGTAGTAGTACTGGTAGCATTTTCAGAGATGATGGAGTCAGTAGTAGTACTAGTAGCACTCTCAGAGATGATGGACTCAGTAGTAGTACTGGTAGCACTCTCAGAGATGATGGACTCAGTAGTAGTACTGGTAGCACTCTCAGAGATTATGGAGTCAGTAGTAGAACTGGTAGCACTCTCAGAGATGATGGAGTCAGTAGTAGTACTGGTAGCACTCTCAGAGATGATGGAGTCAGTAGTAGTACTGGTAGCACTCACAGAGATGATGGAGTCAGTAGTATTACTGGTAGCACTCTCAGAGATGATGGAGTCAGTAGTAGTACTTGTAGCACTCACAGAGATGATGGAGTCAGTAGTAGTACTGGTAGCACTCTCAGAGATGATGAAGTCATCAGTGGAGTATGATGTAGTAATATCGGATGTGGTAAAGTCGGTAGAGAATGGTGTAGTAATATCTAATGTAGAAGGTTCAGCAGAGTATAGTATAGTAATATCAAATGTAGAGTCAGTAGTGAAAGTCGTAGCAATATCTGACGTAGTGGAGTCAGTAGAATATGGTGTAGCAATATCAGATGTTGTAGAGTCAGATGAGAATGGTGTAGTAATATCTAATGTAAAGTCAGTGAAGTATGGTGAAGCAATATCAGATGTAGCAGAGACAGTAGAGTATGGTGTAGTAATGTCAAATGTGGTAAAGTCAGTAGAGTATGTTGTTCTAATATCTGATGAGGCAGAGTCAGTAGAATACAGTGTAGTAATATCTGATGTGGTAGAGTCAGTAGAGAATGGTGTAGTAATATCAGATGTTGTAGAGTTAGTGGTGTATGGTGTAGTAATATCAGATGTAGCAGCGTCAGTAGAATATGGTGTAGTAATATCTGATGTGGTAGAGTCAGTAGAGTATGGTGAAGTAATATCTGATGTACTAGAGTCAGTAGAATACAGTGTAGTAATATCTGATGTGGTAGAGTCAGTAGAGAATGGTGTAGTAATATCAGATGTTGTAGAGTTAGTGGTGTATGGTGTAGTAATATCAGATGTAGCAGCGTCAGTAGAATACGGTGTAGTAATATCTGATGTGGTAGAGTCAGTAGAGTATGGTGAAGTAATATCTGATGCGGTAGAGTCAGTAGAGTATGGTGAAGTAATATCTGATGTATTAGAGTCAGTAGAGTATGGTGAAGTAATATCTGATGTGGTAGAGTCAGTAGAGTATGGTGAAGTAATATCTGATGTGGTAGAGTCAGTAGAGAATGATATATTAATTTCTGATGTAGTACAGTCAGTAGAGTATGGTGAAGTAATATCTGATGTGGTAGAGTCAGTAGAGTATGGTGAAGTAATATCTGATGTGGTAGAGTCAGTAGAGTATGGTGAAGTAATATCTGATGTGGTAGAGTCAGTAGAGTATGGTGAAGTAATATCTGATGTGGTAGAGTCAGTAGAATATGGTGAAGTAATATCTGATGTAGTAGAGTCAGTAGAGTATGGTGAAGTAATATCTGATGTGGTAGAGTCAGTAGAGTATGGTGAAGTAATATCTGATGTGGTAGAGTCAGTAGGGTATGGTGAAGTAATATCTGATGTAGTAGAGTCAGTAGAGCATGGTGAAGTAATATTTGATGTGGTAGAGTCAGTAGAGTAGAGTGTAGTAATATCTGATGTAGTATGCTCAGTAGAGAATGGTGAAGTAATATCTGATGTGGTAGAGTCAGTAGAGTATGGTGAAGTAATATCTGATGTATTAGAGTCAGTAGAGTATGGTGTAGTAATGTCAAATGTGGTAAAGTCAGTAGAGTATGTTGTTCTAATATCTGATGAGGCAGAGTCAGTAGAATACAGTGTAGTAATATCTGATGTGGTAGAGTCAGTAGAGAATGGTGTAGTAATATCAGATGTTGTAGAGATAGTGGTGTATGGTGTAGTAATATCAGATGTAGCAGCGTCAGTAGAATATGGTGTAGTAATATCTGATGTGGTAGAGTCAGTAGAGTATGGTGAAGTAATATCTGATGTGGTAGAGTCAGTAGAGTATGGTGAAGTAATATCTGATGTAGTAGAGTCAGTAGAGTATGGTGAAGTAATATCTGATGTGGTAGAGTCAGTAGAGTATGGTGAAGTAATATCTGATGTGGTAGAGTCAGTAGAGTATGGTGAAGTAATATCTGATGTGGTAGAGTCAGTAAAGTATGGTGAAGTAATATCTGATGTGGTAGAGTCAGTAGAGAATGATGTATTAATTTCTGATGTAGTACAGTCAGTAGAGTATGGTGTAGTAATATCAGAAGTAGTAGAGTCAGTAGAGTATGGTGTAGTAATATCAGAAGTAGTAGAATCAGTAGAGTATGGTGTAGTAATATCTGATATTATAGATTTAGTGGAGTATGGTGTAGTAATATCAGATGTAGTAGAGTCAGTAGAGAGTGATGTAGCAATATCTAATGTAGCAGAGTCAGCAGAATATGTTGTAGTAATATCAGATGTAGAAGAATCAGTGGAGCATGGTGTAGTAATATCAGATGTGGTAGTGTCAGTGGAGTATGGTGTAGTAATATCAGATGTGGTAGAGTCAGTGGAGTATGGTGTAGTAATATCAGATGTGGTAGAGTCAGTAAAATATTTTGTAGTAATATCTGTTGTAGTAATATCAGAGGAGGTAGAGTCAGAAGAGTATGGTATAGTAATATCAGATGTTGTAGAGCATAGTGAAGTAATATCTGATGTTGTAGACTCAGTAGAGAATGGTTTAGTAATATATGATGTTGTAGAATTAGTGAAGTATGATGTAGTAATATCAGATGTAGCAGCGTCAGTAGAATATGGTGTGGTAATATCTGATGTGGTAGAGTCGGTAGAGTATGGTGAAGTAATATCTGATGTGGTAGAGTCAGTAAAGTATGGTGAAGTAATATCTGATGTGGTAGAGTCAGTAGAGTATGGTGAAGTAATATCTGATGTATTAGAGTCAGTAGAGTATGGTGAAGTAATATCTGATGTGGCAGAGTCAGTAGAGTATGGTGAAGTAATATCTGATGTGGTAGAGTCAGTAGAATATGGTGAAGTAATATCTGATGTGGTAGAGTCAGTAGAGTATGGTGAAGTAATATCTGATGTGGTAGAGTCAGTAGAGTATGGTGAAGTAATATTTGATGTGGTAGAGTCAGTAGAGTAGAGTGTAGTAATATCTGATGTAGTATGCTCAGTAGAGTATGGTGAAGTAATAACTGATGTAGTAGAGTCAGTGGAGTATGATGAAATAATATCAGATGTAGTAGTGCCAGAAGAGTATGGTGTAGTAATATCAGATGTGGTAGAGTCAGCAGAGTACGGTGTAGTAATATCTGAAGTATTAGAGTCAGTAGAGTATGGTGAAGTAATATCTGATGTGGTAGAGTCAGTAGAGTATGGTGAAGTAATATCTGATGTGGTAGAGTCAGTAGAGTATGGTGAAGTAATATCTGATGTGGTAGAGTCAGTAGAGTATGGTGAAGTAATATCTGATGTAGTAGAGTCAGTAGAGTATGGTGAAGTAATATCTGATGTGGTAGAGTCAGTAGAGTATGGTGAAGTAATATCTGATGTGGTAGAGTCAGTAGAGTATGGTGAAGTAATATCTGATGTGGTAGAGTCAGAAGAATATGGTGTAGTAATATCTGTCATAGTAATATCAGATATGGTAGAGTCAGTAGAGTAGAGTGTAGTAATATCTGATGTAGTATGCTCAGTAGAGTATGGTGAAGTAATATCTGATGTAGTAGAGTCAGTAGAGTACGGTGTAGTGATATCTCTTGTAGTATTGTCAGTAGAGTATGGTACAGTAATAACAAATGTGGTAGAGTCAATAGAGTATGGTGTAGTAATATCAGATGTGGTATAATCAGTGGAGTATGATGAAATAATATCAGATGTAGTAGTGCCAGAAGAGTATGGTGTAGTAATATCAGATGTGGTAGAGTCAGCAGAGTACGGTGTAGTAATATCTGAAGTATTAATATAAGATGTGGAAGAGTCAGTAGAATAAGGTGTAGTAATATCTGATGTGGTAGAGTCAGTAGAGTAAGATGTAGTAATATCTGATGTGGTAGAGTCAGTAGAATATTGTGTAGTAATACCTGATGTGGTAGAGTCAGTTAAGTATGGTGTAGTAATATCAGATGTAGTATAGTCAGTTGAGTATGGTATAGTAATATCTGATGTGGTAGAGTCAGTAGTAAAGAAAGTTGTAGTAATATCCGATGTAGTGAAGTCAGTTGAGTATGGTGTAGTAATATCAGATATAGTATTGTCAGTTGAGTATGGTGTAGTAATATCTGATATTATAGAGTTAGTGGAGTATGGTGTAGTAATATCAGATGTAATTGGGTCTGAAAAGTTTGTTGTAATATCAGGTGTAGTAGAGTCAGTAATTTCAGATTCTTTAGTACGTACGTCAGTAGGTCCTGTAGTTGATAGGTTGGTAGATTGTTCATGAGGTAAAGTGGTAGATTGTGTTAGAGGTAGGTTGATAGATTCAGTAGGAGGTAGTATGGTAGATTCTGTTAGAGGTAGGTCTGTAGATTCTGTAAGACGTAGGGTGTTAGATTCTTTAGGAGGTAGGGTGGTAGATTCTGTTAGAGGTAGGTCTGTAGATTCTGTAGGAGGTAGGGTGGTAGATTCTGTTAGAGGTAGGTCTGTAGATTCTGTAGGAGGTAGGGTGGTAGATTCTGTTTGAGGTAGGTCTGTAGATTCTGTAAGAGGTAGGGTGGTAGATTCAGTTAGAGGTAGTTCTGTAGAATCTGTAGGAGGTAGGGTGGTAGATTCTGTTAGAGGTAGGTCTGTAGATTCTGTAGGAGCTAGGTCTGTAGATTCTGTAGGAGGTAGGTCTGTAGATTCTGTAGGAGTTAAGGTGGTAGATTCTGTTAGAGGTAGGTCTGTAGATTCTGTAAGACGTAGGGTGTTAGATTCTGTAGGAGGTAGGGTGGTATATTCTGTTAGAGGTAAGTCTGTAGATTCTGTAGGAGGTAGGGTGGTAGATTCTGTTAGAGGTAGGTCTGTAGATTCTGTAAGAGGTAGGGTGGTAGATTCTGTAGGAGGAAGGGTGTTAGATTCTGTAGGAGGTAGGGTGGTAGATTCTGTAAGAGGTAGGTCTGTAGATTCTGTAAGAGGTAGGGTAGTAGATTCCGTTAGAGGTAGGTCTGTAGATTCTGTAAGAGGTAGGGTGGTAGATTCTGTAGGAGGAAGGGTGTTAGATTCTGTAGGAGATAGGGTGGTAGATTCTGTTAAAGGTAAGTCTGTAGATTCTGTAGGAGGTAGGGTGGTAGATTCTGTTAGAGGTAGGTCTGTAGATTCTGTAGGAGGTAGGGTGGTATATTCTGTTAGAGGTAGGTCTGTAGATTCTGCAGGAGGTAGGGTGGTAGATTCTGTTAGAGGTAGGGTGGTAGATTCTGTAAGAGGTAGGGTAGTAGATTCCATTAGAGGTAGGTCTGTAGATCCTGTAGTCGGTAGGGTGGTAGATTCTGTTAGAGGTAGGTCTGTAGATTCTGTAGGAGGTAGGGTGGCAGATTCTGTTAGAGGTAGGTCTGTAGATTCTCTAGGAGATAGGGTGGTAGATTCTGTTAGAGGTAGGTCTGTAGATTCTGTAAGAGGTAGGGTGGTAGATTCAGTTAGAGGTAGTTCTGTATATTCTGTAGGAGTTAAGGTGGTAGATTCTGTTAGACGTAGGTCTGTAGATTCTGTAAGACGTAGGGTGTTAGATTCTGTAACAGGTAGGGTGGTATATTCTGTTAGAGGTAAGTCTGTAGATTCTGTAGGAGGTAGGGTGGTAGATTCTGTTAGAGGTAGGGTGGTAGATTCTGTAGGAGGTAGGTCTGTAGATCCTGTAGTCAGTAGGGTGGTAGATTCTGTTAGAGGTAGGTCTGTAGATTCTGTAGGAGGTAGGGTGGCAGATTCTGTTAGAGGTAGGTCTGTAGATTCTCTAGGAGGTAGGGTGGTAGATTCTTTTAGAGGTAGGTCTGTAGATTCTGTAAGAGGTAGGGTGGTAGATTCAGTTAGAGGTAGTTCTGTATATTCTGTCGGAGTTAAGGTGGTAGATTCTGTTAGACATAGGTCTGTAGATTCTGTAAGACGTAGGGTGTTAGATTCTGTAACAGGTAGGGTGGTATATTCTGTTAGAGGTAAGTCTGTAGATTCTGTAGGAGGTAGGGTGGTAGATTCTGTTAGAGGTAGGTCTGTAGATTCTGTAAGAGGTAGGGTGTTAGATTCTGTAGGAGGAAGGATATTAGATTCTGTAGGAGATAGGGTGGTAGATTCTGTTAGAGGTAAGTCTGTAGATTCTGTAGGAGGTTGGGTGGTAGATTCTGTTAGAGGTAGGTCTGTAGATTCTGTAAGAGGTAGGGTGGTAGATTCTGTAGGAGGAAGGGTGTTAGATTCTGTAGGAGGTAGGGTGGTAGATTCTGTTAGAGTTAGGTCTGTAGATTCTGTAAGAGGTAGGGTGGTAGATTCTGTTAGAGGTAGGTCTGTAGATTCTGTAGGAGTAAAGGTGGTAGATTCTGTTAGAGGTAGGGTGGTAGATTCTGTAGGAGGTAGGTCTGTAGATTCTGTAGGAGGTAGGTCTGTAGATTCTGTAGGAGGTAGGGTGGTATATTCTGTTAGAAGTAGGTCTGTAGATTCTGTAAGAGGTAGGGTAGTAGATTCTGTTAGAGGTAGGTCTGTAGATTCTGTAAGAGGTAGGGTGGTTGATTCTGTTAGAGGTAAGTCTGTAGATTCTGTAGGAGGTAGGGTGGTAGATTCTGTTAGAGGTAAGTCTGTAGATTCTGTAAGAGGTAGGGAGGTAGATTCTGTAGGAGGTAGGGTGGTAGATTCTATTAGGGGTAGGTCTGTATATTCTGTAAGAGGTAGGGTAGTAGATTCTGTAGGAGGTAGGGTGGTAGATTCTATTAGAGGTAGGTCTGTAGATTCTGTAAGAGGTAGGGTGGTTGATTCTGTTAGAGGTAAGTCTGTAGATTCTGTAGGAGGTAGGGTGGTAGATTCTGTTAGAGGTAAGTCTGTAGATTCTGTAAGAGGTAGGGAGGTAGATTCTGTAGGAGGTAGGGTGGTAGATTCTATTAGAGGTAGGTCTGTAGATTCTGTAAGAGGTAGGGTGGTAGATTCTGTTAGAGGTAAGTCTGTAGATTCTGTAGGAGTTAAGGTGGTAGATTCTGTAAGAGGTAGGGTGGTAAATTCTGTAGGAGGAAGGGTGTTAGATTCTGTAGGAGGTAGGGTGGTAGATTCTGTAAGAGGTAGGTCTGTAGATTCTGTAAGAGGTAGGGTGGTAGATTCTGTTAGAGGTAGGGTGGTAGATTCTGTAGGAGGTAGGTCTGTAGATTCTGTAGGAGGTAGGTCTGTAGATTCTGTAGGAGGTAGGGTGGTATATTCTGTTAGAAGTAGGTCTGTAGATTCTGTAAGAGGTAGGGTAGTAGATTCTGTTAGAGGTAGGTCTGTAAATTCTGTAAGAGGTAGGGTGGTAGATTCTGTAGGAGGTAGGGTGGTAGATTCTATTAGGGGTAGGTCTGTATATTCTGTAAGAGGTAGGGTAGTAGATTCTGTAGGAGGTAGGGTGGTAGATTCTATTAGAGGTAGGTCTGTAGATTCTGTAAGAGGTAGGGTGGTTGATTCTGTTAGAGGTAAGTCTGTAGATTCTGTAGGAGGTAGGGTGGTAGATTCTGTTAGAGGTAAGTCTGTAGATTCTGTAAGAGGTAGGGAGGTAGATTCTGTAGGAGGTAGGGTGGTAGATTCTATTAGAGGTAGGTCTGTAGATTCTGTAAGAGGTAGGGTGGTAGATTCTGTTAGAGGTAAGTCTGTAGATTCTGTAGGAGTTAAGGTGGTAGATTCTGTAAGAGGTAGGGTGGTAAATTCTGTAGGAGGAAGGGTGTTAGATTCTGTAGGAGGTAGGGTGGTAGATTCTGTAAGAGGTAGGTCTGTAGATTCTGTAAGAGGTAGGGTGGAAGATTCTGTTAGAGGTAGGTCTGTAGATTCTGTAGTAGTTAAGGTGGTAGATTCTGTTAGAGGTAGGGTGGTAGAATCTGTAGGAGGTAGGTCTGTAGATCCTGTAGTCGGTAGGGTGGTAGATTCTGTTAGAGGTAGGTCTGTAGATTCTGTAGGAGTTAAGGTGGTAGATTCTGTTAGAGGTAGGGTGGTAGATTCTGTAGGAGGTAGGTCTGTAGATTCTGTAGGAGGTAGGTCTGTAGATTCTGTAGGAGGTAGGGTGGTATATTCTGTTAGAAGTAGGTCTGTAGATTCTGTAAGAGGTAGGGTAGTAGATTCTGTTAGAGGTAGGTCTGTAAATTCTGTAAGAGGTAGGGTGGTAGATTCTGTAGGAGGTAGGGTGGTAGATTCTATTAGGGGTAGGTCTGTATATTCTGTAAGAGGTAGGGTAGTAGATTCTGTTAGAGGTAAGTCTGTAGATTCTGTAGGAGGTAGGGTGGTAGATTCTGTTAGAGGTAAGTCTGTAGATCCTGTAGTCGGTAGGGTGGTAGATTCTGTTAGAGGTAGGTCTGTAGATTCTGCAGGAGGTAGGGTTATAGATTGTGTTGGAGGTAGGGTTTTAGATTCTGTAGGAGGAAGGGTGGTAGATTTTGTAGGAGGTAGGTCTGTAGATTCTGTAGGAGGTAGGGCGACAGATTCTGTTAGAGGTAGGACGGTAGATTCTGTTAGAGGTAGGTCTGTAGATTCTGTTGGAGGTAGGGTGGTAGATTCTGTTAGTGGTAGGTCTGTAGATTCTGTAGGAGGTAGGGTGGTAGATTCTTTTAGAGGTAGGTCTGTAGATTCTGTAGGAGGTAGGGTGGTAGATTCTGTTAGAGGTAGGTCTGTACATTCTGTAGGAGGTAGGGTGGTAGATTCTGTTAGAGGTAGATCTGTAGATTTTGTAGGAGGTAGGCTGGCAGATTCTGTTAGAGGTAGGTCTGTAGATTCTGTAGGAGGTAGGGTGGTAGATTCTTTTAGAGGTAGGTCTGTAGATTCTGTAGGAGGTAGGGTGGTAGATTCTGTTAGAGGTAGGTCTGTAGATTCTGTAGGAAGTAGGGTGGTAGATTCTGTTAGAGGTAGGTCTGTAGATTCTGTAGGAGGTAGGGCGGTAGGTTCTGTAGGAGGTAGGACGGTATGTTCTGTTAGAGTTAAGTCTGTAGATTCTATGGAAGGTATGCTATTAGATTTTTTCATAGCTGGGTTGGTAGAATCTATAGTAGAAATCACTTTAGATACTGCGGTAGGTAAATCGGTAGTTTCTGTACTAGGTAAATCTTTAGATTCAGTAGTTGATAGAGTAGTAGTAGTAGAATTTCTTTTTGAAGATAATCCAATTGTAGTGTCAGTAACAGCTACAGTTTTCTCTGGAGGTATTGTGGAGGTGAATTTATCCGTAAATTTACCGGTAGCTGCAAAGGTGAATTCTCCAGTTGTCTTTGAAGTTCTGATAGTTGTTCCTGCACAATCAAAAAATAATTATAAGTTGATGTTTTTTTCTCTTCAAAATATTAACATCTAAGATGAATTATTTATAATCAGTTGTCTTCTTCCTTATCATAAATCATTGCTGGTTTTCTTTCTTGCATTTCATAAAAAATTAGTTTTGCCATTGGGCAAATCTGGCAAATGCAAAACGGGTAGTCCAGCTGTGGACCTCATAAATTGTGACACTGTTAACAGTATTGTTATCATTAGGACACCGGTACTGTTAAAAGTTTTCTCGAAACATGAAGCCAGTGGCTCCATGCTCTGTCGCACTCTTTGGTAGGGCATAGGATACTTGAGACGGGCGTCATGCTTTGAAACTTCTGTTGGCATGATGTCGTCACTGTATAGTGGCGCTCGCGTCCACTGCAAGACAGGATAGAGTAAGAAGTGGTAGCTGTAGCTGAATTAGGTGAGTATATATTTTTTTTCTCTGTGGGCTATGGTGGGAGAGCATAATATACGGGGGCCATCCTACTGTATTGGGGCAGTGGGTGCCCATTATACTGCATTGGGAGAGCCATCATACTGTGTGGTTTACTGTGGGTGACCATCACACTGTATTGGGCGGCCATCATACTGTATTAGAGCTGTGGTGGCACTTGATACTGTTTTTGGGCCCATAATGCTGTATTAGGGCTCTAAAGGGGCCCATAATAATATATGGGGGGCAATCGTATTGTATAGGGGCTGTGGTGGGAGACCATCATACTTTATTTGGGAGGTTTGGGAGGACTATCAAACTATATTGGAGCTGTAGAGAGACCATAATAATATATGGGGGTCCGTCATTCTGTATTGGGAATTTGAGGGACCATCATGCTGAATTAGGATTTTGGATGGCCAATAATAATATGAGGGGCCATAATTATATATGGGGGGCCCATCGTTATGTATTGGTGCCGTGGGGGACCATTATATTGTATTGGGGGACCATCAAACTGAATTGAGGTTATGGAGGACCAACATACTGAATTGGGGATGTGGGGGACCATCATACAATGTGGGACCATCAACCTGTATTGGGATAGGGGGATCCATCATGCTATATATGTGGCCCATCATTCTGTGTGGCTTTGTGTGACATCATACTGTGGTAACTATTATACTGTGTTAGGTGTTTTGGAGACCATCATGTTTTGAGGAGACCAACGTGTGGAGTGATCATCATACAGTGTTGGAACTGTGGTGGACATTATGCTGTATGGGGTGCACTGGTGAAAATCATAATGTGAGGGGAGCAAATTAGACCATCATACTGTTTGTGGAGCAGTGGTGACAATCATACAGCCGTGGGGGAACCATCATACCCTATTAGGGGAAACATCATGCTGTGAGGACCATTATACTGTGTCTGGGGGGCTATAGAGACCATCATGTTGTGGGGGACCAACATTTTGTGGGGTGACCATCTTTATGTGTGGGGGACTGAGGTGGAGATCATACTGTGTGTGGAGCTGTGGTGTCTATCATACAATGTGGAGAGCTGTGAGGGAATCATCATGCTGTATTGGGGCTATGGAGATCACCATAATTTGCATGAGGACCATAATACTATCTGGAAGGCTGTGGGATCCCATTGTACAGTGTTGGAGCTGTGGAGGACCATTATAATGTATGCTGGAACTATCATACTTAGTGGGGAGCTGTCGGGGTCTATAATAGTAAATGGAGAGCAGTAAAGGAAGAATCTTACTATATTGGGGCTGTAGGAGACCATGGGCTGTGGGGGACCACCATAGTGTGTGGGTAGACCATCATAGTATATTGGGTCTGAGGGGTACCATCATAGTGTGTGTGTGGAGCATCACACTTTGTGTGGGGGCTGTAGAGAGATTATTATATTACAGTATAAGAAATGGCTGTGCGGGAAAACTAATACTGTGTGGGGGCTGTGGGTTACAATCAAACTGTGTTGTGGCACCATCATACTGCTTTGGGACTGTGTGTGAGGACCAATATACTGTGGGGGGGACCATCATACTGCATTGGAGCTGTGTTGGGACCATCATACTGTGTTTGGTGACCATCATACTTTGTTGTGGGGTTTTGAGGGACCATCATAATATGTGGGGCAGGCTGGGCCGGGAGGCAGAGACGCAAATGCCATTCAGACAGTTCTCTGCAGCAGCTGTTTCATGCTGCCTGGCAGTGTGCTGCTTTAGAAGACAAGTGTCAGCTGGCTGCACCCTAATATTGTGTACATACCCACACTGCACACTTTGTGGGCTATTTCTGCTGACCTCAGGTCACACTATGTGCCTTGCTGCTTTTACCCTCCAGAAAGGAGCTTTTACGCAGGATGGATGAGGTAAGCATAGTATTGGGGTCAAACATTTATGACGTTTCTACAATCCGGAGTAGTAATGAGCAAACCTGTGGATGTTCAGGCTCACCGGGTTCGGACAGACTTTTTAAAAAGTCCAGTTCAGGACCCAAACTTTACCCTGGACCCCAAAGCCCAATATAAGTCAAGGGGGATCTGAACTTCAGTGCTGTAAAATGGTCGGAGTAAGGGGTAGGGGTCTGCAAAAGGAAGCAAAATGGGGCAAAGTGCAGAACAATTGCCGTAACTTAAAAAATGTAAGTGTCCTCACAAAGACTGAATTTGCTACCCCAAGTCCAGTTAAACATTTCACCCGCAGAGCAAGGAGCAGAGTTCCCTAATAGAAGTGTGCACCCCAGGAATTCAGGTACCATAATGGTATTGCCTTCCTCTCGGGGAGGGAGATGCCATGCCTGGAGACGAGGAGAATCCCTTTGACAGGTAATCTGTACATGCAACACATTCTGACTCCAGGCCAGAAGGGGGAGCTCTGAATCCGGTTTTAGGGGAACTTCCCTGGATATACAATGCGGTTTGAAGGAGGAGATAGTTAGTCTGGAGCAGACAAGGAACAGTGAAGGATCAGAGGAGAAGTCAGGAGCTAGAGGAGAGCTGCGATTGGGTTCCCTCTAAGCTACAGCACAGAAACCGGGCACCGGGAACCCGAGCCTGTGTGGAACTACAGGTCCCATGGCAGAACCAGAGGGAAAGGAATTGAAAGTGACTTGCCCACACTACACCTGAGGTACAGCAACATCCAGAGCCCGCAGTCGCCGAGGATAGGGACCCCAAGGAAATGGCTCGAGTTGCCTACCGTGCAGGTACTGTCCCAGGACAGGCCACTATAGCCGCCAGACTCTAAGGCCACTATTTGGCCATGAACTACCATGGCAAACATCAGGACAACTCAATCATGATCTCAGGGTGCCGATAGAGATAAAGAGGAGGGCCCCATACTCTGTTCACCATTTATATAATGTAGTCACAATTGACAGCAGCATCTAAGGGGTTAAACAGATATAGACTGTGCCAACACTGATAGGAGCTGATACAGCAAGTTGTCAGCCATAATGCACAGCCGACAGCTGCTGGATTGTCACCTGTATGGGGATGCTATTCTCTTATATCTCAGGTCAGTAAAAAGACATATTGGTGGTCATTAAGGGGTTAAAATTAACATAATTTGCAAAGTAAAAAATAATAATGTGGAACCAAGAGGCAGAGGTCCAAGCGTAGCAATGTCTTGCGTTTGCAGTTTACTGTACTTGTTAATAAATAAATAAATGAAAAAATGATTGGGGTTCCCCCCTATTTTTAATAACCAGCCAAGGGAAAGGAAAAAGCTGTGAGCTGGTTTTATTATGCTGAACAGGGCCAAAATTAATTTAGCTTCTCAGCCTATTAAGATCAGCACCCTGCTGTCTGCATTGCCTAAGCTTGATATTAAAAATGGAGGGACCCCCCAAAAATTACTTTGGGTCCCCCCTATTTTTAATCACCAGCAAAGACTAAACAGCCAGTTTCTGGATGACCTTAGCATGAAAGGGGCCATGGATATTGGCCCCCTCCTAGACTAATAACACCAGCCCTCAGCCACCCCAGAAATGGCGTATCCTTTACATGTGTCAATTCTGGTGCTTACCCTCGGCTCTTCCTGATTGCCCTGGTGTGATGGCAATCAGGGGAATTGTATTTGGGGTTGATATCAGTTTTGTAATGTCAACTAGCACCACGCCCATAGGTTAGTAATGGAGAGGCGTTAACGCTATAAGTTAAAAGACCAAAATAGACACACAGGAAAAAACATTTTATTTGAATAACGACTCCCCCACACATTCCCTTGTTTACCCATTTATTAATTAAAAATAAATTCTCCACAGATCCGACAACATTTAACTAAGTCCCACGCAGTCTACTGATTTTCTCACTGGCGATCACATCAGTAACATCATCGCCTGTAAGCCATAACGGTGAGAACAAAACTAAGCTATTTGAGGTCATTTTTTTCACAGGCGATGACGTTACACCCCTAAGAAATTATCTCTAGTAATCTTCTGCAGTCTCGCTCTCAGAGTCCTGGCTGACATCGTTGATGTGACAACAATGATCTGAGGAGAATTTTTTTTTCACTAATAAATGAGTGAATCAGGGAATGTGCGGGGGGGTCGTTATTCAAATTAAAAAAAATGTTTTCCTGTGTGTGTTTCTTTTGCATTTAACTTACTGGGTTAGTAATGGGGAAGTCTACTAGACGCCTCTCCATTACTAACTTATGGGCTTTATGTCAGCTGACATTACAAAGCTGACATTAACCCCATATACTATTACCCCACTTGCCACTGCTCCATGTCAATCAGGAAGAGCTGTGACTAAGCTCCAGAATTGGCGAATCTAGTGGATGTACCATTTCTGAGGTGCCTGAGTGCTGCTATTTTAAAGCTGAGAGGGGTCTTCCCGACCTATTAATGTCAGCCCACATGTATCTGCTGTGCCTTTGCTTGTTAATTAAAATAGGAGTGACCCCATGTCTCTTTTAGGTTCCCCTGTAGTTTTAATAGCCAGCTAAGGTGTACCTGACAGCTGTGGCCTGATAGTAATAAGCTGGGCAGCTGTGAATCCTTTTATTTTATGTAATTGTATACAGTACAGACCAAAAGTTTGGACACACCTTCTCATTTAAAGATTTTTCTGTATTTTCATGACTATGAAAATTGTACATTCGCACTGAAGGCATCAAAACTATGAACTAACACATTTGGAATTACATACTTAACAAAAAAGTGTGAAACAACTGAAAATATGTCTTATATTGTAGGTTCTTCAAAGTAGCCACCTTTTGCTTTGATGACTGCTTTGCACACTCTTGGCATTCTCTTGATGAGCTTCAAGAGGTAGTCTCCGGGAATGGTTTTCACTTCACAGGTGTGCCCTGTCAGGTTTAATAAGTAGGATTTCTTGCCTTATAAATGGGGTTGGGACCATCAGTTGTGTTGTGCAGAAGTCTGGTGGATACACAGCTGATAGTCCTACTGAATAGACTGTTATAATTTGTATTATAGCAAGAAAAAAGCAGCTAAGTAATGAAATATGAGTGGCCATCATTACTTTAAGAAATGAAGGTCAGTCAGGGAAAACTTTGAAAGTGTCCCCAAGTGCAGTGGCAAAAACCATCAAGCGCTACAAAGAAACTGGCTCACATGAGGACCGCCCCAGGAAAGGAAGACTAAGAGTCACCTCTGCTTCTGAGGATAAGTTTATCTGAGTCACCAGCCTCAGAAATCGCAGGTTAACAGCAGCTCAGATTAGAGACCAGGTCAATGCCACACAGAGTTCTAGCAGCAGACACATCTCTACTACAACTGTTAAGAGGAGACTTTGTGCAGCAGGCCTTCATGGTAAAATAGCTGCTAGGAAACAACTGCTAAGGACAGGCAACAAGCAGAAGAGGCTCGTTTGGGCTAAAGAACAACAAGGAATGGACATTAGACCAGTGGAAATCTGTACTTTGGTCTGATGAGTCCAAATTTGAGATCTTTGGTTCCAACCACCGTGTCTTTGTGCGATGCAGAAAAGGTGAACGGATGGACTCTACATGCCTGGTTCCCACTGTGAAGCATGGAGGAGGAGGTGTGATGGTGTGGGGGTGCTTTGCTGGTGACACTGTTGTGGATTTATTAAAAATTGAAGGCATACTGAAGCAGCCTGGCTACCACAGCATCTTGCAGCGGCATGCTATTCTATCCGGTTTGCGTTTAGTTGGACCATCATTTATTTTTCAACAGGACAATGACCCCAAACACACCTCCAGGCTCTGTAAGGGCTATTTGACCAAGAAGGAAAGTGATGGGGTGCTACGCCAGATGACCTGGCCTCCACAGTCACCTGACCTGAACCCAATCAAGATGGTTTGAGGTGAGCTGGACCGCAGAGTGAAGGCAAAAGGGCCAACAAGTGCTAAGCATCTCTGGGAAGATTGTTGGAAGACCATTCCCGGTGACTACCTCTTGAAGCTCATCAAGAGAATGCCAAGAGTATGCAAAGCAGTCATCAAAGCAAAAGGTGGCTACTTTGAAGAACCTAGAATATAAGACAGAATTTCAGTTGTTTCACACTTTTTTGATAAGTATATAATTCCACATGTGTTAATTCATAGTTTTGATGCCTTCAGTGTGAATGTACAATTTTCATAGTCATGAAAATACAGAAAAATCTTTAAGTGTGGTGTGTCCAAACTTTTGGTCTGTACTGTATATCATATTGTTTTGTTCCTATTTTGTTTCATCTTCTATATTTTTTATGAACATTGCCTATCTTTGTGGATTTAATATAAAACTTAACAATTCTGCTCCTTTTGCTCAGTGAACTGCATCCCTGAAGCCATAATGACTGGTGGTGGCAGTTAATAATCTTTCTTGGGTTATTGTGGAGTTAGTAGTGACCGTGCCGAGGTATACATACTGTAGCATGGCTAAAGGGTGTCTAATCGATGGGAGGTATGTATCACAGAGAAGGCTTGTCGCTGTGATGTGACCCGGAGTGTTTTCTGTAATGCTCATAAAGTAATAAGGAATTGTGTAGTATATTTGGGTCCGGGTTACAGGTAGCTATGAGAGATGGGAGGGTCTGGCTACCCATATACCTCACCCCTGGGTAAGGGGCATAACCATGCCTGTCTATGTTTGTGTCAGAACCTGTGTGGCCGCCACCAATTGTAGGGATTCACTCGCTCAGGTGCAACGGCTGACACGCAGGAGACACGTTCCTTTAAAAGTTGACAGGCTTATTTGCTCCATAAACCAACAAGGCAGCAACAAAAAGGATAACAGTCCGTACATCAGGCCAACATAACATAAAAGTCCATAGAAGATCTCTGCTCTTCTCAGGCCTGACGGCACTCAGGCTCTGTCTGAAGCCACAGACACAGAAGGGCTTCTTCCTCTCAATACACAGACTCCTGTCTGTAGTGTCCCACCTGGATACGTGGAAATCTGTCCACCCTGACAGACTTCCAAACACTTCCCAGCATGTGCCAAACACACATCCATTATGTAGCCTGAAACCACACCCAGAACCCATCACATGGTTAGACATGTGGTTGTGACATCACCACAGGTCCTGACAGAAACATAGACAGGCATGGTTATGCCCCTTACCCAGGGGTGAGGTATATGGGTAGCCAGACCCTCCCATCTCTCATAGCTACCCGTAACACGGACCCAAATATACTACACAATTCCTTATTACTTTATGAGCATTACAGAAAACACTCCGGGTCACATCACAGCGACAAGCCTTCTCTGTGATACATACCTCCCGTCGATTAGACACCCTTTAGCCATGCTACATACCTCCCCCCTCTGCCTAAAGCCATGGGGCTTGGCACTTGTCCTTAACCGACTAGAGACCCCTCTCAGTCGTCCCTGACAGTCAAACCGTCTGTCTAAGTCAGGACCTGTTATTGAACCCTTGTCCCCTTGTCTGCTACAGGATCTCCTGCTGAGGTCACTTAACCCTGAGCTAACTGAGGCACCACTGCTTCTACCTGTTTCATCAGGCCACCTTCTCCCATGGTCTTTATTGCCTGAAGAGCAGTTCTTCCCTGTATCTCTATATCCTCTGTTAGCTTGGGGACTTCGAATCTTTAGAGAACCTCTTCGTCTCTCTATACCGCAAGTTGAAGGTGGTGGCAATCTGTTTGCCATTTCCCGCAGCTCTATATTGACCTGCTCCCTCTCACGTCTTAGCTGCTCAACTTCTATTAGGTAACTCATGCGATACCCCAGGAGCATCCGGATATTTTCAAGACTCTCCATGGATCCGACAACAAGGAACGGAACCATCTTATCTTCACCCATGACCTGGGCCTCGTCATCACCCAGAACCCTCAGTCTCTTCACACCGGACCTATTCACAATCTCCTGCATCACTCGGCCAAGCCTCCCGATGACTTTTCCCACCGAATTGCTGGGTACCAGAATGATGTCTTCCACCAAGCCAAGCCGATTTTAAGCTTCTCTCGCTAGCTCCAGACGTCGAGCGGCTTCCTCAATCTTGATCATTTGTTTTGTGCGGAGGCATTGTAGATGCATCTCTCTCAGGACAGCCACCCGCTTCACTGTGACTTCTCTAGACGAAAGTATGACCAGTTGATGAGTCTCAGGTGCCCAGTGCACACTACACGCCTCTACTGCCTTTCTAAATGCCTCATGCACACCTTCACTGGTACAGGCTTCTTGCACCTCTTCAGGTACATCAATCACGGTCTTGAAGAGCAGGGTCTCACTCTCTTCAAAGACAGACGGCTCCCTTTTTGCCTCTGACCTTTCCACCAAGACGTCTGTCATGACCGTGTGACTCTCTTGTTCCGCTTTTAGCACGAACTCTTCCTCAGTCTTTTCTTCCGCTTGAGCCTTCGCCAAAATGGGCATTGGCAACTCCTCTGCCAGGCAACGACGTTCCTCCTCTCTCTGGAGAAGCTCCTGCTGATGTTTTTCTTCTGAGCACATCCATATCTTTCAATATGGCCCTATTCATGGCCTGACACACTGATAGGTGACCTCTGAGTTCAGAGACTTCCTTCTCTAGGTCACCCACTTTGTGCTCAATTGCTTGCCTCAGGACCCTTTCTCGTTCGACTGTTTCTCTAAGCAGCTCTATGTTATGGTCCTGCTCTCTTTTGGCTAGCACATGTCGCACCACCAGTTCTTTAATTAAACTTTCAGATGGGGTCTCTTGCCCGCATTCTCCACCAATTGTAGGGATTCACTCGCTCAGGTGCAACGGCTGACACGCAGGAGACACGTTCCTTTAAAAGTTGACAGGTTTATTTGCTCCATAAACCAGCAAGGCAGCAACAAAAAGGATAACAGTCCGTACATCAGGCCAACATAACATAAAAGTCCATAGAAGATCTCTGCTCTTCTCAGGCCTGACGGCACTCAGGCTCTGTCTGAAGCCACAGACACAGAAGAGCTTCTTCCTCTCAATACACAGACTCCTGTCTGTAGTGTCCCGCCTGGACACGTGGAAATCTGTCCACCCTGACAGACTTCCAAACACTTCCCAGCATGTGCCAAACACACCTCCATTATGTAGTCTGAAACCACACCCAGAACCCATCACATGGTTAGACATGTGGTTGTGACATCACCACAGGTCCTGACACAAACATGGACAGGCATGGTTATGCCCCTTACCCAGGGGTGAGGTATATGGGTAGCCAGACCCTCCCATCTCTCATAGCTACCCATAACCCGGACCCAAATATACTACACAATTCCTTATTACTTTATGAGCATTACAGAAAACACTCCGGGTCACATCACAGCGACAAGCCTTCTCTGTGATACATACCTCCCGTCGATTAGACACCCTTTAGCCATGCTACAATACATACCATACATTGGAATCGGTTGTATATATATAATTTGCTTACCCCAATAATTGGCCTAGTAGTGGGAATAGCCACGGCCTATTCTGCTAATCATCAGTCAATTGCATAATTCTCTTGATGATAGGGAGGAGCAGAGGGCTGTTCATGACAAAAATTAACAGTGGTATGGTTCAGCGTGACTCCCGTGGCTGCAATCTTTGACAAATTGGTGGCAAGCAATGGGATATTACAGAGAATCAGTGATCTTAAAACTTAAACTTGCACGGTTCTTGGGAGACTTCTGTGCATAATTTTGGGAATAGGACTTAGTGTTTTATGTTTTTTTTCCTGGGCGAAAACTATATTTGGAGCACTTACACACCTCCCCACTCTTGTTTTTCTGTCCTATCCTTTTTTTTGCAATTAGTGCTGCAGTTGGGAGGCTTGGTACAAACAGCAGACCCAAGAGGTTCTTGTTGCCATCTGTATGACAAAACAGATTGACTCCATTGGCAAAACCAGGCAGCAAAAGATTACGGATCTGCTGCAAGTTGACGCAGAGCAAATCAATCACTTGAGCCCTGATGAAGGAGAGACCAGCCAAGGCATAGATGGTGCTGCTGCAGAGGTCCCACCTGTGGGACCTCAATCAGGGTAGTATCCTCAATCAGGGTAGTATGGTCCCCAACCTGCAGATGGCCTTACAGGAACTTGGCACAGATGATCGTAATGGACGACTGAAGCTGATTCTGCAATTCCAAGAGTGAGCAGAGTAACAGGCCAAGGCTGACTGAGCAGAGTTACATGCCGAGCGAGAGTACCAGCTGAAGTTGCCAAAATCCAGATGCAGAGTTCTTCTTTATGCAGACTGACTCCAGCAATACAAACAGCTATAAACCCCGGGGACTTGGACATATTTCTGCAGAGGTTTTAAAAGGCCGGCAGACAGTACCAGCTGATGGAGGACTAGTGGGCCCGATATTTTACCCCAGTGCTAGAAGGCAAAGCTCTGGAGGTGTTTGCCTCTCTCCCTTGAGATCAAGACAGAGGCAATAAGGCTATCAAAAAGGCCCTGTCTTCAGAGGTGTACCGCAAAAATTTCCAGGCCTTTGAGCATGGACCCCACAACAGCTGTAGGATGAGCACAGAACCAACTTCAAGCAGTGGGTCCAAAGAATATCAATCACCACTTTCGATGAACTGAAAGATCTGATAGTGCAGGACGAGTTTCTTCATCTTTTTCCAGTGGTGGTGTAGGAGTAGGCCAGAGCCGTAGTAGTGGCTGAGCTACTCAGGCTTTGCATGCCCTGGCCTCCCTCCACATAAAAATCATGTTTCTTTGTCAGCTCACCTGCCGCTCCACTCTCTGCGCTGGCAGGCCTTCTACTTTGCTCCAGTTGGACTGTTCCAGTCTCTTTGGGAATAATTGAGACACAGTCCAAGTATACCTTCAAACACAACACTTTACTTTCATCCAGTTACATTACAGCGGTTACATCAGGTTTCACAGTGCACGTCATTACAGCTTTCCCTCCAATAATAATAATAATCTTTATTTTTATATAGCGCTAACATATTACGCAGCGCTTTACAGGTTGCACACATTATCATCACTGTCCCGGTTGGGGCTCACCATCTAAATTCCCTATCAGTATGTCTTTGGAATGTGGGAGGAAACCGGAGTACCCGGAGGAAACCCACACAAACAAGGAGAGAACATACAAACTCTTTGCAGATGTTGTCCTTGGTGGGATTTGAATCCAGGACTTCAGCGCTGCAAGGCTGCTGTGCTAACCACTGCGCCACCATGCTGCCTCCTCTCCTTCTCACACGGCTCGAGCCCGGGTCCTACCATCTCATATGGCATTTCAACATCCTCCCTGTCCAGATTCCTTGCCTTTATTGGGGTTCCCTCAGCAGCCATTTCGCTCTGGCTCTGAGGGCATCAACCGATGCTATCATCTGCCATATGGTGAGCGACCTGCCTATCTTTCCTGCCATGACTTCTCCTGTAGCATCCACTTCTAGAGCTTTTGTAGCTGCAACTATGCTGTTACACTCCTTTGGATGGCTGGGCTCCTTTCTTGAACTGAACATTATGGGGTATCTATTTTACTTCTGGGCACTTAAGCCCTTCTGAGCTTTATGGGCTCACAGACCCTTCTGACAGAAATCAGGAAGCTCAGTTCCTCTTACCACAGTGACCCCTCCTACAATTTAACCCCTTCATGACCTTGCCGTTTTTTGCAATTCTGACCAGTGTCCCTTTATGAGGTAATAACTCAGGAACGCTTCAACGGATCCTAGCGATTCTGAGATTGTTTTTTCGTGACATATTGGGCTTCATGTTAGTGGTAAATTTAGGTCGATAATTTCTGAGTTTATTTGTGAAAAAAAACGGAAATTTGGCAAAAATTTTGAAAATTTCGCAATTTTCACATTTTGAATTTTTATTCTGTTAAACCAGAGAGTTATGTGACACAAAATAGTTAATAAATAACATTTCCCACATGTCTACTTTACATCAGCACAATTTTGGAAACAAATTTTTTTTTTGCTAGGAAGTTATAAGGGTTAAAATTTGACCAGTGATTTCTCATTTTTACAACAAAATTTACAAAACCATTTTTTTTAGGGACCACCTCACATTTGAAGTCAGTTTGAGGGTTCTATATGGCTGAAAATACCCAAAAGTGACACCATTCTAAAAACTGCACCCCTCAAGGTGCTCAAAACCACATTCAAGAAGTTTATTAACCCTTCAGGTGTTTCACAGCAGCAGAAGCAACATGGAAGTAAAAAATGAACATTTAACTTTTTAGTCACAAAAATGATTTTTTAGCGAAAATTTTTTTATTTTCCCAAGGGTAAAAGAAGAAACTGGACCACGGACGTTGTTGTCCAATTTGTCCTGAGTACGCTGATACCTCATATGTGGGGGTAAACCACTGTTTGGGCGCACGGCAGGGCTCGGAAGGGAAGGAGCGCCATTTGACTTTTTCAATGAAAAATTGGCTCCAATCTTTAGCGGACACCATGTCGCGTTTGGAGAGCCCCCGTGTGCCTAAACATTGGAGCTCCCCCACAAGTGACCCCATTTTGGAAACTAGACCCCCCAAGGAACTTATCTAGAAGCATAGTGAGCACTTTAAACCCCCAGGTGCTTCACAAATTGATCCGTAAAAATGAAAAAGTACTTTTTTTTCACAAAAAAATTATTTTAGCCTCAATTTTTTCATTTTCACATGGGCAACAGGATAAAATGGATCCTAAGTTTTGTTGGGCAATTTCTCCTGAGTACACCAATACCTCACATGTGGGGGTAAACCACTGTTTGGGCACATGGTAAGGCTTGGAAGGGAAGGAGCGCCATTTGACTTTTTGAATGAAAAATTATCTCCATCGTTAGCGGACACCATGTCGCGTTTGGAAAGCCCCTGTGTGCCTAAACATTGGAGCTCCTCCACAAGTGACCCCATTTTGGAAACTAGACCCCCCAAGGAACTCATCTAGAGGCATAGTGAGCACTTTAAACCCCCAGGTGCTTCACAAATTGATCCGCAAAAATGAAAAAGTACTTTTTTTTCACACAAAATTTCTTTTAGCCTCAATTCTTTCATTTTCACATGGGCAACAGGATAAAATGGATCCTAAAATTTGTTGGGCAATTTCTCCTGAGTATGCCGATACCTCATATGTGGGGGTAAACCACTGTTTGGGTGCACGGCAAGGCTTGGAAGGGGAGGCGTGCCATTTGACTTTTTGAATGGAAAATTAGCTCCAATCGTTAGCGGACACCATGTCGCGTTTGGAGAGCCCCTGTGTGCCTAAACATTGGAGCTCCCCTACAAGTGACCCCATTTTGGAAACTAGACCCCCCAAGGAACTTACCTAGATGCATAGTGAGCACTTATAACCCCCAGGTGCTTCACAGAAGTTTATAACGCAGAGCCGTGAAAATAAAAAAATAATTTTTCTTTCCTCAAAAATGATTTTTAGCCCAGAATTTTTTATTTTCCCAAGGGTAATAGGAGAAATTGGACCCCAAATGTTGTTGTCCAGTTTGTCCTGAGTACGATGATACCCCATATGTGGGGGTAAACCACTGTTTGGGCGCACGGCAAGGCTCGGAAGGGGAGGCGTGCCATTTGACTTTTTGAATGGAAAATTAGCTCCAATCGTTAGCGGACACCATGTCGCGTTTGGAGAGCCCCTGTGTGCCTAAACATTGGAGCTCCCCTACAAGTGACCCCATTTTGGAAACTAGACCTCCCAAGGAACTAATCTAGATGTGTGGTGAGCACTTTGAACCCCCAAGTGCTTCACAGAAGTTTATAACGCAGAGCCATGAAAATAAAAAATAATTTTTCTTTTCTCAAAAATGATTTTTTAGCCCACAATTTTTTATTTTCCCAAGGGTAATAGGAGAAATTGGACCCCAAAAGTTGTTTTCCAGTTTCTCCTGAGTACGATGATACCCCATATGTGGGCGTAAACCACTGTTTTGGCACACGTCGGGGTTCGGAAGGGAAGTAGTGACGTTTTGAAATGCAGACTTTGATGGAATGCTCTGCGGGCGTCAGGTTGCGTTTGCAGAGCCCCTGATGTGCCTAAACAGTAGGAACTCCCCACAATTGACTCCATTTTGGAAACTAGACCCCCAAGGGAACTTATCTAGATGTGTAGTGAGCACTTTGAACCCCCAAGTGCTTCACAGAAGTTTATAACGCAGAGCCGTGAAAATGAAAAATGTTTCCTTTCCTCAAAAATATTTTTTTAGCCCAGAATTTTTTATTTTTGCAAGAGTAACAGGAGAAATTGGACCCCAAAAGTTGTTTTCCAGTTTCTCCTGAGTACGCTGATACCCCATATGTGGGGGTAAACCACTGTTTGGGTACATGCCGGGGCTCGGAAGGGAAGTAGTGACGTTTTGGAATGCAGACTTTGATGGAATGGTCTGCGGGCATCATGTTACGTTTGCAGAGCCCCTGATATGCCTAAACAGTAGAAACCCCCCACAAGTGACCCCGTTTTGGAAACTAGACCCCCCAAGGAACTTATCTAGATGTGTGGTGAGCACGTTCAACCCCCAAGTGCTTCACAGAAGTTTACAACGCAGAGCCGTGAAAATAAAAAATCATTTTTCTTTCCTCAAAAAAGATGTTTTAGCAAGCAATTTTTTATTTTCACAAGGGTAACAGGAGAATTTGGACCCCAATATTTGTTGCCCAGTTTGTTGTGAGTACGCTGATACCCCATATGTGGGGGTAAACCACTGTTTGGGCACACGTCAGGGCTCGGAAGGGAAGTAGTGACATTTGAAATGCAGACTTTGATGGAATGGTCTGCGGGCGTCACATTGCATTTGCAGAGCCCCTGATGTGCCTAAACAGTAGAAACACCCCACAAGTGACCCCATTTTGGAAACTAGACCCCCGAAGGAACTTATCTAGATGTGTGGTGAGCACTTTCAACCCCCAAGTGCTTCACAGAAGTTTATAACGCAGAGCCGTGAAAATAAAAAATAATTGTTCTTTCCTCAAAAATTATGTTTTAGCAAGTAATTTTTTATTTTTGCAAGGGTAACAGGAGAAATTGGACCCCAACAATTGTTGCCCAGTTTGTCCTGAGTACGCTGGTACCCCAAATGTGGGGGTAAACCACTGTTTGGGCGCACGTCGGGGCTTGGAAGGGCGGGAGCACCATTTGACTTTTTGAACGCAAGATTGGCTGGAATCAATGGTGGCGCCATGTTGCGTTTGGAGACCCCTGATGTGCCTAAACAGTGGAAACCCCTCAATTCTAACTTCAACACTAACCCCAACACACCCCTAATCCTAATCCCAACTGTAGCCATAACCCTAATCACAACCCTAACCCCAACACACCCCTAACCACAACCCTAACCGCAACACAACCGTAACCCTAATTCCAACCCTAATCCTAACCCTAATCCCAACCGTAACCCTAATCCCAACCCTAACCACAACTGTAACCCCAACACACCCCTAACCCTATCCGTAACCCTAACCACAAGCCTATTCTTAACCCTATTTCCAACCCTAGCCCTAATTCCAACCCTAACCCTAAGGGTATGTGCCCACGTTGCGGATTCGTGTGAGATTTTTCCGCACGATTTTTGAAAAATCTGCAGGTAAAAGGCACTGCGTTTTGCCTGCGGATTTACAGCAGATTTCCAGTGTTTTTTTGTGCGGATTTCACCTGCGGATTCCTATTGAGGAACAGGTGTAAAACGCTGCGGAATCCGCACAAAGAATTGACATGCTGCGGAAAATACAATGCAGCGTTTCTGCACGGAATTTTCCGCACCATGGGCACAGCAGATTTGGTTTTCCTTAGGTGTACATGGTACTGTAAACCTGATGGAAAACTGCTTCGAATTCGCAGCGGCCAACCCGCTGCGGATCCGCGGCCAATCCGCTGCCAATCCGCTGTGGATCCGCGGCCAATCCACTGCGGATCCGCGGCCAATCCGCTGCAGATCCGCGGCCAATCCGCTGCGGATCCGCTGCGGATCCGCGGCCAATCCGCTGCCAATCCGCTGCAGATCCGCGGCCAATCCGCTGCGGATCCGCTGCCGATCCGCTGCGGATCCGCGGCCAATCCGCTGCCGATCAGCTGCGGATCAGCTGCGGATCCGCTGCAGATCCGCGGCCGATCCGCTGCGGATCCACTGCCGATCCGCTGCGGATCCGCGGCCAATCCGCTGCAGATCCGCGGCCAATCCGCTGCGGATCCGCGGCCGATCCGCTGCGGATCCGCGGCCGATCCGCTGCGGATCCGCTGCCGATCCGCTGCCGATCCGCTGCCGATCCGCGGCCGATCCGCTCTGTGTGCACATGCCATAACCCTACCCCTAACCCTACCCGTAACCCTAACCCTACCCCTAACCCTACCCCTAGTTCTAACCCTAACCCTAGTGGAAAAAGAAAAAAAAATATTTTTTTTATTTTATTATTGTCCCTACCTATGGGGGTGATAAAGGGGGGGGTTTATTTATTATTTTTTTATTTTGATCGCTGTGGTAGAACCTACCACAGCGATCAAAATGTACCTGTAACGAATCTGCCAGCCTGCAGATTCGGCGGGCGTACTGAGCATGCGCCCGCCATCTTGGAAGATGGCGGCGCCCAGGGAGAAGACGGACCGACTTCGGGAGGATCGGTAAGTATGAGGGGGTGGTGGGGGGGTGGATCGGAGCACAGGGGGGGGGATCGGAGGACGGGGGGAGCGGACAGGAGCACGGGGGAGCGGGCAGGAGGACGGGGGAGCGAACAGGAGGACGGAGAGGACCGGGCCACATAACGGACGACTGGGGAGGAGATCGGGGGCGGTGGGGGGGGCCAGTACATGATTTCCAGCCATGGCCGATGCTATTGCAGCATCGGCCATGGCTGGATTGCAATATTTCACCATTTTCATAGGTGAAATATTGCAAATTGCTCTGATTGGCTGTTGCACTTTCAACAGCCAATCAGAGCGATCGTAGCCACGTGGGGGCAAAGCCACCCCCCCTAGGCTGAAGTACAACTCCCCCTCTCCCTGCAGATCGGGTAAAATAGGAATTAACCCTTTCACCCGATCTGCAGGGATGCGATCATTCCATGACGCCGCATAGGCGTCATGGGTCGGGAAGGGGTTAACTATTTACACTGATCCACAACCATGCTAACCTAGGTGTACCAAAATGCCCCTTCTAGTGGCCCAATATGTGTACTGCGCTTTCCTTGCATAAAATACATATAGTACAACCACATGAAAACTAAAAATATGTACATACAATATCTATATATGAATATACAGCAGCATTATATATGTATATGTATATTTATACATCTTAACAACAGTACGGGGCAGCGATATATACATTTACACATACTCCAACCCGGGACATGCTCGAGGCTCAGGACGGCAACTGCGACCCCCTTACAGTGGTGTGACAATTTGTGCTTTCCCGGAGCCAAAGGAGGCCACAAAAGCCACACAGATTGCACCTGAGGTGCCGAAGTCATTCGCAGCCAGCAGGAAAGGGGGTAAATTGACAACCACCGCCAGATGATTTTTAGAATGTCCTGCCTCATCTTCCAGCACACGGTCTGCAACTGATTCCCGCAAGTGTTTTTTCTACCACTCGATTGGGCAACTCAGCTGCACCTTCCCAGAGAGGCAGAAGACAAACCTCACATCTGAGACCCAGGGGCCTACAGCTGTGGTTTTTTTTGTGTGTGGGGCAGCTAGGAGGGCCAGTAAAAAGTTTCAATCGGTTACTGTGGACAACACTGTCACTGTGGGGCTAAAGGACACAGGTGCAAAGCAAACCCTTATCCACCCTGAGTTTGCTACCTGAAGAACTTATCCCTGGGAACATTCTGACTATCACTAGGCTTGTTAGTGTTCACCAACTATTACCAATGGCCCAATGGTTAAGGGAAGTGGGAGTATATGAGCATCTCGTAACAAATGTGTTATTGGGAACTGATCTTGGATTGTCGGTTGCCCAATACATTCCTGACAACCCTCCCAGATCTGGTATGGCATGTATTTTAGCTGTCAATACTGTGAAGATCAATGTAATGCATGATGATAATGTGTTCTGTGGTACAGGAGAACTCAGCTATGTCACACTGTGGGGTTACATTGCTGAGGACCCTCTAAAAGAATCAAGCACAGTGCCAAGGTCAATTGGAAAACAGATGGGGATCATTAAGTAGGTGGTCCCATTCAGCTGACCAGTGTCACGATGGACTGTGGCATGGCTGGTGGCAGCTGCTACATTATGAGCACAGTTGCTGAGGTATTAGGGGAGAAGCATGGGGATCATACAGAAGGTGGTCACGTGCAGCCGACCAGTGGACTCTAACATGGCAGGTGGTAGCTGCCCCATGATGAATACTGCTCCTGAGGTAACAGTGGAGGCGGGGAAACTTTTATCCTCAGCCTGGTCAGATAGTGGAAAAGTGTGTACCACAGCCAGTCAATGTGAAAGAAAGTGTTACCCATAGTCTGTCAGGATGATGGGAAAGCATTTCCCACAGCCTGCCAGGGGGTTGGGAAAGTTTCATCCCCAGCCTGTCCAGGTGGTGAAAAAGTCTTTCCCATAGCCGGTCAGGGTGAGGGAAAAGTGTTACCTAAGTCTGGCCAGGGGAATGGGAAAGTAGAGTCTACATTCTGTCAGGGGGATGGGAAAGTAAAGTTCACAGCATATCAGGGGAGTGGAAAAATAGGGTATAGGTAAGGTGTGCCCAGAGCCTGTCACGGTGGAAGAAAAGTAGGATCCTTAGTTCATCAGTGTGAGGAGAAACTTTGATCTGCAGCCTGTCAGGCTAATGGAAAAGCAATGTGATCTCCCTGATAGACTTGTTTGAAGATGCTGAATGACCTCATGGAGAAGACCATCTCTAAATTCCAGAGACAGGGGGTACTATGGAATCCAGGGAGGTTGTATAGTAAGGTGGGCTTGGGGGACGATCTGTAGATCAGTCCCTCATGCCACCTCAAAAAGGGTCAGGTGTCGTAGAAAAATTTAAATCCATAAAATCTCCAGATGTACAAGAGCCTACATGTCATTAAAGAAAAAACACATGTTTAATATAGAGGCAGAGAGGAAATGATGTGTAGTTAGGAAGTGAGAAACATTTATTAAAACACCCATTGAAGCTAGAACCTCCTGGTGTGGAAAGGAAATTAAGACTGGCATATTTGCTGGGAATAGGCATGAAATCTGGGGTTTGTTTAATAAAAGGTGGAGAAATATCTTTCACAAGCACCAGCTTTTTCGGAACAAAAGACTGCTTCAGACACTTGGGCATCGGTGGAAAGTTATGAATATTAGGGTTAGGATCGATCCAATATTGATGGGATATACAGTACAGACCAAAAGTTTGGACACACCTTCTTATTTAAAGATTTTTCTGTATTTTCATGACTATGAAAACTGTAAATTGACACTGAAGGCAACACATGTGGAATTATATACTTAACAAAAAAGTGTGAAAAAACTGAAAATATGTCTTATATTTTAGGTTCCTCAAAATAGCCACCTTTTGCTTTGATGACTGCTTTGCACACTCTTGGCATTCTCTTGATGAGCTTCAAGAGGTAGTCACCGGGAATGGTTTTCACTTCACAGGTGTGCCCTGTCAGGTTTAATAAGTGGGATTTCTTGCCTTATAAATGGGGTTGGGACCATCAGTTGTGTTGTGCAGAAGTCTGATGGATACACAGCTGACAGTCCTACTAAATAGACTGTTAGAATTTGTATTATGGAAAGAAAAAACCAGCTAAGTAAAGAAAAACGAGTGGCCATCATTACTTTAAGAAATGAAGGTCAGTCAGTCCGAAAAATTGGGAAAACTTTGAAAGTGTCCCCAAGTGCAGTTGCAAAGACCATCAAGTGCTACAAAGAAACTGGCTCACATGAGGACCGCCCCAGGAAAGGAAGACCAAGAGTCACCTCTGCCTCTGAGGATAAGTTTAGTCACCAGCCTCAGAAATCACAGGTTAACAGCAGCTCAGATTAGAGACCAGGTCAATGCCACACAGAGTTCTAGCAGCAGAAACATCTCTACAACAACTGTTAAGAGGAGACTTTGTGCAGCAGGCCTTCATGGTAAAATAGCTACTAGGAAACCATTGCTAAGGACAGGCAACAAGCAGAAGAGACTTGTTTGGGCTAAAGAACACAAGGAATGGACATTAGACCAGTGGAAATCTGTGCTTTGGTCTGATGAGTCCTAATTTGGGTTCTTTGGTTCCAACCACTGTGTCTTTATGCGACACAGAAAAGGTGAACGGATGGACTCTACATGCCTGGTTCCCACTGTGAAGCATGGAGGAGGAGGTGTGATGGTGTGGGGGTGCTTTGCTGGTGACACTGTTGGGGATTTATTCAAAATTGAAGACATACTGAACCAGCATGGCTACCACAGCATCTTGCAGCGGCATGCTTTTCCATCCGGTTTGCATTTAGTTAGACCATCATTTATTTTTCAACAGGACAATGACCCCAAACACACCTCCAGGCTGTGTAAGGGCTATTTGACCAAGAAGGAGAGTGATGGGGTACTACGCCAGATGACCTGGCCTCCACAGTCACCAGACCTGAACCCAATTGAGATGGTTTGGGGTGAGCTGGACCGCAGAGTGAAGGCAAAAGGGCCAACAAGTGCTAAGCGTCTCTGGGAACTCCTTCAAGATTGTTGGAAGACCATTCCCGGTGACTACCTCTTGAAGCTCATCAAGAGAATGCCAAGAGTGTGCAAAGCGGTCATCAAAGCAAAAGGTGGCTACTTTGAAGAACCTAGAATATAAGACATATTTTCAGTTGTTTCACACTTTTTTGTTAATTATATAATTCCACATGTGTTAATTCATAATTTTGATGCCTTCAGTGTGAATGTACATTTTTCATAGTCATGAAAATACAGAAAAATCTTTAAATGAGAAGATGTGTCCAAACTTTTGGTCTGTACTGTACATTTTCAGCTTTGTGCATGTTTTTCATAACTGTTAAACATGCCTATCAGCGCCAAATTAAGGCATGCCTTCTATTTACAGTATTGTCTGAATAGTAGTAATATTTAATTTGACATTGGGAAACAAACTGTGTTTTCTGTTCTAATCACTGACGTAAGAGCAGCATGACTTTGTGCCTGGAGAAGATAAACTGTATAATCTCGCATTTCTTACACACATTTCAGGTTCATATAACATTGATAAATAATTTATGACTTATTGGTATTATTTACCTTATCAGTATTATATTCTCTTAGCTTTTTTTATTATTTAATGCCTGTGAGTCTTAAGGACACAGAGCCAACATTTTAGAATTTTTCTGTTCGCAGGATGAGAGTCATTATTAATGTATTTTTATTGAAAAACATATCTGTCCACTTAAGAGTCAGAAGTAGTGATGAGCAAGTGTGCTCGGGTGATGTCCGAGTATCTTGGGCGTGCTCGTAGATTATGTTTGTGTCCCCGCAGCTGCATGATTTGCGATATATATATATATATATATATATATATATATATATATATATATATATATATATATATATATATATATATATATATATGAGTTTGAATTCTTTTTTGGAAAAGCGTTGATAAAAATACGACAATTCTACATTTTTTGGGTTCGCCATTTGGGATAAATAGCACATTATTTTTAATTTATGGATCATTATAGTTGTGTTATTAATTATAGATATATACTGTACATGCTTTAGGGAGAAGGTGATCCTTCAATGGTTCATCCTTGATCTTTGTGCTCCGGATATCTTTTCCGATTTTAACTTGGGGCCAGAAACGTCATCCATTGGTGTTAAAAATATAGTGTTGCTCAGCAACGTAACTGAAGTTCGCCAAGTCCAAAATTGTATACTTACAAACCCTCGTCACTTTAGAGAAAGGACAAAATGACTACTGCACCGCGGAGAGACAAGAACATTGCTCATACTGCCGAGGCTGAAGAAACAATTCCACATATTTATATTGGGCAAAATCAGTATTTCTGATGCATGTTAGGATAGGAATTATGCACAATATATACGGAAAGTAATTTAAGCCATTAATAAATACAAATAACGAAAAGGACAGCAATTTTATAAGAGCAATACCTGGTGTAGTAAGTGTTGTAAATTCACATTGGGAACCATAATATCCAGGTTTACATACGCAAACGCCATTAATAAGAGAACTGCTGATTTCAGGACAATCTCCTAAATCAAATACAGTAACACAGGAAAAAATCAATTAATAACGCATCTTGTAGGCTATAAATTATGTCACACTGCCCTTTTGGACAAGAATATCTCTTCTGCCCCCATATCTAATTCTGCCCCCAATATGCAAAAATATATAACATATTTACTATAAATTATAACTACTACTATTATAATGCTGCCCCTATGTACAAGAATATAACTACTAAAATACTGCTCCCTATGTACAAGAATATAACTACTATAATACTGCCCCTATGTACAAGAATATAACTACTATAATACTGCCTCCTTTGTACAAGAATATAACTACTATAACACTGCCCCTATGTACAAGAATATAACTACTATAATACTGCTCCTTTGTACAAGAATATAACTACTATAATACTGCCCCATGTACAAGAATATAACTACTATAATACTGCTCCTATGTACAAGAATATAACTACTATAATACTGCTCCTATGTACAAGAATATAACTACTATAATACTGCTCCTATGTACAAGAATATAACCACTATAATACTGCTCCTATGTACAAGAATATAACTACTATAATACTGCTCCCTATGTACAAAAATATAACTACTATAATACTGCCTCCTATGTACAAGAATATAACTACTATAACACTGCCCCCATGTACAAGACTATATCTACTATAATAGTGTCCCTATGCACAAGAATATAACTACCATAATACTGCTCCTATGTACAAGAATATAACTATTATAATACTGCCCCCTATGTACAAGAGTATAACTACTATAATACTGCTCCTATGTACAAGAATATAACTACTATAATACTGCTCCTATGTACAGGAATATAACTACTATAATACTACTCCCTATGTACAAGAATATAACTACTATAATACTGCCTCCTATGTACAAGAATATAACTACAAAAATACTGCTCCCTATGTAAAATATTATAACTACTATAATACTGCCCCTATGTACAAGAAAATAACTACTATAATACTGCCCCTATGTACAAGAAAATAACTACTATAATACTGCACCTCTGCACAAGAATATAACTACTATAATACTGCCGCCTATGTACAAGAATATAACTACTATAATACTACTCCTATGTACAAGAATATAACTACTATAATACTGCTCCTATGTACAAGAATATAACTACTATAATACTGCTCCTATGTACAAGAATATAACTACTATAATACTGCCCCTATGTACAAGAATATAACTACTATAATACTGCCCCCATGTACAAGACTATATCTACTATAATACTGTCCCTATGCACAAGAATATAACTACCATAATACTGCTCCTATGTACAAGAATATAACTACTATAATACTGCCCCCTATGTACAAGAGTATAACTACTATAATACTGCTCCTATGTACAAGAATATAACTACTATAATACTGCTCCTATGTACAAGAATATAACTACTATAATACTGCCCCCTATGTACAAGAATATAACTACTATAATACTGCTCCTATGTACAAGAATATAACTACTATAATACTGCTCCCTATGTGCAAGAATATAACTGCCATAATACTGCTCCTATGTACAAGAATATAACTACTATAATACTGCCGCTATATTCAAGAATATAGTTACTATAATACTGTTCATATGTACAAGAATATAACTACTATAATACTGCTTCTATGTACAAGAATATAACTACTATAATACTGCCACCTATGTACAAGAATATAACTACTATAATACTGCCCCTATGTACAAGAAAATAACTACTATAATACTGCTCCTCTGCACAAGAATATAACTACTATAATACTGCCGCCTATGTACAAGAATATAACTACTATAATACTGCCCCTATGTACAAGAAAAAAACTACTATAATACTGCCCCTATGTACAAGAAAATAACTACTATAATACGGCTCCCTATGTAAAAGAATATAACTACTATAATACTGCCCCTATGTACAAGAAAATAATGAGTATAATACTGCTCCTATGTACAAGATTATAACTACTATAATACTGCCCCTATGTACAAGAATATAACTACTATAATACTGCCCCTATGTACAAGAATATAACTACTATAATACTGCCCCTATGTACAAGAATATAACTACTATAATACTGCCCCTATGTACAAGAATATAACTACTAAAATGCTGCCCCTATGTACAAGATTAGAGCTGCTATAATGCTGCCCCTATGTACAAGAATACAACTACTATAATACTGCTCCTATGTACAAGAATATAACTACGATATTACTGCCCCTATGTACAAGAATATAACTACTATAATACTGACCCTATGTACAAGAATATAACTACTATAATACTGCCCCTATGTTCAAGAATATAGCTACTATAATACTGCTCATATGTACAGGAATACAACTACTATAATACTGCCCCTATATACAAGAATATAACTACTATAATACTGCTCCTATGTACAAGAATATAGCTACTATAATGCTGCTCCTATGTACAAGAATACAACTACTATAATACTGCCTCTATGTACAAAAATATAACTACTATAATACTGCTCCTATGCACAAGAATAAAACTTCTATAATACTGTCCCTATGTACAAGAATATAACTACTATAATACTGCCCCTATGTACAAGATTATAACTACTATAATACTGCCCCTATGTACAAGAGTATAACTACTATAATACTGCCCCTATGTACAAGAATATAACTAATATAATACTGCCCCTATGTACAAGAATATAACTACTATAATACTGCTCCTATGTACAAGAATATAACTACTATAATACTGCCCCCTATGTACAAGAATATAACTACTATAATACTGCCCCCATGTACAAGAATATTACTACTATAATACTGCCAATATGTACAAGAATACAACTACTATAATACTGCCCCAATGTACAAGAATATAATTCTATAATACTGTCGCTATGTACAAGATTATAACTACTATAATACTGCCCCTATGTACAAGATTATAACTACTATAATACTGCCCCTATGTACAAGAATATAACTACTACAATACTGCTCCTATGTACAAGAATACAACTACTATAATACTGCCCCTATGTACAAGAGTATAACTACTATAATACTGTCCCTATGTAGAAGATTATAACTACTTTAATACTGCCCCTATGTACAAGAATACAACTACTATAATACTGGCCCTATGTACAAGAATAAAACTACTATAATACTGACCCTATGTACAAGAATATAACTACTATAATACTGCTCCTATGTACAAGAATATAACTACTATAATACTGCTCCTATGTACAAGAATATAACTACTATAATACTGCTCCTATGTACAAGAATATAACCACTATAATACTGCTCCTATGTACAAGAATATAACTACTATAATACTGCTCCCTATGTACAAAAATATAACTACTATAATACTGCCTCCTATGTACAAGAATATAACTACTATAACACTGCCCCCATGTACAAGACTATATCTACTATAATAGTGTCCCTATGCACAAGAATATAACTACCATAATACTGCTCCTATGTACAAGAATATAACTATTATAATACTGCCCCCTATGTACAAGAGTATAACTACTATAATACTGCTCCTATGTACAAGAATATAACTACTATAATACTGCTCCTATGTACAGGAATATAACTACTATAATACTACTCCCTATGTACAAGAATATAACTACTATAATACTGCCTCCTATGTACAAGAATATAACTACAAAAATACTGCTCCCTATGTAAAATATTATAACTACTATAATACTGCCCCTATGTACAAGAAAATAACTACTATAATACTGCCCCTATGTACAAGAAAATAACTACTATAATACTGCACCTCTGCACAAGAATATAACTACTATAATACTGCCGCCTATGTACAAGAATATAACTACTATAATACTACTCCTATGTACAAGAATATAACTACTATAATACTGCTCCTATGTACAAGAATATAACTACTATAATACTGCTCCTATGTACAAGAATATAACTACTATAATACTGCCCCTATGTACAAGAATATAACTACTATAATACTGCCCCCATGTACAAGACTATATCTACTATAATACTGTCCCTATGCACAAGAATATAACTACCATAATACTGCTCCTATGTACAAGAATATAACTACTATAATACTGCCCCCTATGTACAAGAGTATAACTGCTATAATACTGCTCCTATGTACAAGAATATAACTACTATAATACTGCTCCTATGTACAAGAATATAACTACTATAATACTGCCCCCTATGTACAAGAATATAACTACTATATTACTGCTCCTATGTACAAGAATATAACTACTATAATACTGCCCCCTATGTGCAAGAATATAACTGCCATAATACTGCTCCTATGTACAAGAATATAACTACTATAATACTGCCGCTATATTCAAGAATATAGTTACTATAATACTGTTCATATGTACAAGAATATAACTACTATAATACTGCTTCTATGTACAAGAATATAACTACTATAATACTGCCACCTATGTACAAGAATATAACTACTATAATACTGCCCCTATGTACAAGAAAATAACTACTATAATACTGCTCCTCTGCACAAGAATATAACTACTATAATACTGCCGCCTATGTACAAGAATATAACTACTATAATACTGCCCCTATGTACAAGAAAAAAACTACTATAATACTGCCCCTATGTACAAGAAAATAACTACTATAATACGGCTCCCTATGTAAAAGAATATAACTACTATAATACTGCCCCTATGTACAAGAAAATAATGAGTATAATACTGCTCCTATGTACAAGATTATAACTACTATAATACTGCCCCTATGTACAAGAATATAACTACTATAATACTGCCCCTATGTACAAGAATATAACTACTATAATACTGCCCCTATGTACAAGAATATAACTACTATAATACTGCCCCTATGTACAAGAATATAACTACTAAAATGCTGCCCCTATGTACAAGATTAGAGCTGCTATAATGCTGCCCCTATGTACAAGAATACAACTACTATAATACTGCTCCTATGTACAAGAATATAACTACGATATTACTGCCCCTATGTACAAGAATATAACTACTATAATACTGACCCTATGTACAAGAATATAACTACTATAATACTGCCCCTATGTACAAGAATATAGCTACTATAATACTGCTCATATGTACAGGAATACAACTACTATAATACTGCCCCTATATACAAGAATATAACTACTATAATACTGCTCCTATGTACAATGTACAAGAATATAGCTACTATAATGCTGCTCCTATGTACAAGAATACAACTACTATAATACTGCCTCTATGTACAAAAATATAACTACTATAATACTGCTCCTATGCACAAGAATAAAACTTCTATAATACTGTCCCTATGTACAAGAATATAACTACTATAATACTGCCCCTATGTACAAGATTATAACTACTATAATACTGCCCCTATGTACAAGAGTATAACTACTATAATACTGCCCCTATGTACAAGAATATAACTAATATAATACTGCCCCTATGTACAAGAATATAACTACTATAATACTGCTCCTATGTACAAGAATATAACTACTATAATACTGCCCCCTATGTACAAGAATATAACTACTATAATACTGCCCCCATGTACAAGAATATTACTACTATAATACTGCCAATATGTACAAGAATACAACTACTATAATACTGCCCCAATGTACAAGAATATAATTCTATAATACTGTCGCTATGTACAAGATTATAACTACTATAATACTGCCCCTATGTACAAGATTATAACTACTATAATACTGCCCCTATGTACAAGAATATAACTACTACAATACTGCTCCTATGTACAAGAATACAACTACTATAATACTGCCCCTATGTACAAGAGTATAACTACTATAATACTGTCCCTATGTAGAAGATTATAACTACTTTAATACTGCCCCTATGTACAAGAATACAACTACTATAATACTGGCCCTATGTACAAGAATAAAACTACTATAATACTGACCCTATGTACAAGAATATAACTACTATAATACTGCCCCTATGTACAAGATTAGAACTGCTATAATACTGCCCCATGTACAAGAATATAACTATTATAATACTGTTCCTATGTACAAGAATACAACTACTATAATACTGCCCCTATGTACAAGAATATAACTACTATAATACTGCTCCTATGTACAAGAATATAGCTACTATAATACTGCTCCTATGTATAAGAATACAACTACTATAATACTGCCTCTATGTTCAAAAATATAACTACTATAATACTGACCCTATGTACAAGAATATAACTACTATAATACTGCCCCTATGTACAAGATTAGAACTGCTATAATACTGCCCAATGTACAAGAATATAACTACTATAATACTGTTCCTATGTACAAGAATACAACTACTATAATACTGCCCCTATGTAAAAGAATATAACTACTATAATACTGCTCCTATGTACAAGAATATAGCTACTATAATACTGCTCCGATGTATAAGAATACAACTACTATAATACTGCCTCTATGTTCAAAAATATAACTACTATAATACTGACCCTATGTACAAGAATATAACTACTATAATACTGCCCCTATGTACAAGATTAGAACTGCTATAATACTGCCCAATGTACAAGAATATAACTACTATAATACTGTTCCTATGTACAAGAATACAACTACTATAATACTGCCTCTATGTTCAAAAATATAACTACTATAATACTGCTCCTATGTACAAGAATATAACTACTATAATACTGCCCATATGTACAAGAGTATAACTACTATAATACTGCCCCTATGTACGAGAATATAACTACTTCAATACTGCCCCTATGTACAAGAATATAACTACTATAATACTGCTCCTATGTACAAGAATATAACTACTATAATACTGCCCCCTATGTACAAGATTATAACTACTATAATACTGCCCCCATGTACAAGAATATAACTACTATAATACTGCCAATATGTACAAGAATACAACTACTATAATACTGCCCCTATGTTCAAGAATATAACTTCTATAATACTGTCCCTATGTACAAGATTATAACTACTATAATACTGCCCCTATGTACAAGATTATAACTACTATAATACTGCCCCTATGTACAAGAATATAACTACTATAATACTGCTCCTATGTACAAGAATACAACTACTATAATACTGCCCCTATGTACAAGAGTATAACTACTATAATACTGTCCCTATGTAGAAGATGATAACTACTATAATAATGCCCCTATGTACAAGAATATTACTACTATAATTCTGCTCCTATGTACAAGAATATAACTACGATAATATTGCCCCTATGTGCAAGAATATAACTACGATAATACTGCTCCTATGTACAAGAATATAACTACAATAATACTGCCCCTATGTACAAGAATTTAACTACTATAATACTGCTCCTATGAACAAGTATATAACTACGATATTACTGCCCCTATGTACAAGAATTTAACAACTATAATACTGCTCCTACGTACAAGAATATAACTACGATATTACTGCCCCTTTGTACAAGAATATAACTACTATAATACTGACCCTATGTACAAGAATATAGCTACTATAATACTGCTCGTATGTACAAGAATATAACTACTATAATACTGACCAGTATGTTTAACCTAATTATCCCTGTGTGGCCTATTAATAAAAAACAACAACATAATCACGTTCCTCCATCATGTTCTCATACACTTTATGCAGTTAATAGCCTCTGTGTCTGTACTGTTACATACTTAGGCAGTTAACTGGTTCATGCAGCTTTACATGAACACCCGAGCCTTACACTATGGCTGGTCCAAATAACTAAAGCAATTGTTACCATCCACCTCTTGTGTCTCCCCTTTTCCTCATAGATTGTAAGCTTGCGAGCAGCAGGGCCCTCATTCCTCCTGGTATCTGTTTTGAACTGTGATTTCTGTTATGCTGTAATGTCTGTTGTCTGTATAAGTCCCCTCTATAAGTTGTAAAGCGCTGCGGAATATGTTGGCGCTATATAAATAAAATTATTATTATTATTATTATTATTTATTATTACTGACCCTATGTACAAGAATATAACTACTATAATACTGTTCCTATGTACAAGAATATAACTACTATAATACTGCTCCTATATACAAGAATATAACTACTATAAAACTGCTCCTATGTACAAGAATACAACTACTATAATACTGCCCCTATGTACAAGAATATAACTTCTATATTACTGGCCTTATGTACAAGATTATAACTACTATAATACTGGCCCTATGTACAAGATTATAACTGCTATAATACTGCCCCTATGTACAAGAATATAACTACTATAATACTGCTCCTATGTACAAGAATACAACTACTATAATACTGCCCCTATGTACAAGAGTATAACTACTATAATAGTGTCCCAATGTAGAAGATTATAACTACAATACTGCCCCTATGTACAGGAATACAACTACTATAATACTGCCCCTATATACAAGAATATAACTGCTATAATACTGCTCCTTTGTACAAGAATATAGATACTATAATATTGCTCCTATGTACAAGAATACAACTACTATAATACTGCCTCTATGTACAAAAATATAACTACTATAATGCTGCTCCTATGTACAAGAATAAAACTTCTATAATACTGTCCCTATGTAAAAAGAATATAACTACTATAATATTGCCCCTATGTACAAGATTATAACTACTATAATACTGCCCCTATGTACAAGAGTGTAACTACTATAATACTGCCCCTATGTACAAGAATATAACTACTATAATACTGCCCCTATGTACAAGAATATAACTACTATAATACTGCTCCTATTTACAAGAATATAACTACTATAATACTGTCCCAATGTAGAAGATTATAACTACTATAATACTGCCCCTATGTACAAGAATACAACTACTATAATACTGGCCCTATGTACAAGAATATAACTACTATAATACTGCCCCTATGTACAAGAATATAACTACTAAAATGCTGCCCCTATGTACAAGATTAGAGCTGCTATAATGCTGCCCCTATGTACAAGAATACAACTACTATAATACTGCTCCTATGTACAAGAATATAACTACGATATTACTGCCCCTATGTACAAGAATATAACTACTATAATACTGACCCTATGTACAAGAATATAACTACTATAATACTGCCCCTATGTACAAGAATATAGCTACTATAATACTGCTCATATGTACAGGAATACAACTAATATAATACTGCCCCTATATACAAGAATATAACTACTATAATACTGCTCCTATGTACAAGAATATAGCTACTATAATGCTGCTCCTATGTACAAGAATACAACTACTATAATACTGCCTCTATGTACAAAAATATAACTACTATAATACTGCTCCTATGCACAAGAATAAAACTTATATAATACTGTCCCTATGTACAAGAATATAACTACTATAATACTGCCCCTATGTACAAGATTATAACTACTATAATACTGCTCCTATGTACAAGAGTATAACTACTATAATACTGCCCCTATGTACAAGAATATAACTACTATAATACTGCCCCTATGTACAAGAATATAACTACTATAATACTGCTCCTATGTACAAGAATATAACTACTATAATACTGCCCCCTATGTACAAGAAAATAACTACTATAATACTGCCCCCATGTACAAGAATATTACTACTATAATACTGCCAATATGTACAAGAATACAACTACTATAATACTGCCCCTATGTACAAGAATATAATTCTATAATACTGTCGCTATGTACAAGATTATAACTACTATAATACTGCCCCTATGTACAAGATTATAACTACTATAATACTGCCCCTATGTACAAGAATATAACTACTATAATACTGCTCCTATGTACAAGAATACAACTACTATAATACTGCCCCTATGTACAAGAGTATAACTACTATAATACTGTCCCTATGTAGAAGATTATAACTACTTTAATACTGCCCCTATGTACAAGAATACAACTACTATAATAATGGCCCTATGTACAAGAATAAAACTACTATAATACTGACCCTATGTACAAGAATATAACTACTATAATACTGCCCCTATGTACAAGATTAGAACTGCTATAATACTGCCCCATGTACAAGAATATAACTACTATAATACTGTTCCTATGTACAAGAATACAACTACTATAATACTGCCCCTATGTACAAGAATATAACTACTATAATACTGCTCCTATGTACAAGAATATAGCTACTATAATACTGCTCCTATGTATAAGAATACAACTACTATAATACTGCCTCTATGTTCAAAAATATAACTACTATAATACTGCTCCTATGTACAAGAATATAACTACTATAATACTGCCCCTATGTACAAGAGTATAACTACTATAATACTGCCCCCTATGTACAAGAATATAACTACTATAATACTGCCCCCATGTACAAGAATACAACTACTATAATACTGCCCCTATGTACAAGAATATAACTTCTATAATACTGTCCCTATGTACAAGATTATAACTACTATAATACTGCCCCTATGTACAAGATTATAACTACTATAATACTGCCCCTATGTACAAGAATATAACTACTATAATACTGCTCCTATGTACAAGAATACAACTACTATAATACTGCCCCTATGTACAAGAGTATAAGTATTATAATACTGTCCCTATGTAGAAGATTATAACTACTATAATTCTGCCCCTATGTACAAGAATACAACTACTATAATCCTCGCCCTATGTACAAGAATATAACTACTATAATACTGCCCCTAGGTACAAGAATATAACTACTATAATACTGCCCCTATGTACAAGATTAGAACTGCTATAATACTGCCCCATGTACAAGAATATAACTACTATAATACTGTTCCTATGTACAAGAATACAGCTACTATAATACTGCCCCTGTGTACAAGAATTTAACTACTATAATACTGCTCCTATGTACAAGAATATAGCTACTATAATACTGCTCCTATGTACAAGAATATAGCTACTATAATACTGCTCCTATGTACAAGAATATAACTACTATAATACTGCCCCTATGTGCAAGAATATAACTACTATAATACTGCCCCTGTGTACAAGAATATAGCTACTATAATACTGCTCCTATGTACAAGAATATAACTACTATAATACTGCCCCTATATACAAGAATATAACTACTATAATAATGCTCCTATGTACAAGAGTATAACTACTATAATACTGTCCCTATGTAGAAGATGATAACTACTATAATAATGCCCCTATGTACAAGAATATTACTACTATAATTCTGCTCCTATGTACAAGAATATAACTACGATAATATTGCCCCTATGTGCAAGAATATAACTACGATAATACTGCTCCTATGTACAAGAATATAACTACAATAATACTGCCCCTATGTACAAGAATTTAACTACTATAATACTGCTCCTATGAACAAGTATATAACTACGATATTACTGCCCCTATGTACAAGAATTTAACAACTATAATACTGCTCCTACGTACAAGAATATAACTACGATATTACTGCCCCTTTGTACAAGAATATAACTACTATAATACTGACCCTATGTACAAGAATATAGCTACTATAATACTGCTCGTATGTACAAGAATATAACTACTATAATACTGACCCTATGTACAAGAATATAACTACTATAATACTGTTCCTATGTACAAGAATATAACTACTATAATACTGCTCCTATATACAAGAATATAACTACTATAAAACTGCTCCTATGTACAAGAATACAACTACTATAATACTGCCCCTATGTACAAGAATATAACTTCTATATTACTGGCCTTATGTACAAGATTATAACTACTATAATACTGGCCCTATGTACAAGATTATAACTGCTATAATACTGCCCCTATGTACAAGAATATAACTACTATAATACTGCTCCTATGTACAAGAATACAACTACTATAATACTGCCCCTATGTACAAGAGTATAACTACTATAATAGTGTCCCAATGTAGAAGATTATAACTACAATACTGCCCCTATGTACAGGAATACAACTACTATAATACTGCCCCTATATACAAGAATATAACTGCTATAATACTGCTCCTTTGTACAAGAATATAGATACTATAATATTGCTCCTATGTACAAGAATACAACTACTATAATACTGCCTCTATGTACAAAAATATAACTACTATAATGCTGCTCCTATGTACAAGAATAAAACTTCTATAATACTGTCCCTATGTAAAAAGAATATAACTACTATAATATTGCCCCTATGTACAAGATTATAACTACTATAATACTGCCCCTATGTACAAGAGTGTAACTACTATAATACTGCCCCTATGTACAAGAATATAACTACTATAATACTGCCCCTATGTACAAGAATATAACTACTATAATACTGCTCCTATTTACAAGAATATAACTACTATAATACTGTCCCAATGTAGAAGATTATAACTACTATAATACTGCCCCTATGTACAAGAATACAACTACTATAATACTGGCCCTATGTACAAGAATATAACTACTATAATACTGCCCCTATGTACAAGAATATAACTACTAAAATGCTGCCCCTATGTACAAGATTAGAGCTGCTATAATGCTGCCCCTATGTACAAGAATACAACTACTATAATACTGCTCCTATGTACAAGAATATAACTACGATATTACTGCCCCTATGTACAAGAATATAACTACTATAATACTGACCCTATGTACAAGAATATAACTACTATAATACTGCCCCTATGTACAAGAATATAGCTACTATAATACTGCTCATATGTACAGGAATACAACTAATATAATACTGCCCCTATATACAAGAATATAACTACTATAATACTGCTCCTATGTACAAGAATATAGCTACTATAATGCTGCTCCTATGTACAAGAATACAACTACTATAATACTGCCTCTATGTACAAAAATATAACTACTATAATACTGCTCCTATGCACAAGAATAAAACTTATATAATACTGTCCCTATGTACAAGAATATAACTACTATAATACTGCCCCTATGTACAAGATTATAACTACTATAATACTGCTCCTATGTACAAGAGTATAACTACTATAATACTGCCCCTATGTACAAGAATATAACTACTATAATACTGCCCCTATGTACAAGAATATAACTACTATAATACTGCTCCTATGTACAAGAATATAACTACTATAATACTGCCCCTTATGTACAAGAAAATAACTACTATAATACTGCCCCCATGTACAAGAATATTACTACTATAATACTGCCAATATGTACAAGAATACAACTACTATAATACTGCCCCTATGTACAAGAATATAATTCTATAATACTGTCGCTATGTACAAGATTATAACTACTATAATACTGCCCCTATGTACAAGATTATAACTACTATAATACTGCCCCTATGTACAAGAATATAACTACTATAATACTGCTCCTATGTACAAGAATACAACTACTATAATACTGCCCCTATGTACAAGAGTATAACTACTATAATACTGTCCCTATGTAGAAGATTATAACTACTTTAATACTGCCCCTATGTACAAGAATACAACTACTATAATAATGGCCCTATGTACAAGAATAAAACTACTATAATACTGACCCTATGTACAAGAATATAACTACTATAATACTGCCCCTATGTACAAGATTAGAACTGCTATAATACTGCCCCATGTACAAGAATATAACTACTATAATACTGTTCCTATGTACAAGAATACAACTACTATAATACTGCCCCTATGTACAAGAATATAACTACTATAATACTGCTCCTATGTACAAGAATATAGCTACTATAATACTGCTCCTATGTATAAGAATACAACTACTATAATACTGCCTCTATGTTCAAAAATATAACTACTATAATACTGCTCCTATGTACAAGAATATAACTACTATAATACTGCCCCTATGTACAAGAGTATAACTACTATAATACTGCCCCCTATGTACAAGAATATAACTACTATAATACTGCCCCCATGTACAAGAATACAACTACTATAATACTGCCCCTATGTACAAGAATATAACTTCTATAATACTGTCCCTATGTACAAGATTATAACTACTATAATACTGCCCCTATGTACAAGATTATAACTACTATAATACTGCCCCTATGTACAAGAATATAACTACTATAATACTGCTCCTATGTACAAGAATACAACTACTATAATACTGCCCCTATGTACAAGAGTATAAGTATTATAATACTGTCCCTATGTAGAAGATTATAACTACTATAATTCTGCCCCTATGTACAAGAATACAACTACTATAATCCTCGCCCTATGTACAAGAATATAACTACTATAATACTGCCCCTAGGTACAAGAATATAACTACTATAATACTGCCCCTATGTACAAGATTAGAACTGCTATAATACTGCCCCATGTACAAGAATATAACTACTATAATACTGTTCCTATGTACAAGAATACAGCTACTATAATACTGCCCCTGTGTACAAGAATTTAACTACTATAATACTGCTCCTATGTACAAGAATATAGCTACTATAATACTGCTCCTATGTACAAGAATATAGCTACTATAATACTGCTCCTATGTACAAGAATATAACTACTATAATACTGCCCCTATGTGCAAGAATATAACTACTATAATACTGCCCCTGTGTACAAGAATATAGCTACTATAATACTGCTCCTATGTACAAGAATATAACTACTATAATACTGCCCCTATATACAAGAATATAACTACTATAATAATGCTCCTATGTACAAGAATATAACTACTATAATACTGCTCCTATGTACAAGAATATAACTACTATAATACTGCCCCCTATGTACAAGAATATAACTACTATAATACTGCCCCAATGTACAAGAATATTACTACTATAATACTGCCAATATGTACAAGAATACAACTACTATTATACTGCTCCTATGTACAAGTATATAACTACTATAATACTGCCCCCTATGTACAAGAATATAACTACTATAATACTGCCCCCATGTACAAGAATATAACTACTATAATACTGCTCCTATGTATAAGAATACAACTACTATAATACTGCCTCTATGTTCAAAAATATAACTACTATAATACTGCTCCTATGTACAAGAATATAACTACTATAATACTGCCCCTATGTACAAGAGTATAACTACTATAATACTGCCCCTATGTACGAGAATATAACTACTACAATACTGCCCCTATGTACAAGAATATAACTACTATTATACTGCTCCTATGTACAAGAATATAACTACTATAATACTGCCCCCTATGTACAAGAATATAACTACTATAATACTGCCCCCATGTACAAGAATATAACTACTATAATACTGCCAATATGTACAAGAATACAACTACTATAATACTGCCCCTATGTACAAGAATATAACTTCTATAATACTGTCCCTATGTACAAGATTATAACTACTATAATACTGCCCCTATGTACAAGATTATAACTACTGTAATACTGCCCCTATGTACAAGAATATAACTACTATAATACTGCTCCTATGTACAAGAATACAACTACTATAATACTGCCCCTATGTACAAGAGTATAACTACTATAATACTGTCCCTATGTAGAAGATTATAACTACTATAATACTGCCCCTATGTACAAGAATACAACTACTATAATACTGGCCCTATGTACAAGAATATAACTACTATAATACTGCCCCTAGGTACAAGAATATAACTACTATAATACTGCCCCTATGTACAAGATTAGAACTGCTATAATACTGCCCCATGTACAAGAATATAACTACTATAATACTGTTCCTATGTACAAGAATACAGCTACTATAATACTGCCCCTATGTACAAGAATTTAACTACTATAATACTGCTCCTATGTACAAGAATATAACTACGATATTACTGCCCCTATGTGCAAGAATATAACTACTATAATACTGCCCCTGTGTACAAGAATATAGCTACTATAATACTGCTCCTATGTACAAGAATATAACTACTATAATACTGCCCCTATGTACAAGAATGTAACTACTATAATACTGCCCCTATGTACAAGAATATAACTACTATAATACTGCCCCTATGTACAAGAATATAACTACTATAATACTGCTCCTATATACAAGAATATAACTACTATAATACTGCTCCTATGTACAAGAATATAACTACTATAATACTTCCCCTATGTTCAAGAATATAACTACTATAATACTGCTCCTATGTACAAGAATATAATTACTATAACACTGCTCCTATGTACAAGAATATAATATATTTATATATATATATATTATATATATATATATATATATATATATAATACTTCTTTGCTGCACTTTTGAGGACAGAACTTCTCATTATTTGATCCATTCCATGTAACTTTTATACTGTATACTATATTTATATGATATTTTAGTTCTTTCTATACTGTACCTGGTCTTACGACAACGATTTCACAGTTGCTTCCCATGAAGTCAGGAAGACATGAACACTTGAAACCATCAAAGGTTCCACCATTAGCACAGAAAAGTCCTGAGTAAAATATTATAAACAGATTTTGGTGACATAATACTCCTTTAGCGATTTACCATACTATCTTGTTATATTTATAATCTTTGCAGATAATGTACCAGAACTCTTATATTTGTCAAATATTCAATGGTCATGATGTTGAGCAATTCCAGGGGCAAATTATTGGTAGTCAGAAGTAAGGGACTCCCTGAGAAGAACTCTAAGAGGGTTCAGAGTATAAAACATTGGAGCTTGGGAGTCACGGTAGGATGGTGGTTACGTAAACTAAAGTCATCCAAAAGAAACATTTAATGGTTAGTTAAAACAATGAGAGGCCGAGAAACCTACTCAGGTTTCGTTCAAACTATTCACTCTAGGAGAGGAATCGTGCCTGCGGCTAAGTAATATGACAATTACCTACGCACAGCTTCCTCTCATCTACCAGTTTGCAATCCAAGAGTGAAGAAATGCCCTGACAAATTGGATCCCCTAGGAAAGTCAAATTATGTATATCATACAGCAACCAGCAGTGTTAACCACACCAATCTCCTTGTCCTACGATCACTTGTTACAAGATAGACAACAGTTATGACCCAGTTCCACATGGTGTAGTCGGCAGAATCCAAAGTTGAGCATGAACCACTCTTCATTTTTTGAAGAAAGACATGAGGAGGTCAGCGCTCTAAGGTGAACCATCAGCCAACTGGTTGGAACTTGGGAGGTGGTGAAATTTCACAGTCTTAAAGTATGATTGCTTGACCTTCCAATGGAAGCCAAGATGCCTATATGTAAATCTTTGAAGTGTGAGATTCTGATTGATCAGCACTGCTGGATGAGAATGTGGACCTGGTGGTGAAATTCAGAATAACGGGACTGTCCAGGAGCTGCCTGGCCAATACAGGGTTTGAGGTCACTACCATGACTAACAAACTATGACTTACTCATAGACTAAAAGTACGTAAAGATTTTCAAAAATTCCGAAACATTAAAAAAAGAATAAAGCATACTCCTTGTTTTACAATGACGTGTGATTTCAATTTGGACTATCATGGACTTTTAAGAAAAGATTCACGATGAAGAACAAATTTCCCCATTTATATTATTTTTTGCCAATGTCCGATTTTAATGTTTTAGGAAACTATGAAATTGCCTAACATATTAATTGAGCAGAAGCAATGTCCTTGAGGATAATTAGGACCACCTTGTTAGTAAGATAATTTCGACAGGAGTCTGTGGACCAAGTTCTTCTGAGTGGAGCGAGCAGTACAAGTTTTCTCAAAGATTTTCCTCGCCATTTATGGGACTCTGAGATTGTAGTACAGTGGTCTTGTACTTTTCTTGGATGTAACCCCCTTTTGAAACTCATTCTTTATCGTTTTTGTTTCTGAAGTCAACATCGATCATTTGGAACCCTAATGTCTCCGGAGTCCTTGTACAATTTCTATTGATTGGCCATGACTATCAACAGGGCCAACTTTACAAACAAATCAAATTATCAGGTAGAAATAAAATAAACTTTATACCTAAGTTTGATAAAAGCAAAACATCTTGTAAAAAGTCAAAGCACAAAAAGTCAGTGCACATAAGAAATAAATCCAAGGTTAACATCGTACAGTAAATACAAAAATTGGCAAAAATGTATCCAACCTGGCCAGCTAATTTCCATCTGAAAACTCCTTCTTAAATGAATATATCCCTCCCATATACATTAATTAGACATGGCCCTCATTGAAAGAAACTTACCAGACACTGGATAGGTTAGTACCAGCACCATCACAAGAGACCACAAAAGGGTCCCCATTCCTCAGGATTCAGAATATTTTTGTTTCTGTGCCAAACATTAAAATCTTCTTTCATGTCAGATTCACTTATGAGCCTTGACCGGCAAGTAAGTAATATTTGTGATGGAGCAGGGATGCCTACTCCAGCTATAAAGTATGTGACGCAAGGCGACGGGTGACGCACAGGGCGAGACACTTCTTTTTGAGTGCAAAGGTTTGTGGTGTTATTGGTTACAAAGAAACAATGATAGAGTCCAGAAATATTTGACCCTGTAATCTTAGAACAAGGCAGGTCTCTGTGTATGGGATAGGCTACTAATTAGCCTATTAAACCTATAAGGCTGAATTTTTTTTTAGCTTTATCCACTTTGGTATGAGGGTGCATGTACATGGTAAGACCCTGTGCATTGGGTTCGCATGGCAGAATATGGAACCTTGATGACCCCTATAAGAAAACCTTTGGGCATTATCGTACAAGTTCCATCAGACTTTGTATATTTGAAGAAATGCCTCTACAGTTCAATGGAGCCCATGACCGTTTTGGTTTATTTTTTTATTACCCGTCATTACATAGCATTATCATATTCCATATCTCTGTAAACAAAATACACTTACTCAGATAAGATGATGACTCCAAATGGCTTCCATCCAATTTCCCTCATCTCAGCTGCATTGTAGGTCCAAGCTGAAAGGAAATAACAAGTATACCAAAAATTTTGGACTGTGAGAAGCTCACGGAATATATTACATTTTCCATGAGTGTATTCAACAGGTTGAAAGTCTTTTGGACAATGCTTCTGGGTAAAACGTGTGTAAATCAGCTCCTCCTTCTGATCAAAGAAAATAGTCTCTGCAATGATATCTATAGGCAGTGTGGAAGGTCGGCTTACTTAGCTGCTGCTCGAGGTAGATACAATTACATATTTGGTTAAAGTTTCTAGGTGGTTTATTGCCTCATAAATAGTGTTGAGCATTCCGATACCGAGATCCGATATTTTTGTGGTATCGGGTATCGGAATCGGAAGTCCCCACAGTGCTAAAATCACTATAATGTAAAGTGGGCGGTGCGTGGGCGGAGACTGCGTGTCTCTGTGCGGGCGGGGTCTGTGCGGGCCTGCCAGGGATCTCATTCTATGCGGCCGGCGCTGTATGCCCAGGCTTGATGCGGCGTGCCGGGGCTTGATGCGGCGTGGGAGAGCTCTGCGGCGTGCTGGGGGGGTCTATGCGGCGTGAGGGGGTCTAAGCAGCGTGCTGGGGGGTCTATGCGGTGTGAGGGGCTCTCTGCGGCGTTCTGGGGCGTCTATGCGGCGTTCTGGGGCGTCTATGCGGCGTGCTGGGGGATCTATGCGGCGTTCTGGGGCGTCTATGCGGCGTGCTGGGGGATCTATGCGGCGTTCTGGGGCGTCTATGCGGCGTGCTGGGGGATCTATGCGGCGTTCTGGGGGGTCTATGCGGCGTGCTGGGGGGGGTCTATGCGGCGTGCTGGGGGGTCTATGCGGCGTGCTGGGGGGTCTATGCGGCGTGCTGGGGGGTCTATGCGGCGTGCTGGGGGGTCTATGCGGCGTGTTGGGGGGTCTCTGCGGCATGCTGGGGGGTCTCTGCGGCGTGGGGGGGGTCTCTGCGGCGTGGGGGGGGTCTCTGCGGCGTGGGGGGGGGTCTCTGCGGCGTGCGGGGGTCTCAGTGCGGGCATCGTCCGATGGGACTACAAGTCCCATCGGGCTATGCCTGCTACACTGACAGTGATTGACACATTAGCCAATGATGGGACAGTAGTAGTCCCATCATCCGGCTAATGTGTTGAATGAAAAAAAAAAAAATACTCCATACATACATTCTACATACATACATACATACATATAGACATACAGTACATTCATACATTCATACATGACATACATTACATTAAACATAGATTACATACTCACCATTACTTGTCATTTTGATCCCCGAAGCCAGTGTCATCTATAAAAAATGTGAAAAAAACAAACAACCAATATACTCCCTGTCCGCAGAAATCCACGAGTGTCCCACGACGATCTCCCGTGGAGAGCAGCAGCATCAAATAATGCGACCGCTCTCTAGGGGCTCAGAAACACAATGACGGGAGGAAGGTATCCTTCCGCCACTGTATTCCTCCGCCGCTGTAAAAAAAAAAAGTCCCTAGTCTCACTTTATGGCATTGCTGTATGAGACATTTTCCCATGCAGCAATTATATAAAGTGACACTTTGAACTCAGGTAACCTCAGTGATGCACTGCAGGAGCCATTGTCTCCTGTCAGTGTGTCACTGAGGGTCCTATAGAGCAGTGACGTCACCCGATGTCACTGTTCTATAGGGGAGATCGTCGTGGGACACTCGTTATTAATTGGACTACGGCGGACAGGTAGTATGCGGTTTATTATTTTACGTTTTTTGCAGGCGCTGAAGTATGGTAAGTATGGTGAAATGAAGAATATTAAAATACTTTTTCCTAATGTGTGCGTGTTTTATTAACCCTTTTCTTACTATTGGATTAATAACGGATAGGCGTCTTATTGACGCCTCTCCGTTATTAACCCGGCTTAATGTCACCTTACGATAGCAAGGTGACATTAACCCCTTATTACCCCATATCCCACCGCTACACGGGAGTGGGAAGAGAGGGGCTAAGTGCCGGAATTGGCGCATCTTACGGATGCGCCATTTTCGGGGCGGCTGCGGACTGGTATTTGTAGCCGGGGGGGGGGGCCAATATCCATGGCCCCTCACTAGGCTATGAATATCAGCCCGCAGCTGTCTGCGTAGCCTTTCTGGCTATAAAATATAGGGGGACCCCACGTCATTTTTTTGGGGGGTCCCCCTATTTTAATAGCCAGTAAAGGCTACGCAGACAGCTGCGAGCTGATATTCATAGCAGGCTACAAATATTGGCCCCCGGCCGTCGGCTTTCCCCCTCTGGCGCAGAAAATTGCGCAGGAGCCCACGCCGTTTTTTTCCATTTTTTTTTTTTTTTTAAATTCAACGCTCATAAAGGCCTCTTTCACCCTTGCGTCAGTACGGGTCCGTCGCTATGCGTCGAGCCGACGTACCGACGCACGTTGTGAAATTTGTACACGACGTGGGCAGCGGATGCAGTTTTTCAACGCATCCACTGCCCATTCTGAAGTGCGGGGAGGAGGGGGCAGAGTTTCTGCTGCGCATGCGCAGTAGAAAATGGCAGACGCGACGGACAAAAAAACATTCACTTGAACGTTTTTTCGTGCCGACGGTCCGCCAAAACTCGACGGATCCATTGCAGAACGGACGCGACGTGTGGCCATTCGTTGCGATCCGTCGCTAATACAAGTCTATGGGGAAAAAAAATGCATCCTGCGAGCACATTTGCAGGATCCGTTTTTTTCCGCCAGATCCGTTTTTTCAGTCGGATCCGTTGTTTTCCGCCAGATCGGTTTTTTTCCACCGGATCCGTTTTTTTCCGCTAGATCCGTTTTTTTTCCGCCGGATCCGTTTTTTCCTGCCGGATCCATTTTTTTCCGCCAGATCCGTTTTTTCTCATAGAGTTGTAATAGCGCCGGATTGCGCCTGATGGCCACACATTTCATCCGTTTTTTGCAGGATTCGTAAAAAAAAACTTTCCGCCGGACGGAAAACTCATAGGAACGTTTTTTGTCCGTTATTTTTCATGCATGTTTCCATTCAAATCATGCACATTTTCCGTTTATTTATTTTCCAAAAACCTCATCAAATCCTGCATCAAAACTAAACTGCATGAAAAACCGCACCAAAAACCTGCATCAAAAACAGCATCAAAAACCGCACCAAAAACCTGCAGCAAAAAAAGCACCAAAAACTGCATCAAAAACTACATCAAAAACCGCACCAAAAACATGCAGCAAAAAAGCACCAAAAACTGCATCAAAAACCGCATCAAAAACTGCACCAAAAACCTGCAGCAAAAAGCACCAAAAACTGCATCAAAAACCGCATCAAAAACTGCACCAAAAACTGCATCAAAAAAAGCACCAAAAACTGCATCAAAAACTGAACCAAAAACTACATCAAAAACCGCACCAAAAACATGCGGTTTTTGATGCAGTTTTTGGTGCTTTTTTGCTGCATGTTTTTGGTGCGGTTTTTGATGTAGTTTTTGGTTCAGTTTTTGATACAGTTTTTGGTGCTTTTTTTGATGCAGGTTTTTGGTGCGGTTTTTGATGCAGTTTTTGGTGCAGTTTTTGATGCGTTTTTTGATGCAGTTTTTGGTGCTTTTTGCTGCAGGTTTTTGGTGCGGTTTTTGATGCAGTTTTTGGTGCAGTTTTTGATGCGTTTTTTGATGCAGTTTTTGGTGCTTTTTTGCTGCACCAAAAACCGCACCAAAAACCTGCAGCAAAAAACACCAAAAACTGCATCAAAAACGGCATCAAAAACCTGCAGCAAAAAAAGCACCAAAAACAGCACCAAAAACCTGCAGCAAAAAAAGCACCAAAAACTGCATCAAAAACCGCATCAAAAAGCTACATCAAAAACAGCACCAAAAACTGCATCAAAAACCGCATCAAAAACTGCACCAAAAACCTGCAGCAAAAAAGCACCAAAAACTGCATCAAAAACGGCAGCAAAAACCTGCAGCAAAAAAAGCACCAAAAACTGCATCAAAAACCTCAACAAAAAGCTACATAAAAAACAGCACCAAAAACTGCATCAAAAACCGCACCAAAAACCTGCAGCAAAAAAAGCACCAAAAACTGCATCAAAAACTGAACCAAAAACTACATCAAAAACCTCACCAAAAACATGCAGCAAAAAAGCACCAAAAACTGCATCAAAAAACGCATCAAAAACTGCACCAAAAACTGCATCAAAAACCTGCAGCAAAAAGCACCAAAAACTGCATCAAAAACCGCATCAAAAATTGCACCAAAAACTGCATCAAAAACCGCACCAAAAACCTGCAGCAAAAAAAGCACCAAAAACTGCATCAAAAACCGCATCAAAAAGCTACATCAAAAACAGCACCAAAACCTGCATCAAAAACCGCATCAAAAACTGCACCAAAAACTGCATCAAAACCTGCATAAAAAACTGGTGCAGTTTTGATGCGGTTTTTGATGCAGTTTTTGCTGCAGGTTTTTGGTGCGGTTTTTGATGCAGTTTTTGGTGCAGTATTTGATGCAGTTTTTGGTGCTTTTTTTGCTCCAGCTTTTTGATGCGGTTTTTGATGCAGTTTTTGATGCGGTTTTTGATGCAGTTTTTGGTGCTTTTTTGCTGCAGGTTTTTGGTGCGGTTTTTGCTGCAGTTTTTGGTGCTGTTTTTGATGTAGCTTTTTGATGCAGTTTTTGGTGCTTTTTTTGCTGCAGTTTTTTGGTGCTGTATTTGATGCAGTTTTTGGTGCTGTTTTTGATGTAGCTTTTTGATGCGGTTTTTGATGCAGTTTTTGGTGCTTTTTTTGCTGCAGTTTTTTGCTGCAGTTTTTTGGTGCAGTTTTTGATTCAGTTTTTGATGCAGTTTTTGGTGCTTTTTTGCTGCAGGTTTTTGGTGCGGTTTTTGATGCAGTTTTTGGTGCTTTTTTGCTGCAGTTTTTTGGTGCTGTTTTTGATGCAGTTTTTGGTGCTGTTTTTGATGTAGCTTTTTGATGCGGTTTTTGATGCAGTTTTTGGTGCTTTTTTTGCTGCAGTTTTTTGCTGCAGTTTTTTGGTGCGGTTTTTGATGCAGTTTTTGATGCAGTTTGTGGTGCTTTTTTGCTGCAGGTTTCTGGTGCGGTTTTTGATGCAGTTTTTGGTGCGGTTTTTGATGCAGGTTTTTGGTGCGGTTTTTGATGCTGTTTTTGATGCAGGTTTTTGGTGCGGTTTTTCATGCAGTTTTGATGCAGGTTTTGATGAGGTTTTTGGAAAATAAATAAACGGAAAATGTGCATGATTTGAATGAAAAATAACGGACAAAAAACGTTCCTATGAGTTTTCCGTCCGGCGGAAACAGTTTTTTTTAACGAATCCTGCAAAAAACGGATGAAATGTGTGGCCATCAGGTGCAATCCGGCGCTATTACAACTCTATGAGAAAAAACGGATCTGGCGGAAAAAAATGGATCCGGCAGGAAAAAACGGATCTGGCGGAAAAAAAACGGATCTGGTGGAAAAAAACGGATCCGGTGGAAAAAAAAACAGATCTGGCAGAAAAAAACGGATCCAATGTAAAAAAAACGGATCTGGCGGAAAAAAACGGATCCGGTGGAAAAAAACCGATCTGGCGGAAAACAACGGATCCGACTGAAAAAACGGATCTGGCGGAAAAAAACGGATCCTGCAAATGTGCTCGCAGGATGCATTTTTTTTCCCCATAGACTTGTATTAGCGACGGATCGCGACGAATGGCCACACGTCGCGTCCGTTCTGCAATGGATCCGTCGAGTTTTGGCGGACCGTCGGCACGAAAAAACGTTCAAGTGAACGTTTTTTTGTCCGTCGCGTCTGCCATTTTCTACTGCGCATGCGCAGCAGAAACTCTGCCCCCTCCTCCCCGCACTTCAGAATGGGCAGTGGATGCGTTGAAAAACTGCATCCGCTGCCCACGTCGTGTACAAATTTCACAACGTGCGTCGGTACGTCGGCTTGACGCATAGCGACGGACCCGTACTGACGCAAGGGTGAAAGAGGCCTTTATGAGCGTTGAATTTAAAAAAAAAAAAAAATGGAAAAAAACGGCGTGGGCTCCCGCGCAATTTTCTGCGCCAGAGGGGGAAAGCCGACGGCCGGGGGCCAATATTTGTAGCCTGCTATGAATATCAGCTCGCAGCTGTCTGCGTAGCCTTTACTGGCTATTAAAATAGGGGGACCCCCCAAAAAAATTACGTGGGGTCCCCCTATATTTTATAGCCAGAAAGGCTATGCAGACAGCTGCGGGCTGATATTCATAGCCTAGTGAGGGGCCATGGATATTGCCCCCCCCCCCCCCCCGCGGCTACAAATACCAGTCCGCAGCTGCCCCGAAAATGGCGCATCCGTAAGATGCGCCAATTCCGGCACTTAGCCCCTCTCTTCCCACTCCCGTGTAGCGGTGGGATATGGGGTAATAAGGGGTTAATGTCACCTTGCTATCGTAAGGTGACATTAAGCCGGGTTAATAACGGAGAGGCGTCAATAAGACGCCTATCCGTTATTAATCCAATAGTAAGAAAAGGGTTAATAAAACACGCACACATTAGGAAAAAGTATTTTAATATTCTTCATTTCACCATACTTACCATACTTCAGCGCCTGCAAAAAACGTAAAATAATAAACCGCATACTACCTGTCCGTCGTAGTCCAATTAATAACGAGTGTCCCACGACGATCTCCCCTATAGAACAGTGACATCGGGTGACGTCACTGCTCTATAGGACCCTCAGTGACACACTGACAGGAGACAATGGCTCCTGCAGTGCATCACTGAGGTTACCTGAGTTCAAAGTGTCACTTTATATAATTGCTGCATGGGAAAATGTCTCATACAGCAATGCCATAAAGTGAGACTAGGGACTTTTTTTTTTACAGCGGCGGAGGAATACAGTGGCGGAAGGATACCTTCCTCCCGTCATTGTGTTTCTGAGCCCCTAGAGAGCGGTCGCATTATTTGATGCTGCTGCTCTCCACGGGAGATCGTCGTGGGACACTCGTGGATTTCTGCGGACAGGGAGTATATTGGTTGTTTGTTTTTTTCACATTTTTTATAGATGACACTGGCTTCGGGGATCAAAATGACAAGTAATGGTGAGTATGTAATCTATGTTTAATGTAATGTATGTCATGTATGAATGTATGAATGTACTGTATGTCTATATGTATGTATGTATGTATGTAGAATGTATGTATGGAGTATTTTTTTTTTTTTCATTCAACACATTAGCCGGATGATGGGACTACTACTGTCCCATCATTGGCTAATGTGTCAATCACTGTCAGTGTAGCAGGCATAGCCCGATGGGACTTGTAGTCCCATCGGACGATGCCCGCACTGAGACCCCCGCACGCCGCAGAGACCCCCCCCACGCCGCAGAGACCCCCCCACGCCGCAGAGACCCCCCCGCACGCCGCAGAGACCCCCCCGCACGCCGCTGAGACCCCCGCACGCCGCTGAGACCCCCGCACGCCGCATAGACCCCCCAGCACGCCGCATAGACCCCCCAGCACGCCGCATAGACGCCCCAGAACGCCGCATAGACCCCCCAGCACGCCGCATAGACCCCCCAGCACGCCGCATGGACCCCCCAGCACGCCGCATAGACCCCCCAGCACGCCGCATAGACGCCCCAGAACGCCGCAGAGAGCCCCTCACGCCGCATAGACCCCCCAGCACGCCGCTTAGACCCCCTCACGCCGCATAGACCCCCCCAGCACGCCGCAGAGCCCTCCCACGCCGCATCAAGCCCCGGCACGCCGCATCAAGCCTGGGCATACAGCGCCGGCCGCATAGAATGAGATCCCTGGCAGGCCCGCACAGACCCCGCCCGCACAGAGACACGCAGTCTCCGCCCACGCACCGCCCACACTCTCCCCCCCCCTCCAGAACCCCATATAGAAGGACAGAAAGGGCTGATTTACCGTCCGATACTTGAGTCCCATTCACTTGTATTGGTATCGGGTATCGGTATCGGATTAGATCCGATACTTTGCCGCTATCGGCCGATACTTTCCGATACCGATACTTTCAAGTATCGGACGGTATCGCTCAACCCTACTCATAAACCATAAACCCAAACTGGTAACAGAAAACAGCCTTTCTGTCTCCATTGAAAGTAAAAAGTTGATATAAAATCCTTCCCATTACTTCTTGAACAACACCTATGGCAGCTCTCCCAGGAGCTAGCAGTCTGGAGGCTTCCTTCCTCCACACTACACACAGAAAGAGGGAAAAAACTGGTTGGACATTAAACTCCCTCCAGCCACACCCTGGAGGTGCAGATATGGTGGGTAGGTGTCTGGACCATCTCTGACCTACCCACCATGAAAGCTAGGCCCATCAAGCTGCTGGTTGTTTTCAGCACATATCATAAAGGAGGACAAATTAATGGCTTTCACATCACACAGGAAAGCAACCTTTGTGACACATATCTCCCCTCACGTATGGTGCCAGTGACCCTATCAAATATGCCCCCCTCGGCCCAAAGCCGGGGGATATGGCACCTTCAGACACCAAACAGGGAATTTGGGAGAGGGCATCTGCGTTCCCGTGTAACTTCCCGGGTTTATGTTATACGTGGAACCTGAAATCCCAGAGGCCTTAGAACCACCTAGTCACCCAAGCATTCTTACCCTTTTTCTCCCTTAACCATCTCATGGGACATGATTGGATACAAGTGTAAACTTCTGGCCTAGTAGATAATACTTCAATGTATCCATGTCCCATTTTATGGCTAGACACTCTTTCTCCACAATGGCATAGTTTTTCTTGCTTGATGAGAGCATCCAGCTCAAATACAGGATGAAATGCTCTTCCCCATTTACTTCCTAATACAGCACGGCTCCCAACCCAGCTTCTGAGGCATCTGTCTGGACCACGAATTCTTTGCTGAAGTCTGGTGCAACCAGAACCGCATGTTTAAACAGAGCCTGCTTCAGCTCCTGGAATGCCATCTCTGTGTCAGCACTACATTTAATTATCATCGACTTTAAGAACGTCTGTTTATGGTCCGGCAATTATAGGAAAACTTGGGATGAACCCCCGGTAATAGCTCACAATTCCAAGAAATGTCCTCACTTGCTTCTTGAAAAGCGATTGCGGCCACTTCTGAATTGCCTCTATTTTGTTTATCTGTGTCTTAATTTCGCCTATCCCAATGACATAGCCCTGGTACTTGGCCTCTTCCTTCCCTATGGCAGATTTTTGGGGATTTATGGTGAACCCTGCAGTTCCTAAAGCTTCCGGAACCAACTGTACCTTTGGCAGATGACTAGCCCAGTCAAGGCTAAAGACCACAATGCCATCGAGGTACGCTGCAGCATAGTTCTTATGAAGAGTCAGGATCCGATCCATTGCCCTCGGGAAGGTGTCCGGGGCCCCCTGCAGACCGAAGGGCATCCTGGCATATGAAAACACCCATCAGGCATCAAGATGGTTGTCTTCTTCTTGGCACTCGGATCTGCCAATAGCCCTTCGTCAGATCGAGGGTTGTACTGTACCTTGCGGGTCCAAGTCTCTCAATGAGTTCATCCACACGAGGCATCAGGAAAGCTCCAAAACTTGAGACTTCATTCAGCCTGCAGTAGTCTTTTCAAAACCGCCACTCATCATCTGGCTTCAGCACGAGGACAATGGGTCTCGAGTACCATCCACTTTTCGAATCCTCTGTCACCCCAAAGACTAGCATCCTCTTCACCTCATTTGATATCACCTCTCTCCATGCTTCCAGAATTTTATAGGGCTTGAGGTTCACTCTTACATGCGATTCTCTCACCATGTCATGTCCACCACCTGTGCATGCCCCGGCAACTCTGACAACAGGTAATGGTTCCACTGCAACAGCTTCGGACACTGTTGCCTCTGGGTCGGCATCAGAGACTCTGCAATGAAACTGTTTTTCCCCCAGATATGGATTATGGCAATACAAAGGTGACATCAACCCCACAAATATTAACCTCACTTGCCTCCGCTACAGTGCAAGTGGGAAGAGCCAGGCAAAACGCCAGAATTGGCAAATCTAATAGATGTGTCTTTTCTGGGTAGCTTTGGGCTGCTATTTTTAGGCTGGGGGGGGGCAATAGCCATGACCAATAACCAGCCTGAGAATACCAGCTGTCTGCTTTAGCAAGGCTGGTTGTCAAAAATGGGGGACCCCATGCCATGCACATGATGTGCGACAAACACCCAGTGTTCGGGCAGCCAAACCCGAACAGGAACATGAACTTCCTGGTGAAGTCCGTGTTTGGTGTCTGTGCCCAAACAGTAGATGTTCGGTGCGGACGCCGAACTTACTGTTTGGGTTCGCCCATCTCTAACAGTGACCCCTGAGCATGCCAATATCTCTGTTTTCAACTTTGCATATTCCTGCACATCCTGTAATGCTAAATCATAATAGGCCTTCTGGGGTTCACCAGTCAAATAAGGGGCAAGCACCTCTGCCCACTGCTCGGGCTGTAGCTTCTCACGCTCCACCACCAGCTTGAACACAGTGAAAAATGCCTCCACATCATCCCCTGGGATCATCTTTTGCATGGCTTGTCTTATCGCTTTCTGGATGCACAAGTTATCACCTTGATGTGGGGGAGGGGCGGTTTCTCTGCTGTGGACATCTCCCACAAGGAGTTCCATCTGCCTTTGTTATTGTTGAATCTGTTGTATTAGGAGTTGATTTGTTTCTTGCTGTACCTGGTGCTGCTGTAGGCTCAGGATCAGGTGCTTGATAAGGTCCTCCATTTTGTTTGACTGTTTCTCCATCCCTGTAGATGCCTTCACCCGGGACATATGGTTTATCCTCCGCTGCTACCCGTGTTCCTGGAATGTTGCCCGCATCTGAAACAGCACTTGTGGAAGGTCAGCTCACTTAGCTGCTCCTCGAAGTAGATACAGGAACACGTTTGGTTAAAGTCTCTAGATGGTTTATCGCCTCATAAATAGTGTTGAGCATTCCGATGCTGCAAGTATCGGGTATCGGCCGATACTTGCTGTATCGGAATTCCGATACCGGGATTCCGATACTCTTGTGGTATCGGGTATCGGGTATCGGAACAACATTAATGTTAAAATGTGTAAAATAGAGAATTAAAATAAAAAATATCGCTATACTCACCTGTCCGACGCAGCCGGGACCTCAGCGCAGGAACCGGCAGCGTTGTTTGTTTAAAATTCCCGCTTTTACATGGTTACGCGAAGTCCCGGCTTGTGATTGGTCAGGGCAGCCATGTTGCCGGGCCGCGGACCAATCACAGCAAGCCGTGACGAAAATACGTCACGGCTTGCTGTGATTGGTCCGCGTCCCGGCAACATGGCCGCCATTAACCAATCACAAGCCGTGACGTCACGGGAGGCTGGAAACGCGCTCATTTTAAAAAGGGCGCGTGTCCAGCCTCCCGTGACGTCACGGCTTGTGATTGGTTGCGTCGCGGTCAACCAATCACAAGCCGGGAGGCTGGACACGCGCCCATTTCAAAATGAGCGCGTCCAGCCTCCCGGCTTGTGATTGGTTGATCGCGGCGCAACCAATCACAAGCCGTGACGTCACGGGAGGCTGGACACGCGCCCATTTCAAAATGAGCGCGTCCAGCCTCCCGGCTTGTGATTGGTTGATCGCGGCGCAACCAATCACAAGCCGTGACGTCACGGGAGGCTGGACACGCGCCCATTTTAAAATGAGCGCGTGTCCAGCCTCCCGTGACGTCCCGGCTTGTGATTGGTCAGGGCGGCCATATTGCCGGGACGCGGACCAATCACAGCAAGCCGTGACGTAATTTCGTCACGGCTTGCTGTGATTGGTCCGCGTCCCGGCAACATGGCCGACCTGACCAATCACAAGCCGGGAATTCACGTAACCAAGTAATAGCGCGATTTTTAAACAAACAACGCTGCCGGTTCCCTCGCTGAAGTCCCGGCTGCGTCGGACAGGTGAGTATAGCGATATTTTTTATTTTAATTCTTTCTTTTACACATTTATATGGTTCCCAGGGCCTGAAGGAGAGTTTCCTCTCCTTCAGACCCTGGGAACCATCAGGGATACCGTCCGATACATGAGTCCCATTGACTTGTATTGGTATCGGGTATCGGTATCGGATTGGATTCCGATACTGTGACGGTATCGGCCGATACTTTCCGATACCGATACTTTCAAGTATCGGACGGTATCGCTCAACACTACTCATAAACCAAAAGCCCAAATTGGTGTGACTAATAGGCTGAGAACCAGCCACTATGCATTACCTTTATGTGAACAGCGCCCTATACAGGCCTTTATTGTGCAAATGTATACTAAGCAGTCACCCCCTCCATGAATGGGTAGGTGGTTATTGGCTGTCTAGAGTTGTGTCACTTCACTCATCTCTTAAAAAAACCCTAATTTACCTTATTTTTTTTTACTAAAAGAAGCATATGACTTAGAAATTATCTTGATCATTTCATATTGGCTAAATTTAAGAATCCATATATGTTTTTGGATCTTTTTTCTATGTTCTTATAATGATGGATGACAGAAGTCCATAATATGGGTAGTCTAAAAAAAAGTATTATCGACATTTAAATGCTAAATGTTATACTCTTTAAGGCCTTATTCCTGACATTCATTTTTTATGTACATGTTTGTTCTGTGGTTTTGACAGTTATAACACATACCGATTATAGTCCACGACGCTTGGTCACATATCTGTTTGTGGACTTGGAAGAAACCAAGGAGAAAGACTGATGGCAAAGCCTGACACATGGACCAAACACTGATGACAACATGAATGTCTGAATGAGACCTCATGCATATAATGTCCTGCTTTCTAACTTAGTTACTATTTGTCCTGTTAAAGACAAAAAAATTGCCCCCTGAGGGAAGCAAAGCAACAGTAACATTCTACCATTGACCTGGCAGCAGGGCCATCATTAGGGGCAGGCAGACCAGGCAGTCGCCTAGGGCCCCCACTCATCCAGGTGCCCCAAGCCAGTGGCGTGCTGCTAATAGTGGCACACCACGCGGGCGCTATGGGGCACCTGAGTTATAGAGGCCCGGCGTCACCCCCCCAGGCTCCCTCTCCCATCACTCCTCCACTGCCTCTGACTCGGCATGTCCCAGCAGGGGAGCTGATGACACACTGAGATGCTCTGCAGACGCTAGAGCAGCAGGGGAACTAGGAGGAGAGGTAAGTATTGCGAAGTATTGTGTGTGTGTCTGCTGCACGATACTGTGCTGTGTGTGTGTCTGCTGAACTATACTGTGTGTGGGGGACTGCACTATACTGTGTGTGGGGATGCATTATACTGTGTGCGGGTGGGGGCTGCATTATACTGTTTATGTGGGGGGCTGTGTTATATTGTGTGTGGGGCTGCACTATACTGTGTGTGGTGGACTGCACTATACTGTGTGGGGGGGCTGCATTATACTGTGCATGGGGGGTGCATTATAATGTGTGGGGGCTGCACTATACAGTGTGTGTTTGTGGGGGGCTGAATTACACTGTGTGTGTGGGGTGAATGCACTATACTGTTTGGGTGGGGCTGAATTATACTCTGAGGGGGCTGCTTTATACTCTGGGGGCAGCATTATACTCTGAGGGGGCTACCTTATTCTCTGAGGGCTGTATTATACTGTGTGCTGGGGTGCATTATACTCTGAAGGTACCGTGTTATACTCTGAGAGGGCTACATTATACTCTGAAGGGGCTGCATTATGTTCTATGAGGGAACTACACAATACTCTAAGAGTGGCTGCAGTATGTTCTATGAGGGGTGCTGCATTATACTCTATGGGGAGGCTGCAGTATACTCTGATGGGGGTTGCAGTATACTCTGAGGGGGCTGCAGTATACTCTAAGGGGGCTGCATTATACTCTATCAAAGACCATGGAGAGTGCATTTTACTATATGTACTATATGGGAACTGCATTATACTGTATCAAGGACTATCTGTACTAATCATTCTTCCTCAACCGTAGTAAGGGTAGGTGCACAAGGTCAGTAAACATTGTAGGTTGAACGCTACATACCTGTGCAATGTCAAGATGTTACAACATAGTAGATGGGATTTCAAGAAATCCCATGCCCACTATATGTGCACCGACGTCCTTGGCTTACCTGTGGAGACAGACATGCGGCGCGTCTCTCCAGACCACAGCATGTCTATATCTTGCGAAGACGCTAGTCTCTGCAAGATAAATTTCACCTGTACAATGTATTGGACGTGGTGTATTCGCACGGTTCAATGAACACATGCGGAATCACCTGTGTTGAATAGCCGGAAGCATTTTGGACGCAGCGGACATGTGCTGTGTCCAAAGCGCTGCCAATTACTGAACGTGTGCACCTACTCTAAAGAGGCCGGGAAACAAGCATCAAACGATTTCAATATTGTCGATCACGCTCGTTTACCGGCCTGAACTTATCACTTGTAATACAACAGAAATGTTTCTGTGCGATATGTAAGCTTTTGGGGTCCTGCTTTAAACTTTTGCCCAGGGCCCGACTCTGTCTAAAACTGGCCCTGCCTGGCGGATGGCTTTATGAGCAATCACCCTGATCTGATCATTTAGACAGTGGTCAAGAAAGGCTTTACTGCTGCCCCCGAGTATTGACTGTAGGACACAGGTATGATTTGCAGCAAGATTCTTTTCCTAATGTTTCCTATGCAAGTGGTAATAATTGAGGCAATAATACAGTAGCAGGAGTGGGATTGCGCTTTGTTTCATCAGATTTAATATAAAAAAAATACTAACTAAGAGATAAAAATTTAATGTTGGCAGTCATAAGGATGGCTCATAACGGGTCTGTTTCTGCACAAAAGCCAGAAAAGCCAAGTTGCATCTTTTTATTGTCTCAGTAGCTCTAAATTAAGTGGCATTTCCTCATCCAGTACTGATAAGAGCAGATTAAAATATATAGATTGCAAGGAGGGAATTCGATTTACTAGAGCTAATAAACTTAATGTAGAAATTCCAGGATTTAACCCCTTCATGACATGCGCCATATATACAAGGTGCTGTGGGAGCTGCTTTCCCACAAACCGTAGTACATATGGACAACCGCAATCAAATAAGGGTGTCAGCCCTATATAAGAGCTGACACCCTGCAGCATATCCCACAATCAGAGCTAGCACCGATCTCGATCGTTTAACCCCTCCAATGCCATTGTCGTTAGTGACATCATTTGGCATCATAGAGGGAGGGAGCTCCCTCTCTGATCCAGTCGGCACAATGCGATTGAGATCAAGTTGTGCCGATGGTCTACATGGTGACACCGGGCTGAAAGATGGCTGCGGGGCTATCCAGAGAAGGTGGCCTGTAAGCTCATGCTAAGAGCAGGAGTGACATGCCTCCTCCCGGTTTGAGAGATGCTGATCTAATGCACTGAAATGCAACAGCATTGCTGAGTATAAGATCAGCGATCAGGGCAAGGAAAGTTGATGTCCCATCCTGGGACAATGTAAAAATGTTTAAAAACGTTATTAAAATTGTAAAAAAATGTTTATAAAAAATCACAAAATAAAGAACAAAAAAACTATTAATCCAATAAGTAAACAAAAAAACAAATAAAAAGTACACCTATTTGGTATTGCTGCGTTCAGAGTGACCCGACCTATAAAACTGTCCCACTAGTTAAATCTTCAGTGAACACCATTAAAAAACTAAATAAAAAACAAGGCAAAAAACAACGTTTTATCATCATACAGTGAAACAAAAAGTGGAATACGTGATCAAAAACATGAATGTAAATAAAAATGCTACTGCTGAAAACATCATCTTGTCAAAAAACAAGCCACCGTATATCTCTTGCAAAAGAAGAGAGGATAGGGACGTGCATGAGCAGGACCAGTGGAGCAATAGACTGTGGATAAAGCTGTGTAGCCACTAACCTTAGGAGGTTATGCACCGCTGCATAGCCTCGGTGTGCGCGTGAAGAATGATGGTGCAACCAAGGGGTAGATGGCTGACAGCTGTGAGTGGTGGTAAGGTGATCCGCTGTGGTAGCCAGGCAGGGCTTCAGTATTTCCTGCTGAAGGGAGATTCTCTGTGCAATGCCTGGAAGGACCGTGGTGCACGCTGGGAGTCAAATGACCGTAGTTCCTTGCGGTCACGTGATGGAAGGTCCTGAACTGCCTGTAAGGAGCCTGTAAGAGCAGCTCCTGCCGGGCACCCTCAGGGAGGGAGAATAGCAGTCATAGCAAACAAAATGGCTGTCTAGTGAGGAGCGCTGAGTTGAAAATGGTGGAAACAATTGTAAGTGGTTGAAATATATATATATAGCACTTTTCCCCCAACCCCTTTAAACATATATAATGTTACTGCTGTATTATAATGTTGTAATTTATAACCGCATATATGTGTGCATTGTGGTATTCAAGGAAAGAGTAGTACCCACATTTCATAACAAGATGGGGCACACTTCAGTTTCTAGAATTAGGCCTTGCAAATAAGTAACATAGGAGGGGCACGGTGGGTTAAGATAGAGATGGCTTCCTGGTGTAGTCAGTTGGGGCCAGGCACCTGTGTAGCTCACATGGGCTGGCTAGCCCAGGGCGACACCGTGCTACGCAACATTCAAGGAGAGTGAGACCTAGCCTAAAGCATCCTGGGGCCAGTTCTCATCTGGAGGAACAACAGCAGCAGTGCTAGCAGATGCAGTATCTCTGGGTCTGTACTTGCTAAGAAAGAGGCTAAGCAGTACGGGCAGGTCGCTCAACATGTGGCAGATTTTTGCTTGGGCAGCGGTCCATAAGTCCGGGGTGAAGCGGATGAGGACACCCCCACACGAGGCAAGGAATCTGGACAGAGCGGATGCTGAGGGACCAAAAGGTACAGTCCGTCCCGGGAGCGAGCTTAGAGAGGGAGAGAAGGAAAGGGACAGAGAGAACATCACCTGTTGTGAATAGTGTTGAGCATTCCGATACCGCAAGTATCAGGTATCGGCCGATATTTGCTGTTTCGGAATTCCGATACCGAGTTCCGATATTTTTGTGATATCAGAAATCGGAATTGGAAGTTCCCAGTGTATGGTTCCCAGGGTCTGGAGGAGAGGAGACTCTCCTTCAGGCCCTGGGATCCATATTCATGTAAAAAATAAAGAATTAAAATAAAAAATATGGATATACTCACCCGTCTGGAGGCCCCTGGACCTTACCGATGTAACCGGCAGCCTCCGTTCCTAAGAATGAGCAGTTTAGGACCTGCGATGACGTCGCGGCTTGTGATTGGTCGCGTGAGCGGTCACGCGACCAATGACAAGCCGCGACATCATCGAAGGTCCTAAACTCCTCATTCTTAGGAACGGAGGCTGCCGGTTACATCGGTAAGGTCCAGGGGCCGCCGGAGGGGTGAGTATATCCATATTTTTTATTTTAATTCTTTATTTTTTACATGAATAAGGATCCCAGGGCCTGAAGGAGAGTTTCCTCTCCTTCAGACCCTGGGAACCATCCAGGATAGCTTCCGATACTTGTGTCCCATTGACTTGTATTGGTACTTTCAAGTATCGGAAGGTATCGCTCAACACTAGTTGTGAAGCCTGTTGATGATACTGGAAATGTCCTGGATGTGCTGAGTAAAGCTGTTGATGTTGAAGTTAAACCGGACTGTGTCTCAGTTATTGCCATTTTTACACATTTCCCAGTGTGAAAATATAAAATTTGGGGCTAAAACAATATTTTGGTGGTAAGAATGCAATTATTTTTTCTAAACTGCCCAATGTTAAAAAATTCTGTGACCTACCTGTCATGTCAATATGATCACTGCACCCCAAGATGAATTCATTGAGAGGTGTAGTTTGTAAAATGGGGTCATTTTGGGGGGTTTCTACTGTTCTGTCACCTTCAATGTGATATGTCACCCTCAAACCAGTCCAGCAAAATCTGAACTCCAACATGGTGCTTCTTCCCTTTTGAGCTTTGCTGGTGCCTCAAAAATATTTTCGACCATATATGAGGTATCGTGTACTCAAAAGAAATTGCACAACAAATTTTAAGGCTCCATTTTCTCCTGCTATCTTTGTGAAAATGGAAAAATTGGGGCTAAAGTAACATTTTTGTAGGAAAAATATTTCTTTTTTTTTCATTTTCACAAATCAACATGGTAAAATTCTGTGAAGAACCTGTGGGTTTCAAAGTGTCCACCACACATTTAGACAAATTCCTTGAAGGGTCTAGTTTCCAAAATTGGGTGGTTAGTAGTGTTGAGCATTCCGATACCGCAAGTATCGGGTATCGGCCGATACTTGCGGGTATCGGAATTCCGATACCGAGATCCGATACTTTTGTGGTATCGGGTATCGGTATCGAAACAACATTAATGTGTAAAATAAAGAATTAAAGGGAACCTGTCACCCCGTTTTTTCGGTATGAGATAAAAATACTGTTAAATAGGGCCTGAGCTGTGCATTACAATAGTGTAGTTTGTGGACCCCGATTCCCCACCTATGCTGCCGAAATACATTACCAAAGTAGTCGTTTTCGCCTGTCAATCAGGCTGGTCAGGTCAAAAGGGCGTGGTGTCTTCCCCCAGATCTTGCGTAGTTTTCCGTTGGTGGCGTAGTGGTGTGCGCATGTCCAAGGTCCCGAATCCTGCACAGGGGTGTGAAAATAGCAGCGATGTCCGTTATTCCATTGGTGGTCGGTGGGCGCGGCCATCTTGCTTTGGCCGCGCGTGCGCAGAAGCGGCGCTCTGCTGGCCACGGCTTCAGGAAAATGGCCGCCGCGATAGCCATCTGCGCACGCCTATTTCTGCATTCAGGACCTGAAATTACATCACGGCTTGCTGTGATTGGTCGCGTCGCGGTCACATGGGCGGCACGCAACCAATCACAAGCCGTGACGTAATTTTAAAAATGCGCGCGTCTCCTGCCTCCCGTGACGTCACGGCTTGTGATTGGTCGCGTCGCCCATGTGACCGCGACGCGACCAATCACAAGCTGGAACGTAATTTTAAAATCATGAATGCCTAGAATTAGGCATCCAGGACCTGAAAATTACGTCACGGCTTGCTGTGATTGGTCGCGTTGCGGCCACATGGGCGGCACGCGACCAATCACAAGCCGTGACGTCACGGAAGGAAGTAAAAGCGCGCATTTTAAGCAAACAACGCTGCCGGTTCCCTCGGTGAGGTCCAGGCTGCGTCGGAGAGGTGAGTATAGCAATATTTTTTATTTTAATTCTTTATTTTACACATTAATATGGATCCCAGGGCCTGAAGGAGAGTTTCCTCTCCTTCAGACCCTGGGAACCATCAGGAATACCGTCCGATACTTGAGTCCCATTGACTTGTATTGGTATCGGGTATCGGTATCGGATTAGATCCGATACTTTGCCGGTATCGGCCGATACTTTCCGATACCGATACTTTCAAGTATCGGACGGTATCGCTCAACCACTAACCACTGGTTAGGTTAATTATTGGTTGTTTCCACTCTTTAGACACATCAGGGACTCTCCAAACACCCGCAGAACATTCCATTAAAATCTGCATTGCAAAACATTACTCCATCCTGTCTGAGCCCTGCCGTGCGCCTAAAAAGTAATTTTCTACCACATTTGGGGTATCTGCGTATTCAGGAAAAATTGCACAACAAATTTTGGGTACATTTTCTTTTGTTACTCTTGAAAATAGAAAAAAAATGGGTCCAAAGTAAATTTTTTGTGAAAAAAGTTAAATGTTCATAGTTTCCTTCCACATTCCATTAATTCCTGCAAAGCACCTGAAGGGTTAATAATCTTCTTGAACGTGGTTTTGAGCACCTTGAGGAGTGCAGTTTTTAGAATGGTGTCAATTTGGGGTATTTTCTGTCATATAGGCCCCTCAAAGTCACTTCAAATGTGAGGTGGTCCCTAAGAAAAATGATTTTGTAAATTTTGTTGTAAAAATGAGAAATCGCTGGTCAAATTTTAACCCTTCAAACGTCCTAACAAAGAAAAAATAATTAAAAAAATTGTGCTGATGTAAAGTAGACATGTCAGAAATATTATTTATTAACTATTTTGTGTGACTTGACTCTGATTTGCAAGCTTAAAAATTATTAGTCTGATAGTTGCTAAATTTTAACAATTTTTGCCAAGTTTCCGATATTTTTCACAAACAAACTCAAGTCTTATTAAACAAATTTTACCACTATCATGAAGCACAGTATGTCATGAGAAAACAATCCCAATTTGGTGGGATCCGTTGAAGCGTTCCAGTTATTACCTTATAAATGTGCAAATTGCCTCTTCAGAGAGGAGGAGGACTTAACCTCTATAGGAAACACCTGTCTTTATTTTCCGGGAGCGCCAGTCCAATGCTGCTGACCAACCAGAAATATCCAATGCAAAAAAAGGTGGACAGGCTTATCCAATAACAAAAAATAATCAAGCTTTATTCCACATACATATCTTTAAGAATCCATACAAGGATTATGTGATGCAGGAACCGCTCTGACACATTCCTGGCATCTACTGCGCCTTTACTCAAAAAGCATGGTGCTCTATGTTGCAGTAGGCACCAGAAACATGTTGCATTGCTGTAAAATAGCAGATGTGCAATTGAGTAAAAAAACCTTCTTTATTGGCCATTGCTGTGTTGCGTCAACTACTTACTATGATGAATCTCAAATTGTGGGTGGGGACATTGTTTGATTGACATGTCTTCTCTTAGACTCCCGTATGACACAGTCCTTTTCGCGGAAGATCCCTTTTCACTGTCAGTCAAACTGTAAGACTTGTAAGTGTATGTTTGTGGTTGCAAAATGATTCCTTGGCTGAGTTTGGTTAAAACAGGGAGTATGAGACCTCCCTAAGACTAAAAAAAGAGTGTTGCACAATAGTGAGAGTTTTTAATATCAATCTAATCTACTATTAGTTCAGATTTACGTTAGATTTTTGGCTCAGGGTTCCGTCCGACCAGATCGCCCATAGCAGTCATAAGTTCTAGCATCGTTCATTTTACATACTTACAGTAGACATTCACAAACTCTCTGACTCAGACAAGCATTAATAACTTCATTGATAGTAGGCTAAAATGCACAAGTCGGAGATTTTTGTTCTTGGCACCCATACTCGATAGTCAATAAATCAAGAAGCGGTGACAATTTTTATTCTATTTTGTTATCATATGCAGATAAGTAACCTGTCTATACATTCCGAGATTTTCATAATTCCTCAACTTTTCCTCATTGACATTGCAACGTTGGAGAGCATATTTTGCACTTAAGAAATGGAAGTCAGTGATGCAGATTTAACACCACGGCCGGAAAACTCGATCCCATAATGGTGGTATAGCCTTCATCCAAGACACACTTGTGTGTCTGGCTGTTACACTCCAAGATTCCCTTTATTTACTTTCCAGTGCAGTATAAGGACAGTGAATGGTGTTATATGACATGTTATTACTGTCATTAAGATAAGGTTGGAGAAGTAGGTGCACTGACACATTTATGGAACCTTTCTGCTTAATGCACGGCAAGGTACATGCCCTGACCCAACCATTGTAAATTAAAAATGCCCTTAATTGTGATATCAAGTAATAATGCTGTAATGATGATCCAACCCTGCCACCATGGCTAATGAAGGCTGACTTTAACCTCTCTTAGAAAGCAATGTTCCTCCATTTTGTTTGTTTAGTCTCATTAATGCTATAACTACTTGTCTGGTTTCACTGATTTTGAAGGTTTTTTTTAATTGCCCTGAGTTGCGTATTATTTTAAATTTGCACTGGTGCCCATTGTGGAGACATGGAATAATAGAATGGGATGAGTGACAGTTGTAGAAGGATGCTCTCCAGCAACTCTGACCGTACATCTAGGAAAGTACATGGCTGTTCTGAGATAAGTGAAGGCATACACATGGTGCTTGTAGTGTGTAATGTCTGAACAGCACTAAATCTTGTCCAGCTGGTTGGAACTGTGTGGGCATATGACATATATTGCTGGAGTTACAGACACGAAAACACTGTGTAATGCCCAAGAGAAAAAGTGTTGGTGGGGTATGAGGCTACGAAATGTATAACATTCTGGTTGTCCACTTTCACTTAGAATCAGGTCCAAAGAGGTGAATCCTAAAAAAGGAGGCATAAAGACTACCTAGAAGTTAGTGAGGGTGTCCGGTGTAAAGGCTGCCTACAACTTACAGTTAGTGTGTTCGGTGGAATGGTGTGAAGTAGGACCTGGCTAGGCCAAGAAAAAGCCTGAGAGTTCAGTACCAGACATAGTGCAAGAATATCTGGAAGTCAGTAAGAGGCTAATAGTTTTGCACAAAGTTCTTTTGCAAAGTCGTTGACTGTACCTTCTGTTGAGAGTGTTATAGTAAAGGTTGTGGAACTGTCTTCTATGTCGTGACTTTTAGTTAAGGGCCTTGGTTTGCTGCCATGTTTTGAAAAAACCCCATCCAGCACTTTTCAAGCAAACCGATCAGCAATAATGCAACTGAGAAGCCTAAAGAAATCTTTGAAAAGTATCTCGGTGCATACCATGGGGTCACAGCTGGCACAACACCCATGTAGAGCTGAGTCATGCAATTTCTGATGGATCACATGACCAGTAAAGATTTGGATCTCACTGGAGTGCTGCCAGCCATGTTGGCTCATGCGCATAATCTTTAGCATAGAATAAACAAGCAAAATTGCTAGTAGCAGTCAAACGGGCAAAATAGGTTGGGGCAAGAACAGTACACAGTGTGTCTGTGGAGAAGCACTGAAGACCTGTACTCGGAGGTAGACATACCATTGGTACAACCTGGGCATCTGCAAAAGGTACCAAGATGTAAGGGGGCTCACTTCTACCTCCAAAGTGGGTGGAATTGTAGATTATGGTGAGTGTTTTGACTGCAAACGCTCATATATTGCTCTTGCTCATTGGCCCTCTTCTATCTGTGCCCACTGCTGCTTGTAGTGTTTGTCTAGCTGTTGAAGTCACCAATAGCCATCATGAACAGTATTGTGGCTATGGCCAACTACACTACACAAGGAATCAGCTGTGCGAGGGGAACTATTATGAGTGTGATTGGTAGAGAGTGTGTACCATACCATAGTGGGCCGATACATGAAAAGGAACCCCTATGAAATAAAGATCTAGCTTAAAGCTCCCCATACACAATAGACACTAGACACTTGTCTCTCTGACTGTTCTCTATGAGAGAGCCACTGCAAGACTCCTCTATTCTCTCCACATTCCTCTTGTGGAGGATTTTCTCCCAGATATCAAAAGGAACGACTGGCTAAGATTGGACATATCAGATAATTCTCTCCCTTTGTTAGGGAAGAGTTTGGGAGGCCCCCATACACAATAGAGTGTCAACCGATTCTGCCGATTTTGGCAGGTTTGACTGTCGTAAGTCTAATGTGTAAGGCGTACTTAGGTATATTTAATGATTGAGTGATTGGGTGTGGCTGATATTGAAGAAACTGTAGGGAGAGTTGTGAGTAAGGGTGTGAGGCGGTGCGGTTGATAACAGCACAATAATCATTACAGATATGTGACAACAGCAATCGATGTGAGCTGAGCAATAAACAACGAAACCATGCAGTGTGTGCGAGGCCATAAATGTGAGTCACGCATGAAGGCCCAGTACCTTGTTTGATTCCTACATGCCAAACCAACTCACCTTGCAATGTGAACATCTAATAATAAAGCAAAGAAAAAACAAAAAAATAGAAACATTTTCCCCATAAAAACATGATCACAAAAATCATACAAACAAACATACAGTACATCTATACTAAGGTTTTTCTACTACCATGCATGAGATTGTTCACTACTCATACAACCCCTTTTCAATCACTATGTTTCCCTCCCCCACGTAAAATAATAACACATCCAATGCAAGCGCCTTTCCATTGGTGTCAGCACTGGCTCTCCCGAGGCCTATGGCCAATCGGCAGCCACTATACGTACTGACCCCACTTTTGGACAAATCAAACATTGGCTGCTCTCTCATTTCCCACGGATGTCAGTTATGTTCAAAGATGGGGTAGTGAAAGCCAGTGACAACACCGCTCGAATGGCACCGTCAACTGAGGGGACTATGGACGTTACAGTGGAGGAAATAAGTATTTGATCCCTTGCTGATTTTGTAGGTTTGCCCACTGTCAAAGACATGACCAGTCTACAATTTTAAGGGTAGGTTAATTTTAACATTGAGAGATAGAATATCAAAAATAAAATCCAGAAAATCACATTGTATAAATTATATACATTTATTTGCATTTTTCAGTGAGAAATAAGTATTTGATCCCCTACCAACCATTAAGAGTTCTAGCTCCTACAAACCAGTTAGATGCTTCTAATGAACTCATTACCTGAATTAAAGGCAGCTGTCTTGTGTTTTCCTCACAGTGCTAGGGGGATCTCACTGAGGTCACCGCAGTTCAGCCCGGCTGGGAACGCAGCCTCAGTGACGTAACCGCTAGTCACTGACGCTGCGCTCGCAGCAGTTCAGTCACCAGTGGTTTTTAGCCTGGACGGTCGCATCTTGGCACCGTACAGGTTGAAAACTGTTTTCCCCCAGACATGGATTACGGCGTGGGACAGAATGACAGACAGGTATGGTATATTGTTGTTTTATTTTTATATTTCTTTTATTACAGGAGAACGAGGGCTTCGGAGGAAGTAGGCGAGGTCGTAAGTATGGTTTAATTGAGATTATTAAAGGAGTTTGTGTCATTTTTTCAATTTAAGGACTTTATTCTGGGTGTCTGTGTTTTCATACAATGTGACTATGGGGTTAGTAATGGGGGCATCTTATAGACGCCTCTCCATTTCTAACCTCGGGACTTGATGTCACCGAACAATGCAAAGGTGACAACAACCCCCCCAACTATCACCCCACTTGCCACCGCTACAGGGCAAGTGGGAAGACCCAGGCAAAGTGCCAGAATTGGCTCATCTAATAGATGTGCCTTTTCTGGGAAGCTGCGGGCTGCTATTTTTATGCTGGGGGGCCAATATCCATGGCCCCTTACCAGCCTGAGAATACCAGACCCCAGCTGTCTGCTTTAGCAAGGTTGGTTGTCAAAAAAAGGGGGGACCCCATGCCTTATTTTTATTTTTTATTTAAATAATTAAAAAACACGGTGTGGGGACCCCTCTATTCTTGATAACTAGCCTTGCTGAAGCTGACAGCTGATGGTTGCACCCCCCAGCTGTGAGTTTTGCCTGGCTGGTTAACAAAAGTACAGGGGAACCCACACTGTTTTTTTATTAATTATTTATTTACAGCGCAGGACTGGATGATGAATACTCCCATACGCCTCTCCTGCTCTCGCTGTTATTAGCAGCAGCAGGTGTCGGATGATGGGAGCAGTTGTCCCATCAGCTAACACCAGTGACCGGAGGTAAACTTTATACCTCCAATCACAGCTGAGCGCTGTCCAGGTTTGGGTTCGGGTCCGGGTACTGTTCTGGTACCTGAACCCAAACTTTTTTGTAGTTGATGATGAGGTTTGCACACGTCAGGAGTAGAGCCGGACCTGAACATCCAGGTGTCTGCCCATCTCTACTCCTGATGTGTGCAAACCTCATCATCAACTACAAAAAAGTTTGACTGCTGTGCTTGCCAACAAGGATTTTGCCACAAAGTATTAAGTCTTGTTTGCCAGAGGGATCAAATACTTATTTCTCACTGCAAAATTTCAAATAAATGTTTATAACTTATACAATGTGATTTTCTGGATTTCATTTTTGATATTCTGTCTCTCAATGTGAAAATTAACCTACCCTTAAAATTGTAGACTGTTCATGTCTTTGTCAGTGGGCAAACTTACAAAATCAGCAAGGGATAAAATATTTATTTCCCCCACTGTAGAAACATTCGGATTGATAAGAGGTCTGAGTAGTGGACAACTCCTTTATTGACCCCAGGGTGGTGTGAAAAACTAAAATATCTATTCTCATTTCTCAAGATCAGTCCTGCTCCTCTGCATTCTGTACTGTGTCCCCTGGCATTAAAATACTTTAGGGTATCACATGAAGCCCCCCGCTACATGCTGATTCTAGTAACACAGTACAGAGTGTTAAGAAAAGCATCGGTTGGGTGAGACAAAGTTTTCTTGTTTTCTTGTGTTGCCCTTGGCCAGGCCCATTAAAGGGAACCTGTCACCTGAATTTGGCGGGACAGGTTTGTGGTCATATGGGTGGGGTTTTCGGGTGTTTGATTCACCCTTTCCTTACCCGCTGGCTGCATGCTGAACGCAATATTGGGTTGAAGTTCATGCTGTGTCCTCCGTAATACACGCCTGTGCAAGGCAATCTTGCCTTGGGCACGCGCAGTATGCTTTGCCCAACTGCGGGCAAAGCCGAAAAGCATTAGTGCGCATGCGACGGTGCACTATGTCCCGGAAGTATTTTGCTGTGTTCCGGGACATAGTGCGCCGGCGCATGCGCACTAATGCTTTTCGGCTTTGCCCGCAGTTGGGCAAAGCATACTGCGCGTGCGCAAGGCAAGATTGCCTTGCGCAGGCGTGTACTACGGAGGACACAGTATGAACTTCAACCCAATATTGCGGCCAGCATGCAGCCAGCGGGTAAGGAAAGGGTGAATCAAACACCCGAAAACCCCGCCCATATGACCGCAAACCTGTCCCACCAAATTCAGGTGACAGGTTCCCTTTAAGATTAACCTATATAGATGTAAAGGTATCCACCAAATTAATGTGAAAATGAACCAAAAGAATAATGAAGAAAAGACGAGAGCAAAAAGAAGAAAAAGTAAAGTAGTAAAAGAGTGTTCAGGGACCATTTGGGAAGAGGAGAATAGAGTAATTTAAGAGAGAGGGGCCCTGCAAGGAAGAATAGAAGGAGGAGACAGAACATTGGAAATAATTTTCACTTCTGCAGATCCAGAACTTCCAAACTGACAATTTATCCCTACCCAATTCATATACACTAAACAAGGGAAATTGTGGCCCACTGAGACCTTCTGGTCAAAGATATAGCATCCAAGGTGTTTATGCAGCGCCCCAGAGTCCTGGTCGTTGCAGTACTGTTGCTCTGCCACTAAGGGGGGCTATGGTACGTCTGATGGCACTGAAGGAGTTCATCTGACCAGGTATCACATACACCAATACATTTCACAGTCTGGCCTCCAGGGGGAGCTAAGGGTTCTATGTATTAGGCCACTCCTCACAGTCTGGTAAAACTGGGGGTTAGGCAGGAAGTTAGATCAGAAAGCTGACTGGGTTGGAACCAGGCAACACCTTGTGGCAGAGGGTGTTGTAGGGGAAGATTCAGAGGGGTCTCTGTCAGGAGTGGGATCCTGACAGAGGCCTAGCGACCAGAGAGAACGTTACGGGACCGCGCCTGCACGATATAGCGGCGGTACCCCAAGAAAGGACAAGAAGCGAGGTTTATTGTGCTGAGTGAGAAACGAGATCAACGCAACAAGGAGAATACCAGTAGGAGTCATGCTGTGAGACCGAGGCAACATCCTATTGAGGCGCAAATATCCAGTGGCCGGAACACCGAGGAAGTATAGAGCTCCAGGCATTACTTCAAACCTACGGCAGGGCAGTGAGTTATAGGCTGGCTGTCTCACCTAAATCACCTACGAAGACATAGGGGGCAACATTTGGAGAGGGGCGACTCTAGGGTCCCGGAAGAGCTCCGAGCCTACCCGTCATACGGGTGCATCCTAGCCATATCATCTGGGGGGACGAAGAAGAACATCAGAATCGAGTTGTGAGGGAACACGAGAAACAGACACAACAGTTGTGGGGACTATCCCAGGGTGCTCAGCAGGGGAGGACCACAACACACAAGCGCTAGAAGGTAGGCACAGATTTCCACCTGCAAAGGGAACTCTGGAGGTGCCATCGGTCCGGCCGGACTTGCGTAGCCTGGTTAACTGTACTTCGGACTAAGGACTGTGAGACCTTCAGTAAAGAGGTAAAGAGACTGCAACCTGGTGTCCTCGTTATTTACTGCGACCTGCACTGTACAGCACGATAACACCCTCCTACACCTCTACCTTCATTGTACGCCCCTCAGCAGGGTCACGGACCGGGTCTAGCCACCGTGACAACCCCAGAGCAGAGACTCAGAGGCCCGGTTCCAGGAACCCCTCGGCCCTGCGGCAGTGGGGGCGCTACATTTACATCAACCAACGACTTGTGAGAGTATATGGATTTGGATGTTGAAAATGATCCACCCTTTGAAATTCAACAAGAGTCTTTTGAGATCTAAGGGGTAGATGTTAACGCTTCAGATACTTAAGTAAATTTGTTTGCTGTCCCCGATGTGGGGAAGAGATTAAATCATGACGTAGTTTGAATTGCTACAGAAATGGTTTAATAATTTTTCACTAACTCTGGTAAGATAGCTCTTGTTGAACAAGTCTTATGTTCTGTAATGCAGAATAACTTTTTTTTCAAGGCGTCAGTAAAATCCATGGCTGACTCAATTTCAGGGCACACATATAACACATGGCTGCTCAACAAGAGCTGGTCCATTTTCATATACCACATGGCATAGAGACCCATATTAGACTCTTAACTCCGAATGGAGATATTGCTCCTTTATGCTGGACATTATTACATTTGGCAAAATGGTATTTTGAATTCATGGAGCATTGTGCTGTGTTGAGTGGTCTCCGTCACTATATTTATTGTCTTTCGGACTCCCAGAAAAAGTCTAACGCTGTATTCGACTATTTCCGACAGTCCTATTAACAGTGAATGGAGAGGAGGTAAAGCATGAACATTTCTGCTCCATTCAAGATGAGCATCCAGAGCTTAGTCCTCAGGATCGCTAGGGTTTCTAACTGTAGGACCCCCAGCAATTAATAAGTTATACCTTAACCAATGGATTTAGGGTAACTTGTAATTTTGGGGAATAACCCTATTATGGTTTATTTCTAATTCTAATTCTTCCAAGACTCTTAACTGCTTTTGTTCCTTTGCTGTAGGAAATCAAGTACTCAATTCTTCATTGTGGATCCAGCCTTTTTTTTAAGGTTTTTTTTTTACCAAAAATATGTACAGCTTTAACAGTTGTGAATAAATTGAAATTTGGAGAAAAGTTATACCTTTTTCTAAAATCAATAAGTCAATAATATCAATAAGTTAGTGTGTAGAATGGTTCATTACTTTCAAAATGTTGATAGAAAACCGTAGAGGATTCTCATGTCTATGCTTGTTACAAGCCTGATTGAGGACCCATTTTCTCTATCAGTTCTTGCTAAGCCATATAGTTATAGTATAGCTGGATACATCTATACATATGATGATGACATAGAGGAAAGTCTCAGGGTTCACACTGGATATCATTTTTGTGGCCAGTTTCTTGTTTCTGGTGTCCTCCTGAGATACTTTCTGGCTTTATCTCTTCTTATTCTGAAATGTATTGTTGGTGATGGGTAGCAAATAGGCTTGGGAAACTACATAGCACTGATCCTGCTGGAAGGCGTTACCGAAAAACTAACGATTGTTAAAAGAGGAAAGCCTCCTTAAAAGACTGTGTGGTATTCTGCATGGCATTGGATTTCTCTCCATTTGATACAAGTCTTCTATGCTCTGTTTAAGGACATACTGTTAATAAACAGTGGTGAATAAATATGGCTTTGGTCTGCACAGACTAGAAGGAACAAAGAATGCAGGAATCTGTACACCAAGAGTTGCGGGACTTACAAAACCTTGATTTGTTACTGTTCTGTTGAATATTGGTTATGCTATTGTTACGCACATGCCCAAGTTTATTAGATTTTCTTGTGCTCCATGACGAGCTTTGAAAGTAGCTTGGTGTGCTTCCATGTGTTTCTGTCACGTGACTGTAGCTTGATTTCCTGGGGTTAGGGGTTCCTTCCCTATCCCTAAATCTAAGGGTGCCCTAGCCGTCCCTGCTTCCCGGATTACTTCTTATGATGAAGATGCTGGAACCAGAAGTTTATATAAAAAGACACATCTGCATGTTTTTCTCAATATGACATGAAATCAGAATAAACCTTTCCCGTTTAGGTCAATTAGGATTACCATAATTATTAATATTTGCCAAATACTAGAATAATGTGAGAGAGAATGTTTTCAGGCATTTTTATTACTTACTGCAAAGTCAAAAGTTTACATACATTTCATTAGTATTTAGTACCATTGCCCTTAAACTAAATTACTTAGATCAAACATTTTGGATATCCGTCCAAAAGCTTCTCACAATAGTTGATCGAAATTTGGGCCCATTCCTCCTGACAAAACTGGTGTAACTGATCCAGGTTTATAGGTCGCCTTGCTCACACCGGCCTTTTCAGCTTTGCCCATAAATTTTCAATAAGATTGAGATCAGAGCTTTATGATGGCTGCTCCAATACATTGACTTTGTTACCATTTTGGCAGTATGCTTCGGGTCATTGTCCATTTGAAAGACCCATTTTCTCCCAAGCTTTAACTTTCTGTCTAATGTCTTGAGATGTTGCTTCAGTATTGCCACATAATTTTCTTTTCTCGTGATGCCATCTATTTTGTGAAGTGCACCAGTCCCTCCTGCAGCAAAACAACCCCACAACATGATGCTGCCACCCCCGCGTTTCACAGTGGGGATGGTGTTCTTAGACTTCCAAGCTTCTCCCTATTTCCTCCAAATGTAACGATGGTCATTAGGCCCAAAAAGTTCAATTTTAGTTTCATCAGACCACAGGACTTGTCTCCAAAAATTATGGTGCATTTACAACTATTAATCTGGCTTTTTTATGTTTCTTTTGGAGTAATTGCTTCTTCCTTGCAAAGTGGCCTTTCAGCCCATGTTCTGTCACGGGATACCTAGGTAGGAAAGAGCTAATAACCCAGGCCCCTGCGATTTCCCTCAGACTAGGGAAACCCTGACTGACCCTCTCCCAGAGTTTACACTGATGGTGTGCATGTCTGGGCCTCCACCCTCGCCCTATCTCCTGTTTCAACCCTAGGCTGAAACCACCACCCCCCCACCAGTGAAGAGACCACACTCCAATACCCACAGTTAGCACAGACAAGGATAATGGAAAAATAAGCACCACGCCGCAGTCACTCAGGAATACACTATAAATGCAAAGGGCAAAACAAATACAAATATGGGAAGGAGAAAATAAGACAAAGGGAAATACACCACCAGCAACGATACTCCAACTACTTAGCTCACCACTCCAAACCGAGATAACCACGCACAAGACGGAAGCTATAATCGGCGACGCCCAATGTTCAGGAGAACTATTTAAAGGCAGTGGGCATGGCCCAGCTTCCAATCCGAGTACCAGGTAAATTAACCCCGGACCAGCTAGATAAAATCTAGCCGACGCCAATGAGCGCATAGTGGACAAAAGCGGAATTACCGCTGTCTGTCGGACGACCTGGTCTGAACAGCGTCTGACATGACATGTTCATGCAGTACTCATTCAGTGTGGATATTGACACAATCTTACCAGCTTCCGCCATCATCTTCACAAGGTCTTTTGCTTTTGTCCTTGGGTTGATCTGCACATATTGGACAAAATCACATTCATCTTTGGGTAACAGAACCGGTCTCCTTCCTGAGTGGTATGATGGCTAGACATTCCTATATTGTTTGTACATGCATATAATTGTTTGTACAGATGAAAGAGGCACCTTCAGGTATCTTGAAATGGATGAGCCAGACTTGTGCAAGTCCACAATTCTCTTCCTGATATCTTGGCTGATTTCTTTAGACTTTCCCATGATGCTACTCAAAGAAGCAGTATGTTTCAGGTGTGCATTAAAATACATCCACGGATGTGTCGTTAATTAACTCAGATGTTGCCAAAAAACCTATCAGAAGCTTCCAACACATGACATCATCATATGGGCAGTCCAGAATTGTTTAACCCCTTAAGCCCCGAGGGTAGTTTGCACGTTAATGACCGGGCCAATTTTTACAATTCTGACCACTGTCCCTTTATGAGGTTATAACTCTGGAACGCTTCAACAGAGCTTAGCGATTCTGACAATGTTTTTTCGAGACATATTGTACTTCATGAAAGTGGTAAAATTTCTTCGATATAACTTGCGTTTATTTGTGAAAAAAACGGAAATTTGGAGAAAATTGTGAAAATTTCGCAATTTTCCAACTTTGAATTTTTATGCCCTTAAATCACAGAGATATGTCATGCAAAATACTTAATAAATAACTTTTCCCACATGTGTACTTTACATCAGCACAATTTTGGAACCAAAATTTTTTTTTTGTTAGGGTGTTATAAGGGTTAAAAGTTGACCAGAAATTTCTCATTTTTACAACACCATTTTTTTTTAGGGACCACATCTCATTTGAAGTCATTTTGAGGGGTCTATATGATAGAAAATACCCAAGTGTGACACCATTCTAAAAACTGCACCCCTCAAGGTGTTCAAAACCACATTCAAGAAGTTTATTAACCCTTCAGGTGTTTCACAGGAATTTTTGGAATGTTTAAATAAAAATTAACATTTAACTTTTTTTCACACAAAATTTAATTTAGCTCCAATTTTTTTTTTTTTTACCAAGGGTAACATTAGAAAATGGACCCCAAAAGATGTTGTACAATTTGTCCTGAGTATGCTGATACCCCATATGTGGGGGTAAACCACTGTTTGGGCGCATGGCAGAGCTCGGAAGGGAAGGAGCGCCATTTTACTTTTCAATGCAAAATTGACTGGAATTAAGATGGGACGCCATGTTGCATTTGGAGAGCCCCTGATGTGCCTAAACATTGAAACCCCCCACGAGTGACACCATTTTGGAAATTAGACCCCTTAAGGAACTTATCTGGATGTGTGGTGAGCACTTTGATCCAACAAGTGCTTCACAGAAGTTTATAATGCAGAGCCGTAAAAATAAAAAATCATATTTTTTAACAAAAATGATATTTTCGCCCCCAATTTTTTATTTTCCCAAGGGTAAGAGAAGAATTTGGACCCCAAAAGTTGTTGTGCAATTTGTCCTCAGTACGCTGATACCCCATATGTGGGGGTAAACCACTGTTTAGGCACATGGCAGAGGTCGGAAGGGAAGGAGCGCCGTTTGACTTTTCAATGCAAAATTGACTGGAATTGAGATGGGACACAATGTCGCATTTGGAGAGCCCCTGATGTGCCTAAACATTAAAACCCCCCACAAGTGACACCATTTTGGAAAGCAGACCCCCTACGGAACTTACCTAGATGTGTTTTGAGAGCTTTGAGAGCCCCAAGTGTTTCACTACAGTTTATAACGCAGAGCCGTGAAAATAAAAATTCCTTTTTTTTTTCACAAAAATGATTTTTAGCCACCAGTTTTGTATTTTCACAAGGATAATAGAATAAATTGGACCCCAATAGTTGTTGTCCAATTTGTCCTGAGTACGCTGATACCCCATATGTGGGGGGGGAACCACTGTTTGGGCGCATGGCAGAGCTCGGAAGGGAAGGAGCGCCATTTGGAATGCAGACTTAGATGGATTGGTCTGCAGGCGTCACGTTGCATTTGCAGAGCCCCTGATGTACCCAAAGAGTACAACCCCCCCACAAGTGACCCCATATTGGAAACTAGACCTCCCAAGGAACTTATCTAGATGTGTTGTGAGAACTTTGAACCCCCAAGTGTTTCACTACAGTTTATAACGCAGAGCCTTGAAAATAAAAATTCTTTTTTTTCACAAAAATGATTTTTTAGCCCCCAGTTTTGTATTTTCACAAGGGTAATAGGATAAATTGAACTCCAAAAGTTGTTGTCCAATTTGTCCTGAGTACGCTGATACCCCAAATGTGGGGGGAACCACTGTTTGGGCGCATGGCAGAGCTCGGAAGGGAACTTTGAACCCCCAAGTGTTTCACTACAGTTTACAGCGCAGAGCCGTGAAAATAAAAAATCTTTTTTTCCCACAAAAATGATTTTTAGCTCCCCAAATCTTTATTTTCTCAAGGATAACAAGAGAACTTGGACCCCAAAAGTTGTTGTCCAATTTGTCCCGAGTACGCTGATACCCCATATGTTGGGGTAAACCCCTGTTTGGGCGCACGGGAGAGCTCGGAAGGGAAGGAGCACTGTTTTACTTTTTCAACGCAGAATTGGCAGGAATTGAGATCAGACGCCATGTCGCGTTTGGAGAGCCCCTGATGTGCCTGAACAGTGGAAACTCCCCAGTTGTACCTGAAACCCTAATCCAAACACACCCTAACCCTAATCACAACTGTAACCCTAACCACACCCCTAACCCTGACACACCCCTAACTCTAATCCAAACCGTAAATGTAATCCAAACCCTAACCTTAACTTTAGCCCCAACCCTAACCCTAACTTCAGCCCCAACCCTAACCCTAACTTTAGCCCCAACCCTAACCCTAACTTTAGCCCCAACCCTAACCCTAACTTTAGCTCCAACCCTAGCCCCAACCCTAACCCTAACCCTAGCCCTAACCCTAGCCCTAACCCTAGCCCTAATCCTAATGGGAAAATGGAAATAAATACATTTTTTTAATTTTATTATTTTTCCCTAACTAAGGGGGTGATGAATGGGGGTTTGATTTACTATTTATAGTGTTTTTTATATCTGATTTTTATGATTGACAGCTGTCACACACTAAAAGACGCTTTTTTATAGCAAAAAAGTTTTTGCGTCTCCACATTTTGAGAGCTATAATTTTTCCATATTTTAGTCCACAGAGTCATGTGAGATCTTGTTTTTTGCGGGACGAGTTGATGTTTTTAATGGTAACATTTTCGGACATGTGACAGTTTTTGATCACTTTTTATTTTGATTTTTGTGAGGCAGAATGACCAAAAACTAGCTATACATGAATTTCTTTTGGGGGAGGCGTTTATACCGTTCTACGTTTGGTAAAATTGATAAATCAGTTTTATTCGTCGGGTCAGTACGATTACAGCGATATCTCATTTATATCTTTTTTTATGTTTTGGCGCTTTTATACGATAAAAGCTATTTTATAGAAAAAATAATTATTTTGGCATCGCTTTATTCTGAGGACTAGGGTTGAGCGAAACGGGTCGATCATTTTCAAAAGTCGCCGACTTTTGGCTAAGTCGGCGTCTCATGAAACCCGATCCGACCCCTGTGCTTGTCGGCCATGCGGTACGCGACTTTCGCGCCAAAGTCGCGTTTCAATGACGCGAAAAGCGCCATTTCTCAGCCAATGAAGGTGAACGCAGAGTGTGGGCAGCGTGATGACATAGATCCTGGTCCCCACCATCTTAGAGAAGGGCATTGCAGTGATTGGCTTGCTGTCTGCGGCGTCACAGGGGCTATAAAGGGGCGTTCCCGCCGACCGCCATCTTACTGCTGCTGATCTGAGCTTAGGGAGAGGTTGCTGCCGCTTCGTCAGAAGCAGGGATAGCGTTAGGCAGGGTCCACTAACCACCAAACCGCTTGTGCTGTAGCGATTTCCACTGTCCAACACCACCTTCGGTGTGCAGGGACTGTGGAAGCTATTTTTTTTTTTTTTTTTCCTCAGCGCTGTAGCTCATTGGGCTGCCCTAGAAGGCTCCGTGATAGCTGTATTGCTGTGTGTACGCCACTGTGGAAACCAACTGCTTTTTTCAAAGCACATATCCTCTTGTTCCTTTCTGCACAGCTATCTTTTTTGTTTGTCCACACTTTTTATTTAATTTGTGCATCAGTCCACTCCTATTGCTGCCTGCCATACCTGGCTTAGATTACTGCAGGGAGATAGTAATTGTAGGACAGTCCCTGTTTTTTTTTTTTGTTTTTTTTTTGTGGGAGATTAAGATTGGCATTTCTGCTACAGTGCCATCCCTGTGTGTGCCATCTCTCACTGAGTGGGCCATAGAAAGCCTATTTATTTTTTCCGTGATTTGTGTTCTAAATTCTACCTCAACACAAAAACACTACATCAATCAGTGGTAGAAAAATATTGGCCTCAGTCAGGGCTTGTGTGCCACTGCTGTGTGTGCTATCTTTCATTCAGTGGGCTATAGAAAGCCTATTTATTTATTTATTTTTTTTCTTATTATTTGGTTTCTAAAGTCTCCCTGAAAAAAAAAAAAAAAAAAAACAGTGGGAGAGTAATATTGCCCTTTCAGCTTGTGTGCCAGTCTTGACTCCTGGGTGTGCCACCTCTCTCTCTCATTTAGTGGGCCATAGAAAGCCTATTTATTTTTTTGGTTTTTTTAATATTATTTGGTTTCTAAAGTCTCCCTGAAAATAAAAAAAAAAAAAACTTAAAAAAACAGTGGGAGAGTAATATTGCCCTTTCAGCTTGTGTGCCAGTCTTGACTCCTGGGTGTGCCACCTCTCTCATTCAGTGGGCCATAGAAAGCCTATTTATTTATTTTTTAAAATATTATTGGGTTTCTAAAGTCTCCCTTAAAAAACAAAAAATACATAAAAAAACAGTGGGAGAGTAATATTGCCCTTTCAGCTTGTGTGCCAGTCTTGACTCCTGGGTGTGCCACCTCTCTCATTCAGTGGGCCATAGAAAGCATTTTTTTTTTTTCCTTGATTTGTGTTCTAAAATCTACCTCAACACAAAAACACTACATCAATCAGTGGTAGAAAAATATTGGCCTCAGTCAGGGCTTGTGTGCTACTGCTGTGTGTGCTATCTCTCATTCAGTGGGCTATAGAAAGCCTATTTATTTATTTATTTTTTTTCTTATTATTTGGTTTCTAAAGTCTCCCTGAAAAAAAAAAAAAAAAAAAAAAACAGTGGGAGAGTAATATTGCCCTTTCAGCTTGTGTGCCAGTCTTGACTCCTGGGTGTGCCACCTCTCTCTCATTCAGTGGGCCATAGAAAGCCTATATATTTTTTTGGTTTTTTTAATATTATTTGGTTTCTAAAGTCTCCCTGAAAATAATGAAAAAAAAACTTAAAAAAACAGTGGGAGAGTAATATTGCCCTTTCAGCTTGTGTGCCAGTCTTGACTCCTGGGTGTGCCACCTCTCTCATTCAGTGGGCCATAGAAAGCCTATTTATTTTTTTTAAAAAAATATTATTGGGTTTCTAAAGTCTCCCTTAAAAAACAAAAAATACATAAAAAAACAGTGGGAGAGTAATATTGCCCTTTCAGCTTGTGTGCCAGTCTTGACTCCTGGGTGTGCCACCTCTCTCATTCAGTGGGCCATAGAAAGCATTTTTTTTTTTTCCTTGATTTGTGTTCTAAAATCTACCTCAACACAAAAACACTACATCAATCAGTGGTAGAAAAATATTGGCCTCAGTCAGGGCTTGTGTGCCACTGCTGTGTGTGCTATCTCTCATTCAGTGGGCTATAGAAAGCCTATTTATTTATTTATTTTTTTTCTTATTATTTGGTTTCTAAAGTCTCCCTGAAAAAAAAAAAAAAAAAAAAAAAACAGTGGGAGAGTAATATTGCCCTTTCAGCTTGTGTGCCAGTCTTGACTCCTGGGTGTGCCACCTCTCTCTCATTCAGTGGGCCATAGAAAGCCTATTTATTTTTTTGTTTTTTTTAATATTATTTGGTTTCTAAAGTCTCCCTGAAAATAAAAAAATAAAAACTTAAAAAAACAGTGGGAGAGTAATATTGCCCTTTCAGCTTGTGTGCCAGTCTTGACTCCTGGGTGTGCCACCTCTCTCATTCAGTGGGCCATAGAAAGCCTATTTTTTTTTTTTTTAAATATTATTGGGTTTCTAAAGTCTCCCTTAAAAAACAAAAAATACATAAAAAAACAGTGGGAGAGTAATATTGCCCTTTCAGCTTGTGTGCCAGTCTTGACTCCTGGGTGTGCCACCTCTCTCATTCAGTGGGCCATAGAAAGCATTTTTTTTTTTCCTTGATTTGTGTTCTAAAATCTACCTCAACACAAAAACACTACATCAATCAGTGGTAGAAAAATATTGGCCTCAGTCAGGGCTTGTGTGCCACTGCTGTGTGTGCTATCTCTCATTCAGTGGGCTATAGAAAGCCTATTTATTTATTTATTTTTTTTCTTATTATTTGGTTTCTAAAGTCTCCCTGAAAAAAAAAAAAAAAAAAAAAAAACAGTGGGAGAGTAATATTGCCCTTTAAGCTTGTGTGCCAGTCTTGACTCCTGGGTGTGCCACCTCTCTCTCATTCAGTGGGCCATAGAAAGCCTATTTATTTTTTTGGTTTTTTTAATATTATTTGGTTTCTAAAGTCTCCCTGAAAATAAAAAAAAAACAACTTAAAAAAACAGTGGGAGAGTAATATTGCCCTTTCAGCTTGTGTGCCAGTCTTGACTCCTGGGTGTGCCACCTCTCTCATTCAGTGGGCCATAGAAAGCCTATTTATTTATTTTTTTTAATATTATTGGGTTTCTAAAGTCTCCCTTAAAAAACAAAAAATACATAAAAAAACAGTGGGAGAGTAATATTGCCCTTTCAGCTTGTGTGCCAGTCTTGACTCCTGGGTGTGCCACCTCTCTCATTCAGTGGGCCATAGAAAGTCTATTTATTTTTTTTTTTAAATATTATTGGGATTCTAAAGTCTCCCTTAAAAAACAAAAAATACATAAAAAAACAGTGGGAGAGTAATATTGCCCTTTCAGCTTGTGTGCCAGTCTTGACTCCTGGGTGTGCCACCTCTCTCATTCAGTGGGCCATAGAAAGCATTTTTCTTTTTTCCTTGATTTGTGTTCTAAAATCTACCTCAACACAAAAACACTACATCAATCAGTGGGAGAAAAATATTGGCCTCAGTCAGGGCTTGTGTGCCACTGCTGTGTGTGCTATCTCTCATTCAGTGGGCTATAGAAAGCCTATTTATTTTTTTTATTTTTTTCTTATTATTTGGTTTCTAAAGTCTCCCTGAAAAAAAAAAAAAAAAAAAAACAGTGGGAGAGTAATATTGCCCTTTCAGCTTGTGTGCCAGTCTTGACTCCTGGGTGTGCCACCTCTCTCTCATTCAGTGGGCCAAAGAAAGCCTATTTATTTTTTTGGTTTTTTTAATATTATTTGGTTTCTAAAGTCTCCCTGAAAATAAAAAAAAAAAAACTTAAAAAAACAGTGGGAGAGTAATATTGCCCTTTCAGCTTGTGTGCCAGTCTTGACTCCTGGGTGTGCCACCTCTCTCTCTCATTCAGTGGGCCATAGAAAGGCTATTTATTTTTTTGTTTTTTTTAATATTATTTGGTTTCTAAAGTCTCCCTGAAAAAAAAAAATAAATAAATTAGGTGGGAGATTAATATTGACATTAGTGCTTGAGTGACAGTCCTGCGTGTGTGTCATCTCTGTGATTTTGTGCCACAGAAAACAGAGTGTGTAACATTGTGCCTGATTTTCCTTGTGGTCTCACCAACCTGTTAAGGGATATTGAAATCATACTGAAGTTATAGCTCACCGTGTAAGTTGTTTGACAGCAACAAATAAAGTTACTTTGGTTAAGATTTTAAAACAATGAGGAAGTCTGGTGCAAGAGGTCGTCGTGGGCGTTCATTGTCAGCTGGTAATGATGGTAGTGGTAGTGGAGCATCAGGTGGTCGTGGGGATAAAAATATTCCACCTAAGTCTGGAGCTGTGGAGCCAGTTTCGTCGTCAGGCTACACAAGGCCTCGAACGCTCTCTTTTCTGGGAGTAGGAAAACCGCTTTTAAAGGCGGAGCAGCAACAGCAAGTTTTGGCTTACATTGCAGACTCAGCCTCTAGCTCTTTTGCCTCCTCTTCCGAAACTGGTAAATGTAAAAGCAGCGCGTCGCTTGTGGATGTTCACGGTCAGGGACAAGTCGCTTCCTTGTCCTCCTCAGCAAAAACTACAACAAGAGAGAAGGATGCAGCAGGCGACACAACGGGTCACTCCATGGAGCTCTTTACACATACCGTCCCTGGCTTAGAAAGTGAAACATTTAACAGGCCATGCCCATTACAAGTATATTCTGACATGGAGTGCACTGATGCACAGCCACAGCCAGAGTACTATGCTGCTCCTTTGACTCAGACCACCACATTGCCCTCTCAGGGTACAGATCCACAATCAGACCCTGATGAGACTATGTTGCCCCGCCACGAACGCTATACCACCGACCGACACAGTGACACAGACGAAGTTGCACACGAGCTCGAAGAGGAGGTAATAGATGACCCAGTTATTGACCCCGATTGGCAGCCATTGGGGGAACAGGGTGCAGGCGGCAGTAGTTCAGAAGCGGAGGTGGAGGAGGGGCCGCAGCAGGCATCAACATCGCAACAGGTTCCATCTGCCGGGCCCGTATCTGGCCCAAAACGCGTGTCAAAGCCAAAACCTGTTGGAGGACAGCGTGGCCATCCGGTTAAAGCTCAGTCTGCAATCCGTGAAAAGGGATCCGAGTCTAGGAAGAGTGCAGTCTGGCATTTTTTTAAACAACATCCAACTGATCAGCGCAAAGTCATCTGTCAAAAATGTTCAACTAGCTTAAGCAGAGGTCAGAATCTGAAAAGTCTAAATACTAGTTGCATGCATAGACACTTAACCACCATGCATTTTCAAGCCTGGACTAACTACCAAACGTCCCTTAAGGTTGTAGCACCCTCGGCCAATGAAGCTAGTCAGCAACGCAACATCCCTTCCGTCACTGTAAGGCCACCATTTTCCGCACCACCGGCAGTATCTGTGCAGGTTTCTTTGCCAGCCAAAAGCAGTCAGGGTCAGGGAACCACCAGTTTTGTAGGAGGAAATATTGCATCTAGGGCACCGGCGGAAACAATACCGTCTCCAACCGTCTCTCAGTCTGCCATGTACACCGGCACACCCGAAAGTTCCACGATCTCCAGCTCTCCAGTCCAGCTCACCCTACATGAGACTCTGGTTAGAAAAAGGAAGTACTTATCCTCGCATCTGCGTACACAGGGTTTTAACGCCCACATAGCTAGACTAATCTCGTTAGAGATGATGCCCTACCGGTTAGTTGAAAGCGAAGCTTTCAAAGCCCTGATGGAGTACGCTGAACCACGATACGAGCTACCCAGTCGACACTTTTTTTCCAGAAAAGCCATCCCAGCCCTGCACCAGCATGTTAAACAGCGCATCGTCCATGCACTCAGGCAATCTGTGAGTACAAAGGTGCACCTGACTACAGATGCATGGACCAGTAGGCATGGCCAGGGACGTTATGTGTCCATCACGGCACACTGGGTGAATGTGGTGGATGCAGGGTCCACAGGCGACATCAATTTAGGGACAGTTGTGCCTAGCCCACGGTCTAGGAAACAGTTGGCTGTAGGCGTTCGCACCCCCTCCTCCTCCTCCTCCTCGTCCTCCTGCAGAAGCTACAGCTCTTCCACAGAACGCAGTCTGCCAACCACTCCATCGGCAGATGACACTGTTGCACACCAGTTGTCCCATTATGGGCCAGCTACTGCCAAGCGTCAGCAGGCTGTATTGGCTATGAAGTGTTTGGGCGACAACAGACACACCGCGGAAGTTTTATCCGAGTTCTTGCAACAAGAAACGCAGTCATGGCTGGGCACAGTAGATCTTGAGGCAGGCAAGGTAGTGAGTGATAACGGAAGGAATTTCATGGCTGCCATCTCCCTTTCCCAACTGAAACACATTCCTTGCCTGGCTCACACCTTAAACCTGGTGGTGCAGTGCTTATTGAAAACTTATCCTGGGTTCTCCGACCTGCTCCTCAAAGTGCGTGCACTTTGCTCACATATCCGACGTTCGCCTGTACACGCCAGCCGTATCCAGACCTATCAGCGGTCTTTGAACCTTCCCCAGCATCGCCTAATCATAGACGTTGCAACAAGGTGGAACTCAACACTGCACATGCTTCAGAGACTGTGCGAACAGAGGCGTGCTGTTATTTATTTGTGGGAGGATACACGGGCAGGCAGTAGGATGGCAGACATGGAGTTGTCAGGTGTGCAGTGGTCTAAGATACAAGACATGTGTCAAGTCCTTCAGTGTTTTGAGGAATGCACACGGCTGGTTAGTGCAGACAACGCCGTAATAAGCATGAGCATCCCCCTAATGCGTCTGCTGATGCAAAGTTTGACGCACATAAAGGAGCAGGCGTCTGCACCAGAGGAAGAGGAAAGCCTTGATGACAGTCAGCCATTGTCTGGTCAGGGCAGTGTACAGGACGAGGTAGCGGGCGAAGAGGAGGTGGAGGACGAGGAGGATGATGGGGATGAGTATATTTTTAATGCCGAACCTTTCCCGGGGGCACAGGAAATTGGTTGCGTGTCACGGCCGGGTTCTGGTTTTTTGAGGGACACAAGTGACGTAGATTTGCCTGCAACTGCCCCTCAACCAATCACAACCGGAGATTTGACAACTGGAACTTTGGCCCACATGGCGGATTATGCCTTACGTATCCTAAAAAGGGACACACGCATTACGAAAATGATGAACGATGACGATTACTGGTTGGCCTGCCTCCTTGATCCACGCTATAAAGGCAAATTGCAAAATATTATGCCACATGAGAACTTGGAACTAATATTAGCAACCAAACAATCAACTCTTGTTGACCGTTTGCTTCAGGCATTCCCAGCACACAGCGCACGTGATCGTTCTCACACGAGCTCCAGGGGGCAGCAGACTAGGAGTGTTAGGGGTGCACACATCAGAAGTGGCGTTGGACAGAGGGGTTTTCTGACCAGGTTGTGGAGTGATTTTGCTATGACCGCAGACAGGACAGGTACTGCTGCATCAATTGAAAGTGACAGGAGACAACATTTGTCCAGTATGGTTACTAACTATTTTTCATCCCTTATCGATGTTCTCCCTCAACCGTCATTCCCATTTGATTACTGGGCCTCCAAATTAGACACCTGGCCAGAATTGGCAGAATATGCATTGCAGGAGCTTGCTTGCCCGGCAGCAAGTGTCCTATCAGAAAGAGTATTCAGTGCTGCAGGTTCAATATTAACCGAAAAAAGGACTCGTCTGGCTACCCAAAATGTTGACGATCTAACATTCATTAAAATGAACCACAACTGGATTTCGAAATCTTTTGCCCCACCTTGCCCGGCCGACACCTAGCTTTCCTATGAAAAGCTCTTGCCTGTGAATTACTTTTCTAATGTCTAATTTGCTGCAGCTGATTGTACAGCATACGACATGTTTACACCTCCCTAAATGGCAAAACTCCCCACACGGGGCCGTGGTATCGCGACTTGGCGCAAGCACCCGTGAGACTGCTGTTTGTCTGAAGAGGTGGGTGTGCTCGCTTTTGGTTGACGGCATTGCTACTGGGTCCCTCATAGTACAATGTAGTGTCTCTGGCGGTGGTGGTGCGCACCCAACGTCAGACACACCGTTGTAACATGAGGGGCCCTGGGGCGGTCCCGCCGGCCTCAAGAGAGTTCCCCCCTACCCCAGCTCAAAATGTGCTCTACCACGTGCAAAATTATGTCGCACAGCTCCACCAATCTTTAGTCTATTCGCTGACATCATTCAATGTCTGGCACTGACAATACAAATTTGTAGACATCTATGATGCAACTTAAAGTAGTCTGTGTCTGTGTCCTATATTGGCACCATTAAATAGTTACTGCCAAATTACTATGTCAGAAACTCAGTAGATGAGCCCACCCCTGTACCTAAGTATGCCACCTTTTTTTTTGTTTTGGTTGTTTTGCGAGACATTAACATCTATTTATATTTTGGGAGTACTGGGACAGACACTCCTTGCACTACTCCTCCACTCACCACCAAGCTGCCTGTGTATCCATGTAACCGCTGTAAAGCTGCCATGAGCCTATTGTTTGTTATTTTAGGCCTTTGATAGCCTGTCTGCGGTCCCTACTTTAAATACTCCTCCACTCATCACCAGCTGCCTGCCCGTGTATCCATGTAACCGCTGTAAAGCTGCCATGAGCCTATTGTTTGTTATTTTAGGCCTTTGATAGCCTGTCTGCGGTCCCTACTTTAAATACTCCTCCACTCACCACCAAGCTGCCTGTGTATCCATGTAACCGCTGTAAAGCTGCCATGAGCCTATTGTTTGTTATTTTAGGCCTTTGATAGCCTGTCTGCGGTCCCTACTTTAAATACTCCTCCACTCACCACCAAGCTGCCTGTGTATCCATGTAACCGCTGTAAAGCTGCCATGAGCCTATTGTTTGTTATTTTAGGCCTTTGATAGCCTGTCTGCGGTCCCTACTTTAAATACTCCTCCACTGACCACCAAGCTGCCTGCCCGTGTATCCATGTAACCGCTGTAAAACTGCCATAAGCCTATTGTTTGTTATTTTAGGCCTTTGATAGCCTGTCTGCGGTCCCTACTTTAAATACTCCTCCACTCACCACCAAGCTGCCTGTGTATCCATGTAACCGCTGTAAAGCTGCCATGAGCCTATTGTTTGTTATTTTAGGCCTTTGATAGCCTGTCTGCGGTCCCTACTTTAAATACTCCTCCACTGACCACCAAGCTGCCTGCCCGTGTATCCATGTAACCGCTGTAAAACTGCCATAAGCCTATTGTTTGTTATTTTAGGCCTTTGATAGCCTGTCTGCGGTCCCTACTTTAAATACTCCTCCACTCACCACCAAGCTGCCTGTGTATCCATGTAACCGCTGTAAAGCTGCCATGAGCCTATTGTTTGTTATTTTAGGCCTTTGATAGCCTGTCTGCGGTCCCTACTTTAAATACTCCTCCACTCATCACCAGCTGCCTGCCCGTGTATCCATGTAACCGCTGTAAAGCTGCCATGAGCCTATTGTTTGTTATTTTAGGCCTTTGATAGCCTGTCTGCGGTCCCTACTTTAAATACTCCTCCACTCACCACCAAGCTGCCTGTGTATCCATGTAACCGCTGTAAAGCTGCCATGAGCCTATTGTTTGTTATTTTAGGCCTTTGATAGCCTGTCTGCGGTCCCTACTTTAAATACTCCTCCACTCACCACCAAGCTGCCTGTGTATCCATGTAACCGCTGTAAAGCTGCCATGAGCCTATTGTTTGTTATTTTAGGCCTTTGATAGCCTGTCTGCGGTCCCTACTTTAAATACTCCTCCACTCATCACCAGCTGCCTGCCCGTGTATCCATGTAACCGCTGTAAAACTGCCATGAGCCTATTGTTTGTTATTTTAGGCCTTTGATAGCCTGTCTGCGGTCCCTACTTTAAATACTCCTCCACTCACCACCAAGCTGCCTGTGTATCCATGTAACCGCTGTAAAGCTGCCATGAGCCTATTGTTTGTTATTTTAGGCCTTTGATAGCCTGTCTGCGGTCCCTACTTTAAATACTCCTCCACTCACCACCAAGCTGCCTGTGTATCCATGTAACCGCTGTAAAGCTGCCATGAGCCTATTGTTTGTTATTTTAGGCCTTTGATAGCCTGTCTGCGGTCCCTACTTTAAATACTCCTCCACTCACCACCAAGCTGCCTGTGTATCCATGTAACCGCTGTAAAGCTGCCATGAGCCTATTGTTTGTTATTTTAGGCCTTTGATAGCCTGTCTGCGGTCCCTACTTTAAATACTCCTCCACTCACCACCAAGCTGCCTGTGTATCCATGTAACCGATGTAAAACTGCAGTATTTTGCTTATAAAAAAGAAAATACTGGAGAGATATCAAATGCAGACATTTTAACATTAAAAACAAAAACACATACAACAAAAAACTGGTACAGTACAAAAATTGGCCACCAGCTACAAAAACTTTCTCCTGCAAGTAGTTAACTGAAAGGTTTTTTTCCATTGAAAACACAGATATGGCATCCACCGAGTGTTGTCCTGTCGCGTCTTCTTTATATTATTGCCAAGAAGCTGCAACTGAATAAAGCTGAGCTTCTACCTTCTGCCTCTTATTAACTGCTTTTTTTTTTATAAAATTGGCTGTTCCGGCCTACTAAAGGTGTCTGTCTGCCCCTGCCTGGTGTTGTCCTCAACTGAATAAAGCTGAGCTTCAACCTTCTGTTCCAAATTACCATTTTTAAAAATGCAATTGGCTGTTCCGGCCTACTAAAGGTGAATGTCTGCCCCTGCCTGGTGTTGTCCTCAACTGAATAAAGCTGAGCTTCTACCTTCTGTTCCAAATTACCATTTTTAAAAATGCAATTGGCTGTTCCGGCCTACTAAAGGTGAATGTCTGCCCCTGCCTGGTGTTGTCCTCAACTGAATAAAGCTGAGCTTCTACCTTCTGTTCCAAATTACCATTTCTAAAAATGCCATTGGCTGTTCCGGCCTACTAAAGGTGTCTGTCTGCCCCTGCCTGGTGTTGTCCTCAACTGAATAAAGCTGAGCTTCAACCTTCTGGCTCTCATTAAGTGTTTTTTAAAAAACAAAATGGTGTTTAGGGCCTACTAACGGTGTCTGCCCCTCCCTGGTGTTGCCCTCAACTGAATAAAGCTGAGCTTCAACCTTCTGGCTCTCATTAAGTGTTTTTTAAAAAACAAAATGGTGGTTAGGGCCTACTAACGGTGTCTGCCCCTCCCTGGTGTTGTCCTCAACTGAACAAAGCTGAGCTTCCACATTCTGGCTTTCGGCCTATACTATCAGATATTAAACTGCATTTGGCCTACTAGTGTGGTTAGGCCCTTGAAACAGTGTCTGCTGCTCTTGGGTTTGCTACTCCACTGAACAAAGCAATGCCGCCTGTTTAGTCCTGTTACCAATTTTGATCTGCATTTAGCCTACTTTATTCTTTGGCCCTATATCTGTTTCCTCATCATCCTGCCCATTGCCCAGCCACTGCTAGATGAGTCTGCTGGTACATTGACCTAGACCACTACATTCCCCTTGTACTCTACACAGCCAGAATCTGACCCTGCTGAAAGTAAGGTTCCCCTTCCCGCATATTATACCACCTTACACAGGGACAAAGAGGAAGGTGCAGATGAAAGTGCAGGTTCCTTCATCAGGTGGGGGGGCATACTCGTTGGTGACGTCACTGGCACAGGGCCACTCAGAGTACGCAAAAGTGTCGCTGCTGGTGGGAGGCGCCCCCGCCATGCAAACACACCGCCGTACTTTGAGGGGCCCTGTGCCAGTGCCAATGCGAACGAGTAGGCCCCCCCTGCTTGCTCAGGATCACAGCACTTGCAACGTTGAAATACTTACCTCTCCCTGCTCCACCGCCATGACGTAGTCCATGTTTCCTGGGCCCACTAAAACCTTGAACCAGCCCTACCCCCACAACTTTTGCCAAATGACCCCCAATTTCCAGTGCCCAACTATTATTATAAAGTTAATTAAGATTGACAAGCTTCAGAAAACAAGAATGGATGTTTTTGGCAGTAAAATGTGCACTGTAGGTGTTTTCCTGGCCTCCACTCACTGCCGGCTATGCTTCCCCATTGACTTGCATTGGGTTTCGTGTTTCGGTCGATCCCTGACTTTTAGCGATAATCGGCCGACTTCACTCGACTCGACTCTGGACTAAATCGGGTTTCACAAAACCAGACTCGATCTTAAAAAAATGAAAGTCGCTCAACCCTACTGAGGACTATAACTTTTTTATTTTTTTGCTTATGATGCTGTATGGCAGCTCGTTTTTTGCGGGACAAGATGACATTTTCAGCGGTACCATGGTTATTTATATCTGTCTTTTTGATTGCGTGTTATTCCACTTTTTGTTCGGCGGTATAATAATAAAGCGTTGTTTTTTGGCTCGTTTTTTTTTTCTTACGGTGTTCACTGAAGGGGTTAACTAGTGGGACAGTTTTATAGGTTGGGTCGTTACGGATGCGGCGATACTAAATATGTGTACTTTTATTGTTTTTTTTATTTAGATAAAGAAATGTATTTATGGGAATAATTTTTTTTTTTCTTTATTTAGGAATTTATTTATTTTTTACACATGTGGAATTTTTTTTTTTTACTTTTTTACTTTGTCCCAAGGGGGACATCACAGATCGCTGATCTGACAGTTTGCACAGCACTCTGTCAGATCAGCGATCTGACTTACAGCGCTGCAGGCTTACCAGTGCCTGATCTGCACCCGGAAGTAATCCCTGCAGGACCCGGATGCAGCCCCGTGGCCATTTTGGATCCGGGGTCGGCAGGGATAGGAGGTTAGAGACCCTCGGAGCAACGCGATCACATCGCGTTGCTCTGGGGGTCTCAGGGAAGCACGCAGGGATCCCCCTCCCTGTGCGATGCTTCCCTATACCGCCGGAACACTGCGATCATGTTTGATCGTAGTGTGCCGGGGGTGAATGTGGCGGGGCGGTCCGTGACCACTCCTGGCACATAGTGCCGGATGTCAGCTGCGATAGTCAGCTGACACCCGGCCGCGATCGGCCACGCTCCCCCCGTGAGCGCTGCCGATCGCGCTGGACGTACTATCCCGTCACTGGGAATTAAGCCCCAGGTCACCTTGACGGGATAGTACGTCCTATGGGATTACGGGGTTAAAGGCATTGTAATATTAGTGTATGTAAACTTTTGACTTTGCAGAAAGTAATAAAAATGCGTTAAAACATTCTCCCTCGCTCATTATTCTGGCATTTGGCAAATATTTAATAATTATGATAATCCTAATTGACCTAAAACAGGAAAGGTTTATTCTGAAATCACGTCAGATATTGAGAAAAACATGCATATGTGTCTTTATATATAGTGTACGGAAACTTCTGGTTTCAACTGTACCTTGCTGAGCTCCTGAATCAGCCCTTATCTGTCCCCTCCCCCACCCAGGGAAGTGGGGAGTAGTTGTATATAAGAATACTTAATTTAGACTAACAATGAAAGATGTACAGGGATAAATGAAAATATTATTCACACAAATATGCACTCACAAACAACACAGTGGAACACCGAGAAATCTCTGTCACAGTAAACTCATGAGAGCTGTATTTACTGGGCCTGTATAAGGCCTCCCAAAACACACAACTGGCTTGATATTGCATTAAGACATTCTAGTAACTAGTGTTGAGCGATACCGTCCGATACTTGAAAGTATCGGTATCGGAAAGTATCGGCCGATACCGGCAAAGTATCGGATCTAATCCGATACCGATACCCGATACCAATACAAGTCAATGGGACTCAAGTATCGGACGGTATCCCTGATGGTTCCCAGGGTCTGAAGGAGAGGAAACTCTCCTTCAGGCCCTGGGATCCATATTAATGTGTAAAAGAAAGAATTAAAATAAAAAATATTGCTATACTCACCTCTCCGACGCAGCCTGGACCTCACCGAGGGAACCGGTAGCGTTCTTTGCTTAAAATGCGCGCGTTTACTTCCTTCCGTGACGTCACGGCTTGTGATTGGTCGCGTGCCGCCCATGTGGCCGCGACGCGACCAATCACAGCAAGCCGTGACGTAATTTTCAGGTCCTCAATGCCTAATTCTAGGCATTCAGGATTTTAAAATTACGTTCCGGCTTGTGATTGGTCGTGTCGCGGTCACATGGGCGACGCGACCAATCACAAGTAGTGTTGAGCATTCCGATACCGCAAGTATCGGGTATCGGCCGATACTTGCGGGTATCGGAATTCCGATACCGAGATCCGATACTTTTGTGGTATCGGGTATCGGTATCGAAACAACATTAATGTGTAAAATACAACATTAATGTGTAAAATAAAGAATTAAAATAAAAAATATTGCTATACTCACCTCTCCGATGCAGCCTGGACCTCACCGAGGGAACCGGCAGCGTTCTGTGCTTAAAATGCGCGCGTTTCCTTCCTTCCGTGACATCACGGCTTCTGATTGGTCGCGTGCCGCCCATGTGGCCGCGACGCGACCAATCACAGCAAGCCGTGACGTAATTTTGAGGTCCTGGAAGCCTAATTCTAGGCATTCAGGATTTTAAAATTATGTTCCGGCTTGTGATTGGTCGCGTCGCGGTCACATGGGCGACGCGACCAATCACAAGCCGTGACGTCATGGGAGGCAGGACACGCGCGCATTTTAAAATTACGTCACGGCTTGTGATTGGTTTCGTGCCGCCCATGTGGCCGCGACGCGACCAATCACAGCAAGCCGTGACGTAATTTCAGGTCCTGAATGCAGAAATAGGCATTCAGGACCTGAAATTACGTCACGGCTTGCTGTGATTGGTCGCGTCGCGGCCACATGGGCGGCACGCGACCAATCAGAAGCCGTGACGTCACGGAAGGAAGGAAACGCGCGCATTTTAAGCACAGAACGCTGCCGGTTCCCTCGGTGAGGTCCAGGCTGCGTCGGAGAGGTGAGTATAGCAATATTTTTTATTTTAATTCTTTATTTTACACATTAATATGGTTCCCAGGGCCTGAAGGAGAGTTTCCTCTCCTTCAGACCCTGGGAACCATCAGGAATACCATCCGATACATGAGTCCCATTGACTTGTATTGGTATCGGGTATCGGTATCGGATTAGATCCGATACTTTGCCGATATCGGCCGATACTTTCCGATACCGATACTTTCAAGTATCGGACGGTATCGCTCAACACTAATCACAAGCCGTGACGTCACGGGAGGCAGGAAACGCGCGCATTTTAAAATTACGTCACGGCTTGTGATTGGTTGCGTGCCGCCCATGTGACCGCGACGCGACCAATCACAAGCCGGAACGTAATTTTAAAATCCTGAATGCCTAGAATTAGGCATTGAGGACCTGAAAATTACGTCACGGCTTGCTGTGATTGGTCGCGTCGCGGCCACATGGGCGGCACGCGACCAATCACAAGCCGTGACGTCACGGAAGGAAGTAAACGCGCGCATTTTAAGCAAAGAACGCTGCCGGTTCCCTTGGTGAGGTCCAGGCTGCGTCGGAGAGGTGAGTATAGCAATATTTTTTATTTTAATTCTTTCTTTTACACATTAATGTTGTTTCGATACCGATACCCGATACCACAAAAGTATCGGATCTCGGTATCGGAATTCCGATACCCGCAAGTATCGACCGATACCCGATACTTGCGGTATCGGAATGCTCAACACTACTAGTAACTCTATTAGTTGTCTGTGCACAGTTCCAGTCTACAGTCATCAGGACATCTCCTGCTTGACTGTGGCTTCCCATCCATGAGTTACTTGTCTGCGGTTTTCGGCAACCTTGCTGCCAGGTAACTTAACCTGTTTGTCTGTGGTTTCCAGTAACCCTGCCAGAGATCTTATACTGCTTGTCTACAGTTTCCATTAAACTGCCAACCTGTCAGTGGAGGATTTCACCTGCTTGTCTGTAGCACTAGCCAGTGGTCTTCAACACTTCATCTGTTTGTCTGCGATTTCCAGTAAGCTTACTACCTGATAGTGATTTTCCGGATTTCATCTATTTTTCTGTGTTTCCAGTAATCCTGCTATCTGCCAGTGGTCTTTAATACTTCATCTGCTTGTCTGTGGCTTCTAGAAACCTTCCTACTTGTCAGTGGTTTTCAGGACTTTACCTGCTTGTCTTTGGTTTCCAGTAACCTTGTGTGATGACACCACATTTATTCTTAATTATGCCAGGCGCATTATTCAGTAGGCCCAGAGACATATGCTATAGTTCATATGAGCCTGAACGTTGACTCTTGTATGGTGAATTGATATTTGTTGAATGGTTGCTGATGTCTATTGTATCAGTCCTTGAAGATTATTACTCTGCTCTCTTTGAGGGATAAAGGCGCTGATTAACTGAACAATTGATGTTTGTTAATTTGGTGAATGCCTGCTGACTACCTATTGTATCAGTCAATGCAGCTTGTTGTTCTGAGATCAATGCAGGACAAAATATGCAAGTTAAACGAGCACTCGAGCAAATAGAGAAGTCCTCCCACCTCCCCCAAACCTATTACAGAGAAACTCTGTAACACCCCAGGAATTCGGTTGTTACAGTGGTATTGCCTTCCTCATGGGGAGGGTGATGCCATGCCTGGAAGTGACAAGGATCCCTTTAACAGGTAACACGTACATTCAACACTTTCTGACTCCAGGCCAGAAGGGGGAGCTCCCCTAGATATATTCTGGCTGGGGGAGGAGTTAGTCTGTCAGAGAGAAAGTCAGTGAGTAGATAGTCTCTGGAGAGTGTGAGGGGAGAAGGAGTAAAGGAGAAGTGAGGAGCTGGAGGGGAGCTTTGACTGAGCTCCCTAAACGCTGAAGTGCAGGAACCGGACACTGGGAGTCCGAGGCTGTGTGGGACTGTATGCCCCACAGCAGAAATCGGAGGGCAGGAGATTTCAAGTCGCCTGTCCACAACTGCACCCAAAGGTACAGCAGCATATAGAGCCCAGAGTCGCCGCAAGTAGGGACACCTGTAAAAAGGCTTGCGTTGCCTGCCATGCGGGTACTGTCCTACATATAGGACAGAGAGAGAGAACCTTGTGTGAAGCCTCAGGCAGCAAGGGACACACACTACAGCGCAGTAAGGAAGGCTCCCAACCCCGCTTGGCTAAGGGGCTTCCAAATCGCTTCCAGGCTGCCCAAATTCCAAAGACCGCCTGTAATTGGGGTACTTGTCCTACATCACTAAAAGGTAAAGAGACTGTGGTTTCCAGCATCCAGCATCACGCTTGTTACCAAAACTGCATTGCCTATGTGAATGCTACCTAAGGCCTAATGCCTACCAGAGAGAATGAATCCCTACATGTCCTTCATTCTGGTCGTGGGAAGTCAAGTGCTCAACATCCCATACAATGGTTTTTAACCCCTTCCTGCTGTGACTAATTTCTGTTTTTTGTTTGTTTGTTTTTTCTTCTCCTTCTTTCAAGAGCCATACATTTTTTTTATTTATTTTTTTTGCCACATACACATATCAGTGCATGTTTTTGTCAAACGGGGTGTACTTTTGAATGACACCGAGAATTTTAACACAAAAAATGGTGAAAATGAAAAAAAAAGTAAAAAATTGTTTTGACCTTTTACGTTGTGTGGTAAAAGTGATTTGGCAATATGATTCTGCCATCAGTACGATTACAGTGATACCAAACTTGTCCAGGTCTTTATTAATTTAGTGGTAAAATAAAAATCGAACATTTTTTAAAAAATATTTTTTGGATTGTGTCGCCATTTTCCAAAATCTGTAACACTTTCATTTCTCAGTCGATGGAGCTGTGTGAGGATTTATTTTTTGGGGGAGCGAGACAACATTTTTATTCATTTCAATTTGAATAGATATGATATTTTGATCGCTTCCTACAGAATGTTTTGTTGCATTGCAGCGACCCCCAAAAAATAGAATTTTAGAATTTTGAATTTTTTCAGAATATGAAGTCTACCGATCTGGTTAATTATTTTTATATTTTCATACATCAAACTTTTCTGTATGAAACAATACTACAGTTGTATATTTTTGTATTTTTTATAAGCTGTATTTTTAATGGAGGAAAATGGGGGCGATTTGAACTTTTGTAAAACACTTTTTTTAAATTTTCTCTTTATTTATTGGTCCTGAAAGGGGACTTAAACCTGCAATTGTTTGATCGCTTGTACTATATACAGAGAGACTGTAAACCACTCATTTCATGGCTATTAGAGGTCGATCCTGGCTATAACATACCGCCATTACTGCAGTGTATGGGATTCACTCCATACACTCGCGACAGACATGCGCCATACATATACGGTGGATATTGCCAAGAGGTTAAAGAACAAAGCCTTTTAAAAGAAATTGGCACTTTTTGCCTATGAACGTGCATATTGTCATCAGTATAAAATTCTCATAAGGGGTAAGCTGAGATGTTGGGACAGGCAAATCGGGTAAAATCATCCCAGCCCTATAAAGAATCCAAATAATTAATTCAAATCAAATCTTGAAACTTTCAGTCTGAATTTTTCAATAAATTTGCAACAAACTTGATTTGTTACAGATCAATTCACTCTATTATTGGGGTCTCTTAATCACTTGAGGGGGTTATACAGACAATTGGACCTTAAAGTGATCCTGGCACCAGGTTTGGCCGATAAGAGATACGGCCTTCAGGTTTCAGGGCCGATATACAGCATTCTATAATGCTGTATATCTGCCCCCAACCCAACCAGTAAGAGAAGAAAAATAACTTTTATTATGCTCACTTGCAGGGTGGTCCAGTCCGATGGGCATCACTGGTCTTGGTACGGCGCCTTCCATCTTTTTACGATCCTCGTCCTCCTGCTTGCTTTGTGTGGATGACGCGTCCCTTCATCATCCACACAGTCTCCTCGCCACAGCACTCCTGCGCAGGCGTACTTCTCTGCTCTGTCGACGGCAGATCAAAGTACTGCAGTGCGCAGGAGTCGGGGCACTTTGACCTTTCCCAGCACCTGCGCACTGCAGTACTTTGCTCTGCCCTCAACAGGGCAAAGATGTATGTGCTGTGTCGATGAGACGTGTCATCCACAAGAAGCAAGTAGGAGGGCGGCATCGTAAGAAGAACGGAGGTGCGGGACCAAGAAGAGCGACACCCATCGGACTGGACCACCCAAGAGGTGAGTATAATAAAAGTTATTTTTCTTCTCTTGCAGGTTGCATTATAGAATGGTGTATATCAACCCTGAAGGGTGATGGCCGTATATCTTATCGGCCGAACCTGGTGACAGGTTCCCTTTAAGGAAAAAAAGACATATCAACAAAACGAAGAAGAGGAGGTCATGGAGAAAAGTTTTTTGTTTTTTTTAATCACCGGGTGCAAAGGTGGTTTTAGTGAAAGTGCCTGAAGCAAGACTGGACAAGTAAAGACAAGAATTTCATAAACACAAACTGGAAACTTCAAGACGTCTATAAACTTTTTATAAGACAATTTCTGAAAAGGTTATTGGAGATAATGATATTTTTACTTCTCTCTTTAAAAGGGTTTGTCACATGCGTCACAGGACATACAGTATATGGCATAGCAGCTCATCCACATTCACTCATTCAAGTAGATGGGCGTTGGGTACAAAGCCTGGACAGATGTAGAGCTGGTTTTGGAAGAAAGTAGAGACGTCTTTGCTTTTTTAGCAGAATTCCTCTAAATTATACATGTCAAAAAATGGATTGGTATGGTCGCCTTATACATACTTTGAGAAGACTGTTGTGAATTCTGCTCTTGGGCTCCCTCCGGTGGTTATAAGTGGTAGCGCTGCTGTCTTTGGATCGCAGCATTCATCAGGTGTGTCCACTTATTGCAATTCTGACTGGGCTATTTAGTCTTGCTTGACCCTTTAGTTAGTGCCAGTTGTCCATTGTTTCCTGGAGGATTCACTTCCCTGCCTGGTCTCTCTTTCTTGCTGTTCATTTCAACAAAGATAAGTTCTGGCTTGTTTTTTGCAGTCCACATGCTGTGGGCCTGATCGTTAAAGTTATTTTCCATGTTTTGTCTTGTCCAGCTTGGTCTGTATAAGGATTTGTTCAGCCAAGCTGGTATCTTTGGAGATGCAGATATACCCTCCATGTCTTTAGTTAGATGTGGAGATTTTGTATTTTCTGTGGTGGATATTTTCTAGTGTTTTAATACTGACCGCCTAGTACTCTGTCCTATCCTTTCTATTTAGCTAGAAGTGGCCTCCTTTGCTAAATTCTGATTTCAGTCTGCGTATGTTATTTCCCTCTCCTCTCACAGTCAATACTTGTGGGGGGCTGTCTATCCTTTGGGGATTTTCTCTGAGGCAAGATAGTTTTCCCTTTTCTATCTCTAGGGGTAATTAGTCCTCCGGCTGTGTCGAGATGTCTAGGAAGTATTAGGTACATTCCACGGCTACTTCTAGTTGAGTGTTAAGTTCAGGGTCTGCGGTCAGTACAGGTACCACCTTCTCCAGAGTACGTCTCATGCTGCTCCTGGACCACCAGATCATAACAGTACAACTGGCCAACAATGAGTTAATTGCATCTCAGAAGAAGGAAAGGAAAGTGCTGAGCCATTTTTTTTTCTGTGGTCTGTTGTGCCTTTTCTTTCCTCTTTACCTCTTGGTGGTTCAGGAGTTTGGCGCTGGTATGGATGTTCAGGGATTGGCTTCTCGTGTGGACCAGCTTGCTGCTAGAGTACAGGGTATTTTCAATTATATCGTTCAGACTCCGGTTTTAGAGCCTAGAATTCCAACTCCTGATTTGTTTTTTGGGGACAGGTCCAAATTTTTGAGCTTTAAAAATAACTGTAAACTGTTTTTAGCTCTGAAACCCCGTTCCTCCGGTGATCCCATCCAGCAGGTTAAAATAGTCATCTCTCTGCTGCGCGGTGACCCTCAGGATTGGGCGTTCTCCCTGGAAGCTGGAAATCCTGCTTTGCTTAATGTAGACACCTTTTTTCAAGCGCTAGGGTTATTGTATGATGAACCTAATTCAGTGGATCATGCTGAGAAGACCTTGTTGGCCCTGTCTCAGGGTCAAGAAGCGGCAGAATTATATTGCCAGAAATTTAGAAAATGGTCTGTGCTGACTAGATGGAATGAGGATGCCTTGGCTGCAATTTTCAGAAAGGGTCTTTCGGAATCTGTTAAAGATGTTATGGTGGGGTTCCCCATGCCTGCTGGTCTGAGTGATTCTATGTCTTTGGCCATTCAGATTGATCGGCGCTTGCGCGAGCGCATAGTTGTGCACACTATGGCATTGTCTTCCGAGCAGAGTCCTGAGCCTATGCAGTGTGATAGGATTGTGTCTAGAGCTGAACGACAAGGATTCAGAGGTTGTGTTTTTACTGCGGCGATTCTACTCATGTTAGTTCTGATTGCCCTAAGCGTACTAAGAGAATCGCTAGTTCTGTTATCATCAGTACTGTACAACCTAAATTTCTGTTATCTGTGACCCTGATCTGCTCATTATCGTCATTTTCTGTCATGGCATTTGTGGATTCAGGCGCCGCTTTAAACTTAATGGACTTAGAATTTGCCAGACGTTGTGGGTTCCCTTTGCAGCCTTTGCAGAGTCCTATTCCTTTGAGAGGCATTGATGCTACACCGCTGGCTAAAAATAAACCTCAGTTTTGGACACAGCTGACCATGTGTATGGCGCCAGCTCATCAGGAAGATTGTCGTTTTCTGGTGTTGCATAATTTGCATGATGCTATTGTGCTGGGTTTCCCATGGTTACAGGTGCATAATCCGGTGTTAGATTGGAAATCTATGTCTGTGACTAGTTGGGGTTGTCAGGGGGTTCATGGTGACGTTCCTGTGATGTCAATTACCTCCTCCCCTCTTCTGAAATTCCTGAGTTTTTGTCAGATTTCCAGGATGTATTTAATGAGCCCAAGTCCAGTTCCCTTCCACCGCATAGGGACTGTGATTGTGCTATCGACTTGATTCCTGGTTGTAAGTTCCCTAAGACTTTTTAACCTGTCTGTGCCAGAACATGCCGCTATGCGGAGTTATGTTAAGGAATCTTTGGAGAAGGGGCATATTCGGCCATCTTCTTCACCATTGGGAGCAGGTTTTTTTTTGTTGCCAAGAAGGATGGCTCCTTGAGACCCTGTATTGATTATCGCCTCTTGAATAAGATCACGGTCAAATTCCAATACCCTTTGCCTTTGCTTTCTGATTTGTTTGCTAGGATTAAGGGGGCTAGTTGGTTTACTAAGATTGACCTTCGAGGGGCATATAATCTTGTTCGTATTAAGCAGGGTGACGAATGGAAAACTGCGTTTAATACGCCCGAAGGCCATTTTGAATACCTTGTGATGCCATTCAGGCTCTCTAATGCCCCATCTGTGTTTCAGTCCTTCATGCATGATATATTTTGGAATTATCTTGATAAATTCATGATTGTATATTTGGATGATATTTTGATTTTTTCAGATGATTGGGAGTCTCATGTGAAACAAGTCAGGATGGTATTTCAGATCCTTCGTGATAATGCTTTGTTCGTGAAGGGGTCTAAGTGCCTCTTTGGAGTACAGAAGGTTTCTTTTTGGGGCTTCATTTTTTCTCCCTCATCCATAGAAATGGATCCGGTTAAAGTTCAGGCCATTCATGATTGGATCCAGCCCACTTCTGTGTAGAGCCTTCAGAAATTTTTGGGCTTTGCTAATTTTTATCGCCGTTTCATTGCCAACCTCTCCAGTGTGGTTAAACCCCTGACCGATTTGACGAAGAAGGGCGCTGATGTGGCAAATTGGTCCTCTGCGGCTGTTTCTGCCTTTCAGGAGCTTAAACGCCGATTTACTTCTGCCCCTGTGTTTCGTCAGCCGGATGTCTCCCTTCCATTTCAGGTTGAGGTTGACGCTTCTGAGATTGGGGCAGGGTGTTGTGAATTCCATTCTTGAACTCCCTCCTGTGGTCATGAATGATACTTGGGCGAGTTCTGTCCGTGGACTCCCTCTGGGGGCTGTGAGTGGAACTGCTGGTTCTGAGGTTGCTGTTATGACCCCAATGGCAGAGGGTCTCAGGAATAACTGCTAAGTCTGCAAACACAGAAAACCAGCTCATAGGGCAGTGGTAACTGGGCTGACCATATATCTAATCCTAGCACCACAAATACCAGCAGCCGGGGAACATTCCTACGTTGATCCTAGACATCTCACGCCAGCCGGAGAACTACCTAACCCTAGAAGGGAAAAGAAAGACCTTTCTTGCCTCCAGAGAAAATACCCCAAAAGTTGGATAGAAGCCCCCAACAAATAATAACGGTGAGGTAAGAGGAAAAGACAAACATAAGAATGAGCTAGGTATTTAGCAAAGAGAGGCCCACTAGCTAATAGCAGAATATAGAAAGATAACTTATATGGTCAGCAAAAAATCCTATCAAAAATATCCACACTGGAAATTCAAGAACCCCCGAACCGTCTAACGGCCCAGGGGGAGAACACCAGTCCCCTAGAGCTTCCAGCAAGGTCAGGAATCACATTTAGTACAAGCTGGACAAAAATGAGAGCAAGCAAATAACCCAAAAAACAAAGAAGCAGGACTTAGCTTAATTTTGCACGAACCAGGACCAGCAGATAGGAGCAAACAGAATGTGTCTGATAACACCGATGCCAGGCACTGGACTAAGGTTCCAGGAGGTTTATATAGCAACGCCCCTGAAGTAACGACCCAGCTGGGTGCAAACTGAGGGAAAGAAATCCCAGAGTCATATCACTAGTAACCACAAGAGGGAGCCAAAAAGTCTAATTCACAACAGTACCCCCCCCCCTTAAGGAGGGGTCACCGAACCCTCACCAAGACCACCAGGGCGATCAGGATGAGCAGCGTGAAAGGCACGAACTAAATCGGCCGCATGCACATCAGAGGCAACCACCCAGGAATTATCCTCCTGACCATAGCCCTTCCACTTGACCAAATACTGAAGCCTCCGCCTGGAGAGACGAGAATCCAAGATCTTCTCCACCACGTACTCCAACTCGCCCTCAACCAACACCGGAGCAGGAGGCTCAGCAGAAGGAACCACAGGCACAACGTAGCGTCGTAACAAAGACCTATGGAACACGTTGTGAATGGCAAACGAAACCGGAAGATCCAAGCGAAAGGACACTGGATTAAGGATTTCCAATATCTTGTAAGGACCGATGAAGCTAGGCTTAAATTTAGGAGAGGAGACCTTCATAGGAACAAATCGAGAAGACAGCCACACCAAATCCCCAACACGAAGTCGGGGACCCACACTGCGGCGGCGGTTGGCAAAACGCTGAGCCTTCTCCTGTGACAATTTCAAGCTATCCACCACATGATTCCAGATAAGCTGCAACCTATCCACCACAGAATCCACCCCAGGGCAGTCAGAAGGCTCCACATGTCCCGAGGAAAAACGAGGATGGAAACCAGAGTTGCAGAAAAATGGCGAAACCAAAGTAGCGGAACTAGCCCGATTATTGAGGGCAAACTCAGCCAATGGCAAGAAGGTCACCCAATCATCCTGATCTGCCGAAACAAAACACCTCAAGTAAGCCTCCAGAGTCTGATTAGTTCGCTCAGTTTGTCCATTAGTCTGAGGATGAAAGGCAGACGAGAACGACAAATCAATGCCCATCCTAGCACAAAAGGATCGCCAGAACCTGGAAACAAACTGGGATCCTCTGTCAGACACAATATTCTCAGGAATGCCGTGTAAATGAACCACATTCTGAAGGAACACAGGAACCAGATCGGAAGAGGAAGGCAGCTTAGGCAAAGGCACCAAATGGACCATTTTTGAAAAGTGATCACATACCACCCAGATGACAGACATACCCCGAGATACCGGGAGATCAGAAATGAAATCCATGGAAATATGTGTCCAAGGCCTCTTCGGGACAGGCAAGGGCAAGAGCAACCCGCTGGCATGAGAACAGCAAGGTTTAGCTCGAGCACAGGTCCCACAGGACTGCACAAATGACCGTACATCCCGTGACAAGGAAGGCCACCAAAATGACCTAGCCACCAGATCTCTGGTGCCAAAAATTCCCGGATGACCTGCCAACACCGAGGAATGAACCTCGGAAATGACTCTGCTGGTCCACTTATCAGGAACAAACAGTCTGTCAGGTGGACAAGAGTCAGGTCTACCAGCCTGAAATCTCTGCAACACACGTCGCAAATCAGGAGAAATGGCTGACAAGATAACTCCCTCTTTAAGAATACCAACAGGTTCTGTGACTCCAGGAGAGTCAGGCACAAAGCTCCTTGAAAGAGCATCAGCCTTCACATTCTTTGAACCTGGTAAATACGAGACCACAAAGTCAAAATGGGAGAAAAACAATGACCAGCGGGCCTGTCTAGGATTCAGGCGCTTAGCAGACTCGAGATACATCAAATTTTTGTGATCAGTCAAGACCACCACACGATGCTTAGCACCCTCGAGCCAATGACGCCACTCCTCAAATGCCCACTTCATGGCCAGTAACTCCCGATTGCCAACATCATAATTCCGCTCAGCAGGCGAAAACTTCCTAGAGAAGAAAGCACATGGTCTCATTACCGAGCAACCAGGGCCTCTCTGTGACAAAACGGCCCCTGCCCCAATCTCAGAAGCATCCACCTCGACCTGAAAGGGAAGTGAGACATCAGGCTGGCACAAAACAGGCGCCGAAGTAAACCGGCACTTCAACTCCTGGAATGCCTCCACGGCTGCAGGAGCCCAGTTAGCAACATCAGAACCTTTCTTGGTCATATCCGTCAAAGGTTTAACAACGCTAGAAAAATTAGCGATAAAACGACGGTAGAAGTTAGCAAAACCCAAGAACTTCTGAAGACTCTTAACTGACGTGGGTTGAGTCCACTCATGAATAGCTCGGACCTTGACTGGGTCCATCTCCACAGCAGAAGGGGAAAAAATAAACCCCAAAAAGGGAACCTTCTGTACTCCAAAGAGACACTTTGAGCCTTTAACAAACAAGGCATTCTCACGCAAAACCTGAAACACCATCCTGACCTGCTCCACATGTGAGTCCCAATCTTCAGAGAAAACCAGAATATCATCCAGATAAACAATCATAAATTTATCCAGATACTTCCGGAAAATATCATGCATAAAGGACTGAAACACTGAGGGAGCATTAGAAAGCCCAAAAGGCATCACCAAGTACTCAAAATGACCTTCGGGCGTATTAAATGCAGTCTTCCATTCATCACCTTGCTTAATGCGCAAAAGGTTGTACGCACCACGAAGATCTATCTTGGTGAACCACTTGGCACCTTTAATCCGGGCAAACAAGTCCGACAACAGAGGCAAAGGATACTGAAATTTTACAGTGATTTTATTCAGAAGCCGATAGTCAATACAAGGTCTCAAAGATCCGTCCTTCTTGGCCACAAAAAAGAATCCCGCACCAAGAGTGGAAGAGGAAGGACGGATATGCCCCTTCTCCAGAGACTCCTTGATATACGAACGCATTGCGGCATGCTCAGGTACAGACAGATTAAATAATCTTCCCTTAGGAAATTTACTACCTGGAATCAAATCTATGGCGCAGTCACAGTCCCTATGAGGAGGCAGAGCACTGGATCTGGACTCGCTGAATACATCCTGAAAATCAGACAAATACTCAGGAACTTCCGAAGGAGTAGAGGAAGCAATAGACACCGGCGGGGAATCAGCATGAATTCCCTGACAGCCCCAACTTGACACAGACATTGCCTTCCAATCCAAAACTGGATTGTGGGTCTGTAACCATGGCAGACCCAAAACGACCAAATCATGCATTTTATGCAGAACAAGAAAACGAATCACCTCCCGATGTTCAGGAGTCATGCACATGGTCACCTGCGTCCAAAACTGCGGTTTATTTTCCACCAATGGCGTAGCATCAATACCTCTAAGAGGAATAGGATTTACTAACGGTTCAAGAACAAAACCACAGCGCTTGGCAAATGACAGATCCATAAGACTCAGGGCAGCACCTGAATCCACAAACGCCATAACAGGGTAAGAAGACAAAGAGCAAATTAAAGTCACAGACAAAATAAATTTAGGTTGCAAATTACCAATGGCGACAGGACTAACAACCCTTGTTAGGCATTTAGAGCATGCTGATATAACATGTGTAGAATCACCACAGTAAAAACACAACCCATTCTGACGTCTATGATTTTTCCGTTCATTTCTAGTCTGAATTCTATCACATTGCATTAAATCAGGTGTTTGTTCAGACAACACCACCAGAGGATTAGCGGTTTTGCGCTCCCGCAAACGCCGGTCAATTTGAATAGCAAGCGCCATAGAATCATTCAGACTTGTAGGAATGGGGAAACCCACCATCACATTCTTAATGGCTTCAGAAAGGCCATTTCTGAAATTTGCGGCCAGAGCACACTCATTCCACTGAGTAAGCACGGACCATTTCCGAAATTTTTGGCAATACACTTCAGCTTCATCCTGACCCTGAGAAATAGCCAGCAAGGCTTTTTCTGCCTGAATTTCAAGATTGGGTTCCTCATAAAGCAATCCGAGCGCCAGAAAAAACGCATCAATATTTGCCAATGCCGGATCTCCTGGCGCTAGCGAGAAAGCCCAATCCTGAGGGTCGCCCCGCAAAAAAGAAATAACAATTTTAACTTGCTGAGCTGAATCTCCAGATGAACGGGGTCTCAGAGAAAGAAACAATTTACAATTATTCTGGAAATTCCTAAACCTAAATCGATCTCCAGAAAACAATTCCGGAATAGGTATTTTAGGTTCAGACATAGGACTACTGGTAACAAAATCTTGGATGCCCTGCACACGAGCTGCCAGCTGGTTTACACTTGTAATCAAGGTCTGGACATTCATGTCTGCAGCAAGCACAAGCCACTCAAAGGTAAAGGGGAGGAAGAGAGGAAAGAAAAAAAAAAAAACTCAGAATTTCCTTTCTTATTATCCCACTTCAGCAATGCATTAAACATTCAATGTTGGCCTGGCATACTGTTATGACCCCAATGGCAGAGGGTCTCAGGAATAACTGCTAAGTCTGCAAACACAGAAAACCAGCTCATAGGGCAGTGGTAACTGGGCTGACCATATATCTAATCCTAGCACCACAAATACCAGCAGCCGGGGAACGTTCCTACGTTGATCCTAGACGTCTCGCGCCAGCCGGAGAACTACCTAACCCTAGAAGGGAAAAGAAAGACCTTTCTTGCCTCCAGAGAAAATACCCCAAAAGTTGGATAGACGCCCCCAACAAATAATAACGGTGAGGTAAGAGGAAAAGACAAACATAAGAATGAGCTAGGTATTTAGCAAAGAGAGGCCCACTAGCTAATAGCAGAATATAGAAAGATAACTTATATGGTCAGCAAAAAATCCTATCAAAAATATCCACACTGGAAATTCAAGAACCCCCGAACCGTCTAACGGCCCGGGGGGAGAACACCAGTCCCCTAGAGCTTCCAGCAAGGTCAGGAATCACATTTAGTACAAGCTGGACAAAAATGAGAGCAAGCAAATAACCCAAAAAACAAAGAAGCAGGACTTAGCTTAATTTTGCACGAACCAGGACCAGCAGATAGGAGCAAACAGAATGTGTCTGATAACACCGATGCCAGGCACTGGACTAAGGTTCCAGGAGGTTTATATAGCAACGCCCCTGAAGTAACGACCCAGCTGGGTGCAAACTGAGGGAAAGAAATCCCAGAGTCATATCATTAGTAACAACAAGAGGGAGCCAAAAAGTCTAATTCACAACAGGTTGCTTCCTCAGCTGCCCTCGTTTGCGGCTAGGCTGGCTTCTCTATTTAACTCCACTCAGATCGTTACTCCATGCCAGCTGTCAATGTATTAGCACTGGTTCAGATCTCTCTCGGATCTTTCTGATTACCTGTCTACTCCAGCAGAAGCTAAGTCCCTGCTAGTTCATTTGTTGTTCATTGTGTACTGAATATATTTCTTAGTACTTGCTAAGTTCTAGTCCAGCTCGCTAACATGATATTGCCTTGCTAGCTGGAAGCTCTGGGTTGCAGAGTGGCACCTCCGCACTGTGAGTCGGTACAGGGGTCTTTTTGCACACTCTGCGTGGCTTTTTGTAGTTTTTTGTGCTGACCACATAGATCCCTTTCCTATCCTCAGTCTATCTAGTAAGTCTGGCCTCCTTTGCTGAAACCTGTTTCATCCCTGTGTTTGTGACTTTCCTCTTAACTCACAGTTAATATATGTGGGGGGCTGCCTTTACCTTTGGGGGAATTTCTCTGAGGCAAGGTAAGGCTTATTTTCTTATCTTTAGGGGTAGTTAGCTCTTAGGCTGTGAAGAGGCGTCTAGGGAGAGTTAGGTACGCTCCACAGCTATTTCTAGTGTGTGTGTTATAGGATTAGGATTTGCGGTCAGCAGAGTTCCCACTTCCCAGAGCTCGTCCTGTTTTCTAGTTTAACCATCAGGTCATTCCAGGTGCACCTAACCACCAGGTCCATAACAGCAGGGGCCGTTTTGTCTCAGAGGAATTCTGATGGTTCCTTGTTGAAACCGTGTGCCTTCTTTTCTCGAAAGTTTTCACCTGCGGAACGCAATTATGATGTCGGCAATCGTGAGTTGTTGGCTATGAAGTGGGCATTTGAGGAGTGGCGTCATTGGCTTGAGGGAGCTAAGCACCGTATTGTGGTCTTGACTGATCATAAGAATCTGATTTACCTCGAGTCCTAGACAGGCCCGATGGTCCCTGTTTTTCTCCCGTTTTGATTTTGTGGTCTCGTACCTTCCGGGTTCTAAGAATGTTAAGGCGGATGCCCTCTCTAGGAGCTTTTTGCCTGATTCTCCTGGGGTCCTTGAGCCGGTCGGCATTCTGAAGGAAGGGGTGATTCTTTCTGCCATCTCCCCTGATTTACGACGGGCTCTTCAGGAGTTTCAGGCTGATAAACCTGATCGCTATCCAGTGGGGAAACTGTTTGTTCCTGACAGATGGACTAGTAAAGTGATTTCTGAGGTTCATTGTTCTGTGTTGGCTGGCCATCCTGGGATTTTTGGTACCAGAGATTTGGTTGGTAGGTCCTTTTGGTGACCTTCTTTGTCACGGGATGTGCGTTCTTTTGTGCAGTCCTGTGGGACTTGTGCGCGGGCCAAGCCTTGCTGTTCCCGCGCTAGTGGGTTGCTTTTGCCTTTGCCGGTCCCTGAGAGGCCTTGGACGCATATTTCTATGGATTTTATTTCAGATCTTCCGGTTTCCCAGAGGATGTCGGTTATCTGGGTGGTTTGCGACCGGTTTTCTAAGATGGTTCATTTGGTACCTTTGCCTAAATTGCCTTCCTCTTCTGATTTGGTTCCGTTGTTTTTTCAGCATGTGGTTCGTTTGCATGGCATTCCGGAGAATATTGTGTCCGACAGAGGTTCTCAGTTTGTTTCTAGGTTTTGGCGAGCCTTTTGTGCTAGGCTGGGCATTGATTTGTCTTTTTCTTCCGCGTTTCATCCTCAGACAAATGGCCAAACCGAGCGAACTAATCAGACTTTGGAAACTTATTTGAGATGCTTTGTGTCTGCTGATCAGGACGATTGGGTGGCTTTCTTGCCATTGGCCGAGTTTGCCCTTAATAATCGGGCTAGTTCTGCTACCTTGCTTTCACCCTTTTTTTGTAATTCTGGTTTTCATCCTCGTTTTTCTTCAGGGCAGGTTGAGCCTTCTGATTGTCCTGGGGTGGACTCTGTGGTTGACAGGTTGCAGCAGATTTGGGCTCATGTTGTGGACAATTTGGTGTTGTCTCAGGAGGAGGCTCAGCGTTTTGCTAACCGTCGTCGGTGTGTTGGTTCCCGGCTTCGGGTTGGGGATTTGGTCTGGTTGTCTTCCCGTCATGTTCCTATGAAGGTTTCTTCCCCTAAGTTCAAGCCTCAGTTTATTGGTCCTTATAAGATTTCTGAGATTGTCAATCCGGTGTCTTTTCGTTTGGCCCTTCCGGCCTCTTTTTCCATCCATAATGTTTTTCATAGATCTTTGTTGCGGAAATATGTGGTGCCTGTTGTTCCCTCTGTTGATCCTCCTGCCCCGGTGTTGGTTGATGGGGAGTTGGAGTATGTGGTTGAGAAGATTTTGGATTCTCGTTTTTCGAGGCGGAGGCTTCAATATCTTGTCAAATGGAAGGGTTATGGCCAGGAGTATAATTCTTGGGTTGTTGCGTCCGATGTTCATGCTGACGATTTGGTTCGTGCCTTTCATTTGGCTCGTCCTGATCGGCCTGGGGGCTCTGGTGAGGGTTCGGTGACCCCTCCTCAAGGGGGGGGTACTGTTGTGAATTCTGCTCTTGGGCTCCCTCCGGTGGTTATAAGTGGTAGCGCTGCTGTCTTTGGATCGCAGCATTCATCAGGTGTGTCCACTTATTGCAATTCTGACTGGGCTATTTAGTCTTGCTTGACCCTTTAGTTAGTGCCAGTTGTCCATTGTTTCCTGGAGGATTCACTTCCCTACCTGGTCTCTCTTGCTTGCTGTTCATTTCAACAAAGATAAGTTCTGGCTTGTTTTTTGCAGTCCACATGCTGTGGGCCTGATCGTTAAAGTTATTTTCCATGTTTTGTCTTGTCCAGCTTGGTCTGTATAAGGATTTGTTCAGCCAAGCTGGTATCTCTGGAGATGCAGATATACCCTCTATGTCTTTAGTTAGATGTGGAGATTTTGTATTTTCTGTGGTGGATTTTTTCTAGTGTTTTAATACTGACCGCCTAGTACTCTGTCCTATCCTTTCTATTTAGCTAAAAGTGACCTCCTTTGCTAAATTCTGATTTCAGTCTGCGTATGTTATTTCCCTCTCCTCTCACAGTCAATACTTGTGGGGGGCTGTCTATCCTTTGGGGATTTTCTCTGAGGCAAGATAGTTTTCCCTTTTCTATCTCTAGGGGTAATTAGTCCTCCGGCTGTGTCGAGATGTCTAGGAAATGTTAGGTACATTCCAGGGCTACTTCTAGTTGCGGTGTTAAGTTCAGGGTCTGCGGTCAATACAGGTACCACCTTCTCCAGAGTACGTCTCATGCTGCTCCTGGGCCACCAGATCATAACAGAAGACAGAGGATTTCAGACTACCACAGACCCCAAAAGGCAAAACATCTAAACCCGTGTCTACCGAAGGCTGCTGGCACATAGAGAGGTCTAAGACTACAGATAAGACCATTCTGATTGGGTACAGTTTGTCGTGGTGGGATGGCTATTACGCTGTTTTGATTAAAATAGGTAACTAAGTACCATATGTTATTTACATGTACTATTGCTATTCACTCGTTAAATTACAGTAGGACATTTGCTTATTTTGTTTTTATACTAGGTTATGTTTGTTTGTAACACACTAAAAACTACAACTGAACAGACTAGAGATCCTTACCCTGCATTCACTAATGGTTCCTGCGTGAGCTGAGATAGCCCTAACCTTAAACTAGACAATGGCAGAAGGGAAAGTATGCTGAAATAGAAAGAGATCCCAGAGTGAGTAAAACAAACCACAAAATACAAAATGAAGGATCAAGTGCGTACTGCTAGAGAATATGTGTTAGAATCTGTTTAGTTTGTGACTATCCGCCATTTTCTTCTGGAGTTCTGGCTGCTGGTCTTTTTCCTCTGGTGCTGGGTTTGTCTTGGGTCAGGTGTTTGTATCACTCTTTATTAACCATCACCTCCCTCCCAGTCCTTGCTGGACAACAGTGTTTATCTGCTTTAGCTCTAGCTTGGAGCTTTGCTTTGTCTTCTGAGTGTGTTATTTGTGCAGTGCTGGTACCTCTGGTTCTGCTAGCCTTAGTTTCTCTTTTCTATTGGTTTCTGCAGCCTTCTCTGTGTTTTCTATTAGGAGGTGACCCGTTTTTTACCCAGTCCTTAGTTCTTTTAGGGAACCCCTTCCCCTTATCTATAGGTCTTCGCTTGAGATTATCCTATAATCGTCGGTGGGTCTATTCGAAAGGAATGGGTCGCCCACTCCATCGTAGGGTTTCAGCCTAGTCATAGTGCAGGGTCAGTTTTCCCCCTTCTACCTTAGTCCTGTGTTGCAGATCCGTAACAATATGCTGCCTACGTCCTCAAAAGAAACAGAAGATAAGTGCAGGGTAAAGAACATTAACAGCAGAGAGATAAACCCTAGCTGGTCTTTCACTAACTTGCTTTAACTACAGCAGTATGGCTGGACATCAAAATGAGACTATCACCAGCAGGAAATACCAGCCGAGGTAAAGTATATAAAGCCGCACCGGAAAGGTGATAAAATTAATAAATGAAAACACCTGTTACCCTAAAAAGACTGAAGAAATGATAACAGAAACTAAACACCCAGAGAAAAGATGTATCTGCTTTGACTTTGCAAATAGAGAAGCCGACCATAAAGCACAGGCTCAACGGTTTGAACCCAGATGCATGGCATGTGTTTTCCAGCTCCTTTCTTTGGTTTTGCTTCAGTTTTTTTGGAGTTTGTAAATACAAGAACATGGTTTCCCCTTTTTGGGCTGTGCATTTAGTTTATGTTTATGTTTTCCAGCTCATTTCTATGATTTTTCTAGTTATAGCTGTACTATCAGCCATGATAATCGGCAGTTATATATTAGTCAGAGGTTGTGACTTTTGGATTCTAGAAGAATTTTTACATTTCGAAAGAAATTTATTAAATTAAATAATACAGGGATAAAACATGTTTTTGACTTGTGACATCTTTTTCTGCATGGCTTGTCTTTTAATGTTAAGATTCAATGACGTGCCATGTTTATAAGATGGCTCATATATCCCATTTATCCTCCTAAGCTTGTTTCATCCAAGCTTTGGTATTTATCAGGTATTCTGCAGAACAAGAGATTCTTGATGATTTATTGATGATTTATTGATGCTTCGATGCTAAAGAAGTATTCACATTCAGAAGTTTTAATTTAAAGGGACAAGGAACATTTTTCATTATAGTTTTTAAGGGCGACAAAAATTACAAGTCCATTGAGTTCAGTGTATAACCTATCATGTTGATTCAGAGATAAAAAAAAAAAACATGCGGCAGATGCTACTTGCCCTATATTAGGATAAAAATTCCTACCCGACTCCATATACGACAATCAGACTAGATCCCTGAATCAACATCCCCATTACAGAGTCTAGTGCCCGTAACCTGTTATAATATGTTTTTGATGAAAGTCATCCAGGCCTTCTTATCGACCATTGCAACATCATGTGGCAGATAGTTCCATAATCTTACTGCTCGCACAAAAAATAATCCAGAATCTCACATCTTGTATAGTGAAGACTCTCTCCCTTTGATGATGGTTAAACCTTAGCAGATGTCCCCTTGTCATAACTATAGGTTTAAGTGTAAAAGGATCATTGTAAAGATCTCTGTACTGTTCCATCATATATTTGTACAATGTAATATGATCGAATCTAAACCTTCGTTTTTCCAAATGGAATAGCCCCAAGCTTGATGACTTATCTTGGTTTTGTGGTGAATTCATTCCCTTAATAACCTTGATTGCTCTTCTCTTCACCCGCTCTAGCTCAGCTTACATACTGGAGCCCAAAATTGTACACAACATTCTAAGTGTGGCTGCACTAGTGACTTGTATAGAGGAAAACTACGTTCTTGTCATGTATTTGCCTTGGCAGCAGCTACTAAAGTACATTTTTCTATCTAGCGCCACATATTGGAAGTAGCAATCCTAACAGTCAATGTCAACCCTTTTAACGAGCCTTGTCACATGACTTAGGATAAAAGCCAAACCAGATCTCCACATTGTGTTTCGAGGCTCACTCAGCCAAACCAGATCTCCACTTTGCACTGACGAGGGGCAGTACCCCGAAATACAGTGTCTGCAAATTGAGATTCTGGTTTGACTTTTATCCTATGTCATGTGACAAAGCTCGTTAAAGGGTCGACATTGACTTTTAGGATTGCTACTTCCAATCGGTGGCACTAGAGTTCTAGTCTTCTTCCTCTCTGAAGAGACAATTTGCATATTTCCCAGAGGAGCATTCTGGCTTTGTCTCCTCATCTCGACACGCTTAACATGTCACTCTTCGCAAGGAGAAGCGATACTTCTTGGATCCCGGTCAGACGCCTCTCACTCAGCCAAACCAGATATCCACTTTGCACTGACGAGGGACAGAACCCGAAACAAGTGTCTGCAAATTGAGATTCTGGTTTGGCCTTTATCCTAAGTCATGTGACAAGGCTTGTTAAAGGGTCGACATTGACTGTTAGGATTGCTATTTCCAATCAGTGGCACTAGAGTTGTAATCCTCTTCCTCTCTGAAGAGACAATTTGCATATTTCCCAGAGGAGCATTGCGGCTTTAAATCTCCTCATCTCGCATGCTTAACATGTCACTCTCCGCAAGGAGAAACGATACTTCTTGAATCCCATCCTACAGATGGCACTGATGTAAAGCAGACATGAGGGAAATGTTATGTGTTAACTATTCTGTATGTGATGACGATCTGGATTAAAGGGGAGAATAATTCAAAGTTTAAATATTGCACATTTTCGACATTTTCATCAAATTTCTGATATTTTTTATGAAAGAACACAGAACATATTGTAGACCCGATGTCAGACAGGAGTTAATGTTTTGTTATAGTTATGTCCTGAAAACTGGAGGCTATTTGGCTGTTGTTGTGAAATTTGGGTACTTTTTGTTTTATTACGTTTATGGTTATTAAAAGGTTTTTTTTTTTGCATCTGATTTTTTGTACTCGCTTTTAATACCCACATATGAAAGTCACTGATTACTTTTAGAGCCTAGAAATGTATATACTTAGATATTATAGGTGGTTTTCTAACCTGTGTCATGTAGAAATTTAATGTCACAAGCCCCCTATATAATAAACTGAAAGGCACTAAAGTGTGTTTAGCTTTATTTAAGCTATTAAATAAATGTTATTTATAATTAAAAAAACACAATGTGGAGTACCCAACATTTTTAATAACCAGCACAAGAAGAGCAGACATCTGTGAGTTTGTATTATCAGTTTGGGAAAGGCCCGAGAACCATAGAGCTTCCCAGCCAATTAATATCAGTCAAGTTTTCTACTCAGCCTTTACTGGTAATTAAAAAGGGGACCCATATTTTTAATTAGCAGCAAAGGCTCAGCAAACAGCTGCATGCTGATATTAAGATATTAATAGGCTGGGAAGGTCCATGGACATTGGCCCCTTCCCAACCTAATGAAACCTTCTTTATTGCCCTAGTTTTGAACCCTTTGCTATATTAAATTGATCTTTTTTTGTTACTGTCACGATATGGTATGAAATATCATATAAGTTAGTTTCTTTGCCAGCACACATAGGGTGGGCAGTGACCCCCCTTCACTCTGTGTTCAGCCTGTCTTGTCAATGAGTGTACAAGTTTTATTGCTTCTAGCTGCAAATGCCTGACTTCAGCTGCCAAGCCTCAGCCCCCGCCAAGGTATTTACGACCGGCATTTCCTACCGTGTAAGCTCTTGTCCAGCTATAACTGGATGAGAAACTTCCAGAATCATGAAAGTCTTTTGTTCTGTTTTTGTAAGATATTAGGCCAACCATGGGAGATAGGAACTCAAAAATATATCGTCATAACCACACTCGGAGGATCTACCCATCCCTCAAAACACAGGCTTCTAACTCCATCTAATAAAGAAGTAGGGATTTCTCTGCAAATATGTATCCCAGATAGGACATATTTGATCTCATTAGAATGCTCACGTTAATCCGAGATGAATGCTGGGTTTGATATGACTATGACATGTTCTGGAGCGAAGTTACGGGCATCAGATATATTTCATGCCCTGTTAGTAAAAAGGAAGAGGTAGGAGGGATTGGAAAAGCCAGCCCTTTGTGTGAGGTCACAGGCTGTAGGTTTTAAGTGCTGGCCGGCGTCCAAGAGGGTGAGATTTGAGTTTTTACCTGAAGAGTCCAGAGTGCACGCCCTGATGCACTGGGATAGATGGAAAGTTCCCCTAGCCTGTTGCCTGCAATGCTTTGAACAACTGTAAGTGTTATTTCTCATGTTATTCCCTGTTTTTTTTATAATTACCTTGTACATATTTGCAATTGTCTCATTTGTAACATCTTTGTAAAATATTTTGATAAAGCACTGCCTACATTTTGTGGGGGTATATTATTTCATGCCAGTTCTTTCTCCATGCTCTAAAAACGTACCCTAAGTCTTCTTGAAGGGAATTTACGCTACTGTTTGGGGTTAGCTTCGGATCCGTTTAATCGAAACTGGTGGCAGTAATACCGTGTACTGTGCAGGCCTTTGGGTGTCCCTGTAGCGACTGCGGCTTGATAATTATTGTTCCTGCCTGAGCGGGAGTAGTTTATCGCGTCGCTGCAGCGTGCCCAATAGCCAGTACATAGCAGGCAGCCTTTCTGGCGACTAATTACCCTAGGTGCAGTACCTAATCTGACCTGACAGTAAGGGGGCGCCAGAGAGCTGCAAGGTTTAAGTGGAACTGTAAGCGGGATACACAAAAATCCCTGCAGTTCGTGGTATATTGAAGAGCAGTGGGATACCTAAATTAAGCCCCTGCTGTAAACTAAGAGGTCCCTAGCCTTGTGTGTGTTTTTTCATCACATTGTGGCAGTGGAGGGATAACTAAGATAAGCCCCCCTGCGCATGTGATTGCCGTCTGTTGGTTTAAGTCACCCCAATCCGTGACATATTGGTGACAGTGGTCAGGAATCCCTGTGGATTTTGTGACCAGTTGGTGGCAGCGGCTAAGGGATCGTGACAATTGGTGACAGTCACGGTGTGAATCGTGACAATTGGTTTACCATATAGTCATGGCCAAAAAGTATTGACACCCCTGCAATTCTGTCAGATAATACTCAGTTTCTTCCTGAAAATGATTGCAAACACAAATTCTTTGGTATTATTATCTTCATTTAATTTGTCTTAAATGAAAAAACACAAAAAGAATTGTTCTAAAGCCAAATTGGATATAATTCCACACCAAATATAAAAAAGGGGTGGACAAAAGTATTGGCACTGTTTGAAAAATCATGTGATGCTTCTTTAATTAGTGTAATTAACAGCACCTGTAACTTACCTGTGGCACCTAACAGGTGTTGGCAATAACTAAATCACACTTGCAGCCAGTTGACATGGATTAAAGTTGACTCAACCTCTGTCCTGTGTCCGTGTGTGTACCACATTGAGCATGGAGAAAAGAAAGAAGACCAAAGAACTGTCTGAGGACTTGAGAAACCAAATTGTGAGGAAGCATGAGCAATCTCAAGGCTACAAGTCCATCTCCAAAGACCTGAATGTTCCTGTGTCTACTGTGCGCAGTGTCATCAAGAAGTTTAAAGCCCATGGCCCTGTGGCTAACCTCCCTAGATGTGGACGGAAAAGAAAAATTGACAAGAGATTTCAACTCAAGATTGTGCGGATGTTGGATAAAGAACCTCGACTAACATCCAAACAAGTTCAAGCTGCCCTGCAGTCCGAGGGTACAACAGTGTCAACCCTTACTATCTGTCGGTGTCTGTTATGACCCCAGTGGACAGGGTCTCAGAGGAATGTGTAAGTCTGCGAGATTCAAAAATCCAGCTCATAGGGCTGTGGTAACTGGGTTGACCAAATAGCTACTCCTAACGCCAACACTAGAAGTAGCCGGGGATCATGCCTACTGATCGCTAGATGACTCGCGCCAGCCGGAGAATCTAACTACCCCTAGGAGAAGAAAACAAAGACCTCTCTTGCCTCCAGAGAAAGGGACCCCAAAGCAAGATACAAGCCCCCCACAAATAATAACGGTGAGGTAAGAGGAAATGACAAACACAGAAATGAACCAGGTTCAGCAAAGAGAGGCCAGCTTACTAATAGCAGAATATAGCAAGATAACTTATCTGGTCAACAAAAACCCTATAAAAATCCACGCTGGAGATTCAAGAACCCCCGAACCGTCTAACGGTCCGGGGGGAGAACACCAGCCCCCTAGAGCTTCAGCAAAGGTCAGGATACAGATTGGAACAAGCTGGACAAAAATACCAAACAAAACAAAAGCAAAAAGCAAAGAAGCAGACTTAGCTTGAAATACAGGAACCAGGATAATAGGACAAGAGCACAACAGATTAGCTCTGATTTCAACGATGCCAGGCATTGAACTGAAGGTCCAGGGAGCTTATATAACAACGCCCCTGAACTAACGGCCCAGGTGAGGATATAGGAAAAGACAGAAGCTCCAGAGTCAAATCACTAATGACCACTAGAGGGAGCAAAAAGCAAAATCACAACAGTACCCCCCCCCTTAGTGAGGGGTCACCGAACCCTCACCACGACCACCAGGGCGATCAGGACGAGCGGCGTGAAAGGCACGAACTAAATCGGCCGCATGAACATCAGAGGCGACCACCCAGGAATTATCTTCCTGACCATAGCCCTTCCACTTGACCAGGTACTGAAGCCTCCGCCTGGAGAGACGAGAATCCAAGATCTTCTCCACCACGTACTCCAACTCGCCCTCAACCAACACCGGAGCAGGAGGCTCAGCAGAAGGAACCACAGGCACAACGTACCGCCGCAACAAGGACCTATGAAACACGTTGTGGATAGCAAACGACACAGGAAGATCCAGGCGAAAGGATACAGGATTAAGGATTTCCAATATCTTGTAAGGACCAATAAAACGAGGTTTAAATTTGGGAGAGGAAACCTTCATAGGAACAAAGCGGGAAGAAAGCCACACCAAATCCCCAACACGTAGTCGGGGACCCACACCGCGGCGGCGGTTGGCAAAGCGCTGAGCCCTCTCCTGTGACAACTTCAAGTTGTCCACCACAAGATTCCAGATCCGCTGCAACCTATCCACCACAGAATCCACCCCAGGGCAGTCAGAAGGTTCCACATGACCCGAAGAAAAACGAGGGTGGAAACCAGAGTTGCAGAAAAACGGCGAAACCAAGGTGGCGGAACTAGCCCGATTATTAAGGGCAAACTCAGCCAACGGCAAGAAGGTCACCCAATCGTCCTGATCAGCAGAGACAAAACACCTCAAATAAGCCTCCAAAGTCTGATTAGTTCGCTCCGTCTGTCCATTAGTCTGAGGATGGAAAGCAGACGAAAACGACAAGTCAATGCCCATCCTACTACAAAAGGATCGCCAGAATCTGGAAACGAACTGGGATCCTCTGTCTGACACAATATTCTCAGGGATGCCGTGCAAACGAACCACGTTCTGGAAAAACACAGGAACCAGATCGGAAGAGGAAGGCAGCTTAGGCAAAGGAACCAAATGGACCATCTTGGAGAAGCGATCACATATCACACAGATAACAGACATGCCTTGAGACAGCGGAAGATCAGAAATGAAATCCATGGAGATATGTGTCCAAGGTCTCTTAGGGACAGGCAAGGGCAAGAGCAACCCGCTGGCACGAGAACAGCAAGGCTTAGCTCGAGCACAAGTCCCACAGGACTGTACAAATGACCGCACATCCCTAGACAAGGAAGGCCACCAAAAGGATCTGGCCACCAGATCTCTGGTGCCAAAAATTCCTGGGTGACCTGCCAACACCGAGGAATGAACCTCGGAAATGACTCTGCTGGTCCACTTATCAGGCACAAACAGTCTGTCAGGTGGACAAGAATCAGGCCTATCAGCCTGAAATCTCTGCAACACATGTCGCAGATCAGGAGAAATAGCTGACAAGATAATACCATCCTTAAGAATACCAACAGGTTCAGCGACTCCAGGAGCATCAGGCACAAAGCTCCTGGAAAGAGCATCGGCCTTCACATTTTTTGAACCTGGTAAATACGAGACAACAAAGTCAAAACGGGAGAAAAACAATGACCAGCGGGCCTGTCTAGGATTCAGGCGTTTAGCAGACTCGAGATACATCAGATTTTTGTGATCAGTCAAGACCACCACACGATGCTTAGCACCCTCGAGCCAATGACGCCACTCCTCAAATGCCCATTTCATGGCCAACAACTCCCGATTGCCCACATCATAATTTCGCTCCGCAGGCGAAAACTTCCTAGAGAAAAAGGCGCAAGGTCTCATAACAGAGCAACCAGGGCCTCTCTGCGACAAAACGGCCCCTGCTCCAATCTCTGAAGCATCCACCTCAACCTGAAAGGGAAGCAAGACATCAGGCTGGCACAAAACAGGCGCCGAAGTAAACCGACGTTTCAACTCCTGGAAAGCCTCCACGGCAGCAGGAGCCCAATTAACCACATCGGAGCCCTTCTTGGTCATATCCGTCAAAGGTTTCACAATGCTAGAAAAGTTAGCGATAAAACGACGGTAGAAGTTAGCGAAACCCAAGAACTTCTGAAGACTCTTAACTGACGAGGGCTGAGTCCAATCAAGAATAGCTCGGACCTTGACTGGGTCCATCTCCACAGCAGAAGGGGAAAAAATGAACCCCAAAAATGGAACCTTCTGTACACCAAAAAGACACTTTGAGCCCTTGACAAACAAAGAATTTTCACGCAAAATTTTAAAGACCATCCTGACCTGTTCCACATGCGAGTCCCAATTATCAGAAAAAAACAGAATATCATCCAGATAAACGATCAAAAATTTATCCAGATAGTTCCGGAAAATGTCATGCATAAAGGACTGAAAAACTGAAGGGGCATTAGAGAGCCCAAAAGGCATCACCAAGTACTCAAAATGACCTTCGGGCGTATTGAATGCGGTTTTCCATTCATCCCCTTGCTTAATGCGCACAAGGTTGTACGCACCACGAAGGTCTATCTTGGTAAACCACTTGGCACCTTTAATCCTGGCAAACAAGTCAGACAACAGCGGCAAAGGATACTGAAATTTGACAGTGATCTTATTTAAAAGCCGATAGTCAATACAAGGCCTCAAAGATCCGTCCTTTTTAGCCACAAAAAAGAATCCCGCACCAAGAGGGGAAGAAGACGGACGGATGTGTCCTTTCTCCAGAGACTCCTTGATATATGAACGCATAGCGGTATGTTCAGGTATCGACAGATTAAACAGTCTTCCCTTAGGAAATTTACTGCCTGGAATCAAATCTATTGCACAGTCACATTCCCTATGAGGAGGCAATGCACTGGACCTGGACTCGCTAAAGACATCCTGATAATCAGACAAATACTCCGGAACTTCCGAAGGCGTAGAAGAAGCAATAGACACAGGCAGGGAATCCTCGTGAATACCACGACAGCCCCAACTAGACACTGACATAGCCTTCCAGTCAAGGACTGGATTATGGGTCTGTAACCATGGCAGCCCCAAAACAACCAAATCATGCATTTTATGTAGAACGAGAAAACGTATCACCTCGCGGTGTTCAGGAGTCATGCACATGGTAACCTGTGTCCAATACTGCGGTTTATTTTCTGCTAATGGCGTAGCATCAATACCCCTAAGAGGGATAGGATTTTCTAATGGTTCAAGAATAAAACCACAGCGCTTAGCAAATGAGAGATCCATAAGACTCAGGGCAGCACCTGAATCTACAAACGCCATGACAGGATAAGATGACAGTGAGCAAATCAAAGTTACAGACAGAATAAACTTAGGATGCAAATTACCAACGGTGACAGGACTAACAACCTTAGATATACGTTTAGAGCATGCTGAGATAACATGTGTAGAATCACCACAGTAGTAGCACAAGCCATTCCGGCGTCTATGAATTTTCCTCTCATTTCTAGTCAAGATTCTATCACATTGCATCAAATCAGGTGTCCGTTCAGACAACACCATGAGGGAATTTGCGGTTTTTCTATCACATTGCATCACATCAGGTGTCTGTTCAGACAACAACATGAGGGAATTTGCGGTTTTGCGCTCCCGCAACCGCCGGTCAATTTGAATAGCCAGGGACATGGTATCATTCAGACCTGTGGGAATGGGAAAACCCACCATAACATTCTTAATGGCCTCAGAAAGGCCATTTCTAAAATTAGCGGCCAGTGCACACTCGTTCCAATGTGTCAGCACGGACCATTTCCGAAATTTTTGGCAATACACCTCAGCCTCGTCCTGGCCCTGAGACATAGCCAGCAAGGCTTTCTCTGCCTGAATCTCAAGATTGGGTTCCTCATAAAGTAAACCGAGCGCCAGAAAAAACGCATCAATATCAGCCAATGCCGGATCTCCTGGCGCCAACGAAAAAGCCCAATCTTGAGGGTCACCCCGTAAGAATGAAATAACAATTTTTACTTGTTGAGCAGAGTCTCCAGACGAACAAGGTTTCAGGGACAAAAACAATTTACAATTATTCCTGAAATTCCTAAACTTAAATCGGTCTCCTGAAAACAGTTCAGGAATCGGAATCTTGGGTTCAGACCTAGGATTTCTGGTAACATAATCTTGTATACCCTGCACACGAGCGGCAAGCTGGTCCACACTTGTAATCAAGGTCTGGACATTCATGTCTGCAGCAAGCTTAAGCCACTCTGAGGTAAAGGGGAAAAGAAAAAAAAAAAAAAAATGAGAGAGGGAAAAAAAACCCCAAAATTTTCTTTCTTATAATCCCACTTCTGCAATGCATTAAACATTTAATACTGGCCTGGCATACTGTTATGACCCCAGTGGACAGGGTCTCAGAGGAACGTGTAAGTCTGCGAGATTCAAAAATCCAGCTCATAGGGCTGTGGTAACTGGGTTGACCAAATAGCTACTCCTAACGCCAACACTATAGCAAGATAACTTATCTGGTCAACAAAAACCCTATAAAAATCCACGCTGGAGATTCAAGAACCCCCGAACCGTCTAACGGTCCGGGGGGAGAACACCAGCCCCCTAGAGCTTCAGCAAAGGTCAGGATACAGATTGGAACAAGCTGGACAAAAATACCAAACAAAACAAAAGCAAAAAGCAAAGAAGCAGACTTAGCTTGAAATACAGGAACCAGGATAATAGGACAAGAGCACAACAGATTAGCTCTGATTTCAATGATGCCAGGCATTGAACTGAAGGTCCAGGGAGCTTATATAACAACGCCCCTGAACTAACGGCCCAGGTGAGGATATAGGAAAAGACAGAAGCTCCAGAGTCAAATCACTAATGACCACTAGAGGGAGCAAAAAGCAAAATCACAACAGGTGTCTGAATAAAAAGGGACTGTATGGTAGGAAACCCAGGAAGACCCCACTTCTTACCCCGAGACATAAGAAAGCCAGGCTGGAGTTTGCCAAAACTTACCTGAAAAAGCCTAAAACGTTTTGGAAGAATGTTCTCTGGTCAGATTAGACAAAAGTTGAGCTTTTTGGGCAAAGGCATCAACATAGAGTTTACAGGAGAAAAAAGAGGCCTTCAAAGAAAAGAACACGGTCCCTACAGTCAAACATGGCGGAGGTTCCCTGATGTTTTGGGGTTGCTTTGCTGCCTCTGGCACTGGACTGCTTGACCGTGTGCATGACATTATGAAGTCTGAAGACTACCAACAAATTTTGCAGCATAATGTAGGGCCCAGTGTGAGAAAGCTGGGTCTCCCTCAGAGGTCATGGGTCTTCCAGCTGGACAATGACCCAAAACACACTTCAAAAAGCACTAGATAATGGTTTGAGAGAAAGCACTGGAGACTTCTAAGGTGGCCAGCAATGAGTCCCGACCTGAATCCCATAGAACACCTGTGGAGAGATCTAAAAATGGCAGTTTGGAGAAGGCACCCTTCAAATATCAGGGACCTGGAGCAGTTTGCCAAAGAAGAATGGTCTAAAATTCCAGCAAAGCATTGTAAGAAACTCATTGATGGTTACCAGAAGCGGTTGGTTACAGTTATTTTGGCTAAAGGTTGTGCAACCAAGTATTAGGCTGAGGGTGCCAATACTTTTGTCTGGCCCATTTTTGGAGTTTTGTGTGAAATGATCAATGTTTTGTTTTTGCTTCATTCTCTTTTGTGTTTTTTCATTTAAGACAAATTAAATGAAGATAATAATACCAAAGAATTTGTGTTTGCAATCATTTTCAGGAAGAAACTAAGTATTATCTGACAGAATTGCAGGGGTGTGAATACTTTTGGCCATGACTGTATTTAAGCTTTACTGCTTCACCTTGGCTGGTTATTAGAAATAGGGGCTATCCATTTTTTAAGGGCCCCCCTTTTTAATAACCAGTAAAGATTAAGCAAAAAGCTGTGAGCTGATATTAATAGGCTGGAAAGCTCCAAGGTTATTAGGCCTTTTCCAGCATAATAAAACCAACTGACAGCTGTCTGCTTTCCCTTAGCTGGTTATTAAAAATAGTGAGAACCACCCCTCCATTTTTTTATTCATTTAGCAATTTATTAGCTAAATACATGTACAGTAAACTACACACACACTAATTATGTATCTCACATTTATCTATTTATCTATATATGATATCTATATGTGTATGTAAGATTGCTTTATTAGTTTGCAAACCAGCTTTAAAATACATACAGATTGCAGTACGTAAAAGGTGATTTTAAAAACACTTTGCATATGGATGTCATATGGATGCTAGTTGAGAAAATCGCATGATACTCGTCCAACTTTTCTGGATCAACGATTTTTTTTATACTCTAGTGTGACTCAAGCCTAATAAACAAAACCCTGTCTCCTGATGCAGTTTGTTTAAAAAAAAACACAAATTTCAATTGTTGACATTTCGCTGCTGCTGCTCCTTGCTTCTTCTATTGTCGATAGCACAATAACCAATCAGTGCTCAGCGGCTCTGAGCGGCTTGTGCTATCTACTCAGCGGGAGCAGCAAATTTCACTGATTGGATGCAGCGTTGTGTTAGGACTGGCGGAACGCGCCAAATAATAGTAATATTCGTTCGCAGTCCGGCGTCCACCGTGCAAAGATGACACCTGCTGCTGAGTAATGGCGGACGGACGCTTGCTCACACGTGGGTTAGACCTCACCCAGTGTGAATAGAAGTGATCTCTGTTGCTTCACAGAGTCGCCACAAATATGCTGGGCCCTGTTATCAGTCACAGGGTGCAGCTGAGAGACACTAGTGGGATCCCTATGAATCACCCCCACTAAACTGGTGACTGCACTCGCTCTGACCATCGGTGGCTTTTGAGCCTGTGCCTGAGGTCCCCCTGAGTCAGATGCAGAGTCCAAGCGGGAATTCCCACCCTACACTGACCGGTTGTCAGGAAAGCGCAGAGAATGCGCACGGTGCCGCACTGGTGGGCACTGCGAAGAGACACTGTAACGTGTGCTGAGTGTGCAGGTAGCACTGTCGGGCGCTAGGTAGCTTCCACCATTCGCGAGCAGTCATCAACACAAGGAATGGGAATGATTAAGGAGCTTTCATCCATCAACAGACATTGATCTACACACACACATTGACAAGTTTACACTAGCGCATGGCCGAGCGGCCATGCGAACCTTTTATAGCACTTGCAGACCGGGACCTTCCAGAAGGTCCAATAGGAACTGCAACAGGACCTGAACATGTGATCCCGGACCTCCAATGGAAGGTCGTCCCATGGGCATGCTCAGTATGAGAAAAGCAGCACTTAGTCCCAGAAAGGCCTGCTTGCTGCTGATCAGTACTGGCTACAAAAACAGAGCCTGGAAAGGCAGGAGTAACCAGTCGCACAATGTCAGATTGAGCCAGACGCTGGGACCGACATCTCCGCTGAGCAGGTTCCACTGCAGCTGGAGAAGAATGGGAGACCGCAGCGGACATGGTTCAAGATTCCCCCTGTGCAGCGGCGGGAACTTGACACCTAACATTATCCCCCCTCCTAGGTCCCCCCTCCCTGGGCCTCGCTACGTTCAAAGGCTACAATGAGCAGCGGAGCCCGAATGTGCTCCCCAGGCTCTGTCCTCTGGGCCGTGACCCTTCCAGTCCACCAGATAGAACTTTTTGCCACGTACCACCTTGCACCCCAAGATAGTGTTCACCTCATAATAGTCCAAGGACGAACCCGATGTCCTGGCAGATGGCTCAGAAAACCGGGACATGTGAACGGGCTTTAAAAGGGACACATGAAAGGTGTCGGTCATACTCAGGCATGGAAGAAGACCCAGACAAAAGACGACAGGGTCAACCTGTTCCAGAACCTTGAAAGGCCCTAAATAGCAAGGCGCAAACTAAGTGGACTCAACTCGCAGCCTGATATTGCGGGCGGAGAGCCACACTAAGTCGCCAGGAGCAAAGGTCGGAGCGGGGCACCAATGTGCATCGGCAGAGACCCTCATTCTCTCCTTGGAAGCCCGAATAGCATCCTGTGTACGGTCCCAGATGTCCCATGCTTCCTCTACCCAGTCTGCCACCCTAGAGTTGGCAGAAGACACGGGCATGGGCACAGGAACCAGCAGATGCTTGTCATAATTAAGGAGGAATGGAGTCTGCCCAGTGGAGTCGACTACGGCATTGTTCAAGGCAAACTGTGCCCAAGGTAGCAGGAATGCCCAGTCATCCTGCCTGGCTGAGACAAAATGTCATAGATATGTGACCAGGGTCTGGTTGGCCCTCCCTACCAACCCATTCGTCTCGGGATGGTACACTGAAGAGAGATTCAGCTTAATACTAAGTAGGTGACAAAGCTCTCTCCAGAACTGAGACGCAAACTGGGGACCCAGTCACTGACAGTCTTGTCAGGCATATTGTGTAAACAGAAGACATGTTTGACAAACAACGCTGCCAAGGCTCGTGCAGAAGGTAACCGTGGGAGAGGCACCAAATGCACCATTTTAGAGAAATGGTCGTTAACTACCCAAATAACGGTGCAGCCACGGGACTTGGGTAAGCCTACCATAAAGTCCATCACTTCCATTTCCCAGGGCCTATCAGCCATCGGTAGGGGGTAGAGTAACCCAGCAGGCCGTTGTCGAGGAGACCTATTATTAGCGCAGAAGACGCATGCCTGAATATAGTCTCTAACGTCGCGGGCCATATACGGCCACCAGTACGCCCTCGCCAGAAGCTCAGATGTCCTTTTGATCCCAAAATGTCCACCTACCCTGGAAGAGTGAGCCCAAGAGAGAACTTCCGGTCGCAAATTGGATGGCACGAAAGTCTTGCCCGGAGGGACAGACTGTAGCGACACCGGAGCCACAGTTCACAGACTCTGAGAGGGAACAATTAGCTGAGGCTCCTCCTCCTCAGATGACACCACAGAGCAGGAAAGAACATCAGCGCGAATGTTCTTCTCCCTAGATAGGAAATGAAGAGTGAAGTGGAACCGGGAGAAGAACAGGGACCATCTGGCCTGGCGAGAATTCAGCCGCTGAGCTGTTTGGAAATATACCAAATTCTTGTGGTCAGTGTAGACTTGGAAGGGAAAGCGAGCCCCTTCCAGAAGGTGTCTCCATTCTGAAAAATCCATCTTCATTGCTAACAACTCCCTGTCCCCGATGGAATAATTCCTCTCCGCCGGAGTGATGGTCTTGGAGAAAAAGAAGCAAGGATGCTTCCGACCTTGAGCGTCCTTTTGGAAGAGGACCGCTCCAGCTCCGACTGATGAGACATCCACCTCAATAATGAAGGGCTTATCTACATCGGGACGATGCAGAATGGGAGCACTAGCAAAGTAGGACTTAACAGATAGGAAGGTTTGGAGACCTCCTCTGACCACAATTTGGGATTTGCTCCGATATTGGTGAGGGCTACCAAGGGAGCTACCAAAGTTGAGAAGTGGGGAATGAACTGGTGATAATAATTAATGAAACCCATGAAGCGCTGCACCGCTTTGGGAGAATGAGGTTCCTGCCAGTCCATCACTGCTTGTAGCTTGGCAGGATCCATAGCTAATTCCTTGGGCTCCTGCTCAAACACACACTTCTCCAACTTGACGTAGAGGGAGTTTGCCCGTAGGAGGTTGCATGTTACTGATTTTTTACCAATTTTATAAAAATTTGCTAGTGTTTTTGATTCCGAATCCGAATGTGCCATATTCGTGCCAAATGTATGTTTGTCGATAGGTTTTCGACCATATTCGCTCATGTCTACTTCTGATCACTGTCATAGGGTTTATCACAGTGATCAGAATTAACCAATAAGAAAAATTCCTGCTGTTGCTGTATGCCGGCAGACACATCTCGATGGGAGCATTGCGCATGCGCTCGCCATTTTTATTTTTCAAGAAGACTTTGCAGAGGGAAGGGGACCGAGCTGGAGGGACTGGAGGAAGATGAAGGTTTTTTGGGGGGGAACTTGGGGACCTCATTTATCTCTCCGCAACAGCCTTATTCCTGATCGCTGTTTTAAAACGGCAATGAGGGAAAATAGTCCTTTAACGGACGCCATTTTAATGTGTATCAGTGGTCGTTAAGGGGTTAATATCTCTTTTCTTTGTCTCCTACTATTATATTTCCATAATTAATTTTCAAGGGGCACAGCACCGGCTCTCAACTACTATCTCTGTCGCAACTTCTAACTGTGAAAGAAGATGTCATTAGGGACACAAGCGCCAGCCCACAGCTTCTAGCATCACCCTCAAACTAATCGTTAACAGGGGGCAGCACCGGTGTCACTCACTGATTCTATCACCACCCCCGATGATGATTTGAGGTTGATGCTAGAAGCTGTGAGGGCAGTATTGATGTCATTCACTGCTTCTATCTCAGCTCCCCAGATGACAATTTATTTAAGGATGGTTATATAAGCTGTGGGGCAGTGATGGTGTCACTCAATTCTATCTTTGCACCCTAAATGACACCTTGTTTCACAGTTAGAATAAGCAGTGGCGGCAAAGATAGAAGCAGTGTGCAGGCGTTGCACTCACCTCTTCTACAGCTTCTAGAAGAGTGCAAGTGCTGCACTCACCTCTTCTACAGCTTCTAGTAGAGTGCAAGCACTGCACTCACCTCTTCTACAGCTTCTAGCAGAGGGCAAGCGCTGCACTTGGAGCGGCCCCCAGACGCAGGGCAGCGGTGTACTCGGTACCGGGTCTCTCGGTTCTGGGGATGTCACGGTGGCCCGACCCAGTCCGTGGCCCTGCTAAGGGGCGCCCAATTAAAGATGTAGGTGACGGTGTAGGTCGCAGTAAATAACGAGGACACAGGGTGGCAGTCTCTTTACCTCTTTACTGAAGGCTTCGGCATCCGCAATCCAGAGCACTGCTAACAGGGCTGGCTGAGACCGGCCGGTCCGAAGGCACATCCAGAGTTCCCTTTGCAGGTGGAAATCAGTAGCCTTCCTACTAGCGCCTGTGTGTTGTAGTACCTCCCTGCTGAGCACCATGGGATAGTCCTCACAACTGTCATGTATGTTTCTGTTCTTTCTCTCTGTCCCCCAGATGATATGGATAGGACGCACCCATATGACGGGGTAGGCCTGAAGTTATTTTATAGGGACCCTAGGGATGCCCCTCTCCCACAATTGCCTCCGTTGTCTTCGTTAGGTGTAAAGGTGAGACAGCCAACCTAAAGTTAACTGTGCAGCCGTAGTTCAAAGTAATGCGTAGAATCTCTTACTTCCTCGGCGTTCCGGCCGCCGGCTACGCGCCTCAGAAGGATGTTGCTGATCTTGAGGCACGACTCCTTCTGGTTCTATCTCCTTTGTGCTGTGATCCCGTTTCTCACTTCTCCACAATATGCTTCGCTTCGTGTCCTTTCTTAGGAGTCTGCCGCTATACGGTACAGGCACGGCTCCGTAACGATCTATCTGTGTTAGGCCGCTGTCAGGATCCCACCCCTGACAGGTCCTCTCTCGAACTCTCCCCAGCTACTTTCTCCCTAACTTCCTATCCAACCCCCAGTTTTACCAGAGTGTGAGGAGTGGCCTAATACATAGAACCTTTTGCTCCCCCTGGTGGCCAGAGTGTGAAGTGTAATGTGTGACTGTGATACCTGGTCAGGTGAACTCTTTTAGTGCAATCAGACGTACCATCACTCCCCTTAGCGGCAGAGCGACGTTACTGCAACGACCAGGTCTCTGGGGCGCTGCACTCCCCCCCGTTAAATCCAGTACTCCCGGACTGGGAAAGAAGAACAACAATACATGTTGGCAAAAGACATACAAAATTTTGAAATGCTATGAGCAAGTAAATGCTTTGAACAAGTAAATACAACAGTGCTTCCCTTTATGGGAGGTGAGGACACTTGAACGTTGCGAAAGTCTTGGTCATGCACAGTTCACTGGGTGCAACTTTGAAACAGCAGGGATCCCGGGTAAACAAAGGGATCCCTTTTGAAAGCTTTGGAGAAATTCACTGTCCATTACACCATTGTCCATTTTTAAACCTGTAACAAAGATATTTACACAAACATTTTCAACCAAATAGCAACTATCGTTAATATTTCCAAGTTTTGTAGCGAAGTGGAGTTTGATTCTTGGTTTTACGTGCAGACCTCCGCAGTGCAGGGGTTGCTATTGGCCTAACAGGGCCAGCTGCGCTTGCTATCGCTGGTGTAGTGCACTGTCTTCTAGCTACACTTCTAGTGAGTCTGGGTAACACTGGCCTGCTGGAGCTCTCAGGGCTGCTGCTACTAATGGTGGGCATGGCAGGTTCACCGACAGCAGAGGGAGGACTTGCCGGTTCAACTGTTGGCATGGCATCCTCTGGTGGGGTCTGCTGTGATTGCGGGTCCGGATGATCTGGCACCACATTTAGTTCTGGCGGGTTCAGTTGATGAAACGTTAGGACAGGACTGAGGAAAATCGCCAAGAACAGTGTGTATCATCTTCTCTTCTACAGGTGGAGAGGTTCTTGGATCCGTTTCCCTCTCTCTCAACTTATCAGGGCATATTTTAAGGTGGTCTCTGGATATTGCCATTGAGGTTTCCCCTCCTTCTTTGCTGATGAGACAGACCTTCGTATTGTCAAAATCGGATGGCAGGATGGTATACGGTTCCGCTTCCCATTGGTCGTCAAGCTTGTGTAATCTCCTCTTTCGTTTGAGTACTTGCTCACCGGGTGACAAGGGAATTGCAGGAGCATGCTGGTTGTAGTCCCTTTCTTGTTTTTGTCTGGCTTGGGCTAGACTTCTTTCCACGCATTCCTGTATTTTGCGGTACCTTTGCTGCCTTTCTTTATCCCAATCGGCATCTGGCGAGGTATCTTCGGGGGTTAGGACCCCTGTTGTGAATTTGGATTCTGGGCTCCCCCGGTGGCCGCTTGTGGAATTGGACTTGTCATCCTCTTTCCTGTTTCACCTGGTTCCATCAGTAGTGGGTGTCGCTATTTAAGCTCATTTCTCTGGTGGTTTCTTGCCGGTCAACAATGTTATCTGATGCCTCTCAGTGCTTGTTCCTGCTTCTGACAACTACTAGATAAGTTGGACTTTTGTCCATGTTTCGTTTTGCCTATTTGTTCCAGTTCACAGCTGAAGTTTTGTTACTGTGTCTGGAAAGCTCTCGTTGATCAGGGATTGCTACTCTGGCGTTATGAGTTAATGCCAGAGTTTAAGGTAATCTCTGGATGGTGTTTTGTTAGTGTTTTTCTGCTGACCATGAAAGTATACTATCTGTCTTCTGCTATCTAGTAAGCGGACCTCAAATTTGCTAAGACTATTTTCCTGCTGCGTTTGTTGTTTCATCTGAACTCACCGTCATTATATGTGGGGGGCTACTGTCTTCTTTGGAATATTTCTCTAGAGGTGAGCCAGGTCTTATATTTCCCTCTGCTAGCTATTTAGGTCTTAGGCCAGAGCTGGGCATCTAGCAATAAATAGGAAATGCTACCTGGCTATTTCTAGTTGCGCGGCAGGCTTAGTTCATGGTCAGTATAGTTCCATCTTCCGAGAGCTTGTCCCTCTATAGGCTTGCTATGATCTCTGCCTGCAGAGATCATGACAGTTTGACCGGCCAATAAAGTGTTAAAGACCCAGGTTGAGAAAGGAGAGTTATAAGAAGTCTGCTGGAATTTTTTTTTTTTTTTTTTTTCCTCCAGTTTGCCTTGCTGCAGTCTTTTTTCTCTCTCTCCTCCTAATCTCTGTATGGCTCTGTGTGCACCTGACAATAATGGATTTTCAGAGTGTAACTGCGGGTTTGAATAATCTCATCACGAAAGTACAAAATTTACAAGATTTTGTGGTACATGCTCCAGTATCTGAGCCGAGAATTCCTTTGCCGGAGTTCTTCACAGGGAATAGAGCTAGCTTCCAGAATTTCCGAAATAATTGTAAGCTTTATTTGTCCCTGAAGTCTCGTTCAGCTGGAGACCCTGCTCAGCAGGTTAGGATTGTGATTTCCTTGCTCAGGGGTGACCCTCAAGATTGGGCCTTCTCATTGCCAGCAGGGGATCCTGCGTTGCGCGATGTGGATGCGTTTTTTCTGGCCTTGGGCTTGCTTTATGAGGAACCTCATTTGGAACTTCAGGCAGAAAAAACTTTGATGGCACTATCTCAGGGGCAAGACGAAGCTGAGGTTTACTGCCAAAAATTCCGTAAATGGTCTGTGCTTACTCAGTGGAATGAGTGCGCCTTGGCGGCAACTTTCAGAGAAGGTCTCTCTGATGCCGTTAAGGATGTTATGGTGGGGTTCCCTGTGCCTGCAGGTCTGAATGAGTCCATGACAATGGCTATTCAGATTGATAGGCGTTTGCGGGAGCGCAAACCGGTGCACCATCTGGCGGTGTCTATGGAAAAGACGCCAGAAAGTATGCAGTGTGATAGAATTCTGTCCAGGAGCGAGCGACAGAATTTTAGACGGAAGAATGGATTGTGCTTCTATTGTGGGGATTCTACTCATGTTATATCAGCATGCTCTAGGCGTACAAAGAAGCTTGATAAGTCTGTTTCCATTGGCACCATTCAGTCTAAGTTTATTTTGTCTGTAACCCTGATTTGCTCTTTGTCATCCATTGCCACGGACGCCTATGTTGACTCTGGCGCCGCTCTGAGTCTTATGGATTGGTCCTTTGCCAATCGTTGTGGTTTTGATTTAGAGCCTTTGGAGACTCTTATTCCTCTGAAGGGGATTGACTCCACCCCATTGGCTAATAATAAACCACAATACTGGACACAAGTAACCATGCGTATCAATCCGGATCACCAGGAGATTATTCGTTTCCTGGTGCTGTATAATTTACATGACGATTTGGTACTGGGATTGCCATGGTTGCAGTCTCACAATCCAGTCTTGGACTGGAGAGCAATGTCTGTGTTGAGCTGGGGATGTAAGGGTATTCATGGGGACTTACCTTTGGTTTCTATTTCGTCGTCCATTCCCTCTGAAGTCCCTGAGTTCCTCTCTGATTATCAAGACGTCTTTGACGAACCCAAGCTTGGGTCGTTACCTCCGCACCGTGAGTGCGATTGTGCCATAGATTTGATACCGGGTTGCAAATATCCAAAGGGTCGTTTGTTTAATCTGTCTGTGCCGGAACATGCTGCTATGCGGGAATATATAAAGGAGTCTTTGGAAAAGGGACATATTCGTCCATCTTCTTCTCCCTTGGGAGCTGGGTTTTTCTTTGTCTCAAAAAAGGACGGCTCTTTGAGACCATGTATTGATTATCGGCTTCTGAATAAGATCACTGTTAAGTACCAATACCCATTGCCATTGCTTACTGATTTGTTTGCTCGTATAGAGGGTGCTAAGTGGTTCTCTAAAATTGATCTTCGTGGGGCGTATAATTTGGTGCGGATCAGGCAGGGGGATGAGTGGAAGACCGCATTTAATACGCCCGAGGGCCACTTTGAGTATTTGGTCATGCCTTTTGGTCTTTCTAATGCCCCTTCAGTTTTCCAGTCTTTTATGCATGATATTTTCCGCGATTTTCTGGATAAATTTATGATAATATATCTGGATGATATTCTGATTTTTTCTGATGACTGGGACTCTCATGTCCAGCAGGTCAGGAGAGTTTTTCAGGTTCTGCGGTCTAATTCTTTATGTGTGAAGGGGTCTAAGTGCGTTTTTGGGGTCCAGAAAATTTCCTTTTTGGGGTATATTTTTTCTCCCTCTTCCATTGAGATGGATCCCGTCAAGGTGCAAGCTATTTGTGACTGGACTCAGCCCTCCTCTCTTAAGGGTCTTCAGAGATTTTTGGGCTTTGCCAACTTTTACCGCCGATTTATTGCTGGTTTTTCGGATGTCGTTAAACCACTGACTGATTTGACCAGACATGGCGCTGATGTTGCTAATTGGTCCCCTCATGCTGTAGAGGCCTTTCAGGAGCTTAAGCACCGTTTTGCCTCTGCCCCTGTGTTACGTCAGCCTGATGTGAATCTGCCTTTTCAGGTTGAGGTTGATGCTTCGGAGATCGGAGCTGGGGCAGTGTTGTCGCAGAAAGGTTCCGACTGCTCCGTCATTAGGCCTTGTGCCTTCTTTTCTCGCAAATTTTCGCCCGCAGAGCGGAATTATGATGTTGGGAATAGGGAGCTTTTGGCCATGAAGTGGGCGTTTGAGGAGTGGCGCCATTGGCTAGAGGGGGCTAAGCATCAGGTGGTGGTATTGACTGACCACAAAAATTTGATTTATCTTGAGACTGCCAGGCGCCTGAATCCTAGACAGGCGCGCTGGTCTTTATTTTTTTCTCGCTTTAATTTTGTGGTGTCATACCTACCGGGTTCTAAGAATGTTAAGGCAGATGCCCTTTCTAGGAGTTTTGACCCGGACTCTCCTGGTAATGCTGAACCCACAGGTATCCTTAGGGAGGGAGTAATTTTGTCGGCCGTTTCTCCTGATCTGCGGCGGTCCTTGCAAGAGTTTCAGGCGGATAGACCGGATCGTTGTCCGCCTGATAGACTGTTTGTTCCGGATGATTGGACCAGTAGAGTCATCTCTGAGGTACATTCTTCTGCATTGGCAGGTCATCCCGGAATTTTTGGTACCAGGGATTTGGTGGCAAGATCCTTCTGGTGGCCTTCCCTGTCACGAGATGTGCGAGTCTTTGTGCAGTCATGTGACATTTGTGCTCGGGCCAAGTCTTGTAGTTCTCGGGCTAGCGGACTGCTGTTGCCCTTGCCTATTCCTAAGAGGCCTTGGACACACATCTCGATGGATTTTATTTCAGATCTGCCTGTTTCCCAGAAGATGTCTGTCATCTGGGTGGTCTGTGACCGTTTCTCTAAAATGGTCCATTTGGTTCCTCTGCCCAAGTTGCCTTCTTCTTCTGAGTTGGTTCCTCTGTTTTTTCAGAATGTTGTCCGATTGCACGGTATTCCTGAGAATATTGTTTCTGACAGAGGTACCCAATTTGTGTCTAGATTTTGGCGGGCATTCTGTGCTAGGATGGGCATAGATTTGTCTTTTTCATCTGCTTTTCACCCTCAGACTAATGGCCAGACCGAGCGGACTAATCAGACCCTGGAGACATATCTGATGTGTTTTGTCTCTGCTGACCAGGATGATTGGGTTGCTTTTTTGCCATTGGCAGAGTTCGCCCTCAATAATCGGGCCAGCTCTTCCACCTTGGTGTCCCCGTTTTTCTGTAATTCGGGGTTTCACCCTCGATTTTCCTCCGGTCAGGTGGAATCCTCGGATTGTCCTGGAGTGGATGCGGTGGTGGAGAGATTGCATCACATCTGGGGGCAGGTTATGGACAATTTGAAGTTGTCCCAGGAGAAGACTCAGCGTTTTGCCAACCGTCATCGTCGTGTTGGTTCTCGGCTTTGTGTTGGAGATTTGGTGTGGTTGTCTTCTCGTTTTGTCCCTATGAGGGTCTCTTCTCCTAAGTTTAAACCTCGGTTCATCGGCCCTTATAGAATATTGGAGATTCTTAATCCTGTTTCTTTCCGTTTGGACCTCCCTGCGTCCTTTTCCATTCATAACGTTTTTCATCGGTCGTTATTGCGCAGGTATGAGGTACCTGTTGTACCTTCAGTTGAGCCTCCTGCTCCGGTGTTGGTTGAGGGTGAGTTGGAGTACGTTGTGGAGAAAATTTTGGACTCTCGTGTTTCCAGACGGAGACTCCAGTATCTGGTCAACTGGAAGGGTTACGGCCAGGAGGATAATTCTTGGGTCAATGCATCTGATGTTCATGCTTCTGATCTTGTTCGTGCCTTCCATAGGGCTCATCCTGGTCGCCCTGGTGGATCTGGTGAGGGTTCGGTGCCCCCTCCTTGAGGGGGGGGTACTGTTGTGAATTTGGATTCTGGGCTCCCCCGGTGGCCGCTTGTGGAATTGGACTTGTCATCCTCTTTCCTGTTTCACCTGGTTCCATCAGTAGTGGGTGTCGCTATTTAAGCTCATTTCTCTGGTGGTTTCTTGCCGGTCAACAATGTTATCTGATGCCTCTCAGTGCTTGTTCCTGCTTCTGACAACTACTAGATAAGTTGGACTTTTGTCCATGTTTCGTTTTGCCTATTTGTTCCAGTTCACAGCTGAAGTTTTGTTACTGTGTCTGGAAAGCTCTCGTTGATCAGGGATTGCTACTCTGGCGTTATGAGTTAATGCCAGAGTTTAAGGTAATCTCTGGATGGTGTTTTGTTAGTGTTTTTCTGCTGACCATGAAAGTATACTATCTGTCTTCTGCTATCTAGTAAGCGGACCTCAAATTTGCTAAGACTATTTTCCTGCTGCGTTTGTTGTTTCATCTGAACTCACCGTCATTATATGTGGGGGGCTACTGTCTTCTTTGGAATATTTCTCTAGAGGTGAGCCAGGTCTTATATTTCCCTCTGCTAGCTATTTAGGTCTTAGGCCAGAGCTGGGCATCTAGCAATAAATAGGAAATGCTACCTGGCTATTTCTAGTTGCGCGGCAGGCTTAGTTCATGGTCAGTATAGTTCCATCTTCCGAGAGCTTGTCCCTCTATAGGCTTGCTATGATCTCTGCCTGCAGAGATCATGACAGACCCCCATGTCTAGATCAACAGGTAACTTGCTAGATCTTCCTCGCATCAGGTACGCTGGAGTGCAGTTGGTGGAATTCACTGGGATGTGGTTGTACATGTCTACCAAGTCAGGCAACTTTGTTGGCCACAAGTTCCGTTCCTCCACAGACAAGGTCTTCAGTAAGTCGATTACCACTTGGTTCATCTTCTCACACATCCCGTTGGTTTGTGGATGGTACGGTGTGGTTCAGATCTTCTTACACCCATACAGATTGCAGAACTCCTGGAACACCTCCGCTTCAAATGCTGGCCCCTGATCGGTCAGTACCTTCTCCGGGTACCCATGTGGTCTACAGAAGTACTGCTGGAAGATTTTGGTGGCCGTCCTGGCCGTTAGATCTTTGACAGGTACAACTACCAGGAATCTAGAGTAGTGATCCACGATGGTAAGAGCGTAGACATAGCCTGACCGGCTAAGTGTTAGCTTCACATGATCTAGCGCGACCAGTTCGAGCGGCCATTTGGTGATGATAGGCTGCAAGGGAGCCCGTTGGCTGTCACGGTCCTTCCTGCATAGGCTACATGGGCCACACTCTCGACACTTCTCGATGGCTTTCTTCATGCCAATCTAGTAGAACCTCCCACGGAGTAGCATCTCCAACTTCCTCCATCCGAAGTGTCCTGCCCCATCGTGGTACGCTCCCAGAACCATTGGCGCATCTTCCCTTGGGACCACTATCTGCCATACCAATTCATGAGTGCATGGGTCGATGCTTCTCCGGCACAGCTTACCATCGTGAATAAACAGTTTGCTTCTCCCCTTCCACAGCTGTTGTGTCTCTTGTGGATCATCCGGGCCGGGATGCAAACCTGCCTGCATCAGGAGCTCTTTCACTCGACGGACCGCGGGGTCACCATCCTGGGTCTCTGCCCATCCATGGTGGGGCAGGGGATTCAGCGTGGCATCCTGCTTGTTCTTGCGCCTGTTCTCCACATGATGGGAACACTGGGTGGCCTTGGGGCGATGGAAAGCGGGCAGCTCTACCTCTTCAAGTGCCTCTGGGTCTTCCCCCGTTTCTGGCAAGTTGGGCATCCGGGACAATGCATCGGCATTCGCATTTTTGTGCCCTGCCCGGCGCTTGATGGTGAAGTCGTAATTGGACAGCCGGGCCATTCACCGCTGTTCCAAGGCACCGAGTTTTGCTGTGTCCAAATGCGTTAGTGGATTATTATCCGTGAAGAAGGTGAATTTGGCTGAGGCCAGGTAGTGCTTGAACCTCTCCGTCACTGCCCAAACGATGGTGAGGAATTCCAGCTTAAAGGAACTGTAGTTGTCAGGGTTCCTTTCAGTGGGACGAAGTTTCCTGCTGGTGTAAGCGATTACCCTCTCATTGCCTTTCTGGACCTGGGGCAACACGGCTCCCAGTCCCACATTGCTGGCATCCGTATACAGCACAAACGGTTGGTCATATTCAGGGTAGGCCAGTACCTCTTCTCCCGTCAGCGCTAACTTTAAGCAAGTGAACGATCCTTCCAGTCCATCGTTCCAATCAAATGGGGTATTCTTACCCTTGGTTTTCTTGGATTGGCCCACCAACAGGTCTTGCAATGGCGCGGCCTTCTTGGTGAAGTCCTTGATAAACCTCCTGTAGTAGCCTACCAACCCGAGGAACTGCCGGACTTCATGGAGGTTGCCGGGCTTTGGCCAGTCTTTGATCACAGTGACCTTGTCAGGGTCTGGGGCCACCCCTTCGGCACTCACTACATGGCCCAGGTACTGCACCTTGGGTTTTAGCAGATGGCATTTGGACGGTTTTACCTTTAGGCCAAAGTTGGACAGGGCTTCGAGCACCTCGGCCAGGTGCTTCAGATGGTCCTCATAAGTCTTGGAGAAGACGATGATGTCGTCCAGGTATAGCAACACGGTTTCAAAGTTCTTGTGCCCTAGACAGCACTCCATCATCCTCTGGAACGTTCCCGGGGCATTGCACAATCCGAAGGGCATGTAGTTGAATTCGCAGAGACCCATCGGCGTCGTGAAGGCTGTCTTTTCCTTGTGCGCCTCTGCCACGGGAACCTGCCAGTACCCACTGGTGAGATCCAAGGTAGAGAAGTAGTTAGCAGACTTTAAAGCAGCCAAGAACTCCTCTATCCTGGGCAGTGGGTATGCATCCTTATGTGTAATGCGATTTAGCTGCCTATAATCAACACACATCCTCATTGTGCCATCTTTCACTCTAACGAGGACTAATGGAGCTGCCCAGGGGCTACAACTGTCCCTCACTACCCCAGCCTCCTTCATCTCTCGCAACATGTCTGGCACACTGATAATGAGCTAGGGGTACAGGACAGTATCTCTCTTTTATGGGTGGATGATCTCCTGTGGAGATATGATGTTGAATCCCTTTTACCTGCCCAAAATCTAGAGGGTGCTTGCTGAATACCCGCTCATACTCATGAACCACCTGTAGGGTCCCTGTTTCTGGTGAGGTGGGGTAGAGTCAGTGCCCACGTGCAATTGCCGACACCAATCTTTCAGTTGCCCTGCAGAACCGCCGGATTGGACGGGACCAAGGGTCCGGATGCCTGTATCACACTATTATTAACAGTAAACAGTTTGGCAAGTGTGGCATATTTGGTTAGGTGGACTTCTTCCTCCCCACAGTTAAGAACACATACTGGCACCCTCCCCTTGCGGACGTCAACCACCCCTCTGGCTATCAGGAGGGTAGGCCTATTATCTGAATATACAGGTTCTAGCAGGGCCTGATAGTCTTTACCCCTGAGGCCTATGGCTGCCCGACACCATATTAACATTTCACTCCTGGGGGGTATCGCAATGGGGTTTGAATCACTCACTGTGACACGGACAATTTCACCACCAGTCAGCTCCACCTGCTGTCTCTGCATCAGAGCTCTGATTTCTTTCTGCAGGGCACGTTGTTCACTGTAACCAGCTGTTTCTGCTACCTGCTGTAACAAGACAATAACCTCTGCAAGACAATTTTCTATGACATTAGTACCAATGGTCATCATGGGATTACACTCACGTCGGTCAATATCAACAATTACAATCCCTTGGGCCTCCAATTCCACCCGCCCCACTTTAATAGTGACCTCTTTATACCCCACTTGTGGCAATGGCTGACCATTACTGGCTATTATGGTGAAATCATCATTGGGGCCACCAGTAATGTTGGTGTTCTCCCAATAACGTTTATAAAGGATGTAAGGCATAGTCGTCACCTGAGAACCGGTGTCCAGCAAAGCGTTCATGGGGATACCGTCGATCACGATGGGAAGAACTGGTCGCCCTCCAATGTATTTGGTTCTCCTATTTTGCGGGCCTGATCGTCTTACTCCTGGGGGTTGGCCCTCTGCCCCAGGGGTTGTTCGTTTAAATGACAGTACCTTGCAAGGTGGCCCACCTGGTGGCAGCGGCGGCAGATAGGTCATCCGTCCCGATGGAAGCGATCGTCGTCCCTGCCTCTGGTCAGCGGAATCCTCCTCTGTCGCTGCCAGGGGACATCCTCCGGTCTGGAAGCCAGCTGGATCTTCTCCTTGGGGGCCTCCTGTAGGGCCTGTACGGTCCGGGCTAGGGCAGCAACGCTCTTGGTCAGCTCCTGCATCTGGAGGCGTAGTCCTGCAGGGGAATCGTCTTCCAGGATCTGGGCATCGGCCTCAGTGGAAACTGGAGCATCTGGTGCCACCTCCCGGTGGTACGTGAGAGCTTGATGCCTGGGAAGTACTGCATGGTTGGCTGTCGCTCCTGTAGCACCTGGATGGCTTTATCTTTGAATTGCGCGAAAGTCAGGTCTGGATTCTGCTTGGTCTGGAAGTGCAGTTGGGCCCTTTGGTGACTGCACAGGAGCCCCTCGATGAACCGCTCCTTCAGGAGTTTATCCTCATCTTGCATGCTGTTTGGGTCATTCTGCTTGTTGGCCCGCAGTGCCTCCTGGAGATTAAGAGCATAGTCCCGTAAGATATCCTGCGGCCTCTGCTTGCACGTCAATTTAATTTCTGTAGCGGTGCGGGTGTCAAAGGTGCGCAGTTCTCTTATCCGCGGCGGGCCAGGACTTCACTTCTCTCAGAGCCGCTCCAAAGAGTTGGCCTGTTATCTTATGAACTTTCTGAGGCTCTGTCAGGGGATAAAACTCAAGCAGGCTGCAGATCCCTTCTTTAGAATCAGTTAATGTATGCGATTCTCCAGAGTATCGCGGGAGCCAGGCTGCTCCAGGTAGGTACGGCATGGAGAAGGGCATTATGGCTGCTGTAGCTACCGCAGTATCCGGCTGGCTGCTGGGGGCGGCAAGCCCTGCGGAACCCGGCGGTGGTACAAGGCCTGCGGCTGCGCCTACTGCAAGGCTCGGAAGTGCCTCTGAGTCTGCGGCTGCGACCGCCGCCTCCGCTCCTCCGGGATCAGACAAGACCGCTCCTCCCCTCTGCTAACCTGATGGAAGTCGGGGTTCCTGTTCCGGAATCGGCACCTCACCGCGTCTTCTTGCTCCACGCTCTTTTCTGCCAGCTCCGCCCATGAAGCTTTGGCTCCTCCCTTCGTGCCCCACACGGCGCGGCGATGGCGGATTTTGGCGGCAAATAGCAATACACAGTCTTTGCAATAAATCACGATTCAAGCACAATTCAGTCACAGTTCTAAGGCACACATGATCTGATCTTCAGGCTTAAGTAGATCCTGTTTGTGACGCCAAGATGGAGCGGCCCCCAGACGCAGGGCAGCGGGGTACTTGGTACCGGGTCTCTCGGTTCTGGGGATGTCACGGTGGCCCGACCCGGTCCGTGGCCCTGCTAAGGGGCGCCCAATTAAAGATGTAGGTGACGGTGTAGGTCGCAGTAAATAACAAGGACACAGGGTTGCAGTCTCTTTACCTCTTTACTGAAGGCTTCGGCATCCGCAATCCAGAGCACTTCTAACAGTGCTGGCTGAGACCGGCCAGTCCGAAGGCACATCCAGAGTTCCCTTTGCAGGTGGAAATCAGTAGCCTTCCTACTAGCGCCTGTGTGTTGTAGTACCTCCCTGCTGAGCACCACGGGATAGTCCTCACAACTGTTGTGTATGCTTCTGATATTCTCTCTCCGTCCCCCAGATGATATGGATAGGACGACCCGTATGATGGTTTAGGCCTGGAGCTATTTTATAGGGACCCTAGAGATGCCCCTCTCCCACAATTTGCCTCCGTTGTCTTCATTAGTTATTAAGGTTGGTGTATGTTTCTATTCTTTCTCTCCGTCCCCCAGATGATATGGATAGGATGCACCCGTATGACGGGGTAGGCCTGGAGTTATTTTATAGGGACCCTAGAGACGCCCCTCTCCCACAACTGCCTCCGTTGTCTTCGTTAGGTGTAAAGGTGAGACAGCCAACCTAAAGTTAACTGCCCTGCCGTAGTTCAAAGTAATGCGTAGAGTCTATTACTTCCTCAGCGTTCCGGCTGCCGGCTACGCGCCTCAGAAGGATGTTGCTGATCTTGGAGCACGACTCCTTCTGGTTCTATCTTCTTTGTGCTGTGATCCCGTTTCTCACTTCTCAACAATATACTTTGCTTCGTGTCCTTTCTTAGGAGTCTGCCGCTGTACGGTACAGGCACGGCTCCGTAACGATCTGTCTGTGTTAGGCCACTGTCAGGATCCCACCCCTGACAGGTCCTCTCTCGAACTCTCCCCAGCTACTTTCTCCCTAACTTCCTATCCAACCCCCAGTTTTACCAGAGTGTGAGGAGTGGCCTAATACATAGAACCTTTTGCTCCCCCTGGTGGCCAGAGTGTGAAGTGTAATGTGTGACTGTGATACCTGGTCAGGTGAACTCTTTTAGTGCAATCAGACGTAACATCACTCCCCTTAGCGGCAGAGCGACGTTACTGCAACGACCATGTCTCTGGGGTGCAAGCGCTGCATTCACCTCTTCTACAGCTTCTAGAAGAGTGCAAGCGCTGCACTCACCTCTTCTACAGCTTCTAGAAGAGTGCAAGTGCTGCACTCACCTCTTCTACAGCTTCTAGCAGAGTGCAAGCGCTGCACTCACCTCTTCTACAGCTTCTAGCAGAGTGCAAGCGCTGCACTCACCTCTTCTACAGCTTCCAGCAGAGTGCAAGCGCTGCACTCACCTCTTCTACAGCTTCTATCACCATGGATCTACAACATCTTCTAGGGCAGTGATGGAAGAAACTGCAGTGCCACCTCTTGGTGATTTCCTGTTCAAGGAGATGAGAATGAAGAGGAAAAGTAAGAAGATGAATCCATTATGCTTGGTTATAAGGACTATGAACGGTTATAAAAAAAAGATTTTTACACTCAACACTAAAGATGAACAAAAAGATTTGTGGATGTCATGACGTCATGATGCCGACTGCACAGATGAAGATTACCCTGGTCCAACTGCCATTGAGGTCCATATTGGAGGCCAGAACAGGGCAACACAAATCTTTGTGCTGAATTCAGCTCTTTTTGTCTCATATCTCTCCCAGTCCATTTGGCTTCTCTGTCTTGTCTTTTGTCTTTTATAATCTCCTCTTTTGATCCTCCATTTCTGCCTTTCCCCACCGGACTCCACAATAATGTATAGGGTAAAGATGGACGTTAAAATTGGGTGTCACAAAGCAGGAAACACATGCAGATAGAGACTCAGACAGAGAAGTCAAGAGACAGAAAAGAGAAGAAAAACTTATAGAGAGTGGCAAAAAGAGAGCGTATAACGGGTTTTAACCTCTTCCTGTCAGATGAGACAACTTTCCCTTCTGAGTTCCAATTTCTGGAGCTTCACTCACCTGCGTCAGTGTTTTGGCATATTCAATGACTTACTGTCTTGTCTCAATCCTCTATGTGTAATATAAGAATGAATTGACAATAACTGATTTTAAAAATAATTTTAATTGTGAATGTTATTTTTTTAAATAATAATAACTTATTGATTTGACCAATAAATTACAAAAAAAATTATTTACACACCACTTGATGAGTTTTCCTGAATGCCAGAGCTAATTACAGCCATTCTTGCTCCAACCAGCGTAGAAACATGAGTAATGCCAAACCTTCCATTGAAGAATATTAATAAGAATATAATAACTCAATTTATGCTGCAGGAACATAGTATCCTCTAGATTTTGTACAGAAATCTATATGAACTCATCGGCTTCAGTAGGCAGCACCCTGCATTCTTACACTCAGCCGGCAGGGGGAAGAGGTTCATCCCGGTACAGTCTGTGCAGTCGCCTGAGCTCTTGGGAGAGACAACTGGTAAGAATACAGAAATATAATTTAATTAGATCATTCTGATGCAAAAATATTACTAAAATGCATGTGATATCACCTATTGTGAATGGTGGATCTACTATCTATAAAGGTGTTATCAGTCAATGTACAAAATGAGGAGGAGGTGGGCTGTGACATCACCTATTGTGAATGGTGGATCCTGTGTTATCTACTGTACATAGAGGTGTTATCAGTCATTGTACAGGAGGAGGAGATGAGCTGTGACATCAACTATTGTGAATGGTGGATCCTGTGTTATCTGCTGTATATGGAGGTGTTATCAGTCATTGTACAGGAGGAGGAGGTGAGCTGTGACATCACCTATTGTGAATGGTGGATCCTGAGTTATCTACTGTATATAGAGGTGCTATCAGTCATTGTACAGGAGAAGGAGGAGGTGAGCTGTGACATCACCTATTGTGAATGGTGGACCCTGTGTTATCTACTGTATACAGAGGTGTTATCAGTCATTGTACAGGAGGAGGAGGTGAGCTGTGACATCACCTATTGTGAATGGTGGATACTGTGTTATCTACTGTATATAGAGGTGTTATCAGTCATTGTACAGGAGGAGGAGGTGAGCTGTGACATCACCTATTGTGAATGGTGGATCCTGTGTTATCTACTGTACATAGAGGTGTTATCAGTCATTGTACAGGAGGAGGAGGTGAGCTGTGATATCACCTATTGTGAATGGTGGATCCTGTGTTATCTACTGTACATAGAGGTGTTATCAGTCATTGTACAGGAGGAGGAGGTGAGCTGTGATATCACCTATTGTGAATGGTGGATCCTGTGTTATCTACTGTACATAGAGGTGTTATCAGTCATTGTACAGGAGGAGGAGGTGAGCTGTGATATCACCTATTGTGAATGGTGGATCCTGTGTTATATACTGTACATAGAGGTGTTATCAGTCATTGTACAGGAGGAGGAGGTGAGCTGTGACATCAACTATTGTGAATGGTGGATCCTGTGTTATCTACTGTACATAGAGGTGTTATCAGTCATTGTACAGGAGGAGGAGGTGAGCTGTGATATCACCTATTGTGAATGGTGGATCCTGTGTTATATACTGTACATAGAGGTGTTATCAGTCATTGTACAGGAGGAGGAGGTGAGCTGTGATATCACCTATTGTGAATGGTGGATCCTGTGTTATATACTGTACATAGAGGTGTTATCAGTCATTGTACAGGAGGAGGAGGTGAGCTGTGATATCACCTATTGTGAATGGTGGATCCTGTGTTATATACTGTACATAGAGGTGTTATCAGTCATTGTACAGGAGGAGGAGGTGAGCTGTGACATCAACTATTGTGAATGGTGGATCCTGTGTTATCTACTGTACATAGAGGTGTTATCAGTCATTGTACAGGAGGAGGAGGTGAGCTGTGATATCACCTATTGTGAATGGTGGATCCTGTGTTATATACTGTACATAGAGGTGTTATCAGTCATTGTACAGGAGGAGGAGGTGGGCTGTGACATCACCTATTGTGAATGATGGATCCTGTGTTATCTACTGTACATAGAGGTGTTATCAGTCATTGTACAGGAGGAGGAGGTGAGCTGTGATATCACCTATTGTGAATGGTGGATCCTGTGTTATATACTGTACATAGAGGTGTTATCAGTCATTGTACAGGAGGAGGAGGTGAGCTGTGACATCAACTATTGTGAATGGTGGATCCTGTGTTATCTGCTGTATATGGAGGTGCTATCAGTCATTGTACAGGAGAAGGAGGAGGTGAGCTGTGACATCACCTATTGTGAATGGTGGACCCTGTGTTATCTACTGTATACAGAGGTGTTATCAGTCATTGTACAGGAGGAGGAGGTGAGCTGTGACATCACCTATTGTGAATGGCGGATCCTGTGTTATCTACTGTATATAGAGGTGTTATCAGTCATTGTACAGGAGGAGGTGAGCTGTGATATTACCTATTGTGAATGGTGGATCCTGTGTTATCTACTGTATATAGAAGTGTTATCAGTCATTGTACAAAAGTACTGTAGGAGGAGGTGAGCTGTGACATCACCTATTGTGAATGGTGGATCCTGTGTTATCTACTGTATATAGAGGTGTTATCAGTCATTGTACAGGAGGAGGTGAGCTGTGATATTACCTATTGTGAATGGTGGACCATGTGTTATCCACTGTATATAGAGGTGTTATCAGTCATTATACAGGAGGAGGAGGTGAGTTGTGACATCACCTATAGTGAATAATGGATCCTGTGTTATCTACTGTATATGGAAGTGTTATCAGTCATTGTACAGGAGGAGGAGGTGAGCTGTGACATCACCTATTGTGAATGGTGGATCCTGTGTTATCTACTGTACATAGAGGTGTTATCAGTCATTGTACAGGAGGAGGAGGTGAGCTGTGATATCACCTATTGTGAATGGTGGATCCTGTGTTATATACTGTACATAGAGGTGTTATCAGTCATTGTACAGGAGGAGGAGGTGAGCTGTGACATCAACTATTGTGAATGGTGGATCCTGTGTTATCTGCTGTATATGGAGGTGCTATCAGTCATTGTACAGGAGAAGGAGGAGGTGAGCTGTGACATCACCTATTGTGAATGGTGGACCCTGTGTTATCTACTGTATACAGAGGTGTTATCAGTCATTGTACAGGAGGAGGAGGTGAGCTGTGACATCACCTATTGTGAATGGCGGATCCTGTGTTATCTACTGTATATAGAGGTGTTATCAGTCATTGTACAGGAGGAGGTGAGCTGTGATATTACCTATTGTGAATGGTGGATCCTGTGTTATCTACTGTGTCATGATCTCCATGGCCAGAGAACTAGCATAAGCCTCTATAGGAACAAGCTCTTGGAAGATGTAACTATACTGACCATGAACTAAACCTACCGCATCATCTAGAAGTAGCCAGGTAGCATGTCCTACTTTTTATCCCTATATGCCCAGCGCCGGCCGGAGAACTAAATAATGCTAGCAGAGGGAAATATAAGACCTGACTCACCTCTAGAGAAATGCCCAAAAAAAGGAGACAGAAGCCCCCCACATATATTGGCGGTGATATGAGATGAAACAACAAACGCAGCAGGAAAATAGTTTTAGCAAATTTGAGGTCCGCTTTCTAGATAGCAGAAGACAGAAAGCATACTTTCATGGTCAGTAGAAAACCCTAACAAAACACATCCAGAAATTACTTTAGGACTCTGGCATTAACTCATAATACCAGAGTGGCAATTCCTGATCAACAAGAGCTTTCCAGACACAGTAACGAAACTGCAGCTGTGAACTGGAACCAAAATACAAAAACAAAACATGGACGAATGTCCAACTTATCTAGTAGATGTCTGGGAGCAGGAACAAGCACAGAGAGGCTTCTGATAACATTGTTGACCGGCAAGCATCTAACAGAGAAGCCAGGTTATATAGCGACACCCAGATCTAATCAGAACAGGTGAACAGGGAAGATGATGTCACAAGTTCAATTCCACCAGTAGCCACCGGGGGAGCCCAGAATCCAAATTCACAACAGTACCCCCCCCTCAAGGAGGGGGCACCGAACCCTCACCAGAACCACCAGGGCGATCAGGATGGGCCCTATGAAAGGCACGAACCAGATCAGAGGCATGAACATCAGATGCAGTGACCCAAGAATTATCCTCCTGGCCATATCCCTTCCACTTGACCAGATACTGGAGTCTCCGTCTGGAAACACGGGAGTCTAGGATTTTTTCCACAACGTACTCCAACTCACCCTCAACCAACACCGGAGCAGGAGGCTCAACGGAAGGCACAACCGGTGCCTCATACCTGCGCAATAACGACCGATGAAAAACGTTATGAATAGAAAAGGATGCAGGGAGGTCCAAACGGAAGGAAACAGGGTTAAGAATCTCCAATATTTTATACGGACCGATGAACCGAGGCTTAAACTTAGGAGATGAGACCCTCATAGGGACAAAACGAGAAGACAACCACACCAAATCTCCAACACAAAGCCGAGGACCAACACGACGGTGACGGTTGGCAAAAAGCTGAGTCTTCTCCTGGGACAACTTTAAATTGTCCATCACCTGCCCCCAGATATGATGCAATCTCTCCACCACCGCATCCACTCCAGGACAATCCGAGGATTCCATCTGACCGGAGGAAAATCGAGGATGGAACCCCGAATTACAGAAAAACGGGGAAACCAAGGTGGCAGAGCTGGCCCGATTATTGAGGGCGAACTCCGCCAACGGCAAAAAAGCAACCCAATCATCCTGGTCAGCAGACACAAAACACCTCAGATATGTCTCCAGGGTCTGATTAGTCCGCTCGGTCTGGCCATTAGTCTGAGGGTGAAAAGCAGACGAAAAAGACAAATCTATGCCCATCCTAGCACAAAATGCCCGCCAAAATCTAGACACAAATTGGGTTCCTCTGTCAGAAACGATATTCTCAGGAATACCATGCAAACGAACAACATTTTGAAAAAACAGGGGCACCAACTCGGAAGAAGAAGGCAATTTGGGCAGGGGAACCAAATGAACCATCTTAGAAAAACGGTCACACACCACCCAGATGACAGACATCTTCTGAGAAACAGGCAGATCTGAAATAAAATCCATCGAAATGTGTGTCCAAGGCCTCTTAGGAATAGGCAAGGGCAACAATAATCCACCAGCCCGAGAACAACAAGGCTTGGCCCGAGCACAAACGTCACAAGACTGCACAAAGCCTCGCACATCTCGTGACAGGGAAGGCCACCAGAAGGATCTTGCCACCAAATTCCTGGTACCAAAAATTCCAGGATGACCTGCCAACGCAGAAGAATGCACCTCAGAGATGACTTTACTGGTCCAATCATCAGGAACAAACAGCCTATCAGGCGGACAACGATCCGGTCTATCCGCCTGAAACTCCTGCAAGGCCCGCCGCAGGTCTGGAGAAACGGCTGACAAGATAACTCCCTCCTTAAGAATACCTGTGGGGTCAGAGTTGCCAGGTGAATCAGGCTCAAAACTCCTAGAAAGGGCATCCGCCTTAACATTCTTAGAACCTGGTAGGTACGATACCACAAAATTAAACCGAGAAAAAAATAATGACCAGCGCGCCTGTCTAGGATTCAGGCGCCTGGCGGTCTCAAGATAAATCAAATTTTTGTGGTCAGTCAATACCACCACCTGATGTCTGGCCCCCTCGAGCCAATGGCGCCACTCCTCAAACGCCCACTTCATGGCCAAAAGCTCCCGATTCCCAACATCATAATTCCGCTCAGCGGGCGAAAATTTACGGGAAAAGAAGGCACAAGGCCTCATCACGGCGCAGTCAGAACTTTTCTGCGACAACACTGCCCCAGCTCCGATCTCAGAAGCGTCGACCTCAACCTGAAAAGGAAGAGTCACATCAGGCTGACGCAACACAGGGGCAGAAGAAAAACAGCGCTTAAGCTCCTGAAAGGCCTCAACAGCATCAGGGGACCAATTAACAACATCAGCACCCTGTCTAGTCAAATCGGTCAATGGCTTAACGACATCCGAAAAACCAGAAATAAATCGACGATAAAAGTTGACAAAGCCCAAAAATTTCTGAAGACTTTTAAGAGAAGAGGGCTGCGTCCAATCACAAATAGCTTGAACCTTGACAGGATCCATCTCAATGGAAGAGGGAGAAAAAATATATCCCAAAAAGGAAATTCTCTGAACCCCAAAAACGCACTTAGAACCCTTGACACACAGAGAATTAGACCGCAAAACCTGAAAAACCCTCTTAACTTGCCGGACATGAGAGTCCCAGTCATCCGAAAAAATCAGAATATCATCCAGATACACTATCATAAATTTATCCAAAAAATCGCGGAAAATATCATGCATAAAGGACTGGAAGACTGAAGGGGCATTAGAAAGACCAAAAGGCATCACCAAATACTCAAAGTGGCCCTCGGGCGTATTAAATGCGGTTTTCCACTCATCCCCCTGCCTGATCCGCACCAAATTATACGCCCCACGGAGATCAATCTTAGAGAACCACTTGCCCCCCTTTATGCGAGCAAACAAATCAGTCAGCAACGGCAATGGGTATTGATATTTAACCGTGATTTTATTCAAAAGCCGATAATCAATACATGGTCTCAAAGAGCCGTCTTTTTTTGACACAAAGAAAAAACCGGCTCCTAAGGGAGATGACGATGGACGAATATGTCCCTTTTCCAAGGACTCCTTTATATATTCTCGCATAGCAGTATGTTCAGGCACAGACAGATTAAATAAACGACCCTTTGGGTATTTACTACCCGGAATTAAATCTATAGCACAATCGCACTCACGGTGCGGAGGTAGTGAACCAAGCTTGGGTTCTTCAAAGACGTCACGATAGTCAGACAGGAACTCAGGGATTTCAGAGGGGATAGATGATGAAATGGACACCAAAGGTACGTCCCCATGAGTCCCCTTACATCCCCAGCTCAACACAGACATAGCTCTCCAGTCAAGGACTGGGTTGTGAGACTGCAGCCATGGCAATCCCAGCACCAAATCCTCATGTAGATTATACAGCACTAGAAAACGAATAGTCTCCTGGTGATCCGGATTAATACACATAGTCACTTGTGTCCAGTATTGTGGTTTATTATTAGCCAATGGGGTGGAGTCAATCCCCTTCAGAGGAATAAGAGTTTCCAAAGGCTCTAAATCATACCCACAACGATTGGCAAAGGACCAATCCATAAGACTCAAAGCGGCGCCAGAGTCGATATAGGCGTCAGTAGTAATAGATGACAAAGAGCAAATCAGGGTCACAGACAAAATAAATTTAGACTGTAAAGTGCCAATGGAAACAGATTTATCAAGCTTTTTAGTACGTTTAGAGCATGCTGATATAACATGAGTAGAATCCCCACAATAGAAACACAACCCATTTTTCCGTCTAAAATTCTGCCGCTCGCTTCTGGACAGAATTCTATCACACTGCATGCTTTCTGGCGTCTTCTCAGTGGACACCGCCAGATGGTGCACTGGTTTGCGCTCCCGCAGACGCCTATCGATCTGAATAGCCATTGTCATGGACTCATTCAGACCCGCAGGCACAGGGAACCCCACCATAACATCCTTAATGGCATCAGAGAGACCCTCTCTGAAAGTAGCCGCCAAGGCACACTCATTCCACTGAGTAAGCACAGACCATTTACGGAATCTTTGGCAGTAAATTTCAGCTTCATCTTGCCCCTGCGATAGGGACATCAAAGTTTTTTCTGCCTGAAGTTCCAAATGAGGTTCCTCATACAGCAAGCCCAAGGCCAAAAAAAACGCATCCACATTGCGCAACGCAGGATCCCCTGGTGCCAATGCAAAAGCCCAGTCTTGAGGGTCGCCGCGGAGCAAGGAAATCACAATCCCAACCTGCTGTGCAGGGTCTCCAGCAGAACGAGATTTCAGGGACAAAAACAGCTTACAATTATTTCTAAAATTCTGAAAGCTAGATCTATTCCCTGAGAAGAATTCCGGCAAAGGAATTCTCGGCTCAGATACCGGAGCATGAATAATAAAATCTTGCAAATTTTGTACTTTCGTGGTGAGATTATTCAAACCTGCAGTTACACTCTGAAGATCCATTATTAACAGGTGAACACAAAGCCATTCAAAGATTATAAGGAGAGAGAAAAAAAAGAAAGACTGCAGCATAGACAGACTGGCAAGTGATCCAATTAAGAGCACAGAAAAAAAAAAAAAAAAAAAAAAAAACTCTCAGCAGACTTCTTATTTCTCTCCTTTCTCAGCCAAGGATTTTAACCCTTTAGTGGGCCGGTCAAACTGTCATGATCTCCATGGCCAGAGAACTAGCATAAGCCTCTATAGGAACAAGCTCTTGGAAGATGTAACTATACTGACCATGAACTAAACCTACCGCATCATCTAGAAGTAGCCAGGTAGCATGTCCTACTTTTTATCCCTATATGCCCAGCGCCGGCCGGAGAACTAAATAATGCTAGCAGAGGGAAATATAAGACCTGACTCACCTCTAGAGAAATGCCCAAAAAAAGGAGACAGAAGCCCCCCACATATATTGGCGGTGATATGAGATGAAACAACAAACGCAGCAGGAAAATAGTTTTAGCAAATTTGAGGTCCGCTTTCTAGATAGCAGAAGACAGAAAGCATACTTTCATGGTCAGTAGAAAACCCTAACAAAACACATCCAGAAATTACTTTAGGACTCTGGCATTAACTCATAATACCAGAGTGGCAATTCCTGATCAACAAGAGCTTTCCAGACACAGTAACGAAACTGCAGCTGTGAACTGGAACCAAAATACAAAAACAAAACATGGACGAATGTCCAACTTATCTAGTAGATGTCTGGGAGCAGGAACAAGCACAGAGAGGCTTCTGATAACATTGTTGACCGGCAAGCATCTAACAGAGAAGCCAGGTTATATAGCGACACCCAGATCTAATCAGAACAGGTGAACAGGGAAGATGATGTCACAAGTTCAATTCCACCAGTAGCCACCGGGGGAGCCCAGAATCCAAATTCACAACACTACTGTATATAGAAGTGTTATCAGTCATTGTACAAAAGTACTGTAGGAGGAGGTGAGCTGTGACATCACCTATTGTGAATGGTGGATCCTGTGTTATCTACTGTATATAGAGGTGTTATCAGTCATTGTACAGGAGGAGGTGAGCTGTGATATTACCTATTGTGAATGGTGGACCATGTGTTATCCACTGTATATAGAGGTGTTATCAGTCATTATACAGGAGGAGGAGGTGAGTTGTGACATCACCTATAGTGAATAATGGATCCTGTGTTATCTACTGTATATGGAAGTGTTATCAGTCATTGTACAGGAGGAGGAGGTGAGCTGTGACATCACCTATTGTGAATGGTGGATCCTGTGTTATCTACTGTATATAGAGGTGTTATCAGTCATTGTACAGGAGGAGGAGGTGAGCTGTGACATCACCTATTGTGAATGGTGGATCCTGTGTTATCTCCTGTATATAGAGGTGCTATCAGTCATTGTAAAGGAGGAGGAGGTGAGCTGTGACATCACCTATTGTGAATGGTGGATCCTGTGTTATCTACTGTATATAGAGGTGTTATCAGTCATTGTACAGGAGGAGGTGAGCTGTGACATCACCTATTGTGAATGGTGGATCCTGTGTTATCTGCTGTATATGGAGGTGCTATCAGTCATTGTACAGGAGGAGGAGGTGAGCTGTGGCATCACCTATTGTGAATGGTGGATCCTGTGTTATCTGCTGTATATGGAGGTGCTATCAGTCATTGTACAGGAGAAGGAGGAGGTGAGCTGTGACATCACCTATTGTGAATGGTGGATCCTGTGTTATCTATTGTATATAGAGGTGTTATCAGTCATTGTACAGGAGGAGGTGAGCTGTGACATCACCTATTGTGAATGGTGGATCCTGTGTTATCTACTGTACATGGAGGTATTATCAGTGATTGTACAGGAGGAGGAGGTGAGCTGTGACATCACCTATTGTGAATGGTGGATCCTGTGTTATCTGCTGTATATGGAGGTGCTATCAGTCATTGTACATGAGAAGGAGGATGTGAGCTGTGGCATCACCTATTGTGAATGGTGGATCCTGTGTTATCTGCTGTATATGGAGGTGCTATCAGTCATTGTACAGGAGAAGGAGGAGGTGAGCTGTGACATCACCTATTGTGAATGGTGGATCCTGTGTTATCTATTGTATATAGAGGTGTTATCAGTCATTGTACAGGAGGAGGTGAGCTGTGACATCACCTATTGTGAATGGTGGATCCTGTGTTATATACTGTATATAGAGGTATTATCAGTCATTGTACAGGAGGAGGTGAGCTGTGACATCACCTATTGTGAATGGTGGATCCTGTGTTATCTACTGTACATGGAGGTATTATCAGTCATTGTACAGGAGGAGGTGAGCTGTGACATCACCTATTGTGAATGATGGATCCTGTGTTATCTACTGTATATAGAGGTGTTATCAGTGATTGTACAGGAGGAGGAGGTGAGCTGTGACATCACCTATTGTGAATGGTGGATCCTGTGCCATCTACTGTATATAGAAATGTTATCAGTCATTATAATCCTACCTGTGATAATGAAACTGCTTAAAAGTTGTTTGTACACAATATGAAGAGTGAATCTAGTATGAAGCTTAGTGGCCATTGTGAAAATTGCAAGATTTTATATGCAGGACAAATCTATATTTCTACTGTGATATGCAGTAGATAGAAGAATAATCAAGACTAAGAGTCCTCAGAGGTTGATAATAGAGATCAGTGAGCACTAAAACGCTCGGGTGCTTGTTGCTTGAACCAAGCAATTCCTAATACCCGCATAGCGAGTAAAATTCGAGTAACGAGTATAAAGGGAGTCAATGGGATATCAAGCTTTTTTCCGGCAGACCCTACAAAGAGGTCTGGGGGGCAGTAAAATTGTTGGAATGGATGGGAAAAGTGCCGTATGGAAGGAAACAGCCCCTGGAAGTTGCTGAGAACAATGGTGTCACACTTTTACTCCACTTTAAGGACTGGCAATAAAACATTCCAAACCCTCGAAAAATTGCATTTTACAGGAAAAGAATGGTAAGAAACATTTTTTTCTGTATAATGACTTGTATATAAGGCAACATTTATAAAGGATTTAGGGTATGTGCACACGTTCCGGATTTTTCGCGTTTTTTCGGCAGTTTTCCACTGCTAAAACACTTAAAAATGCATACATTAAGCATCCCATCATTTTTAATGCATTCCGCAATTTTTGTGCACATGCTGCATATTTTTCCGCAATAAAAACACATTGCGGAAAAATACGCAGCATGTTCATTAATTTTACATTTTTTTCGTGGATTTCCCGCTATTTAACCCCTTCCCGACATGCCCCGTACTAGTACTGCGCATGTCGTGTCTCCCCCTTTGATGTGGGCTCCGGCGGTGAGCCCACATCAAAGTCGTGACATGTCAGCTGTTTTGTACAGCTGACATGTGCGCGCAATAGTGGCGGGTGAAATCGCGATCCACCCGCCGCTATTAACCTGTTAAATGCCGCTGTCAAACGCTGACAGCGGAATTTAACTACCGCTTTCGGCGGCGCGGCCGGAAATGAGCGCATCGCTGACCCCCGTCACATGATTGGGGGTCAGCGATGCATCAGAATGGTAACCACAGAGGTCCTTGAGACCTCTATGGTTACTGATCCCCGGTAGCTGTGAGCGCCACCCTGTGGACGGCGCTCATAGCAAGCCTGCATTTCTGCTACACAGCAGCGATCTGATGATCGCTGCTATGTAGCTGAGCCGATCGAGTTGTGCCAGCTTCTAGCCTCCCATGGAGGCTAGTGAAGCATGGCACAAGTTAAAAAAAAAATGTTTTTAAAAATATGAAAAAGATAAAAAAATATAAAAGTTTAAATCACCCCCCTTTCGCCCCATCCTAAAAAAAAAAATTAAAAAAAAGTCAAACCTACACATATTTGGTATCGCCGCGTTCAGAATCGGCCGATCTATCAATAAAAAAAAAGTATTAACCTGATCGCTAAACAGCGTAGCGAGAAAAAAATTTGAAACGCCAGAATTATGTTTTTGTGGTCGCCGCGACATTACATTAAAATGTGGAGCGCCCCCACGCTAAGGGCAGTGGGGTACTCGGTACCGGGTCCCTCTCGATTCTGGGGATGTCACGGTGGCCCGACCCGGTCCGTGGCCCTTCTGAGGGGCGTCCAATTAAAGGTGTTATTTGTCTGGTGTTCGTGACGCCACCTGTGGTATTTGGCCAGGGTGACCGATGCCGCTTAGGGGTCCGCTGGGGTGATGGAATGGCAGCTAGATGGTATACCTTCCCACAGGTGAAGTATGTCCCCAGGGCTTCCCAGTTGTATAGGTGGTGATGGTGGACGTTGTAAGGCGCAATGAATAACGAGGACACAAAGGGGTGCAATCTTGTTGTGAACTCTGTTTTTGGGCTCCCTCTTGTGGTCACAACTGGTACTGTGTGAGTGCTGTCTTTGGGCTCCCTCTGGTGGTTCTTTGTGCCATTCTGTAGGTCTGAGGCAGGATCAGCTGTCTCGTTATCTCTTAGCTGGTTTCCTATTTAGTTCACCTGGACTCTCAGTTGTTGCCTGCTGACAATGTCTTCAGTGCTATTTTGGAGCTCTCCTGCAGTCCTTCGTTATCAGTCTCTTCAAGAGAAGCTAAGTTTTGCTTGGTTCATTTTTTGACCATCAGTGGTCATATGTTTCTTGGTTTATTTTTGTTTTCTTGTCCAGCTTGCTAATATGTGATTTCCTCGCTTGCTGGTAGCTCTAGGGGGCTGAGTTTCTCCCCTCACACCGTTAGTTGGTGTGGGGGTTCTTGTATTCTCAGCGTGGATATTTTGCATAGGGTTTTTTACTGACCACACAGTTCCCTATCTGTCTTCTGCTATCTAGTATTAGCGGGCCTCATTTGCTTAATCTGTTTTCATTTCTACGTTTGTGTTTTCCCCTTACCTCACCGTTATTATTTGTTGGGGGCTTCCTATATCTTTGGGGTAATTTCTCTTTGAGGCAAGTGAGGTCTTACTTTCCCTCCAGGAGTAGATAGTTTCTCAGGCTGCGTCGAGACGTCCAGGATTTTAGGCACGTTCACCGGCTTCCTTTAGTGTGTTGGTTAGGATCAGGTTTGCAGTCAGTCCAGTTACCACCTCCCTAGAGCTCGTGTCTATGTTCATAAACTTAGCTAGTCCGTTTTGTGATCCTCAGCCACTAGGATCATAACAGTACAGCAGGCCAAAAAAAAAAGTGTTTAATGCATCGCAGAAGTGGGATAAGAGAAGCCCTGAGTACAATTTTTTTTTTTTTCTCTCTATCTTTGCTGCAGTCTGTCCAGCTTCTCTCATACCCTTAATCTCTGGGTGGTTTTGTGTTCAGCTGCAGACATGGATATTCAGAGTCTGACTTCTAGTGTGGATCATCTTGCTGCAAGGGTGCAAAGCATTCAGGATTTTGTTGTTCATAGCCCTATGTCAGAGCCAAAAATACCTATTCCTGAGTTGTTTTCTGGAGATAGATCTAGGTTTCTGAATTTTAAGAATAATTGTAAATTATTTCTATCTTTGAGACCTCGTTCCTCTGGTGATTCCGCTCAGCAAGTTAAAATTGTTATCTCCTTGTTACGTGGCGACCCTCAAGATTGGGCCTTCTCTCTGGTGCCAGGAGATCCTGCATTGCTGAATGTGGATGTGTTTTTTCTGGCACTTGGACTGCTTTATGAGGAACCTAATCTTGAGAACCAGGCAGAAAAGGCCTTGCTGGCTCTTTCTCAGGGCCAGGATGAAGCTGAGGTGTATTGTCAAAAATTTCGGAAATGGTCGGTGCTTACTCAATGGAATGAGTGTGCCCTGGCTGCAAATTTCAGAGAAGGTCTTTCTGAAGCCATTAAGAATGTTATGGTGGGGTTCCCCACGCCTGCAAGTCTGAATGACTCAATGGCTTTGGCCATTCAGATTGATCGGCGTTTGCGGGAGCGCAAATCTGCGCACCATCTGGCGGTGTTTTCTGAACAGAGACCTGAGTCTATGCAATGTGACCGAGTTCTGACCAGAATTGAGCGGCAAAATCATAGACGTCAAAATGGGTTGTGCTTTTACTGTGGTGATTCAACTCATGTTATCTCAGCATGCTCTAAGCGCGTAAAAAAAATCGCTAAACCTGTCACCATTGGTACTATACAGCCTAAATTCATTTTGTCTGTTACTTTAATTTGTTCTTTGTCATCCTACTCGGTTATGGCTTTTGTGGATTCAGGTGCTGCCCTGAATCTGATGGATTTGTCGTTTGCCAGGCGCTGTGGTTTTGTCCTGGAGCCTTTGGAATTCCCTATTCCACTGAGGGGAATTGATGCTACACCATTGGCTGAGAATAAGCCTCAATATTGGACTCAAGTAACCATGTGCATGACTCCTGTACATCAGGAGGTGATTCGCTTTCTTGTGCTGCATAATTTGCATGATGTTGTCGTGTTGGGTCTGCCATGGCTGCAGGCCCATAATCCAGTTCTGGATTGGAAAGCTATGTCTGTGTCAAGTTGGGGTTGCCAGGGGATTCATGGCGATGCTCCTTTGGTATCAATTGCTACTTCCACTCCTTCTGAGGTCCCTGAGTTTTTGTCGGACTACCAGGATGTATTTGATGAGCCCAGATCCGGTGCCCTGCCTCCTCACAGGGAGTGTGATTGTGCTATAAATTTGATTCCTGGTAGTAAGTTCCCTAAGGGACGACTTTTTAATTTGTCTGTACCAGAACATGCCGCAATGCGGAGCTATATAAAGGAGTCTTTAGAGAAGGGACATATTCACCCATCCTCCTCCCCTCTTGGTGCAGGATTCTTTTTTGTGGCCAAGAAGGATGGTTCTCTGAGACCTTGTATAGATTATCGACTTTTAAATAAAATCACGGTCAAATTTCAGTATCCTTTGCCATTGTTGTCTGATCTGTTTGCTCGGATTAAGGGGTCCAGTTGGTTCACCAAGATAGATCTTCGTGGTGCGTATAACCTTGTGCGCATTAAGCAGGGGGATGAATGGAAAACAGCATTTAATACGCCCGAAGGCCATTTTGAGTACTTGGTGATGCCTTTTGGACTCTCTAATGCTCCTTCTGTGTTCCAGTCCTTCATGCATGACATCTTCCGAGAATATCTGGATAAATTTATGATTGTGTATCTGGATGACATTTTGGTCTTTTCTGAGGACTGGGAGTCCCATGTGAAGCAGGTCAGGATGGTATTTCAGGTCCTGCGTGCTAATGCCTTATTTGTGAAGGGCTCAAAATGTCTCTTCGGAGTACAGAAGGTTTCCTTTTTGGGTTATATTTTTTCTCCTTCTACTATTGAGATGGACCCAGTCAAGGTCCAGGCTATTCATGACTGGACTCAGCCTACATCTGTTAAGAGTCTTCAGAAGTTCTTGGGTTTTGCTAATTTTTACCGTCGCTTCATTGCTAATTTTTCTGGCGTGGTTAAACCCTTGACGGATTTGACCAAGAAGGGTTCTGATGTGACTAATTGGTCTCCTGCGGCCGTGGAAGCCTTTCGGGAGCTGAAGCGCCGGTTTTCTTCGGCTCCAGTTTTGTGTCAGCCTGATGTCTCTCTTCCTTTTCAGGTCGAGGTTGATGCTTCTGAGATTGGAGCAGGGGCTGTTTTGTCGCAGAGAAGCTCTGATTGCTCTGTGATGAAGCCTTGTGCTTTCTTTTCAAGAAAGTTTTCGCCTGCCGAGTGAAATTATGATGTTGGTAATCGGGAGTTGTTGGCTATGAAGTGGGCATTTGAGGAGTGGTGACATTGGCTTGAGGGAGCTAAGCATCGTGTAGTGGTCTTAACTGATCACAAAAATCTGATTTATCTCGAGTCTGCCAAGCGGCTGAATCCTAGACAGGCTCGTTGGTCGTTGTTTTTCTCCCGTTTCGATTTCGTGGTCTCGTACCTGCCTGGTTCGAAGAACGTGAAGGCTGATGCTCTTTCTAGGAGTTTTGTGCCTGACTCTCCGGGAGTTTCAGAGCCAGCTGGTATCCTCAGAGAGGGAGTGATTTTGTCTGCCATTTCCCCAGATTTGCGACGAGTGCTGCAGAAATTTCAGGCGGATAGACCGGACCGTTGCCCACCAGAGAGACTGTTTGTCCCAGATAGATGGACCAGCAGAGTTATTTCCGAGGTTCATTCTTCGGTGTTGGCAGGACATCCTGGGATTTTTGGTACCAGAGATTTGGTGGCTAGGTCCTTCTGGTGGCCTTCCTTGTCGCGGGATGTGCGTTCCTTTGTGCAGTCCTGTGGGATTTGTGCTCGGGCTAAGCCTTGCTGTTCTCGTGCCAGCGGTTTGCTTTTGCCTTTGCCTGTCCCGAAGAGGCCTTGGACGCACATTTCCATGGATTTTATTTCGGATCTTCCAGTCTCTCAGAGAATGTCTGTCATCTGGGTGGTGTGTGATCGTTTTTCCAAAATGGTCCATTTGGTGCCCTTGCCTAAGTTGCCTTCCTCCTCCGATTTGGTTCCTCTATTTTTTCAGAATGTGGTTCACTTGCACGGCATCCCTGAGAATATTGTGTCTGACAGAGGATCCCAGTTTGTGTCCAGATTTTGGCGGATCTTTTGTGCTAAGATGGGCATTGATTTGTCTTTTTCGTCCCATCCTCAGACGAATGGTCAAACCGAGCGAACTAATCAGACCTTGGAAACTTATTTAAGATGTTTTGTTTCTGCTGATCAGGATGATTGGGTGACTTTTTTGCCTTTGGCCGAGTTTGCCCTTAATAATCGGGCTAGTTCTGCTACTTTGGTTTCGCCTTTTTTCTGCAATTCTGGTTTTCATCCTCGTTTTTCCTCGGGTCAGGTTGAGCCTTCTGACTGTCCTGGGGTGGATTCTGTGGTGGATAGGTTGCAGCAGATTTGGAACCATGTGGTGGACAATTTGAAGTTGTCACAGGAGAAGGCTCAGCGCTTTGCCAACCGCCATCGCGGTGTGGGTCCCCGACTTCTTGTTGGGGATTTGGTATGGCTGTCTTCTCGGTATGTTCCTATGAAGGTTTCCTCTCCTAAATTCAAGCCTCGCTTCATCGGTCCTTATAAGATTTTGGAAATCCTTAACCCGGTGTCATTTCGTTTGGACCTCCCAGCGTCGTTTGCCATTCATAACGTGTTCCATAGGTTTTTGTTGCGGAGGTATGTGGTGCCTGTGGTTCCTTCTGTTGAACCCCCTGCTCTGGTGCTGGTTGAGGGCGAATTGGAGTACGTGGTGGAGAAGATCTTGGATTCTCGTATTTCTAGACGGGGGCTTCAGTATTTGGTTAAGTGGAAGGGCTATGGTCAGGAGGATAATTCCTGGGTTGTCGCCTCTGATGTTCATGCGGCCGATTTGGTTCATGCCTTCCATGTGGCTCATCCTGATCGCCCTGGGGGTTTTGATGAGGGTTCGGTGACCCCTCCTCAAGGGGGGGGGGTACTGTTGTGAACTCTGTTTTTGGGCTCCCTCTTGTGGTCACAACTGGTACTGTGTGAGTGCTGTCTTTGGGCTCCCTCTGGTGGTTCTTTGTGCCATTCTGTAGGTCTGAGGCAGGATCAGCTGTCTCGTTATCTCTTAGCTGGTTTCCTATTTAGTTCACATGGACTCTCAGTTGTTGCCTGCTGACAATGTCTTCAGTGCTATTTTGGAGCTCTCCTGCAGTCCTTCGTTATCAGTCTCTTCAAGAGAAGCTAAGTTTTGCTTGGTTCATTTTTTGACCATCAGTGGTCATATGTTTCTTGGTTTATTTTTGTTTTCTTGTCCAGCTTGCTAATATGTGATTTCCTCGCTTGCTGGTAGCTCTAGGGGGCTGAGTTTCTCCCCTCACACCGTTAGTTGGTGTGGGGGTTCTTGTATTCTCAGCGTGGATATTTTGCATAGGGTTTTTTACTGACCACACAGTTCCCTATCTGTCTTCTGCTATCTAGTATTAGTGGGCCTCATTTGCTTAATCTGTTTTCATTTCTACGTTTGTGTTTTCCCCTTACCTCACAGTTATTATTTGTTGGGGGCTTCCTATATCTTTGGGGTAATTTCTCTTTGAGGCAAGTGAGGTCTTACTTTCCCTCCAGGAGTAGATAGTTTCTCAGGCTGCGTCGAGACGTCCAGGATTTTAGGCACGTTCACCGGCTTCCTTTAGTGTGTTGGTTAGGATCAGGTTTGCGGTCAGTCCAGTTACCACCTCCCTAGAGCTCGTGTCTATGTTCATAAACTTAGCTAGTCCGTTTTGTGATCCTCAGCCACTAGGATCATAACACAATCTCTTTACCTTTTAGTGAAGACTTCGGAGTCCACAATCCAGAGCACTGCTAACAGGGCTGGCTGAGTCCGGCCGGTCCGAAGGCACATCCAGAGTTCCCTTTGCAGGTGGAAATCAGTAGCCTTCCTACTAGCACCTGTGTGTTGTAGTACCTCCCTGCTGAGCACCACGGGATAATCCTCACAACTTTCGTGGATGTTTCTGATCTTCTCTCTCTCCGTCCCCCAGATGGTATGGATAGGACAACCCATATGACGGGGTAGGCCTGGAGCTTATTTATAGGGACCCTAGAGACGCCCCTCTCCCACAAGTTGCCACTGTGTCTTCTTAGGTATTAAGGTCGGGCAGCCAACTTGGAATTAACTGCCCTGCCATTATCTGGAGTAATGTGTAGAGTCAATTACTCCCTCGGTGTTCTGGCCACCGGCTACGTGCCTCAGAAGGAGGCTGCCGATCTCGGGGCAAGACTCCTCCCGGTATTTTCTCCTTGTGCTGTGACTTCGTTTCTCACTCTCCACAATACAATTCCTTTCCTGTCCTTTCTTAGGATGCTGCCGCAATGAAGTGCAGGCGCAGCTCCGTAACGTTCTATCTCGTGCTTGGCCTCTGTCAGGATCCCACCCCTGACAGGGACCCTCTGTCTGCAGCTCAGATGTTCCTCCTTCTCCATCTGTCTGCCTGACAGGTCCTCTCTGGGTCAAACCCAGGTAGCTTCTGACTGACTTCCTATCCAACCCACCAGTTTTACCCGTGTGTGAGGAGTGCCCTAATAGATAGAAGCAAGGCTCCCCCTGGTGGACTGAAGTGTGAAGTGTAGTGTGTGACTTGTGATACCTGATCAGGTGAACTCCTTTAGTACCATCAGACGTAATATCACTCCCCCTGGTGGAAGAGCGGCATCACTACAACGACCAGGACTCTGGGGCCCTGCAAATGCAATAACGGGCGATCAAAAGAACGTATCTGCACAAAAGTGGTATCATTAAAAGCGCCAGCTCGGCACGCAAAAAATAAGCCCTCACCTGACCCCAGATCACGAAAAATGGAGACGCTTCGGGTATCGGAAAATGGAGCTGTTTTTTTTTTTTTACCAAAGTTTTGAATTTTTTTCACCACTTAGATAAAAGTGAACCTAGACATGTTAGGTGCGTGTCTATGACCTAGAGAATCACAATGGCAGGTTAGTTTTAGCAATTAGTGAACCTAGCAAAAAAGCCAAACTAAAAACAAGTGTGGGATCGCACTTTTTTTGCAATTTCACCACACTTGGAATGTTTTTCCTGTTTTCTAGTACATGATATGCTAAAAACAATGGTGTCATTCAAAAGTACAACTCGTCCCGCAAAAAATAAGCCCTCACATGGCCATATTGACGGAAAAATAAAAAAAGTTATGGCTCTGGGAAGGAGGGGAGCGAAAAACGAAAACGCAAAAACGAAAAAGGGCCGCATCTTGAAGGGGTTAATGCATTGGGAAGCTCCGGAAAAAAAAAAAAAAAAAATCTGCACAAAAGCCACGCAAAAAAACACGAGAAAACCGCGAGTAAAACACGAGAAAAACGCATGCGGATTTTCTGCAGAAAATCTCCGGTTTTGTTCAGGAAATTTCTGCATAAAATCCTGACGTGTGCACATACTCTAAAGATATAAATAATGTAAGTAAAGCAAAATTGATTTTTTTATTAAAAAAATAGGACATTTCAGAGTAATTTATGAAGGAAGGAAAAAGTTATAAAAATAAGGAACTCAGATACACCCTGTATTAGACATAAAGGAGGCCACATACACATTCTGGTCACATTGTCATGTATTGGCCTCCTAGACTCATATAGACTATTTTGAGGGTTATGTACCAAGGAAATGTCCTGTAGACCACAGAATAGTCTATGGGTGAGCAATATAAAACTAAAACATTTTTTAACAAGTTTTTTAGGCTTAAATAGCATGAAATGGACCAAAGTAGATGTAAAAGCCCTATGGATGAGTAATATTACCGAAATTTTTAGAAAGTTTTTCGAGGGTTATGTACCAACGAAATGTACTCCAGACCATGGAATAGCCCATGGGTGAGCACTATAATACCTATAAAATTTTGAACAAGTTTTTGAGGCTTATATACCACTGAAATCTACCCACGAAGATGTAACACACTATGGATGAACAATATAATTGTTAAGGCTAGCGGAACGCATCAAATAATTTGGAAGATGGTATAAGGTGCGTTCGCAGCCCGGGGTCCACCGTGCAGAGATGGAACCTGCTGCTGAGTAATGACGGACTATATGGCGGTATAATGTGGATACACACACGGGTTAGCTTCACCCAGTATGAAGGAAGCGAACCCTGTTGAGTCACAGTGCCGCAGTACCGCACAATGAGCGCAAGCAGAGAGTCACAGAACTCTATCCCAAGACTCAAGGAAAGAGTTCCTCTAGACTTCTTGCGCTCGACACTGCTTCTGGGGTGTCAGAGTAAACGGAAACAAAAATTAAATGCACAAGAGTGCGTGCAGTGCCGCTCTGGTGGATGCCACTAACCACCCAAGTCTGGCGGTCACTGCAATAGGACGCAGTATCTTGTGTTAGGTGCAGATAGCACAGACGGGCGTTAGATAGCAAGTATCTGGAGTGGCCCCCAAGCGCAGGGCAGCGGGGTACTCGGTACCGGGTCTCTCTCGGTTCTGGGGATGTCACGGTGGCCTGACCCGGTCCGTGGCCCTGCTAAGGGGCGCCCAATTATATATGTAGGTGACGGTATAGGTCGCAGTAAATGACGAGGACACAGGGTTGCAGTCTCTTTACCTCTTTACTGAAGTCTTCGGCATCCGCAATCCAGAGCACTGTTAATAGGGCTGGCTGAGACCGGCCGGTCCGAAGACACATCCAGAGTTCCCTTTGCAGGTGGAAACCAGTAGCCTACCTACTAGCTCCTGTGTGTTGTAGTACTTCCCTGCTGAGCACCACGGGATAGTCCTCACAACTGTCGTGTATGATTCTGTTCTTTCTCTCTCCGTCTCCCAGATGATATGGATAGGACGCACCCGTATGACGGGGTAGGCCTGGAGTTATTTTATAGGGACCCTAGAGATGCCCCTCTCCCACAATTGCCTCCGTTGTCTTCATTAGGTGAAAAAGGTGAGACAGCCAACCTAGAGTTAACTGCCCTGCTGTTGGTTCAAAGTAATGCGTAGAGTCTATTACTTCCTCGGCGTTCCGGCCGCCGGCTACGCGCCTCAGAAGGTTGTTGCCGATCTTGGGGCACGACTCCTTCTGGTTCTATCGCCTTTGTGCTGTGATCTCGTTTCTCACTTCTCCACAATATACTTCGCTTTGTGTCCTTTCTTGAGATGCCGCCGCAATGAGGTGCAGGCACGGCTCCGTAACGATCTGTCCTTTTGCTAGGCCTCTGTCAGGATCCCACCCCTGACAGAGATCCCCCTGAATCTTCCCAAGTAACGCTCTCCTCTCACTAGATGTTACCTGGGCAAAACCCAGTCAGCTTCTCCCTAACTTCCTATCCAACCCCCAGTTTTAGCAGAGTGTGAGGAGTGGCCTAATACATAGAACCTTTTGCTCCCCCTGGTGGCCAGAGTGTGAAGTGTAATGTGTGACTGTGATACCTGGTCAGGTGAACTCTTTTAGTGCAATCAGACGTACCATCACTCCCCTTAGCGGCAGAGCGACGTTACTGCAACGACCAGGACTGCAACGACCAGTCAACAACACTAGGAAGGGGGATGATTAATGAGCGATTTTCACACATCTACACACACACGTTTTCAAGTATACACCCCCTCCTTGGACCTCGCTACGCTCGAAGGCAGCAATGAGCTGCAGAGCTCGAATGTGCTCAGCAGGCTCTCAGGACCTGTTCTCTGGGCCATAATTCTTCAATCCACCAAATAAATTTTTTTACCACGTACCACCTTACACCCCAAGATAGCGTTCACCTCGTAATCGTCTGTAGACGAACCCGATGACCCGGCAGATGACTCGGAAAATCGGGACATGTGTACAGGCTTTAAGAGGGACACATGAAAGGTGTCGGTGATACCTAGGAGTGGAGGAAGGGCCAGAAGGTAGACTACAGGGTTAACCTGTTCCAGGACCTTGAAGGGACCCAAGTAGCGAGGTGAAAACTTAGTGGACTCAACTCGCAGCCTGATGTTACGGGTGGAGAGCCACACTAAATTGCCAGGAGCAAAGGTCGGAGCGGGGCGCTGATGAGCATCGGCGTAGGATCTCATTCTCTCCTTGGAGGCCCGGATGGCATCCTGAGTGTGGTCCCAAATGTCCCGTGCCTCCACAGCCCAGTCTGCCACCCTGGAGTCGGCGGAAGACATGGGCATAGGCACAGGAACCTGCGGATGCTGACCATAGTTAAGGAGGAATGGGGTCTGCCCAGTGGAGTCGGCTACGGCGTTGTTCAGCGCAAACTCCGCCCACGGTAGCAAGGATGCCCAGTCCTCCTGCCTGGCTAAAACAAAATGTCGCAGATATGTGACCAAGGTCTGGTTGGCCCTCTCTACCAACCCATTCATCTCGGGATGGTATGCTGAAGAGAGATTCAACTCGATGCTGAGTAGACAACAAAGCTCTCTCCAGAACCGAGACGCAAACTGGGGACCCCGGTCATTGACAATTTTGTCCGGCATACCGTGTAGGTGGAAAATGTGTTTTATAAACAAAGCTGCCAAGGCCCGTGCAGAAGGTAGCCGTGGAAGCGGCACAAAATGCATCATTTTAGAAAAATGGTCGGTGATTACCCAAATTATGGTGCAACCACGGGACTTGGGTAATCCTACCACAAAGTCCATCCCGACCATCTTCCAGGGCCTGTCTGCCACCGGCAGGGGATAAAGTAACTCAGCTGGCCATTGTCGAGGAGACATATTCTTATTCTTGGCGCAGGAGACACACGCCCGAATATAGTCTCCGATGTCACAGGCCATATGCGGCCACTAGTACATCCTCGCCAGAAGCTCGGATGTCCTTTTGGTCCCAAAGTGTCCACCCACCCTGGACGAGTGAGCCCAAGAGAGAACCTCCAGTCACAAATTTGATGGCACAAAAGTCTTGCCCGGGGGCACAGACTCTAGAGAAACCAGAGCCACGGTCCTCAGGCTCTCAGAAGGGACAATAGAAGGTTCCTCCTCCTCCTCCTCTGCTGATGACAGCAACCTGAACTCCATAATAAAAGGGTCTGAACCACAGGACTAGCATATAGCAAATGTTGTGCCAATATTCAAAAAGGGGACAAAAACTGAACTCGGAAATTATAGGCCAGTAAGCTTAACCTCTACTGTGGGTAAAATCCTGGAGGGTATTTTAAGGGATGCTCTGCTGGAGTATCTGAAGAGGAATAGCCTCATGACCCAATATCAACATGGGTTTACTAGGGACCGTTCCTGTCAGACTAATTTGATCAATTTCTATGAAGAGGTAAGTTCCGGACTGGACCAAGGGAACCCAGTGGACGTAGTGCATATGGACATAGTTACATAGTTACATAGTTATTAAGGTTGAAGGAAGACTTTAAGTCCATCTAGTTCAACCCATAGCCTAACCTAACATGCCCTAACATGTTGATCCAGAGGAAGGCAAAAAAAAAACCATGTGGCAAAGAGTAAGCTCCACATTGGGGAAAACAATTCCTTCCCGACTTCACATACGGCAATCAGACTAGTTCCCTGGATCAACGCCCTATCAAGGAATCTAGTGTATATACCCTGTAACATTATACTTTTCCAGAAAGGCATCAAGTCCCCTCTTAAATTTAAGTAATGAATCACTCATTACAACATCATACGGCTTGGACTTTTCAAAAGCTTTTGATACGGTGCCACACAAAAGTTTGATACATAAAATGAGAATAAGAGGGATAGGGGAAAATATGTGTAAGTGGGTTAAGAGCTGGCTCAGGGATAGGAAACAAAGGGTGGTTATTAATGGAGCACACTCGGACTGGGTTGCGGTTAGCAGTGGGGTACCACAGGGGTCAGTATCGGGCCCTCTTCTTTTTAACATATTTATTAATGACCTTGTAGGGGGCATACAGAGAAGAATTTCAATATTTGCAGATGACACTAAACTCTGCAGGGTAATCAATACAGAGGAGGACAATTTTATATTACAGGATGATTTATGTAAACTAGAAGCTTGGGCTGATAAATGGCAAATGAGCTTTAATGGGGATAAATGTAAGGTCATGTGCTTGGGTAGAAGTAATAAGATGTATAACTATGTGCTTAATTCTAAAACTCTGGGCAAAACCGTCAATGAAAAAGACCTGGGTGTATGGGTGGATGACAAACTCACATTTAGTGGCCAGTGTCAGGCAGCTGCTACAAAGGCAAATGAAATAATGGGATGCATTAAAAGCGGGATAAATGCTCATGAGGAGAACATAATTTTACCTCTATACAAGTCACTAGTACGACCACACTTAGAATACTGTGCACAGTTCTGGTCTCTGGTGTATAAGAAAGACATATCTGAACTAGAGCGGGTGCAGAGAAGAGCGACCAAGGTTATTAGAGGACTGGGTTGTCTGCAATACCAAGATAGGTTATTACACTTGGGGCTATTTAGTTTGGAAAAATGAAGGCTAAGGGGTGATCTTATGTTAATGTATAAATATATGAGGGGACAGTACAAAGACCTTTCTGATGATCTTTTTAATTATAGACCTGAGAGAGGGACAAGGGGGCATCCTCTACGTCTGGAGGAAAGAAGGTTTAAGCATAATAACAGACGCGGATTCTTTACTGTAAGAGCAGTGAGACTATGGAACTCTCTGCCGTATAATGTTGTAATGAGTGATTCATTACTTAAATTTAAGAGGGGACTGGATGACTTTCTTGAAAAGTATAATGTTACAGGTTATATATACTAGATTCCTGGATAGGGTGTTGATCCAGGGAACTAGTCTGACTGCTGTATGTGGAGTCGGGAAGGAATTTCTTTCCCCAATGTGGAGCTTACTCTTTCCAAATGGGTTTTTTTGCCTTCCTCTGGATCAACATGTTAGGGCATGTTAGGTTAGGCTATGGGTTGAACTAGATGGACTTAAAGTCTTCCTTCAACCTTAATAACTATGTTACTATGTTACTATGGAGCGGGAGAGAGTGTCGGCACGAATGTTCTTCTCCCCGGAGAGAAAATGGAGGGTGAAATGGAACCGGGAGAAGAACAGGGACCATCTAGCCTGGCGAGAATTTAGCCGCTGGGCAGTCTGTAAATAGACCAAATTCTTGTGGTCGGTGTAAACTTGGAAGGGAAAGCGAGCCCCCTCCAGGAGGTGTCTCTACTTCGAGAAAGCCAACTTCATGGCTAGCAACTCCCTGTCTCCGATGGAATAATTCCTCTCCACTGGTGTGAAGGTCTTAGAGAAAAAGAAGCAAGGATGCTTCCGACCTTGAGCATCCTTTTGAAATAGAACTGCTCCAGCACCGACAGATGAGGCATCCACCTCAATTATGAAAGGTTTATCTACATTGGGGCGATGTAGAATGGGAGCACTAGCAAAGTGGGACTTAATAGAGAGGAAGGCCTCGGAGACCTCCTTCGACCACAATTTGGGATTTGCTCCCTTTTTGGCGAGGGCAACCAAGGGAGCTACCAAAGTTGAGAAGTGAGGAATGAACTGGCGATAGTAATTAATGAACCCCATAAAGCACTGCACCGCTTTGAGAGAATAGGGTTCCTGCCAGTATATCACTGCCTGTAGCTTGGCAGGATCCATAGCCAATCCCTGGGTGGAGATGATATAGCTAAGGAAAGGCAAGGACTCCTGCTCAAACACACACTTCTCCAACTTGGCGTAGAGGTCGAAGACTGTGCAAACATCTCTCCGGTGGGAGTCAATATCTGGAAAGTAGATGAGAATATCATCCAGATAGACTACGACCGAGGTGGAGAGCATATCCCGGAAGATATCGTTCACAAAGTCTTGGAAAACGGCAGGCGCATTACAGAGCCCGAAGGGCATCACCAGGTATTCATAGTGCCCGTCCCTGGTGTTAAATGCCGTCGTCCATTCATCCCCCTCACGGATGTGAATCAGGTTGTAAGCACCCCGCAGATCTAGTTTAGTAAACACCCTTGCTCCCCGAAGCCTATCAAAGAGCTTAGATATCAGGGGCAGTGGGTACTTGTTCTTAACGGTGATGGCGTTAAGGCCCCTGTAAGCTATGCATGGACGTAATTCTCCGTTCTTCTGCACGAAGAAGAACCCAGCCCCTGCAGTTGACACTGACTTCCTAATGAATCCTCTTGCCAGATTCTCCTGGATATACTGAGATATTGCCTCAATCTCTGGGAGAGATAACGGATGGACTCGACCCCGAGGAGGCTCAGCACCAGGCAAGAGGTCAATAGGACAGTCATAGGGGTGGTGAGGCGGAAGGGTCTTCGCAGCCCTTTTGGAGAACATGTCCGCATAGGGCCAAAAGTGCTTGGGGAGAGAGGAAAGATCTGTGGGTACCTCAGTAGTAGCAACCTGAACGCACTCCCTCCGACATCTAGCCTCACAGGATTCACTCCATCCCAAAATTCTGCCTGTGGACCACTCTATATGAGAGGAGTGGTACCGTAACCAAGCTTGCATGTCCATTGCATGTCGATGGGCGAAGGCAGATGACATAAAATTGCCCTCCGCCCCAGAATCCACGCAAAGCTCTACCGTATGAGTGGATGGGCCTATGGAAATTGTCCCCTTAAAGGATAGTTTGGAGGAAAACGTCGCCATGTCTAGTGTACCTCCTCCTACTTCCACTAGACGCTGATGTTTTCCTGACCGCTGAGAACATCTGGAGGCAAGATGTCCTGACTGCCGGCAGACATGACAGACCTTGAGTGCACAAGCGGTCCGAGACTTAGAACCCGCTCATGGCACCTACATGGCCTCATGTGACTCGGGCGCCTGGACCGGAGATTCCCAAGGTTTGACGAAGGTGGGAGCCAGCCGAAACCTCTGCCTACACTGGGCTCGCTCCAACCTTCGTTCGTTAAAACAAAGGTCTATGCGAGTTGACACTGCTATTAGCTCTTCCAGTGTGGCGGGAATCTCCCTAGTGGCCAAAGCGTCCTTCACATGGTCAGCCAGCCCCCTCCAAAATACAGGGATGAGGGCTTTATCTGACCACTCCAGCTCAGATGCTAAGGTGCGGAAGTGGACGGCAAAATGGCTGACCAAGGACAAGCCCTGAGTCAATGCCAACAGTTGGAGCGCCATATCATAGGTACTCGAGGTCCTAAAAAGACCTGTTTCAGAGTGCTCAGGAACAGCGGAGCACTCTGCGCCACATGATCGCCATGCTCCCACAGCGGCATAGCCCACTCCAACGCCCTGTCTGACAGGAGAGGCATAATGAATCCCACCTTTGCCGCTCTGTGGGGAAACATGCAGCCAGGAGCTCGAGATGTATAGAGCACTGGCTCACGAAACCCCTACAAGATTTGCTATCACCAGAGTATTTGTCTGGCAGCGGGAGGCGAGATAAGGTTGGAACAGGGTGGCAGTGGACAAAGTGGGTGCAGCCACACTAGCAGCCTGAACAGCTACTGCGGTAACATCCACAGCTGAGGTTGTGCGCTTGAGAGCCGCCAACCTGCCCTCCAGCTGCTGGATGTACCACAAGGGTTGCTGTTCGTCCACCATTACTTGCCAGACCCTGGCGCTAGAGTAATGTTAGGGCTAGCGGAATGCACCAAATAATTAGGAAGATGGTATAAGGTGCGTTCGCAGCCCGGAGTCCACCATGCTGAGATGGAACCTGCTGCTGAGTAATGACGGACTATATGGTGGTATAATGTGGATACACACACGGGTTAGCTTCACCCGGTATGAAGGAAACGAACCCTGTTGAGTCACAGGGTCGCAATACCGCACAAACAGCGCAAGGAGAGAGTCACAGAACTCTATCCCAAGACTAAGGGAAAGAGTTCCTCTAGACCTCTTGCGCTCGACACCGCTACTGGGGTGTCAGAGTAAACGGAAACAATAATTAAATGCACAAGAGTGCGTGCAGTGCCGCTCTGGTGGATGCCACTAACCACCCAGACTTGGGTCAGGAAAGCGTTCTATTAGCGCACGGCGCCATACTGGCTGTCACTGCAATAGGACGCAGTATTGTAGGTTAGGTGCAGATAGCACAGTCGGGAGCTAGATAGCAAGCATTCACCATTCGCGAGCAGTCAACAACACTAGGAAGGGGGATGATTATTGAGCGACTTTCACACATCTACACACACATTTTCAAGTATAAACTAGCACATGGCCGAGCGGCCATGCAAACCTTTTCATAGCAGCAGTGCTATGGGACCAATAGGAGCCTAAACAGGACCTGAGCATGTGACCCCCGACCTCCAATGGGAGGTCGTCCAGTGGGCATGCTCAGTATGGGAAAAGCAGGATTTAGTCCCAGAAAGACCTGCTTGCTGCTGATCAGTGCTGGCTACAAAGGCAGAGCCTGGGAGAGCAACAGTAACCAGTCACACAGTATCAGCTCGAGCCAGACGCTGGGACCGATGTTTCCGCTGAGCAGGCTCCACTGTGGCTGAAGAAGAATGGGAGACCGCAGCGGAGATGGTTTGAGATTCCTCCTGTGCAGAGGCGGGAACTCGACACCTAACAATAATTTTGATAAATTTTGAATATGTTTTTTGAGGGTTATATACCAACGAAATGTAATCCAGACCATGGAATAGTCTATGGAAGGGCAATATAATGCCGATAATTTTTTTTTAAAATTGTTTTCAAGCTTATATAGCAACAAAATGTACCCAAGAAGATGTAATACCCTATGGATGAGCAACATAATACTGATACATTTTGAACAACTTTTTGTATACCAATAAAATGTACTCCAGACCATGGAATAGTCTATGGGTGAGCAATATAATACTGATCATTTTTTTAACAAGTGTTTTGAGGGTTGTATAGCAACTAAATGTACCCAAGAACACATTATACTGTATGGGTGAGCAATATAATACCAGTACATTTTCAAACAAGTTTTTTCATGCTTATATAGCAATGAAATGTACTGCAGACCATAGATTAGTCTATGGGTGAGCAATATAATACCAATAAATTTTTGATCAAGTTTTTTGAGGCTTATATACCACCGAAATCTACCTAAGAATATGTAAAAGTCTGTAGATGAGCATTATAATACTGATAATATATTTTAACAAGTGTTTTGAGGATTATAAAGCAACAAAATGTACCCAAGAACACGCTATACCATATTGGCGAGCAATATAATACCGATATAATAAGAGTTGGAGATACATGTCTATCCAGGAGCTGAGTCTTTCCCCCATGCTTCCTATTCCAGCCACAACTGGTCTCAAATGGGGAGGAAAAATGTTCTATGAAATTTTATGGGTTGCACTAGATGGACTTACTTCATCCTTAAAAACTATGTTACTATCTTAATGGTAGATGGATGTTACAGGGAATTGTACCATAAGATCCTCTGATAATTTATTATTTAAAACACCCATCGAAATATCCTCTTTAAGAAGGGTGTCCAGTTTGGCTTGGAATTTAATGGCAGCCCACCCATCTTAGATGCTTTTCAAGAAATAATAGAAGTACATGCATTAAAGAAATCTACAAAAACAGAACATATGAATTAGAATCTTACTAGAGAAAAAAGGAAACAATTAAAGAGCCGAAAACTAAGGCTACTTTCACACTAGCGTCGGGAACAACCCGTCGCTGTGCGTCGGGCCGCCGTTCCCGACGCTAGCGTGGTCTCCGCCGCACAACGGGGGCAGCGGATGCATTTTTCCCACGCATCCGCTGCCCCATTGTGAAGTGCGGGGAAGTGCGGGGAGGTGGGGGCGGAGTTCCGGCCGCGCATGCGCGGTTGGAAAAAGCGGACCGTCGGGAGCAAAAAACGTTACATGTAACGTTTTTTCTCCCGACGGTCCGCTACCACACGCCCAAGCGTCGCAAAACGGACGCACCGTTTGGCAATGCGTCGCAAATGCGTCGCTAATGTTAGTCTATGACGAAAAAACGTATCCAGCAAGAACTTTTGCTGGATGCGTAGTTTCGGCAAAACGACGCATTTGCGACGTATTGCAGTTAACGCTAGTGTGAAAGTAGCCTAAAACGGATTTATTAACCAGACAGGCAAACAAAGGAGGAGCAGTGGTACTACTGAATGCAGAACTCTATGAACAACTTAGTTATCACATGCTACAACATGTGTATCAGGGGCTGAGTTCAAATCCTGCCATTAAATTCCAAGCTAAACGGGATATCCTTCCTAAAGAGGGTATATCGATGGGTGTTTTAAATAATAAATTATCCAAAAAAAGAGAAAGAAAAAAGGCACCTCCGCACAGCTGCAACAACTCAGACCGCCATGCATAACAACCAGGTAATGCTGAGAGTACCTTCCGGCAACTTCGGTGGTGCAGTATCCAAAGAAAGCAAGACGATAAATATCCAAATGCAAAAGAAGAGAGAGGAACGCACTCACCGATCAGGTAAAATCCAATCCTTTATTCAAGCATGGATAATCTTAGCAGGGAGGGGAGTGGAGGACGACGGACGTTTCGCGCTGACGAGCGCTTCTACGGGTCCTGGTAGAAGCGCTCGTCAGCGCGAAACGGATGTCGTCCGTCATCCTCCACTCCCCTCCCTGCTAAGATTATCCATGCTTGAATAAAGGATTGGATTTTACCTGATCGGTGAGTGCGTTCCTCTCTCTTCTTTTGCATTTGGATAAATAATAAATTAGCAGAGGATCTTATGGTACAATTCCCTGTACCACCCATCTACCATTCCCTCCCAAAAGTTCATAAGAACTTTTCCCACAGTGCTCATGCTGATGTCAGTGAGTTGAACTGAGTTCACTGGCTATGAACCCCCAGGACCTTTCTGACGGCACCGTGAGCGTGAGAACTTTCTCATGCTCACGGTGACATCAGTGAGTTGAAAGGAGTTCACCGCGAGACACTGAGCTGACTAAGCATGCACAGCTCAGTGTTTCTTTTGGATGGCAGGCTATATAGTTGCATTATGTAACAATGCAGCCTGCCATCTAGATGTAGCCGAGCTAGAACCGTTGAAGGACAAATGGAATACCATCTTTTTGGTGGACAGGTGAGGAAAATAGTTTTTTATTATTTTAATTTTGTTACAGGGGACATTGGCTTCAGTGCACTGGGCGATATTGTGAGTATCGTTTAATTAGGTTCCTTAAAGAAGGCAGTGTCATTCTTTCAATCAAAGGACTTTCTTCCATGTGTATTTTTTTCTACAATATCACTATGGGGTTAGTTATGAGTCATGTTAAAGACTATTCTCTGGGATTGATGTCACTTGACAATACAAAAGTGACAACAACCCCTTCAACTATCACCCCACTTGCCACCGCACCAGGTTAAGTGGGAAGAGCAAAGCTAATTGCTAGATTTGGAGCAACCTGCTTATGCATCTTTTCTAGGGTGGCAGAGAGCTGATGTTTTTAGCCTGGGGGGTGGCAGTATACATGGCCCCTTCCGAGACTATTAGTATCAGCCTGCAGCTGTCTGCATACCCTTTGCTAGATATTAATTATAGGGGAACTCTATGTTATTTTTTTATTATCCCTCATTTTAATAACCAGCAAAGGTAAAGTATACAGCTGAGAGCTGATATTAATAGCCTGGGAAACTCCATGGGTATTACCCCCTTCCCAGGCTATAAGCATCAGCCCCCAACTGTCGGCTTTCCCTCTGCTGGTAATGAAAATTACGCAGGATCCCACACCATTTTTTTCAGAAAAATAATCATTTACTAATTAAATACATGCAAATACATGTACAGTAAGTTGCACATGCACTGTACTAATTATATATGTCACTAGCATCTTTATATCTATTCTATTTCGATCTATCTATATATCTATTTATCTATCTATTTATCATCTATATGTCTATCTATCTAATATATACATATATATATTGAAAAATATTTCCTTGGTAAAATATGTTTAAATGACAGAGTTACTCTATGTAAAAGCTCATGATAAAATCACACTTTGCATTGCAATCAGATAGCAATCGCATAGCATTTGTCATGCTCGCGCCCAGACTGGTTGGTGCAGGTGTGCGGGGGTGTGGCCCCACTGTGCCACACACCAGACTACCCTGGAAGGGGCGTAACTAAGTAGCTTCTTTGGTGTTCGCTGGAGCCTCTGATGGTGAGGTCAGGCTTGTGCAGCAGGAATCTACCAGGTACCACTCCAGGGTGGTGTCTGGCTGTGGCTGCTGATCCCACTGGGAGAACGGAACATAGGCAGGTGGGTACGGCTGGCACTCTGGCAGACAGGTGGGCACGGCTTGGACACAGGCAGGCAGATGGGTACAACAGAGACACTGGCAGGCAGGCGGGCATGGCTGGCTCTCTGGCAGGCAGGTATGGGTACAACAGAGACACTGGCAGGCAGGCGGGCATGGCTGGCTCTCTGATAGGCAGGCAGGTACGGCTGGTTCTCTGGCAGAACAGGAGGACAAGACTGGAACACTGGAAGAACCGGTAGGGACCGGTCTGCAGGCAGGCATGTAAAACAGGTAAGAACCTGTTCAGACAGGAGGACTTAAGAATAGGTAGAGAAAGACCGCAAGAGCGGATGCAGAGCAAAAGCACAGGAGCTAGAGCCAAGAACAGAGACACAGGTGGCGGAGCCAAGAGCAGCAGGCGGAGCCAAGTGCGGAAACGCAGTAGTTGGAGCCAAGAGCAGGAGGCGGAGCCACGTGCAGAAACGCAGGAGACGGAGCCAAGAGCAGGAGGCGGAGCCACGTGCAGAAACAGGAGGCGGAGCCAAGAGCAGGAGGCGGCGCCATGTGCAGAAACACAGGAGGCGTAGAACCGCAAGGAGCGGAGCCATGGAGTGAGAGCTGAGCAGAGCAGCAGAGCAAAGCCAAAGAGTGCAGAGCAAGGTCAGAGTGCAGAGTAAAGCTACAGAGAGCAGAGCTGAGAGCAGAGCAAAGTCAGAGTGCAGAGCAAGACACAGAGTGCAGAGCCCAGAGTAAAACCACAGAGAGCAGAGCAAGGTCACAGAATGCAGAGCAAGGAGCAAAGCAAGGTCGCAGAGAGCAGAGCCAAAAGCAGAGCAAAGCAAGACACAAAGTATGCACAGCAGGAAAAGGAAACCAAGGCAGGGATATAAACGGACACAGGAACAGGACAAGGCAGAGAGACATGGACACTAGCCAGGGTACGACGCCCTTCTGGGTGGCTACACAAGGACACAGACCAGGGTACGAAGCCCCACTGGGTGGCGAACACAAGAGTAACAGAGACAGGGCCTGGCACCTCAGCAGCAAAGAACTGACTGAGGGAGTAAGCTGCACAGGCCCCCACCAATGGGTGGGGATCTCTTAAATACAGGAAGCCTCATGGCAATTGGCCGGGGACACCTTAGCAAGGTGCACACAGTCTCAATAAGACACAGGAGTTGCCGGCGCCGCCCCCCTATGCACACAGACAGAGCATGCACAGCGCAAACAGCAGACATGAGGCACACAGCATGGAGCTGGCGGCAAAGAGAAGTCACAACAAGGCCCAGAGAAGTAAGTGAGATTGAGTGTAGTGCAGGTGAGGGATGGGAGGCCATGCAGTGATGCCAGCAGGGTTGTTACAGCATTCAGAAGTCAATCAGATGCTAGGTGTGAAAAATCGCATGAAAATCGCATCGCACTTGCATGACACTAGCCTACTTTTCAGGATCAAAATGTTAACGTTTTTTTCCATGGTGATTGGTAGGAGCCCTGTCTGAGAAATAGAGGCCGACAACATTTTTAAAGGCTCTTCTTCACTTTTAGACCTCACAGAAATATTCACAGACCGTGAAACTCTGTATTTCTGAGAAATGGCGGCATAGAATTTTCTAAAAAACTTTTTTTTATCATTTTGACAGATCATAGAAATGTTCACAGACCACGTAACACAGTATGTCTGATAAATAGAGGTCTACAAAAATTTTTAAAGCTTTTCATCAGGTTTACAGATTTCAGAAATCTTCAAAAACCACGTAACACTGTATGTCTGAGAAATGGAAGCTTACGAAAGTTTTAAAAGCTTTTCTTCACTTTTAGACCTCAGAAAAATTTTCACAAAGTAACACTGTATGTCTGAGAAATGGGAGCCTGCAAAACCTGGAATACCCACTGCACCCCTGAATCCATGCACCTCTCTCCCTCTGTTCTGCCTGGTACGTTTGAACTGTCTCCTAACCTGGAATACCCACTGCACCCCTGAATCCATGCACCTCTCTCCCTCTGTTCTACATGGTACATTTGAACTGTCTCCTAACCTGGAATACCCACTGCACCCCTGAATCCATGCACCTCTCTCCCTCTGTTCTACCTGGTATGTTTGAACTGTGTCCTAACCTGGAATACCCACTGCACCCCTGAATCCATGCATCTCTCCCCCTCTGTTCTACCTGGTACGTTTGAACTGTCTCCTAACCTTGAATACCCACTGCACCCCTGAATCCATGCACCTCTCTCCCTCTGTTCTACCTGGTACGTTTGAACTGTCTCCTAACCTGGAATACCCACTGCACCCCTGAATCCATACACCTCTCTCCCTCTGTTCTACCTGGTACGTTTGAACTGTCTCCTAACCTGGAATACCCACTGCACCCCTGAGTCCATGCACCTCTCTCCCCCCTTTCTACCTGGTACATTTGAACTGTCTCCTAACCTGGAATACCCCCTGCACCCCTGAATCCATGCACCTCTCATTCTTCGTTCTACCTGACCTGCTCTTCAACTTCAAACCTCACCTACTAACATATAAGCCGATTGCTCTCCTTCACCCGCCTGCTTTCCCTTTTTCTTCTCATTCTCACTGCTAGCGACATATCCCCCAATTCTGCCCCCCCACCTCATACATCCCACTAATCCTCACCCCTATCCTTCTCACACTAAGAGAAACTACTGCAATCCCTCACACTTAAAATCTGTGCCACTGACCCCCATCCCCCTGATTCCTCTCTCTGGGGCACTCTCGAATGCCCGCTCTGTCTGCAACAAGCTCCACGTGATCCACGATCTCTTTACTTCCCGCAACTTTTCCTTCCTGGCCCTCACTGAGACCTGGCTTAAGCCCCCTGACACGGCCTCCCCTGCTGCACTGAGTTACGGTGGCCTTCACTTTACCCACACTCCTCGCTCTGCAACAGACATGACGGGGGAGTGGGTTTCCTTCTTTCCAAAAACTGTTACTTCAACCCTATCCAACACCCACCCTCTCTTATCCTCCCTTCTTTCGAGGTTCACTCTGTCCATATCTACTCTCCCTCTAATCTCCAAATGGCTGCCATATACCGACCACCAGGCTCAGCCACTGCCTTCATTGACCAATTCTCCACCTGGCTTCTTCACTTTCTCTCTGCTGACATTCCCACCATCAAAATGGATGACTTTAATATCCCTACTGACACACGCCAGCCAGCAGCCTCCAAGGCAGCATCCTTTAGACTTACGTGGTCCTCCACAGGCACCCACGCAGACGGACATACGGACATACACTAGACGTCATCTTCACCTGCCTCTGTTCCTTATCTAATCTCACAACCTCTCCGTTCCCCCTATCTGACCACCATCTACTCACCTTCTCATCCTTCTCCTCCTTACCTGCCCCCCATGTCCAGCCGCTACCACATCCTCGCAGAAACCTTGCACACCTAGACATTCACAGCTCTCAGACTCTCTCCTACCCCTGTCCTCCATATCTTCACTCCACAACACGGAGAGTGCCACCACTTTCTATAACTCCATCCTCACATCAGCCATAGACTCAGTCGCCCCTCTCATGCACGGCAAAGTGTGACAAATCAATAGGCAACCCTGGTATAACAACCTCACCAAAAACTCCGACAAGCATCGAGGGTCGCGGAGCAGCGTTGGAAAAAAAATGCCTGCCAGACGACTTCACTGCTTTCAAATAAGCTACACTTGCCTTCAAACTAGCCCTCACTTCTGCTAAACAGACCTATTTCACTAACCTTGTATCTTCACTATCCTACAACCCAAACAACTGTTCAGCACATTTAACTCTCTCCTCCTCCCACCACTGCCACCTCCAACTCCTCTCATCTCTTCTGAGGACTTTGCCACCTACTTCAAAAACAAGATCGACCAAACAGGGCAAACCTTTACTGTTCCACCACCCCAACCATTCCATATACCAGACCTCTGCCCTTCCCTAACAACTTCCCTCTCCAACATCACTGAAGGAGAACTTACTCGCCTCCTTTGCAAATCACACCTCACCACCTGTGCACTTCATCCCTTCCCACCTGCTCCCCAACCACACTAACATGCTCATTCCAGCCCTAACCCATCTCTTCAACCTATCGCTATCTTCTAGTACCTTCCCCTCTGCCTTCAAACATGCCACCATCACACCCATCCTCAAAAAAGCTAACATTGACCCAACTGCTATGCCCAGCTATCACCCCATATTACTGCTCCTGTTCGCTTCCAAACTCCTTGAGCAGCTTGTCCATGCTCAACTTTCCTCCCACCTCTCATCTAACTATCTCCTTCATAACCTCCAATCTGGCTTCCGCCCAAACCACTCCACCGAAACTGCTCTGACCAAAATTACTAATGACTTACAGCCAAAGCTAGCAGACAGTTCTCCATCCTCCTCTTTCTCGACCTGTCCTCTACTATCGACAGAGTCGACCACTGCCTACTGCTACAGCATCTTTCTTCCCTTGGCATCAAAGGCCTTGCCCTCTCCTGGATTGCCTCATACCTTTCTGACCGCACATTTAGTGTTTCGCACTCCCACACTACCTCCTCACCCCTCCCTCTCTCTGTTGGAGTCCCTCAAGGCTCTGTCCTAGGGTCCCTACTTTTTTGCATCTATACCCTTGGCCTAGGACAACTCATAAAGTCCCATGGCTTCAGTACCACCTATATGCCACCACCTATATGCGGACAATACTCAGATCTACCTCTCTGGCTCAGATGTCGCCTCTCTGCTGTCCAGAATACCGGAGTGTCTGTCAGCCACACCCTCCTTCTTCAACTCTCGCTTCCTAAAACTCAATGTAGACAAAACCGAACTCAGCATCTTTCCCCAATCTCGCGTATCCCCCCTACCTGATCTATCTATCATGGTAAATGGCATCACGCTCTCTCCAGCACCTGAAATCCTCTGCCTCAGGGTAACTCTCGACTCTGCCCTGTCCTTCAAACCGCACGTCCAAACTCTTGCCACCTCCTGTCGCTTCCAACTCAAAAATATTGCCAGAATCAATCCCTTCCTCAGCCCACAATCTACTAAAACTCTAGTGCATGCCCTTATCATCTCCCACCTGGATTACTGCAACACCCTCCTCTGTGGCCTCCCGATAACACCTTTGCACCACACCAGTCTGTCCTCAACTCTGCTGCTCAGCTAATCCACCTCTCACCTTGCTACTTCCCTGCTTCTCCCCTCTGCAAATCCCTCCACTGGCTCCCAATTCCCCTACGAATCCAGTTCAAACTACTAACACTCATCTACAAAGCCATCCACAACCTGTCCCCTCCCTATATCTCTGAACTAATCTCCCACTATCTTCTCTCACATAATCTTTGATCCTCCCAAGATCTCCTGCTCTCCTCCACACTTATTCAATCCTCACACAACCGCCTCCAAGATTTCTCCCTAATATCCCCCATCCTCTAGAATTCCACGCCTCAACACGTCCGATTATCCACCACCCTCGGATCCTTCAGACAGACCCTAAAAACCCATCTCTTCAGGAAAGCCTACAGCCTGCAATAACCATTCTACCGCCTCACCAACCACCCGAGCTGCCGCATCAACATCGCCAGAGCTACCGCCTCACCAACCGTTCGAGCTGCCGCCTCACCAACTGCCTGAGCTGCTGCCTCACCAACCGCCTGAGCTGCCACCTCACCAACCACCCGAGCTGCCGCTTCACCAACTACCCGAGCTGCCGCCTCACCACCACCAGTGCTGCAGCACCCCCGACATCCTGTCTCTTCCCCATTATCCCGTAGAACAGCAGTCCCCAATCTGTAGCTCGGGACCAACATGTGGCTCGCAGTACCATGAATTGTGGCTCGCAGCTGTCTGTCAGCTTGGTGCATTAGCTCCAGTTCTATCAAACAGGTATGAAGAGCACATCTGAAAATGGTGAATTTTGTGAGCAGCCCCACACAGAAGAGCAGATCTGGAAGCACATATACTGGTCTTAGGGGATTTGAGATGATTTAAGTATGGTACGCTGGAGACAAGATGATACCACCAGTCATAGGAGGTGTTTGAAGCTGGATGTGACAGTGTCTTGGAAGTGCTTTATAGGAGAATACCGAATAGGGGGGTATTGTTGGAACCCCTGGATCTTTGTACACTGCTTTGGGGTGATTGCGTTTTGTGGAAAAGCTTTGGTAACCATTTTGCCTGTAATGGGTGCTTTGGTTGCCACTATTGTGAGGGGGGCGAGAGCTGAATGTGGCTCGCGACCCTCTCTCAAGGCTGGATGTAGCTTGAGACCCTCTCTCTGAGCTGAATGTGGCTCTCAAGATCCGAAACGTTGGGGACCTCTGCCGTAGAATGTAAGTCCGCAAGGACAGGGTCCTCCCCCCTCTGTACCAGTCTGTCATTGTAAATTTGTTTACTGTTAATGATATCTATAGCCCTGTATGTAACCCCTTTTCTCATGTACAGCACCATGGAATTAATGGTGCTATATAAATAAATAATAATAATGTTTAAAAGCTTTGGTTCACATTTAGACATTACAGAAATATTCACAGACAAAGTAACACTGTATGTCAGAGAAGTGGAGTCCTACCAATGTTTTCAAAGCTTTTTATCAGTTTGACAAATGGAGACTGCATTTTAAAAGCTTTTTTGCAGTTTTACAAATCACAAAAATGTCCACAGACCATGTAACACCATATGCCTGAGAAATGGAGACCTACAAAATTTTAAAAAGCTTTTTTGTAGTTTTACAGATCACAAAAATGTTCACAGACCACGTGACACTATGTCTGAAAAATTGAGGCCTACAGCATTTTTAAAAGCTTTTTAGCAGGTTTATAGATCACAGAAATGTTCATAGACCTAACACTGTATGTTTGAGAAATGGAGGCCTACAATTTTTTAAAAAGCTTTTTAGCAGTTTTAGAGATCACAGAAATGTACTCCAAACTGCAGAATAGTGTATGGCTGAGAAATGTAGTCCATGAAAATGTTTCAATGATTTTTGGGTGTGTTATATAAAACAAAAAAGGACTTAAAAGTGCATAATACATGATGGATCAAAATATATTACATTTTTTGAGCCCCCACGAAAAAATAAAATGCAGCTATATTTTTATATATACACTCACCGGCCACTTTATTAGGTACACCATGCTAGTAACGGGTTGGACCCCCTTTTGCCTTCAGAACTGCCTCAATTCTTCGTAGGATAGATTCAACAAGGTGCTGGAAGCATTCCTCAGAGATTTTGGTCCATATTGACATGATGGCATCACACAGTTGCCGCAGATTTGTCGGCTGCACATCCCAAAGATGCTCCATACAAGGCAGGATGGATCCATGCTTTCATGTTGTTTACGCCAAATTCTGACCCTACCATCCGAATGTCGCAGCAGAAATCGAGACTCATCAGACCAAGCAACGTTTTTCCAATCTTCTACTGTCCAATTTCGATGAGCTTGTGCAAATTGTAGCCTCAGTTTCCTGTTCTTAGCTGAAAGGAGTGGTACCCGGTGTGGTCTTCTGCTGCTGTAGCCCATCTGCCTCAAAGTTCGACGCACTGTGCGTTCAGAGATGCTCTTAGGCCTACCTTGGTTGTAACGGGTGGCGATTTGAGTCACTGTTGCCTTTCTATCAGCTCGAACCAGTCTGCCCATTCTCCTCTGACCTCTGGCATCAACAAGGCATTTCCGCCCACAGAACTGCCGCTCACTGGATTTTTTTTCTTTTTCGGGCCATTCTCTGTAAACCCTAGAGATGGTTGTGCGTGAAAATCCCAGTAGATCAGCAGTTTCTGAAATACTCAGACCAGCCCTTCAGGCACCAACAACCATGCCACGTTCAAAGGCACTCAAATCACCTTTCTTCCCCATACTGATGCTCGGTTTGAACTGCAGGAGATTGTCTTGACCATGTCTACATGCCTAAATGCACTGAGTTGCCGCCATGTGATTGGCTGATTAGAAATTAAGTGTTAACAAGAAGTTGGACAGGTGTACCTAATAAAGTGGCCAGTGAGTGTATATATATATATATATATATACTGCAGACTGGATTCTGTCATTCTCCCTGCTTCTGCGATTCTCTCTCCCTTCCTAGGCTAAGTGCAGATTGTATGTGCTGCAAACGATTATTCCTTAGAAGGGCTGTCAATATGATGGCTCAGTCTCAGCACCAGTATCAACACTACAGGCCTGTGATTCCGTATACTGTACACACCCAGGCCTAGACAAGCAATATCTCCAATAAGTGTCAATGGTAAGTGTGTAATGGTGTCTGTGTGCTGAGCGGATGGTGCCTGTCCTTTTATAACCTCTGATCATGTCAGCCAATCACAGTAATGCCACAACCAAGATGGCTACAGCATTACAGTGACTCACAGCCAATCACCACCTGCTTATTGGCTGCATAACAGGCACCAAAGATGCGGGGCAAAGACTTGAGTTTTCACTCCAGCACCACCCATTGCTCGCCGAGTAACGAGCACATCGAAGCACAGTGATACTCGAGTGATAACTGAGTATCACCGAGCATGTTCACTCATCACTATAAGTGACTACTTGAGAGACATGGAATAAGTCATACGCTGACCTTTGTATTGACCACATATGTATTTATAAATATAAATGAGATCTCCTCTGAGACTTTTTTATAAGCTAAACAAGCCCAACCTTTCCAGCTTCTCATCATATGAAAGTCCTTCCATTCCTTGTAAAAATCTAGTTGCTGTTTTTGAATTGACTCTAACTTCCGAATATCATTTTTAAAATGTGGGGCCCAAAACTGGATCCTATATGCTAGATGTTACCTCACAAGAGATTTAAAGACGGGCAACAATACATTGGGATCAAAGGATTTTATCTCTTTTTTGATACAACCTAAAATCTTGTTTGCTTTTGCAGCTGCTGCCTGACATTGAGTACTGCTGCACAGCTTTCTTTTAACCAGAATACCCAAGTCCATCTCCTGCTCTGTAGTCCTAAGTATAAATGTCTTCATAAATTTTGTAGGCATTTACTCCTTCCTGGTGTCTAATGTTAGAAGAACATAAAGGGTCTACATCCATGATGGCCAGGATGATTCCTTCAGGTAGAGGTTCTATTGATGTCAGTTTATCCAATAGGTCAGTTTTGTCCTGAATTTAGAAGGGGGTATCCGTCACCAATGGTTTATGAACACCTTCTACCCATCCAGAAACTTGCTCAATATGTGTGCCCACACATAAAATGATTAGTCTTTCTGGATTTTCAAGAGCTGGTGTTGATTGCTTTGCTCTTTTTTGTGTTTAGGATGGTGGGTTTCTGATCTTTCTATGCCATGAAAATATTTTTTCCATGTGACTCCATAGTTAAGTTTTATGAAGGGTATTAACGAGATAAAATGAAAGTCCTCTAGAGAGCGCATCAAGTTTCGTTAAGTTGGGTATATAAGCTGAGAGATTGATGACACAGTTAGATGGTTTTGTGTCTGGAACGGAGCAGTTGTCCATATGGTCAGGTTTTAACTTTGTTTTGTATCTGTTTACATTGAGTCCTGCATTGAAATTTGTGATCATCTTTTTCAACTAGCCATTAAAAGGTATCACTATCAACCATTGAGGACTCTCAGTTGTTATAATTATTTTTATATAGACAGTGATATGTGATTATGTGATAATTGCTATAGACATTGATTCTCATCTCTGGACGCCCACTTTAAACATGATTCCAAGTGACACTATTAACCACCATCTTACCTGAGCCCCTGGATTCACATTCTCCATGGTGAGTTTGAAGGTTCCACGGGGACCTGAATAACGGTCATGAAAGATTATTGCAAATCCTTAACATCACAAATTTAGGAAAATTTAAGTTTTGAGTAAAATTGTAAAAAAAAATCCCAATTAAAATGATGGAGAATAATTGTGAGATACATTCACACAGAAATAGTTGAAAGTGATCATGATAAATGGCAAGCACTATGCCATGTTGTTTTGTACATTTTGCTAACCATAATATAGCAAAGAGTACAATATTGCATTGTGGACTTTGTTCACCAATGGGGCTCCTTGACAGTTTATAGTAAATCTTCAATTTGCAATGTTCCTGAATATCCGTACACTTAGTTTGAGTGACTACTTCCCTATAACCTGATTGACAGCCCCTCAGTGTCCCATCATCCTGCTGCTGAATCTCTGCCCAACTAGCTTGATTGACAGATCCTCAGTGTCCCTCCTCCCTGCAGCTGAATTGCCTCCCATCTGGCCTGATTGAGAGCACCACAGTGTCCCTCCTCCCTGCTGTTGCTGAATCTCTGCCCACCTAACCTGGTTGGCATCTCCTCAATGCACCTCCTCACTCCTGCTGCTGAATCTCTCCCCAGCTAGCTTGATTGACAGCTCTTCAGTGTCTCTCCTCCATGCCGTTGCTGGATCTCCTCTGTTATGACCCCAGTGGACAGGGTCTCAGAGGAACGTGTAAGTCTGCAAGATACAAAAATCCAGCTCATAGGGCTGTGGTAACTGGGTTGACCAAATAGCTACTCCTAACGCCAACACTAGAAGTAGCCGGGGATCATGCCTACGGTGATCGCTAGATGACTCGCGCCAGCCGGAGAATCTAACTACCCCTAGGAGAAGAAAACAAAGACCTCTCTTGCCTCCAGAGAAAGGGACCCCAAAGCAAGATACAAGCCCCCCACAAATAATAACGGTGAGGTAAGAGGAAATGACAAACACAGAAATGAACCAGGTATCAGCAAAGAGAGGCCAGCTTACTAATAGCAGAATATAGCAAGATAACTTATCTGGTCAACAAAAACCCTATAAAAATCCACGCTGGAGATTCAAGAACCCCCGAACCGTCTAACGGTCCGGGGGGAGAACACCAGCCCCCTAGAGCTTCCAGCAAAGGTCAGGATACAGATAGGAACAAGCTGGACAAAAATACCAAACAAAACAAAAGCAAAAAGCAAAGAAGCAGACTTAGCTTGAAAAACAGGAACCAGGATCAGAGGACAAGAGCACAACAGATTAGCTCTGATTTTAACGATGCCAGGCATTGAACTGAAGGTCCAGGGAGCTTATATAGCAACGCCCCTGAACTAACGGCCCAGGTGAGGATATAGGAAAAGACAGACGCTCCAGAGTCAAATCACTAATGACCACTAGAGGGAGCAAAAAGCAAAATCACAACAGTACCCCCCCCTTAGTGAGGGGTCACCGAACCCTCACCACGACCACCAGGGCGATCAGGATGAGCGGCGTGAAAGGCACGAACTAAATCGGCCGCATGAACATCAGAGGCGACCACCCAGGAATTATCTTCCTGACCATAGCCCTTCCACTTGACCAGGTACTGAAGCCTCCGCCTGGAGAGACGAGAATCCAAGATCTTCTCCACCACGTACTCCAACTCGCCCTCAACCAACACCGGAGCAGGAGGCTCAGCAGAAGGAACCACAGGCACAACGTACCGCCGCAACAAGGACCTATGAAACACGTTGTGGATAGCAAACGACACAGGAAGATCCAGGCGAAAGGATACAGGATTAAGAATTTCCAATATCTTGTAAGGACCAATAAAACGAGGTTTAAACTTGGGAGAGGAAACCTTCATAGGAACAAAGCGGGAAGAAAGCCACACCAAATCCCCAACACGTAGTCGGGGACCCACACCGCGGCGGCGGTTGGCAAAGCGCTGAGCCCTCTCCTGTGACAACTTCAAGTTGTCCACCACAAGATTCCAGATCCGCTGCAACCTATCCACCACAGAATCCACCCCAGGGCAGTCAGAAGGTTCCACATGACCCGAAGAAAAACGAGGGTGGAAACCAGAGTTGCAGAAAAACGGCGAAACCAAGGTGGCGGAACTAGCCCGATTATTAAGGGCAAACTCAGCTAACGGCAAGAAGGTCACCCAATCGTCCTGATCAGCAGAGACAAAACACCTGAAATAAGCCTCCAAAGTCTGATTAGTTCGCTCCGTCTGTCCATTAGTCTGAGGATGGAAAGCAGACGAAAACGACAAGTCAATGCCCATCCTACTACAAAAGGATCGCCAGAATCTGGAAACGAACTGGGATCCTCTGTCTGACACAATATTCTCAGGGATGCCGTGCAAACGAACCACGTTCTGGAAAAACACAGGAACCAGATCGGAAGAGGAAGGCAGCTTAGGCAAAGGAACCAAATGGACCATCTTGGAGAAGCGATCACATATCACCCAGATAACAGACATGCCCTGAGACACCGGAAGATCAGAAATGAAATCCATGGAGATATGTGTCCAAGGTCTCTTAGGGACAGGCAAGGGCAAGAGCAACCCGCTGGCACGAGAACAGCAAGGCTTAGCTCGAGCACAAGTCCCACAGGACTGTACAAATGACCGTACATCCCTAGACAAGGAAGGCCACCAAAAGGATCTGGCCACCAGATCTCTGGTGCCAAAAATTCCTGGGTGACCTGCCAACACCGAGGAATGAACCTCGGAAATGACTCTGCTGGTCCACTTATCAGGCACAAACAGTCTGTCAGGTGGACAAGAATCAGGCCTATCAGCCTGAAATCTCTGCAACACACGTCGCAGATCAGGAGAAATAGCTGACAAGATAATACCATCCTTAAGAATACCAACAGGTTCAGCGACTCCAGGAGCATCAGGCACAAAGCTCCTGGAAAGAGCATCGGCCTTCACATTCTTTGAACCTGGTAAATACGAGACAACAAAGTCAAAACGGGAGAAAAACAATGACCAGCGGGCCTGTCTAGGATTCAGGCGTTTAGCAGACTCGAGATACATCAGATTTTTGTGATCAGTCAAGACCACCACACGATGCTTAGCACCCTCGAGCCAATGACGCCACTCCTCAAATGCCCATTTCATGGCCAACAACTCCCGATTGCCCACATCATAATTCCGCTCAGCAGGCGAAAACTTCCTAGAGAAAAAGGCGCAAGGTCTCATAACAGAGCAACCAGGGCCTCTCTGCGACAAAACGGCCCCTGCTCCAATCTCTGAAGCATCCACCTCAACCTGTAAGGGAAGCGAGACATCAGGCTGGCACAAAACAGGCGCCGAAGTAAACCGACGTTTCAGCTCCTGGAAAGCCTCCACGGCAGCAGGAGCCCAATTAACCACATCGGAGCCCTTCTTGGTCATATCCGTCAAAGGTTTCACAATGCTAGAAAAGTTAGCGATAAAACGACGGTAGAAGTTAGCAAAACCCAAGAACTTCTGAAGACTCTTAACTGACGAGGGCTGAGTCCAATCAAGAATAGCTCGGACCTTGACTGGGTCCATCTCCACAGCAGAAGGGGAAAAAATGAACCCCAAAAAGGGAACCTTCTGTACACCAAAAAGACACTTTGAGCCCTTGACAAACAAAGAATTTTCACGCAAAATTTTAAAGACCATCCTGACCTGCTCCACATGCGAGTCCCAATTATCAGAAAAAACCAGAATATCATCCAGATAAACGATCAGAAATTTATCCAGATAGTTCCGGAAAATGTCATGCATAAAGGACTGAAAAACTGAAGGGGCATTAGAGAGCCCAAAAGGCATCACCAAGTACTCAAAATGACCTTCGGGCGTATTGAATGCGGTTTTCCATTCATCCCCTTGCTTAATGCGCACAAGGTTGTACGCACCACGAAGGTCTATCTTGGTAAACCACTTGGCACCTTTAATCCGGGCAAACAAGTCAGACAACAGCGGCAAAGGATACTGAAATTTGACAGTGATCTTATTTAAAAGCCGATAGTCAATACAAGGCCTCAAAGATCCGTCCTTTTTAGCCACAAAAAAGAATCCCGCACCAAGAGGGGAAGAAGACGGACGGATGTGTCCTTTCTCCAGAGACTCCTTGATATATGAACGCATAGCGGTATGTTCAGGTATCGACAGATTAAACAGTCTTCCCTTAGGAAATTTACTGCCTGGAATCAAATCTATTGCACAGTCACATTCCCTATGAGGAGGCAATGCACTAGACCTGGACTCGCTAAAGACATCCTGATAATCAGACAAATACTCCGGAACTTCCGAAGGCGTAGAAGAAGCAATAGACACAGGCAGGGAATCCTCATGAATACCACGACAGCCCCAACTAGACACTGACATAGCCTTCCAGTCAAGGACTGGATTATGGGTCTGTAACCATGGCAGCCCCAAAACAACCAAATCATGCATTTTATGTAGAACGAGAAAACGTATCACCTCGCGGTGTTCAGGAGTCATGCACATGGTAACCTGTGTCCAATACTGCGGTTTATTTTCTGCTAATGGCGTAGCATCAATACCCCTAAGAGGGATAGGATTTTCTAATGGTTCAAGAATAAAACCACAGCGCTTAGCAAATGAAAGATCCATAAGACTCAGGGCAGCACCTGAATCTACAAACGCCATGACAGGATAAGATGACAGTGAGCAAATCAAAGTTACAGACAGAATAAACTTAGGATGCAAATTACCAACGGTGACAGGACTAACAACCTTAGATATACGTTTAGAGCATGCTGAGATAACATGTGTAGAATCACCACAGTAGTAGCACAAGCCATTCCGGCGTCTATGAATTTTCCTCTCATTTTTAGTCAGGATTCTATCACATTGCATCAAATCAGGTGTCCGTTCAGACAACACCATGAGGGAATTTGCGGTTTTTCTATCACATTGCATCACATCAGGTGTCTGTTCAGACAACAACATGAGGGAATTTGCAGTTTTGCGCTCCCGCAACCGCCGGTCAATTTGAATAGCCAGGGACATGGTATCATTCAGACCTGTGGGAATGGGAAAACCCACCATAACATTCTTAATGGCCTCAGAAAGGCCATTTCTAAAATTAGCGGCCAGTGCACACTCGTTCCAATGTGTCAGCACGGACCATTTCCGAAATTTTTGGCAATACACCTCAGCCTCGTCCTGGCCCTGAGACATAGCCAGCAAGGCTTTCTCTGCCTGAATCTCAAGATTGGGTTCCTCATAAAGTAAACCGAGCGCCAGAAAAAACGCATCAATATCAGCCAATGCCGGATCTCCTGGCGCCAACGAAAAAGCCCAATCCTGAGGGTCACCCCGTAAGAATGAAATAACAATTTTTACTTGTTGAGCAGAGTCTCCAGACGAACAAGGTTTCAGGGACAAAAATAATTTACAATTATTCCTGAAATTCCTAAACTTAAATCGGTCTCCTGAAAACAGTTCAGGAATCGGAATCTTGGGTTCAGACCTAGGATTTCTGGTAACATAATCTTGTATACCCTGCACACGAGCGGCAAGCTGGTCCACACTTGTAATCAAGGTCTGGACATTCATGTCTGCAGCAAGCTTAAGCCACTCTGAGGTAAAGGGGAAAAGAAAAAAAAAAAATGAGAGAGGGAAAAAAAAAACTCAAAATTTTCTTTCTTATAATCCCACTTCTGCAATGCATTAAACATTTAATACTGCCTGGCATACTGTTATGACCCCAGTGGACAGGGTCTCAGATGAACGTGTAAGTCTGCAAGATACAAAAATCCAGCTCATAGGGCTGTGGTAACTGGGTTGACCAAATAGCTACTCCTAACGCCAACACTAGAAGTAGCCGGGGATCATGCCTACGGTGATCGCTAGATGACTCGCGCCAGCCGGAGAATCTAACTACCCCTAGGAGAAGAAAACAAAGACCTCTCTTGCCTCCAGAGAAAGGGACCCCAAAGCAAGATACAAGCCCCCCACAAATAATAACGGTGAGGTAAGAGGAAATGACAAACACAGAAATGAACCAGGTATCAGCAAAGAGAGGCCAGCTTACTAATAGCAGAATATAGCAAGATAACTTATCTGGTCAACAAAAACCCTATAAAAATCCACGCTGGAGATTCAAGAACCCCCGAACCGTCTAACGGTCCGGGGGGAGAACACCAGCCCCCTAGAGCTTCCAGCAAAGGTCAGGATACAGATAGGAACAAGCTGGACAAAAATACCAAACAAAACAAAAGCAAAAAGCAAAGAAGCAGACTTAGCTTGAAAAACAGGAACCAGGATCAGAGGACAAGAGCACAACAGATTAGCTCTGATTTTAACGATGCCAGGCATTGAACTGAAGGTCCAGGGAGCTTATATAGCAACGCCCCTGAACTAACGGCCCAGGTGAGGATATAGGAAAAGACAGACGCTCCAGAGTCAAATCACTAATGACCACTAGAGGGAGCAAAAAGCAAAATCACAACACTCCTCCCATTTATTGTGATTGACAGCTTTTCAACAAATCTAAATTGTAAATAATAACACCTTAGTCATCACTCACCGAACATCATCTTATCTGTTTCTGGATTCACAAGACTTCCATGGACTTTGTAATCTCTTGTCCACTCAAAGAGATGGCACTGAGGCTCATTGTCTACCAACCTGCAGATAGATGAGAGAAGAAGGAAAGAAAATCAGAGGATATACATATATATACATATATACAGTGGGTACAAAAAGTATTCAGACCCCTTTATATTTTTCACTCGTTGTTTCATTGCAGCCATTTGGTAAATTCAAAAAAGTTCATTTCGTTCTCATTAATGTGCACTCTGCACCACATCTTGACTAAATAAAACAGAAATGTAGACATTTTTGCAAATGTAATAAAAAAGAAAACCTGAAATATCACATGGTCATAAGTATTCAGACCTTTTCCTCAGACACTCATATTTAAGTCACATGTTGTCCATTTCCTTGTGATCCTCCTTGAGATGGTTCTACTCCTTAATTGGAGTCCAGCTGTGTTTAATTAAACAGATAGGACTTGATTTGGAAAGGCGCACACCTGTCTATATAAGACCTCACAGCTCACAGTGCATGTCAGACCAAGTGGGAATCATGAGGTCAAAGGAACTGGCCAAGGAGCTCAGAGACAGAATTGTGGCAAGACACAGATCTGGCCAAGGTTACAACAGAATTTCTGCAGTACTCAAGGTTCCTAAGAGCTCAGTGGCCTCCATAATCCTTAAATGGAAGAAGTTTGGGACCAGCAGAAGTCTTCCTAGACCTGGCTGTCCAGCCAAACTGAACAATCGTGGGAGAAGATCCTTGGTGAGAGAGGTAAAGAAGAACCCCAAGATCACTGTGGCTGAGCTCCAGAGATGCAGTAGAGAAACGAGAGAAAGTTCCACAAAGTCAACTATCACTGCAGCCCTCAACCAGTCGGACCTTTATGGCAGAGTGGCCAGATGGAAGCCTCTCCTCAGTGCCAGACATATGAAAGCCCGCATAGAGTTTGATAAAAAGCACATGAAGGACTCTCAGAATATGAGAAATAAGATTCTCTGGTCTAATGAGATAAAGATAGACTTTTTTGTGATAATTCTAATCGGTATGTGTGGAGAAAACCAGGCACTGCTCATCACCTGCCCAATACTATCCCAACAGTGAAACATGGTGGTGGCACATCATGCTATGGGGGTGTTTTTCATCTGCAGGGATAGGACGACTGGTTGTCATTGAAGGAAACATGAATGCAGCCAAGTACAGAGATATCCTGGATGAAAATCTCTTCCAGAGTGCTCTGTACCTCAGACTTGGCTGAAGGATCACATTCCAACAGGACAATGACCCTAAGCACACAGCTAAAATAACAAAGGAGTGGCTTCAGAACAACTCTGTGACCATTCCTGACCGGCTCAGCCAGAGCCTGACCTAAACCCAACTGAGCATCTCTGGAGAGACCTGAAAATGGCCGTCCACCAACGTTCACCATCTAACCTGACGGAACTGGAGAGGATCTGCAAGGAAGAATGGCCGAGGATCCCCAAATCCAGGGGTGAAAAACTTGTTGCATCATTCCCAAGAAGACTCATGGCTGTACTAGCTAAAAAGGTGCTTCTACTTAATACTGAGCAAAGGGTCTGAATACTTATGACCATGTGATATTTCAGTTTTTCTTTTTAAATAAATTAGCAAATATTACTACATTTCTGTTTTTTTCAGTCAAGATGGGGTGCAGAGTGTACATTAATGAGAAAAAAATTAACTTTTTTGAATTTACCAAATGAATGCCATGAAACAGAGAGAGAAAAAATTAAAGAGGTATGAATACTTTCCATGCCACTATATATATATATATATATATATATATATATATATATATATATATATATATATATATATATATATATATATACACAACCTTTATATAATTAACTGGCTAACTGTTGTGTGCCAGATGGGACATACATTTTCAGCTTCAGTGCAAATAGGGGAAGAATATGCATACTTATCCATAACTGTAACACCTGTCAAGTTTGGTCTCTGAGTATTGATTAAATCCCAATAAAAGATATATCAGTGATCTCAAACTTCTGCGATCATCCGGAGAGACTTTATCGCATAAGTCGAGAATTTCATAAAATCCTAAGAGGCTGAGAACAGCTTACAACCCCGCCCATGTGAGGCTATCAAGGGGGGACTGGGTGTAACTCAGATACTGATAAAAGAACAAGCCGAATTATGATCTTGGTTCCTGTACAGAGATACACATCATGTATGTATGAATCCCATTTGCTGAAAGTCCCAAATCGAAGTGCTCTCCTTCAGCTAAGTTGACTCATCTCTTCGCAGCGCAGTAAATTTCTTCCGTTATTCCTTTTTATTACATGTACAGTATATGCTGTATTGTTTATACTTCTTCGTAAAGCCTTTTGTATACTTTTTTATAAACACTGGCTCATTTTGGATTAAATATAAAATTAAAAATGTAATAGTTGTGTTCCTTTTTGTTCTGTAAGCCACACCCCAAAGCCATACACTACCAGAAATCAGGCATCCAGTCCACCTGTAAAAACGACTGATGGTGGCAGCAAGTAGACTGGAGTTATCGTGGCATTTACATTTACTGTATCGGGGGTATATACATATATTCCATGCTTTGGAATCGGAGGTGTATATACATATGCTCACTGTTAGTTTCCTGATAACTGGCCTAATAGTGAAAATAGCCTGTGGCCTCCTCCATTAATTGTCGGTCAATTGTGCAGTTGTCGATAGGAGCAGCTGAGAGCTGGACGCTCAAAAGATAACAGCATGTGGATCTGAGATACGACCACCCCTGGCAGCGACAAATCGGTGGCAGCGTTGAGATACTGTATGGTCCCTCTGGTGTCCCCTCCTTGACACTGACCAACATGGGGGGCAGGTCCAAATTTTGCACCGGGGTCCATCTCTACTTAGGCCGCTGTTTTCTGACCCTGCTCATTAAAAAGGTGGGTGATTTTGCAATGCTTTTGATCCACTGACATCTGCCTCTTAATGCTATACCACTAGTCCTCAGAACCTTTCCAACATTGAGTTTCCTGAATCAGTAGAATGGATATTGCCTCATTCCTGCCTAGACTAATTCTGCTTACGCATCCAAAAAAAGTGAACATTATCACTCCTGACCATGCATTAAAGTGCACCTGTCACCTCGAAAAAAGTTACATACCTGCAAATATATGGTTAATCTGCAGAAAAATATTATTACTATGCTTCCTGGTTGCAATTCTGAAAGTGTAGCTACCGGAAGAAAATGAATATATTTCCTACTGAGAGCCGACTTTCAGTCATGGGGGTGTGCAGAGAGCAGCTATAGTCACCTCTCAGTAACCCATGACAAGTTCCTCTTCACAGATGTGCTGCACTGCGAGCTGTCAATCAAAGTGGTGGGGAATTCTTTGCTCTTTAGTAGTATTTGCACCTCATGTTTTATATATTTTTCATCACTGTTTAAGTTTCCTTTAATTTTTAAGTCTTTTTTACATTTTTATAAATTAATTTTGCTTGTATTAAGGAAGAGTCAGATGGCCATATAACTAGGATGAGGATCGCAACAGAATGCTCGGACTGGCCGTCGGCACCATTGACTCCAGTGTGACGGTTGCATAGAAATACATGCTGTGACGCTCCAGTCGGGAGAGCCGTCAGCCAGTCCGAGCATTGTGCTGCTATCCCTGTCTGAGTTATACTGTCGTCTGAGTCTTCTCTTAGACAGATTAATAAAATGCGATTTTTTTTCTCCAAATGTATTTTCTTTTGCCTGGAGTAGGGTTTTTGGCATAATTTTTTTACATTAGTGCATTTTAAGACAAACTTGCAATTTTTTAAATAATTTGTGAATTTTTGTGGTAAAAAATGGATAAAGACCAAAATAAAGAGCATTTTTCATTTTGTACCGAATTCATGAACTTATAGCTCCATTTTGAAAAAAAAACTGTTACAAAAAAAGTCAACAAATAGCATAAGTCAAAAAAAGAAAAAAAGGCTAATAAATCACAAATGATAAATCAGGGACAAAGTATTTTAAAAGACTTGTAAAGCTTTACATTATATACTAATTTATTTAAAAAAAAAACACCAATAAACTGATAAATAAGGCCACTCACAGATCTTCATCCGACCGGTACCGGCGTCGACACAAAACAATGACAAGAATCACGATGATGATGACGAGCACAATCAGGCCGACTGTGACTCCACCGTAGACACCGGGCTTGCTGACTGGTGTCTCACATCGATCCCCCGTATACCAGAACTGGTCGGAAGTGTCACAACTGGAATGAGTAGACAGTAATGAATCATTTACAGCCGGAAAGGAAAAGAAAATAATATTGATTGAAGAAAGGAGTAAAAAAAATAGGTAGAGCTTTTACAGTATAACCACAGATATAATAGGTGCCATTTTTATAGTTGGCGTCAGCAAATATCCACTGTCATCATATTGGCTTTAATATGGGTGAAACAACAGACTTTTCATGTTGTTATGTGTGAGACTCCATAGGACACAAGAAAAAGGCTCTCATTCTGTTATATCTTTAGCATTTTGAAAAAGCTCCTTCTACAAATTTTGTGGTTGGTCCTAAGTGGTGGTCTACCAATGAAAGACACGAAGGGCTTGTGAAGACAACCATATAATTAGTTTGAATGTGATTCACCAAAACATTGGATCGCACTCCGACCACAGTAATTCTATGGGGCCGAGTACATGTCCGAGTTTTTCATCGGACAGAGTCTGCCCGAGGAAAAGATTGCAGCATACATGATTTGCATACGATATTCGAATGGCACTCTGCCATGCAAGTCAATAAACTTGTGACATCCAAGTGCGAAGGAGAATTTTTTTTTCCATCTTCTCCTCATCCAAGAAAATTGGATCCTACTCTAAACACTGACCAAAGCGTGAGTAGTATAATTAGACTGATTTTCTCGGATGAGAGAAAATCGGTTGTGCGACCCCAGCCATGAGTTGGCTAATAAACTGCTCATTTCTGACACTTCTGATCCCGTGAGAGATGGTCTCTGAGTCTTTGTGGCAATATGACACCTTCCATCTACAATTCGTAGACAGGTTTAGCATTATCTGAGCTTTTTGCACTATAGGTAAGTGAATCAATTCGTAATAAATTGAATTAATTATTAATTTTCTGAATAACTTGGATTTGCCAGATTCCAAATTTTTCAAGTTCCAGTCAAATGATGGCCAGCTAGTTTCCATTTTGTATAAAGAGAGAAATATCAAAACCACTGGTGGTCGACACTGTGACCTGATCTTAACTGCCTAGTTTGTCGGACAATTACCACCTGTTGTCAAGGATAATGAATAGGAATTAAAAATTGGGTCCAAATGGTGCTTAGGTCCAAGGGATCCTGCTGCGTGGTCGCTGGGGTTTCAGCTGATCCTTGTGAGGGTGAAGAAGTCCAAGGTGCGTGCCATGCTGCATGAGCCATAGTCAAGCCACAGACATCGGTGAGAGGACGTGATCTTGTATTTGTTGCTGGAACCTCATGCAAAAGGTCAGTAGTGGCCGTAATCTCTCAGTAGACCCTCGGAGAGATCTGCAAAGTTGTCATGGTATACTGATCCTAGGCAGGAGTCCGGCAGGACAGTGGAATGTGGATATACATGGCGGGATCAGTATTATAAGGCACATTTTCTCATCTCTGCAATACAAATTTCACAAGGCGTTTTTGCTCTTGGTCCTAAGCACCATTTGGACACACTTTTTAGTTTCCATTTTGCTCAACTCTGAAGGCCAGGAAGTGTTTGAAAAAAATCCTTGTGCTCACTTCTACTAGTCTACTTGATTCCCCTCATTCCTCTCCTGACACCTAACCCCCGATTGGCTCTTCAGTCTTATCTCTTATTTTTTCCATCTTCCTCTCTGAGGTCCTCCAGTGCTGCCGTTTCCACTGGGCTCCATGTTGTCATGTGGGCCTTGATGTATACGGTCACATAAGGTGCAATGCATCATGGCCAATGTGGTAGTGTTGGTCCTAGTGAAGAACAATATCACTAGAGGTCCGGAGAGAAAAGAAGATAGGAGACAGTAGAGCTGATCGAAGGGGAAGGAATGGGGAGGACCAAGCAGAGATGAGTATCATTTATTTTAACTCCTTCCTGGCAGATTTGGTTGACACAGAATATATTCTATACACATAAATTTTTATTGGCCGAATTTGAATTAATCCTTTGAATTTGAATTTTTCCAGACTCGCTCATCTCTACCTTCTAGTGGTTGATGTCACCTGCACCAACTGCATGGCGACAGAGTTTTGCCGCTTTTTTGCAGATGTCTTTAGGATCCTAATTTTATAGAATGGTGAATGCCCTACGAAAACGATGGAACAAGAACTTTTAGGATTTTTTTTTCTTTGTGAACTTCTAACAAAGGAGTTGTAATGATTATAGGGGATAACTCAGGAGACTCTTTGCGTGGAACAAGACAACTACAGGACACAGTTTTATAAGTGGTAAAGTCTAGATTATCACACAGTGATTCAAGCAGGTGCAGAGCAAAGCTCCAGTCCACAACACTTGGTGTAAATATTAAATGCAGCTTAACAGTCTATAGGAACTTTAGAGGAAAACGCAATCAAGCAGAAAGTCTATGAAGCACAGTTGTACTTGAGGATACTTGACACGAGTAAGTCCTTGTTTAGTCCAAACACAGATAGATATGCTTATAAGGCAGTTCAAACAATGTCTTATCTCAACCAGGGAGGCTTGGGTGATAATCTCAGGTTTAAGCAGAGCAGCAACAGCTTACATGTCCAGCAGATGCATATGGAAACAAACACAAGCAGCAGATGAAGGAGGATTACTGGAAACTGATATATAGAGCAGAAACTCAGAGCAGAGTAGCAGGATCACCACACAGGTTCACAGGAGCAGGTATATAGCCAGGGGGCCACCAGGGTCAGAAGCTGGATACAAGGCAGAATACTCTAGCACAGACTAAAGGCTGGGGTGGAGCTATATAGCAGGAAGACACAGTGCACATGAGACCAAAGATGCCATCTTGGAAAAGGGCAGTAATGCACAAAAGGTAATCAAAAATGTTCAGAGTCCTGACAGGAGTATTTGTTACTCAGATTGAGAATTTTGGAATGAGGTCACTTTAATCATAACTGGGATAACTAAAAGATATTTTTTCTAAAGAAGATATTGCAATAAAGCAACGATGTCCGAAGATGTAAGACTCAGTTCACATCTGCATTGAAGGCTCCAATGATGGTTTTCTCACATTTGACAGTAAATATAACACCTGGATAAATGACAAAAAAGCAGTAAAAAGACAAAGAAAAAGGAAAAGAACCATGAATTATAAAGGTCTTACTAGCAGTGGGGTCCCGTATCGCGGACCACCAAGCACTGTCCCCAGTTACAGTCTATCGGAGAATGGTGCCTTACACTGCACTCGGAGACACACAGGAGAGCTCGGGACATGTTCAGACCATAGAAGTAATGCCGCACGTCCTGGGGAATGGACTCTTCCTCCAAGCACAGATCTAGAAAAGAGCCAAGCAAAATCTTACATAATCACAGGACATTAATGCATTTGCACCTTTTTTAACTACTTTTAGGTGTTTTAGGCTTATTTTTTATTTTTCCCATATTTTTCTTTTAATTTGTGACTTTTCTAAAGTTTATTTTATGTGATTTTGCTTTTTTTATATGCTTTATTTTTATGCTAATTTTTTGCTAACTGGGTTTGTTGTTTCAAGATGTTTTTATCTGTTTCATCGATTGCAGCATTTTAATAAGTCGAGCAAATGTACTCCAGTGGCCTTCAGGGTGACTTTATGTGCATCTGGATTTTTTTTAAAACAACTTTACTGACATTTTAGAGGCACATGTTACTTTCTGCTCTAAAAAGGCGCAAAAAAATGTAAGCGGCAAATACGAAGAGCTTTTTAGATTTCGCACAACGTCCATGAACCCCAAGGCAAAAAAAACTCCAAGCTTCCAATATTGATGTCCGATCCTTAGGACAAGTTACCTATAACAGATTGGTGGGGGTCCAGCACCGATTCACTGTTTTTAGCTTATGGCCAGATGAATACAGTAAATTGATTGGAATACTACAGCTCCATAACCTGTAAAGGGAATATTCTTGGGTTCTGTAATTCAGGTCCTATTGAACTAAATGGGAGCTGCAATACCCAGGAATGGCCACAATGTGGTGTATGGAGCAGCCGATTTGAGAGGTGTCAGACCCTCACCAATCTGATAGGAATCACTTCTGATATCACAAGAATGGAAAACTCCTTTAAATAAAGGAATTAACACCAATTTATTCCAGCAACCAGTTGATCACAGGTTGGTTGATTAAGTGATCCCAATGTTAGCTCCACTGGAACCCAAAGGCACTCCATTTACTGTAAAAAATATATATTGAAAAATGTCCTTTTGAACACAGATTAAAAAGACCAGAGCAAATGTAAATAAAAAAAGTGAAATTAATAAAATCACAATAAATAAAATAACTCTAAAAAAAAATACAATCTCTACCGATCATGGCTTGAAAATGAAATAATTTGGTGAAAATGATAACAAAGCGAGGGAATACATGTAAATAAATAAGATTTTAGTTTTTTGTGTGAAGTTAGCTTCATATTTAAGCCAAAGGTAAGTAAATCCTCCAATACCGGACAAAGTCCATGGAAAAAAGTGGACGGATCCGTTAAACTCAAAGAGTGGTCCAACAATCGCAGGTTCAAGTCCCCTAAGGGGACTAAAAAAGTTGAAAAAAACTCTAATCCCTCTTCTGTTCCCCATTTAAAACTAAAGAGATAAAACAAATAAAAAATAGATATACAGTCATGGCCAAAAGTATTGACACCCCTGCAATTCTGTCAGATAATACTCAGTTTCTTCCTGAAAATAATTGCAAACACAAATTCTTTGTTATTATTATCTTCATTTAATTTGTCTTAAATGAAAAAAACACAAAAAGAATTGTCCTAAAGCCAAATTGGATATAATTCCACACCAAACATAAAAAACGGGGTGGACAAAAGTATTGGCACTGTTGGAAAAATCATGTGATGCTTCTCTAATTAGTGTAATTAACAGCCCTTGTAACTTACCTGTGGCACCTAACAGGTGTTGGCAATAACTAAATCACACTTGCAGCCAGTTGACATGGATTAAAGTTGACCCAACCTCTGTCCTGTGTCCTTGTGTGTACTGTTGTGAATTGGATTTTTTGGCTCCCTCTTGTGGTCACTAGCGACATGACACTTTGAGTTTCTTTCCTCAGCTTGGTACCCACCTGGCTTGTTAGTCCAGGGGTGTTGCTATTTAAGCTTCCTGGATTTTCAGTCTGGTGCCTGGCATCGTTGTAATCAGTTCCTTTCTGTTTGCTCCTGTCTGCTGGTCCTGGTTCTTGCAAAATAAGCTAAGTCCTGCTTCCTTATTTTTTGGTTATTTGCATTGCTCTTATTTTTGTCCAGCTTGTACTAAATGTGATTCCTGATTTTGCTGGAAGCTCTAGGGGGCTGATATTCTCCCCCCGGGCCGTTAGACGGTTCGGGGGTTCTTGAATATTCAGCGTGGAAATTTTGATATTTTGAATTTTGACCGTATAAGTCATCTTCCTATATTCTGCTATTAGTCAGTGGGCCTCTCTTTGCTAAAAACCTAGTTCATTCTTACGTTTGTCTTTTCTTCTTACCTCACCGTTATTATTTGTTGGGGGCTTGTATCCAACTTTTGGGGTCTTTTCTCTGGAGGCAAGAAAGGTCTATCTTTTCCCTTCTAGGGTTAGTTAGTTCTCCGGCTGGCGCGAGACGTCTAGAACCAACGTAGATACGTTCCCCGGCTGCTGCTCTTTGTGGTGCTAGGATCAGGTATACGGTCAGCCTAGTTACCACTGCCCTATGAGCTGGTTTTTGTGTTTGCAGACTTGGTAATAACTTCTGAGACCCTCTGCCAATGGGGTCATAACAGTATGCCAGGCCGAAGGTGAATGTTTAATGCATTGCAGAAGTGGGATAATAAGAAAGGAAATTCTGAGTTTTTTTTTTTTTTTCTCTTTCTTCCTCCCCTTTACCTCTGAGTGGCTTGAGCTTGCTGCAGACATGAATGTCCAGACTTTGATTACTAGTGTGGATCAGCTTGCTGCTCGTGTGCAGGGCATTCAAGATTTTGTTACCAGTAGTCCTATGTCTGAACCTAAAATACCTATTCCTGAACTGTTCTCTGGAGACCAATTTAAGTTTAGGAATTTCAGGAATAATTGTAAATTGTTTCTATCTCTGAGACCTCGTTCGTCTGGAGACTCAGCTCAGCAAGTAAAAATTGTTATCTCTTTCTTGCGGGGCGACCCTCAGGATTGGGCCTTCTCGTTAGCGCCAGGAGATCCGGCATTGGCAAATATTGATGCGTTTTTTCTGGCGCTCGGGTTGCTTTACGAGGAACCCAATCTTGAAATTCAAGCAGAAAAAGCCTTGCTGGCTATCTCTCAGGGCCAGGATGAAGCTGAAGTGTATTGCCAAAAATTTCGGAAATGGTCCGTGCTTACTCAGTGGAATGAGTGTGCTCTGGCCGCAAATTTCAGAAATGGCCTTTCTGAAGCCATTAAGAATGTGATGGTGGGTTTCTCCATTCCTACAAGTCTGAATGATTCCATGGCGCTGGCTATTCAAATTGACCGGCGTTTGCAGGAGCGCAAAGCCGCTAATCCTCTGGTGGTGTTGTCTGAACAAACACCTGATTTAATGCAATGTGGTAGAATTCAGACTAGAAATGAACGGAAAAATCATAGACGTCAGAATGGGTTGTGTTTTTACTGTGGTGATTCTACACATGTTATATCAGCATGCTCTAAACGCCTAACAAGGGTTGTTAGTCCTGTCGCCATTGGTAATTTGCAACCTAAATTTATTTTGTCTGTGACTTTAATTTGCTCATTGTCTTCCTACCCTGTTATGGCGTTTGTGGATTCAGGTGCTGCCCTGAGTCTTATGGATCTGTCATTTGCCAAGCGCTGTGGTTTTGTTCTTGAGCCGTTGGTAAATCCTATCCCTCTTAGAGGTATTGATGCTACGCCATTGGCGGAAAATAAACCTCAGTTTTGGACGCAGGTGACCATGTGCATGACTCCTGAACATCGGGAGGTGATTCGTTATCTTGTTCTGCATAAAATGCATGATTTGGTCGTTTTGGGTCTGCCATGGTTAAGAGACCCATAATCCAGTCTTGGATTGGAAGGCAATGTCTGTGTCAAGTTGGGGCTGTCAGGGAATTCATGGTGATTCCCCGCCGGTGTCTATTGCTTCCTCTACTCCTTCGGAAGTTCCTGAGTATTTGTCTGATTATCAGGATGTATTCAGCGAGTCCAGGTCCAGTGCTCTTCCTCCTCATAGGGACTGTGACTGCGCTATAGATTTGATTCCAGGTAGTAAATTTCCTAAGGGAAGATTATTTAATCTGTCTGTACCTGAGCATACCGCAATGCGTTCGTATATCAAGGAGTCTCTGGAGAAGGGGCATATCCGTCCATCCTCTTCCCCTCTTGGTGCGGGATTCTTTTTTGTGGCCAAGAAGGACGGATCTTTGAGACCTTGTATAGACTATCGGCTTCTGAATAAAATCACTGTTAAATTTCAGTATCCTTTGCCTCTGTTGTCGGACTTGTTTGCCCGGATTAAGGGTTCCAAGTGGTTCACCAAGATAGATCTTCGTGGTGCGTACAACCTTGTGCGCATTAAGCAAGGAGATGAATGGAAAACTGCATTTAATACGCCCGAAGGTCATTTTGAGTACTTGGTGATGCCTTTTGGGCTCTCTAATGCTCCTTCAGTGTTTCAGTCCTTTATGCATGATGTCTTCCGGAAGTATCTGGATAAATTTATGATTGTTTATCTGGATGATATTCTGTTTTTTTCTGATGATTGGGACTCCCATGTAAAGCAGGTCAGGATGGTGTTTCAGGTTTTGCGTGAGAATGCTTTGTTTGTTAAGGGCTCAAAGTGTCTCTTTGGAGTACAGAAGGTTCCCTTTTTGGGTTTTATTTTTTCCCCTTCTGCGGTGGAGATGGACCCAGTCAAGGTCCGAGCTATTCATGATTGGACTCAACCCACGTCAGTTAAGAGTCTTCAGAAGTTCTTGGGTTTTGCTAACTTCTACCGTCGTTTTATCGCTAACTTTTCTAGCGTTGTTAAACCTTTGACGGATATGACCAAGAAAGGTTCTGATGTTACTAACTGGGCTCCTGCAGCCGTGGAAGCTTTCCAAGAGCTGAAGCGCCGGTTTACTTCGGCGCCTGTTTAGTGCCAGCCTGATGTCTCACTTCCCTTTCAGGTTGAAGTGGATGCTTCTGAGATCGGGGCAGGGGCCGTTTTGTCGCAGAGAGGCCCTGGTTGCTCTGTAATGAGACCATGTGCTTTTTTTTCTAGGAAGTTTTCGCCTGCTGAGCGGAATTATGATGTTGCCAATCGGGAGTTGTTGGCCATGAAGTGGGCATTTGAGGAGTGGCGTCATTGGCTCGAGGGTGCTAAGCATCGTGTGGTGGTCTTGACTGATCACAAAAATCTGATGTATCTCGAGTCTGCTAAACGCCTGAATCCTAGACAGGCCCATTGGTCATTGTTTTTCTCCCGTTTTGACTTTGTGGTCTCGTATTTACCAGGTTCAAAGAATGTGAAGGCTGATGCTCTTTCAAGGAGCTTTGTGCCTGACTCTCCTGGAGTCTCAGAGCCAGCTGGTATTCTTAAAGAGGGAGTAATCTTGTCAGCCATTTCTCCGGATTTGCGATGTGTGTTGCAGAGATTTCAGGCTGGTAGACCTGACTCTTGTCCACCTGACAGACTGTTTGTTCCTGATAAATGGAACAGCAGAGTCATTTCCGAGGTTCATTCCTCGGTGTTGGCAGGGCATCCGGGGATTTTTGGCACCAGAGATTTGGTGGCTAGGTCCTTTTGGTGGCCTTCCTTGTCACGGGATGTGCGGTCATTTGTGCAGTCCTGTGGGACTTGTGCTCGAGCTAAGCCTTGCTGTTCTCGTGCCAGCGGGTTGCTCTTGCCCTTGCCTGTCCCGAAGAGGCCTTGGACACACATTTCCATGGATTTCATTTCGGATCTTCCGGTGTCTCAGGGCATGTCTGTTATCTGGGTGGTATGTGATCGCTTTTCCAAGATGGTCCATTTGGTGTCTTTGCCTAAGCTGCCTTCCTCTTCCGATCTAGTTCCTTTATTCTTTCAGAATGTGGTTCGTTTGCACGGCATTCCTGAGAATATCATGTCTGACAGAGGATCCCAGTTTGTTTCCAGGTTCTGGCGATCCTTTTGTGCTAAGATGGGCATTGATTTGTCGTTTTCGTCTGCCTTTCATCCTCAGACTAATTGCCAAACGGAGCGAACAAATCAGACACTGGAGGCTTATTTGAGGTGTTTTGTTTCTGCAGATCAGGATGATTGGGTGACCTTCTTGCCATTGGCTGAGTTTGCCCTTAATAATCGGGCTAGTTCCGCTACTTTGGTTTCGCCATTTTTCTGCAACTCTGGTTTTCATCCTCGTTTTTCCTCGGGACATGTTGAGCCCTCTGACTGTCCTGGGGTAGATTCTGTGGTGGATAGGTTGCAGCGGATCTGGAATCATGTGGTGGACAACTTAAAGTTGTCACAGGAGAAGACTCAGCGTTTTGCCAACCGCCGCGGTGTGGGTCCCCGACTTCGTGTTGGGGATTTGGTGTGGCTGTCTTCTCGGTTTGTTCCTATGAAGGTACCCTCTCCTAAATTTAAGCCTCGCTTCATCGGTCCTTATAAGATTTTGGAAATCCTTAATCCAGTGTCCTTTCGCTTGGATCTTCCGGTGTCGTTTGCCATTCACAACATGTTCCATAGGTCTTTGTTGCGGCGCTACGTTGTGCCTGTGGTTCCTTCTGTTGAGCCTCCTGCTCCGGTGTTGGTTGAGGGCGAATTGGAGTACATGGTGGAGAAGATCTTGGATTCTCGTCTCTCCAGACGGAGGCTTCAGTATCTGGTCAAGTGGAAGGGCTATGGTCAGGAGGATAATTCCTGGGTGGTCGCCTCTGATGTTCATGCGGCCGATTTGGTTCGTGCCTTTCACGCTGCTCATCCTGATCGTCCTGGTGGTCTTGGTGAGGGTTCGGTGACCCCTCCTTAAGGGGGGGGTACTGTTGTGAATTGGATTTTTTGGCTCCCTCTTGTGGTCACTAGCGACATGACACTTTGAGTTTCTTTCCTCAGCTTGGTACCCACCTGGCTCGTTAGTCCAGGGGTGTTGCTATTTAAGCTTCCTGGATTTTCAGTCTGGTGCCTGGCATCGTTGTAATCAGTTCCTTTCTGTTTGCTCCTGTCTGCTGGTCCTGGTTCTTGCAAAATAAGCTAAGTCCTGCTTCCTTATTTTTTGGTTATTTGCATTGCTCTTATTTTTGTCCAGCTTGTACTAAATGTGATTCCTGATTTTGCTGGAAGCTCTAGGGGGCTGATATTCTCCCCCCGGGCCGTTAGACGGTTCGGGGGTTCTTGAATATTCAGCGTGGAAATTTTGATAGGGTTTTTGCTGACCGTATAAGTCATCTTCCTATATTCTGCTATTAGTCAGTGGGCCTCTCTTTGCTAAAAACCTAGTTCATTCTTACGTTTGTCTTTTCTTCTTACCTCACCGTTATTATTTGTTGGGGGCTTGTATCCAACTTTTGGGGTCTTTTCTCTGGAGGCAAGAAAGGTCTATCTTTTCCCTTCTAGGGTTAGTTAGTTCTCCGGCTGGCGCGATGTTGTGAATTGAACTTTTTGGCTCCCTCTTGTGGTCACTAGCAACATGACACTTTGATTTTCTTTCCCCAGCTTGGTACCCACCTGGTTCGTTAGTCCAGGGGTGTTGCTATTTAAACTCCCTGGATTCTCAGTCTGGTGCCTGGCATCGTTGTAATCAGTTCCTTTCTGTTTGCTCCTGTCTGCTGGTCCTGGTTCTTTGCAAAATAAGCTAAGTCCTGCTTCCTTATTTTTTGGTTATTTGCATTGCTCTTATTTTTGTCCAGCTCGTACTAAATGTGATTCCTGATTTTGCTGGAAGCTCTAGGGGGCTGATATTCTCCCCCCGTGCCGTTAGACGGTTCGGGGGTTCTGGAATATTCAGCGTGGAAATTTTGATAGGGTTTTTGCTGACCGTATAAGTCATCTTCCTATATTCTGCTATTAGTCAGTGGGCCTCTCTTTGCTAAAACCTAGTTCATTCTTACGTTTGTCTTTTCTTCTTACCTCACCGTTATTATTTGTTGGGGGCTTGTATCCAACTTTTGGGGTCTTTTCTCTGGAGGCAAGAAAGGTCTATTGTTTCCCTTCTAGGGTTAGTTAGTTCTCCGGCTGGCGCGAGATGTCTAGAACCAACGTAGGTACGTTCCCCGGCTACTGCTATTTGTTGTGCTAGGATCAGTTATACGGTCAGCCTAGTTACCACTGCCCTATGAGCTGGTTTTTTGTGTGTGCAGACTTGGCAATAACCTCTGAGACCCTCTGCCATTGGGGTCATAACAGTATGCCAGGCCAAAAGTAATACTTAATGCATTGCAGAAGTGGGATTATAAGAAAGGAAATTCTGAGTTTTTGTTTTTTTTCTTTCTTCCTCCCCTTTATCTCTGAGTGGCTTGAGCTTGCTGCAGACATGAATGTCCAGACTTTGATTACTAGTGTGGATCAGCTTGCTGCTCGTGTGCAGGGCATTCAAGATTTTGTTACCAGTAGTCCTATGTCTGAACCTAAAATACCTATTCCTGAACTGTTCTCTGGAGACAAATTTAAGTTTAGGAATTTCAGGAATAATTGTAAATTGTTTCTATCTCTGAGACCTCGTTCGTCTGGAGACTCAGCTCAGCAAGTAAAAATTGTTATCTCTTTCTTGCGGGGCGACCCTCAGGATTGGGCCTTCTCGTTAGCGCCAGGAGATCCGGCATTGGCAAATATTGATGCGTTTTTTCTGGCGCTCGGGTTGCTTTACGAGGAACCCAATCTTGAAATTCAAGCAGAAAAAGCCTTGCTGGCTATCTCTCAGGGCCAGGATGAAGCTGAAGTGTATTGCCAAAAATTTCGGAAATGGTCCGTGCTTACTCAGTGGAATGAGTGTGCTCTGGCCGCAAATTTCAGAAATGGCCTTTCTGAAGCCATTAAGAATGTGATGGTGGGTTTCTCCATTCCTACAAGTCTGAATGATTCCATGGCGCTGGCTATTCAAATTGACCGGCGTTTGCGGGAGCGCAAAGCCGCTAATCCTCTGGTGGTGTTGTCTGTTGTGATTTTGCTTTTTGCTCCCTCTAGTGGTCATTAGTGATTTGACTCTGGAGCTTCTGTCTTTTCCTATATCCTCACCTGGGCCGTTAGTTCAGGGGCGTTGCTATATAAGCTCCCTGGACCTTCAGTTCAATGCCTGGCATCGTTGAAATCAGAGCTAATCTGTTGTGCTCTTGTCCTATGATCCTGGTTCCTGTAATTCAAGCTAAGTCTGCTTCCTTGCTTTTTGCTTTTGTTTTGTTTGGTATTTTTGTCCAGCTTGTTCCAATCTGTATCCTGACCTTTGCTGGAAGCTCTAGGGGGCTGGTGTTCTCCCCCCGGACCGTTAGACGGTTCGGGGGTTCTTGAATCTCCAGCGTGGATTTTTATAGGGTTTTTGTTGACCAGATAAGTTATCTTGCTATATTCTGCTATTAGTAAGCTGGCCTCTCTTTGCTGAACCTGGTTCATTTCTGTGTTTGTCATTTCCTCTTACCTCACCGTTATTATTTGTGGGGGGCTTGTATCTTGCTTTGGGGTCCCTTTCTCTGGAGGCAAGAGAGGTCTTTGTTTTCTTCTCCTAGGGGTAGTTAGATTCTCCGGCTGGCGCGAGTCATCTAGCGATCACCGTAGGCATGATCCCCGGCTACTTCTAGTGTTGGCATTAGGAGTAGCTATTTGGTCAACCCAGTTACCACAGCCCTATGAGCTGGATTTTTGAATCTCGCAGACTTACACGTTCCTCTGAGACCCTGTCCACTGGGGTCATAACAGTATGCCAGGCCAGTATTAAATGTTTAATGCATTGCAGAAGTGGGATTATAAGAAAGAAAATTTTGAGGTTTTTTTTTCCCTCTCTCATTTTTTTTTTTTTTTCCCCCTTTACCTCAGAGTGGCTTAAGCTTGCTGCAGACATGAATGTCCAGACCTTGATTACAAGTGTGGACCAGCTTGCCGCTCGTGTGCAGGGTATACAAGATTATGTTACCAGAAATCCTAGGTCTGAACCCAAGATTCCGATTCCTGAACTGTTTTCAGGAGACCGATTTAAGTTTAGGAATTTCAGGAATAATTGTAAATTGTTTTTGTCCCTGAAACCTTGTTCGTCTGGAGACTCTGCTCAACAAGTAAAAATTGTTATTTCATTCTTACGGGGTGACCCTCAAGATTGGGCTTTTTTGTTGGCGCCAGGAGATCCGGCATTGGCTGATATTGATGCGTTTTTTCTGGCGCTCGGTTTACTTTATGAGGAACCCAATCTTGAGATTCAGGCAGAGAAAGCCTTGCTGGCTATGTCTCAGGTCCAGGACGAGGCTGAGGTGTATTGCCAAAAATTTCGGAAATGGTCCGTGCTGACACATTGGAACGAGTGTGCACTGGCCGCTAATTTTAGAAATGGCCTTTCTGAGGCCATTAAGAATGTTATGGTGGGTTTTCCCATTCCCACAGGTCTGAATGATACCATGTCCCTGGCTATTCAAATTGACCGGCGGTTGCGGGAGCGCAAAACCGCAAATTCCCTCATGTTGTTGTCTGAACAGACACCTGATGTGATGCAATGTGATAGAAAAACCGCAAATTCCATCATGGTGTTGTCTGAACGGACACCTGATTTGATGCAATGTGATAGAATCCTGACTAGAAATGAGAGGAAAATTCATAGACGCCGGAATGGCTTGTGCTACTACTGTGGTGATTCTACACATGTTATCTCAGCATGCTCTAAACGTATATCTAAGGTTGTTAGTCCTGTCACCGTTGGTAATTTGCATCCTAAGTTTATTCTGTCTGTAACTTTGATTTGCTCACTGTCATCTTATCCTGTCATGGCGTTTGTAGATTCAGGTGCTGCCCTGAGTCTTATGGATCTCTCATTTGCTAAGCGCTGTGGTTTTATTCTTGAACCATTAGAAAATCCTATCCCTCTTAGGGGTATTGATGCTACGCCATTAGCAGAAAATAAACCGCAGTATTGGACACAGGTTACCATGTGCATGACTCCTGAACACCGCGAGGTGATACGTTTTCTCGTTCTACATAAAATGCATGATTTGGTTGTTTTGGGGCTGCCATGGTTACAGACCCATAATCCAGTCCTTGACTGGAAGGCTATGTCAGTGTCTAGTTGGGTCTGTCGTGGTATTCATGAGGATTCCCTGCCTGTGTCTATTGCTTCTTCTACGCCTTCGGAAGTTCCGGAGTATTTGTCTGACTATCAGGATGTCTTTAGCGAGTCCAGGTCCAGTGCATTGCCTCCTCATAGGGAATGTGACTGTGCAATAGATTTGATTCCAGGCAGTAAATTTCCTAAGGGAAGACTGTTTAATCTGTCGATACCTGAACATACCGCTATGCGTTCATATATCAAGGAGTCTCTGGAGAAAGGACACATCCGTCCGTCTTCTTACCCTCTTGGTGCGGGATTCTTTTTTGTGGCTAAAAAGGACGGATCTTTGAGGCCTTGTATTGACTATCGGCTTTTAAATAAGATCACTGTCAAATTTCAGTATCCTTTGCCGCTGTTGTCTGACTTGTTTGCCCGGATTAAAGGTGCCAAGTGGTTTACCAAGATAGACCTTCATGGTGCGTACAACCTTGTGCGCATTAAGCAAGGGGATGAATGGAAAACCGCATTCAATACGCCCGAAGGTCATTTTGAGTACTTGGTGATGCCTTTTGGGCTCTCTAATGCCCCTTCAGTTTTTCAGTCCTTTATGCATGACATTTTCCGGAACTATCTGCATAAATTTTTGATCGTTTATCTGGATGATATTCTGGTTTTTTCTGATAATTGGGACTCGCATGTGGAGCAGGTCAGGATGGTCTTTAAAATTTTGCGTGAAAATTCTTTGTTTGTCAAGGGCTCAAAGTGTCTTTTTGGTGTACAGAAGGTTCCCTTTTTGGGGTTCATTTTTTCCCCTTCTGCTGTGGAGATGGACCCAGTCAAGGTCCGAGCTATTCTTGATTGGACTCAGCCCTCGTCAGTTAAGAGTCTTCAGAAGTTCTTGGGTTTCGCTAACTTCTACCGTCATTTTATCGCTAACTTTTCTAGCATTGTGAAACCTTTGACGGATATGACCAAGAAGGGCTCCGATGTGGTTAATTGGGCTCCTGCTGCCGTGGAGGCTTTCCAGGAGTTGAAACGTCGGTTTACTTCGGCGCCTGTTTTGTGCCAGCCTGATGTCTCGCTTCCCTTTCAGGTTGAGGTGGATGCTTCAGAGATTGGAGCAGGGGCCGTTTTGTCGCAGAGAGGCCCTGGTTGCTCTGTTATGAGACCTTGCGCCTTTTTCTCTAGGAAGTTTTCGCCTGCGGAGCGAAATTATGATGTGGGCAATCGGGAGTTGTTGGCCATGAAATGGGCATTTGAGGAGTGGCGTCATTGGCTCGAGGGTGCTAAGCATCGTGTGGTGGTCTTGACTGATCACAAAAATCTGATGTATCTCGAGTCTGCTAAACGCCTGAATCCTAGACAGGCCCGCTGGTCATTGTTTTTCTCCCGTTTTGACTTTGTTGTCTCGTATTTACCAGGTTCAAAAAATGTGAAGGCCGATGCTCTTTCCAGGAGCTTTGTGCCTGATGCTCCTGGAGTCGCTGAACCTGTTGGTATTCTTAAGGATGGTATTATCTTGTCAGCTATTTCTCCAGATCTGCGACGTGTGTTGCAGAGATTTCAGGCTGATAGGCCTGATTCTTGTCCACCTGACAGACTGTTTGTGCCTGATAAGTGGACCAGCAGAGTCATTTCCGAGGTTCATTCCTCGGTGTTGGCAGGTCACCCAGGAATTTTTGGCACCAGAGATCTGGTGGCCAGATCCTTTTGGTGGCCTTCCTTGTCTAGGGATGTGCGGTCATTTGTACAGTCCTGTGGGACTTGTGCTCGAGCTAAGCCTTGCTGTTCTCGTGCCAGCGGGTTGCTCTTGCCATTGCCTGTCCCTAAGAGACCTTGGACACATATCTCCATGGATTTCATTTCTGATCTTCCGGTGTCTCAAGGCATGTCTGTTATCTGGGTGATATGTGATCGCTTCTCCAAGATGGTCCATTTGGTTCCTTTGCCTAAGCTGCCTTCCTCTTCCGATCGGGTTCCTGTGTTTTTCCAGAACGTGGTTCGTTTGCACGGCATCCCTGAGAATATTGTGTCAGACAGAGGATCCCAGTTCGTTTCCAGATTCTGGCGATCCTTTTGTAGTAGGATGGGCATTGACTTGTCGTTTTCGTCTGCTTTCCATCCTCAGACTAATGGACAGACGGAGCGAACTAATCAGACTTTGGAGGCTTATTTGAGGTGTTTTGTCTCTGCTGATCAGGACGATTGGGTGACCTTCTTGCCGTTGGCTGAGTTTGCCCTTAATAATCGGGCTAGTTCCGCCACCTTGGTTTCGCCGTTTTTCTGCAACTCTGGTTTCCACCCTCGTTTTTCTTCGGGTCATGTGGAACCTTCTGACTGCCCTGGGGTGGATTCTGTGGTGGATAGGTTGCAGCGGATCTGGAATCTTGTGGTGGACAACTTGAAGTTGTCACAGGAGAGGGCTCAGCGCTTTGCAAACCGCCGCCGCGGTGTGGGTCCCCGACTACGTGTTGGGGATTTGGTGTGGCTTTCTTCCCGCTTTGTTCCTATGAAGGTTTCCTCTCCCAAATTTAACCCTCGTTTTATTGGTCCTTACAAGATATTGGAAATCCTTAATCCTGTATCCTTTCGCCTGGATCTTCCTGTGTCGTTTGCTATCCACAACGTGTTTCATAGGTCCTTGTTGCGGCGGTACATTGTGCCTGTGGTTCCTTCTGCTGAGCCTCCTGCTCCGGTGTTGGTCGAGGGCGAGTTGGAGTACGTGGTGGAGAAGATCTTGGATTCTCGTCTCTCCAGGCGGAGGCTTCAGTACCTGGTCAAGTGGAAGGGCTATGGTCAGGAAGATAATTCCTGGGTGGTCGCCTCTGATGTTCATGCGGCCGATTTAGTTCGTGCCTTTCACGCCGCTCGTCCTGATCGCCCTGGTGGTCATGGTGAGGGTTCGGTGACCCCTCACTAAGGGGGGGGTACTGTTGTGATTTTGCTTTTTGCTCCCTCTAGTGGTCATTAGTGATTTGACTCTGGAGCTTCTGTCTTTTCCTATATCCTCACCTGGGCCGTTAGTTCAGGGGCGTTGCTATATAAGCTCCCTGGACCTTCAGTTCAATGCCTGGCATCGTTGAAATCAGAGCTAATCTGTTGTGCTCTTGTCCTATGATCCTGGTTCCTGTAATTCAAGCTAAGTCTGCTTCCTTGCTTTTTGCTTTTGTTTTGTTTGGTATTTTTGTCCAGCTTGTTCCAATCTGTATCCTGACCTTTGCTGGAAGCTCTAGGGGGCTGGTGTTCTCCCCCCGGACCGTTAGACGGTTCGGGGGTTCTTGAATCTCCAGCGTGGATTTTTATAGGGTTTTTGTTGACCAGATAAGTTATCTTGCTATATTCTGCTATTAGTAAGCTGGCCTCTCTTTGCTGAACCTGGTTCATTTCTGTGTTTGTCATTTCCTCTTACCTCACCGTTATTATTTGTGGGGGGCTTGTATCTTGCTTTGGGGTCCCTTTCTCTGGAGGCAAGAGAGGTCTTTGTTTTCTTCTCCTAGGGGTAGTTAGATTCTCCGGCTGGCGCGAGTCATCTAGCGATCACCGTAGGCATGATCCCCGGCTACTTCTAGTGTTGGCATTAGGAGTAGCTATTTGGTCAACCCAGTTACCACAGCCCTATGAGCTGGATTTTTGAATCTCGCAGACTTACACGTTCCTCTGAGACCCTGTCCACTGGGGTCATAACAGTTGTCTGAACAAACACCTGATTTAATGCAATGTGGTAGAATTCAGACTAGAAATGAACGGAAAAATCATAGACGTCAGAATGGGTTGTGTTTTTACTGTGGTGATCCTACACATGTTATATCAGCATGCTCTAAACGCTTAACAAACGTGGTTAGTCCTGTCGCCATTGGTAATTTGCAACCTAAATTTATTTTGTCTGTGACTTTAATTTGCTCATTGTCTTCCTACCCTGTTATGGCGTTTGTGGATTCAGGTGCTGCCCTGAGTCTTATGGATTTTTCATTTGCCAAACGCTGTGATTTTGTTCTTGAGCCGTTGGTAAATCCTATCCCTCTTAGAGGTATTGATGCTACGCCATTGGCGGAAAATAAGCCGCAGTTTTGGACACAGGTAACCATGTGCATGACTCCTGAACATCGGGAGGTGATTCGTTTTCTTGTTCTGCATAAAATGCATGATTTGGTCGTTTTGGGTCTACCATGGTTACAGACCCATAATCCAGTTTTGGATTGGAAGGCAATGTCTGTGTCAAGTTGGGGCTGTCAGGGAATTCATGGCGATTCCCCGCCGGTGTCTATTGCTTCCTCTACTCCTTCGGAAGTTCCTGAGTATTTGTCTGATTATCAGGATGTATTCAGCGAGTCCAGGTCCAGTGCTCTTCCTCCTCATAGGGACTGTGACTGCGCTATAGATTTGATTCCGGGTAGTAAATTTCCTAAGGGAAGATTATTTAATCTGTCTGTACCTGAGCATACCGCAATGCGTTCGTATATCAAGGAGTCTCTGGAGAAGGGGCATATTCGTCCATCCTCTTCCCCTCTTGGTGCGGGATTCTTTTTTTGTGGCCAAGAAGGACGGATCTTTGAGACCTTGTATAGACTATCGGCTTCTGAATAAAATCACTGTTAAATTTCAGTATCCTTTGCCTCTGTTGTCGGACTTGTTTGCCCGGATTAAGGGTGCCAAGTGGTTCACCAAGATAGATCTTCGTGGTGCGTACAACCTTGTGCGCATTAAGCAGGGAGATGAATGGAAAACTGCATTTAATACGCCCGAAGGTCATTTTGAGTACTTGGTGATGCCTTTTGGGCTCTCTAATGCCCCTTCAGTGTTTCAGTCCTTTATGCATGATATTTTCCGGAAGTACCTGGATAAATTTATGATCGTTTATCTGGATGATATTCTGTTTTTTTCTGATGATTGGGACTCCCATGTAAAGCAGGTCAGGATGGTGTTTCAGGTTTTGCGTGAGAATGCTTTGTTTGTCAAGGGCTCAAAGTGTCTCTTTGGAGTGCAGAAGGTTCCCTTTTTGGGTTTTATTTTCTCCCCTTCTGCGGTGGAGATGGACCCAGTCAAGGTCCGAGCTATTCATGATTGGACTCAACCCACGTCAGTTAAGAGTCTTCAGAAGTTCTTGGGTTTTGCTAACTTCTACCGTCGTTTTATCGCTAACTTTTCTAGCATTGTTAAACCTTTGACGGTTATGACCAAGAAAGGTTCTGATGTTGCTAACTGGGCTCCTGCAGCCGTGGAAGCTTTCCAAGAGCTGAAGCGCCGGTTTACTTCGGCGCCTGTTTTGTGTCAGCCTGATGTCTCACTTCCCTTTCAGGTTGAAGTGGATGCTTCTGAGATCGGTGCAGGGGCCGTTTTGTCGCAGAGAGACCCTGTTTGCTCTATAATGAGACCATGTGCTTTTTTTTCTAGGAAGTTTTCGCCTGCTGAGCGGAACTATGATGTTGGCAATCGGGAGTTGTTGGCCATGAAGTGGGCATTTGAGGAGTGGCGTCATTGGCTCGAGGGTGCTAAGCATCGTGTGGTGGTCTTGACTGATCACAAAAATCTGATGTATCTCGAGTCTGCTAAACGCCTGAATCCTAGACAGGCCCGTTGGTCATTGTTTTTCTCCCGTTTTGACTTTGTGGTCTCGTACCTACCGCGTTCAAAGAATGTGAAGGCTGATGCTCTTTCTAGGAGCTTTGTGCCTGACTCTCCTGGAGTCTCAGAGCCAGCTGGTATTCTTAAAGAGGGAGTTATCTTGTCGGCCATTTCTCCGGATTTGCAATGTGTGTTGCAGAGATTTCAGGCTGGTAGACCTGACTCTTGTCCACCTGACAGACTGTTTGTTCCTGATAAATGGACCAGCAGAGTCATTTCCGAGGTTCATTCCTCGGTGTTGGCAGGGCATCCGGGGATTTTTGGCACCAGAGATTTGGTGGCTAGGTCCTTTTGGTGGCCTTCCTTGTCATGGGATGTGCGGTCGTTTGTGCAGTCCTGTGGGACTTGTGCTCGAGCTAAGCCTTGCTGTTCTCGTGCCAGCGGGTTGCTCTTGCCCTTGCCTGTCCCGAAGAGGCCTTGGACACACATTTCCATGGATTTCATTTCGGATCTTCCGGTGTCTCAGGGCATGTCTGTTATCTGGGTGGTATGTGATCGCTTTTCCAAGATGGTCCATTTGGTGTCTTTGCCTAAGCTGCCTTCCTCTTCCGATCTAGTTCCTTTATTCTTTCAGAATGTGGTTCGTTTGCACGGCATTCCTGAGAATATCGTGTCTGACAGAGGATCCCAATTTGTTTCCAGGTTCTGGCGATCCTTTTGTGCTAAGATGGGCATTGATTTGTCGTTTTCATCTGCCTTTCATCCTCAGACTAATGGCCAAACTGAGCGAACAAATCAGACTCTAGAGGCTTATCTGAGGTGTTTTGTTTCTGCAGATCAGGATGATTGGGTGACCTTCTTGCCATTGGCTGAGTTTGCCCTTAATAATCGGGCTAGTTCCGCTACTTTGGTTTCGCCATTTTTCTGCAACTCTGGTTTTCATCCTCGTTTTTCCTCGGGACATGTTGAGCCCTCTGACTGTCCTGGGGTAGATTCTGTGGTGGATAGGTTGCAGCGGATTTGGAATCATGTGGTGGACAACTTAAAGTTGTCACAGGAGAAGGCTCAGCGTTTTGCCAACCGCCGGCGCGGTGTGGGTCCCCGACTTCGCGTTGGGGATTTGGTGTGGCTGTCTTCTCGGTTTGTTCCTATGAAGGTCTCCTCTCCTAAATTTAAGCCTCGCTTCATCGGTCCTTATAAGATTTTGGAAATCCTTAATCCAGTGTCCTTTCGCTTGGATCTTCCGGTGTCTTTTGCCATTCACAACGTGTTCCATAGGTCTTTGTTGCGGCGGTACGTTGTGCCGGTGGTTCCTTCTGTTGAGCCTCCTGCTCCGGTGTTGGTTGAGGGCGAGTTGGAGTACGTAGTGGAGAAGATCTTGGATTCTCATCTCTCCAGACGGAGGCTTCAGTATCTGGTCAAGTGGAAGGGCTATGGTCAGGAGGATAATTCCTGGGTGGTCGCCTCTGATGTTCATGCGGCCGATTTGGTTCGTGCCTTTCACGCTGCTGATCCTGATCGCCCTGGTGGTCTTGGTGAGGGTTCGGTGACCACTCATTAAGGGGGGGGTACTGTTGTGAATTGAACTTTTTGGCTCCCTCTTGTGGTCACTAGCGACATGACACTTTGATTTTCTTTCCCCAGCTTGGTACCCACCTGGTTCGTTAGTCCAGGGGTGTTGCTATTTAAACTCCCTGGATTCTCAGTCTGGTGCCTGGCATCGTTGTAATCAGTTCCTTTCTGTTTGCTCCTGTCTGCTGGTCCTGGTTCTTTGCAAAATAAGCTAAGTCCTGCTTCCTTATTTTTTGGTTATTTGCATTGCTCTTATTTTTGTCCAGCTCGTACTAAATGTGATTCCTGATATTGCTGGAAGCTCTAGGGGGCTGATATTCTCCCCCCGTGCCGTTAGACGGTTCGGGGGTTCTTGAATATTCAGCGTGGAAATTTTGATAGGGTTTTTGCTGACCGTATAAGTCATCTTCCTATATTCTGTTATTAGTCAGTGGGCCTCTCTTTGCTAAAACCTAGTTCATTCTTACGTTTGTCTTTTCTTCTTACCTCACCGTTATTATTTGTTGGGGGCTTGTATCCAACTTTTGGGGTCTTTTCTCTGGAGGCAAGAAAGGTCTATTGTTTCCCTTCTAGGGTTAGTTAGTTCTCTGGCTGGCGCGAGACGTCTAGAACCAACGTAGGTACGTTCCCCGGCTACTGCTATTTGTTGTGCTAGGATCAGTTATACGGTCAGCCTAGTTACCACTGCCCTATGAGCTGGTTTTTTGTGTGTGCAGACTTGGTAATAACCTCTGAGACCCTCTGCCATTGGGGTCATAACAACGCGAGACGTCTAGAACCAACGTAGGTACGTTCCCCGGCTGCTGCTATTTGTGGTGCTAGGATCAGGTATACGGTCAGCCTAGTTACCACTGCCCTATGAGCTGGTTTTTGTGTTTGCAGACTTGGTAATAACTTCTGAGACCCTCTGCCATTGGGGTCATAACAGTGTACCACACTGAGCATGGAGAAAAGAAAGACCAAAGAACTGTCTGAGGACTTGAGAAACCAAATTGTGAGGAAGCATGAGCAATCTCAAGGCTACAAGTCCATCTCCAAAGACCTGAATGTTCTTGTGTCTACCGTGCGCAGTGTCATCAAGAAGTGTAAAGCCCATGGCACTGTGGCTGACCTCCCTAGATGTGGACGGAAAAGAAAAATTGACAAGAGATTTCAACGTAAGATTGTGCAGATGTTGGATAAAGAACCTCGACTAACATCCAAACAAGTTCAAGCTGCCCTGCAGTCCGAGGGTACAACAGTGTCAACCCGTACTATCCGTCGGCGTCTGAATGAAAAGGGACTGTATGGTAGGAGACCCAGGAAGACCCCACTTCTTAACCCGAGACATAAAAAAGCCAGGCTGGAGTTTGCCAACACTTACCTGAAAAAGCCTAAAATGTTTTGGAAGAATGTTCTCTGGTCAGATGACACAAAAGTAGAGCTTTTTGGGCAAAGGCATCAACATAGAGTTTACAGGAGAAAAAAGAGGCATTCAAAGAAAAGAACACGGTCCCTACAGTCAAACATGGCAGAGGTTCCCTGATGTTTTGGGGTTGCTTTGCTGCCTCTGGCACTGGACTGCTTGACCATGTGCATGGCATTATGAGGTCTGAAGACTACCAACAAATTTTGCAGCATAATGTTGGGCCCAGTGTGAGAAAGCTGGGTCTCCCTCAGAGGTCATGGGTCTTCCAGCAGGACAATAACCCAAAACACACTTCAAAAAGCACTAGAAAATGGTTTGAAAGAAAGCACTGGAGACTTCTAAGGTGGCCAGCAATGAGTCCAGACCTGAATCCCATAGAACACCTGTGGAGAGATCTAAAAATGGCAGTTTGGAGAAGGCACCCTTCAAATATCAGGGACCTGGATCAGTTTGCCAAAGAAGAATGGTCTAAAATTCCAGCAGAGCATTGTAAGAAACTCATTGATGGTTACCGGAAGCGGTTGGTCGCAGTTATTTTGGCTAAAGATTGTGCAACCAAGTATTAGGCTGAGGGTGCCAATACTTTTGTCTGGCCCATTTTTGGAGTTTTGTGTGAAATGATCAATGTTTTGCTTTTTGCTTCATTCTCTTTTGTGTTTTTTCATTTAAGACAAATTAAATGAAGATAATAATACCAAAGAATTTGTGATTGCAATCATTTTCAGGAAGAAACTGAGTATTATCTGACAGAATTGCAGGGGTGTCAATACTTTTGGCCACAACTGTATTTGGTAGCACTGCATCCATAATATAAAGGTGCAATCTATCAAAATGTAAAATTAATTAACCCAATTTAGAAATAGTGTAGAGAAAAAAACTATTGAAATGCCAGAATTTCATTTTTAATTTTTTTGTGGCCAATGCAACATAGTAAAAAAAAATGCAATGACAAGTGATTAATAAAGTCAAATATACCCCAAAATTGTATCAGTGAAAATTTCAGCTAGCAATGCAAAAAAAAAAAAGTCCCCAAAAAACTCCATCCACAAGAAAAAAAAGGAACAGGTGTGAGAAAATGCCAAAAAAAACACCACAATTTTCTTTTTTTTTAATTTTGGAATTTCATATTTTGTTTTACTATTTGAATAAAAAATAAATAGAATACAAGTTTGGTACCAATGTTCTCATTGACTTTATTATATGGTAATATTAAAAAAAAGTTAGGGCTCTTTGGAAGGAGTAGGGAAAAAAAGAGAAAAATGCAAAAAAGATAATGAAAATTGCCCAGTTGGGAAGGGGATAACCAATCAATGTGTAGATACCAATAAGCATGAGAATAGGTTTTAATACGGTTTTAGTAACATTTATTGCTGTAACTCCGGATTTATAATTACTGAGCATAGGATAGAAGCAAGTCTAAAAAAAAACCCTACGTGACCAGCAGGAGTCACTGTTCACTTTCAGACCAACCAAGGTATAAGGACAGCTGATTATAGAGTTGCGAGTGCTGCGCTCTGAGTGACCGCCAGGGGGATTAGTATCACTTTTCTATATAGATGAGTGATTTCTTTTTATGGAGTCCTGTTTGCCAGTACAGAATAAAAAGCTGTCTGTTTTGTTTTGACGTCTCCCAACCCCAAAACATTGGCAAACATCGGCCAGGAGAGGGTTAAAAAAAACAATCAAATGTCATACTCACCTCACCCCTCACCTGTTCTTGCTGCTGCAGCTCCCTGCTGGCTTTCTAAGGCGCCTGCTCCTGCTCCGCTGATAGCCACCTCTTCACTGTCATGGCTAGGCTTACAAACAAGCTATGACGTCAAGCCCCATGTGACCGAGTCGGGGAACTTATGATGTCAGACTGCGACGGAAGCCTTAGGAAGCCAGCGGGGACCTGAAGTGGCAGGAAAAATGAGGGTCGAGGCAAGTATGATATTTTATTGCTTTAGAATCCATCTCTAATTATTCCAGCAAAATGCGGATCATCTAGGTGTCATCTTTCTAGATTTGCATAAAGAAAATAGATTAATTGGGAAATTCTAAAAAAATTATTTGTTTAGAATTTGTTGGTTAGTTTAGGATTCGCTCATTCGTACTTTTGAATATTTCTCTGTTGTATTTTTTTTACCTGAATCATTGATATATTTTCTTTTGATTGTCGTTTTATTCACGTTAAAGCAAAGTCTGCCTGCAAAATAAAGAGAAAGACTCATGACTTTAAATGATAGAAGAGAGAGAGACAGACAGATAGATAATGTCCTGCTTTGACGGTCTTAGGCAAGGAAGGGGGCCTAGAACTGGGACACTAACTATCCCTGTCCCGGGGGTACTCTTAAAGGTAGAGAGGCCTGAGTCTCCCACCTTACTATGCTCCTGTTAAACCCTGATCTGTCCCCTCGCCACCACATGAGGCCTGGGACATAAACGTCAGGTAAAGATGACACAAAGACAAAACATGGATAACTGAAACCCTCTATCATACAAAAGCACTAACCAACAATAGGGAGGAGGATAGGAACAGGGAGAAATAAACTAAACGGGAAAAGGGACCAGGAGATAAAGATCCACGTATGACACAAAACTACAGAACACTTCTACAACAACTCTACCACAAACACTGAGCTTTAGCTACAGCACACACAGAACAGCAAGATGAATTCTTCACCAGCAGGGACAAGAAGGTCTGACCACTTCATATAGGAAGAGGTAATGACCAGATCAGAAGCAGCTGAAATGGCGCTGCATGATTCTGACCAGCATACAATGGGTCGTTAAACTCTTCAGCACCAGAAGAAATTAAATTAATTTAATATGGGACTCAAATTACACCATCTCTGAAGAAAACCTGCTATTCATCACCCGACGTGACTGTCTAACTCCAGGTCTTCCAGGCGGACATGACACCCTCGTGACAATACCACCCCTTTTATGAGGGTCCACTGGACCCTCAGGACCTGGTTTATCCATATGAGCAGCAAGGAAGAACGGAATTAGTTTACCGGCAATAACCTCAGATGTCAATACCCACATCTTCTCTTCAGGACCATACCCCTTCCAGTGCACCAAGTATTGTAAAGATTGGTGAACCATATGAGAATCCACAATTCTAGCCACCTGAAACTCCAAATTACCATCAACAATAATTGGTGGCGACGTGACATACATATTTTTTGAGCCATGACTTGTGGAAAATGTTGTGGATTGTAAGAGTTAGAGGAAGCTCAAGACGAAAAGCCACAGGGTTAATTATGACATCCACCTTGTAAGGACCATCGAACCTAAAACCTAATTTCTAGGAAGGAATTTTCAGTTAAATATTTCTGGTAGACAGCCATACCAAATAATTTACACCCAGGTCCGGGCCTGACAACTGTTTTTTAATAGCTTTGCATTTCAATCTGTCCCCCATGATCTTTAAGTTGTTCTGAACCCCTTGCCATACAGATGAGAGTGATGAAGAGAATCATTCCTCCCTAGGAACCCCGGAAGAACTCTCCTTACTGAAAGTAAAAAACTGAGGATGGAAGCCATATGCACCAAAACATGGTGACTTACCAGTGGACTCGCTGCAATGATTGTTTAAGATAAACTCCGCTTATGGTAGAAAAGATGACCAATCCCCCTGGTTATCTGACACAAAAAACCTGAGGTATGTCTCCAGACTTTGGTTTAGATGTTCAATCTACCCATTAGTTTGAAGATGAAATGCTGAAGAATAGGATAGTTGCATCCCCAGGCAAAAACAAAATGTCCTCCAGAATTTAGATGAACACTGGGTTCCCCGATCTGACACCACATCAGATCCAACCTCGTGAAACTTCACAATCTCGTTGACAAACACCTGAGCCAGGGTCTTAGCATTAGGGAGAGCAGGTAAAGCAATGAAGTGTGCCGTTTTACTGAACCTATCCTTCACAACTAAGATAACCATTTTACCAGAGGACAAAAGAAGATCTCTAATAAAAGCCATGGATAAATGTGTCCATGGCCGATCGGGTATGGCTAATGGTAGAAGAGCCCCAGACGGACGAGTATGCGGGGTCTTAGAATGCCCACAGAAATTACAGGAAGACACAAAGTCGACTACATCCAGATGCAACCTTAGCCACCAAAAATGATGAGAAAGGAGGTCCAAGGTTGCTTTACTACCTGGATGACCAGCCGACATATGATGTGCCCCTAAAACTTTGAGATGCAGATGCAATGGCACAAATAATTTACCTGAAAGACAAGCAGGATCATCCCCATGAGCCTTTAATACCTCTACCTCCAGCTCAGAACACACGACAGAGACAACCACCCCTTCATGTAAAATAAGGACAGAATCATCCGAACAACCACAACCAGGAAAACTTAGGAAAAAAGCATCAGCTTTGATGTTCTCAATTCCAGGACAGTAAGTGAGAATAAAATTAAACCTGGTAAAAGACAAAGACCATCTAACTTGTCTAGGATTGAGACGATTAGCGGATTCAAGGTACAACAAATGTTTATGATCAGTAATGACAGTGACAGGATGGACCACCCCCTCCAAAAAGTTACGCCACTCCTTAAAAGCCAACTTGATCATTGTTCCTTTCGGCCAACTATAATTTTTTAGAGAAGAAGGCATATGGATTCCAATTATCAAGGGAAGACCCTTGAGACTACACAGCCCCCTCTCAGATGCATCAACAGCAACAATAAATGGTTTTGAAACAATGGGTTGAATGAGTACGGGAGCAGTGGAAAAGCATTTCTTCTAAGAAGAAAATGCCTGACGAGCACAGTGGGGCCACCTTGAGAAGTCTGTACCTTTCTTTGTCATGTCAGTGAGGGTTTTGACAATCGACGAGAAGTTTTTGATAAACTTACAAAAGTTGGTAGCAAACCCTAGAAAGCATTGCATACTTTCTGGCAGATCCTAATCCAGAACTGCACGGACCTTATCAGGGTCCTACCGGAAACCTACCGCAGACACTAGGAAACCCAGGAATTGAACCTCTTGTACAGCAAATACACATTTTTTTAACTTGGCGTACAGTTTATTATCCTGCAGACTGATACCCAGCCTTTTACGAAAAGCCCTCCAGAATTTTCAACACAAATTGCACCCCTCTATCAGACACCACACTGACAAGCACACCATGCAATTGGACCACATGCTCAATTAATAGTTTTGATAGAGTCTAAGTATTAGGCAGACCAGCCAATGGTACAAAATGCGCCTGTTTACTGAACCTATCAACAACTACCCAGATCATGGTTTTGCCATTACAGGGGGGAAGATCGGTGATAAAATCCATGGACAGATGAGTCCACGGTCTATCTGGAATTGGCAGTGGCACCAATTCCCTGGCCGGTTATGGGAAGTTTTAGCGCGGACACAAGTTTCGCAGGAGGACACAAACCCAGTGACATCAGAAGCCAACGAGGCCCACCAAAACAGCCTAGCGATGGTTTTACGTGTGGTCGAGATTCCAGGAAGCCCACTCAGAGCAGAGTCATGGAATTCCAGGAGCACCCTTAACCAATACTGGACAGGCACAAAGAGCTTATTATTAGGTACAGACGGAGGAGCAAAAGATTGAGTCTCACAAATCTCCTGCTCCAATGCAGAGAAAACTGCAGCCACCACTGCAGCGGAGTGCGCTGGAGAATGGAGGAAGGGGTTCAGGAGGTGATATTGGATCCAGGCTGCGAGATAAGTCATCAGCCTTCACATTCTTGGACCCTGGGCTGAAAGTGATTGAAAACTGAAATCGAGGAAAAAAAGTGACCACCTGTCTCAGGGTTAAACGTTTGGCGGACTCGCTGTAAGACACGTTCTTGTGATCCTTAATGACAGTGATATGATGGACAGCCCCCTCCAAAAAATGCCTCCATTCTTCAAACGCCAATTTAATGGCCAATAACTCCCGGTTACCCACATCATAATTCCTTTCTGCACAGGAAATTTTTTTTCTAAAAGAAGGCACAGGGTCTCAAATTAGTTAACGCGGCGGGTCCTCGGGGCAACACAGCCCCCACTCCCACCTCCAAAGCGTCCACCTCCACAATAAACGGTTTAGACAAATCAGGGTGAATCAGAAAATGCTGCCAAAGCTGGAGCTGACCAATTTTTAAGATCAGCCCCCTTATGAGTTAAATTGGTAAGGGGTTTGACCACCTGAGAAAACCCCTTGATGAATTTTCTATAGTAATTAGCGAAACCCAGAAAACACTGAAGACTAGTGATGAGCGAGTATACTTGTTGCTCGGGTTTTCCCGAGCATGCTCGAGTGATCTATGAGTATTTGATAGTGCTCGGAGATTTTGTTTCTGTTGCCTCAGCTGCATGATTAATGGCTGCTGGACAGCCTGATTATACAGTATATGGGAATTCCCTAACAAACAGACATTCCTCACATGTATTCAGCCTGTCTAGCAGCCATAAATCATGCAGCTGCAGTGACGAAAACGAAATCTCCGAGCACTAACAAATACTCAGAGACCACCCGAGGGTGCTCGGGAAAACCAGAGCAATGAGTATACTCACTAATTACTACTGAAGACCCTTGAGATCTCTGGGTTGCACCCAATCCACAATAGCCTGTACCTTTCTAGGGTCCATACAGAACCCCTCAGCAGACAAAATGAACCCTAGGAAGGACAATTCTTGAGCACAAAATGAACACTTCTACAGTTTAGCAAAGAGTGAGTTTTCCCCGAGCCTCTGGAGAACCGCACGGAGGTGACCCATGTGACTCTGCTTATCAGAAGAATATATAAGGATATCATCCAGATAAACTACCATGTAGCACCCAATAAAATAAAATAAAACATGATTAATAAAATTCTGGAACACTGCTGGCGCGTTAGTCAGACCAAAGGGCATAACCAAATTCTCAAACAAACCCTCAGAGGTGAGAAATGCAGTTTTCCACTCACCCCCGTCCTGCATACGGATAAGATTATATGCTCCCCTGAGGTCCATCTTAGAAAACCACCTGGCTCCTGACAATTAATTGTACAAATCAGGTATACGTGGGAGGGGATTAGTGTTCCTTTCAGTGATTTTATTAAATTCTTGAAAATCGAAGCATGGTTGTAAACCACCATCCTTTTTCTTAACAAAAAATAACCTCGTCACCACGGGGGAAACAGATGGCTGAATGCACCCTTTATGAAGGCTATCAGAGATATACTCCTTCATAGCAGCCCATTCAGGGCCGGAGAGATTTTACCTTGGGTAATTTAGCAGCAGAAACAAGATCAACAGCGCAATCAAATGGGCGGTGTGGTGGTAGAACCTCAGCCTCCTTTTCGGAGAACACATCTTCAAAGTCCTTCATGTACTCCAGAATACCCTCCAGACTGACGGATGACACAGATACAGTAGAAAAACAACTACTACTACAACTAGGACCCCATTTAACAATGTCGCAAGATTCCCAGTCTATTACAGGATTATATAACTGTAACCAGGGGAACCCTAACACCAGCCCCACAGGCAGATTGTAAAGGACAAAACATAAAATATGTTCCTGGGGCAAGAAACCTACTTTAAGGAGAAACTCCTCTGAGACAAACTTCATGACATTCTTAGCCAGTGGTGTTTTGTCAATGGTACTAACAATATGAATAGGAGTCTCCAGCCTAACTGTCCCTAACTTACACTTGGTCACGAAGTTAGAGCCAATAAAGTTCATGGACGACCCCCAGTCTACAAAAGCAGAAGTGGACATGCAGCAACTCCCACAACTAAGTTCCACTTCCAACATTACTTTAGAAAATGAAGAATATGGTACCTGAGAGTCTGGGTGACCTCCATGACAATCACCCAGACTCAGCCATTTGTTAGTCATTGGGCAGGAGTGGCAGTCCTTTTACAATGTCCGGCATCTCCACAGTAAAAACACAGCTTTCTTTCACATCGCCGTCTCCTCTCCTTCTCCTTGAGGTTGGTGGCTCCCACCTCCATGGGTTCAGATGGTGGCAAAACAACAGGGTTAGCAGGGAGTAACAGAACCTCTTGCTTTGTAACACCTCTCTCCCTGAGCCTCAGATCCATATGGATAGCCTGAGTCATAGCCTCCTCTAATGAGCTGGGTGGTGGATGGAGAGCTGGAGCGTCCTTCAGGTGATCCGACAGTCCTCTCCTGAACTGACATCTCAGAGTCATCCCAGGATACCTCAGTAGACCATCGATGGAACTCGGAGCAATACCATTCAGCTGAGAACTTCCCCTGAAAGAGACTCATGATTGTGTCCTCTGCCACTCTGACCCATTCAGGCTCATAAAGATAAGTCCTAAAGCCTCCTAGAATCTGTTCACAGACACACGTTCAGGGTCAGAAGCAGGTAAAGAGAAAGCCCACGACTGAGGTACCTCCCGCAGTAAGGAAATGATTATCCCCACCCGCTGACTCTCATCTCCAGAAGATCGGGGTCTAAGAGAAAACAATAGCGTGCAACTCTCCTTAAACATATGGAACCTCACCTTTTCACCGGAGAAGATATCTGGGAGCCTGACCAAAGGTTCAGGAGAGTGCAATGAGACATCAACAGTGTTAGAGTGCTTACAGTCAGTCTGCAAAGATTTTACTGTGTCAGAAAGCTCCCTTTGCAGGTGGTTATGAGACAAGGCCAAAGTCCTCTGCTCCACAGACAGATCCTGCATCATTTGTGTTAAACTGTCCATTTGATCCACCAAGGTATGGAGCAAATCCATAGAAAGCAGAACAGAGAAAAAAATTGCAAAATCCCCTTTAAATGTATGGTCAGTGATAATGTAATGCTGCTGCAGTGCAGTATAGTGCAACCTCCACCAGGGGTGGCTGATGAGGGAAGAGAGGCTGTACACACAGTGTAACACCACTGAGCAGCAGCACAAGTGCCACCAAGTGGCAAAAGAGTGGTCAGACGAGCCGAGTCAGAAACCATCAGGACAAGAAGTACCAGAGATCACAGCAATACACGTGGTCAAATACAAGAGAGAAGTCAGAGAAAGATGGGAGCAGATATAACGGAGATGAGAAACAGTAAAACAGGTCAGAAGCCAAGCCGGGTCACATGCCTAGAGGTCCAAGATCAGGGAGAGAACACTAAGACAAAGGCAGGAAAGGGAAGTCACGGGAAGATAGTACATGTTCAGATGACAAACACGGTATCGAGCGGTCAGCTGCTCTAGCCTGGAAGCATGAACTATCACTGACATTGGTCTGCAGGCCACAGCAGACTGAAATAGCCACACAGAAAGCACCCAAAACGAGGCAGAGAATGTTACCCTCCGCATGACCAGACCTGGGAGAAAATAACAAGAAACAAACCCCGGCCTTTCTTTTTAACAAAGAAGAACCCCACCACTATGGGTGAAGAGAAGGGTCTAGTAAGTCTTTTAGCAAGACTCTCAGAGATGTCATTCTTAATGGCCTGCCTTTCAGGGCCAGGCAGATTGTACAATCTAGTTTTGGGTAATTTCGCTTGAGGGAACAAGTTTATGGGGCAATCAGACACATGGTGGGGAAGAATTCAGCATGACAAAACATTCCTCAAATAACTAGTCATATAACGCTATAGATTAAATGATTGAAAGTTATGAATTTATGCTTGTGGTGCTCATACTTATGATGTGAGATCGCACAAATATATGGTGGCCGTACCTCTACACATTTCATCCTAGATCTACATGTTTCATTATTTTTCTTTGGGTCCTTTCCAGTGCTGCTAACCCTCCAACTTATATACTGGTAAGCAGGGCCGGTTTTAAGCAAAGTGGGGCCCTAGGCAAAGTTTAAAATGGGGCCCCAAATGCTAACATATTGCACGTCACACAGAAGCATTTTGGTTGTATTTAAATGCGCTGATCTCAGGCCGCTAAACGAGTGTGATCGACAATACTGAAGTCGTTGGACGCTTGTTTCCCGGCCTCTTTCCACCATCTGAGAAAGAATGAAGGGGACAGAACCAACACTAATAGATCACTAACAGATCACCATACAGTATCATGTTATCAGCAGCACATCTACAGTTTACACCGGCGATGTGCTGCTGAGAACAAGGATTTTTATTCCGGCATAAACAATCCAATCACCCAATGAATATGCAGCATTTTGCTTGTTTAGTATAATACACCCCATAGTCCTCCATATATTATAATGTGCACCACAGTCCTCCATATTGTAAAATGCACACCCATAGTCCTCCATATAATATAATGTGCCCCATAGTCCTCCATATAGTATAATACACTCCTCATAATCCTCCATATTGTAAAATGCACACCCCATAGTTCTCCATATAGTATTATACTCTTCCCATAGTCCTCCATATCATATAATGTGCCCCATAGTCCTCCATATAGTATACAGCAGAGCCCACAGTAGTATACAGCAGAACCCACAGTGGTATACAGCAGAGCCCACAGTGGTATACAGCAGGGCCCACAGTGGTATACAGCAGAGCCCCCAGTAGTATACAGCAGAGCCCCCAGTGGTCCAGTGGTATACAGCAGAGCCCCCAGTGGTATACAGCAGAGCCCCCAGTGGTATACAGCAGAGCCCACAGTGGTATACAGCAGAGCCCACAGTGGTATACAGCAGAGCCCCCAGTGGTGTACACCACAGCTCACATCCCCCCCTCCCCTCTCCTCCCCTCCCCTCTCCTCTCCTCCCCTCCCCTCTCCTCTCCCCGTCCAGTAAAAAGAAAAAAAAAACAAAACACAAGCTCCTCACCTCTCCACACGTGCCCGCGCTGCGCGCTGCTCCCTGCTCCTGTGTCAGCGGCTGCCGCTGCTCTGCCTGGGACACAGTGAGTGCGCGCGCACCCGCTGTGTCAGAGGCAGAGCGGGGAATGATGGGAGAGGGGGCGTCAGGTGACGCTCTCTCCTCCATCATTGCTTTGAGCTGTACCGGCAGACGCCGGTACAGTTCAATGCAGCGGGGGAGTCGGCGCTGGCGGCAGGCGGGCCCCCTGCCTCACAGGGGCCCCATAGCGGCTGCGTGACTTGCCGCTAGCTGGGGGCCCCTGGGGGAGTGGGGGCCCCAGGCAGCTGCCTGGTCTGCCTGCCCCTAACGCCGGCCCTGCTGGTAAGCGCTATTTATCAGCATCTATTTATACTATTTTTGGACTATTTGGTCACAATTACCGCTACTATTGATCTTTTTTAGGGCTCATTTCCACATGCGAGGCACACGTCCGTATCTCGCATGTGGAAACCAAGCTGTGGAGCCGGCACTCCAGAGCGGAGCATGTGGCCGCATAGGAACACATGGAGCTGCACAGCTCCGCTCCAAAGTGCCGGCGCCAGAGCTTGGTTTCCACATGCGAGATACGGACGTGTGCCTCGCATGTGGAAATGAGCCCTTAGATAAACACTCCCTGTTTACTGTTGGCGGGTGCACAACATCGGTGATCCTTCAGCATTATCCTTGTGCACTTTACCCTGTGTTTTTATTGTCTATAATTATTATTTACTTTTGTATACCTATTAATAAAGTACCTTTTTACATACATACTCCTTTTTCTCTATATTTCATACTTTCATCCTAGGTAGACTAAAAGTTTGCAGATACAATGATTTGGTAATGGACCCAGTGGTATGGCCATTTCTCCATATTATTTCAAGATACGTTATTCAACTCAACAATGCCAGGCTGCATGTGACTTGTTATACTGTGAGCAGGATGCATGGCCTAAGTCTGCTACTATGGCTTAAAACAACATGTTTTTAAAGTGTTGTTTCCATTTTTTTCATCATTTTCATATTAATAACATGTCTTTTAGACTTGTCATTTCCATAACTCCATGTTTTTCCTTCTTGGTGTTGCGATTTCATTGTTGAGGAGTTTAGATAGATAATAGATAGATGGATATGAAAAAGAAACTCCCATTACAGTCTATCATTCAACTTCACATCACTCAGTAAATACAATACCTACTGAAAACCCTATAAACTGAACAAGTACCATGAAACCCTCACAGTTTGTTACCTGTCCTATTGGATGAGCAATTCAGTTGAGTCAAGGTGGCTCGTAGTTGACCTTCTGCCTGTAGTGTTTCCTCCAAGTATTTTCCATAATCCACCTTTAGCAGAACCTCATGGTCCACGATTATACTGCCTTCTCTGGTATAAATGTAGAACATGAAGTTACTTATCATGATATCACTATACCAATGCTACCACCACCATGGGTTTTCAAAAGCTCCAAGAAATGACTAGATGGAATAATGTCAAACCAAAGACTACAAACACACCTGAAAGAGACAATTCTTATCTTCTTGAATTGGGGAAGTTCACTTTTATAAATAAACTCCATCTACGTAATAGAAAAAAATAAACAAAAAATGTAAATCCTTCAGCCAGGGGTCGACCAGTTATCAAATACTAACCACAATCCCTATGATTATTATACATGAAAGGTCATCTGCTTCAGCTTCAGCTTAAAGATCTCTGCTCCTGGAGGATTATTATATCCAATGGTGTAACTTGAAGGTTTTGAGCCTTCAAAATTACCAACAGGGCCCTCAACTAACACCCCATTTGGGCCCTTTAGAGTCCAAGTCTCAGATGTAAAGGCAACCATGCCTGCTGCTACTCACTCTCTTGTTCACCACGTTTTTTGGACTTTGCATTTTACTCTCAATAAATTGGATTATTTTTGGAAGCTGGATTTTTTTCTTGTTTTGCTCTACTATTTACGTGATGACTGCACGGTATCCGAACTTCCCCACAGCACATGCCTAGCAGGTGAGCTGGTTTCATTTTTTTTTTCTTTCTTTAACCGTTTTATTCATTTTTATTACACCCATGGTAATGTTCTTGTCTAGATCTATTTCACTTGTTCAGCTGGACAAAATTTTGGTAACATTTTAATGTATATTGATGAATTTCAAACCACAACTTCTCATCTTTAAACCACCTCCCTTTTCTCAAAGACGCCCTGTGGTGAAATATGTGTATATAGAGATGTTTATATATATATATATATATATACACTCACCGGCCACTTTATTAGGTACACCATGCTAGTAACGGGTTGGACCCCTTTTGCCTTCAGAACTGCCTCAATTCTTCGTGGCATAGATTCAACAAGGTGCTGGAAGCATTCCTCAGAGATTTTGGTCCATATTGACATGATGGCATCACACAGTTGCCGCAGATTTGTCGGCTGCACATCCCAAAGATGCTCCATACAAGGCAGGATGGATCCATGCTTTCATGTTGTTTACGCCAAATTCTGACCCTACCATCCGAATGTCGCAGCAGAAATCGAGACTCATCAGACCAAGCAACGTTTTTCCAATCTTCTACTGTCCAATTTCGATGAGCTTGTACAAATTGTAGCCTCAGTTTCCTGTTCTTAGCTGAAAGGAGTGGTACCCGGTGTGGTCTTCTGCTGCTGTAGCCCATCTGCCTCAAAGTTCGACGCACTGTGCGTTCAGAGATGCTCTTAGGCCTACCTTGGTTGTAACGGGTGGCGATTTGAGTCACTGTTGCCTTTCTATCAGCTCGAACCAGTCTGCCCATTCTCCTCTGACCTCTGGCATCAACAAGGCATTTCCGCCCACAGAACTGCCGCTCACTGGATTTTTTTTCTTTTTCGGACCATTCTCAGTAAACCCTAGAGATGGTTGTGCGTGAAAATCCCAGTAGATCAGCAGTTTCTGAAATACTCAGACCAGCCCTTCTGGCACCAACAACCATGCCACGTTCAAAGGCACTCAAATCACCTTTCTTCCCCATACTGATGCTCGGTTTGAACTGCAGGAGATTGTCTTGACCATGTCTACATGCCTAAATGCACTGAGTTGCCGCCATGTGATTGGCTGATTAGAAATTAAGTGTTAACAAGAAGTTGGACAGGTGTACCTAATAAAGTGGCCAGTGAGTGTATATATGTGTGTGTGTGTGAGTGTGTGTGCAGTGATCTTATGTATAGGTATTGTGTGACTAGGAACATCTGTCCCGAAGGCTGCAGGTTCGCACCCAGGTGTTAATATGTATTTTCCTGGGACAAGCAGACTTCTGTCTACTATCTCATCAGGGGGTCCTGCTGGAAGCCAAGAAGAAAGGTAATATTTGACACTTCCTAGCTCTTGGAGGAGAGATGTTAATTACGGCCTGATAGTATCTCTGTGAGAGTTGTTACACAAAGGATCTCAAGAGAAAATAATATATTCATTGGGGGGGTTTCTATGAAACAACAATATCCTTTAAAAACTATTGCATGCAAAAAAGAAAAAAAAAGAAAACGTATTATAAAAAGAAAAAACTGGTGATAACAGTCATGATGCTAGAAGTGGCCCTGGCCGGTGGCAAAGCTTCACTAAAAAGGAGGGTAATGAGGCGTACTGCAATCGGATTAAACCAGGTCGGAAATCCGATGCATGTACGCCACTGGTTATCTTGAGCAGAACACTGATAGTGGATAGACGAGAGGTGCTCCTTCCACATTGCTCTTGCCGATGTAGATGTCCAGCGTACTGTGTTGTCTGGAGAGTCCCGGCTGCCCGTAGTAGTGGCTGCACGCGGTGATAGCAATCTCCTCACAATGTGTGATCACAGAGCAAGACCTGCCGTGACATCACCAGTCACGTGATGCAGTGAAAGAAGTTCCAATAGAGTAAACGTGCAGATAGCAGAAAAGACCAGTAGTATCCAATGGATGCTACTGGTCCTTTTTGGTCCTTTCTGCTATCTGCACGTTTACTCTATTGGAACTTCTTTCACTGCATCACGTGACTGGTGATGTCACGGCAGGTCCTGCTCTGTGATCACACATTGTGAGGAGATGTCACGGGGAGACTAGGTGAGCGAGAGCTAATAACCCGGGCCCCTGCAATTTCCCTCAGACTAGGGAAATCCTGACTGACCCTCTACCTGGAGTTTACACTGATGGTGTGCATGTCCAGGCCTCGAACCTCACCCTGTCTCCTGTTTCAACCCTAGGCTGAAACCTTCGCCCACCACCCAGTGAAGATTTAATACACCAATACCCACAGTTAGCACAGACAAGGATAAAGGAAAATATACACCACGCCGCAGTCACTCAGGAATACACTATAAATGTGCAGGGCAAAATAAATACAAATACAGGAAGGAGTAAATAAGACAAAGGAAAATACACCACCAGCAACGAATCTCCAACAACCAGCTCTCCACTCCAGACTGAGATAACAACGCGCAAGACAGAAGCTATAATCGGTGACGCCCAATGATCAGGAGAACTATTTAAAGGCAATGGGCATGGCCCAGCTTCCAATCCGAGGATCAGGTAAATTAACCCCGGAACAGCTAGACAAAATCTAGCCGACGCCAATGAGCAAATAGTGGTCAAAAGCGGAATTACCGCTGTCTGTTGAACGACCTGGTCTGAACAGCATCCGACATGACAGTACCCCGCCTTCTACGAGGGACCCCAGGGCCCTCACGGCTTATAGGACCCGGCTTGTCTGGATGGCGACGATGAAAAAACCTGACCAGCCGATCCGCATGAATGTCCGAGGCTGGTACCCAGGACCTCTCCTCAGGCCTATAACCACGCCAGTGTACCAAGTACTGTAAAGTGCGACGCACTACACGAGAGTCAACCACCTTGGAGACTTCAAACTCCAAATTACCATCCACCAAGACTGGAGGTGGCATGGGCGCCGCGTCCACAGAACCCACCACCTTCTTTAGAAGAGAACTGTGGAACACGTTGTGTATCTTATACACCGTAGGGAGCTCCAATCGGTACGCTACTGGGTTAATGACGGCGGTGACCCTAAATGGACCAATAAACCATGGACCCAATTTAAGGGACGGTATTTTGAGTCTTATGTTTTTTGTGGATAACCACACCCAGTCATCCACACTCAGGTCCGGACCTGGCACACGCCTACTGTCAGGCACACATTTGTACCTAGCACCCACACTCAACAGGCGCTGTTTAACTCTCCTCCAGACTGATGACAATTGTGCTCTGATCCTCCTCCGGAACGCCGGAAGAGCCCCTCTGACTCAAGGTACAAAATTGAGGATGTAGCCCTTAAACACAAAAAAATGGAGACTCCCCAGATGACTCCTGGCCGTGATTATTGATGGCAAACTCAGCCAAAGGAAGAAAGGTAGACCACTCCTCCTGGTTATCAGAGACAAAGCAGCGTAGGTACTGTTCCAAATTTTGGTTCATACGCTCAGTCTGACCATTTGACTGAGGATGGAATGCCGAAGAATGAGACAACTTGATCCCCAGCCGTGAGCAAAATGCTTTCCAAAATTTTGCCACAAACTGAGACCCCCTATCAGACACGATGTCAGACGGAACCCCATGAAGTCTGACCACCTCCTGCACAAATACCCGAGCCAGAGTCTTAGCGTTAGGCAACAAAGGCAAAGACACAAAGTGCAAAATTTTAGAAAACCGATCAACAATCACCAAGATGACCGTGTTCCCAGCTGATGAGGGCAAATCAGTGATGAAATCCATGGAGATTTCCGTCCATGGCTTACTAGGTACTTCAAGAGAAAGTAGTGTGCCAACAGGACGGGAGCGGGGCGTCTTAGCCCTAGCGCACGTGGTACAAGCTGACACGTATGAGACCACATTTTGTCGGATCTTGGGCCACCAAAACCGACGTGACACCAACTCCAAGGTACCTCTAACCCCTGGGTGACCAGCCAGGACAGCATCATGATGCTCTGCCAAAACCTTTAAGCGAAGATTAAGTGGTACAAAAGATTTGTTGATGGGAAGCTCAGATGTTACCTCCTCCTGAGCCTCGGCAATCTCAGCCTCAACCTCGGTAGTGAGAGCCGAAACCACAACACCCTTTTGGAGGATGGGTACTGGATCCTCCCGAGGTTCTCCCCCCGAAAAATACCTGGACAGAGCATCCGCCTTAGTGTTTTTAGACCCCGGTCTGTAAGTGACCACAAAATTGAACCGCGTGAAAAACAATGCCCGGCGAGCCTGCCTGGGGGACAGACGCTTGGCTGACTCCAAATACAGCAGATTCTTATGATCGGTAATAACAGTAACCTGATGTACCGACCCCTCCAAGAAGTGTCGCAATTCCTCAAAGGCCAACTTAATAGCCTGTTGCCGATATCGTAGTTACGTTCGGCAGACGACAGTTTCTTGGAGAAATAGGCGCATGGACGCAAATCACTCAAAGATGAGCCTTGTGACAGTACCGCCCCCACTCCAACCTCAGATGCATCGACTTCCACAACAAAGGGTTTTGATACATCTGGCTGCACAAGAATGGGGGCTGAAACAAAACTGTTCTTAAGAAATTCAAATGCGCGCTCAGCAGTCTCAGGCCAAACGGAGAAATTGGTACCCTTTTTAGTCATGTCAGTTAGCGGTTTAGCAATGATGGAAAAATCCTTGATAAATTTCCTATAGTAGTTAGAAAACCCAAGGAACCGCTGAAGTGCTTTCAGGTTATCAGGACGTTCACAATGCAGCACCGCGTGCACCTTAGCGGCGTCCATTTTAAAACCAGAAGCAGACACAATATAACCCAAGAAAGGCAACTCCTGAACAAAAAATACACATTTCTCAAGTTTAGCATACAGCTTATTCTCTCTGAGAAGCTGTAACACCTGCCTGACATGATCTAAATGAGCATTACGGTCGCAAGAATATATGAGAATGTCATCTAGGTACACGATAACGAATTTCCCCAAAACATGCGAGAACACATCATTGATGAAATGTTGGAACACTGCAGGTGCGTTAGTCAACCCAAAGGGCATCACCAAATTTTCAAAATGACCCACAGGGGTATTAAAAGTCGTCTTCCACTCATCACCTTGACAGACTCTTATGAGGTTGTACGCCCCCCCTGAGGTCAAGCTTGGTAAATCACTTAGCACCCGCCACCTGGTTGAACAAATCTGGTATCAGTGGCATAGGGTATGGATCACGAACCGTAATCTGGTTCAACTCCCTGAAATCCAAACACGGGCGTAATCCGCCATCTTTCTTCTTCACGAAGAAGAACCCTGCTGCCACCGGCAAGGATGACGGCCTGATGTGCCCTTTGCTCAAGCTTTCAGCAATATAATCTTTTAACTCTTGTCTCTCCGGACCGGAGATGTTAAACATCCTTGCTTTAGGCAATTTGGCCCCTGGTTTAAACCTGATAGAACAGTCATAAGGATGATCTGGTGGCAACTCTGAACAACCCTTCTCAGAGAACACATCCACAAAATCCAGAAGTGACTCCGGAACGCTTGAAGTCACCGCTGCCACACATGTGGCCAGACAATTTTCCTGGCAGAACACGCTCCAATGAATTATGTCCTGAGTTTTCCAGTCAATTACCGGGTTGTGCATAGACAACCAAGGAAAACCCCAAACCATCTGAGCTGGAAGATTCCTGAGCACCTTACATGTACCCCGCTCGGAATGTAGAACCCCGATGTGGAGTTTCACCTCAGCCACAAATTCAGTAATCTCCCCCTGAGAGAGAGGAGCAGCATTGATGATGACCACGCGGATAGGATGAGACAGTTTTCCAATCCTAAAACCTGCTGTGCGCGCAAACTCCTCATCAATAAGATTTGTGGCTGAACCACTATCCACAAAAACAGTAATTGGCAGCTCACTGTCAGCGATAAAAACCTTAGCAGGGAGCATGCACTGAGAAACTGAAGTGGGCGAGGGCAAGGCTGCCCATGCATATCCATGATCTGTGAAGATGTCACCGCTGAGTGCTCCGCAGTGTGGGAGCTGGGAACAATCTGGATGTCAGCTTCCAAGAGAGAGGGGTCATCCAGGCAATCCTCTATATCGCATCAACAGGAGGACGCCAGCACACACAGACCTCTCTCTGCACCGACTGGTTTCCCGGGCTCTTCTTCTTCTCCCTCTCCTTCCTGGTCACATGACATAACAGGGGGGAGTTTAGCCAATACAGTTTGTTTCTCTGTAATCACATTCGGCATAGGTATAACTTCTGGCCACATGGGGGCAGTGTCTGTCACAGATTCTATGTCAATGATAACGGAACAGCCACAGCCGGCCAGCTCACTACACGCCCCCCCACTTGAAGGTTGGCAGTCCCTGTCAACGACTGACTCCAGGGCGGCGATGGCTGTGGAGGTTGTAGGACCCGGCTGTGAAAAGGGCCACACATATTGGTCTCTGTAGGACTGTCCCGGGGGCACTCCTGCAGTGGTCCTCGTGAAGCGATGGCCGGGGGACCACCACGGTGCAGGAGACTACTGTACACAAGACGAGGTGCAATCAACAAAGGATAGATTTATTGGGAGACAGGGAATGGAGGGGACAAGGAAGGTGCAAACAGGGGTTTACAATAGCAAAAGATAATGCACATGAATCAACTTGTCTATATAATCGCACAGTGCTTCAACAATCATAAACTCAGAATCTATCTCACCAGCAGCTTTACACAATAAAACATATATATATATATATATATATATATATATATATATATATATATATATATATATATATCAATGCTACTCTGCATATGATCTCCCTGGCCTTTACTACGCAGGCCACACGGCTACCGTGCTCTAACTACTGAAGCCTGCACTAGGCCCTAACTGGTGCACCACACAGGAACAGACTCACGGTGATGTTGGGGACACAGGTCCAGTCACAGGGGGGGGCCCCAGCAGTCTATACAGAGGTGCGCACGTCTTTCTGTCAGCTCTGTGAAGCGTGGTCTTCTCCTTGTTTCCGGATCCTAGGAATGCTCTTGGAAACTGCAAGTCCCTTTCTCAGTATCTTCGTGGCTTCACAACCTAGCACAGAACAGCCACTTCTGCTGCAAACCGGAACAGTCTTGCAAATTTCAGAAGTACACTCCGTCCCAGCCTGGGATCTTTCTTGTAGCAAACAGTTCTCTCTCTCTAGAAACTTCTCCTTCCACACGCAGTGCAGGCTCAACTCCTCCCCTCAAGCTAGGGCAGTTCATCTTCACAGTCTAAAGCAGGGGAAAAGCAGAACATTCCATCTCACACCAGACAAGGGGGTGCAGTCTCTTAAAGTGACAGCGTGTTCCTTACTGTGCATAACAGCACCACCCTCTTACATGCCTCCCTTCTTAATGATGGTCGTCCTCGGCCATCACAGCATCAGGGTCAAAGTGCAATGGAGGAACGTGTAATGCGGAAACAGCACCTATAGGGGAGGCAACAAAGGTGTAAAAACAGACAGAGCACACTGTTCTACATATCGGACTGGTGGAACCCCTGAATTAGACCTCTGGGATCTCCGAAGCTCTTGGCTGTCAGGCAAGGCTTGATTATCTTCCAGAGGAACACTTGTTGCAGAGGACATTGTGAGCTCTTGTCTGGTCTCATCCTCACATGGCGGTACTGGTACATCCATGGGATTACCGTTTCTGGGCGGCTGAGGACCCCCTACTGTGTCAGGGACGGTCCTCCACTCCTCATCGATTTGGCCATCAGGCATGACAGATTCAGGAAGTGGAGTGGCGCCTTCAGGCGACAATGGCGTAGAACAGACCTCAGACCGGCAAGGCCGCAGCATATTTCTGTGAAGTACTCTAGGGGCGGATGCCCCATTCTCAATCTGTACCTTGTAGACAGGGCCATTAGCATACACTCTCTCGATAACCTTGTATGGCTGTACTTCCCATCTCTCACTTAGTTTTCCCTTGGGGCATTTCTCTGACCAACACTCGGTCTCCAGGTTGGAGCGGTAACTCTTGAGTCGGTTTGCGGGCCGTATGTTCTTTTTCTTCCAGTTGCTGACCCGCCAACCGCCGTATCGTTTGCAAACGTTGTCGATGCTCTTTCACCCATGAGGTGACATTTCGCTCCATCAGCTCCTCTGGCTGTTCCAGATTCAGCTCAATGATCTCTCGTCCAGCTCTTCCAAACAACAGTAGATAGGGGGTGTAACCCGTGGTGGAGTGGACCCGATTGTTGTAGGTCCAGACCTATTCCAGCAGATAGTCTGGCCAACACACCTTCTTATCCTCTTCCAATGTTCTCAGCATCTGAAGCAAGGTTCTGTTAAAGCGTTCGCAAGCTCCATTGCCTTGAGGATGATAAGGGGTGGTCCGGGACCGCTCGATGCCATACATGCGATACAATTCTTCCATCACCTTGCCTTGGAAACACGCGCCTTGGTCGGAGTGGATGCGCTTTGGGCACCCATACGCCCGGATGAAGTCTTGGCAGATGGCTCGCGCCGCCGATTCCGCAGTCTGGTCTCTAGTCGGGGTTACTACTGCGAACTTAGAAAAATGATCGGTCATCACCAAACAATATTGCAGCCCCCGGGCCGAGTGTCCCACGAGGAGATAGTCGATCATCAAGACTTCCAATGGCTCCTTAGTTTGTATGGTCTGGATGGGTGCCCTCTGTTCAGTACTCTTAATGAGGTCACATACTCGACACTGCCGGCAAACCTCTTCCACCACAAGCGCCAACCGAGGACAATAGACATGCCGCTGCAACCATTGGTAGGTCTTTGTGGAGCCAAAGTGCGCTCCAAATTCATGGGCTTCTTTAGCTATTTCTTGAGCCATTCTTCCTGGGATGACCACTTGCCACCTTACTTCCATATCTTTTGGCTGTTGCTTCTTACGATATAGTACTGACTCTCTCACTTCCAGTCTATCCCACTGGTGCAACACACTCCTCATTTCAGAGTCCAGATCATCTCTCTCTTGTTTGCCAGGCTTCCGCTTTTGCGTTACCCACCATTTCATCTGTCTCAGCCCTTCGTCTTCATCCTGAACGTGTCCCCATTCTTCATTGGTTCTTCCCAGGGACCAAGGTAACGTGCAGGCCTCCCTTCTTGACTGGGCCACAACCAGGCCTCGTGTTGTCCCTGTGCCCAGGGGATTCGCTGGGTCTTCGGCACTCCAGCGGTCCCCCTCAGCAACTCATTGAGGGGACCGGCCACCTTCGCGAAGTCTTTAACAAACCGACGGTAGTACCCCGCGAGTCCCAGGAAGGCCTGGAGTTCTCTCACTGTTTGAGGGACTGGCCACTTCTGGATAGCAGCCACTTTTTCTGGCGAGGGTAGAACTCCATCTTGTGACACAATGTGACCTAGGTACTCGATCTCCCTCTTGAAGAGGTGGCATTTTTTTGGCTTCAACTTCAGGTTATGAGCCCGCAATCTTCCGAGTACCTGTCCAAGCCGGGCAAGGTGGTCTTCGAAAGAGGATGAAAACACAATGATGTCATCCAGATAGATCAGGGTAGCCTCGAAATTTAAATCTCCCAAACACTTTTCCATCAGCCGTTGAAAGGTGCCTGGAGCATTGGAGAGCCCGAAGGGCATCCGGTTAAACTCGAACAGTCCCATAGGGAGGATGAAGGCAGTTTTCTCTCTGTCTTTCTCTGCCATGGCTACTTGCCAATATCCGCTTGCTAGGTCCAGGGTGGAGAAGTACTTGGCTTTCCCCAACGCTGTCAAGGATTCTTCGATGCGGGGCAACGGATACGAGTCTCGAACAGTGCAGGCATTGAGTTTTCTGTAATCTACACAGAACCGGATGGTCCCGTCCTTTTTCTTGACGAGCACCACCAGGGCTGCCCAAGGGCTCTGACTACTCTGCACCACTCCTGAATCCAGCATCTGCCTCAGTAATGTTTTCACCTCTTGGTACATCTTGGGCGGGATCTGCCGGTATCGTTCTCGAATTGGACGAGCTTCCACCGTCGGGATCTCATGCGTGATGGCTTCAGTACAGCCGAAATCTTCGGCATGACGGGCGAATGGGGAGTGATTCTTCCACAGCATAGTTTCTATCGCTTGCACACGCTCAGGGCCCATAGCCTTCACATCCACTTCCATTTGCTCAAGGATGACCCGTCCACTCCACTCCAGGGATGGTGTCTCTTCGTCTTCCGCAGCAACTGCTAGGGTCCCCCCCCCGCCTTCTTTCGGTGATAAAGACATCTCCTTCTGACTCACCACTTCACCCTTATGCAGGTACACCAGGGCCAGATCTGTCCCTCGGGGCAAGGCGACCTCCCTGGGGCTCACATTCAAAGCTCTTATGGGGACATGTCCTCGCTGGACCACAGCTATCGTACGAGCTATCATGACTTCTTGATCCCCTCCTCCGCCTACCACAGGCTGAACAACCACTTCCAACCCATCAAGGTTGCGGTGAGTCCCCACTGGAAGGTACACTATAGTTTCTTGCTCGGGAGGTAGGATTACAGGTTCTTTCCCAGGAGCCCGGATGACCCCTACAGTCTGATAAGATGGCACACTCTTCTGCGTCCCACAGACGCGGATCAGTCGTTGAAGGGCTTCTTGAGTAGGCTTATGTGGGGTAGCCTTCTTCCAATATCCAGGTCCCCGTTTGGTAAACATAATCTGATCGAGTTCACGTAGGATATTCATTCCCAGTACTACAAGCACATCTTTCTTGATAGGCTCAGGGACTAGCAGGATCCCTTTTCTCCCAACTTCTTGCCCACAGATTCGAATATTCATCCACACGACCCCTGTGACCGGGATCGGTTGTTGGTTGGCAGCAAACAACCGGATCAATGTCTCTTTTTCTGGCTTGGCCAGGTCCTGGAAATGCTGCTTGAAGTACGCTTCTGGCATCGTTGTCACTTGTGATCCGGTATCTACCAGGCAATCCACTAGAACTCCCTCAAATTCAGCACGTAGAATGGGACTCCCAGCAATCAAGTGTTCGTTATGATATGGGGCGGCCTCTCTCCTCGCCTCCCCCGCAGAGTGCCGCACTACTGCGGGGGTTGGTAGTTTAACGGCGGCTTCCGCTGGCCTTGAGTATAGTTCCGACAGTCCCTAGCAAGGTGCCCCCGTCCTCCACATTCCCAGCATTGGATGCCTCCTCCTCGCCGGGGGGCACCTCGAGCCTGTCCTCGTGCCTCCGATTCCTGACAGGAGGGGGCTTGTTCCCACTGATCCCTTGTCGACCGGGTTGAAGAATGGTTGCATGAGTATGGTGGGTCAGGCTTTCGTAGTTCCCCCACTCTTCGCTCCATCTGGGTCAGTTTCTCTTGCACGTTAACCAGGGACCGCTGCAAGTCTTGCACTACCTGGACCAGCACCTCTTGATGGTTTGGGTCCCCTCTGGAATTGGCGCCCTGGACACGCATCACCCCAGACGCATAGCTCTCTTCTTTACTGCGGGCCACTGTTTCTGCCAGGATTTGACGAAACGTAAGGGCCGGATCTGCCCGGACCCGTTCTGACAGTGCTTGCCTCAAGGATGTGCTGTGTAGTCCCAAAATGAATTGCTCCCGGAGTATCCGGTCTTTAGAGCCCATGCTGCCAAATCCATCTGCCTCCTTTCTCTGCACCTCTTCAAACACTCCTTGCAGTACTGTTGCATACTGAGAAATTCCTTCTTCTTCCCGCTGCAGCCTAGAGAAAAATTTGGCGCAAAGGTGTCCCGCGCTAGCAGTCTCGCCGTAGATCTCTTCCAGGAACTTCACTAGCTCCTTCAGGGTACTGCGGGTGAGTTCTGGTTGTAGGCAGACGTTTGTGCGGGCTTCCCCCTCTAGGGCAGTTAAAGCAATGTTCACTTCAAGGTCTGGGCTTATGTTATAAATCTTCAGGGTGCATTGCAGCCGGGACACCCAGTCGGACAGTGGCATATTCTTGCCATCAAATTTTGGGAGCACACTAAATATGGTGCCCATAGGGAGTGTCCTTGCAGGGGTTCCACCAATGCCCACAGCATCTCCATTAACATTAACATTCCCGCCATTTCTGTCTGCTGCCTCCATCTTGGTGACAGCACCCTGCTCGCAGCGCCACTTGAAGCGATGGCCGGGGGACCACCACGGTGCAGGAGACTACTGTACACAAGACGAGGTGCAATCAACAAAGGATAGATTTATTGGGAGACAGGGAATGGAGGGGACAAGGAAGGTGCAAACAGGGGTTTACAATAGCAAAAGATAATGCACATGAATCAACTTGTCTATATAATCGCACAGTGCTTCAACAATCATAAACTCAGAATCTATCTCACCAGCAGCTTTACACAATAAAACATATATATATATATATATCAATGCTACTCTGCATATGATCTCCCTGGCCTTTACTACGCAGGCCACACGGCTACCGTGCTCTAACTACTGAAGCCTGCACTAGGCCCTAACTGGTGCACCACACAGGAACAGACTCACGGTGATGTTGGGGACACAGGTCCAGTCCCAGGGGGGGCCCCAGCAGTCTATACAGAGGTGCGCACGTCTTTCTGTCAGCTCTGTGAAGCGTGGTCTTCTCCTTGTTTCCGGATCCTAGGAATGCTCTTGGAAACTGCAAGTCCCTTTCTCAGTATCTTCGTGGCTTCACAACCTAGCACAGAACAGCCACTTCTGCTGCAAACCGGAACAGTCTTGCAAATTTCAGAAGTACACTCCGTCCCAGCCTGGGATCTTTCTTGTAGCAAACAGTTCTCTCTCTCTAGAAACTTCTCCTTCCACACGAAGTGCAGGCTCAACTCCTCCCCTCAAGCTAGGGCAGTTCATCTTCACAGTCTAAAGCAGGGGAAAAGCAGAACATTCCATCTCACACCAGACAAGGGGGTGCAGTCTCTTAAAGTGACAGCGTGTTCCTTACTGTGCATAACAGCACCACCCTCTTACATGCCTCCCTTCTTAATGATGGTCGTCCTCGGCCATCACAGCATCAGGGTCAAAGTGCAATGGAGGAACGTGTAATGTGGAAACAGCACCTATAGGGGAGGCAACAAAGGTGTAAAAACAGACAGAGCACACTGTTCTACATATCGGACTGGTGGAACCCTTGAATTAGACCTCTGGGATCTCCGAAGCTCTTGGCTGTCAGGCAAGGCTTGACTATCTTCCAGAGGAACACTTGTTGCAGAGGACATTGTGAGCTCTTGTCTGGTCTCATCCTCACATGGCGGTACTGGTACATCCATGGGATTACCGTTTCTGGGCGGCTGATGACCCCCTACTGTGTCAGGGACGGTCCACCACTCCTCATCGATTTGGCCATCAGGCATGACAGATTCAGGAAGTGGAGTGGCGCCTTCAGGCGACAATGGCGTAGAACAGACCTCAGACCGGCAAGGCCGCAGCATATTTCTGTGAAGTACTCTAGGGGCGGATGCCCCATTCTCAATCTGTACCTTGTAGACAGGGCCATTAGCATACACTCTCTCGATAACCTTGTATGGCTGTACTTCCCATCTCTCACTTAGTTTTCCCTTGGGGCGTTTCTCTCTGACCAACACTCGGTCTCCAGGTTGGAGCGGTAACTCTTGAGTCGGTTTGCGGGCCGTATGTTCTTTTTCTTCCAGTTGCTGACCCGCCAACCGCCGTATCGTTTGCAAACGTTGTCGATGCTCTTTCACCCATGAGGTGACATTTCGCTCCATCAGCTCCTCTGGCTGTTCCAGATTCAGCTCAATGATCTCTCGTCCAGCTCTTCCAAACAACAGTAGATAGGGGGTGTAACCCGTGGTGGAGTGGACCCGATTGTTGTAGGTCCAGACCTATTCCGGCAGATAGTCTGGCCAACACACCTTCTTATCCTCTTCCAATGTTCTCAGCATCTGAAGCAAGGTTCTGTTAAAGCGTTCGCAAGCTCCATTGCCTTGAGGATGATAAGGGGTGGTCCGGGACCGCTCGATGCCATACATGCGATACAATTCTTCCATCACCTTGCCTTGGAAACACGCGCCTTGGTCGGAGTGGATGCGCTTTGGGCACCCATACGCCCAGATGAAGTCTTGGCAGATGGCTCGCGCCGCCGATTCCGCAGTCTGGTCTCTAGTCGGGGTTACTACTGCGAACTTAGAAAAATGATCGGTCATCACCAAACAATATTGCAGCCCCCGGGCCGAGTGTCCCACGAGGAGATAGTCGATCATCAAGACTTCCAATGGCTCCTTAGTTTGTATGGTCTGGATGGGTGCCCTCTGTTCAGTACTCTTAATGAGGTCACATACTCGACACTGCCGGCAAACCTCTTCCACCACAAGCTCCAACCGAGGACAATAGACATGCCGCTGCAACCATTGGTAGGTCTTTGTGGAGCCAAAGTGCGCTCCAAATTCATGGGCTTCTTTAGCTATTTCTTGAGCCATTCTTCCTGGGATGACCACTTGCCACCGTACTTCCATATCTTTTGGCTGTTGCTTCTTATGATATAGTACTGACTCTCTCACTTCCAGTCTATCCCACTGGTGCAACACACTCCTCATTTCAGAGTCCAGATCATCTCTCTCTTGTTTGCCAGGCTTCCGCTTTTGCGTTACCCACCATTTCATCTGTCTCAGCCCTTCGTCTTCATCCTGAACGTGTCCCCATTCTTCATTGGTTCTTCCCAGGGACCGAGGTAACGCGCAGGCCTCCCTTCTTGACTGGGCCACAACCATCGGGGGCTTGAACTTATTAAAGTCTGGGGTTTCCTCCTCTTCAAGTTGTTCATCAAGATCCCCCACTGGAGTCTCCACAGGCACTCTGGACAGCCCATCCGCATTTGCGTTTTCAGTAGCAGAGCGATAGCGGATAGTAAAGTCGAACTTGGCCAGGTGAGCCATCCACCGTTGTTCTAAGGCCCCCAGTTTAGCATTCTCAAGGTGGGCCAGGGGATTATTGTCTGTTCGAACTTGAATTTTTGAACCTGTCAGGAAGCCTGCAAACTTTTCTGTCATGGCCCATACCAGAGCCAGGAGCTCTAACTGGAAGGAGCTGTAATTGTGAGGGTTTCTTTCGATGACTCTCTTATGTCCATCCTGTACCTGAGAAAGTACTGCACCGAGTCCATGTAGGCTACCATCGGTGTACAACAGGAACGGTTGATCGAAGTCTGCGTAGGCCAAAATCGGGGCCGAAGTAAGGGCATTCTTTATAGCCTGGAAGGCCTCGTGTTGTCCCTGTGCCCAGGTGATTCGCTGGGTCTTCGGCACTCCAGCGGTCCCCCTCAGCAACTCATTGAGGGGACCGGCCACCTTTGCGAAGTCTTTAACAAACCGACGGTAGTACCCTGCGAGTCCCAGGAAGGCCTGGAGTTCTCTCACTGTTTGAGGGACTGGCCACTTCTGGATAGCAGCCACTTTTTCTGGCGAGGGTAGAACTCCATCTTGTGACACAATGTGACCTAGGTACTCGATCTCCCTCTTGAAGAGGTGGCATTTCTTTGGCTTCAACTTCAGGTTATGAGCCCGCAATCTTCCGAGTACCTGTCCAAGCCGGGCAAGGTGGTCTTCGAAAGAGGATGAAAACACAATGATGTCATCCAGATAGATCAGGGTAGCCTCGAAATTTAAATCTCCCAAACACTTTTCCATCAGCCGTTGAAAGGTGCCTGGAGCATTGGAGAGCCCAAAGGGCATCCGGTTAAACTCGAACAGTCCCATAGGGAGGATGAAGGCAGTTTTCTCTCTGTCTTTCTCTGCCACGGCTACTTGCCAATATCTGCTTGCTAGGTCCAGGGTGGAGAAGTACTTGGCTTTCCCCAACGCTGTCAAGGATTCTTCGATGCGGGGCAACGGATACGAGTCTCGAACAGTGCAGGCATTGAGTTTTCTGTAATCTACACAGAACCGGATGGTCCCGTCCTTTTTCTTGACGAGCACCACCGGGGCTGCCCAAGGGCTCTGACTACTCTGCACCACTCCTGAATCCAGCATCTGCCTCAGTAATGTTTTCACCTCTTGGTACATCTTGGGCGGGATCTGCCGTTATCGTTCTCGAATTGGACGAGCTTCCCCAGTCGGGATCTCATGCGTGATGGCTTCAGTACAGCCGAAATCTTCGGCATGACGGGCGAATGCAGCCTGATTCTTCCACAGCATAGTTTCTATTGCTTGCACACGCTCAGGGCCCATAGCCTTCACATCCACTTCCATTTGCTCAAGGATGACCCGTCCACTCCACTCCGGGGATGGTGTCTCTTCGTCTTCCGCAGCAACTGCTAGGGTCCACCCCACGCCTTCTTTCGGTGATAAAGACATCTCCTTCTGACTCACCACTTCACCCTTATGCAGGTACACCAGGGCCAGATCTGTCCCTCGGGGCAAGGCGACCTCCCTGGGGCTCACATTCAAAGCTCTTATGGGGACATGTCCTCGCTGGACCACAGCTATCGTACGAGCTACCATGACTTCTTGATCCCCTCCTCCGCCTACCACAGGCTGAACAACCACTTCCAACCCATCAAGGTTGCGGTGAGTCCCCACTGGAAGGTACACTATAGTTTCTTGCTCGGGAGGTAGGATTACAGGTTCTTTCCCAGGAGCCCGGATGACCCCTACCGTCTGATAAGATGGCACACTCTTCTGCGTCCCACAGACGCGGATCAGTCGTTGAAGGGCTTCTTGAGTAGGCTTATGTGGGGTAGCCTTCTTCCAATATCCAGGTCTCCATTTGGTAAACATAATCTGATCGAGTTCACGTAGGATATTCATTCCCAGTACTACAGGCACATCTTTCTTGATAGGCTCAGGGACTAGCAGGATCCCTTTTCTCCCAACTTCTTGCCCACAGATTCGAATATTCATCCACACGACCCCTGTGACCGGGATCGGTTGTTGGTTGGCAGCAAACAACTGGATCAATGTCTCTTTTTCTGGCTTGGCCAGGTCCTGGAAATGCTGCTTGAAGTACGCTTCTGGCATCGTTGTCACTTGTGATCCGGTATCTACCAGGTAATCCATTAGAACTCCCTCAAATTCAGCATGTAGAATGGGACTCCCAGCAATCAAGTGTTCGTTATGATATGGGGCGGCCTCTCTCCTCGCCTCCCCCGCAGAGTGCCGCACTACTGCGGGGGTTGGTAGTTTAACGGCGGCTTCCGCTGGCCTTGAGTATAGTTCCGACAGTCCCTAGCAAGGTGCCTCCGTCCTCCACATTCCCAGCATTGGATGCCTCCTCCTCGCCGGGGGGCACCTCGAGCCTGTCCTTGTGCCTCCGATTCCTGACAGGAGGGGGCTTGTTCCCACTGATCTCTTGTCGATCGGGTTGAAGAATGGTTGCATGAGTATGGTGGGTCAGACTTTCGTAGTTCCCCCACTCTTCGCTCCATCTGGGTCAGTTTCTCTTGCACGTTAACCAGGGACCGCTGCAAGTCTTGCACTACCTGGACCAGCACCTCTTGATGGTTTGGGTCCCCTCTGGAATTGGCGCCCTGGACACGCATCACCCCAGACGCATAGCTCTCTTCTTTACTGCGGGCCACTGTTTCCGCCAGGATTTGACGAAACGTAAGGGCCGGATCTGCCCGGACCCGTTCTGACAGTGCTTGCCTCAAGGATGTGCTGTGTAGTCCCAAAATGAATTGCTCCCGGAGTATTCGGTCTTTAGAGCCCATGCTGCCAAATCCATCTGCCTCCTTTCTCTGCACCTCTTCAAACACTTCTTGCAGTACTGTTGCATACTGAGAAATTCCTTCTTCTTCCCGCTGCAGCCTAGAGAAAAATTTGGCGCGAAGGTGTCCCGCACCAGCAGTCTCGCCGTAGATCTCTTCCAGGAACTTCACTAGCTCCTTCAGGGTACTGCGGGTGAGTTCTGGTTGTAGGCAGACGTTTGTGCGGGCTTCCCCCTCTATGGCAGTTAAAGCAATGTTCACTTCAAGGTCTGGGCTTATGTTTTAAATCTTCAGGGTGCATTGCAGCCGGGACACCCATTCGGACAGTGGCATATTCTTGCCGTCAAATTTTGGGAGCACACTAAATATGGTGCCCATAGGGAGTGTCCTTGCAGGGGTTCCACCAATGCCCACAGCATCTCCATTAACATTAACATTCCCGCCATTTCTGTCTGCTGCCTCCATCTTGCTGACAGCACCCTGCTCGCAGCGCCACTTGAAGCGATGGCCGGGGGACCACCACGGTGCAGGAGACTACTGTACACAAGACGAGGTGCAATCAACAAAGGATAGATTTATTGGGAGACAGGGAATGGAGGGGACAAGGAAGGTGCAAACAGGGGTTTACAATAGCAAAAGATAATGCACATGAATCAACTTGTCTATATAATCGCACAGTGCTTCAACAATCATAAACTCAGAATCTATCTCACCAGCAGCTTTACACAATAAAACATATATATATACACTCACTGGCCACTTTATTAGGTACACCTGTCCAACTTCTTGTTAACACTTAATTTCTAATCAGCCAATCACATGGCGGCAACTCAGTGCATTTAGGCATGTAGACATGGTCAAGACAATCTCCTGCAGTTCAAACCGAGCATCAGTATGGGGAAGAAAGGTGATTTGAGTGCCTTTGAACGTGGCATGGTTGTTGGTGCCAGAAGGGCTGGTCTGAGTATTTCAGAAACTGCTGATCTACTGGGATTTTCACGCACAACCATCTCTAGGGTTTACAGAGAATGGTCCGAAAAAGAAAAAAAATCCAGTGAGCGGCAGTTCTGTGGGCGGAAATGCCTTGTTGATGCCAGAGGTCAGAGGAGAATGGGCAGACTGGTTCGAGCTGATAGAAAGGCAACAGTGACTCAAATCGCCACCCGTTACAACCAAGGTAGGCCTAAGAACATCTCTGAACGCACAGTGCGTCGAACTTTGAGGCAGATGGGCTACAGCAGCAGAAGACCACACCGGGTACCACTCCTTTCAGCTAAGAACAGGAAACTGAGGCTACAATTTGTACAAGCTCATCGAAATTGGACAGTAGAAGATTGGAAAAACGTTGCTTGGTCTGATGAGTCTCGATTTCTGCTGCGACATTCGGATGGTAGGGTCAGAATTTGGCGTAAACAACATGAAAGCATGGATCCATCCTGCCTTGTATGGAGCATCTTTGGGATGTGCAGCCGACAAATCTGCGGCAACTGTGTGATGCCATCATGTCAATATGGACCAAAATCTCTGAGGAATGCTTCCAGCACCTTGTTGAATCTATGCCACGAAGAATTGAGGCAGTTCTGAAGGCAAAAGGGGGTCCAACCCGTTACTAGCATGGTGTACCTAATAAAGTGGCCGGTGAGTGTATATATATCAATGCTACTCTGCATATGATCTCCCTGGCCTTTACTACGCAGGCCACACGGCTACTGTGCTCTAACTACTGAAGCCTGCACTAGGCCCTAACTGGTGCACCACACAGGAACAGACTCACGGTGATGTTGGGGACACAGGTCCAGTCCCAGGGGGGCCCCAGCAGTCTATAAAGAGGTGCGCACGTCTTTCTGTCAGCTCTGTGAAGCGTGGTCTTCTCCTTGTTTCCGGATCCTAGGAATGCTCTTGGAAACTGCAAGTCCCTTTCTCAGTATCTTCATGGCTTCACAACCTAGCACAGAACAGCCACTTCTGCTGCAAACCGGAACAGTCTTGCAAATTTCAGAAGTACACTCCGTCCCAGCCTGGGATCTTTCTTGTAGCAAACAGTTCTCTCTCTCTAGAAACTTCTCCTTCCACACGCAGTGCAGGCTCAACTCCTCCCCTCAAGCTAGGGCAGTTCATCTTCACAGTCTAAAGCAGGGGAAAAGCAGAACATTCCATCTCACACCAGACAAGGGGGTGCAGTCTCTTAAAGTGACAGCGTGTTCCTTACTGTGCATAACAGCACCACCCTCTTACACTCGCTGTCCACCTAACGGGTGCTAGTCTCTCTCCCCAATCAGTCACTCCACTCTCCGCCCCAGTCGGTAAGTCAGTCGAGGAGGTAAGGGGTTCAGACGCGTCAGTCAGGCGAGCAGGGGTAGGGATGTCTTCCACCTCTACATCCCCGGTATCGGTGTCTCCCACAGTATTAGTGACATCCGTCTCTCTAGGCATTATAGGAGGGGAGTCAGGCTGAGAACGACAGGGGTGCAACATGTTACGGTGCAGGGTGTGGAGGCTGCCGCTGTCTTCGCCTTGTACTTGGTAGACGGGGCCACCAGGGTACGGGTGTCCAATTATTCGATAGACTTCAGTCTCCCACTTGGGCCGGAGTTTTCCTTGCGGTTTCTTTATACGAACTAGGACTAGTTGACCCACACTCAGTAGGTCTTCTTGTACTGGAAGTGGCTCAGCGTGGACCTGGTCCTGGATCTGCTGTTCCACCAGCCGTTAGACAGTTTCCATCCTTTGACGGTGTGCTTGTAGCCAGGAAGGATAGGTACCACAGGTGTCTTCATCAGAGTTAGACAGGTGTAGCTCATGGATGCCTTTGCCTGGGCGGCCAAAAAGGAGGGTGTAAGGCGTGTATCCGGTGACAGAATGGACTTGATTGTTATAGGCCCACAGCAGTTCTGGGAGGAATCGAGGCCAGTCAGGCTTTTTGTCTTCTGCTAAGGATCGGATCAGTTGTAAGAGGGTCCGGTTGAAACGTTCACACGTGCCATTCCCTTGTGGATGATACGGGGTGGTCCTGGACTTCTTGATTCCATACATCTGCTGAAGTTCTTCAATGACTCGCCCTTCGAAACACGCCCCCTGATCAGAATGCAGCCGCTCCGGACACCCGTAGACCCGAACGAAGTGTTGACAGATGGCCTGTGCAGCTGATTCGGCAGTCTGATCTTTGGTAGCAACAGCGACGGCGAATTTCGTGAAGTGGTCCACCATCACCAGACAGTACTGGTAGCCACTATTCGCCGTTCCGATCAACAGATAGTCCACCATCAACAATTCGAGGGGCCTGGATGTGCTAATAGTCTGGACGGGTGCACGCTGCTCAGTAGACTTGTGGAGTTCACATGTACGACATCTTAGGCAGACGTTTTCAACCAGCTTACGGAGTCCTGGGCAAAAAATGAATTGCTGGGTCCACCGGAGGGTCTTGTCTATGCCGAAGTGGCCGTTCCTTCTGTGAGCTTCAGCCACCATCTCATGGGCTAGCTGCACCGGGACGACAATCTGCAAACATTCTTCCAGCATATGGGATAAAAGGGCCCTGCAATACAAGACTCCATCCTTCACGATCAGCCGATCCCATTGGGCAAGTAGGGCAGAGGCCCTGGTTGATAGTCGGGCTCTTACTTCGGAGGGTGGTTTCTCTTGTGTCTTCACGTACTGTTTCAGTAAGACGTGTTCAGGGTCTAGATCTTGAAGCTTGGCCCATTCTTGTTGGGACAGGGGGGACCCCACTACGGCTTCGATCCCACCTACAGCATACTGGCGGCTATCTTCTATTTGTTTAGCTAGCTGGGCAAAGTCGGGCAGTTCATCTCCCTCCAACTCTTCATCCCGGTCCCCTACCGGCGGGGATGATGTCACTCTGGAAAGGCTGTCAGCATTCTGATTCTCCGTCCCCGCTCTGTATTTAATTTTGTATTGAAATCTAGAGAGCCTTGCCATCCAGCGCTGTTCCACTGCCCCTAGTTTGGCATTTTCTAGGTGGGCAAGAGGATTGTTGTCTGTCTCGACCAGCACCTCCGCCCCTGTCAGGTAGGCAGCAAATTTCTCTGTCATAGCCCAGGTCAGGGCCAGGAGTTCCAGGCAGAAAGAGCTGTAGTTGACGGGGTTCTTTTCGGTGTCACGGAGGGATCTACTGGCATAGGCTATTACGCGTTCCTTGTTATCTTGGACTTGGGAGAGGACCGCCCTGAGACCTTGAAGGCTGGCGTCGGTGTATAACTGGAACGGCAAGGTGTAGTCTGCATATGCCAGAATAGGGGGTGATGTCAGAGCAGCTTGAAGCACCCGGAAGGATTTTTCTTGGTCGGGCCCCCAGCTGATGCGTTGTCATCTGGGACTGTTTGCGGTCCCTCGGAGAGTCTCATGCAGTGGTTCCGCAAGCCGGGCAAAGTCCTTGACAAATCGGCGGTAATAGCCCGCTAGCCCCAGGAAAGCCTGGACTTCTTTGATGGTAGTTGGCTGTGGCCACGCTTGGACAGCTGCTATCTTCTCTGGAGAGGGTTGGACACCTTCGGCCGAGATCCGGTGTCCCAGGTAATCGATCTCCTTCTGGAATAGACGGCACTTGCTGGGCTTCAACTTCAAGCCGTGTTTCTTCAAGCGCTGGAACACTTTGCCAAGCTTGTGAAGATGATCCTCGAAGGTGTCGGAGTATACCACGATGTCATCAAGGTATATCAGCGTGAATTCGAAGTTGAAATCTCCCAGACAGCGTTCCATCAGTCTCTGAAAGGTCCCTGGTGCGTTACTCAAGCCGAATGGCATCCGGTCAAACTCGTACAGGCCCATGGGAAGGATAAAGGCGGTCTTTTCTCTGTCCTTCTCACTCATGGGGACCTGCCAATATCCACTGGCCAAGTCTAGAGACGAAAAATATTTGGCCTTTTTCAGGGCGGTCAGTGACTCTTCGATCCGGGGGAGTGGATAGGAGTCCCGGATCGTGCAAGCGTTCAACTGATGGTAGTCTACGCAAAATCTCAGGGATCCATCTTTCTTTTTGACTATCACCACGGGTGCAGCCCATGGGCTCTGGCTTTCCCGCACCACTCCGGCATGTAGCATAGATTCTAAGAGGCTTTTCACCTCCTGGTATTGTTGAGGTGGTATTTGTCGGTACCTCTCGCGAATAGGGGCAGCGTCGCCCGTGGGAATCTCGTGTTGGATACTGGTCGGTGTCATGCTTTGCAAAGGAGTCTTGGTGTTCTCGCAGTAGTTTCTCCACTTGAGACACTTCCTGTTTGGTGAACTGGGACGGGTCCAGTTGCACTTTTTCCAGTAGTTTTCGCCCAATGTCTTCATCATCTGCTTGAGCATTTATGGCTGAGACAGTTACCGTCCAGCCATCTTCTGTAGACGGGGTGAATTGTAAGGGTCCCATGGGGTTCACTTCTGTGGGTAGAGCATATACTCTGGCAAGTTGCGCGCCAGCCTCAAGAGCTACACCTACGTCTGCGGTGTTGTTTAGCCTGACAGGGACTCTTCCGTTCCTCACGACGGCTAGGGTGCGGGCGACTAGTGGGTTTAGCTTACCCCCACTTGGAGCCCTCGGCTCGATTAACACTTCAACTCCTTCAAGTTGTCAGTTGGTGTTAAGAGGCAGGGAAATTACTGTCTCTTTTTCAGTGGGCAAAGTAATCCGGGTACAGCGGGGCACTTTAATGGCTGCTAGGGGTAGTTGTTCCTTTGCCATCTGTTGAAGTCCAACGGTCCGGATTATGCGTTGGAACGCCAGACGAGTCGGTTTATGTTTGGTAACTTTCTGCCAGTACTTGGGCCCTTTTCTTGTCAACAGCATAAGGTCCAGGTCTTTCAAGATATTCATTCCGATTATTACTGGGGTCTCGGAGCCGAAGCCTTCCTTGACAATGACGATTCCTCGTTTCCCTAGGTCTTGTCCGCAGGCCTTCGTATCCATCCAGGCGACTCCGGTTACTGGAATGGGTAGGTTATTAGCAGCAATTATCTTAATGGTGGTATCTGGATCACAAGCAGTCCTTGGTTTGAGGTACTTTTCATAAAACTGTTCAGAGATCGTGGTCACTTGCGACCCAGTGTCCATCAATCCTTGCACCGCAACTCCCTCCAGAATAACTTCAAGTATAGGACTACTCAAGGCCAGAGTACTCCGTTGCTGGTTCTGTTTTTCTACACCCCATTCTCTGTCCCCCCCTGCTGCTCAAACCTCAGCTGCAGGGGTGTCTAGTTTAACGGCGGCCATTGTGGTGAGACCTGGCGTGGTGGCTCTGCTTGTGGATGTAGCTGATATTCTGTTCCTCGTGGTAACTGATGGTTTGTTCGTTGAGGACAACGATTCGCCCTGTGGCGAGGGTCACCACATGACCAACACAGTCCCGCGGGACGGCTAGGTCGTATCCGCTGGTCTCTCTGTCGTTCTAGTGTTAACTGTGACACCTGTTGCTGTAAATCTGCTAAGTAAGAGAAAACAAAATCCAGCTCACCATATCGACATTCCCAAGGCTCGGAGCACGGAACCGCTGTGTCAAGGCGTAGACAAACAGGAAAAAAAAGGAGGAAGATCCAGCTCAACGATGCAGTGAAAAATCCATAACTTTATTCCACTACCAAAATAGCGTGTAAGGATAAAACATCAGCACATATAAAAACCAAGATCAACGCGTTTCTGGTGACTAAGCACCCTTAATCATGATTAAGGGTGCTTAGCCACCAGAAACGCGTTGATCTTGGTTTTTATATGTGCTGATGTTTTATCCTTACACGCTATTTTGGTAGTGGAATAAAGTTATGGATTTTTCACTGCATCGTTGAGCTGGATCTTCCTCCTTTTTTTTGCTGTAAATCTGCTACCATCTGTTTCAGCTCCTCGGTGTCACTGTTGGGCTGTTTACTGTCTAATATGGATCTGCACGCAGCGCTTTGAGTCCCCACATCCATGACGGGTCCCCTAGAACGTTCTATGGCTTCCTGCTTGACTCCAGCGAAGGTGAGAGTCAACGTCATGCGAATCAAGTCCTGTAGCGTACGGTTAAGATACTGGTCTCTCAGCCCTATAACGAATTGGTCTCTCAGTACCAGGTCACGAGGAGCTATAGTAGCCAGTTATTCCCCTTTTGCACAGACTTGTTCAAGGAGTACCTGAAGGGCATTTGCATATTGGGGAATGTCCTCCCATTCAAGCTGTGTCCGTCTGAAGAACAGGTACCGCAGTGTTCCCTGGTACGTAGTAGGTCCATAGGTCTTTTCCAGCACCCGCACCAAATCCTCCAACACACGCTGCCCCCTGACCGTCTCCAGTCTGACTGTCGTCCATGCCTCCCCCTCTAGCGTCAGTACCGCCATTTCTGCCAAGGTCTTAGGGTCAATATTATACATTTCTCCCAGTATCCGCACTTGTTCCGCCCACTCTGGTACGGGGTAGTTTCACCCGCCAAATTTCCTGACCTGGTTTACAATGGACACCGGCGGCGGTTTCTGACTGTATACTGGGCCTGGGTGGGAATCCTGCTGGGCACAGATCCTGACGACTACGCCAGATGAAGTGGGCGAGGGCAAGGCCGCCCATGCATATCCATGATCTGTGAAGATGTCACCGCTGAGTGCTCCGCAGTGTGGGAGCTGGGAACAATCTGGATGTCAGCTTCCAAGAGAGAGGGGTCATCCAGGCAATCCTCTATATCGCATCAACAGGAGGACGCCAGCACACACAGACCTCTCTCTGCACCGACTGGTTTCCCGGGCTCTTCTTCTTCTCCCTCTCCTTCCTGGTCACATGACATAACAGGGGGGAGTTTAGCCAATACAGTTTGTTTCTCTGTAATCACATTCGGCATAGGTATAACTTCTGGCCACACGGGGGCAGTGTCTGTCACAGATTCTATGTCAATGATAACAGAACAGTCACAGCCGGCCAGCTCACTACAAAACCACCATGGAGGATATACATAAGCTCAGATTGGTCTCCTCCACACCCTCTGAGCTTAGAAGTTTTCCGCTGTTGCGTTTTTCTTAGACAGCCGAGGACAGATGTTAATAAAATGACCAGTTTTACCACAGTAAAAACAGGCTCCCTGCTTCCTGAGCTCAGGGGCTCGATGCTTCACATGTGACACCCCTGCGATTTGCATAGGCTCCGTGGGCTCACCTGCAGCAACCTCACATGAACCTAAACCCTCTCCCATAGGCAGTGTCTCATGCTCCCCCTGATGCAAACGGCGATCAATGCGGACAACCAGACTCATAGCGGAATCTAGCGAAGCAGGAGTCTCGTACATCAGAAGGGCTTTTTTAAACCTGCCAGAAACCCCATGAATAAACTGACATCGCAATGCTGGATCATTCCATTATGTATCGATCGCCCAGCGACGAAATTCAAAACAGTAATCCTCTGAAACTCGCTCCCCCTGGCGAATAGTGCATATCTTAGATTCTGCTAGAGCCATTCTGTCAGGTTCATCGTAGATTTTTTCAAGAGAGGAAAAAAAACTCTCCACAGAGTCAAATGCAGCAGATACAGATGGCAAAGAAAACGCCCATGCTTGGGGATCCCCGCTTAACAATGACAACACCAGGCTCACCTGCTGAGCCTCATTACCCGAGGAGATCGGGCGCATACAGAAATACAGTTTGCAAGCTTCATGAAAATAAACAAATTTACTGCGTTCCCCAGCAAATTTTTCAGGCAAAGGGAATTTAGGCTCAGCAACTCTTCCTGTCGCTCCAGCTTGCACATTAGATACTGCTAGTCGCTGTTGCTGTACTGCCCCCCTCAATTCAGTGACCTGTAGGGACAGCGCCTCCAACTGGCGGGTTATGGAAGTCATGGGATCCATGACAAAGCACAAAAAAAGAAACCCCTTTTTTTTTCTTTTTTTTGTTGTTGGGCCGATTATAATGTCACGGGGAGACTAGGTGAGCGAGAGCTAATAACCCGGGCCCCTGCAATTTTCCTCAGACGAGGGAAATCCTGACTGACCCTCTACCTGGAGTTTACACTGATGGTGTGCATGTCCAGGCCTCGAACCTCACCCTGTCTCCTGTTTCAACCCTAGGCTGAAACCTCCACCCACCACCCAGTGAAGAGTTAATACACAAATACCCACAGTTAGCACAGACAAGGATAAAGGAAAATATACACCACGCCGCAGTCACTCAGGAATACACTATAAATGTGCAGGGCAAAATAAATACAAATACAAGAAGGAGTAAATAAGACAAAGGAAAATACACCACCAGCAACGAATCTCCAACAACCAGCTCTCCTCACCAGACCGAGATAACAACGCACAAGACAGAAGCTATAATCGGCAACGCCCAATGATCAGGAGAACTATTTAAAGGCAATGGGCATGGCCCAGCTTCCAATCCGAGGATTAGGTAAATTAACCCCGGAACAGCTAGACAAAATCTAGCCGACGCCAATGAGCAAATAGTGGTCAAAAGCGGAATTACCGCTGTCTGTCGAACGACCTGGTCTGAACAGCATCCGACATGACAGGAGATTGCTATCACCGCGTGCAGCCACTACTACGGGCAGCCGGGACTCTCCAGACAACACAGTACGCTGGACATCTACATCGGCAAGAGCAGCGTGGAAGGAGCAACTCTCATCTATCCACTATCAGTGTTCTGCTCAAAGTAACTAGTGGCGTACATGCATCGGATTTCCGACCTGGTTTAATCCGATTGCAGTACGCCTCATTACCCTCCTTTTTAGTGAAGCTTTGCCACCGGCCGGGGCCGCTTCTAGCATCATGACTGTTATCACCAGTTTTTTCTTCTTATAATACTTTTTTTTTTTTCTTTTTTGCATGCAATAGTTTTTAAAGGATATTGTTGTTTCATAGAAATACTCCTTTTTGTGCTATTACTCTTAAACTAGTGCGTGGCATTCAGTATCTTTGTCCTCTTTCTAGCTGTTACACATTGCTATAGACAGATACAGCGTTACTATAGTCCTTTTATATACAAATAAGGGGCTGTTGGTGACATTAACATAAATTCGGTTTAACTTACGGTGTTGCATAATTACCATACAAACTGTTGATTTTCTGCTTAGGAGTCTTTACTACAGTTGGAATTTATTTATTTATTTAGTTGGAATAGTGCAAGCTTATATCTGTAGATTGTCTATGTACAGGTTTATGTATTTATTGTTCTATTAAACTTACATCCACTTTATTTTTTATCTCGTTGTGCGCGAATTTATATATATATTTTTTATTACATTTTTTGACAAATAAGTGGTTATTGTCTAAATTCGCAGCAAAACGAGACCTGTGTACTCAGTGCCGCAGTAATTTTTTATAATCTCAATTATGATATTAACCTGAGGGGGAAGGTCTAGAAACCTGACTTCCAGACCAAAGCTATAAATTAGACCTGTATACAGAGAAACGTGTTCACATAATGGGGGCAGCCGAGCTGGTGTGATCCAATCTACATTCATCCTATCCTCAGGGAGCAAAAAGCAGACTACGTTAGATGATTTCTGTAAGTTTTTCTCCTGTTATTTTATACTGTTTTGCATAAGTTGTATGTCTTCTTTTTATCATATTTTTATCACTTTTTCTTACTGTAAGCACTGAACCCTTTTGTATTAAAGTATAAAACTTTAACAAGTTGAACCTTGAATGTTCTAAAAGAATCCATAGTCTAAGGTTTGTGAGACTTATGAGTGGTAGATATTATTAGTATTAATATTTTCGGGACTCATCGCCAGTGTATTCGGTGAGTGGTGGCAGCATGTATGAGCGGGTGTGTGGCCTGGGTCGATGTGTTATTTATGTTCCCATTACAGCATATGACAGAGGTTGGATGCTGGACTTAGAGTGGGTAGATAGATTAACCTTTGCAGGCACAACCCAAGTCACGTGCTGAAGGAGGGAATGTGATGAATTAGTTACACCACGGAGAAGGGATCCGTGACATGTCCCATTTTCTCTAAGCCATGCCTCTATCCAGACATCACATAACACATTGGAAAGGTACATACAAATATCGTTACCTCGTTAAGAAACCTATCATGGAAATCCTGATATTCTTTAGATAAAGGATTATTCAGGGAGGAGTTAAATTCCTCATTTTGGACATGGATGGACATTTCCAGTTTAGCAATGACAAAATCTGTAAAAAGAGAAGAGAATAAAAATAGGGAACTAAGATTTTCTGTCCCTACATTTTTTTTCCATTAATTTAGATAGTTGGAGACATCAGTATTATATATTACCTCCTTTGAATAATAGATATCTGAATAGAATTTATGTGAGGTCTTAAGCTTTTTAGCGAAAGATTAATAACATTCCCACCAAAGTCGTAGACAAAAATTTTCAAATATTCTGTACTCACTTCACACCTACCTAGAATAATTTCGTTGTAGATAAACCTACAGTTTTTCCCATAGAAGTGTCTAGGACATGGATATATCCCTTCGTCACAAGGCTCTGAAAGAATAAGAAATTCTGGTAAAATATTATCAACAATCATGAGATGATACCGCTATGTATAGGAAAATTATGAGTCACTTCAAACCTTCTCTGTTTTTCTTAGTTTTAGAACTAAAGCAAAATCATCCCATTTGAGAGGTTCAAGAAGGGTCAAAAAAATTCTTATCTGTCCTGTGCAAATCTTGAAACTAGTCATTGATAGTGAAGGATGTCTTAAGCTCTTAGAGCAGTGTTCCCCAACTCCAACCCTCAAGAGCCACCAACAGGTCAGGGTTTCAGGATTTCCTTAGTATTGCTTGTGTGATAATTGCAGAACCTGTACAGGCAACAAATCCATCACCTGGGCAATACTAAGGAAATCCTGAAAACATGACCTGTTGGTGGACTGGAGTTGGAGAACATTGTCTTAGAGTATGGAGCCGAAGACGAACTTGCCCACCGAGAGCAGGTGGTACATACCATTTCCGTTTCAGATTCCAGATGTTATACAAGTTTTACCGTTTTAAGAAAATGGTTTTGTGTGAGAATAAAAGCAATAAAAGCTGTGGCCGACCCCGTCCATCAAAGATTCATGTGTTTTGTGCTTTATTCGACCATTTTATTTCCCGGAGGAAGACAACCCTTTATTTATAGTTTTCGTGTTTCGTCTAGGCAGTCTAAGTCTCAATCAAAGTCATGATGTCATATGATGCAAGTTATGATATTTCGAGTCATAGTGAGAGCAGAGGGACCATATATGCCAGAACTTGGAAAAAAATTACTTTTAGATGTAAGTGAAGATGGCCATAGGGGTGGAGAGGTAGATATAATCTTTTTTTTTACCCTATGGTTATTATACTTTGGGGTCTTGAGAGCATAATAAGACACATTTGATTTGCAGTTGTTAATTTCAAAGCAAAACGAATTTTCAGACCAGATTTGAGTGAATATGATTAATTGAATTTCAGACGATTCTCTCATTACTATTTATCTGGAGGGACAAATGAATTTGGAAATAATTATCAAAAAAGGTTGGATGTCACATGGGTTATATTCATGTAGAAGCAGTCATATAATTAACATTATTTGCAATTTGGTCACATTATTCATAAACAGTATAAGGCAGGTGTATATTATAGGTATCAGATCAGTAAATTACCAGTAAACTAAACCAGTATATTTCAAAGGGTTCACAATCTAGATTGAAATTATAGTGATCGAGTTGATGTTGTCTGTTATGATCCCAGTGGCTGAGGATCACTAGAAATACTAGCTAAGTTACTGAACATAGAACAAGCTCTAGGGAGGTGGTAATCCTGATCCTATCCAAACACACTAAAGGTAGCCGGTGAACGTGCCTAAAAGCCTGGACGTCTCGACGCAGCCTGAGAAACTAACTACCCCTAAAGAGAAAGCCAGACCTCACTTGCCTCAAGAGAAATAACCCCAAAGATATAGGAAGCCCCCAACAAATAATAACGGTGAGGTAAGGGGAAAAGACACACGTAGAAATGAAAACAGATTCAGCAAATGAGGCCCGCTAATACTAGATAGCAGAAGACAGATAGAGAATTGTGCGGTCAGTAGAAAACCCTACCAAAATATCCACGCTGAGAATTCAAGAACCCCCACACCAACTAATGGTGTGGGGGGAGAAACTCAGCCCCCTAGAGCTTCCAGCAAGCAAGGAAATCACATATTAGCAAGCTGGACAAGAAACATATTGAACACTGATGATCAAAAAATTAACAGACGGAAACTTAGCTTCTCTTGAAGAGACTGGTAGCAAGGTAGTCAGAAGGAATCAGAATAGCACTGAATACATTGACAGCAGGCATGAACTGAGAGTCCAAGTGAGCTTAAATAGGAAACCAGCCCACATATAACGAGACAGCTGATGCCAGTCACAAACCTGCAGAAAGACAGCACTCACACAGTACCACTTGTGACCACAAGAGGGAGCCCAGAAATAGAGTTCACAACAGTTGTCCTCCATAATATATTGATATAATGTTCAACCACTGCTAGGAAGTCAAGTAAGTCAACTATCAAATATATTCTAGATAAGAAACGGTATGCACATTTCACCAGACCCTGGTGCAGCAAGGAGCCTAAAGATCCCTCCGCCACATAGTAAAATGCTAGCGTTATTATTGGCAATGATATTAAATTTGGACCCAAGAGTTTTAACTTCTTACAGTCATCCACCAGATTTCAGATACTTGTGTATGGAGCATGCATCGATGGAGCTATGGAGCATGCGCGGCAGCTGAGTCACCTCCATACGCAGCAGGTGCCAGCTGTGTTATACAGTCAACATTTGCCTCTAAAAGCTAGCTCCTCTTGCTGCCATTTAACCCTTTCCATGCAACCCACGAACTCACGAGAGTGGCATTCTAGTGGCAAGATCCTGAGATGCCGATGGATTTCCCTCACAGCCATCTTTGTTCTGTTATGAAGTTCACAGGCGTCAAACAGATTATTAATTTCACTATATACTGCAATATTGTAGTATTTCAGTAGATAGTTCAAAGAAATGCAGGTTTTATGTCCCATGTTTTGTAGAAAATGTAAAAAAAAAGATTTAAAAAATATAATAGAAAAATCAAGAAAAATAAAACAAATTTCGTAACACTAAATCATTTAACCTCTGTAGTAAACACAATTGAAAAGAAAGAAACACCAGAATTGCTCGCGCAGTTTCATAGTTGAAAAAATGAAAAAAGTTACCAGTCTTAAAATAATTGTGATACAAACCAGTGTTTTTTGCATAGTTCTGGATTTGTAAAAAACTATACAAATTTGGAATCATCATAATCGTGTTGATCTTGAGAATTGTGTCGCCCGGTTCTTTTTACCATATAATGAAAAATAAAATCCAGAAAGCAATGGTGGAATTGTATTTTTTCACTATTTCACCTCAGTTGGTGTTTTATCCTGTTTTTCAGCACATCATATGCTAAAATGATTGCTGTCATTCAAAACTACAATTTCCAGTACAATAATGAGCTCTCATATGGCGAAAAAAGTTATGACTCTTGAAAGAAAGGTAGGAAAAAATGAAAACCCTGTAGAGTGGAAGGGGTTACAATATGCTTCCAAAAACGTGTGAATGATAATAAACATAGAAAACATATTAGTTATAAAGATTGTGATTGCTGTAACCGGAACCGTGCGTACGCTCAGTGGTGATCCTGCCGGAAGACGTAGGATCTGTATCCACTACAGATTTTACATTATCTTGTGTTATCCCTAAAGATGAGATTGTTGTGAGACCAGTAAGCGGAATTGTCTCATTGTCAGTGATTGTTCTTCCTGTTGTTTGGCTGTTTGTAGTGAGCACAACCTCTGCATTTTTGACTGTGCTATGAGTCAAGTATGTAACAGTGGGAAAAATACCGCTAAGCTCAAGTGTTGTCTGACTGTTCTCGATTGTTGTTTTACCTGTAGGACTCTTTGTATTATTCAGCACTGATGTTGCATCATTCAGAAGTTCAGTTGTTGTTTGACTATCATCGGTTGTAGTTTTTCCTATAGGACTATTTGGAGTGTGCAGTACTATTGTAGTATCAATGAGGCGTTGAGGTGTTGTGTGCTTATCATCGATAGTTGTTTTTCCTGTAGGACTACTTGGAGTTCCCACTACTACTGTTGTATCACTCAGATGTTTAGGTGTTGTCCAACTATCATTGATTGTTGTTTTCATTGTAGGATTACTTGTAATATGGTGTTCTATTGTAGTATTATTCAAGTGTTGAGGTGTTGTATGATCATTGATTGTTGGTTTCCCTGTAGGACTACTTGGAGTTCCAACTACTACTGTCATATCACTCAGGTGCCTAGGTGTTGTCCAGCTATCATTGATTGTTGTTTTCATTGTAGGATTACTTGTAATATTGAGTTCTATTGTAGTATTATTCAAGTGTTGAGGTGTTGTATGATCATGGATTGTTGGTTTCTCTGTTGGACTACTTGGAGTTCCAACTACTACTGTCGTATCACTCAGATGCCTAGGTGTTGTCCAACTATCATTGATTGTTGTTTTCATTGTAGGATTACTTGTAATATGGTGTTCTATTGTAGTATTATTCAAGTGTTGAGGTGTTGTATGATCATGGATTGTTGGTTTCTCTGTTGGACTACTTGGAGTTCCAACTACTACTGTCGTATCACTCAGATGCTTAGGTGTTGTCCAACTATCATTGATTGTTGTTTTCATTGTAGGATTACTTGTAATATGGCTTTCTATTGTAGTATTATTCAGGTGTTGAGGTGTTGTATAACTATCATCGATTGTTGGTTTCCCTGTAGGACTACTTGGAGTTCCAACTACTACTGTCGTATCACTCAGATGCCTAGGTGTTGTCCAACTATCATTGATTGTTGTTTTCATTGTAGGATTACTTGTAATATGGCTTTCTATTGTAGTATTATTCAGGTGTTGAGGTGTTGTATAACTATCATCGATTGTTGGTTTCCCTGTAGGACTACTTGGAGTTCCAACTACTACTGTCGTATCACTCAGATGCCTAGGTGTTGTCCAACTATCATTGATTGTTGTTTTCATTGTAGGATTACTTGTAATATTGAGTTCTATTGTAGTATTATTCAGGTGTTGAGGTGTTGTATACCTATCATCGATTGTTGGTTTCCCTGTAGGACTACTTGGAGTTTCCACTACTACCGTCGTATCACTCAGATGCCTAGGTGTTGTCCAGCTATCATTGATTGTTGTTTTCATTGTAGGATTACTTGTAATATTGAGTTCTATTGAAGTATTATTCAAGTGTTGAGTTGTTGTATGATCATTGATTGTTGGTTTCTCTGTTGGACTACTTGGAGTTTCCACTACTACTGTCGTATCACTCGGATGTTTAGGTGTTGTCCAACTATCATTGATTGTTGTTTTCATTGTAGGATTACTTGTAATATGGTGTTCTATTGTAGTATTATTCAGGTGTTGAGGTGTTGTATAACTATCATCGATTGTTGGTTTCCCTGTAGGACTACTTGGAGTTCCCACTACTACTGTTGTATCACTCAGATGTTTAGGTGTTGTCCAACTATCATTGCTTGTTGTTTTCATTGTAGGACCACTTGTAATATGCTGTTCTATTGTAGTATTATTCAGGTGTTGAGGCGTTGTACGGCTATCATCGATTGTTGGTTTCCCTGTAGGACTACTTGGCGTTTCCATCACTAGTGTTGTACTCAGGTGTTGAGGTGTTTGACTATCGAATATTGTACTTTTCTCTGTTAAACCATTTGGCGTATGCAGTACAATTGTAGTATCACTCAGGTATGAAAGTGTTGTCGGACTATCATCGATTATTGTTTTCCCCGTATGACTATCTGGTGTTGTATAGCTGTTGTTAGCTGTAGCAGGAGTAACATGTCTTATCGTTGTTTGGCTGCCAGTGACTGTTGTTTTGTGTGTATAAATACGTGATGTATCAGGGACCATTGCTGTATCACTGAGTGTAATAGCAGTATATTGTGTTACTGTTGTTTTAATACCTGTAAGATCAGATGTGGTTGGGCTGTCACTAAATTTAGTTTTACTGATTGTTGTGTTATCCCGATCTATTGTTTTATCAGTATCAGTGACACTAGAGAAAGCACTTGTGTGATCTGTGCTCTGAGAAACGTTTGTTGGTCGGATGCTAGTCATTGTAGGTATTGTAGGAGGATCACAGTCTGTTGGGTCCTCCGTTAGTTCTTCACACTGGCTGGTAGTGTCTTGAGCTGTTGAACAGTCTATGACTGAAATCATGGTTACACATTCTGTAGTTTGCTTTGTAGTTGCATCACATTCTGGTATTTCATCGAGGATGTCCTCACAAACTATCATTCCAGAATTTCTTTCAAAATATAGCATCCCTGAAATTAAACAAACAACTTTGATTTAGCAAAAAAAAAAATATAATTACAAATGTTGACACACATGAATCCTCACTATCGATGAGCAAATTTTTCAAAATTCAAATTTGTCAATTCTCTTGAATTTGGCCAGAAATGTTGACTTGCATTGAATACATTCTATGTAAATTTAATGTGCTGAATTCTGTTCTATCTTTTAAAACCCCAACGCATTAAAAATATATGGAGAGAAAAAATAATACTCATCTCTATGATCATCTGTTCAGCTCCGACAGCTCCTCATCTGGTCCTTTGTGCAACTCTCTCTGGTCTCTTTTTCACTTCTTCAAGGCACACAAAGTCCTCTTCCTCCATCTTCACTCTTTGGTGGGCATAGATATTATCATGCTTTGGACTGCTTGAGGCACTGACTAGTCCTTGGGTGCGGCAGATCGTGAAGTCACGATGTGCATCATGATTTCCGCGACCTACTTAACACCGTAAGCTGCAGCTCAGAGTAAAAATAGAGGAAGAGAACATCGCATAATTTGGAGAAGTAAAGAAGAGGCCATAGGGAACTGTGAAGAGGACTGGATGGTAACTGCAGTGCTGGGAGCAGCAAGGTAATCCTTTTTTGTATCATTTTGCTTTAAATTGCAAAATGGCAGGTGTGCATTTTACCCAAAAATTAGTTTGCAGAATCCAAAGTTTTTGTAAAATTCAAGATGACTTCAATTTACCTTGAACTGATGTGCACACGACTAGTCAATAAAGAGGTTGACCGCTACTTTTATATTGATGCCCTATTCTCAGGATAGGGCATCAATGTCTGATCGGACGTTGTCCAGCACTTGGGACCCTCGCCGATCAGCTGTAATCGGTGCCGGGGCAGCGGCCACCGGCCGGGAGCCCTTACTTGTGGAACTTGGCTGTCTACTTGTAGTGCTCGGGGCTTATTACTGTACAGCCACCTCTTAGTGAATTGGAGGCTGATGTGTAGTACTCCGTGGTGGCCACTACACATAGACGACCAAGCTCCACAAATAAGTACTTCCAGCAGCAACAACTGGCTTCGATAGCAGCTAAGCAGTGGGAGTGCCGAGTGCCGGACCCCAGCTGATCAGACATTGATGCCCTATCCTAAGAATAGGGCATCAATGTAAAATTAGTGGATAACCTCCTTAATGTAGCTTCATAGTATACCAATGTTTTTTTTATTAACATGATAAAGAAACAAAACCAAGACATGTTCCTCCACCTCATGACATAACATTAAACTATGACTAAAATGTGGCCTCAATATACATTGTTTGGCAACACATAATCCCACTTTGGCTATCTGATGCACATATTTCCAGTTTGCAATGTGAGTGCTGGAGAAAGCCAAAATCTGTGACTGCTGGTGACAACCTGTGTCATTGATATCCTAGCTTGCTGGAATAAGGGCACCTGTGTACGTGTGTATATGTGTAGGCATTGACATCAAGAGTGGCTTGAATTCTCCAAAAGTCTTCATGATAGCCCTGGATGTGACTGAAATCATTTTGGGGGGCATGTTGTCATCAGAATCTCTTACTTTGAGTCTGCAATACCACCCCAACATTCGTATTAAAAAATAATTTTCAAATTTCCATTACTTTGTAGATTATGGAAATTACCTCTGCTCTCAAAAAAGGATATCCAGTTATAATAAATTATCAGCTATCTGAAGTATAGGGTGTAACTGCTAGATTGGTGGGGCATGACCCTGGAATATAAAAGATCCACAAAGCATGAATCTTATGTCTCCCTCGCATCTATTGAACTTGGACACTACCACTTCCTTCAAAGTCTATGGAGTCTATGGAGCTTCCAAAAATATTGACTCTGCAATCTCTTTCAGTCCGAAATGCATTAAAGTAAAGTGGCTGTGCGCCTGCGGAATAGACTCTCCATTGAATCAAGCAGCATGGAACTTATTAGTAAAGTGGCTGTGCGCCTGCGTATTAGACTCTCCATTGAAACAAGCAGCATGGAACTTATTATAGTAAAGTGGTTGTGCGCCTGCGTATTAGACTCGCCATTGAAATAAGCAGCATGGAACTTATTATAGTAAAGTGGCTGTGCGCCTGCGGAATAGACTCTCCATTGAAACAAGCAGAACGGAACTTATTAGTAAAGTGGCTGTGCGCCTGCGTATTAGACTCTCCATTGAAACAAGCAGCATGGAACTTATTATAGTAAAGTGGCTGTGCGCCTGCATATTAGACTCTCCATTGAAACAAGCAGCATGAAACTTATTATCTAAATATCTTTGGGGTCTTGGTAATTAACCCCACATGAGTCTAGCAAATATCTCCATAAATAGTTATAACTGGAATAATCCTAAGTTTGTTAGATGGGGGGGAATGGAATGGAATCTTTGCCCCCTTGTTCCAGAAAATAACGAGTTTTGTGAGCATGTCTAAAATCTTTTGAATGAAGATGATTTGTGCATGTATGCTGGATATTTTGTGCAGAAAAATATTCATAGGTGAAAAGTTCCGAAATATCCCTTGTAGTTTTCAAGGGTTGACCGACCACTGACATGTTGCAAAAATGAGTTGATTAAGAGGCAAATAGGTGGCACATGTCAGAACGTTGGATTTTTGGGGGTGTTACTTTTAAGGACTGACGCTGGAGAGCCAGTTGGTTGGTTGTAAAGTTTCAAAGGGGAACGTCACCGAGAGCGGTAGCTGTGCTGCTCAAAATATCTAGAGACATGGCTGTTTGTTTGAAACTAAATAGTTGTGATGTGAGAGAATTTCCAGAGTTACATGACAGCTATAAACCCAGAAAAGTGATTTTACCTGCTGAACAGAGGGTACGGTTCTAAGTGTTGGAAGCTGAATAATGCAAGACAGCATCTGACTAACGGGTGAGAGTAACAAGGCCAGAACCTGAGGGGCCAAAACCAGAGTAGGAGTTCAGCAATCAAGATGTTTAGTGGAAACTTATCGGTTTGTCAGAAGCCAGGGAAGAAGTGAGACTGGACTGGGTATGCTGTGCATGGTGACAGTAATAAAGAACAGGTGGTGGCACAAGTTGGGCGCATGGAGATTACCAGGAAGGAGCTGGGTTTAATGGTAAAAAAGGGAGTGCTCCAAATGTTATTTTTTCCATCACAATGTTACACATATTTCGCTTATTCCAAGTTGGAATAACCTGTAAATAAATTTCCAGTAGTTTTTAAGGAAGTTGAGGTTGGTGTCTTGTTGGGGATACGGTTAATCTTTGGTAAGGCCTTTGGCTTCACATTCTGCAACTTTACAAGCGCGACCACCTTGTAATTTGGATAAACAGGGTTAAGAGTTATCTGGGGTAATCTATATCAGATTTTTTTACAACACATATCCAGAATATGACCATATGCATAAGACTTTGGAACAGATTGTACAAAGCGATAACTGTCTCCAAGAACAACACCCTCAAGACCATCTACAAAGTCAGCAAAAAACCTTCTCTGGAAGCGATCACAAGTCACTAACTATAAACATGATATAATATCAGAAGTTCTCGCTGTAAAATAATGTAATGTTTTAGTGCAAGCAATGAATATGTCTCATATTTCGCAACCAATCCTATCATAAAACATTGCAGTGTATACACTCGGGACCCCGGTTCTTGCACCACACGGAGATATGATGTCAGAAGTTATCAAACTCCTCTTCCATTATATTAACAACTGTATAAAATATGTGAAAGCAACGCAATTGTTTCTTTATGGTCAGGCATATCTTGTGTATGGTAACGTAAGCTAATAGGACTGGACGTCAAGGTGTCCAGAGGTGTCAGGGTTTTATAAACACCACCATATAACAGAAAATAGGAATGCACCATAGTGATGAAAACAGAAGAAAACTTCATCAAATACAAACTACACATGTTGAATTATACCGTCTAGTTTGTAAGAAAAAAAAACATAAAAGGACAAAAAAATTACAAAATAAAAAATGTGAAAAATAGCTACAGTAATTAATTACAGCTCAAAATGTACGTTATATCGTAAACATGATATTATGTGTTTGGATGACCAAACAAATTTTTAAAATACAACAAATAGCGGTATGATTTGGTTTCAGTGTGTACTCTAATATTTAATAAGCTGTGAATTTGAAATGGAGCCGAGGGTTGGACCAGAAAAGTAATAAAATAGAACTGTAGTTGGGAAAAGGGCCAAAGCTCTAAACCAGGGATCGGACACAAGTGACAAGGAAGAAGACCAAGATCAAGAAGAAGATCCAACCTTTAAACATGTGACATTGTTACACACCTGTCCTAGGTACTCCGGTCCATGCTTCTTTCCCCTAGGTCAGCTGCCCTCTGTTGCGATCCACATCAGGTTTTGAAAGTTGCCAGGTGTTGATCAATAGCATCACCTACAATGCCCTGTCTAAGGCTCACTAACACAAACAGATGTGTTGTCTGTGTCTTCAGATTGTTTTTCAAGACTCTTGTTTGGTTTTCTCGCCAGGATTTAAATTTTTTTCCCTCTGTAGGTTCTTTTACCAAACTGATACTACTGGCCTGCATTTTGAGAAGAATATCTAAAATTTTGCCAAGCCACTCTGTAAAATAAGCTAGGACATGGAGCAGTACATGAGAAAAAGTTTAGTTGGCTGGTAACCAAATATGACCATTGACAGTCGCTTAACCAGATGTAATGCTGGAACCAGGCTTTATGGAAAAGACAGTTCTCGATTGACAATGATTAGTGATAGGTGAATCCATGAATGTTCGGGTCGGTCGGGTTTGGACATCCATTTAAAAAAAAGTTTGGCTCAGATATCAGAACAGTGCGCAAAACTTGAACCTGAACTGAATGGGGGACCGAACATCAGCTCTTTGCCACACTGTCATCTATGTGATAGCGTGGCAAACACAGGATCTGATCGGTGGTAAGATCGCAACCAATGGTCAGTGAACTGCAGTTCCCATGCAGTTAGATGACAGAATGTGAGCCAGCAGCTATGATCGGCAGTATAACTGGTCACTGGTCACAACTTACCCCTGGTCACAGGTGTTGGCTGATGAGAGTACTACTCCCATCAGTGTACGCCTGCTATTGCTGATAGCACTGAGAGCAGGTGAGGCTGATGAGACTAGTCATCAGCTGGCTCCTGTGCTATAAATAAATAATAAAAAAATGGCATGGGTTCTGTTCTATTTTTGATAACCAGAGCAGGCAAAACCAACAGCTGCAGGCTGTAGCCCTCAGCTGTCAGCTTTATCTTGACTGGTTATCAAGAATAGAGGGGTTAAATAAATAATTTAAAAAAACACTTGGAGTTGCTCCCCTTTTTGACAACCAAACAAGCTAAAGCAGACAGCTGGGGGATGGTATTCTCAGACTTGGAAGGGTCTATAGATATTGGTCTTCCCCAACCTAAAAATAGCAGCATGCAGCCATCCCAAAAAAGGCACATCTATTAGATGTGCTAATTCTGGTGCTTTGCCCGGCTCTTCCCACTTGCCTCTGGTGTGGTGGCAAATGGGATAATAGTTTTGGGGTTGATGTCCGCTGTTTTATGGCCGCTGACATCAAGCCAAGAGGTTATTAATGAAAAGGCGTCTACATGACGCCTCCATTACTGACCTGATAGATTGTAAAAGAAAAAACAGCCGGAACAAAGTCCTTTAATGGCAATAAAGATGCTGTCACCTTTGTTTGAAATAAAAATAAAAAGCAAAGTTATATTCCCTTTATGCCTAATCCATGATGACCATGTCCCCTGTACAAGGCAAAAAATAATAAAACACCATATTCCTCACCTTTCTGAAGACAATACATAAATGGCCATGCTGTGTGATGCGACAGCTATCCAGTCCCGACAGCTCACTCTGAGACAAGAGCATGAGAACGATCATGCAGTGTGTAGCGGTGATGTGAGAAAGCTCATCGGCGTTCATAGCTGCTGAACCCCAGTCACCTCACTTCCAGCACCACTCGCTGTGTGAGAATCCACATAATTTTTTATATTACTTATTTATTGCACAGGCACCGACTGATGAATACTCTCATCAGCCTCACCTGCTCTTGCTGCTATCAGTGACAGCAGGCATACGCTGATGAGAGTAGTACTCTCATCATCCAACGCATGTGACCAGAAGTACCTTTTTTACTGCTGGTCACAGCTGCTGGCTCACATGCTGTCCCAGAATGGGAACCGCAGCTCTCTGACCAGCGGTAACTAACTTACCACCAATTAGAGCTGCCGGTGTTTCTCACGCTGTCACACAAATGACAGCATGGGAAACAGCTGATGTTCGATGTGCCAAACTTGAACAGGAACATGGACTTACTGGGGAAGTCCATGTTCGTGTCCGTGCACAGACACTAACTGTTCGGTAGGGACTCCAAACTTTACTATTCGGGTTTGCCTATCACTTACAATGATACAATCATATTATTCTGGTGCAAAATATAACTATTCTATACCACATTATGGGCTTGAAAAGATAATATAATCACCTCTAGTCTGGCCTAGTGCCATATAAAGAAATATCTATGCTAGTTCTTAAGAGTGAATGCACATTCTACATGTCAACCAATGACTTTAAGAAAAAATAGGCCTAATCACAAAGTAAACCTTTCAAAAAATATTTCAGATGAAAATCAACTATTTCTGTATTAAATCAACAATATTGGAAAGACAGGAGACCAGGAGAACATATAGGATTGACGTCCTCAAGAAGTACTCAAATAGTAGTTCTTTCGAGAAATACTCCAGTGAAAGCTCAACTGACCTCTTCTTACATTAAACAAAGTATAGGATGAAGTGGTGAAAGCCAAAGCCATGATCTTCTTTGGCTTTGTCTATATATCGATATATGGCTAAAAGCGTAAAAAAAAGCATCCATATCTCAGGAGCTATACCTAAACTGTAAATGTTATGGGAGCTATAAAACACTAAGAATGACATCAGAAACAGCTGGCTGTTGGGTTTTTCCCAGAACAGTCTTGACGTTTTAGTGAAGGTGAGGTTAACAAGTTGTCCTGCAAAGTTTTTCTACTGCTTTGTTGTCTACATGCCCTCATCATAAATCATGCAGTATAATAATGTGTGGTAGCAGATATTTTTGGTTTTGTTTTGTACTGAAAAATGTAACAAAGGTCGAGTTATTTTTACTTTGCAATAGTACTTGTCTTCTAGTAATCACACACAATCAAACATGAGTGCCCTAGGAAAGAGGTGGCTCTTCCATGCCTCTTTGTCACAGTGACCATTATAGTCAACCATGTGTTTTGATGACTTAAGCACTATGTGACTTAGTCCTACGAGGTGGTGCGGAAAAGTATTTAGCACAGAGTATATTGAATCTGATTTATACATTTACAAGCCATAAGTGGTGGGACACTGCGATTATAGAATCATAGAATGTGGGAAGGAACCTCCAGGGTCATCGTGTCCAACCCCCCTGCTCAATGTAGGATTCACTAAACCATCTCAGACAGATGTCTGTCCAACCTCTGAAGACTTCCATTAAATGAGAACTCACCACCTCTCGTGGCAGCCTGCTCCACTCATTGATCACCCTCACTGTCAAAACGTTCTTTCTAATATCTAATCTGTATCCATTTGTTCACATCTTTCATGGTTACACAGAGCAAGAGGACTGTATAGCACGAGGCAAATAGTCATTTAGTGGTAATCTTCTGCTGATAAAACTGATTTTATCTAAATGACAACAAGCAACCCAGTAAGAGACACATTGCTGGTCTGGGCTCCTATGATGTTGATTTCAAATTAAATAACAAAAATCTATGGAAAGTCTCCCTTTAAGGATTCTAAAATTTGAAGTTTGTTTCTTCCCTTCAGTCCAAAGAACATATATGGTCTTAGCCTTCAAAGAAATCTGCAGGTGAAGAAACGAACAAAAGCGAGACCTCAGAGCTGGTCAACTGGCTGAAAGAGCCAAAGAACCAAATTTTATTTGCCATTCGGTATCCAATATCCTCTCTTTATTCTGACATTTAAAGGGTCCTGTCTAGAGAAGAGCGAATCTACAAATTCAAATTCATCAGATTCACCTCAAACTCGGACAAGAAATTGGATTCACATTGCATATATTCTATACTAACAGTACAACTTGAATGCGCCTTATTACTCTTTGACCTCTCTCCAAATGACAGAGCATAATAAACTTAGCGTTTTGTTTTAAATGAAAAATTACTTTCACCATACCCCAACCATTACCTGTCCCTCTGTACAGTTAGCTCTCACAAGTCTTCCGACTTCACAGTGCTCGTCAATTCGCACTAGGTGACATTTTGCTGGATTATAGCAAATCAAAACGCAAAATATGTAAGTTTGATTAAATTCCATTTTGGGGCAAAATTCTAAGCAATTTGTTTCAGCCATCTCTAATCCTGTCTGTCTAGAATAATCTTTATAAAAGTAATCCCTATCGATCCAAGCTTGAAGCGAAAGAAAATTGCTGCACTAAAACTAACAAAATAGTCCATGAGCCGGGCCAGATATCGGTACCACCCGGAGTGACTAATTTTCTTTGGTATTTTTAGGTAGATGCATGTCTGTAGTTTATTTTTTGATATGATAGCCCTTACATATACGTAGCTTATTAACCCCTTCAGCCCTAGGCCTATTTGTACCCAAGTGCCTAAGCCAATCTGACCTGTGCCACTTCATGGGCTAATAACTTTGGAACGCTTTCACCTATCCAAGCCATTCTGAGATTGTTTTCTCGTGACATATTGTACTTCACGTCAGTGCTAAATGGGAGTCAATATATTTTACCTTTCTATATAAAAAAATGCTAAATATTCGGAAATTTTGGAAAAATCGGCAATTTTTTAACTTTGAAATTCTCTGCTTTTTACAAAAATACTGATACCCCCCATAATAGTTATTAATTTACACTCCCCACATGTTTACTTCATATTGGCATCATTTTGAAAATGAAACCTTATTGTTTTACGACGTAATAGGGCTTATAGTTTTATGCGCAATTTTTCACATTTACAGCAAAACCCACTTTTCAAAGGACCAAGTCACTTCTGAAGTCACTTTAAGGGGCTTACATAACAGAAACCACCCATAAATTACCCCATTTTGCAAACTACACCCCTCAAGCTGTTCAAAACTCATTTTTAAAAACTGTTAACCCTTTAGGTGTTCCACAGGAATTTTAGCAGAATGAAGGCGAAATTTCAAAATTTCATTTTTTTTCCAGATATTACATTGTAATCCAATTTTACCTGCAACCTAGCAAGGGTTAACGGCAAACCCAAACTTGGTTACCCTAATTCTGCAGTTTATAGAAACACCCCACATGTACTCGTAAACTAAAGTATGGGCACACAGCACAGCTCAACACGGAAGGAGCGCTATGTGGTTTTTGGGTGGCGGATTCACTGGAAGAAATCTAGGGGGCCATGTCACATTTGAAGGCTGCCTGAGGTACCCCCACAGTGGAAACCCCAAAAAGTGACCCTATTTTGGAAACTACACCCCCAAGGAATCTTTTAGGGGGTATAGTGACCACTTTGACCCAACCAGTGTTTCACAGTAGTTGGAAACACTTGGTTGAGAAAATGGAAAAAGTGCATTTTTTACATGAAGGTGTCATTTTAGGCTCATTTTTTTATTTTTAAGAGGTGTACCAGCAAAAAATGCACCCCACTATTTGTTCACCAATCTCTCCCGAACACAACAACACCCGATATGTTGTCGTACACTGCAGTATTGGGGAACGGCAGGCCTCGGAAGGGAAGGAGCGCCAAATGACTTTTGGAGTGCAAATTTTACTGGAAGAAATCTAGGGGGCTATGTCACATTTGAAGACACCCTGAGGTGCCCCAACACACGCACACACACTGACACATACACGTTCTGTGCTGAACAGGACTCTCCGGTCTTCTCTGCAGAGCTCCTATCTCCCTCTGTAGAGGCTGACACCTCCCAGGCTTGTGACTGATCACATGGCCGTGACATCACCACAGGTCCTGTAGTCCTGTACTGTGTGCTGCTGCTGGTAAGGAACTTGTGGAGAGAGGGGGAACAGTCACCTAGCACCAGCGCTCCCAGCTCTAAGAACGAGCGCCTCATGAAGGTGGGCCCCTGCCTCCTCCTTCCCTGCGCGGCGGCCTTTCCCCCCGGCGGCTGTATTCGGCGTATAAGACAACCGCCCTCTTGGAGCCATGTTTTTCATGGCTAAAAAGTCGTCTTATACGCCAGGAAATACGGTAAATAAAATTTTAATGTTTTTCTTTGTGTTTGCAGGTGTTTACTGACTATCTAACGGCATGATGGAAGTACCAGCAAGGAAGAAATCACGGATCGACTGTATCATACACTGCTCTAATGATGACAGCGATGATCTGGCGTCCCTTAAGGATTTGGACTCCTGGAAAACATTGCTTAGGGCTGCAGAGATCAGGCAGCATGAATCAGTCCTGGTAGCAGCTAAGGGCCTTGAAGAAGGAGAAATACCACACATACAATATCACCGTAAATGTCGTAGTATCTTTACAATGAAGAAGTCACTGGATTCTATCCTTGGCAAGGGTGTCAATGTCGAAACAGCAAGCAAAATCTCCATGAGGAAGCTACCGAGGGGTGCCCCCAGTGATAGCAGGGTGTATGCCAAAGTATGTATCTTCTGTGAGAAGTCAAGCAAGTACCTAAAAGGAAAACAAACAAGGGAGCCAATTGTCCAGTGTGTTGAGCTACGAGCAGATGAGACGATCCGCAGAGCAGCGATAAGGAAAGGCACACAGAGAATACTTGGTTTACTTAGCAGAGACCTTGTTGCTGCAGAGGGGCACTACCACAAGTCGTGCTACAAACTATTCACAAAAGATGATTCCCAAGTGGCCTGTAGGTCTAGTGCAGCTGAAAATCAGGTCGAAAGCGAGGAAGTACGCTACGAAGAGGCAGAGAAAGAGGCCCTTGAAGAACTCTTCTTGTATATAAGGACTAAATTGTTCCCAAACCCAGAAGTACTGCCTATGATAAACCTCACATCTAGGCTTGAGAGATTAATGATATCCCGTGGTATCATCCAACTGAAACCATCGACAAAGAAACATGTTCGACGAAAACTTGAAACAGAGATTGGGGAATCACTCCGCTTTCTCTCAGATGAGAAAGGTAAGCTTCTAGTCTATCCATGTAGCCTATCAATGGACGACCTTGTCCGGCAAGTACACAGCATGACAAAAGATCTGCAAGAAGCAAGAGCTGCTAACTCTGGAGATATCGTAACCAAAGCAGCAATGCAGCTAAGGAATGAGATCAAGAAGCAAGATGTGAGTCAGCCATGGCCTCCCAATACAGATCAGAATGTCGTTCCTGCATTAGTCACTCAATTCCTGCAAACCCTGCTTACAGGAGATTGTGAGTGCCAAACTACCTGTGAAAGAGCTCAACGTCTTGCCACATCCTTCGGCAGTGACTTGGTTTTTGCTGTTACCAATGGAAAGACAAAGCCACCAAAGCACGTACTGCTATCCTTTGCAGTTAAGTCTTTGACCGGCAATACAGAACTGATTCGAACTCTGAATCGTCTTGGCCACTGTGTGTCATATTCAATGGCTGAGGAGATCGATACAGCCCTTTGTATCCAGAAGTTGGAATGTTCAAAGGATGACATCCCAATGCCAGCAAGTATCTACCCAGGTGTGTTCACAACCCTGGCCTGGGATAACATTGACAGACTTGAGGAGACACTAAGTGGAGCAGGTACATCTCATAGAGTCAATGGCATTGCTGTTCAGTCCAATGTTGCATGCTCTGTGACAAAGAAAGTCCTGCCAGATGTAACCAAGTCGAAGAAAAGAAGCATAACTCTGACAGAATTAATGCTACCGATATACAATGTTGGGCAGCGGGGAGAGCCACCCAGGATTGAGACTTCGAATGTTAACACTACCAAGGAGGTCCAGGATTCAAAAACCAAAAACCATATCTGGCTTCTGGCTAGAATGTCAGACCATGAGGATCAGACCACCAGCAGTTGGACTGGGTTCAACATAAAAATCCGCAGCGACATTGTAGTGGCCCAGGACACTGTAAGCTACCTGCCCACTATCAATGCTCCTGCAACAGCCATGTCCACTGTGAATGAAGTCTTGGAGCAAACACATGCCATCATGCAGACCCTGAAGCTTAACAGAATTGTGTGTGTGTTTGATCAAGCACTCTATGCCAAAGCTGCCGAGGTTATCTGGAAACAGGAGAAGTTCAAGAACATTATAATTAGAATGGGTGTCTTCCACACAATCTGTAATCTCCTCTCTATCATAGGGAACAGATTTCAGGATGCAGGCCTTAGAGATCTGTGTGTTGAATCCGGTGTAATCGCTGAAGGATCAGTGTCTGGAGTGATGGACGGCCGGAGGTACAACAGAGCAGTGAGACTACACAAGCTGGTCTATGAAGCACTTATGAGGCTTGCATGGAAAAACTTCCTTCCATGGCTAGAAGAAAACCATGCAAGGGACCTTCACCATCTGGATGAAACACTGAAGAACATCACAAACTTTCGCATCAGTGTGTCGCAGGGATCCTTCGAAAAGCTCTTGGATAATGAATCTTGCACACTTACCCTGAAGCTCTTTCAAGTTTATCTTGAGACCCTCAGAAATGAACAACTCTCAGCATTCTGGATGTCATACTTGGACATGGTCGAGACCATGCTGGCCCTGGTTCGAGCTTCAAGAGAAGGCAACTGGATGCTTCACCTAGGAGCAATCCGACAGATGATACCATGGTGTTTTGCCTATGACAAGGTCAACTATGCCCGATACCTAACCTATTACTATGCCACAATGTCTCGGCTGCCCATAGAACACCCAGAGGTCCATGAATACTTCATGCAAGGTGGCTTTTCGGTCCAGATCGGTAGCAAGAATCCTTTTGGACGAATTCCTGTGGACCAGACCATTGAAGAGACAATCAACAAAGACACCCAGACACCAGGGGGCACAAAAGGCTTCAGCCTCAAAGTTGGAGCTGTTTCCAGGTTCTACCTGACATCAGAGTACCGCAGTATGTACTTGAGGCAGCTGAGGGCCCTGGTAGGCCAACAATATACTGACTTCAGCCATTCAGACCTACAGGTGTCTAGGATTAGAAGAGATGAAGCCGATGTCCAATCTTTCGTTCAACTGCTGGAGACAGGTTGGGTGAACCCCTTCAACAAAGAGCATAATGGTGAACTTATCAGTTTGTCAACAGCGACTGTAGCACCACCAGATGTAGCCAAAGACCTTCAAGGGGCATACAGTATAGGAGAGGATGCATATCAAACATTCAAGGATGAGCGTTTGGGTACCGATAAGCCAACTACATTGTTTCATGACAAGATGACGAAGAACAAACTTAAAACGTTCTCTAACATCCAAATGAAGACACGCAGACAAGGTCTTGGCAAGGAGGTAATTTTGAAGGCTGACAGAAACCTATTTGGCCAGATGATACTTGTAGCTGAGAACAGAAAGCTACAAATGAGTGATGTCTTGACTCATCCCCTGGGTCCATTGCCATGGGCACTTGCCAATGGTGATGGGTCTATCCGCAAGACCAACAAGGCTGCCCTCGCAAGGGAGTTGGAGAGGAATGCTCGTCCTGCAGAAGTGATCCCCGAGCCCTCTGCAACCATCATTGATGGGATGAGCCTGGTTCAGAAACTGAAGGGAAACAATGCAACATTTGGCCAGCTAGCAGGCACAGCAATGAGTCGCGCTATCCATGAGGGTGCTAAGAGCAAGCGCATTGATATTGTCTTTGACGTCTACAAGGAGACATCCATCAAAGATACAGAAAGAGTCAACAGATATGAAGGCACAGGGATCCATTTCAAGAACATTCAACATGGGCACAACATCCAGCAGTGGAAAAAGCTTCTAAGTAGTTCCTCCAACAAGGCAAGTCTCATAAAGTTTCTGGTAGAAGAATGGAAGGCGAAACACCACAGGGAGAAGCTTGAGGAGAAGGAGCTGTATGTCACATGTGAGCAGCTCTGCTTTAAGATCACCAAAGAACAGTGGGAAGAGGCTGCTGACCTTAAGTCAAATCAAGAAGAAGCAGACACACGCCTCCTTCTCCATGCTCTTCATGCAGCAGAATCTGGTTACAAGTCGGTCATCATCACTTCGGAGGATACTGATGTCATGGTCCTGTGTCTGGGCATGTGCCACAAAATCCCATCCCACCTGTTCCAGAAATGCGGTACACAGAACCGGACAAGATTCCTGGATATCACCACTCTGAGCCGAACATTGGGAGGCAGCGTATGTGATTCATTGATTGGTATGCATGCATTTACAGGCTGTGACACCGTCAGTGCATTCGCTGGCCGTGGGAAGATGACGACACTCAAGCAGTTGAAGATGAACAAGACATACCAGGATGCCTTTCAGGAAGTTGGTCGTTCATGGGAAGTGTCTACCGAACTTTTTGAGAAGTTACAGGAAATCACCTGCCACATGTACCTGCCAACTACCCAAACAACTGAGGTAAACAGGCTCCGTTATCAGCTGTTCTGTGCCAGACGTGGAGTGGTAGAGTCAAGTCAACTCCCTCCTTGCCAGGACTGCCTTTTCATGCATGCACTGCGTGCAAACTACCAGGCTGCGATCTGGAGGAGAAGTCTGCAGAGCCAGCCATGGGTTGCAAACCCAACAGACTGCGGTTGGATGATAGATAACGACGGAAAGCTTGTTGTCAAGTGGATGCAAGGGGCACCAGCACCAGAAGCTATTATACAGCTACTGTCCTGCAAGTGTGTGCGGTCATGTGAACTTCCTCAGTGTACTTGCCTCAGCAATGGCCTGAAGTGCACAGACATGTGCAGATTACAGACATGCCAGAACAAGGGTACTGAAGACGAGCCAGTAGAACAACAGTCAGATTCAGAGTCCGATGTTGAAGATATTATGGAGTAACATATATATATATATATATATATATATATATATATATATATATATATATATATATATATATATATGCACATGACATGTTCAGTGTGTATTTACATAACTTGGATTAAATTTTGTTACAAATACTACATCTAGTCACTCCGGGTGGTACCGATATCGTCATATTTGGTTCTTGGCTCATGCTAAAATTCCTGTGGAACACCTAAAGGGTTAACAGTTTTTAAAAATGAGTTTTGAACAGCTTGAGGGGTGTAGTTTGCAAAATGGGGTAATTTATGGGTGGTTTCTGTTATGTAAGCCCCTTAAAGTGACTTCAGAAGTGACTTGGTCCTTTGAAAAGTGGGTTTTGCTGTAAATGTGAAAAATTGCGCATAAAACTATAAGCCCTATTACGTCGTAAAACAATAAGGTTTCATTTTCAAAATGATGCCAATATGAAGTAAACATGTGGGGAGTGTAAATTAATAACTATTATGGGGGGTATCAGTATTTTTGTAAAAAGCAGAGAATTTCAAAGTTAAAAAATTGCCGATTTTTCCAAAATTTCCGAATATTTAGCATTTTTTTATATAGAAAGGTAAAATATATTGACTCCCATTTAGCACTGACGTGAAGTACAATATGTCACGAGAAAACAATCTCAGAATGGCTTGGATAGGTGAAAGCGTTCCAAAGTTATTAGCCCATGAAGTGGCACAGGTCAGATTGGCTTAGGCACTTGGGTACAAATAGGCCTAGGGCTGAAGGGGTTAATAAGCTACGTATATGTAAGGGCTATCATATCAAAAAATAAACTACAGACATGCATCTACCTAAAAATACCAAAGAGAATTAGTCACTCCGCTTGGTACCGATATCGTCAAATTTGGTTCTTGGCTCATGGACTAAAAGCAATTGAAATGGAAATTGCTGATAAGTAGGTGCTTTTCTAAAGCTATAAAGTTATTTGACAGTTTTTATAACTGTGAAAAATCTTCCTCTGCTTGTGTAACGCTGTAACGGTCTTCGGTAAGGAAGGGGTGCCAGGAACTGGGAAGCTAACTATCACTGTCCTTGGGGTACTCTTGAAGGTAGAGAGGCCTGAGTCTCCGACCTTACTATGCTCCTGTTAAACTCTGATCTGTCCCCTCTCCTACCCCATGAGGCCTGGGACAGAATTGTAATGTAAACACAAACACAAAACAGGGATAACAGAAAGCAACAAACATACAAATACTCACCAAAGGTAAATAGGTATATAGGGAAAGACAGGGATGCACCAGCCAAATAAGACAGTGGGGAAAGCGTACACCCAAATACAGCATGCGACAATCTCCAGTAGCAACAATGATCTCCTATTTAGCACAGTATCTCCAAGGAGCTAGGAAGCAAAGCTTTCACTGGCAAGACAGAGGTCTGGCCAAGTTTTAAAGGTAGAGGTGATGACCAGATCAGAAGCAGCTGAAAATGGAGCTACAAGTTTCTGCATAGAAAAGGTTATTAACCTCAGGCAAAATTGAAGATCTGCAATCTACAATATGTAGTGATCTTCTAACCCCAGATCTCCCAGGAGGATGTGACACACTCGTGACAGTTTGTCCTTGAAGACTGAGAACAATGAGGAAAACATTTGTAAAATGTTCACATATAGTCTTACAAATTCCCAACTGCTGCTAGGATAGCATTGATATGACAACAAGATCCCAAACCTTCTTTATCCTTCGGAAGAATGCCAGTGCTTACTGTATGCTCCGCTCACATGCATTGGCTTAAGCTGTTAAAAACTATCAAATCGCTGTCCGCACCACCTGCTATATTCACTCCTAAATTCAGTTGTCACATTGAGAAAGTATTTTCTTCTGTCCAGCAGTTCTTGTTCCAATAAGAAAAGGTGGAAACTAAAAATGGGCAAATCAACTCAAAACGTAATGAACTTGTTTAACATTTCCCAAAATTTGCAAATCTTAGCAAATACTATTTTTTTTATTCTATGATTTGCACAAATCCAGCAAACTAGCAACCAGACCATATTGCTGAATTCATATGGGCCTGGAAAACAGTTAGAGAAACAATAATATAGCATTATCAACTATCCACTCACCTGTCCCAGCCATCAAAATTATCACCAGTGCTCTGCTTACGCACTGGTCTGCTCTTTACTCTTCACCAGTGTTTCTTTCATCAGCTAGACCTCCACACATGAGCAAGCAGTAAATTGCTTAAGTGCTCTGTACTCGAATTGAGTAGCGAGCAAAACGTACGTCAATGAAACAGACAAGCATTTTTCCGGCAGATCGGTACTCAATGGGAAGTGAGGAGAGTGAGACTTGAACACTAGAGAACCATTCAATATTCAGCACTGCTTGGGCAAGATCGCCCATCACTAGCACACATCCATGGACTAGAAGAGAAAGCCCTCTTCTGAGTGGAACAGATACCTTAGAAAGCCAGTGGAGGACCAATGGTGAGCTGTGGTGGGGACAGGTGAGTAATGAAGTAATTATATTTTAATGCATTTTAATTACTTTCTTGCCCAACTGTTTATGCTTTAGGGTCAAAGCATAAGAAGCAGATTTTTTAATGGCAATTAGGGCTCATTAGATTTGCATCAAGTACATTTGATATGAATTGAGTTTCCTTGCAAAGAATTTGTCGAATTGGGATTTTGACAGATTTGCTCATCTCTAGTGAAAACATTATTTTTTTAATATTCTAATAAATTATAAATTACTCTAAAAACTCATCAAGAAGTATTCTAAGTACAGTACAATAATGTAACAGGAAAACACACTGAAAAAAAATTGTTATTTAAAATCCTTGAATTGACATTGTTCTTCTTAACTTAACTCAAAAAGTCATAACAATTTACTCCAGTCTTAGGGAGCTGAGATTGGAAAGCATGGTTTTTCCTTTGGTGTTCACCAACCAATTGTCTACTTCTTCCTTAGCAAGTCTATGAAACTTTGGTTGATTAACCAAATTCTAAAGTTGAGAAGGTTTCAACAATAATACCTAGTACTCTAGTATTCTATGATGTTAAAATTGAAATTTTTATCTTATTTTTTGGTGGTTGTTAAAATCATTTTTAATTTTCTCGAAAACTCTAAGATCTCATCATAGAAAACTTTGATACAATAATTCAACATAAAATTTGGAATACAATTCCTCCTCCCAAAAATAAAGACACTTGGATTGACATTGATCTATGAACCCCAAAAAGTTTTACTTTCTCTCAGTCTTTGGTAGCTGAGATTGGTAGGAATAAGCATGCGTTTCCCTTTGGTTTTCTCCAGTCAATGGTGTACCTGATTCTCAGAAAGACAATGAAACTTTGGTAGATAAGACAAAATCAAAGAATAAGGTGAAAAAGATTTCAGTGATGCAACCTACTGTCCTCTATGATTTTGAGGCAGCTAATTCTTCACTTTTTTGTTAGTTCAATAAATTAGAATTTACTCTAAAATCTCATCATAAAATGCGTTACATATAGTTACATAGTTACATAGTTATTAAGGTTGAAAGAAGACTGTAAGTCCATCTAGTTCAACCCATAGCCTAACCTAACATGCCCCAACATGTTGATCCAGGGGAAGGCAAAAAAACCCCATGTGGCAAAGAGTAACTCCACCATGGGGAAAAAAATTCCTTCCCGACTCCACATACGGCAATCAGACTAGTTCCCTGGATCAACGCCTTATCAAGGAATCTAGTGTATATACCCTGTAACATTATACTTTTCCAGAAAGGTATCCAGTCCCCTCTTAAATTTAATTAATGAATCACTCATTACAACATCATACGGCAGAGAGTTCCATAGTCTCACTGCTCTTACAGTAAAGAATCCACGTCTGTTATTATGCTTAAACCTTCTTTCCTCCAGACGTAGAGGATGCCCCCTTGTCCCTGTCTCAGGTCTATGATTAAAAAGATCATCAGAAAGGTCTTTGTACTGTCCCCTCATATATTTATACATTAACATAAGATCACCCCTTAGTCTTCGTTTTTCCAAACTAAATAGCCCCAAGTGTAATAACCTATCTTGGTATTGCAGACCCCTCAGTCCTCTAATAACCTTGGTCGCTCTTCTCTGCACCCGCTCTAGTTCAGCTATGTCTTTCTTATACACCGGAGACCAGAACTGTGCACAGTATTCTAAGTGTGGTCGAACTAGTGACTTGTATAGAGGTAAAATTATGTTCTCCTCATGAGCATCTATGCCTCTTTTAATACATCCCATTATTTTATTTGCCTTTGTAGCAGCTGCCTGACACTGGCCACTGAATATGAGTTTGTCATCCACCCATACACCCAGGTCTTTTTCATTGACGGTTTTGCCCAGAGTTTTAGAATTAAGCACATAGTTATACATCTTATTACTTCTACCCAAGTGCATGACCTTACATTTATCCCCATTAAAGCTCATTTGCCATTTATCAGCCCAAGCTTCTAGTTTACATAAATCATCCTGTAATATAAAATTGTCCTCCCCTGTATTGATTACCCTGCAGAGTTTAGTGTCATCTGCAAATATTGAAATTCTACTCTGAATGCCCCCTACAAGGTCATTAATAAATATGTTAAAAAGAAGAGGGCCCAATACTGACCCCTGTGGTACCCCACTGCTAACCGCGACCCAGTCCGAGTGTGCTCCTTTAATAACCACCCTTTGTTTCCTATCCCTGAGCCAGCTCTCAACCCACTTACACATATTTTCCCCTATCCCCATTACTCTCATTTTATGTAACAACCTTTTGTGTGGCACCGTATCAAAAGCTTTGGAAAAGTCCATATATACTACGTCCACTGGGTTCCCTTGGTCCAGTCCTGAACTTACCTCTTCATAGAAGCTGATCAAATTAGTCTGACATGAACGGTCCCTAGTAAACCCGTGCTGATACTGGGTCATGAGGTTATTCCTCTTCAGATACTCCAGCATAGCATCCCTTAGAATGCCCTCCAGGATTTTACCCACAGTAGAGGTTAAACTTACTGGCCTATAATTACCGAGTTCAGTTTTTGCCCCTTTTTTGAATATTGGCACCACATTTGCTATACGCCAGTCCTGTGGTACAGACCCTGTTATTATGGAGTCTTTAAAGATTAAAAATAATGGTCTATCAATGACTGTACTTAGTTCCTGCAGTACTCGGGGGTGTATCCCATCCGGGCCCGGAGATTTGTCAATTTTAGTTATTTTTAGACGCCGCTGTACTTCCTGCTGGGTTAAGCAGGTGACATTTAATGGGGAATTTTTATCACTAGTCATTTTGTCTGCCATGGGATTTTCTTTTGTAAATACTGATGAAAAAAAGTCATTTAGCATATTGGCTTTTTCCTCATCCTCATCCACCATTTTACCCAGACTATTTTTAAGGGGGCCAACACTGTCATTTTTTAGTTTCTTACTATTTATATAGTTAAAGAATATTTTGGGATTATTTTTACTCTCTCTGGCAATGAGTCTCTCTGTCTCAATCTTTGCTGCCTTGATTTGCTTTTTACAGAATGTATTTAATTTTCTGTATTTATTTAATGCCTCCTCACTACCTACTTCCTTTAATTCTCTAAATGCTTTCTTTTTGTCCCTTATTGCGCCCCTTACAGCTCTATTTAGCCATATTGGTTTCCTCCTATTTCTAGTATGTTTATTCCCATACGGTATATACTGTGCACAGGTCCTATCCAGGATGCTAATAAATGTCTCCCATTTTCTTTGTGTATTTTTGTGTCTCAGGATATCGTCCCAGTTAATTGCACCAAGATCCTCTCTCATCCGTTGGAAATTTGCCCTCCTGAAGTTTAGTGTCCTTGTCACCCCCCTACTACCCATCTTATTAAAGGTTACATGAAAACTTATTATTTTGTGATCACTATTCCCCAAGTGACCCCCAACACTTATATTTGATATGCGGTCTGGCCTGTTGGTTAATATTAGGTCTAGCAGTGCCCCCCTCCTTGTTGGGTCCTGAACCAGTTGTGAAAGGTAATTGTCTCTCATAGTTGTCAAAAACCGATTACCTTTGCTGGAACTGCAGGTTTCTGTTCCCCAATCTATTTCAGGGTAGTTGAAGTCCCCCATAATAATGACTTCTCCTTGAGTCGCAGCTTCATCTATTTGCTTTACGAGGATATTCTCCATTGCTTCCATTAGTTTTGGAGATTTATAACAAACCCCTATCAGTAATTTATTATTTTTTCCCCCTCCCCTTATCTCCACCCACAGAGACTCTACATTTTCATTAGATTCACCTATATTATCACGCAGGATGGGTTTTAAGGTCGATTTTACATACAGACACACCCCACCCCCTCGCTTATCTGTACGGTCATTTCTGAAAAGGCTATAGCCCTGCAAGTTAACAGCCCAGTCATGGCTCTCATCCAGCCACGTCTCAGATATCCCCACCATGTCATAATTATGCTCCAACAACATTAGTTCTAATTCATCCATTTTGTTGGCGAGGCTTCTGGCATTAGTATACATGCACTTGATGTTACTCTCTGTACCTCTATTCTTTCTTAAATTACTAACTGTTCTAACCCCACCCCCCATGCCACCGCCACCCCCAACTTCCTTATTTGTGCCCAGGTCTCTATCTGCACTATCTTCCCCTCCTATAAAATGAATACCCTCCCCCCCTATCCCTAGTTTAAACACTCCTCCAACCTTCTAACCATTTTCTCCCCCAGCACAGCTGCACCTTCCCCATTGAGGTGCAGCCCGTCCCTAGCGTAGAGCCTGTAGCCAACTGAGAAGTCGGCCCAGTTCTGCAGGAACCCAAACCCCTCCTTCCTACACCAATTCTTGAGCCACTTATTAACCTCCCTAATCTCCCGTTGTCTCTCTGGTGTGGCACGTGGTACAGGCAGTATTTCGGAAAATACCACGTTGGAGGTCCTTGCTTTCAGCTTGCAGCCTAATTCCCTGAAATCATCTTTAAGGACCTTCCACCTACCTCTAACTTTGTCATTTGTGCCAATGTGCACCATGACCGCTGGGTCCTCACCAGCCCCTCCCAGTAATCTGTCCACCCGATCAGCGATGTGTCGGACTCGAGCGCCAGGTAGGCAGCACACCGTCCGACGATCCCTGTCTTTGTGACAGATTGCCCTATCTGTTCCCCTAATAATTGAGTCCCCCACTACCAGCACCTGTCTGGCCTGCCCTGCTCTCCTTTTTCCCTCCTTACTGGAGCAGTCACTCCTCCGGCTTTCAGAGGACATGCCTGGCTGCAGCAGTGCTACCCCTGTACTGGCACCCCCCTCATCTGCCAACTTAGCAAACTTATTGGGGTGTGCCAGATCAGGACTAGCCTCCCTGGCACTCTTCCCTCTACCCCGCCTTCTATCTGTCACCCAGCTAACTGCCACACTGTCCTGCAGCTCCATCCTACCATCCCCCTCCTCATCTATCCCATTGAGCGTCTGCTCTGTGAGCAGAAGACTCCTCTCCATGTTGTCTATGGATCTCAGTGTTGCCAGCTGCACATTTAGATCCAGTATCTGGGTTTCCAAATGCACAATGTGCTCACATCTCGCATATAGTTGAATACTTCAACATAAAAACCCTAAAAAGATGCTTTGCTTTATAAAGTCCCTAATTTGATATTGATATGCCAACCCAAATAGTGTTACTTACTCCTAGTCTTTGGGATCTGGATTTCTCCTTTGAGGTTCTAGAACTTTAGGTCTACCTAATCCTCAGCGAGACCATGAATCTTTGGTTGATAAACCTTCACCAAACTTCAGTGAGCTACCATTTTTTTCCAACATAATCACTGGAACTTGGGTAACCATGGTGTCAACATTGATTTAATACAACTCACGGTACATTTATATGGTGGGAGAAGACAGACATCATTTTAGTCTTTTACTCTTAAACTCATTTTGATTAATCATTTCAATTATGATAACTTACCTCCAACTTGGCAAAAACTTAATAGAAGAAAGAGTAGACTTAGATGAAGATCCATCATCCAGAAGTTAAAAAAAGTCTCTACAAGTCTTCAGGTGATATTCCTTTATCAAAATAACCTCTTTGCATCAGTCCACCACCCTTTTTATATTTTATTTGGCAGATATGGATGTGTTGTTAGTGATGATGACTGTCAACTTTGCTCTTTATTGTTATCTACTGACCAAAATATGACCACACTCAGGAGTGTTAGCCATATAAACTATGGGTGGGGTATAGTGTTTGACATAATTAAGGTTGTGAAAGGACATTAAGACTTTTTTATAAGGTTGAGGATAATTTTAGCTCTATAAAAAACGAGTCTTAAGACAAAACAAAAAACCTTAATGCTGTATGGAAAAAAGGAAAAGCCCTATGATAATACAATATAGAGACATACACAATTTAATAATGGAAGAACAATAGTTTACACAAAGGAAAGTACTAGGAATTCACATGAAATGTAGATGTTAAAAAAACTTGCAGGGTGCACTAATTATTTAGAATTGAATTTGCGTTATGGCCTAATGAACAAATTATTAACCCTATCGAAAAAAAGTCGAATATACTCGGCAATACTCACATCTATTAAGAATACATTTTATTTTTATATTCAAGTAACAAAACAGGGTTAAAGTCAGTAAGCGCATTCGGTTGACATATTATTTTTTTTGTCTTCAAAGGTGTCTCAACAACGCCAACACGATGGCATTTGGAAGGCCAATGGCTGCGAAAATAAACCATTGACATCCCGGTAGTGGCATATAACTCCTTACATACCAGAACCGTAAATGTAGAATGCTGGTTGGCAGAGGATGAATGGAAAGGGATCAGGAGCTATTATCTGTGTCACTCAGCCATTTTCTGCCTCGAACGGCCATGAGTGAAGTTGAAGTCCACCCATGGGCTGTCATTCTCTGACATCGACATTTCTAATGCACGACCCGAGGGGCGTGGTGTTGTAACCATTCATCGCTGTCCCGTGACGAGATCGCGAGGTGCCAATGATTTGCCATGATGGCTGCCAGTGTGCTGAAGATTCCAGTGCCTCTCATGACAGTACTCCTGTGAACGCCAGCAACAAAGCGGTACAGTACAGGTGATCAGATGATCAATCGTTCAAAGTCCACTAAGAGGATTAACAAATACAATAAAAAGTAAGGGAAAAAAAAGGTTTAAAAAAAATTTTTTTTTTTTTAAAAAAGTTAAATCTCCATCTTTTCCTTCCATTTTACATAAAGATCTTCTTGCAAGTTTTTTTCAAATACACATGTGTGAAATCACTGCATAAACATTCATCATATCAAAATATAAAATTAGTTAATCCGATTGGTAAACACTGTAAAGAGAAAAAAATTGACTAAATTGAAGGGTTTTTTGGTACTTAGACCACCTCAAAAAATGCAAAGTAGCATCAATAAAAAATATCAGGTCACTCTGCTGAAATAAACCCATCATAAAGTTTTACAATGGAACACTATGAGTATAGAAAAATGGTGACACAAGCAATTTTTGGGGGACAAATTTCAAATTTTTTTAATTAAAAACGACTATGAAAGTTTAGTATTTATGTAATTATGCTGGCCTAAAGAGTTATATTGCCAGCTCATTTTCCTGCACAATAAATGCCATAAAAACAAAGCACAAAGAAACAAATGCGGAACTGAAGGTTTTTTAACATTTTCACCTCTCGTAGAATTATTTTTCCCATTTTCCACTACATTATATGGTAACATGAATGGTGTGGTTCAAAAGTACAACTCAGCCCACAAAGCTCAAGCCGTTATATCACTATGTGGGTGGAAATACAAAAATGTTACGGCTCTTGGAAGGAGAGGGGAAAAAAGCGCAAAACAGAAATATTACTCAGTCCTCAAGGGGTGAAAAGAAACCGGTCATTTATTATTTTATACCTTATAAACCCTGCTCGTCACCTTTTGAAGCATGTAAATTGGTTTCTTTAATTCATGTAAATTGCAGTGTTCGGTCCGACAGGCTTCAATGGATCACGCTCAACGCCTCCTCAGTCCTCAAAAATGCCGCCCCTTCTACCTTGGTGGAAGTAGATGACATCTCCTTGGGCCCCAGTCTGTTCTTCTATCTTCAGGCCTTGACATCATGACGTGCATTGCCTTACAAAAGTGCCAAAAAGTGAAGAAAAATGAATATGGAAAAGAAGACCAGAGTTCAATGGAGGAAGCAAACCAGCACAAGACTGGACGGAGATGTACAACACCATGAGTTTCTTGACCGTTAAAAGATAAAAACAATATGGAGGCCAGCAGTTTATTATTTTGCTTGATTCAAGTGAATTAATTCACAAAAATGTTGGCAAATCCAATTTTTTCCTAAAAATGTAACCCAATTTATTTGATCATTCCTAAATAAGAGTCTTCTCTCTTTTCTTGAGTGGGAAGAATCTAATAGAGCAAGGACAATGAGATCCTTCTGATGGGTTCCGATAATGAAGACATACATATATATTGTGTTGCTGCGATAACTAACGGGTAGGGGAATACTCACTCAGCAACAGGATAAACGTAGACAGGCATGTTTTTTTGCAAATAAAAGAGTCTATCCAGTTTATTCAGGACTCATAATCCATTGTAGGCCATGTTACACCTCACAGACCTCACATAGACCATTGCACTTCATAATATACAGCTTGCACTCAGATACTTCATAGCTCGACATTAGGTTGCCTGCACTACACATGCCAGACCTCACTCCGTCCAGTTATCGTGGGTGACCGCATGCTGAACAGTTCATCAATGTCCATGGAACACAACAAGCACCAACAGTTTGTTCCGATGCCTGATGCTTTTCCGCCGTTCCATAACCCCCTTGTCTGGAGTTACTTTATAGGAGCTCTTGCTCCACATACTCCTTGTCAGTCCTCTCTCCTGGGGAAGGTGCCAAACTGGGATCACTGTCCCGGTGACCAGTGCACTCCCGAAAGTCCAGATCAGAAGGACGATAGCACCCCCAAAGCAGTGCCATCACTGACTCTGCAAACGTGACCTCTCCATGTGCTATTCAGGAAGTCCTACTCCCAGGATCTTCCAACACATAGGCCTCTAGGTCCAAGGCCTCATCATGTGCTCTTCAGGAAGTTAGCACCTCAAAACCAAATGCCTTCCAGGACCTCCCAACAATGAACCATTCAGGTCCATCAACTCAGATCCATGTGACCCACAGACCCGCCCAGCTCTCTGACTAACCCTGTAAGCCTCCCTTTAAAGCGAAGCAAATATAAACACCTGTGGAACTACAAGTCCCAGAGCAACAATACTGGCTTACAGCGCAGACTCCCTCTGCGACAAATACCGGCCATTTACAATCATGCTGGACACTGTTTCACAATTACAATTATGCCTCCGTGCGTACACTGAGGAGAACATGCAGGGCACCCTAGCTGTAACAGGGGTCCCTGCATCACAAAATATATATATATATATATAGCCACACACACCTTTATTATGTATATTGCCGTCCCTTATACAGTGCCCTCTCTTGTTATGTACAGCACCGTCCCTTACATATTGGATTATATAGAGCCCTGTTTTTTATTACATACTGTCCTGTCTTGTTAGCTGTATAATGCAATGATGGCTGATGGAGCATGGGAAAGCTCCTTTTCTAATGGAGGAGCTGATGGACTGGTCATCTGGTCACCGGCTGCTCCATCAGCAGTCATTTTATATCCAACAATAAAGGGGACTATGTAATAAAAGAGGGCGCTGTGAATAACAAAAATAACAAGAATACACTATGAAAGAGACAGTACTGTACATAACAGCAGAGGAAGCTATATAATAAGGGACGGCACCATATATAACTAGAGAGAATGTAACGCAATAAGGGACAGTGCTATACATAATGAAAGAGGAAACTATGCATCTAAGGACGGTGTTATACATAACAAATGAGTACACTATATACTAAGAGACTGTATTATACAAAATAAGTACACTATATACTAACGGACTGTGTTAGACATAATAAGTGAGTACACTATATACTGAGGGACTGTGCTATACATAAGTGAGTACACTATATACTAAGGGAGTGTGCTACACATAAAAAGTGACTACACTATATACTGTGGGATGGCGCTATACATAATAAGTGAGTGCACTATATACTAAGGGACTGTGTTAAACATAAGCGATAACGTCTTTCTCCAACTCCCCCTGTTCCTAAATCCATTATAAATCCCCCTTCCTCCCATCCCAATCCCCCACACCCCTCATTGTCCTCCTCCCCTGCATCCCATTATTGTCCTCTCCCACACCCCCATCATTGCCCACTTCACCTCTATCATTGCTTTCTCCCCCACCACCCCATCATTGCCCATTCCACCACATCCATCATTTTCTCCTCCCCCCACCACCACATCATTGCCCTTTCCACCATCATTGCCCTTTCCGCCACCTTCATCATTGCCTTCTTCCCCAACCACCTCCATCATTGCCCTTTCCACCATCATTGCCCTTTCCACCACCTTCATCTTTGTCTATTTCCCCAACCACCTCCATCATTGCCTTCTTCCCCACCACCCCCATCATTGTCCTTTTCACTGCCACCATCATTGCCTTCTCCCCCCACCCCCATCATTGCCCATTCCACCACCTCCATCATTCACTCCTCCCCCACCACCCCCATGAATGCCCATTCCACCACCACCATCATTGCCTTTTCCCCACCACCCCATCATTGCCCATTCCACCACCTCCATCATTGCTTTCTCCCCCAACACCCCATAATTTTCCTTTCCACCACCTCCATCATTGCTTTCTCCCCTACCTCCAACTTCCCCTCCTGCCCACCCCCCTATTATTGCCCTTTCCATCACAACCATCATTATCCTTTCCACAACCACCATCATTGACTTTTCCCCACCACCCCATCATTGCCCATTCCACCACCTCCATCATTGCTTTCTTCCCCACCACCACATCATTGTCCTTTCCACCACCTTCATCATTGCCTTCTCCCCCACTACCCCCATCATTGCCCATTCCATCTCAACATTTCTTCTTCCCCCAACATCCCCATCATTGTTCTTTCCACCATCCCATCATTGTCCTTTCTACCATCATTGCCCTCTCCTCCACTGACAAACATACAGACACACACAGCACCATTCACCTCTCTGCATGTTCCCCTGCAGCGCTATGCACGCAGGCACACGCACACACCACCACTCATCTACACACACATGCACCTCTCACCACTCCACACACTCTCCTGCAGCATCACCGTCACCTGCAGCTTCCTCTCTCTGGCACAGCAGGCGCGGTGCTGAACTATGATGTCATCCAGCCACATAGCTGACTGCTGTGTGAGACAGGAAGCGTGGGCAGGAACAAGGACGGATTCTTGCAGCTCCGCTTCACTGCCTACAAAGCGGAGCTGCAGGGATCTCTCCCTGCCCGCCGCACATGAGGGCAATCTAGCCAGCAGAACCAGAAGCCTCGAACCCAGATAAAAAGGCCAGATTGCCCATTATTAGCCACCATGCAGGGGCCTCCTTCCACCTCTGGGCCCCGATGCAGCCGCACAGGCTGCATATGCGGTATGTCTGCCCCTGAACCCGACCTATAAAATTGACACACTAGTAAACACCTTTAGCGAACACTGCAAAAAAAAATAAAAATAGGCAAAAAGCAATGCTTTATCATCTACTACCGAACAAAAAGTGGAATAAATGTGATTAAAAAAGACAAATATAAATATACATGGCACCGCTGAAAACATCAACCTGTCCCTCAAAAAATAATTTGTCAATCAGCTCCATGAGCCAAAAAAAAGTTATAGCTCTCAAAATAAAGCAATGTAAAAATAACTACTTTTTGTATAAAATAGTTTTTATTTTTTAAAAGCACCAAAAAGATTTAAAAAATTATATAAATAAGGTATCGCTGTAATTGTACTCACTAGAGTTGAGCGACTTTTACTTTTTTAGGATCGAGTCGGGTTTCGCGAAACCCGACTTTGTCAAAAGTCGAGTCGAGTGAAATCGGCCGATTATCGCGCAATGTCGGGATCGACCGAAACACGAAACCCAATGTAAGTCAATGGGGAAGCAAAGTCAGCAGTGAGTGGAGGACAGGAAAACACCTACAGTGCCCATTTTAATGTCAAAAACATCAATTTGTGTCACTTAAGCTTGTGAATCTTAATTTACCTTATAATAATAGTTAGGCATTGAAAATTGGGGGTCATTTGGCTAAAGTTGTGGGGGGGTAGGGCTGGCTCAAGTTTTTCCTGGGCCCAGGAAACGCGGACTACGTCACGGCGGTGGAGCAGGGAGAGGTCAGTCTTTAAACTTTGCAAGTGCTGTGATCCTGAGCAAGCAGGGGGGGCCCACTCGTTCACATTGGCACTGGCACAGGGCCCCTGAAAGTACGCCGTTGTGTTTGACGGCAGGGGTGCCTCCCACCGGCAGAGACACTTCTGCGTACTATGAGGGGCCCTGTGACAGTGACGTCGCCAACGAGTATGCCCTCCCCATCTGATGAAGGAACCTGCACTTTCATCTGCGCCTTCCTCTTTGTCCCCGTGTAAGGTGGTATAGTATGCGGGAAGGGGAACCTGACTTTCAGCAGGGTCAGATTCTGGCTGTGTAGAGTGCAAGGGGAATGTAGTGGTCTGGGTCAATGTACCAGCAGACTCATGTAGCACTGGCTGGGCAATGGGCAGGATGAGGAGGAAACACAGATATAGGCCCAAATAATAAAGTGGGCTAAATGCAGTTCAAAATTGGTAACAGGACTAACCAGGCGGCATTGCTTTGTTCAGTGGAGGACAACTGTAATGAGAGGCAGACACAGTTAGTAGGCCCAAATAATAAAGTGGGCCAAATAACGTTCAAAATTGGTAACAGGAGTAAACAGGCGGCACTGCTCTGTTCAGTGGAGGACAAGACCAAGGAGAGGCAGACACCGTTAGTAGGCCCAACTGCATTAGTATCCCAAATGCAGTTTCATATTAAAAATATAGGCCGAAAGCCTGAAGATTGAAGCTCAGGAAAAAAAACAAGAGAACACCAAGGAGCGGCAGACACCGTTAGTAGGCCCCAACCACACTAGTAGGCCAAAGGCAGTTTAATATCTGATATAGGCCAAAAGCCTGAAGATTGAAGCTCAGCTTTGTTCAGTGGAGGACAACACCAAGGAGCGGCAGACACCGTTAGTAGGCCCAACCAAACTAGTATCCCAATGCAGTTTCATATTAAAAATATAGGCCGAAAGCCTGAAGATTGAAGCTCAGCTTTGTTCAGTGGAGGACAACACCAAGGAGCGGCATACACCGTTAATAGGCCCAAGCCAACTAGTATCCCAAATGCAGTTTCATATTAAAAATATAGGCCGAAAGCCTGAAGATTGAAGCTCAGGAAAAAAAAACAGGAGAACTCCAAGGAGCGGCAGACACCGTTAGTAGGCCCAACCAAACTAGTATCCCAAATGCAGTGTCATATTAAAAATATAGGCCGAAAGCCTGAAGATTGAAGCTCAGCTTTGTTCAGTGGAGGACAACACCAAGGAGCGGCCGACACCGTTAGTAGGCCCAATCCAACTAGTATCCCAAATGCAGTTTCATATTAAAAATATAGGCCAAAAGCCTGAAGATTGAAGCTCAGCTTTGTTCAGTGGAGGACAACACCAAGGAGCGGCAGACACCGTTAGTAGGCCCAACCAAACTAGTATCCCAAATGCAGTTTCATATTAAAAATATAGGCCGAAAGCCTAAAGATTGAAGCTCAGGAAAAAACACCAGGAGAACACCAAGGAGCGGCAGACACCATTAGTACGCCACAACCAAAGTAGTAGGCCAAAGGCAGTTTAATATCTGATATAGGCCGAAAGCCTGAAGATTGAAGCTCAGCTTTGTTCAGTGGAGGACAACACCAAGGAGCGGCAGACACCGTTAGTAGGCCCAACCAAACTAGTATCCCAAATGCAGTTTCATATTAAAAATATAGGCCGAAAGCCTGAAGATTGAAGCTCAGCTTTGTTCAGTGGAGGACAACACCAAGGAGCGGCAGACACCGTTAGTAGGCCCAACCTAACTAGTATCCCAAATGCAGTTTCATATTAAAAATATAGGCCGAAAGCCTGAAGATTGAAGCTCAGCTTTGTTCAGTGGAGGACAACACCAAGCAGCGGCAGACACCGTTAGTAGGCCCAACCAAACTAGTATCCCAAATGCAGTTTCATATTAAAAATATAGGCTGAAAGCCTGAAGATTGAAGCTCAGGAAAAAAAAACAGGAGAACACCAAGGAGCGGCAGAAACCGTTAGTAGGCCCCAACCAAAGTAGTAGGCCAAAGGCAGTTTAATATCTAATATAGGCCGAAAGCCTGAAGATTGAAGCTCAGCTTTGTTCAGTGGAGGACAACACCAAGTAGCAGCAGACACCATTAGTAGGCCCAACCAAACTAGTATCCCAAATGCAGTTTCATATTAAAAATATAGGCCGAAAGCCTGAAGATTGAAGCTCAGCTTTGTTCAGTGGAGGACAACACCAAGGAGCGGCAGACACCGTTAGTAGGCCCAACCCAACTAGTATCCCAAATGCAGTTTCATATTGAAAATGTAGGCCGAAAGCCTGAAGATTGAAGCTCAGAAAAAAAACAAAACATGAGAACACCAAGGAGCGGCAGACAACGTTAGTAGGCCCCAACCAAACTAGTAGGCCAAAGGCAGTTTAATATCTGATATAGGCTGAAAGCCTGAAGATTGAAGCTCAGCTTTGTTCAGTGGAGGACAACACCAAGGAGCGGCAGACACCGTTAGTAGGCCCAGCCAAACTAGTATCCCAAGTGCAGTTTCATATTAAAAATATAGTCCGAAAGCCTGAAGATTGAAGCTCAGAAAAAAAAAAAAAGGAGCACACCAAAGAGCGGCAGACACCGTTAGTAGGCCCAACCAAACTAGTAGCCCCAATGCAGTTTTCAAATTCCTATAGGCTGAAAACCTGACAATTGAAGCTCAGCTTTTTTCAGAGGACAGCTGTATTGAGTGGCGCAGACAGACACAAGTAGTAGGCCTTAAACAAAAAAGTTGGCTCAATGCAGTTTAAAAAAGGTTACAGGGGTACACAGGCAGCATTGGTGTGGTCAGCGGAGGACAATTGGAAGGAGTGGCGCAGACTTACTAGGCCTAAAATTAAAAAGGAGGCTCTATGCAGGTTTAAATTGGTTACAGGGGTACACAGGCAGCATTGGTGTGGTCAGCGGAGGACAATTGGAAGGAGTGGCGCAGACTTACTAGGCCTAAAATTAAAAAGGAGGCTCTATGCAGGTTTAAATAGGTTACAGGGGTACACAGGCAGCATTGGTGTGGTCAGCGGAGGACGATTGCAAGGAGGGACTGCAGACAGACTTACTAGGCCTAAAATAAAAAAGTAGGCTCTATGCAGGGTTAAATAGGTTACAGGGCAGCATTGGTGTGGTCAGCGGAGGACGATTGCACCGAGGGGCAAACACAGTTAGTAGGGCCAAAAAAGTAATAGGCAAAATGCAGTTAAAAATAGGTTACTGAAGTACGCAGGCTGCCTAGCTTTGTTCAGTGGAGGACAACTGTAAGGACTGTCTGACACAGTTAGTAGGCCAAAATAATAAAGTGAGGTTAATGTCTGGTCAAAAAAAAAATTCACAAATAAACAGGTGGCATAACTAGGTACAGGGGTGGGCTCCTCTGCTGACTTGCAGACAGTGGTAGTTGGCGCAAAGTATTAACTGGTGTAAATGTAGGACAGGGCCCCTGAACATTTTTACTAGCAACAATCATGTCAACAAATTGGTATTGGCAGTGCCATTGAAGGATTTAACAGCACAGACTACACAGTGGTGGAGCAGTGAGAGGTAATTTTGCAAGTGGTAGAGCACTGTCTGAGCTGGGGGGGAACACTCTCTCGTGGGCGGCGGTACTGGCCCAGGGCCCCTCATGTTACGACGGTGTGTCTGACGTTGGGTGTGCACCACCACCGCCAGAGACACTTCATTGTACTATGAGGGACCCTGTGCCAGTGCCGTCAGCCAAAAGTGGGCACACCCTCCTGTTCAGCCAAACGGCACTCGCACGGGTGCTTGCGCCAAGTGGTGACCACGGCCCCGTGGGGGGAGTCAGCCCATTTAAGGAGGTGTAAAAATGGCCTATGGTGGACATACAGCGGCTGTAAATGGAGAAATTGGAGCAGTCAGCAAGACGAGTCCAAAAGCAAGACCTTTTTACAGGAAAGCTAGGTGTCAGCAGGGAAAGGTGGGGCAAAATAATTAGAAATCCATGATTGGTTCATTTTAATGAAGGGTAGATCATCAACATTTTGGGTAGCTAGACGAGTCCTTTTTTCAGTCAGTATTGAAACAGCAGCACTGAATACTCTTTCTGATAGCACACTAGCAGCTGGGCAAGCAAGCTCCTGTAATGCATATTCTACCAATTCAGGCCAGGTGCCTATTTTGGATGCCCAGTATTCAAATGGGAATGACGTGTGAGGGAGAACATCAATAAGGGAGGAAAAATAGTTAGTAACCATAGTGGACAAATGTTGTCTCCTGTCACTTTGAATTGATGCTGCAGTACCTGTCGTGTCTGCGGTCATTGCAAAATCACTCCACAACCTGGTCATAAAACCCCTCATCACTTGTCTCTCTCAAAAACCCTGTACCTGACCTTGCAACGCCACCAGTTTCTATTGCCCCCTGAGAAGCTTCCTCCTCCCATAAATATTCATCCCCATCATCCTCCTCGTCCTCCTCCTCTTCGTCCGCCACCTCGTCCAGGAGACTTCCCGGACCAGACAACACCTGACTGTCATCAAGGCTTCCCTCGTCCTCGGCTGCAGACGCCTGCTCCTTTGCATCAGCAGACGCATAAGGGGGATGCTCATGCTTATGATGGCGTCGTCTGCACTGACCAGGCGTGTGCATTCCTCAAAACACTGAAGGACTTGACACAGGTCTTGTAGCTTCGACCACTGCACACCTGACAACTCCATGTCTGCCATCCAACTGCCTGCCCGTGTATGTGTATCCTCCCACAAATACATAACAGCACGCCTCTGTTCGCACAGTCTCTGAAGCATGTGCAGTGTAGAGTTCCACCTTGTTGCAACGTCGATTATTAGGCGGTGCTGGGGAAGCTTCAAAGATTGCTGATGGTTCTGCATACGGCTGGAGTATACGGGCGAACAGCGGATGTGCGAGCAAAGTCTTCGCACCTTCAGGATCAGGGTGGGTAACCCCGGATAACTTTTCAGGAACCACTGCACCACCAGGTTCATGGTGTGAGCCAGTCAAGGAATGTTTCAGTTCTGAAAGGGCTATGGCAGCCATAAAATTCCTTCTGTTATCACTGACTACCTTGCCTGCCTCAAGATGTACACTGCCCAGCCATGACTGAGTTTCTTGCTGCAAGAACTCGGACAGAACTTCTGCGGTGTGTCTGTTGTCGCCCAAACACTTCATTTCCAACACAGCCTGCTGACGCTTACCACTAGCTGTTCCATAATGGGACACCTCGTGTGCAACACTGGCAGCTGCGGATGGAGTGGTCATGCGACTGCGGTCTGTGGACGAGCTCTCGCTTCTGCTGGAGGACGAGGAGGAGGGGTGGCGAACGCCTACAGCCAACTGTTTCCTAGACCATGGGCTAGGCAGAACTGTCCCACTATGGCTGTCCCCTGTGGACCCTGCATCCACCACATTAACCCAGTGTGCCGTGATGGACACGTAACGTCCCTGGCCATGCCTACTGGTCCATGCATCTGTTGTGAGGTGCACTTTTCGACTGACAGATTGCCTGAGTGCATGGACAATGCGGTCTTTCACATGCTGGTGGAGGGCTGGGATGGCTTTCCTCGCAAAGAAGTGTCGACTGGGTAGGTCATAGCGTGGTACTGCGTATTGTTATGACCTGGTGGTTAAGAGGCCACACTGATATGACCTGGTGGCTAAAACGCAACATGGAACAAGCTCTCAGAAGGTGGTATCTCTACTGACCGCAGTCCCTAATCCTAACAACAACACTAGTAATAGCCGTGGGATGTTCCTGACTCTCCCTAGACACCTCTTCACAGCCTAAGAACTAACTACCCCTAAAGAAGGAAATAGAAAGCTATCTTGCCTCAGAGAAAACCCCAAAAGGAAAGACAGCCCCCCACAAATATTGACTGTGAGTGGAGAGGGAAATGACGTACACAGAAATGAAATCAGATTTCAGCAAAGGAGGCCAATACTAAACTTGATAGACAGAGGGAAAAGGATACTGTGCGGTCAGTATTAAAAACTACAAAATCCACGCAGAGTTTACAAAAATGAACTCCACACCGACTCACGGTGTGGAGGGGCAAATCTGCTTTCCCAGAGCTTCCAGCTAACCTGAATATTACATAATGACAAGCTGGACAAAAAGAGACATATTTGCAGAGCAATAGAGTCCAAACAAATGGACAAACAAGAACTAGCAAAAACTTATCTTTTGCTGACAAGGACAGGCCATATGAGAAATCCAAGGGGAGAACCAAATCCAACCAAGAACATTGACAGCTGGCATGAACTAAAGCCCAGAGCAGGTTTAAATAACAAACCCAGGCAAGGCGATTAGTGAAGGCAGCTGCTACAGCTACCTAAAGGAGCAGCAGTTCCACTCGAAACCACCAGAGGGAGCCCAAGGGCAGAACTCTCAAAAATACCATTAGCAACCACAGGAGGGAGCTCCAGAACGGAATTCACAACAGTACCCCCCCCCTTGAGGAGGGGTCACCGAACCCTCACCAGAGCTCCCAGGTCGATCAGGACGAGCCAAATGGAAAGCACGAACCAAATCGGCAGCATGAACATCGGAGGCAACAACCCAAGAATTATCCTCCTGGCCATAACCCTTCCACTTGACCAGATACTGAAGCTTCCGCCTCGAAAAACGAGAATCCAAAATCTTCTCCACCACATATTCCAACTCCCCCTCATCCAACACCGGAGCAGGAGGATCAACGGAGGGAACCATAGGTACCACATATCTCCGCAACAAGGATCTATGGAACACATTATGAATGGAAAAAGAAGCTGGAAGGGCCAAACGAAAAGACACCGGATTGATAATTTCAGAAATCTTATAAGGCCCAATAAAGCGAGGCTTGAACTTAGGGGACGAAACCTTCATAGGAACATGACGAGAAGACAACCAGACCAAATCCCCAACACGAAGCCGGGGACCAACACACCGACGACGGTTAGCAAAACGTTGAGCCTTCTCCTGAGACAACGTCAAATTGTCTACCACATGAGTCCAAATTTGCTGCAACCTGTCCACCACAGAATCCACACCAGGACAGTCAGAAGGCTCAAGCTGCCCCGAAGAAAAACAAGGATGAAAACCAAAGTTACAAAAGAAAGGCAAAACCAAGGTAGCCGAACTAGCCCGATTATTAAGGGCAAACTGTCAAAGGCAAAAAGGTCACCCAATCATCCTGATCAGCAGACACGAAGCATCTCAAATAGGTTTCCAAGGTGTGATTGGTTCGCTCCGTTTGGCCATTTGTCTGAGGATGGAATGCTGAAGAAAAAGACAAATCAATGCCCATTCTAGCACAAAAGGACCGCCAAAACCTAGAAATAAACTGGGAACCTCTGTCAGACACAATATTCTCCGGAATACCATGCAAACGAACCACATGCTGAAAAAATAATGGAACCAAATCAGAGGAGGAAAGCAACTTAGGCAACGGTACCAAATGGACCATCTTAGAAAACCGGTCACAAACCACCCAGATGACAGACATCTTCTGAGAAACAGGAAGATCAGAAATAAAATCCATGGAAATATGCGTCCAGGGCCTCTCAGGAATAGGCAAAGGCAAAAGCAACCCACTGGCACGGGAACAGCAAGGCTTAGCCCGAGCACAGGTCCCACAGGACTGCACAAACGAACGCACATCCCGCGACAAGGAAGGCCACCAAAAGGACCTAGCCACCAAATCTCTGGTACCGAAAATCCCAGGGTGACCAGCCAACACCGAACAATGAACCTCAGAAATTACCCTGCTAGTCCATCTATCAGGAACAAACAGTTTCCCCACTGGACAGCGGTCAGGTTTATCAGCCTGAAACTCCTGAAGTACCCGCCGCAAATCAGGGGAGATGGCAGAAAGAATCACCCCCTCCTTAAGGATCCCAGCCGGCTCAAGAACTCCCGGAGAATCAGGCAAAAAACTCCTAGAAAGTGCATCAGCCTTCACATTCTTAGATCCCGGAATATACGAGACCACAAAATCAAAACGTGAGAAAAACAGAGACCACCGAGCTTGTCTAGGATTCAACCGCTTAGCAGACTCGAGGTAAATCAGATTCTTATGATCAGTCAAGACCACCACGCGATGCTTGGCTCCCTCAAGCCAATGTCGCCACTCCTCAAATGCCCACTTCATAGCCAACAACTCCCGATTGCCGACATCATAATTACACTCAGCAGGCGAAAACTTTCTGGAGAAGAAAGCACATGGTTTCATCAACGAGCCATCAGAATTTCTCTGAGACAAAACGGCCCCTGCCCCAATCTCAGAAGCATCAACCTCAACCTGAAAAGGGAGAGAAACATCTGGCTGACGCAACATAGGGGCAGAAGTAAAATGACGTTTAAGCTCCTGAAAGGCCTCAACAGCCGTAGAGGACCAATTCATCACATCAGCGCCCTTCCTCGTCAAATCGGTCAGAGGCTTCACCACACTAGAAAAATTAGCAATAAAGCGGCGATAAAAATTGGCAAAGCCCCAAAATTTCTGAAGGCTCTTTACAGATGTAGGTTGAGTCCAATCATGAATGGCCTGGACTTTAACAGGGTCCATTTCAATAGCCGAGGGAGAAAAAATGAAACCCAAAAAAGAAACCTTCTGAACTCCAAAGAGGCACTTAGACCCCTTCACAAACAACGCATTAGCATGAAGGACCTGAAATACCATCCTAACCTGCTTCACATGAGACTCCCAATCATCGGAGAAAACCAAAATATCATCCAAATACACAATCATGAATTTATCCAGATAATTCCGGAAAATATCATGCATAAAGGACTGAAATACCGATGGAGCATTAGAGAGCCCGAATGGCATCACAAGATATTCAAAATGGCCTTCGGGCGTATTAAATGCTGTTTTCCATTCATCACCTTGTTTAATACGCACGAGATTATACGCCCCTCGAAGGTCGATTTTAGTAAACCAACTGGCACCCTTAATCCGAGCAAACAAATCAGAAAGTAAAGGTAAAGGGTACTGGAATTTGACAGTGATCTTATTGAGAAGGCGATAATCTATACAGGGTCTCAAGGAGCCATCATTCTTGGCAACAAAAAAAAATCCTGCTCCCAACGGTGACGAAGACGGGCGAATATGCCCCTTCTCTAAGGACTCCTTTACATAACTCCGCATAGCGGCATGCTCTGGCACAGACAGATTGAAAAGTCGGCCCTTAGGGAACTTACAGCCAGGAATCAAATTAATGGCACAATCGCAGTCCCTAAGAGGAGGCAGGGAACTGGACTTGGGCTCATGAAATATATCCTGGAAATCCGACAAAAACTCAGGAACTTCAGAAGAAGGGGACGAGGAAATGGACATCAAAGGAATATCACTATGTATCCCTTGACAACCCCAACCAGTTACAGACATAGATCTCCAATCCAGCACTGGATTATGTAGCTGTAACCATGGAAAACCCAGCACAACAACATCATGCAAATTATGCAACACCAAAAAGCGAATATTTTCCTGATGTGCTGGAGCCATGTACATGGTTAACTGTGTCCAATACTGAGGTTTATTCTTGGCCAATGGCGTAGCATCAATCCCCCTTAAGGGAATAGGGCTCTGCAAAGGCTCCAAGGAAAAACCACAGCGCTTGGCAAATTCTAAGTCCATTAAATTCAGGGCAGCGCCAGAATCCACAAATGCCATAACAGAAAAGGACGACAATGAGCAAATCAGGGTGACAGACAAGAGAAATTTAGGCTGTACAGTACTAATGGTAACAGACCCATGAACCCTCTTAGTACGCTTAGGGCAATCAGAAATAGCATGAGCAGAATCACCACAGTAAAAACACAGGCCATTCTGACGTCTGAATTTCTGCCTTTCTGCTCTAGTCAAAATCCTATCACATTGCATAGGCTCAGGACTCTGCTCAGAGGACACTGCCATATGGTGCACCACCTTGCGCTCGCGCAAGCGCCGATCAATCTGAATGGCCAAAGACATTGACTCATTCAGACCAGCAGGCGTAGGAAACCCCACCATAACATCTTTAAGGGCTTCAGAAAGACCCTTTCTGAAAATCGCTGCCAGGGCATACTCATTCCATTTTGTGAGCACAGACCACTTTCTAAATTTCTGGCAGTATACTTCTGCTGCTTCCTGGCCCTGACACAGAGCCAGCAAAGTTTTTTCTGCCTGATCCACAGAATTAGGCTCGTCATACAGCAATCTGAGCGCTTGAAAAAATGCGTCAATATTGAGCAATGCAGGATTTCCTGGCTCAAGGGAGAATGCCCAGTCCTGCGGGTCGCCACGCAGCAAAGAAATAACAATCTTCACCTGCTGAATGGGGTCACCAGAGGAACGGGGTCTCAGAGCAAAAAAACAATCTGCAATTATTTTTAAAGTTCAAAAATTTAGATCTATCCCCAGAAAATAAATCAGGAATAGGAATTCTAGGCTCTAATACCGGAGTCTGGACAACATAATCTTGGATACTCTGTACCCTTGCAGCAAGTTGATCCACGCGCAAGGACAGACCCTGAACCTTCATATCAGCACCAAAATTCTGAACCACCCAGAGATTAAGGGGAAAAAAAAGACAAAACAAGCTACAAAGGAAAAAAAACTTTCTTTTCCCTCTTTTGAGATGCATTTAACACATTGTGGGCCAGCTGTACTGTTATGACCTGGTGGTTAAGAGGCCACACTGATATGACCTGGTGGCTAAAACGCAACATGGAACGAGCTCTGAGAAGGTGGTATCTCTACTGACCGCAGTCCCTAATCCTAACAACAACACTAGTAATAGCCGTGGGATGTTCCTGACTCTCCCTAGACACCTCTTCACAGCCTAAGAACTAACTACCCCTAAAGAAGGAAATAGAAAGCTATCTTGCCTCAGAGAAAACCCCAAAAGGAAAGACAGCCCCCCACAAATATTGACTGTGAGTGGAGAGGGAAATGACGTACACAGAAATGAAATCAGATTTCAGCAAAGGAGGCCAATACTAAACTTGATAGACAGAGGGAAAAGGATACTGTGCGGTCAGTATTAAAAACTACAAAATCCACGCAGAGTTTACAAAAATGAACTCCACACCGACTCACGGTGTGGAGGGGCAAATCTGCTTTCCCAGAGCTTCCAGCTAACCTGAATATTACATAATGACAAGCTGGACAAAAAGAGACATATTTGCAGAGCAATAGAGTCCAAACAAATGGACAAACAAGAACTAGCAAAAACTTATCTTTTGCTGACAAGGACAGGCCATATGAGAAATCCAAGGGGAGAACCAAATCCAACCAAGAACATTGACAGCTGGCATGAACTAAAGCCCAGAGCAGGTTTAAATAACAAACCCAGGCAAGGCGATTAGTGAAGGCAGCTGCTACAGCTACCTAAAGGAGCAGCAGTTCCACTCGAAACCACCAGAGGGAGCCCAAGGGCTGAACTCTCAAAAATACCATTAGCAACCACAGGAGGGAGCTCCAGAATGCAATTCACAACAGCGTAGGCCATCAGGGCTTTGAAAGCTTTGCTTTCAACCAACCGGTAGGGCATCACCTCTAACGAGATTAGTGTAGCAATGTGGGCGTTCAAACCCTGTGTACGCGGATGAGAGGATGAGTACTTCCTTTTCCTAATGAGAGTCTCTTGTAGGGTGAGCTGAAATGGAGAGCTGCATATGGTGGAACTTGCAGGGGTGGTGGTGGACATGGCAGACTGAGAGAGGGTTGGTGATGGTATTCTTGCTGTTGGCCTACATACACTGTTTCCTACCAAGAACCTGGTGATTCCCTGACTGGTTCAGCCTTGCGACGATACCTCCACATTTGCTGCAGGTGGTGTCATAACCAGTGGGCTTACAGTGAGGGAAGGAATGTAGCGTTGCTGACTACCTTCATTCTGAGTGGGTGCAACAACGTTACGGGATGTTTGTTAGTTAGTCCAGGCTTGCAAGTGCATGGAGGTTAAATGTCTACGCATGCAACTTGTATTTAAATTTTTGACATTCTGACCTCTGCTAAAGGTCTTTGAGCATTTCTTACAGATCACTTTGCACTGATCATTCGGATCTTGGTTAAGAAATTGCCAGACTGCACTCTTCCTACTATCGTATACCTTTTCAGGCATTGCACACTGTGCTACTTTAACCCGATGGCCACGCTGTCCTACAACTGTTTTTGGTTTGGACACACGTTTTTGGCCAGATACGGGCCTGGCAGATGAAAGCTGTTGCGATGTTGATGCCTGCTGCGGCTCCTCCTCCTCCGCTTCAGAGCTACTGCCAGCGGCACCCTGTTCCCCCAATGGCTGCCAATCGGGGTCAACAACTGGGCCATCTATCACCTCCTCTTCTATGTCCTGTGCACCTTCCTCTGTGTCACCATGTAAGCCGGTGCTATAGCGTTCGGGACGGGGCACCATAGTCTCATCAGGGTCAGATTGTGGCTCAGAACACTGCGAGGGCAATGTTGTGATCTGAGTCAATGGAACAGCATAATAATCTAGCTGTGGCTGTGCATCTGTGCACTCCATGTCCGATTCATCTTGTAATGGGCTGTGAGCTATTTCCCTTTCTAACCCTGGCACGGTATGTGTAAAGAGCTCCATGGAGTTAACTGTTGTGTCACCTGCCGCATCCTTCACTTTTGTTTTGGGTGAAGGACACAAGGAAGCGACTTGTTCCTGACCGGGAGCATCCACTGACGACGCGCTGCTTTTCAATTTTGCACTTTCCGAAGAGGAGGCGAAAGAGCTAGAGGCAGAGTCAGCAAGGAAAGCCAAAACTTTTTCCTGCTGCTCCGGGTTTAAAAGCGGTTTTCCTACTCCCAGAAAAGGGAGCATTCGAGGCCTTGTGTAGCCAGATGATGACGCTGGCTCAACAACTTGAGACTTAGGTGCTATATTGCTTTTCCCACGACCACCTGATACTCCACCACCACTACCATCATTACCAGCTGGCAATGACCGCCCACGGCCACGACCTCTTCCACCAGACTTCCTCATTCTTGGAAAAATGTAACCAAACTAACAACCGTTATATGGTACTGTAAAACCAGGTAGAAGGTGTGAGTTAACTTGTTGTGAATTTAAATCTCCCTTAATAGGGGTGGGAGACTGTTTGAAAAATCAGGTCCACTGTATTACACTACACAGTTTGAGTGGCAGAAAGTGGCTGACAGATATACGCCAAACAGAACGGACGCAGATGCACTCAGTGGCAATAGAAATTTCCCTTAATAGGTGTGGGAGACTGCTGGGAAAATCAGGCCCACTGTATTACACTGCACAGTTTCAGTGTCAGAAAGTGGCTGACAGATATGCCGCAAACAGGACTGACGCAGATGCACTCAGTGGCAATATAAATCTCCCTTTTTATGTGTGGGAGAATGCAGAAAAAATCAGGCCCACTGTATTACACTACACAGTTTGAGTCGTAGAAAGTGGCTGGCAGATATGCCACAAACAGGACTGACGCAGATGCACTTTGTGGCAGTATTAATCTCCCTTTTAATTTGTGGGAGACAGCAGAAAAAATCAGGCCCACTGTATTACACTACACAGTTTCAGTGGCAGACAGTGGCTGGCAGATATATATTTTTTAAAAAAAGGGACTGTTCTACAATAACAATCTCCCTACAATGATCTCATGACAAGTATAGCAGCCAACAATAAAATGGACTGCTGCACACAAAAGTGGGGACAAATAAACAAGATAACTGTGCAGAAAGGAAAGAGCAGCAGGATTTTTGCTTTTAAAAAAGCAGTTGGTTTGCACAGCGGCGTACACACAGCAACACAGCTATCAGGGAGCCTTATAAACTACAGAGCTGATGCACAGAAATCTAGCCTCCACTGTCCCTGCAAAACAAAGGTGGTGTTGGACAGTGGAAATCGCTACAGCACAAGCGGTTTGGGGGTTAATCTTCCCTCCCTAACAATATCCCTGCTTCTGACGAAGCTGCAGCAACCTTTCCCTATGCTCAGATCGGCAGAAGTAAGATGGCGGTCGGCGGGAACGTCCCTTTATAGCCCCTGTGACGCCGCAGAAAGCAAGCCAATCACTGTAATGCCCTTCTCTAAGATGGTGGGGACCGAGACCTATGTCATCGCGCTGCCCACACTCTGCGTCCACCTTCATTGGCTGAGAAATGGCGCTGAACGCATCATATGAAACACGACTTTGGCGCGAAGATCGCCGACCGCGTGGCCGATCCCACACTGTGATCGGCTCAGGTTTCACGAAACCCGACTTTGCCGAAAGTTGGCGACTTATGAAATTGAACGATCCGTTTCGCTCAACCCTAGTACTCACCAGAAGAATAAAACTGCTTTATCAATTATACCACACGCAGAGCGGCATAAAAAAAATTCCTGAATTGCTGGTTTTTGTTTATTCTGCCTCCCAAAAATCGTAATAGAAAGCGATCAAAAAGTGTCATGTGTCTGAAAATGGTACCAATAGTAAAGTAAACTCATCCCCCACTAAATAAGCCCTTGCATGACTCTGTGGTCCATAATATGGAAAAATAGCTCTCAAAATGTGGTGATGCAAAAATGGGTATTTTAGTTTGTGACAGCAGCCAAACAGAAAAACCCGCTATAAATCTGCCGCCTCACCAACCACCCGAGCTGCCGCCTCACCAACCGCCCAAGCTGCTGCCTCACCAACCGCCCGAGCTGCCGCATCACCACCCGCCCGAGCTGCCGCCTCACCAACCGCCCAGGCTGTCACCTCACCAACCACCCTAGCTGCCTCCTCACCAACCACCCAAGCTGCCGCCTCACCACCACCAGAGCTGCTACATCCCCGACCTTCTGTCTCTTCCCCAGTATCCCGTAGAATGTAAGTCCACAAGGACAGGGTCCTCTCCCTTCTGTACCAGTCTGTCATCATAAATTTATGTACTGTAAATGATATCTATAACCCTGTATATAACCCCTTCTCATGTACAGCACCATGGAATTAATGGTGCTATATAAATAAATAATAATAATAAATCTAGTATCGCTGTAAACGTACCAACCTAAAGAATAATAAAGTCGCGTAATCACTTTCCTGTCTAGAGAAGAGCGAATATACAAATTCAAATTCATCAGATTCACCTCAAACTCGGACAAGAAATTGGATTCACATTGCATATATTCTGCACAAACAGTACAACTTGAATGCGCCTTATTACTCTTTGACGTCTCTCCAAATGACAGAGCATAATAAACTTAGGGTTTTGTTTTAAATGAAAATTACTTTCACCCTACCCCAACCATTACCTGTCCCTCTGTACAGTTAGCTCTCACAAGTCTTCCGACTTCACAGTGCTCGTCAATTTGCACTAGGTGACATGTTGTTGGATTACTGCTAATCAAAATGCAAAATGTGTAAGTTCGAGCAAATTCTAGTTTGGGGCAAAATTCTGAGCAATTTGTTTTACTCATCTCTAATCCTGTCCACCTAGAATAACCTTTGTAAAACTTACCTCCAACTTGGCATAAACTTAATAGGAGAAAGAGTAGACTTAGATGAAGATCCATCATCCAGAAGTTAAAAAAAAGTCTCTACAAGTCTTCAGGTGATATTCCTTTATCAAAATAACCTCTTTTCATCAGTCCACCACCCTTTTTATATATTATTTGGTAGATATGGATGTCTTGTTAGTGATGATGACTGTCAACTTTGCTCTTTATTGTTATCTACTGACCAAAATATGACCACACTCGGGAGTGATAGCCAAATAAACTATGGGTGGGGTATAGTGGTTGACATAAATGAGGTTGTGAAAGGACATTAAGACTTTTTTATAAGGCTGAGGATAATTTTAGCTCTATAATAAATGAGTCTTCAGATAAAACAAATAAACCTTAATCCCTTTACCCCCAAGGGTGGTTTGCACGTTAATGACCGGGCCAATTTTTACAATTCTGACCACTGTCCCTTTATGAGGTTATAACTCTGGAATGCTTCAACGGATCCTGATGATTCTGACAGTGTTTTCTCGGGACATATTGTTCTTCATGATAGTGGTAAAATTTCTTTGATATTACCTGCGTTTATTTGTGAAAAAAAATGGAAATTTGGCGAAAATTTGGAAAATTTCGCAATTTTCCAACTTTGAATTTTTATACAATTAAATCACAGAGATATGCCACACAAAATACTTAATAAGTAACATTCCCCACATGTCTACTTTACATCAGCACAATTTTGGAAACAAAATTTTTTTTTGTTAGGGAGTTATAAGGGTTAAAAGTTGACCAGCAATTTCTCATTTTTACAACTCCATTTTTTTTCAGGGACCACATCTCATTTGAAGTCATTTTGAAGGGTCTATATGATGGAAAATACCCAAGTGTGACACAATTCTAAAAATTGCACCCCTCAAGGTGCTCAAAACCACATTCAAGAAGTTTATTAACCCTTCAGGTGTTTCACAGGAAATTTTGGAATGTTTAAATAAAAATGAACATTTAATTTTTTTACACAAAAAATTTAATTCAGCTCCAATTCGTTTAATTTTACCAAGGGTAACAGGAGAAAATGGACCCCAAAAGTTGTTGTACAATTTGTGCTGAGTACGCCAATACCCGATATGTGGGGGTAAACCACTGTTTGGGCGCATGGCAGAGCTTGGAAGAGAAGGAGCTATTTGACTTTTCAAAGCAAAATTGACAGGAATTGAGATGGGACACCATGTTGCGTTTGGAGAGCCACTGATGTGCCTAAACATTGAAACCCCCCACAAGTGACACCATTTTGGAAAGTAGACCCCCTAAGGAACTCATCTAGATGTGTTGTGAGAGCTTTGAACCCCCAAGTGTTTTCCCCACAAAAATTATTTTTTAGCCCCCAGTTTTGTATTTTCCCAAGGGTAACAGGAGAAATTGGACCCCAAGCGTTGTTGTCCAATTTGTCCTGAGTATGCTGATACCCCACATGTGGGGGGAACCACTGTTTGGGCGCATGGGAGAGCTCAGAAGGGAAGGAGCGCCATTTGGAATGCAGACTTAGATGGAATGGTCTGCAGGCGTCACGTTGCATTTGCAGAGCCCCTAATGTACCTAAGCCGTAGAAACCCCCCACAAGTGACCCCATATTGGAAACTAGACCCCCCAAGGAACTTGTCTAGATGTGTTGTGAGAACTTTGAACCCCCAAGTGTTTCACTACAGTTTATAACGCAGAGCTGTGAAAATAATAAATCCTTTTTTTTTCCACAAAAACTATTTTTTAGCCCCCAGTTTTGTATTTTTCCAAGGGAAACAGTGTAAATTGAACCCCAAAAGTTGTTGTCCAATCTGTCCTGAGTACGATGATACCCAATATGTGGGGGGAACCACCGTTTGGGCGCATGGCAGAGCTCGGAAGGGAAGGAGCGCCATTTGTAATGCAGACTTAGATGGATTAGTCTGCAGGCGTCACGTTGCATTTGCAAAGCCCCTGATGTAACTAAACAGTAGAAACCCCCCATAAGTGACCCCATATTGGAAACTAGACTCCCCAAGGAACTTATCTAGATGTGTTGTGAGAACTTTGAACCCCCAAGTGTTTCACTACAGTTTATAACGCAGAGCCGTGAAAATAAAAAATATTTTTTTTTACACAAAAATTATATTTTAGCCCCCAGTTTTGTATTTTCCCAAGGTTAACAGGAGAAATTGGACCCCAAAAGTTGTTGTCCAATGTGTCCTGATTTCGCTGATACCCCATATGTTGGGGTAAACCCCTGTTTGCGCGCACGGGAGAGCTCGGAAGGGAAGGAGCACTGTTTTACTTTTTCAACGCAGAATTGGCTGGAATTGAGATCGGACGCAATGTCGCATTTGGAGAGCCCCTGATGTGCCTAAACAGTGGAAACCCCCAATTCTAGCTGAAACCCTAATCCAAACACACCCCTAACCCTAATCTCAACTGTAACCCTAACCACACCCCTAACCCTTACACACCCCTAACCCTAATCCCAACCCTATTCCCAACCGTAAATGTAATCCAAACCCTAACCCTAACTTTAGCCCCAACCCTAACTTTAGCCCAACCCTAATTTTAGCCCCAACCCTAACCCTAACTGTAGCCCTAACCCTAGCCCAAACCCTAACCCTATCCCTAACCCTAGCCCTAACCCTAGCTCTAACCCTAACCCTAGCCCTAACTCTAACCCTAGCCCTAACCCTAGCCCTAACCGTAACCCTAACCCTAGCCCTAACCCTAGCCCTAACTGTAACCCTAACCCTAGCCCTAACCCTAGTCCTAACCCTAACCCTAATGGGAAAATGGAACTAAATACATTTTTTAAATTTTTTAATTTTTCGTAGCTAAGGGGGTGATGAAGGGGGGGTTTGATTTACTAGTTATAGCGCATTTTCTAGCGGATTTTTGATTTGCAGCCGTCACACACTAAAATACGCTTTTTATTGCAAAAAATGTTTTTTGCTTTACCACATTTTGAGAGCTATAATTTTTCCATATTTTGGTCCACAGAGTCATGTGAGGTCTTGTTTTTTTGCTGGACGAGTTGACGTTTTTATTGGTAACATTTTCGGGCATGTGACATTTTTTGATCGCTTTTTATTCCGATTTTTGTGAGGCAGAATGACCAAAAACCAGCTATTCATGAATTTCTTTTGGGGGGGGCGTTTATACCATTCCGCGTTTGGTAAAATTTATAAAGCAGTTTTATTCTTCGGGTCAGTACGATTACAGCGATACCTCATTTATGTCATTTTTGTATGTTTTGGCGCTTTTATACGATAAAAACTATTTTATAGAAAAAATAATTATTTTTGCATCGCTTTATTCTGAGGACTATAACTTTTTTATTTTTTCGCTGATGATGCTGTATGGCGGCTGGTTTTTTGCAGGACAAAATGACGTTTTTAGCGGTACCATGGTTATTTACTTCCGTCTTTTTGATTACATGTTATTCCACTTTTTGTTCGGTGGTATGATAATAAAGCGTTGTTTTTTGCCTTTTTTTTTTTTTACGGTGTTCACTGAAGGGGTTAACTAGTGGGACAGTTTTATAGGTTGGGTCGTTACGGACGCTGTGATATGAAATATGTGTACTTTTATTGTTTTTTTTTTCTTTAGCTAAAGGAATGTATTTATTGGAACAATAAACTTTTTTTATTATTATTTATTTAGGAATTTATTTTTTTTTTTACACATGTGATTTTTTTTTTTACATTTTTACTTTACCCCAGGGGGGGGCATCACAGTAAAGTGACAGATCGCCGATCTGACACTTTGCTGTGCACTGTGTCAGATCGGTGATCTGACGTGCACAGGAGGCTTCCCGGCGCCTGCTCTTAGCAGGCGCTGTGACGTCACCTCCCTGCAGGACCCGGATGCAGCCCGTGGCCATTTTGGATCTGGGGACTGCAGGGAGGAGACGCTCAGTACAAGGTGAGCACATCGCCTTGTACCGATCGTCTCAGGGAAGCACGCAGGGATCCCTGCGCGATGCTTCCCTGTACCGCCGGTACACTGCGATCATGTTTGATCGCAGTGTGCCGGGGGTTAATGTGCCGGGGGCGGTCCGTGACCGTTCCTGGCACATAGTGCCGGATGTCAGCTCCGATAGTCAGCTGAAACCCGGCCGCGATCAGCCGCACTCCCCCCGTGAGCGCAGCTGATCACGCTGGACGTACTATTTCGTCCTTGGGAATTAGGGCCCACCCCACATGGATGGAATAGTACGATGGCAGAAAGGGGTTAATGCTGTATGGAAAAAAGGAAAAGCCCTATGATGATACAATATATAGAAATACACAAATAATTTAATAGAGGAAGAACAATAGTTTACACGAAGGAAAGTACAAGGAATTCACATAAAATGTAGATGTTAAAAAACGTGCAGGGTGCATTAAATATTTAGAATGGAATTTGCTTTATGGCCCAATTAACAAATTAATAAACCTATAGAAAAAAGGCCAATATACTCGGCAATACTCACATCTATTAAAAAATACATTTTATTTATATTCAAGTAACTAAACAGGGTTAAAAAAGTCAGGAAGCGCCTTGGGTTGGCATATTAATTTCTTATACACTTGTTTTTGTCTTCAAAGGTGTCTCAACAATGCCAACTCAATGGCAATTGGAAGGCCAATGAATGCCAAGACAAGCCATTGACATCTCGGTAGTGGTGTTTAACTCGTTAAAGACCAGAACCACAAATATACCCGGATGGTTGGCAATGGATGAATGGAGAGGGCTCAGGCGCTACGCTTGCAAATTGCCAGCCCATACTATCTGTGTCATTCACCCATTTTCTGCCTTGAATAGCCAAAAGTGAAGTAGAATTCCACCCATGGCTGTCATTCTCTGACAGCAGCATTTCTAACGCATGACTCAAGGGGCATGGTGTTCTAACCACTCATTGCCGCCCCTGTGACACGATCGCGAGCTGCCAATGAGTTGCCATGATGGCCGCGAGTGTGCTGAAGATCCCAGTGCCTCTCATGACAGTGCTCCACAGCCACCCACACAGGCGGACATACACTAGACCTCATCTTCACCCACCTCTGTTACATATCTAATCTCACAACCTCTCCCTTCCCCCTATCTGACCACCATCTACTTACCTTCTCAACCTTGTTCTCCTCACTCGCCCCCAATGTCCAGCCACTACCACATCCTCACAGAAACCTCGCACACCTAGACATTCACAGACTACCAGACTCTCTCCTACCCCTGTTCTCCATATCTTCACTCCATGACACGGACAGCACCACCGCTTTCTATAACACCACCCTCACATCAGCCATAGACTCAGTCGCCCCTCTCATGCATGGCAAAGTGCGACAAATGAAAAGGCAACCCTGGCACAACAATATCACAAAAAAACTTCGACAAGCATCCAGGGTCGCCAAGCTGCATTGGATGAAAACACACCTGCCAGACGACTTCATTGCTTTCAAACAAGCTACACTTGCCTTCAAATTAGCCCTCACCTCTGCTAAACAGACCTATTTCACAAACCTTGTATCTTCATTATCCTACAACCCAAAACAATTGCTCAGCACATTTAACTCTCTCCTCCGCCCACCACTGCCACCTCCAACTCCCCTAATCTCTGCTGAGGACTTTTGCCATCTACTTCTAAAACAAGATCGGCCAAACAAGGCAAACCTTTACTGTTCCACCACCCCAACCACTCCATATATCAGACCTATGCCCTTCCCTAATAAACTCCCTCTCCAACATCACTGAAGGAGAGCTTACTCACCTCCTTTCCAAATCACACCTTACCACCTGTGTACTTGACCTCATCCCTTCCCATTTGCTCCCCAACCTCACTAACACACTCATTCTAGCCGAAACCCATCTCTTCTGGTACCTTCCCCTCTGCCTTCAAACATGCCACCATCACACCCATCCTCAAAATAACTAACCTTGACCCAACTGCTATGCCCAGTTACTGCCCCATATCACTGCTCCCGTTTGCTTCAAAACTCCTTGAACAGCATGTCCATGCTTAAATTTCCTCCCACCTCTCATCTAAATCTCTCCTTGACAACCTCCAATCTGGCTTCCGCCGCCACCACTCCACCGAAACTGCCCTGGCAAAAATTACTAATGACTTACTCCCAGCCAAAGCTAACAGACAGTTCTCCATCCTCCTCCTTCTTGTCCTGTCCTCTGCTTTCGACACAGTCGATCACTGCCTACTGCTACAGATTCTTTCTTGCCTTGGCATCAAAGACCTTGCCCTGTCCTGGACTGCCTCATACCTTTCCGACCGCACTTTTAGCATTTCCCACTCCCACACCACCTCCTCATCCTGCCCTCTCTCTGTTGGAGTCCCTCAAGGCTCTGTCCTAGGGCACCTAATTTTTTTCATCTATACCCTTGGCCTAGGACAACTCATAAAGTCCCATGGCTTCCAGTACCACCTGTATGCAGACGACACTCAGATCTGGCCCAGATGTCACCTCTCTGCTGCCAAGAATCCTGAAGTGTCTGTCAGCCATATCCTCCTTCTTCACCTCTCACTTCCTAAAACTCAATGCAGACAAAACCGGACTCATCATCTTTCCCCATCCCACGTATCCCCCCTACCTGATCTATCTATTATGGTAAACGGCATCACGCTCTCTCCCGCACCTGAAATCCGCTGCCTCAGGGTAACTCTCGACTCTGCCCTGTCCTTCAAACCGCACGTCCAAACTCTTGCCACCTCCTGTCGCCTCCAACTCAAAAATATTGCCAGAATCCGTTCCTTCCTCAGCCCACAATCTACCAAAACTCTTGTGCATGCCCTCATCATCTCCCGCCTCAACTACTGCAACACCCTCATCTGTGGCCTCCCCGCTAACTCTCTTGCACCACTCCAGTCTATCCCAACTCTGCTGCCACCTCTCTCCTTGCTACTCCCCTGCTTCTCCCCTCTGCAAATCCCTCCACTGGCTCCCAATTCCCCAACGAATCCAGTTCAAACTACTAACACTGATCTACAAAGCCATCCACAACCTGACCCCTCCCTATATCTCTGCACTAATCTCCTAATATCTTCCCTCACGTAATCTCTGATCCTCCCAAGACCTCCTACTCTCCTCCACACTTATTCGTTCCTCACACAGCCGCCTCCAATATTTCTCCCGAATATCCCACATCCTCTGGAATTCCATGCCTCAACACATCCGATTATCCACCACCCTCGGATCCTTCAGATGGAACCTGAAAACCCATCTCTTCAAGAAAGCCTACAGCTTGCAATAACCATTCTGCCACCTTGCCATCGCCAGAGCCGCCGCCTCGCCATCGCCAGAGCTGCCGCCTTGCCATCGCCAGAGCCGCCACCTCGCCATCGCCAGACTTCTGCCTCTTCCCCACTATCCCATAGAATGTAAGTCCGCAAGGACAGGGTCCTCTCCCCTCTGTACCAGAATGTCACTGTAAACTTGTTTACTGTAAACGATATCTATAACTCTGTATCTAACTCCTTTCTCATGTACAACACCATGGAATTAATGGTGGTATATAAATTAATAATAATAATAATAATAATAATAATAACATGCCGCTTCTTCCCTTCTAAGCTTTGCACTGTGCCTCAAAATAGTTTTCGACCATATATGGGGTATTGACGTACTCAGGAGAAACTGCACAAAAAATTCTATGGTACAGTTTCTTCTGTTCCCTTGTGACAATGCTAATTTGGGGGCTACAAACATGTCTGTGGGGAAAATTAGATTTTTTTATTTTCACGGCTCAGTGTTATAAACTTTTGTGAAGCACTTGGGGGTTCAAGGTGCTCAGCACACATCTAGATAAGTTCCCTGAGGTGTCTAGTTTCCAAAATGGTGTCACTTGAAGGTATCCACTGTTTAGACACATCAGGGGCTCTCCAAACGTGACATGGCATCCGCTAATTGTTCCAGCAAATTTTGCATTCAAAAACTCAAATGGCGCTCCTTCCCTTCTAAGCCCTGCCATGTACCCAAACAGCAGTTTTCCCCCACATATGGGGTATTATCGTACTCAGGAGAAATTGCATAACAAATTGAATGTTGCAATTTCTCCCGTTACCCTTGTGGAAATGCAAAATTTGGGGCTAAAAAAAATTTTGGTGGGGAAAATGTGATTTTTTTATTTTAACGGCTCAACATTATAAACTTCAGTGAAGCACCTGTGGATTCAACGCGGTCACAATACATCTAGATAAGTTCCATAAGGAGTCTTGTTTCCAAAATGTTGCCATTTGCAGGGGGTTCACTGTGTAGGCACATCAGGGGCTCTGCAAATGCAACATGATGTCAGCTAATTATTCCATTAAATTTTACATTTAAAAAGTTAAATGGCGCACCTTCCCTTCCAAACCCTACAGTGACCCCAAACAGTGATTTTTTTTCCCCAACATATGGGGTATTGAAATGCACAGCAGACATTTCACAACAAATCTTGGGGGCCATTTTTTTTCCGGTTACCCTTGCAAAAATTTTAAAAAAGTGTCTAAAGTAAAAATTTTAATACAAAAAGTTAAATTTTCATTTTTTCTTTGTTCATTACAAAAATTCCTGTGAAGCACCTGAAGGGTTGATAAACCTCTTAAATGTGGTTTTGAGCACCTGGAGGGGTGCAGTTTTTAGAATGGTGTCACTTTTGGGTATTTTCTATCATATAGAACCCTTAAAGTGACTTCAAATGTGATGTGGTCCCTAAAAAATGGTGCTGTAAAAATGAGAAATCGCTGGTCATCTTTTAACCCTTATAACTCCCTAACAAAAAAAATATGTTTAAAAAATGTAAAGTAGACATGTAGGAAATGTTATTTATTAACTATTTTGTGTAACAAGACTCTGATTTAAGGGCATAAAAATACAAAGTTTGCCAAATTTCCATTTTTTTCATAAATAAATAAAGTTTGATAAAAAAAATTTAACCACTAACATGAAGTACAATATGTCTCGAAAAAACAATCTCAGAATCAGTGGGATACTTTGAAGCGCTTCAGAGTTATTATGACCTCATAAAGTGACAGTGGTCAGAACTGTAAAAATTGGCTTGGTCATTAAGGTCAAAATTGGCTCTGTCACTAAGAAGTTAAAATATCTTCAATGTTTTTACATTTTTAAGGTTGATAACTATAATAAATAAAATGTCAGTAACAAAATCAGCATCGTCATCTCTTTTCTGGAGTGGAGAAAAACTACAGGGCATTTTTTACTTAACATGACATGGCATTTTACAGCTTTATTTAAATGGACAATGTGCAATATGTGTAATTCCTTATTTATCCTGTGGGAGCACTGTAGGGAAATTAAACACTTGGTGTTAGGTTTCTCTTATGGATAACTTGTGATTTCTGAGGATGCCATGAAACAGAACTCATCGGGAGCCTATTGTAAAAAGATCCCTTTGACATGTAGGAATTATGTGAATTTAAAGATGAATGACTTGGAAACCTCATTGTTTTTCCATAGGGCGGTGCCATTATTTTAAGGATTTTTCCAGTGAATAGAAATGTTTTGAAAATTAAAGCAATTGTGAAAAAAATAATATATGTAATTTATCTGTGATACAAATTCCAAACTCTTTTGAGATTTTCTCTTAGCAGAATAGTGGAAGTTCTCCACTTTCTTCAATCTTGACACAAGAGAAAAAGTTTATAAAGATGATCTTGTGTATCACCTCTTACTGTGGCCACCTCTTGCTGTGGCACTCTGCCATTAGGGGCAGAGTGCTCAGTCAGAGAGATAATGCATACAGATATCAAAAGACTGACTGTCACTTCCAAACAGAAATCAGGTGTGAACAGGTGCTTACTAAGCATTCTCAATTTTTCATATTTTCTAATGCAGTAATGCAATTCAATTTTCATATTTCATGTTTGCACGCTATAGCGCTACAGAGCGCTACTTTATTTGCTTAGCTGTATATGGAGATGGCTACTCTTAGAAAGCACCTGTTCATACCTGATTTCTGTTTGAAGTGACGGTTAGTCTTTTGATATTTGTATGCATTAGCTCTCTGACTGAGCACTCCGCCCTCAGCCACTGGCATTTTTAATTACAGCAGGATCCTACCTTCCAATAGAGATGTAGACCTTAGACTGGCAACGAGAGTCGCCTTATCGTGGCTGCTGGGTACACATGAATTGGCCAATTTATGCACTAAGTATTCTCAGTTTTCATATTTTCTAGTGCAGTAATGCAATTCAATTTTCATATTTCATGTTTGCATGTTATAGCGCTACAGAGTGCTACTTTATTTGTTTAGTTATATGTGGAGATGGCTACTCTTAGCAAGCACCTGTTCATACCTGATTTCTGTTTGGAAGTAACGGTCAGTCTTTTGATTTTAGTAATGGATAGGTGTCTTATAGACGTCTCTCCATTACTAAGCCATGGGCTTGATGTCACCTGACAATACAAAGGTGACATCAACCCCACAAATATGAACCCCACTTGCCACCACTACAGGGCAAGTGGGAAGAGCCAGTCAAAGCACCAGAATTGGCGCATCTAATAGATGTGCCTTTGCTGGGCAGCTGCAGGCTGCTATTTTTAGGCTGGTGGGCCAATATCCATGACCCCTTGCCAGCCTGAGTACACCAGATTGTCAAAAATGGGGGGACCCCACGCAGTTTTTTAAAATTATTTATTTAAATAATTTAAAAAACAGCATGGGGACCCTTCTATTCTTGATAATCAGCCTTGCTGAAGCTGACAGCTGAGGGTTGCAGTTCCCAGCTGTGAGTTTTGCCTGGTTAGTTATAGAAAATACAGAGGAACCAACGCAGGGTTTTTCATTCATTTATTTAGTTATAGCGCAGGGGGCAGGTGAGGAATACCCCAATCTTCCGCTCCGACTGTCACTGTTATTAGCGGCAGCAGGTGTCAGATGATGGGAGTAATAGTCCCAAAAGCCCCCGCCTGCTGTCCTTGTTCTGACTTGAATATACACACGTGGTCAAAATTGTTGGCACCCCTATTTTAATGACAGAAAAACCCACAATCGTCACACAAATAACTTGAATCTAACAAAAGAAATAATAAATAAAAAATCTATGAAAATGAAGAAATGAAAGTCAGACATTGCTTTTCAGCTATGCTTCCACAGAATTTTTTTTTAAATAAAACTGATGAAATAGGCCTGGACAGAAATGATGGTACCCTTAACCCCTTAGTGACAGAGCCAATTTGGTACTTAATGACCGAGCCAATTTTTACAATTCTGACCACTGTCACTTTATGAGGTTATAACTCTGGAACACTTTAACAGATCCTGCTGATTCAGAGACTGTTTTTTCGTGACATATTGTACTTCATGATAATGGTAACATTTCTTCAATATTACTTGCGATTATTTATGAAAAAAATGGAAATATGGCAAAAAATGTTTAAAATTTTGCAATTTTCAAACTTTGTATTTTTATGCCCTTAAATCAGAGAGATATGTCACAAAAAATAGTTAAAAAATAACATTTCCCACATGTCTACTTTACATCAGCACAATTTGGAAACAAAATTTTTTTTTTGTTAGGGAGTTATAAGGGTTAAAATTTGACCAGCAATTTCTCATTTTTACAACACCATTTTTTTGGGGACCACATCACATTTGAAGTCATTTTGAGGGGTCTGTATGATAGAAAATACCCAAGTGTGACACCATTCTAAAAACTGCACCCCTCAAGGTGCTCAAAACCACATTCAAGAAGTTTATTAACTCTTTACGTGCTTCACAGGAACTGAAACAATGTGGAAGGAAAAAATGAACATTTAACTTTTTTTTTGCAAACATTTTACTTCAGAACCATTTTTTTTTATTTTCACAAGTGTAAAAACAGAAATTTAACCATAAATTTTGTTGTGCAATTTCTCCTGAATGCGCCGATTCCCCATATGTGGGGGTAAACCACTGTTTGGGCGCACCGCAGAGCTTGGAAGAGAAGGAGTGCCCTTTGACTTTTCAATGCAGAATTCGCTGGAATTGAGATCGGATGCCATGTCACGTTTAGAGAGCCCCTGATGTGCCTAAACAGTGGAAACGCTCCACAAGTGACACCATTTTGGAAACTAGACCCCTTAAGGAACTTATCTAGATGTGAGGTGAGCACTTTGAGCCCCCAAATGCTTCACAGAAGTTTATAACGTAGAGCCGTGAAAATAAAAAAATCACATTTGTTTACACAAAAATGACCTTTTCGCCCACAAATTCTTATTTTCACAAGGGTAACAGGAGAAATTAGACCACAAAAGTTGTTGTGCAATTTCTCCTGAGTACGCCGATACCCCACATGTGGGGGTAAACCACTGTTTGGGCGCACCGCAGAGCTTGGAAGTGAAGGAGTGGCGTTTTACTTTTTCAATGTAGAATTGGCTGGAATTGAGATTGGACACCTTGTCACGTTTGGAGAGCCCCTGATGTGCTTAAACAGTGGAAACCCCCCACAAGTGACACTATTTTGGAAATGAGACCCCTTAAGGAACTTATCTAGCTGTGTGGTGAGCACTTTAAACCCCCAGGTGCTTCACGAAAGTTTATAACGTAGAGCCGTGAAAATACCAAATCGCATTTTTTCTACAAAAATGTTTTTTACCCCCAAATTTTTATTTTCACAAGGGTAACAGGAGAAATTAGGCCACAAAAGTTGTTGTGCAATTTCTTCTGAGTACGTCGATACCCCATATGTGGGGGTAAACCACTGTTTGGGTGCACCGCAGAGCTTGGAAGAGAAGGAGTGCCGTTTTACTTTTTCAATGTTGAATGGCTGGAATTGAGATAGGACTCCATGTCGCGTTTGGAGAGCCCCTGATGTGCGTAAACAGTAGAAACCCCCACAAGTGACCCCATTTTGCAAATTAGACCCCTTAAGGAACTTATCTAGATATGTGGTGAGCACTTTAAACCCCCAAATGCTTCACAGAAATTTATAAAGTAGAGCCGTGAAAATAAAAAATCCTTTTTTTTCCTCAAAAATGATTTTTAGCCTGCAATTTTTTATTTTCTCAAGGGTATCAGGAGACATTGGACCCCAAAATCTGTTGACCAGTTTGTCCTGAGTATGATGATACCCCATATGTGGGGGGGCACTGTTTGGGCACCCATCGGGGCTCGGAAGGGAAGGAGCGCCGCTTGGAATGCAGACTTTGATGGGATGGTCTGCGGGCGTCATGTTGCATTTGCAGAGCTCCTGATGTACCTAAACAGTAGAAACCCCCCACAAGTGACCCCATTTTGGAAACTAGACCCCGCAAGGAACTTATATAGATTTGTGGTGGTGAGAACTTTGAATGCCCAAGTGCTTCACAGAAGTTTATAATGCAGAGTCATGAAAATAAAAAATATTTTTTTTTCCACAAAAAAAGATTTTTAGCCCCCAAGTTTTTATTTTCACAAGGGAAACAAGAGAAATTGGACCCCCAAAGTTGTTGTCCAATTTGCCTTGAGTATGCTGGTACCCCATGTGTGGGGGGACCACTGTTTGAGCGCACAGCAGAGCTCGGAAGGGAAGGAGCGCCGTTTTGGAATGCAGACTTTGATAGAATGGTCTGGGGGCGTTATGTTGGGTTTGCAGAGCCCCTGATGTACCTAAACAGTAGAAACCCCCCAAAAGTGACCCCATTTTGGAAACTAGACCCCCATAGAACTTATCTAGATGTGTGGTGAGAACTTTGAATGCCCAAGTGCTTCACAGAAGTTTATAATGCAGAGTCGTGAAAATAAAAAATATTTTTTTTCCACAAAAATGATTTTTTAGCCCCCCAAGTTTTTATTTTCACAAGGGTAACAGGAGAAATTGGACCCCAAAAGTTGTTGTCCAATTTATCCCGAGTATGCTGATGCCCCATATGTGGGGGTAAACCACTGTTTGGGAGCACGGCAGAGCTCAGAAGGGAGAGAGCACCATTTGACTTTCTGAGCACAAAATTGGCTTTCGTGTTTGGAGACTCCCTGATGTACCTAAACAGTGGAAACCCCCCAATTCTAACTCAAACCCTAACCCCAACACACACCTAACCCTAATCTCAACCTGATCCATAATCCTTATGCAGACAGAAAGTGTACTTGGCACCGAAGTGACACCCACTTATAAGGGATTTTACTTTGAAGATTTTTCTGTAGGCTTCGGGGATAAAGCGATCCTAAGAAGACTGAGGCGGTGCTATGCATGCAATTGTAACGATCCAAACAGGTATATGAGAAGAAAGAAGGTTGCAGCACTCACCATCGGCTCTTCATTTCTTTATTCGGTGAAACAAACCTGGATAGGTTGTGGCATTAGAAAAAGGCTTAGGCGTAACGAGGGGAGCGGGGAAGTGCAGGAACGAGACGGACGACGGCCGTTTCACGCTATTGCGCTTCTACGGGTCCATGTGAGTTGTGTTTGTGATGTCATATCCTTTTATAGGATTAAGACATTTCACGTTTTACTTTTACAAGTGCAAAATAAAATAATGCATTAAAAACAACAATAAACTCGGACTGCACAATTACAGACAAACACTCATTAGATGAAAATTGACATGTCGATTTTTTCATTGAGGCCCCAAGGGCCTTGCGCGTTAGTTTTAAGAATCCACTTGGCCTCCCTCTGGAGGAGTAATTTATTGCGATCGCCTCCCTGTTTTAGGAAGGAGACCGATTCTAGCCCTGCAAATCTTAGTACATTAGGGTTCCCACCATGGCATTCGTGTACATGTTTAACCAAGCGAACTCTCCCTTTTCCAGTGAGGATGGAGTTATAATGCTCACGGAACCGTACCATGAGGGGTCTTATAGTCTTCCCTATATAAAAACGATTGCAGGGGCAGAAGATGACATAAACAATGAATTTACTTTTACAGGTTATAAAATCTTTTACGGTGTGGTGGTGTGTGCCTATCTTTAGGCGCAAATTGCACCTTCATAAATTTTTTTGTAAAAATAAAGACGCACCTATTGTGAGAGTAACTACGGATGTACCAGTCACTGTGGGCCAGTTGGGGTTTATAGCATGTACAGATTTAAGTTCCTCGGATAGGGAAATTACAAATGTCCTGGCCAATTTATGTAAAACTAATGACAGTCCAGCAGAGAAAATGGAAGCTGATGAGAATAATTCAACATTCGTTGCCTTCAAAGGTGGGGTAAAATCACAGTGGATGCCCCCCATTTCTCCAGGCAATAATATAGACCTATTCGAGGACTTGGTCATAAAAGACGTAGAGGCGATCCTTTTCCCACAACCCCTTAAAAATCTCCCCACTTCGGAACAAAAAGCTCTAAATGAGATAAAAGGGTGGGAAGATATTATAATAAGAAGAGCAGATAAAGGGGGCAACCTAGTTATCCTAGATAAAGTGTATTATATCGAAGAGGCTTTATCGCAGCTCAACGATTTAAATACATACCAGCCATTAGAAAAAAATCCTACTAATTCTATCAAGGATAAGCTACGTTCGTTGTTACGTAAATATGTGGAAAAAGGAACCATCTCTAAAAAAAGAGCAGAAAAATTAATACCCGAATACCCCAACTATCCCAACTGGTACAGTATCCCGAAAATTCACAAGAATTCTAAAAAACCTCCTGGACGCCCGATCGTATCGGGATTAAACTCAATCACAGAACCCCTTTCACAATTCATTGATTGGTCTCTAAAACCACTATTATATGAAATTCCTTCGTTCATCAAAGACTCAGGAGATTTTCTCCTTGCGTTGAGAGACTTCAGGTGGCAACCCACCTTTGCCCTGACATCTATAGACATTACTAGTTTGTATACTAGAATCCCTCAGCAAAAGGGCATAGATGCAATTCGCTGTATTTTATCCAACACTGAAAAAGATGACGATTTTATTTCATTTATAGTAGAAAGTTTGGGATTTGTGTTATCCAACAATACATTTAAATTTTTGGACCAGTGGTATCGTCAGAAGGTCGGTACCGCGATGGGTACCCCGGTGGCATGCGTCTTCGCAAACCTGTTTCTTGCAGAGTTTGAGGAGAGGCATGTCACCGGCCCCAAAAACCCTTTCTTGAAACATATACGGCTTTTTTTGCGCTATGCCGATGATATCTTTATTGTTTGGGATGGGGGTGAAGGAGACTTCAATGGTTTTGTAAAATACTTAAATGAAAACGATGAAAATATGAGATTCACATCCACTTTTGGAGGCAATGAAATAGACTTCTTAGATGTTAAGGTAAAGATACAGGAGGGTTCAATAATAACTAGCGTCCATAGAAAAAACACGGCGACTAACAGCGTCTTGCATTTTAATAGTGCCCATCCACATCATACAAAGCGCAGCATTCCATTCAGTCAGATGGTCAGACTAAGAAAAATCAACAATAATGATGAGATCTGCAAAGAACAAATTCAGGACTTAAAAGCGCGTTTTAGAAAAAGAGGTTATCCAGAATCTCTGCTCCAAGAAGCTGAAATACGGGTGCTTAATTTATCCCAAATAGACCTTTTAAAAAAGGGTAATAAAAAAAGAAAAAACTACACAAATAAAAAATCAGAAGACAATAATAAAAATCGGAGGTTCCCCTTTATTTTTAAACACACCCCAGTAGACAGCTTAATACATGCAGCGATTCGAAAAAACTGGCACATTCTCCAAAAAGATCCAGATTTTTCCGCGACATCCCCATTATTTTCATATAAACGCTCCAAAAACATAGGAGACCTAGTTGTTAGAAATCGCATAGAAAACCGCAATCAAAATTGGATTGAGAAATCTGCTCCACCTGGCAATCACAAATGTGGAAATTGTAGCATGTGTGCCTTCCATCTGACAGATAGGCTACTAAAGATAGGCACACACCACCACACCGTAAAAGATTTTATAACCTGTAAAAGTAAATTCATTGTTTATGTCATCTTCTGCCCCTGCAATCGTTTTTATATAGGGAAGACTATAAGACCCCTCATGGTACGGTTCCGTGAGCATTATAACTCCATCCTCACTGGAAAAGGGAGAGTTCGCTTGGTTAAACATGTACACGAATGCCATGGTGGGAACCCTAATGTACTAAGATTTGCAGGGCTAGAATCGGTCTCCTTCCTAAAACAGGGAGGCGATCGCAATAAATTACTCCTCCAGAGGGAGGCCAAGTGGATTCTTAAAACTAACGCGCAAGGCCCTTGGGGCCTCAATGAAAAAATCGACATGTCAATTTTCATCTAATGAGTGTTTGTCTGTAATTGTGCAGTCCGAGTTTATTGTTGTTTTTAATGCATTATTTTATTTTGCACTTGTAAAAGTAAAACGTGAAATGTCTTAATCCTATAAAAGGATATGACATCACAAACACAACTCACATGGACCCGTAGAAGCGCAATAGCGTGAAACGGCCGTCGTCCGTCTCGTTCCTGCACTTCCCCGCTCCCCTCGTTACGCCTAAGCCTTTTTCTAATGCCACAACCTATCCAGGTTTGTTTCACCGAATAAAGAAATGAAGAGCCGATGGTGAGTGATCCATAATCCTAATCACAACCCTAACGATAATGACAACCCTAACCCCAAAACAACCCTAATCTCAACCCAAACCATAACCCTAATCAAAACCCTAAATCCAACACACCCCTAATCCTAATCTCAACCCTAACCTCAAACCTAACCCTAATCCCAACACACCCCTAACCCTAATCCCAACCCTAACCTTAACCCTAATCCCAAACCTAACCATAATCCCAAACGTATCCCTAATGCCAACCCTAACCTTAATACCAACCCTAACCCTAGCCCTAACCCTAACTTTAGCCCCAACCCTAACCCTAACCCTAGCCCTAACCCTAAATTTAGCCCCAATCCTAACCCTAACTTTAGCCCCAACCCTAGTCCTAGCCCTAACCCTAGCCCTAACTCTAACCCTAGCCCTAACCCAAAAATTAGCCCCAACCCTAACCCTAGCCCTAACCCTAACCCTAACCCTAGCCCAACCTTAACCCTAGCCCTAACTTTAGCCCCAACCCTGTTGTGAATTTGGATTCTGGGCTCCCCCGGTGGCTACTGGTGGAATTGAACTGGTGTCTTCATCTTCTCTGTTCACCTGTTCCCATCAAGATGTGGGAGTCGCTATATAACCTTGCTGCTCTGTTAGTTGCTTGCCGGTCAACAATGTTATCAGAAGCCTCTCTGTGCTTGTTCCTGCTCCTAGACAACTACTAGATAAGTTGGACTCTTGTCCATGTTTGTTTTTGCATTTTGTTCCAGTTCACAGCTGTAGTTTCGTTACTGTGTCTGGAAAGCTCTTGTGAACGGGAATTGCCACTCTGGTGTTATGAGTTAATGCCAGAGTTTTAAAGTAATTTCTGGATGGTGTTTTTTGATAGGGTTTTCAGCTGACCATGAAAGTGTCCTTTCTGTCTTCTGCTATGTAGTAAGTGGACCTCAAATTTGCTAAACCTATTTTCATACTACGTTTGTTATTTCATCTCAACTCACCGCCAATACATGTGGGGGGCCTCTGTCTCCTTTCGGGGTATTTCTCTAGAGGTGAGCTAGGACTAATATTTTCCTCTGCTAGCTTTATTTAGTCCTCCGGCTGGGCTGGGCATCTAGAATCAACGTAGGCATGCTACCCGGCCACTGCTAGTTGTGCGTTAGGTTTAGTTCATGGTCAGCTCAGTTCCCATCTTCCAAGAGCTAGTTCCTATATATGCTTATGCTATGTTCTCTTGCCATTGAGATCATGACAGTTTGACCGGCCCGCAAAGTGTTAATTGTTTGGGCTGAAGCAGGAGAAAAAGAAGTGTTGAAGGGAAATTTTTTTTTTTTTTTTCCCCTCAGAGTTTTGCTGCCTAGCCCTTAATTGCTGTCTAGCTGCTTCTTACCTCCTCTTAACCCTTGAATGGCTCTGTGTCCACCTGTTTGTAATGGATCTTCAGAGTGTAACTGCAGGTTTGAATAATCTCGCCACGAAGGTACAAAATTTGCAAGATTTTGTTTGTCATGCACCTGTATCTGAGCCGAGAATTCCTTTGCCGGAATTTTTCTCGGGGAATAGATCCGGGTTTCAGAATTTTCGAAATAATTGCAAATTATTTTTGTCTCTGAAATCTCGCTCTGCCGGAGACCCTGCACAGCAGGTCAGGATTGTGATTTCCTTGCTCCGGGGCGACCCTCAAGACTGGGCTTTTTCATTGACACCAGGGGATCCTGCGTTGCTCAATGTGGATGCGTTTTTTCTGGCCTTGGGGTTGCTTTATGACGAACCTCATTTGGAGCTTCAGGCAGAAAAAACTTTGATGTCCCTATCTCAGGGGCAAGATGAAGCGGAAATTTACTGCCAAAGATTCCGTAAATGGTCTGTGCTTACTCAGTGGAATGAGTGCGCCCTGGCGGCGACTTTCAGAGAGGGTCTCTCTGATGCCATTAAGGATGTTATGGTGGGGTTCCCTGTGCCTGCGGGTCTGAATGAGTCCATGACAATGGCTATTCAGATCGATAGGCGTTTGCGGGAGCGCAAACCAGTGCACCATCTGGCGGTGTCCACTGAGAAGTCGCCAGAGAGTATGCAGTGTGATAGAATTCTGTCCCGAAGCGAGCGGCAGAATTTTAGACGGAAAAATGGGTTGTGTTTCTATTGTGGTGATTCTACTCATGTTATATCAGCATGCTCTAAGCGCACTAAAAAGCTTGGTAAATCTGTTTCCATTTGCACCTTACCGTCTAAATTTATTCTATCTGTGACCCTGATTTGCTCTTTGTCATCTATTACCACGGACGCCTATGTCGACTCTGGCGCCGCTTTGACTCTTATGGATTGGTCCTTGGCCAAACGCTGTGGGTATGATTTAGAGCCTTTGGAGACTCCTATTCCTCTGAAGGGGATTGACTCCACCCCATTGGCTAATAATAATCCACAATACTGGACACAAGTAACTATGCGTATTAATCCGGATCACCAGGAGATTATTCGCTTTCTGGTGCTGTATAATCTACATGATGATTTGGTGCTAGGATTGCCTTGGCTGCAATCTCACAACCCAGTCCTCGACTGGAGAGCTATGTCTGTGTTGAGCTGGGGATGTAAGGGGGCTCATGGGGATGTACCTGTGGTTTCCATTTCATCATCCATTCCCTCTGAAATTCCTGAGTTCCTGTCTGACTATCGTGACGTCTTTGAAGAATCCAAGCTTGGTTCGTTACCTCCGCACCGAGAGTGCGATTGTGCCATAGATTTAATCCCGGGTAGTAAATACCCAAAGGGTCGTTTATTTAATCTGTCTGTGCCTGAACATGCTGCTATGCGAGAATATATAAAGGAGTCCTTGGAAAAGGGACATATTCGTCCATCGTCATCTCCCTTAGGAGCCGGTTTTTTCTTTGTGTCAAAAAAAGACGGCTCTTTGAGACCATGTATTGATTATCGGCTTTTGAATAAAATCACTGTTAAATATCAATACCCATTGCCGTTGCTGACTGATTTGTTTGCTCGCATAAAGGGGGCCAAGTGGTTCTCTAAGATTGACCTTCGTGGGGCGTATAATTTGGTGCGAATCAGGCAGGGGGATGAGTGGAAAACCGCATTTAATACGCCCGAGGGCCACTTTGAGTATTTAGTGATGCCTTTTGGTCTTTCTAATGCTCCGTCAGTTTTCCAGTCCTTTATGCATGATATTTTTCGCGATTATTTGGATAAATTTATGATTGTGTATCTGGATGATATTCTGATTTTTTCGGATGACTGGGACTCTCATGTCCAGCAAGTCAGGAGGGTTTTTCAGGTTTTGCGGTCTAATTCTTTGTGTGTGAAGGGTTCTAAGTGTGTTTTTGGGGTACAGAGGATTTCCTTTTTGGGATATATTTTTTCCCCCTCTTCCATTGAAATGGATCCTGTCAAGGTTCAAGCTATTTGTGATTGGACGCAGCCCTCTTCTCTTAAGAGTCTTCAGAAATTTTTGGGCTTTGCTAACTTTTATCGTCGATTTATTGCTGGTTTTTCGGATATTGCTAAGCCATTGACCGATTTGACTAAGAAGGGTGCTGATGTTGCTGATTGGTCCCCTGATGCTGTGGAGGCCTTTCGGGAGCTTAAGCGCCGTTTTTCCTCTGCCCCTGTGTTGCGTCAGCCTGATGTTGCTCTACCTTTTCAGGTTGAGGTCGACGCTTCTGAGATCGGAGCTGGGGCAGTGTTGTCGCAGAAAAGTTCTGACTGCTCCGTGATGAGGCCTTGTGCCTTCTTTTCCCGTAAATTTTCGCCCGCTGAGCGGAATTATGATGTTGGGAATCGGGAGCTTTTGGCCATGAAGTGGGCTTTTGAGGAGTGGCGCCATTGGCTTGAGGGGGCCAGACATCAGGTGGTGGTATTGACTGACCACAAAAATTTGATTTATCTTGAGACCGCCAGGCGCCTGAATCCTAGACAGGCGCGCTGGTCATTATTTTTCTCTCGGTTTAATTTTGTGGTGTCATACCTACCGGGTTCTAAGAATGTTAAGGCGGATGCCCTTTCTAGGAGTTTTGAGCCTGACTCGCCTGGTAACTCTGAGCCCACAGGTATCCTTAAGGATGGAGTGGTATTGTCAGCCGTTTCTCCAGACCTGCGGCGGGCCTTGCAGGAGTTTCAGGCGGAGAGACCTGATCGTTGCCCACCTGATAAACTGTTTGTTCCTGATGATTGGACCAGTAGAGTCATCTCTGAGGTTCATTCTTCTGCGTTGGCAGGTCATCCTGGCATTTTTGGTACCAGGGATTTGGTGGCAAGGTCCTTCTGGTGGCCTTCCCTGTCACGAGATGTGCGAGGCTTTGTGCAGTCTTGTGACGTTTGTGCTCGGGCCAAGCCTTGTTGTTCTCGGGCTAGTGGATTATTGTTGCCCTTGCCTATTCCTAAGAGGCCTTGGACGCACATCTCGATGGATTTTATTTCAGATCTGCCTGTTTCTCAGAAGATGTCTGTCATCTGGGTGGTGTGTGACCGTTTTTCTAAGATGGTCCATTTGGTTCCTCTGCCCAAGTTACCTTCTTCTTCCGAGTTGGTTCCTCTGTTTTTTCAAAATGTTGTTCGTTTGCATGGTATTCCTGAGAATATCGTTTCTGACAGAGGGACCCAATTCGTGTCTAGATTTTGGCGGGCATTCTGTGCTAGGATGGGCATAGATTTATCTTTTTCGTCCGCTTTCCATCCTCAGACGAATGGCCAGACCGAGCGGATTAATCAGACCCTGGAGACATATCTGAGGTGTTTTGTGTCTGCTGACCAGGATGATTGGGTTGCTTTTTTGCCATTGGCGGAGTTCGCTCTCAATAATCGGGCCAGCTCTGCCACTTTGGTGTCCCCGTTTTTCTGTAATTCGGGGTTTCATCCTCGATTTTCCTCTGGTCAGGTGGAATCTTCGGATTGTCCTGGAGTGGATGCTGTGGTGGAGAGATTGCATCAGATCTGGGGGCAGGTGGTGGACAATTTGAGGTTGTCCCAGGAGAAGACTCAGCTTTTTGCCAACCGCCACCGTCGTGTTGGTCCTCGGCTTTCTGTTGGGGATTTGGTGTGGTTGTCTTCTCGTTTTGTCCCTATGAGGGTCTCTTCTCCTAAGTTTAAGCCTCGGTTTATCGGCCCGTATAAGATATTGGAGATTCTTAACCCTGTTTCCTTCCGTTTGGACCTCCCTGCATCCTTTTCTATTCATAACGTTTTTCATCGGTCATTATTGCGCAGGTATGAGGTACCGGTTGTGCCTTCCGTTGAGCCTCCTGCTCCGGTGTTGGTTGAGGGTGAGTTGGAGTACGTTGTGGAGAAAATCTTGGACTCTCGTGTTTCCAGACGGAGACTCCAGTATCTGGTCAAGTGGAAGGGATACGGCCAGGAGGATAATTCTTGGGTGAATGCATCTGATGTTCATGCCTCCGATCTGGTTCGTGCCTTTCATAGGGCCCATCCTGATCGCCCTGGTGGTTCTGGTGAGGGTTCGGTGCCCCCTCCTTGAGGGGGGGGTACTGTTGTGAATTTGGATTCTGGGCTCCCCCGGTGGCTACTGGTGGAATTGAACTGGTGTCTTCATCTTCTCTGTTCACCTGTTCCCATCAAGATGTGGGAGTCGCTATATAACCTTGCTGCTCTGTTAGTTGCTTGCCGGTCAACAATGTTATCAGAAGCCTCTCTGTGCTTGTTCCTGCTCCTAGACAACTACTAGATAAGTTGGACTCTTGTCCATGTTTGTTTTTGCATTTTGTTCCAGTTCACAGCTGTAGTTTCGTTACTGTGTCTGGAAAGCTCTTGTGAACGGGAATTGCCACTCTGGTGTTATGAGTTAATGCCAGAGTTTTAAAGTAATTTCTGGATGGTGTTTTTTGATAGGGTTTTCAGCTGACCATGAAAGTGTCCTTTCTGTCTTCTGCTATGTAGTAAGTGGACCTCAAATTTGCTAAACCTATTTTCATACTACGTTTGTTATTTCATCTCAACTCACCGCCAATACATGTGGGGGGCCTCTGTCTCCTTTCGGGGTATTTCTCTAGAGGTGAGCTAGGACTAATATTTTCCTCTGCTAGCTTTATTTAGTCCTCCGGCTGGGCTGGGCATCTAGAATCAACGTAGGCATGCTACCCGGCCACTGCTAGTTGTGCGTTAGGTTTAGTTCATGGTCAGCTCAGTTCCCATCTTCCAAGAGCTAGTTCCTATATATGCTTATGCTATGTTCTCTTGCCATTGAGATCATGACACAACCCTAACCCTAGCCCTAAGGCTACTTTCACACTTGCAGCAAGTGGCATCCGTAGCAATCCATCATTTTGGACAAAAAACGGATCCTGCAAATGTGCCCGCAGTGTTAGGAGTCGAGTTTCCTCTGCTGCACAGGGGGAATCTCGATCCGTGCCTGCTGCGGTCTCCCATTCTCCATCGGCCGCAGTGGAGCCTGCTTGGCGGAGACGTCGGTCCCAGCGTCTCACTGAGACTGATTCTGTGCAAAGGGTTACTGCTGCCTCTCCAGGCTCTGCTATTGTACCCTGCACTGATCTGCGGTGAGCAGGCTTTTCTGGGACTAAGTCCTGCTTTGCACACACTGAGCATGCCCAGGGCAAGATCTCTCAGTGGAGATCAAGGGTCACATGCTCAGGTACTGCAGCCAAATCTATTGGTCCTTCTAGGAAGGTCCTGTAGGTGTGCAGGCTCTGTAGCAGTCTCTCATTGGTCCTTTTAGGAAGGTCCTGTACGTGCTGCAGCTATTTAAGGCTCGCATGGCCGCATGGCCATGCGCTAGTATCTTCCAAAGTTATGTGCTTGGCGCCACTGTGGTCATGTGTTTGAATGTGTTCAGGGACCCGGCTGAAATAAGCCCCTAGAATGCTGGCACCTCTGGCGAGGAGATTGTGTTTGAGTGTATTCAGGGACCTGGCTGACATAAGCCCCTAGAATGCTGGCACCTCCGGCGAGGAGTGTTGTGTGCATGCATGACCACTGACTGCTCTCTTCTGGGTAGTTAGCCTGTGCCTCTGTGAGAGTCTAACAGGGCACAGAGCTATGCTTTCTCGGCCGCTCTGTGAAGGTAACAGAGCTGGTTCATACCGCCATATTGTGCCGCCATTTACTTAGCAGCAGGTTCTTTCCTGCACGGTGGATCCCGGGTTGCGAACGCACCAATCCCATCAATAAATATATTTGGTGCGTTCCGCAAACCCTAACACGCAGGATGCGTTTTTTGCCTGTAGACTTGTATTGCCGATGGATCGCGATGGATGGCCACACGTCACATCCGTTGTGCACTGGATCCGTTGTGTTTTGGCAGACGATCATCACAAAAAAAGTTCAATGTAACGTTTTTTTGTACATCGCATCCACCATTTCCGACTGCACATGCGCAGCCGTTACTCCGCCCCCTCCCCCCAGGACATAGACAGGGCAGTGGATGCATTGAAAAACTGCATCTGCTGCCGACGTTGTGCACAATTTTCACAACGTGTGTTGGTACGTCGGGCCGACACATTGCGACGGCCCCATACCGACGCAAGTGTGAAAGAATCCTAACCCTAGCCCTAACCCTAGCCCAACCCTAAATTTAGCCCCAACCCTAACCCTAACTCTAAATTTAGCCCCAACCCTAACCCTATCCCTAACCCTAAATTTAGCCCCAACTCCTCTAGCTGCCGGCCGGCAGATCATGGCAGGCGCACTGGGCATGCACTCACCATTTTCTTACCAGATGAAGAAGGCAGAAGGCAGGAGGGGACGCAGGAGGACCCAGGGACACCAGTAAGTATGAAAGGGTCCCCGAATCCCGCTATTTCTCTGTCCTCTGATGTGAGATCACATCGGAGGACAGAGAATCACACATCGCTTTTTTTTTTTTTTTTTTGCGGCCGCCAGTAAACAGTTAATTACCCCCGGCAGCCGAAACCCCAAAGATCTTCCGGGTGCCATTTTTTGGCTGGTACAAGATAGCGGCGCCCATCGGGAGCCACAAGGAGCACAAGGGGAAACAGGTGAGTATCGGGGGGGTGATCGGGGACCCCATTTCTCTGTCCTCTGATGTGCGATCACATCGGAGGACAGAGAAATTAAATGGGAAATCGCGGTTTGTTTGTTTTTTGCGACCGCCGGTAAACGGTTAATTACCGGCGATCGCAACCCGGGGATCGTTAAAAAAAACCTGAATCATGTTCTCTGGGGTCTCAGCTACCCCCGGCAACCGAGACCCCAGAGAAAATCCGACTCTGGGGGGCACTATTCACTTTTTCCACAGCGCCTTTAAGTACCCTTAACTGCCGCCGTTAAAATGCGTATCGGTGGTCGTTAAGGGTTAACTTAATATTTTGTTGCACAACCTTTTGAGGCAATCACTGCAATCAAAAGATTCCTGTAACTGTTAATGAGACTTCTGCGCCTCTCGACAAATATTTTGGCCACTCCTCAAGAGCAAACTGCTCCAGTTGTCTCGTGATTGAAGGTTGCCTCTTCCAGATGGCATGTTTCAGCCGTTTCTTTCCAAAGATGCTCAATAGAATTTAGGTCAGGGCTCATAGAAGGCCACTTCAGAATAGTCCATTGTTTTCCTCTTAGCCATTCTTGAGTGTTTTTAGCTGTGTGTTTTGGGTCATTATCCTGTTGCAAGACCAATGATCTGCAACTGAGAAAAAGCTTTCTGACACTGGACAGCACATGTCTCTCTAGAATCCAATGATAGTGTTGAGATTTCATTGCACCCTGCACAGATTCTAGACACCCTGTGTCAGATGCAGCAAAGCAGCCCCAGAACATAACAAAGCCTCCTCCATGTTTCACAGTAGGGACAGTGTTATTTTCTTGATATGCTTTATTTTTCGATCTGTGAACATAGAGCCGATGTGCCTTGCCAAAAAGTTCCATTTTTGTCTCATCTATCCATAGGACATTCTCCCAGAAGCTTTGTGGCTTGTCAACATGTAGTTTGGCAAATTCCAGTCTGGCTTTTTTATAATTTTTATTTCAACAATGGTGTCCTCCCTGGTCGTCCCCCATGAAGTCCACTTTGGCTCATACAACGTCGGATGGTGCGATCTGACACTGTTGTTTCTTGAAGTTCACCTTTAATCTGTTTAAAAGTTTTCTGGGCTCTTTTATTACCATTCGTATTATCCGTCTCTTAGATTTTGTCATCAATTTTCCTCCTGCGGCCACGTCCAGGGAGGTCGGCTACAGTCCCATGGATCTTACATTTCTGAATATGTGCAGCTGTAGTCACAGGAACATCAAGCTGCTTGGAGATGGTCTTATAACTTTTACCTTTAACATGTTTGTCTATAATTTTTATTCTATCTCCTGAGACAATTCTTTCCTTCGCTTCCTCTGGTCCATGATGAGCGTGATACACACCATGTCACCAAACAGCACAGTGAGTATCTGTAGCCCTATATACAGGCCACTCACTGATTCCAAGATTGTAGACACTTGTGATGTTAGTTAGTGGACACACCGCGATTGAACATTTTCCTTTTGTCACATTATTTTCAGGGGTACCATCATTTCTGTCCAGGCCGATTTCATGAGTGTTATTTTTTTTTTTTTTTATTCTGTGGAAGCATGGTTGAAAAGCAATGTCTGACTTTCATCTGTTCATTTTCATAGATCTTTTATTTATTATTACTTTTGTCAGATTCAAGTTATTTCTGTGACCATTGTGGGTTTTTCTGTCATTAAATGAGGGGGACCAACAATTTTGACCACTTGTGTAACTCTGATCATTCTCCACTGCTCGCTCTGATCGCCGGCAAAGCAGGGGAGAATGATGAGAGCCGTCTTCAGCACCTGCCGCCGGGGAATAGTGCTTACTGTAGCGCTTCTTCCTCGGTGCCAATGCGGGTCACATGGATGACATCAATGTGTGTTCTCCGTGTGAGATGTTTTGCGGCCCATGTTGATGGTAAAAAAGCAGACATGTCAGTGTGTTTTGCCCACGGACACATGGTCCATGGAAACACACTGACGTGCACAGACCCATTCACTTGGAGTTGGTCTACATGTGTCAGTGTCTCCGGTACCGGTGAAAACTGTCACCACACGTACTGGAGACACGGATGTGTGAAAGAGGCCTAAAGAAGAGAGAGACAGAGGACCAAACAGAGCTTACACTCTACAGAAAAGAGAGAGAACCCCGCTGACCACAAAAGCTTACACTCTACAGGAGAGAGAGAACCCCGCTTACCATAAAAGCTTACACTCTACGAGAGAGATAAAGGTCTCTGCTGACCATAGGAATTTACACTCAACAGGAGAGAGAGAGATAGAAAGGATCCAACTGACCATAAGAGCTTACACTCTACAGGAGAAAGGACCCCACTGACCATAAGAGCTTACACTCTACAGGAGAGAGAAGACCCCGCTGACCATAAGAGCTTACACTCTACAGGAGAAAGGACCCCACTGACCATAAGAGCTTACACTCTACAGGAGAGAGAGGACCTCACTGACCATAAGAGATTTCACTCTACAGGAGAGAGAGAGAACCCCACTGACCATAAGAGCTTACACTCTACAGGAGAGAGAGGACCCCACTGACCATAAGAGCTTACACTCTGCAGGAGAGAGAGGATCCTTCTGTCCATAAGAGCTTACACGCTACAGGAGAGAGGACCCCGCTGACCATAAGAGCTTACACTCTATAGGAGAGAGAGGACCCTCCTGACCATAAGAGCTTACACTCTACAGGAGAGAGAGGACCCTGCTGACCATAAGAGCTTACACTCTACAGGAGAGAGGACCCCGCTGACCATAAAAGCTTACACTGTACAGGAGAGAGAGAGGACCCTGCTGACCATAAGAGCTTACACTCTACAGGAGAGAGAGGACCCCTCTGACCATAAGAGCTTACACTCTACAGGAGAAAGGACCCCACTGACCATAAGAGCTTACACTCTACAGGAGAGAGAGGACCCTGCTGACCATAAGAGCTTACACTCTACAGGAGAGAGAGGACCCTGGTGACCATAAGAGCCTACACTCTACAGGAGAAAGGACCCCTCTGACCATAAGAGCTTACACTCTACAGGAGAGAGAGGACCCTGCTGACCATAAGAGCTTACACTCTACAGGAGAGTGAGGACCCTGGTGACCATAAGAGCTTACACTCTACAGGAGAGAGAAGGAACCACTGACCATAAGAGCTTACACTCTACAGGATAGAGAGAGGACCCCACTGACCATAAGAGCTCTCACACTACTGGAGAGAGAGGATCCCACTGACCATAAGAGCTTACACTCTACAGGAGACAGAGGACCCCACTGACCATAAGAGCTTTCACTCTACAGGAGAGAGAGGACCCCACTGACCATAAGAGCTTACACTGTACAGGAGAGAGAGGACCCCACTGACCATAAGAGCTTACACTCTAGAGGAGAGTGAGGACCCCACTGACCATAAGAGCTTACACTCTACAGGAGAGAGAGGACCCCACTGACCATAACAGCTTACACTCTACAGGAGAGTGAGGACCCTGCTGACCATAAGAGCTTACACTCTACAGGAGAGTGAGGACCCTGCTGACCATAAGAGCTTACACTCTACAGGAGAGTGAGGACCCCGCTGACCATAAGAGCTTACACTCTACAGGAGAGAGAGAGGACCCCACTGACCATAAGAGCTTAAGCTCTACAGGAGAAAGGACCCCACTGACCATAAGAGCTTACACTCTACAGGAGAGAGAGGACCCCACTGACCATAAGAGCTTACACTCTACAGGAGAGAGAGGACCCTGCTGACCATAAGAGCTTACACTCTACAGGAGAGAGAGGACCCCACTGACCATAAGAGCTGACACTCTACAGGAGAGAGTGGACCCCACTGATCACAAGAGCTTACACTCTACAGGAGATAGAGGACCCCACTTGTTATGATCCTTAGTGGCTGAGGATCACGAATAGGCCAGCAAGTGAATAAACTAAGGACAAGCTCTAGGGAGATGGTAACTGGACTGATCGCAAATCTGAACCTATCCAACACAACTAGAGGTAGCCGGTGAACGTGCCTAAAAAATTCCTAGACGTCTCAAGCCAGCCTGAGGAACTAGCTACCCCTAAAGAGAAAGAAAGACCTCGCTTGCCTCCAGAAAAATAATCCCCAAAGATATAGAAGCCCCCAACAAATATTAACGGTGAAGTAAGAAGAAGGCACATACGTAGGGATGAAATCAGATTCAGCGAAAGAGGCCCACTAGTACTAGAAAGCAGAAAATAGAGCAGGGGTGTATGCGATCAATAAAAAACCCTTACAAAATATCCATCCTGAGATTTCAAGAACCCACACACCAACTAATGGTGTGTGGGGAGAAACTCAGTCCACTAGAGCATCCAGCAAGCGAGGGAATCACATTTTAGCAAGCTGAACAAAAAAACATGATAAACACTGCTGATCAAAAAATGAGCAAACAAAACTTAGCTTGTCCTGGATGGACTGGGAGCAAGGTAGTCAGAAGGAATCTGAGTAGCACTGATTACATCGACAGCCGGCAACAAGTGAAAGCAAAACAGAGCTATATAGGAACCTCCCAGAGGATAACGAACCAGCTGATAGCCAGAGACCAGCAGGATAACAAACAAAGCCACCAGGGGGAGCCCAAAGCAAAAGTCACACCATACCACCAGTGACCACAAGAGGGAGCCTGAAAACAGAGTTCACAACAGTACCCCCCCCCCCTTAAGGAGGGGTCACCGAACCCTCATGAAAACCCCCAGGGTGATCAGGATGAGCCACATGGAAGGCACGAACCAAATCGGCCGCATGAACATCAGAGGCGACAACCCAAGAATTATCCTCCTGAGCATAGCCCTTCCACTTGACCAAATACTGGAGCCTCCGTCTTGAAACACGAGAATCCAAGATCTTCTCCACCACGTATTCCAATTCTCCCTCAATCAGCACCGGGGCAGGAGGCTCAACCGGAGGAACCACAGGTACCACATACCTCCGCAACAACGAGCGATGGAACACATTATGAATAGCAAATGATGCCGGGAGGTCCAGACAGAATGACACAGGGCCAAGGACTTCCAGAATCTTATAAGGACCGATAAACCGAGGCTTGAACTTAGGAGAGGAGACCTTCATAGGAACGAAGCGAGAAGACAACCACACCAAGTCCCCAACACGAAGTCGGGGACCCACACAGCGACGGCGGTTGGCAAAGAGCTGAGCCTTCTCTTGTGACAACTTCAAATTGTCCACCACAATGATTCCAAATCTGATGCAACCTATCCACCACAACATCCACTCCAGGACAGTCAGAAGGCTCCACCTGACCCAAGGAAAAACGAGGATGAAACCCCGAATTGCAAAAAAAAGGAGAAACCAAAGTAGCAGAACTAGCCCGATTATTAAGGGCAAACTCGGCCAACGGCAAAAAAGTAACCCAGTCGTCCTGGTCAGCAGAAACAAAACATCTTAAATAAGTCTCCAAGGTCTGATAAGTTCGCTCGGTTTGGCCATTCGTCTGAGGATGGAAGGCCGACGAAAAAGACAATTCAATGCCCAACTTAGCACAAAAGGTCCGCCAAAATCTAGACACAAACTGGGATCCTCTGTCAGAAACAATGTTCTCAGGAATCCCGTGCAAACGAACCACATTTTGAAAAAACAGTGGAACCAACTCGGAGGAGGAAGGCAACTTAGGCAAGGGCACCAAATGGACCATCTTAGAAAAATGATCACACACCACCCAGATGACAGACATTCTCTGAGAGACAGGGAGATCTGAAATAAAATCCATGGAAATGTGCGTCCAAGGCCTCTTCGGGACAGGCAAAGGTAACAGCAAACCACTGGCACGAGAACAGCAAGGCTTCGCCCGAGCACAAATTCCACTAGACTGCACAAAGGAACGCACATCCCGCGACAAGGAAGGCCACCAAAAAGACCTGGCCACCAAGTCTCTGGTACCAAATATTCCAGGATGGCCCGGCCGCCAACACCGAAGAATGAACCTCGGAGATGACTCTGTTGGTCCATCTATCCGGGACAAACAGTCTCTCCGGTGGACAGCGGTCAGGTCTATCCGCCTGAAACTCTTGCAGCACACGTCGCAAATCTGGGGAGATGGCAGACAAAATCACCCCTTCTCTAAGGATACCAGCCGGCTCTGAATCTCCAGGAGAGTCAGGCACAAAACTCCTAGAAAGAGCATCAGCCTTCACATTCTTCGAACCCGGCAGGTACGAGACCATGAAATCAAAACGAGAGAAAAACAACGACCAACGAGCCTGTCTGGGATTCAGCCGCTTGGCCGACTCGAGTTAAATAAAATTCTTGTGATCAGTCAAGACCACCACACGATGTTTAGCTCCCTCAAGCCAATGTCGCCACTCCTCAAATGCCCACTTCATAGCCAACAGCTCCCGATTACCGACATAATAATTCCGCTCGGCAGGCGAAAACTTTCTTGAAAAGAAAGCACATGGCTTCATCACAGAGCCATCGGGGCTTATCTGCGACAAAACAGCCCCCGCTCCAATCTCGGAAGCATCAACCTCCACCTGGAAGGGAAGTGAGACATCTGGCTGACACAAGACCGGAGCCGAAGAAAACCGACGCTTCAGCTCCCGAAAGGCCTCCACAGCCGCAGAAGACCAATTAGTCACATCAGAACCCTTCTTGGTCAAATCCGTCAAAGGCTTAACAACGCCAGAAAAATTAGCTATGAAGCGACGGTAAAAATTAGCAAAACCCAAGAACTTCTGAACACTCTTAACAGATGTAGGCTGCGTCCAGTCATGAATAGCCTGAACCTTGACTGGGTCCATCTCAATAGTAGAAGGAGAAAAAATGAAACCCAAAAAAGAAATCTTCTGGACTCCAAAAAGACATTTTGAGCCCTTCACAAATAAAGCATTGTCACGCAGGACCTGAAAGACCATCCTGACCTGCTTAACATGAGACTCCCAATCATCTGAAAAAAACAGAATATCATCCAGATACACAATCATAAACTTATCAAGATATTCACGGAAGATGTCATGCATAAAGGACTGAAAGACTGAAGAAGCATTAGAAAGTCCAAAAGGCATTACCAAGTACTCAAAATGGCCTTCAGGCGTATTAAATGCAGTTTTCCATTCATCACCCTGTTTTATACGCACAAGGTTATACGTACCACGAAGATCTATCTTGGTGAACCAACTAGACCCCCTAATGCGAGCAAACAAATCAGTTAACAATGGCAAAGGATACTGAAATTTGACCGTGATTTTATTCAAAAGGCGATAATCAACACAGGGTCTCAGGGAACCATCCTTTTTAGCCACAAAAAAGAATCCTGCACCGAGAGGGGATGAGGATGGGCGAATATGTCCCTTCTATAAAGACTCCTTTATATAACTCCGCATGGCAGCATGCTCCGGCACAGATAAATTGAAAAGACGTCCCTTAGGAAACTTACTACCAGGAATCAAATTTATAGCACAATCACAGTCCCTATGAGGAGGTAGAGAATTGAGTTTGGGCTCCTCAAATACATCCTGGTAGTCTGACAAAAACGTAGGGACTTCAGAAGGAGTGGACGAAGCAATTGACACCACAGGAGCGTCACCATGAATTCCCTGACAACCCCAACTTGACACCGACATAGCTTTCCAATCCAGGACTGGATTATGAGTCTGCAACCATGGTAGACCCAACACGATGACATCATGCAAATTATGCAGTACAAGAAAGCGAATCACCTCCTGATGAACAGGAGTCATGCACATGGTCACTTGTGTCCAGTACTGAGGTCTATTCGTAGCCAATGGTGTAGAATCAATTCCCCTTAGTGGAATAGGGAATTTTAAAGGTTCCAAATCAAAACCACAGCGCCTGGCAAATGACCAATCCATCAGACTCAGGGCGGCACCTGAATCTACAAAAGCATTAACCGGGTAAGATGACAGGGAACAAATCAGGGTAACAGACAAAATGAACTTAGGCTGTAAAGTACCAATGGTGACAGATTTATCAACCTTTTTTTTTGCGCTTAGAGCATGCTGAGATAACATGAGCTGAGTCACCACAGTAAAAGCACAACCCATTTTGCCGTCTATAATTTTGCCGTTCACTTCTGGTCAGAATTCTGTCACATTGCATAGATTCAGGTGTCTGTTCAGAAGACACCGCCAAATGGTGCACAGGTTTGCGCTCCCGCAAACGCCGATCAATCTGAATGGCCAGAGTCATTGACTCATTCAGACCTGCAGGCGTAGGGAACCCCACCATGACATTCTTAATGGCTTCAGAAAGACCTTCTCTGAAATTTGCAGCCAGGGCACACTCATTCCACTGAGTAAGCACCGACCATTTCCGAAATTTCTGGCAGTACACCTCTGCTTCATCTTGCCCCTGCGAGAGGGCCAATAACGTTTTTTCAGCCTGGTTCTCAAGATTAGGTTCCTCATAGAGCAATCCAAGGGCTAGAAAAAACGCATCTACACTAAGCAATGCAGGATCCCCTGGCGCCAATGCGAAGGCCCAATCTTGAGGGTCACCGCGCAAAAAGGAAATGATAATCTTAACTTGCTGAACGGCATCACCAGAGGAACGAGGTTTCAAAGAAATAAACGACTTACAATTGTTCCTAAAATTCAGGAACCTAGATCTATCTCCAGAAAACAACTCCGGAATAGGTATTCTAGGCTCAGACATAGGACTGTGCACAACAAAATCCTGAATACTTTGAACCCTAGCAGCAAGATGATCCAGACTGGAAGCCAAGCTCTGGACATCCATGTCAGCAGCTGAACTCAGAGCCACACCAAGATTAAGAGGAGGAGAGAAGCTAGCCACAGCAGCTAGACACACGGCAAAAAAAAAAAAAAAATTCTCAAGGCTTCTTTTCTCCTGCTTCTGCCATGCAATTAACACTTTATGGCCGGCTGTACTGTTATGATCCTTAGTGGCTGAGGATCACGAATAGGCCAGCAAGTGAATAAACTAAGGACAAGCTCTAGGGAGATGGTAACTGGACTGATCGCAAATCTGAACCTATCCAACACAACTAGAGGTAGCCGGTGAACGTGCCTAAAAAATTCCTAGACGTCTCGAGCCAGCCTGAGGAACTAGCTACCCCTAAAGAGAAAGAAAGACCTCGCTTGCCTCCAGAGAAATAATCCCCAAAGATATAGAAGCCCCCAACAAATATTAACGGTGAAGTAAGAAGAAGGCACATACGTAGGGATGAAATCAGATTCAGCAAAAGAGGCCCACTAGTACTAGAAAGCAGAAAATAGAGCAGGGGTCTATGCGATCAATAAAAAACCCTTACAAAATATCCATCCTGAGATTTCAAGAACCCACGCACCAACTAATGGTGTGTGGGGAGAAACTCAGTCCACTAGAGCATCCAGCAAGTGAGGGAATCACATTTTAGCAAGCTGAACAAGAAAACATGATAAACACTGCTGATCAAAAAATGAGCAAACAAAACTTAGCTTGTCCTGGATGGACTGGGAGCAAGGTAGTCAGAAGGAATCTGAGTAGCACTGATTACATCGACAGCCGGCAACAAGTGAAAGCAAAACAGAGCTATATAGGAACCTCCCAGAGGATAACGAACCAGCTGATAGCCAGAGACCAGCAGGATAACAAACAAAGCCACCAGGGGGAGCCCAAAGCAAAAGTCACACCATACCACCAGTGACCACAAGAGGGATCCTGAAAACAGAGTTCACAACACCCACTGACCATAAGAGCTTACACTCTAAAGGAGAGAGGACCCCACTGACCATAAGAGCTTACACTCTGCTGGAGAGAGAGAGGACCCACTGACTATAAGAGCTTACACTCTACAGGAGAGAGAGGACCCCACTGACCATAAGAGCTTACACTCTATAGGAGAGAGTGGACCCCACTGATCACAAGAGCTTACACTCTACAGGAGATAGAGGACCCCACTGACCATAAGAGCTTACACTCTACAGGAGAAAGGACCCCACTGACCATAAGAGCTTACCCTGTACAGGAGAGAGAGGACCCCACTGACCATAAGAGCTTACACTCTACAGGAGAGTGAGGACCCCACTGACCATAAGAGCTTACACTCTAGAGCAGAGTGAGAACCCCACTGACCATAAGAGCTTTCACTCTACAGGAGAGAGAGGACCCCACTGACCATAAGAGCTTACACTCTACAGGAGAGTGAGGACCCCACTGACCATAAGAGCTTACACTCTACAGGAGAGTGAGGACCCCACTGACCATAAGAGCTTACACTCTATAGGAGAGAGTGGACCCCACTGATCACAAGAGCTTACACTCTACAGGAGATAGAGGACCCCACTGACCATAAGAGCTTACACTCTACAGGAGAAAGGACCCCACTGACCATAAGAGCTTACCCTGTACAGGAGAGAGAGGACCCCACTGACCATAAGAGCTTACACTCTACAGGAGAGTGAGGACCCCACTGACCATAAGAGCTTACACTCTAGAGCAGAGTGAGAACCCCACTGACCATAAGAGCTTTCACTCTACAGGAGAGAGAGGACCCCACTGACCATAAGAGCTTACACTCTACAGGAGAGTGAGGACCCCACTGACCATAAGAGCTTACACTCTACAGGAGAGTGAGGACCCTGCTGACAGGAGAAAGGACCCCACTGACCATAAGAGCTTACACTCTACAGGAGAGAGAGGACCCCACTGACCATAAGAGCTTACACGCTGCAGAAGAGAAAGAGGACCCCACTGACCATAAGAGGTTACACTCTACAGGAGAGAGAGGACCCCACTGACCATAAGAGCTTACACTCTGCAGAAGAGAGAGAGGACCCCACAGACCATAAGACCTTACACTCTACAGGAGAGAGAGAGGACCCCACTGACCATAAGAGCTTACAGTCTACAGGAGAGAGAGGACCCCACTGACCATAAGAGCTTACACTCTGCAGAAGAGAGAGAGGACCCCACTGACCATAAGAGCTTACACTCTACTGGAGAGAGAGAGGACCCCACTGACCATAAGAGCTTACATTCTACAGGAGAGAGAGAGGACCCCACTGACCATAAGAGCTTACACTCTACAGGAGAGAGAGTGGACCCCACTGACCATAAGAGCTTACACTCTACAGGAGAGAGAGAGGACCCCACTGACCATAAGAGCTTACACTCTACAGGAGACAGAGGACCCCACTGACCATAAGAGCTTACCCTGTACAGGAGAGAGGACCCCACTGACCATAAGAGCTTACACTCTACAGGAGAGTGAGGACCCCACTGACCATAAGAGCTTACACTCTAGAGCAGAGTGAGAACCCCACTGACCATAAGAGCTTTCACTCTACAGGAGAGAGAGGACCCCACTGACCATAAGAGCTTACACTCTACAGGAGAGTGAGGACCCCACTGACCATAAGAGCTTACACTCTACAGGAGAGTGAGGACCCTGCTGACAGGAAAAAGGACCCCACTGACCATAAGAGCTTACACTCTACAGGAGAGAGAGGACCCCACTGACCATAAGAGCTTACACTCTACAGGAGAGTGAGGACCCTGCTGACCATAAGAGTTTACACTCTACAGGAGAGAGAGGACCTCACTGATCATAAGAGCTTTCACTCTACAGGAGAGAGAGGACCCCACTGACCATAAGAGCTTACACTCTACAGGAGAGTGAGGACCCCACTGATCATAAGAGCTTTCACTCTACAGGAGAGAGAGGACCCCACTGACCATAAGAGCTTACACTGTACAGGAGAGAGAGGACCCCACTGACCATAAGAGCTTACACTCTACAGGAGAGTGAGGACCCCACTGACCATAAGAGCTTTCACTCTACAGGAGAGAGAGGACCCCACTGACCATAAGAGCTTACACTGTACAGGAGAGAGAGGACCCCACTGACCATAAGATCTTACACTCTACAGGAGAGTGAGGACCCCACTGACCATAAGAGCTTACACTCTACAGGAGAGAGAGGACCCCACTGACCATAAGAGCTTACACTCTACAGGAGAGAGAGGACCACGCTGACCATAAGAGCTTACACTCTACAGGAGAGAGAGGACTTCACTGACCATAAGAGCTTACACTCTACAGGAGAGAGAGGACCCCGCTGACCATAAGAGATTACACTCTACAGGAGAGTGAGGACCCTGCTGACCATAAGAGTTTACACTCTACAGGAGAGAGAGGACCTCACTGATCATAAGAGCTTTCACTCTACAGGAGAGAGAGGACCCCACTGACCATAAGAGCTTACACTGTACAGGAGAGAGAGGACCCCACTGATCATAAGAGCTTTCACTCTACAGGAGAGAGAGGACCCCACTGACCATAAGAGCTTACACTGTACAGGAGAGAGAGGACCCCACTGACCATAAGAGCTTACACTGTACAGGAGAGAGAGGACCCCACTGACCATAAGAGCTTACACTCTACAGGAGAGTGAGGACCCCACTGACCATAAGAGCTTTCACTCTACAGGAGAGAGAGGACCCCACTGACCATAAGAGCTTACACTGTACAGGAGAGAGAGGACCCCACTGACCATAAGAGCTTACACTCTACAGGAGAGTGAGGACCCCACTGACCATAAGAGCTTACACTCTACAGGAGAGAGAGGACCCCACTGACCATAAGAGCTTACACTCTACAGGAGAGAGAAAGAGGACCCAACTGACCATAAGAGCTTACACTCTATGGGAGAGAGCAGACCCCACTGACCATAAGAGCTTACACTCTACAGGAGAGAGAGAGGACCCCACTGACCATGAGAGCTTACACTCTACAAGAGAGAGAGAGAACCCCACTGACTATAAGAGCTTACACTCTACAGGAGAGAGAGGACCCAACTGACCATAAGAGCTTACATTCTACAGGAGAGAGAAGACCCCACTGACCATGAGAGCTTACACTCTACAGGAGAGAGAGGACCCCACTGACCATAAGAGCTTACACTCTACAGGAGAGAGAGGACCCCACTGACTATAAGAGCTTACACTATACAGGAGAGAGAGGACCCCACTGACCATAAGAGCTTACACTCTACAGGAGAGAGAGGACCCCACTGACTATAAGGGTACCGTCACACAGTACCATTTTAATCGCTACGACGGCACGATCCGTGACGTCGCAGCGATCGTATGATTATCGCTCCAGCGTCGTAGACTGCGGTCACACACGTTGCAATCACGGCGCTGGAGCGATGCCGAAGTCCCCGGTAACCAGGGTAAACATCGGGTAACTAAGCGCAGGGCCGCGCTTAGTAACCCGATGTTTACCCTGGTTACCAGCGTAAAAGTAAAAAAAAAAAAAACAGTACATACTTACATTCCGGTGTCTGTCCCCGGCGTTCTGCTTCTCTCCACTGTGTAAGCGCCATAGCCGGAAAGCACAGCGGTGACGTCAGACGTCACCGCTGTGCTCGCTTTCTGGCCGGCAGGCGCTCACACAGTGCAGAGAAGCTGAGACGCCGGAGGACAGACGCCGGAATGTGAGTATGTACTGTTTGTTTGTTTTTTACTTTTACGCTGGTAACCACGGTAAACATCGGGTTACTAAGCGCGGCCCTGCGCTTAGTTACCCGATGTTTACCCTGGTTACAAGCGAACACATTGCTGGATCGCTGTCACACACAACGATCCAGCGATGTCAGCGGGTGATCTAGCGACGAAAGAAAGTTCCATACGATCTGCTACGACGTACGATTCTCAGCAGGGTCCCTGATCGCTGCTGCGTGTCAGACACAGCGATATCGTAACGATATCGCTAGAACGTCACGAATCGTACCGTCGTAGCGATCAAAATGGTACTGTGTGACGGTACCCTAAGAGCTTACTCTCTACAGGAGAGAGAGGACCCCACTGACCATAAAGGGATGAAAACAGAAAAAGATTACACACTACAAAAGAGAGAAACTTACTTTATGACTTTGGAGATGGAGTTTGCTGTACAAACTGTGCTCTGTGCACTGGGAATCCCTGATCTGTGATGACCACCACTGTACATTGTATAATAATTTGCTATATTTCATAGCTGCACGTGGCCACAAAAAAAGACAGTTGCAGGGCACAATAGGGAAGTCCAGGTAGCTACAAAAAAATACATTTGACCACTCTGTGATGATTTTGCACTGTTGGAAATAATGCTGGGCAAGTTGTGAAACAATTTTTTTGCAACTTGGGAAGTGAAATGCAAAGTGTTTGAATTCATGTGAAACCCAAAATTCGACTCAGGCTCGTTCCTAGCGGATTGATCCGCTCATCTCTAGTCGCTACACTTATACCTAACATTGCAAGTAACTAACTTTTGAAGAATCTAATTTTGGATTTCTATATCATCATACAGGATCACACAGCATTTCTAGAGAGCGATAACAATGGTCGTAAACAAGGGTAATGCCTTTACAATAAAATCATCGCCCAAATCTGCCAGTCACGCACAGGACTTCTATTAGCATCACAAGGTTATGTCAACTATGCAGCTATAGTTAGCCGTTCTATATTTACCTAAATGTAAAAAGTCACCATAAAACAGATCAACTCAAACACACATATAAAGGAGCAATGCTTCAGGGGACAGCACATAAAAATCATAGAACATGGCATGTATTGTCATTGGTTGTTATATTCACTGTTATATTGACAGCCCAGGGTATAAAATCATGTTGCTGTAGGCAATCCCTTTAAATCCCTTATGATTGTCATAATTTCTTTCCCATAAATGCTTTCCATGTTAAGAGCCAGTCATATGTCAATTAAGTTCAACATGTCTTCTGTGTGCAATTTTGTTTTCTGAGGTATTAGTAGTTTAAAAAAACTACATGTATAAAAAAAATAAAAATAAAAGAATAATAAACTTAAAAAAACTACATGTATTAAATAATAATTAAAAAAAAAAATAATAATTAATAGTGATGAGCAAGTATGTTCGTTACTCGAGTATGCTTGGGGGGTCTCCGAGTATTTTGGCATGCTCGGAGATTTAGTTTTTGTCGACGCAGCAGCATGATTTGCGGCTACTAGACAGCTTGAATACATGTGAGGATTCCCTAACAAACAGGCAACCCCCAGATGTATTCAAGGTGTCTAGCAGCCGCAAATCATGCTGCGTTGACAAAAACTAAATCTCTGAGCACGCCGAAATACTCGGAGACAACCCGCGCATGCTCGGAGAAACTCGAGTAATGAGCAGACTCGCTCATCACTGTTAATTAATTAAAAAACTACATATATATAAAAAAAAAAATAGTTAATTAATTTAAAAAACTACATGCATTACATTTGGTTCCAATTCTGCACCCACCCCCTATGCCATCATTTCTGGCTATGCCAACATAAAAATATTTGGTGATGATGACTATCGGGACATTCGTGGTTAGGGATAGCTAAAGCTATTAACTCGGTTTCCTGCAATGTCTCCTCCTTACCTGCCTGAAGAATGAGCAAGAATTTCAGTCTCTCGATGTACAAAACTGATAGAGACATACCCCAAGCGACTTGCAGCTGTAATCGCAGCAAAAGGTGGCGCAACAAAGTATTAAGTTAAAGGGGCCGAATAATATTGCACTCCCCACTTTTCAGTTTTTGAATTTCCACAAAAATTTAAAATCACCAATACATTCCGTTCAACTTCACAATTGTGTTCCACTTGTTGTTGATTCTTCACCAAAAATTTACATTTGGTATCTTTATGTTTGAAGCATGATATGTGGAAAAAGGTTGAAAAGTTCCAGGGCCGAATACTTTCGCAAGGCACTGTACATAAGGCAAATTTTAAAAAGAATTTACAGTAAAAAATATAATTTAACTCCTTTACCACAAGGGTGGTTTGCACGATAATGACCGGGCCAATTTTTACAATTCTGACCACTGTCCCTTTATGAGGTTATAACTCTGAAACGCTTCAACGGATCCCAGTAATTTTGACACTGTTTTCTTGTGACATATTGTACTTTATGATAGTGGTAAAATTTCTTTGATATTACCTGCGTTTATTTGTGAAAAAAATGGAAATTTGGAGAAAATTTTGAAAAATTCACAATTTTCCAACTTTTAATTTTTATGCCTTTAAATCACAGAGTTATGTCACACAAAATACTTAATATGTAACATTTCTCACATGTCTACTTTACATCAGTACAATTTTGGAACCAAATTTTTTTTTTTGCTAGGGAGTTATAAGGATTAAAAGTTGACCAGCAATTTCTCATTTTTACAACACCATTTTTTTTTAGGGACCACATCTCATTTGAAGTCATTTTGAGGGGTCTATATGATAGAAAATACCCAAGTGTGACACCATTCTAAAATCTGCACCTCCAAAGGTGCTCAATCCCACATTCAAGAAGTTTACTAACCCTTCAGGTGTTTCACAGGAATTTTTGGAATGTTTAAATAAAAATGAACATTTAACTTGTTTTCACAATAAATTTACTTTAGCTCCAATTTGTTTTATTTTACCAAGGGTAACAGGAGAAATTGGACCACACAAGTTGTTGGACAATTTGTTCTGAGTATTCTGATACCCCAAATGTGGGGGTAAACCACTGTTTGTGGGCATGGCAGAGCTCAGAAGGAAAGGAGAGCAATTTGACTTTTCAATGCAAAATTGACTGAGATAGGACGCCATGTCGCGTTTGGAGAGCCCCTGATGTGCCTAAACATTGAAACCCCCCACAAGTGACATCATTTTGGAAAACAGACCCCTAACAAACTTATCTAGATGTGTGGTGAGCACTTTGACCCACCAAGTGCTTCACAGAAGTTGATAATATAGAGCTGTAAAAATAAAAAATCATATTTTTTTCACAAAAATGATTTTTCGCCTCCAATTTTTTATTTTCCCAAGGGTAACAGAAGAAATCGAACACAAAAAGTTGTTGTTCAATTTGTCCTGAGTACGCTGATACCCCATATGTGGGGGTAAACCACTGTTTGGGTGCATGGCAGAGCTCGGAAGGGAAGGAGCGCCGTTTGACTTTCCAATGCAAAATTGACTAGAATTAAGAAGTGACGCCATGTCGCGTTTGGAGAGCCCCTGATGTGCTTAAGCATTTCAAACCCCCCACAAGAGACACCATTTTGGAAAATAGACCCCCTAAGGAACTTATCTAGATGTGTGGTGAACACTTTGAACCCCCAAGTATTTCACTACAGTTTATAACGCAGACCCGTGAAAATAAAAATTCATTTTTTTCCACGAAAATTACTTTTTAGCCCCCAGTTTTGTATTTTCCCAAGGGTAACAGGAGAAATTGGACCCCAAAAGTTGTTGAACAATTTGTCCTGTGTACGCTGATACCCCATATGTGGGAGAAAACTACTGTTTGGGTGCATGGCAGAGCTCGGAAGGGAAGGAGCACCGTTTGCAATGCAAACTTAGATGGAATGGTCTGCAGGCGTCACATTGCGTTTGCAGAGCCCCTGATGTACCTAAACAGTAGAAACCCTGCACAAGTGACCCCATATTGGAAACTAGACCCCCAAGGAACTTATCTAGATGTGTTGTGAGAACTTTGAACCCCCAAGTGTTTCACTGCAGCTTATAACGCGGAGCCATGAAAATAAAAATAAAAAATTTCCACTAAAATTATTTTTTAGCCCCCAGTTTTGTATTTTCCTAAGGGTAACAGGAGAAATTGGACCCCAATAGTTGTTGTCGAATTTGTCTTGAGTACTCTGATATCCCATATGTGGGGAGGAACCCCTGTTTGAGTGCATGGCAGAGCTCGGAAGGGAAGGAGCGCTGTTTGGAATGCAGACTTAGATGGAGTGGTCTGCAGGCGTCACATTGCGTTTGCAGAGCCCCTGATGTACCTAAACAGTAGAAACCCCCCACAAGTGACCCCATATTGGAAACTAGACCACCCCAAGGAACTTATCTATATGTGTTGTGAGAACTTTGAACCCCCAAGTGCTTCACTACAGTTTATAACGCAGAGCCGTGAAAATAAAAAATCATTTATTTCCCACAAAAATAATTTTTTAGCCCCACAAATTTTTATTTTCCCAAGGGTAACCAGAGAAATTGGACCCCAAAAGTTGTTGTCCAATTTGTCCTGAGTATGCTGATACCCCATATGTTGGGGTAAACCCCTGTTTTTGCGCACGGGAGAGATCGGAAGAGAAGGAGCACTGTTTTACTTTTTCAACGCAGAATTGGCTGGAATTGAGATCGGACGCCATATTGCATTTGGAGAGCCCCTGAACTGTGGAAACCCCCCAATTCTAACTGAAACCTTAACCCAAACACACCCCTAAGCCTAATCCCAACCCTAACCACACCCCTCACTCCAACACACCCCTAACCCTAATCCCAACCCTAAAGCCAACCGTAAATGTAATCCAAACCCTAACTTTAGCCCCAACCTTAACTTTAGACCAAACCCGCTAACTTTAGCCCTAGCCCTAACTTTAGCCCCAACCCTAACTGTACTCTAACCCTAACTTTAACCCCAACCCTAACCTTTACTTTAGCCCCAACCCTAACTTTAGCCCCAACCTTAACCCTAACTGTAGCCCCAACCCTAACCCTAACTGTAGCCCCAACCCTAACCCTAACCTTAGCCCCAATCCTAACCCTAATTTTAGCCACAACCCTAACCCTAACTGTTGCCCCAACCTAACCCTAACTGTAGCCCCAACCCTAACCCTAACTGTAGCCCCAATCCTAACTGTAGCTCATCTTACACTTTGCAGTGCACTGTGTCAGATCAGCGATCTGACAGGCACTGCAGGGAGGCTTGCCAGCGCCTGCTCTCAGCAGGTGCTTGCAAGCCACCTCCCTGCAGGACCCAGAAGGCCCCCCGTGGCCATTTTGGATCTGGGGCCTGCAGGGAGGAGGAGGTAGGAGACTCTCGGAGCAATGCAATCACATCGTGTTGCTCCGAGGGTCTCAGGGAAGCACACAGGGAGCCACCTTTCTGCGTGATGCTTCCCTATGCCACTGGAATGCTGCGATCATGTTTGATCGCAGTGTTCTGGGGGTTAATGTGCCAGGAGCGTTCCGTGAGTTATAAGATTGAGCAATTCTGTGATATATACTATCGGGGTGTCATTACTGTGTTTTTTGACTGACTGCTCCTGGCACATAGTGCCAGATGTCAGCTGCAATAAACAAGCCCATATATGACTCTGTCGGTTGAAATATGGAAAAATCAGAGCTCTCAAAATATGGTGATGCAAAAACTAGTTTTTGCAAAAAAAAGCGTCTTTTAGAGTGTGACAGCAGGCAAATATAAAAACCAAATATAAATCTGGTATCGCTGTAATCGCACCGACCCAAAGAATAAAGTCACCTAATCATTTATACCACCTGAGGAACGGCGTAAAAAATAAATAAAACCAATTCTTCACATGCTGGTAACAGATTTTTTCATTCTGCCACCCAAAGATCGCAAAAAGGTTTGGTTGGAGCACATTTATCCTGCGCTCTGCACTGAGCACTTACACTGGGGCTTCCACGTAAATCTTTGAAATACGTGATTTAGATGGGATCTCCGGTGGAAGTTTCCCTATGATGAGGCAGATGGAGGCACTGTGGACGCCGTGTGGCCTGTGATCTGGTGGTGTCCATCTTATTAGGATTGCATAAAAGTGCCGTCGGCCACAGTTTTGTGCACTTCTGAAAAGGACAACACTGAACAGAGGCCAGACGGAGTACAGAGTAACTTTTCTGCTTCATTATAGTGAATGGATCCCTCAGGGATTTCATCTGAATATCGTCACTGGAAAATTTAGATGGAAACAACGATATAAGTGCTCAGTGTAGAGAAACGTGACCCAAACATTATGTAAGATGTTCCCAATAAAAGCTTCAACTCAATACACAAAAAAAACAAGTCCCCACTCAGATCCGTCATCTGTAAATGGAAATATTGGGGGCTTACACGTTAATTGTAGTGCAAAGGCTCCGGAAAAGCGAAATTACTCCTCACCCCCGAAAGCAAATTCAGCAAATTCTGCACTTCCAAATCCAAATGCCCCATCCCTTCTGAGCACCATAGTGTGCCTAAATTGCAGTTAGCATCCAAATGTTTGGCATTTCTGTAGCGATGAGAGTCCACCTAATTTACAGGTGCATGAGCTGGGTACAATGTACAGGCACTACAACGTACTGGTCACTGCAACATACTGGTCACAACAACATACTGGTCACTACAATGTACTGGTCAGTACAAAAGCAGTTTGCAATTTTCAATCAGCAACATTCACTGCTGCTTGTTTCTGGGAAACGCCCATGGAGTCAAAATAGGTCAGGAGAAATTGCACAACAAATTTTGGGGTCCATTTTCTCCTGCTATCCTTGTGAAAATGAAAAAAAATTGGGCTAAATCATCATTTTTATGTGGATTTTGTTTTGTTTTTTTCATTTTCACAAATCAACATTGTAAAATTCTATGAAGCACCTAGGGGTGCAAGGTGCTCACAACATATCTACATAAATTCCTTGAGTGATCTGTTTTCCAAAGTCCCCACCTCTCTTGTGGAGGTTTCCACATTTTAGGCACATCAGTAGCTCTCCAAACGAGACAAGACATCGGCAGACCATTTCTTCAAAGTCTGCATTTCAAAACGTCACTCCTTCCATTCTGAGCCCTGCTGTGCACCCAAACAGTAGTTTTCCCCCACATATAGGGAATCTGTGCACTCAGGAAAAATTGCACAACATATTTTGGGTTTTGTTTTCTCCTGTTATCCAAGTGAAATAAAAAAATTGGGGCTAAAAAAAAAAAATTTGAAGGAAAAATTAGATTTTTTTTAATTTTCACGGATCAGGAGAAATTGCACAACAAATTTTGGTGTCCATTTTCAGCTGCTGCCCTTGTAAATATAAAAAAGGGTCTAAAGTAACATTTTTGTGAAAAAAGTTAAATGTTTTTTCCTTCCACAGTGCAAAAAATCCTGTAAATTACCTGAAGGGTTAATAAACTTCCTGAATGTGATTTGGGTATTTTCTGTCATGTAGACCACTCAAAGTCAATTCAAATGTGATGTATTCACTAAATTTTAACTCTTCTAAATTCCTACCAAAAAAGTATGTTTCAAAAATTGTGCTGATTTAAAGTAGCCATGTGGGAAATGTTATTTATTAACTTTTGTGTGACATATCTCTCTGATTTAAAGTTTGAAAATTCCCAAATTTTCTTAATTTTTGCCAAATTTCAGACTTTCTCACAAATAAACACAAGTCTTATTGAACAAATTTTACCACTCTCATGAAGTACAGTGTCTTGACAAAAAAAAAAATTCAGAATCAGTGGGATCTGTTGAAGCATTTTAGAGTTATTACCGCATGAAATGACAGTGGTCAGAATTGTAAAATTGAGCCTGGTCGTGACTGGTGCTGACTCCTGTTAACAGACTTTATATAGAGTGGGAACCACACAAATGTTTGTATCTGCTGCTCCTTGGGTTTCCAATCTTAAAAAAAAAATTAGAAGCCAAAAATGGCATTAAAGTAAATGGAAAAGTTGGACATTTTTTAAATTTATTTTTGACATTGTTAATATTTTTTCTTAATTTTTTTTTTCAAAATACTACTATCATTGTAGCAAGTTAACATTTTGGGAATATATTTTATAACTGTTATATAATCTTACTAACAATAAAAAGAACATGCAGTGTTCCTTCAATGTGATTACAGCGATTACAGCGCCCATAAACCCAACGTTGATCTCGGAATAGGACCATTACCCAATTCTTCAAGTCACTCAAAGGAATTCAGATGCCCATATGCTGGGGAACAATGCATAAAATTATATAACATGGCATGTAAAGTCATTGACTCTTATATGGACTGTTATGGAGACAGGCTAAGACATAAAACCGTGTCTCTATTTTAAATTCTTTACATTTCTTGTGACTGTCATAAGTTGTTAAGATATCTCAAAGGGAACCTGACATTATACGTTTGCAAGATGGCTAGAGACTATGAGGCTTGGGTGACTAGTAGTGATGAGCGAGCGTATGCTCGGGATGCTCGTTACTCGCCAAGTATTTTTTTTTAAAGGGAATCTGTCACCCCATGTGTGGCCTATAAGCTGTGGCCACCGCCATCAGGGGCTTATCTACAGCATTCTGTAGTGCTGTAGATAAGCCCCCGATATAACCTGAAAGATAAGAAAAACAAGTTAAATTATACTCACCCAGGGGCGGTCCGGGTCCGATGGGCGTCGCAGGTCCGGGTCCAGCGCCTCCCATCTTCATGTGATTACATCCTCTTCTTTGCTTCCTGTCGCAGCTCCTGCGCAGGCGTACTGATTTGCCCTGGTGAGGGCAGAGCAAAGTACTGCAGTGCGCAGGCGCCGGGAAAGGTCAGAGAGGCCGGGCGCCTTGCCACTGCAGTACTTTACGTTGCCCTCAACATGGCAAATCAGTACGCCTGCGCCGGAGCTGCGACAGGAAGCAAAGAAGAGGACGTCATTGCATGAAGATGGGAGGTGCATACACTACCAGCCTCTTACTCAAAATAGGACACACCTAAGAAAAAAGATAACTGATCAAATGTCAAAGATGTGATATAGATACACAGGCTCTGATAACCTACTGCCAAAGTATAACAGAGAAGGATAGGTAGGTCACCTATCATATACAGTATACCTTGAGACATCCTGTGTTCTGTGTGGGGTAAGAACTACCTCGATGCGCGTTTCACCTTACTATATATTTCACGACTAAGTGTATATTCACTTGAATCTATATGTATTTCCTGTGTGGGGTTGGTGTTCTCTTTGTGTGTTTAGCTGCCTTTTTAACAGTCAGTTTTGAAGTACAAAGTACTAAGTTACGTCAAGAATGGATGGATGGATGGATGGATGGATGGATGGATGGATGGATGGATGGATATATGAGTGGTTGGGTGAGTAGATGGATTGATGAATGACAACTATGAAGAAGATAGACATCATCCAAAATGGGGGATGACATATCAAACAAATTTATTGTGCCAGATATATAATTGCTGCATTTTGACTCATCCTAGGTTTTTGTCAAAACGAATAGCCACAACGACGGTCAAGGAACTGTAGTGACCTTTTCTTGCAAAAGCTCCTAGAGGGCTGGTAGCTCTCCAAGTATCCACGCCCATGAAGTAGGAGCTCAGTCCAGGTCAGCTTTCCTCAGGAAGGAGAAGATGCAGGATCTTGCAGGGGGAGTGGATCCTGATGGCCACAGATTTCCCCGTAGCCCACTCAGGAGGAAATTCGTAAGAGATGTGCACCCCAAAAAGTTCTTGTGACAAGACAAGTATAAGAATGGTAAAATTATGAAACTACATAGTGGACAGACCAGACTTCTAACAAGAGATGTAAAAATGTCCTAAATCTAGTCAAAAGGCCGTGAATAAAAGAGTGTTTTCAAAACTCAAGTGGTTTACTGAGTCGGGGCAGCACAGGCTCTCAAACTGCATGGCCCATATAAACCAAATCAAAGCTTCCATTCAATGTATCGATCTACATCAACTGACCAAAGCTGGCCACTGACTCAAAAAATACTATACTTAAAGGAAACCTTTCACACCGGTTAACGCCATTTACCTGCTCGGGCTTGCTTGGGAGTGGTGATTGTTGCCACGTGGACACACCTGTAAGTCTGAGAGCCAAGGGCTCCAGGGAGGAATAAAGTTCATTTTTTACCATAAGCTGCACGTTCGGTAGGGCAGCTGGGACCTTTCTAACACTATCATCATAGCTTAGCTCAATATCTGCAGGTAAAAAACATTGCTTGATGTGAGAGGTTCCCTTTAACCAAGCATATGATTATGATATCAGAATATCACACACTCATCATTCTCCATTCATCATGTTCTGTGTCCCCACATGGAGGAACCGGTAAGGAAAAACCTCATTGATCATACAGAGGAATGGCCGAAGCCAAAGACACACACATGGAGATATTCAGCTGCATGAGGGAGATTGCAGTAAATTTACCGAAGTGTCACCGATATTTGGCACACCCTTCCATATGACACTTCTGTCCAGTGCTGGTTTGTTTTTCATTTCTTAATCCATTCTTCTAAAGGAATGAAAATTAAAACTTTTTAGAAAAAAATCAAACCATTTATCTGGCTTAAACCTTATTTGCATAACTCATCAGACCCACACGTTCTAAAAATTGGTGGCACAAGTATAGCATAGCAAAGTAATTCACTAATTTTAAAAAATGTTGCACAACCAAATCACAAACCTTGATAAATTCTCCCAATGTTTTTATACCATTTTTTTTATCACAGTATATTTTTTGTTCAGTCCCCCAATGAATAAAGTAGTTATAATATATAATATATAATTTTCTTTTATACTTTTACATCAATGCCGCCACTTTCTCAAAATTTGTTGAAAATGCCTAATAGATATAAGACCATTATTGCATTTGTGCTTTTTTGGTATAATTTTCTCTTTGCAGTGTTTCTAATATCTATTTTCTTTGTGTTTAGCTGTTTTGTTTTTGCTTTTTTTGTTCATCATTGCGAATGAGGTTTGGGGTTTCCAGCTGATTCGTCAATGACAGTTTTTTTTAGAAAGTTGCAAAATGTTTACACAATTTTACTCTGTTCCACCGCTGGAGTGATATTATGCACAATTTTTGTGCAAATTTTAAGACTTTTCAAGTGGACCTATAGGGTAACGTTTCCCGTTGTGGACAGTGCCACAGCAAAGTAATGAGACTATTTTGACAATTAAATATGCAAATAACTTGTTCAGAGAGGAACAGGACTGGCTCTCCAGTACAACCTATTGGAAAGTAGCAATCCTAAAAGTCAATATTTTTTACATTAAAGCCTTTCAGAGAATGTGTGGCTTGTTTGATTGTCAGACAGTGTATATTTGGAAGGATTCATCACCCAGTGTCTCTGATGAGTGGTGACAGCGTGTTGTGTATCTGGGGTGTGTGGACTGTGTTGGGTTGTGATTTACGCTCACTTTATAGCCTACAATAGAGTTTGAGTGCAAAATTGATTGAGTGGTGTCACGGTTCACAGGGAGGATACTCTTATCTTCCCCACCGCTCACACTAATTTGTCATGAACCGGGGTTGTTTGGTTGCCCCTGGTTCTTTCTGAAGGGGATTTATCTATATCCCACTTCCCAGTTCCGGTTTGGAACTTGCACGTCTCTGGCGCCCCCTTACTCTAAGGTCAGACAGGGCACTGCACCTAGGATAATTAGTCACCAGACAGGCTGCCTTACTTTGTACTGGCTAATGGGCACACTGCAGCGAGGGCGATATAACTACTCCCACTCAGGCTGGAACAATAGTTATCAACGCTGTCAGTCGCTAAAAAGCCTCCCAAACACACAGGACAAATCCGCTTCCGCCAGCTCTGATTTCTTAATTAATAACGGGTCCGGAGCCAACCCTGATTAGCAGCGTAATTCACTTCAGAGGACTGACAGTACGTTCTAGAGCAAGGAGAAACAAAACTAGTAATTTTATATATTTTACTCCAAAAAGGTAGACAATGTTTGCAGAAGTATAAAAAGGTATTATAAAAGTAGACAAGTATCGTATGTACAGTACAATTACAAATAAAATGGGATTAAAGATGAAAAACACTTAAAGTTCATTCATATCATTTCATCTCATTTCATCTGACCATGTGCTGGGGGGGATGGACACACATCTAGATGCATCACAGATCTGTCTCATAGCTAGACCCGGGACAAAAGACTCATGAAGACTGATGTCTCCCTCACTTATCTCCTTGCCCAAAACCAAGACACTCCCCCTGTGGTGACCTCACTCAGAGGCTGAATGCTCCTCTTTCTTAGAGTTATGACAAGCCATTTCTATACATGTCTCGCGCTATGAACCTCATAGAAGAACGACACATGGACCATGATGCTCACCACATCAGGGGGGTTCGTTTAAGTATAAACACTGTGTAGGTATATGACCCACTTAAGGAGAATCCGTTCCTTGCATTTTGTTGGGTTTAGCTCCTAGCGATTTCAGTGAGTTATAGATCTCTCGGTGGACATCTGGAATATGTAACTTTTATCTCGTTATCTCTGATCGGTGCCAGTATACTTAACTTTTCAAGAGCAAAAGAGTCCCATGCGGTTTGAAATTTGCTGTACCAGTTATAGCTAGTTTCAGGAGGGAGGAGGATGAGAGGTTTAGGGAGAGGACTGTTGTGAATTCCGCTCTTGGGCTCCCTCCGGTGGTTGTGAGTAGCACTTTTGTGAGTTCTGCTCTTGGGCTCCCTCCTGTGGTTTTGAGTGGTATAGCTGCTTCTTGGATTTAGCATTAGCAGCTGCTTCTACTGATTGTCTTTCTGGCTCGGCTATTTTAGTCTGGCCTTAGCCCTCAATCAATGCCAGTTGTCAATTGTTCCTGCTTGGAGCCACTGCTCTTTTGGATTTCCCTGACACTCTGTCCAGTTCAGCAAAGATAAGTCCTTGCTTGTCCTTTTGCAGTCCATTTGTTGTGGACTTTATTGTTCAGCACATTCTATGTTTTGCTCATTTGTCCAGTTTATCAGTATGGATCTATTTAGCTAAGCTGGAAGCTCTGGGCTGCAGATTTTGCCCTCCACACCTTTAGTCAGGTGTGGAGATTTTTGCATATCTCTGCGGTGGACTTTTTCTAGTTTTTATTACTGACCGCACATTGTTCTTTCCTTACTATGTATATAGCTAGAAGTGGCCTCCTTTGCTAAATCTTGTTTCATACTAAGTATGTCATTTCCTTCTCCTCTCACAGTCAATATTTGTGGGGGGCTATCCTATCCTTTGGGGATTTTCTCTGAGGCAAGATAGCTTTCCTGTTTCTACCTTTAGGGGTAGCTAGTTCTCCGGCTGTGACGAGGTGTCCAGGGAGTGACAGGAACATCCCACGGCTACTTCTAGTGTTGTGTTAAGATCAGGAACTGCGGTCTGTATAGTTACCACCTGCTCAGAGCTAGTCGCATGTCTCTCCTAAATTACCAGTCCATAACAGTACAACTGGCCAAAAATGAGTTGAATGCATCTCAAAAGAAGGAAAAGAAAAAGAGTTCTGAGCCATTTTTTTTTTCTTTAGTCTGTTTTGTCTTTTTCCTTCCTCTTAATCTCTGGGTGGATTTGGGCGCGGACATGGATGTTCAGGGTCTGTTTTCTCGTGTGGATCAGCTTGTTGCAAGAGTTCAGAGTATCCAAGATTATGTTGTTCAGACTCCAGCCTTAGAGCCTAGAATTCCTACTCCAGATTTGTTTTACGGGGATAGATCTACGTTTTTGAACTTTAAAAATATCTGCAAATTGTTTTTTGCTCTGAAACCCGGTTCCTCTGGTGACCCCACCCAGCAAGTTAAAATAGTTATTTCTCTGCTGCGTGGTGACCCTCAGGACTGGGCATTCTCCCTTGAGTCAGGGGATCCGGCATTGCTTAATGTAGATGCATTTTTTCAATCGCTCTGATTATTGTATGACGAACCTAACTCTGTGGATCATGCGGAAAAAACCTTGTTGGCTCTGTGCCAGGGTCAGGAAGCGGCAGAATTATACTGCCAGAAATTTAGAAAATGGTCTGTGCTCACTAAATAGAATGAGGACGCTCTGGCAGCAATTTTCAGAAAGGGTCTTTCTGAAGCCCTTAAAGATGTTATGGTGGGGTTCCCCACGCCTGTTGGTCTGAGCAAATCTATGTCTCTAGCCATTCAGATTGATCGGCGCCTGCGTGAGCGCAAAGTGGTGCACCATATGGCAGCATCCTCTGAGCGGAGTCCTGAGCCTATGCAATGTGATAGGATTCTGACTAGAGCGGAGCAGAGGGGATACAGATGTCAGAATGGGCTGTGTTTTTACTGTGGTGATTCAGCTCATACTATCTCTGATTGCCCTAAGCGTATTAAGAGGGTCGCTAGATCTGTTACCATTAGTACTGTACAGCCTAAGTTTCTCCTGTCTGTGACCCTGATTTGCTCATTGTCATCTTTCTCTGTCATGGCATTTGTGGATTCAGGCGCTGCCCTGAACTTAATGGACTTAGAATTTGCCAGGCGCTGTGGTTTTTCTTTGCAACCTTTGCAGAGCCCTATTCCTTTGAGGGGTATTGATGCTACACCGTTGGCCAAGAATAAACCTCAGTATTGGACTCAGTTGACTATGTGCATGGCTCCAGCCCATCAGAAAGATTGTTGTTTTCTGGTGTTGCATAATTTACATGATGTTGTTGTACTGGGTTTTCCATGGTTACAAGTACACAATCCAGTGTTGGATTGGAAATCGATGTCTGTGACTAGTTGGGGTTGTCAAGGGGTACATAGTGACGTTCCTTTAATGTCAATTTCCTCTTCCCCCTCTTCTGATGTTCCTGAATTTTTGTCAGATTTCCAGGATGTATTCGATGAGCCCAAGTCCAGTTCCCTTCCTCCACATAGGGACTGTGATTGTGCTATTGACTTGATTCCAGGCTCTAAGTTCCCTAAGGGCCGACTTTTCAACCTGTCTGTGCCAGAACATACCGCTATGCGGAGCTATGTTAAGGAGTCCTTGGAGAAGGGGCATATTCGTCACCATTGGGAGCGGGATTCTTTTTTGTTGCCAAGAAGGATGGCTCCTTGAGACCCTGTATTGATTATCGCCTTCTTAATAAGATCACGGTCAAATTCCAATACCCTTTACCTTTGCTCTCTGATTTGTTTGCTCGGATTAAGGGGGCTAGTTGGTTTACCAAGATTGACCTTCGAGGGGCATATAATCTTGTTCGTATTAAACAGGGTGACGAATGGAAAACTGCATTTAATACGCCCGAAGGCCATTTTGAATACCTGGTGATGCCTTTCGGGCTTTCTAATGCTCCTTCTGTATTTCAGTCCTTCATGCATGACATTTTCCGCAATTATCTTGATAAATTCTTGATTGTGTATTTGGATGATATTTTGATTTTTTCCAATGATTGGGAGTCTCATGTGAAGCAGGTCAGGATGGTATTCCAGATCCTTCGTGATAATGCTCTATTTGTGAAGGGGTCTAAGTGCCTATTTGGAGTTCAGAAGGTCTCTTTTTTGGGGTTTATTTTTTCTCCTTCGTCTATAGAAATGGATCCTGTTAAGGTCCAAGCCATTCATGACTGGATTCAACCCACATCTGTGAAGAGCCTTCAGAAATTTTTGGGCTTTGCTAATTTTTATCGCCGTTTCATTGCCAACTTCTCTAGTGTGGTTAAGCCCCTGACCGATTTGACGAAGAAAGGCGCTGATGTGACAAATTGGTCCTCTGAGGTTGTTGAGGCCTTTCAGGAGCTTAAGCGCCGATTTACTTCTGCCCCTGTGTTGCGTCAGCCGGATGTGTCTCTTCCTTTTCAGGTTGAGGTTGACGCTTCTGAGATTGGGGCAGAGGCCGTTTTGTCACAGAGGAATTCTGATGGTTCCTTGATGAAACCATGTGCCTTCTTTTCCCGAAAATATTCGCCTGCGGAACGCAATTATGATGTCGGCAATCGGGAGTTGTTGGCTATGAAGTGGGCATTTGAGGAGTGGCGACATTGGCTTGAGGGGGCCAAGCACCGTATTGTGGTCTTGACCGATCATAAGAATCTGATTTACCTCGAGTCGGCCAAGCGGCTGAACCCTAGACAGGCTCGATGGTCCCTGTTTTTCTCCCGTTTCGATTTTGTGGTTTCATATCTTCTGGGATCTAAGAATGTTAAAGCGGATGCCCTCTCTAGGAGTTTTTTGCCTGATTCTCCTGGAGTTCTTGAGCCGGTTGGCATTCTTAGGGAAGGGGTGATTCTTTCTGCCATCTCCCCCGATTTACGGCGGGTGCTTCAGGAATTTCAGGCTGATAAACCTGACCGCTGTCCTGTGGGGAAGCTGTTTGTTCCTGATAGATGGACAAGTAAGGTAATTTCTGAGGTCCATTGTTCGGTGTTGGCCGGTCATTTTGGGATTTTTGGTACCAGAGATTTGGTGGCTAGGTCCTTTTGGTGGCCTTCCTTGTCGCGGGATGTGCTTTCTTTTGTGCAGTCCAGTGGGACTTGTGCCCGGGCTAAGCCTTGCTGTTCCCGCGCTAGTGGGTTGCTTTTGCCTTTGCCTGTCCCTGAGAGGCCCTGGACGCATATTTCCATGGATTTTATTTCGTATCTTCCTGTGTCCCAGAGGATGTCTGTTATCTGGGTGGTTTGTGACCAGTTCTCTAAAATGGTCCATTTGGTACCTTTGCCTAAATTGCCTTCCTCCTCTGATTTGGTTCCATTGTTTTGTCAGCATGTGGTTCGTTTGCATGGCATTCCGGAAAATATTGTGTCTGACAGAGGTTCCCAGTTTGTTTCCAGGTTTTGGCGGGCCTTTTGTGCTAGGATGAGCATTGATTTGTCTTTTTCTTCGGCGTTCCATCCTCAGACAAATGGCCAAACTGAGCGAACTAATCAAACCTTGGAAACCTATTTGAGATGCTTTGTGTCTGCTGATCAGGATGATTGGGTGGCTTTCTTGCCGTTGGCCGAGTTTGCCCTTAATAATCGGGCCAGTTCGGCTACTTTGGTTTCGCCTTTTTTTTGTAATTTTGGTTTCCATCCTCGTTTTTCTTCAGGGCAGGTTGAGCCTTCTGATTTTCCTGGTGTAGATTCTGTGATGGACAGGTTACAGCAGATTTGGACTCATGTGGTAGACAATTTGACGTTGTCTCAGGAAAAGGCTCAGCGTTTTGCTAACCGCCGTCGGTGTGTAGGTCCTCGGCTTCGTGTGGGGGATTTAGTCTGGTTATCTTCTCGTCATGTTCCTATGAAGGTTTCTTCCCCTAAGTTCAAGCCTCGGTTTATTGGTCCTTATAAGATCTCTGAGATTATCAATCCAGTGTCTTTTCGTTTGGCCCTTCCAGCCTCTTTTGCCATCCACAATGTTTTCCATAGATCTTTGTTGCGGAGATATGTGGTGCCCGTTGTTCCCTCTGTTGATCCTCCTGCCCCGGTGTTGGTTGAGGGGGAGTTGGAATATGTGGTTGAGAAAATTTTGGATTCTCGTTTTTCGAGGCGGAGGCTTCAGTATCTTGTTAAGTGGAAGGGTTATGGCCAGGAGGATAATTCTTGGGTGGTTGCCTCCGGTGTCCATGCTGCCAATTTGGTTCGTGCTTTTCACTTGGCTCGTCCTGATCGGCCTGGGGGCTCTGGTGAGGGTTCGGTGACCCCTCCTCAAGGGGGGGGTACTGTTGTGAATTCCGCTCTTGGGCTCCCTCCGGTGGTTGTGAGTAGCACTTTTGTGAGTTCTGCTCTTGGGCTCCCTCTTGTGGTTTTGAGTGGTATAGCTGCTTCTTGGATTTAGCATTAGCAGCTGCTTCCACTGATCGTCTTTCTGGCTCGGCTATTTTAGTCTGGCCTTAGCCCTCAATCAATGCCAGTTGTCAATTGTTCCTGCTTGGAGCCTCTGCTCTTTTGGATTTCCCTGACACTCTGTCCAGTTCAGCAAAGATAAGTCCTTGCTTGTCCTTTTGCAGTCCATTTGTTGTGGACTTTATTGTTCAGCACATTCTATGTTTTGCTCATTTGTCCAGCTTATCAGTATGGATCTATTTAGCTAAGCTGGAAGCTCTGGGCTGCAGATTTTGCCCTCCACACCTTTAGTCAGGTGTGGAGATTTTTGCATATCTCTGCGGTGGACTTTTTCTAGTTTTTATTACTGACCGCACACTGTTCTTTCCTTACTATGTATATAGCTAGAAGTGGCCTCCTTTGCTAAATCTTGTTTCATACTAAGTATGTCATTTCCTTCTCCTCTCACAGTCAATATTTGTGGGGGGCTATCCTATCCTTTGGGGATTTTCTCTGAGGCAAGATAGCTTTCCTGTTTCTACCTTTAGGGGTAGCTAGTTCTCCGGCTGTGACAAGGTGTCCAGGGAGTGACAGGAACATCCCACGGCTACTTCTAGTGTTGTGTTAAGATCAGGAACTGCAGTCTGTATAGTTACCACCTGCTCAGAGCTAGTCGCATGTCGCTCCTAAATTACCAGTCCATAACAGAGGACTGGCTTTCGTAGCACAAGGCCATAAAAATTCCTCAGTGGAGCTGGCACGCTGGTCTCACATTACAGCCATATAGCAGGGGGGAGGGAGGGAGAGTGGCTTAGAATTCTAGCCTTGTGCTGGCAGGCAGAGGAAACTGCATCTGAGAGCTCTGTATGTGTAATTGAAGTAATCAGAACTTCTTCCTATTTCCTGACAAGTGGAGATAAATTAGCACGTGCAGGCGCACCCTGAGAAATCTGTATATGACAATGTGCTGAGAAGTGTGTTCATGACAGCAACTTTTTAAATATTTGCTAATTATTTTCTCCACATGTACCCCAGTCCACCTTGGAGAGATTATATGAATGTCTGATTTTCTTTTCCTCACAAACTTTTTCATTTTAGCATAATATGCAACAAGATGCAAAGTAGTGTTTGTCCAGAGACCCCAAATTTATTAACAAACTATAACTCAGTTGCATATTAATTGTGGAACCAAGCACCGGAATTGGTGCAATAGGTCACACAAAGGAAAACCACTCCAAACAAGCATGTCAAAGCAGGAGTATTGTCTGAATCCTGCTTGTTCCTCTGGCCGCTCTTTGTTAAAGTAAAGCTGTAACCATCTTTTTAGGATCTTCAGTAGTATTTTGCTGGCATGAGATAGTTTCCGCAGTCGGTAGCATCTCCCTTCTTTAGAATAGGAATAAACACCAATCTTACCCAATCCCTGGACCATTTACCAGTTTTCCATATATGTTGACACAGGCAAGAGATGCTGCTTTTTTATGTACAGAGTGAATCAATTGAATTATGCCAAATAATGCCCATATAGTGGGTTTGGGGGTCCAGATCTGCACAGGGGCCCACCGGAGAATTCAACTGTTATACAATGGGCCAGTCCGAGCCTGTTTAGGTTCTTCTGTTAACCATGGCTGTGGGTGTCTGTTCTGCTTCTTATTCACTGGCTATCTGACTTCTTTAGTAATAATAGTCTTTATATGTGTCCATAATTCTTGGGTCTTTCTGTCACCCATGCTGATTGTTATAAATTGGTTGTGCAGACCACTCCAAAAAGCTTTAGATATGTTGGTCAATTTGAAGTTGGAAACAACCTGTTGCCTACTCCGTTTATGCAACTTGACGCTAATCTTTGCTGTCGAAAGTTCATGATCAGTTCCACAGTCAACTCCTGGGCATGTTTTTGAGGTAATGACCGACAACCTCCATCTTTGGCCTACACATATGTAGTCAATCTGATTCTTATAGATGTCAAGTGCCCTGCTGCAGACTTACAGCAGGAGTCTGTGCACGTGTTACAGAAGAACAGAGAGTAAAGAGCGCTGCGGTGAGCTTACCTGCGAGAGCGCAGGACCTGAAGCACGTGACCTTCCGGGGGGAGTGGACGGAGGCGGGGCCAGATGCCGAGTAGCGGCAGTGACCGGCAAAGCCGTAGAGTAGTCTGAATGTGCCGAGGTCAAGCCGGGAGGTCGATGAAGTGCCAAAAGGGTGAGACGTAGGCGTGGCCGAGATGTGACAACAAAGGTCAGGGAGCCAAAGACAAATGGGGCAGACAGGAGGGAAGTTGGAGTACCAAGCTAAAGGTCAGAGCCAGAAACAGACAATAAGCACAAAGTCACAAGGCAAAGCACAGGAGAAAACAGGCCGAGGCATGCACAAGAAAGCAATCGGACTGAACAGTATGCAAGCACACAAGGGGGTCAGACACACAGCCAAGACAGATGTATCACTGACAAGGATCCCCATATGAAGGCAGGTAAATATAGCCCTTCCCCAAACCAAAAGGAGGCCATACAAATTAACCCCAAGAGTACAGGGAAGGAACCCTGTCCACAACCATGACAATAGACTCCATTCACTGATGTCCATATGTAAAATTTCTGTTTGTGACTTGGAAGAAGATGTTCATGATGGACAGTTGATTTGTTGTACAAAAGTCAATGAATCTTCCTTGAGCCTCGTTTCGTTCACCAGGTCCAAAGTTTACAAACACGTTTCTATGTTTGCCATGGCCCACTTAGGCATTACAGCCTTACATGATAATGAGTAATTCTTGTTTTGGTGTATTGTCAATTTCTTCTTGAACTTAATCGTAAAATAGTTCAACGTCCTCCTCCTTGGAATCCGTTGTTGGTGAGAAGACTTGTATAACTGGGACATTAAGTGGCACTCCTTGTAGTTGTATCAAGATGACTATACTGTATAACTGACTGCATTGTATGTTATGATCTGGTGACCTTGGAGCCGCATGAAACTTTCCCTGGAGTCAGTGGAACCTGTACTGACCGCAAATCCTGAACTAACACCGCAACTAGAAGTAGCCGTGGGGTGTGCCTAACATACTCTAGACACCTGGGCCCAGCCGGAGGACTAAATACCCCTATAGATGGAAATAGGAATGCTACCTTGCCTCAGAGCAGACCCCCAAAGGATAGGCAGCCACCCACGAATAATGACTGTGAGTAGGAGAAGAATAGACACACGCAGGTAGAAAACAGGATTTAGCAAAAGAGGCCACTCTAGCTAAATAGGAAAGGATAGGACAGATTACTAGGTGGTCAGTATTAAAACCCTTCCAAAAATATCCACAGCAGATAATACAAAAAGTTCCACAATCTAACTAAAGACATGGAATGTATATCTGCCACTCCAGAGAATCCAACAAGACTGAGAAAATACTGACACAATCTAAGCTGGACAAGAAAACACAAAGAATAGCACTGAATTGTGAAGCACACAACATGTGTGCCACAGGAAAAAAAAACCAGACACTTATCTTTGCTGATTTGGCAGAAAGGCAGGAGGAACCAGGCAGAGGTCCTACACCTCCCAACAACAATTGACAACTGGCAAGAACTAATGAATCCTGCACGCATAAATACCCCAGTCAGAACTGCAATCAGCAGATACAACTGACCAGGACTGCAACTCAGGGGCAACTGCATTACCACCTACAACCACCGGAGGGAGCCCAAAAGCAGAATTCACAACAGAACACCCCTTGAGGAGGGGTCACCGAACCCTCACCAGAGCCCCCAGGCCGATCAGGACGAGCCAGATGAAAAGCATGAACCAAATCAGCAGCATGGACATCAGAAGCAAAAACCCAAGAATTATCCTCCTGGCCATAACCCTTCCATTTGACAAGGTACTGAAGCCTCCGCCTCGAAAAACGAGAATCCAAAATCTTCTCAACCACATACTCCAACTCCCCATCAACCAAAATAGGGGCCGGAGGATCAACAGAGGGAACAACGGGCACCACATATTTCCGCAATAAAGATCTATGGAAGACATTATGGATAGAAAAAGAGGCCGGAAGCGCCAATCGAAAAGACACCGGATTAATAATCTCAGAAATCCTATAAGGACCAATAAACCGAGGCTTAAACTTAGGGGAAGAGACCTTCATAGGAACATGACGGGAAGACAACCAAACCAAATCCCCAACCCGAAGCCGGGAACCAACACACCGACGACGGTTAGCAAAACGTTGAGCCTCCTCCTGAGACAACACCAAATTGTCCACCACATGAGCCCAAATCTGCTGCAACCTGTCAACCACAGAATCCACACCAGGACAGTCAGAAGGCTCAACCTGCCCAGAAGAAAAACGAGGATGAAAACCAAAATTTAAAAAAAAAAGGCGAAACCAAAGTAGCCGAACTAGCCCGATTATTAAGGGCAAACTCGGCCAATGGCAAAAAGGCCACCCAATCATCCTGATCGGCAGACACAAAGCATCTCAAATAAGTCTCCAAAGTCTGATTAGTTCGCTCGGTCTGGCCATTTGTCTGAGGATGAAATGCAGAAGAAAAAGACAAATCAATGCCCAGCCTAGCACAAAAGGCCCGCCAAAACCTAGAAACAAACTGGGAACCTCTGTCGGACACAATATTCTCCGGAATACCATGCAAACGAACCACATGCTGAAAAATCAACGGAACCAACTCTGAAGAGGAAGGCAATTTAGGCAAAGGCACCAAATGAACCATCTTAGAAAACCGGTCACAAACAACCCAGATAACCGACATCAGAAATAAAATCCATAGAAATATGCGTCCAGGGCCTCTCAGGGACCGGCAATGGCAAAAGTAACCCACTAGCACGGGAACAACAAGGCTTGGCCCGCGCACAAGTCCCACAGGACTGCACAAAAGAACGCACATCACGTGACAACGAAGGCCACCAAAAGGACCTACCAACCAAATCTCTGGTACCAAAAATACCAGGATGACCAGCCAACACAGAACAGTGAACCTCAGAAATCACTCTACTAGTCCATCTGTCAGGAACAAACAATTTCCCCACAGGACAGCGGTCAGGTCTATCAGCCTGAAATTCCTGAAGAACCCGCCGTAAATCAGGGGAAATGGCAGAAAGGACCACCCCTTCTTTCAGAATGCCGACCAGTTCAAGGACCTCAGGAGAATCAGGCAAAAAACTCCTAGAAAGGGCATCAGCCTTAATATTCTTAGAACCCGGAAGATACGAAACCATGAAATCAAAACGGGAAAAAAACAAGGACCATCGAGCCTGTCTAGGACTCAGCCGTTTGGCAGACTCGAGGTAAAGCAAATTCTTATGATCGGTCAGGACCACAATACGGTGCTTAGCTCCCTCAAGCCAATGTCGCCACTCCTCAAACGCCCACTTCATAGCCAACAACTCCCGATTGCCGACATCATAATTGCGTTCAGCAGGCGAAAACTTGCGGGAGAAGAAGGCACACGGTTTCATCAAAGAACCAACAGAATCCCTCTGAGACAAAACGGCCCCTGCCCCAAACTCAGAAGCATCAATGTCAACCTGAAACGGAAGAGAAAGATCTGGTTGGCGCAACACCGGAGCAGAAGTAAATTGGCGTTTAAGCTCCTGAAAGGCAGAGACAGCCGCAGAGGACCAATTTGCCACATCAGCGCCTTTTTTCGTCAAATCAGTCAAGGGTTTAACCACGCTGGAGAAGTTAGCAATGAAACGGCGATAAAAATTTGCAAAACCCAAAAATTTCTGAAGGCTCTTCACGGATGTGGGTTGAATCCTATCATGAATGGCCTGAACCTTAACCGGATCCATCTCCATAGATGAGGGAGAAAAAATAAAGCCCAAAAAAGAAACCTTCTGCACCCAAAAGAGACACTTAGACCCCTTCACAAACAAAGCATTGTCACGAAGGATCTGAAATACCATCCTGACCTGTTCCACATGAGACTTCCAATCATCGGAAAAAATCAAAATATTGTCCAAATATACAATCAAGAATTTATCAATATATGTCCGGAAGATATCATGCATGAAGGATTGAAAAACAGATGGAGCGTTAGTGAGCCCGAATGGCATCACAAGGTATTCAAAATGGCCTTTGGGCGTATTAAACGCAGTTTTCCATTCATCACCCTGTTTAATACGAATAAGATTATATGCCCCCCGAAGGTCAATCTTCGTAAACCAACTAGCCCCCTTATTCCTAGCAAACAAATCGGAAAGCAAAGGTAAAGGGTATTGAAACTTGACCGTGATTTTATTCAAGAGTTGATAATCAATACAAGGTCTCAAGGAGCCATCCTTCTTAGCAACAAAAAAAAAACCTGCTCCCAACGGTGAAGAAGATGGCCGAATATGCCCTTTCTCCAAAGACTCCTTAACATAACTCCGCATGGCGGTATGTTCAGGCACAGACAGGTTGAAAAGTAAGCCCTTAGGAAACTTACTGCCTGGAATCAAGTCAATCGCACAATCACAGTCCCTGTGCGGTGGAAGGGAACTGGACTTGGGCTCATTGAATTCATCCTGAAAATCAGACAAAAACTCTGGAATTTCAGAAGAGGAAGAAGAGGAAATTGACATCAAAGGAACATCATTATGAACCCCCTGACAAGCCCAACTAGTCACAGACATAGATTTCCAATCCAACACAGGATTATGTACCTGCAACCACGGGAAACCCAGCACGATAACATCATGCAAATTATGCAACACCAGAAATCGACAATCTTCCTGATGGGCTGGCGCCATGTTCATGGTCACCTGTGTCCAAAACTGGGGCTTATTTTTAGCCAAAGGTGTAGCATCAATTCCCCCTTAAAGGAATAGGGTTCTGCAAAGGCTGCAAGGGAAAACCACAACGCCTGGCAAACTGAAAATCCATTAAGTTCAAGGTTCAGTTCGGCGCCTGAATCCACAAACGCCATGACAGAAAATGATGACAATGAGCAGATCAAGGACACCGATAACAGAAATTTAGGTTGTACAGTACTGATAGTAAATGAACTAGCGATCCTTTTTGTCCGCTTAAGGCAGACTGAAATGACATGAGAAGCGTCGCCACAATGACTTTGCTCTAAGGACGACGCCACAGCGCGCACAGTTTGACGCTCCCGCAAGCGCCGATCAATCTGAATGGCCGGAGACATAGAATCACTCAGACCGGAAGGCGTGGGAAACCCCACCATAACATCTTTAACGGATTCAGAAAGACCCTTTCTGAAAATTGCCGCCAAAGCATCATCATTCCATTTAGTCAACACAGACCATTTTCTAAATTTCTGACAAAATAATTCTGCCGCCTCTTGACCCTGAGACAGGGCCAACAAGGTTTTCTCCGCTTGATCCACAGAATTCGGTTCATCATATAATAATCCTAAAGCCTGAAAAAAGGAATCTACATTAAGCAAGGCCGGATTCCCAGATTCCAGGGAAAATGCCCAATCCTGTGGATCGCCACGCAGCAGGGAGATGACAATTTTAACCTGCTGAATGGAATCACCGGAGGATCGCGGTCTCAGAGCAAAAAACAGTTTACAATTATATTTAAAACACAAAAATTTGGACCTATCACCAAAAAACAAATCAGGAGTAGGAATGTTTGGCTCTAAAGCAGGAGTCTGAACAATATAATCAGAAATACCCTGTACCCTAGCAGCAAGCTGGTCTACACAAGAAGCTAATTCCTGAACATCCATGCTGGCACAAGACTCCTCAGCCACCCATAAATAAAGAGGGGAAAAAAGACAAAACAGACTGTAGAAAAAAAAATGGCTCAACACCTTTCTTCCCTTCTTCTGAGATGCATTTAACTCATTATGGGCCAGTTGTACTGTTGTTGGGAGGTGTAGGACCTGTACTGACCGCAAATCCTGAACTAACACCGCAACTAGAAGTAGCCGTGGGGTGTGCCTAACATACCCTAGACACCTCGACACAGCCGGAGGACTAAATACCCCTATAGGTGGAAATAGGAATGCTACCTTGCCTCAGAGCAGACCCCCAAAGGATAGGCAGCCACCCACGAATAATGACTGTGAGTAGGAGAAGAATAGACACACGCAGGTAGAAAACAGGATTTAGCAAAAGAGGCCACTCTAGCTAAATAGGAAAGGATAGGACAGATTACTAGGCGGTCAGTATTAAAACCCTTCCAAAAATATCCACAGCAGATAATACAAAAAGTTCCACAATCTAACTAAAGACATGGAATGTATATCTGCCACTCCAGAGAATCCAACAAGACTGAGAAAATACTGACACAATCTAAGCTGGACAAGAAAACACAAAGAATAGCACTGAATTGTGAAGCACACAACATGTGTGCCACAGGAAAAAAAAACAGACACTTATCTTTGCTGATTTGGCAGAAAGGCAGGAGGAACCAGGCAGAGGTCCTACACCTCCCAACAACAATTGACAACTGGCAAGGATCAATGAATCCTGCACGACTAAATACCCCAGTCAGAACTGCAATCAGCAGATACACCTGACCAGGACTGCAACTCAGGGGCAACTGCATTACCACCTACAACCACCGGAGGGAGCCCAAAAGCAGAATTCAAAACAATTGTTCTATATGACAGTGCCGGCCAATCTTCGGTTGAGAATAAAAGCGGCACAGTTTCTTCTTTGGTTATCATTGCCAGAATAGGAGACCCAATGTTCATTTAACTGGAAGTGGATTGAGTTCATCTTAGTTTGCTAATACCGAGTAAGTTGAGTCCTGTTCTGTCCATTTCTACTTTGATGATGTTGACTTTACCTTGGTTCATGGTTGTACAATCCAAGTTCCGAACGCTATGATTTCTCTGCAGCTTTTGATCTTCCCTTTCGACCAAGCGATATCAGGACCAAGTGTCACACTGTGACTGTATGAGATTAGGGAAAGAGGCCCTGCACCGTCCTTGGAGTTAGGGCCCTAACTAATCCTGCTCTCAAAGGTACCTCTAAAGATGATGAGGTTTCAGCCACCAGCCTTACTGTTCTCTTATTACACCCTAAGCTGTCTCCTCTCCCTCCTGTTATGATCCTTAGTGGTTGAGGATCACAAATTACTCCAGCTAAGTAACAAACATAGGACAAGCTCTAGGGAGGTGGCAAACTGGACTGACCGCAAATCTGAACCTATCCAAACACACTAGAAGTAGCCGGTGAACGTGCCTAAAAATCCTAGACGTCTCGAGCCAGCCTGAGGAACTAACTACCCCTAGAGAGAAAGAAAGACCTCTCTTGCCTCCAGAGAAATAATCCCCAAAGATATAGAAGCCCCCAACAAATAATAACAGTGAGGTAAGAGGAAGGCACATACACAGGGGTGAAAGCAGATTCAGCAAATGAGGCCCACTAATACTAGATAGCAGAAAATAGAAAAGGGAATCTATGCGGTCAGTAAAAAACCCTTACAAAATATCCACTCTGAGATTTCAAGAACCCCCACACCAACTAACGGTGTGGGGGGAGAAACTCAGTCCCCTAGAGCAACCAGCAAGCGAGGAAATCACATTTTAGCAAGCTGGACAAGAAACATAATGAATGCTGATAATCAAAAAATGAACAAACAAAAACTTAGCTTGTCTTGGAGAGACTGGGAGCAAGGTAGTCACAAGGAATCTGAAAAGCACTGAATACATTGATAGCAGGCAAGGAACTGAGTATCCAGGTGAGCTAAATAGGAAGCCAACCAAGGATAACGAACCAGCTGATGCAGCCAACCTGCAGAAAGACAACACTACACAGTACCGCTTGTGACCACTAGAGGGAGCCTAAAAATAGAGTTCACAACACCCTCCCCCCAGGAGGCCTGGGACATCAATACTAGTGTATAGACAAGTAGGACAAACAGGGATAACAAAAAGCAACTAAGGTACAGTGCCTAAAAGTAGTATTCAACCCCCTGCAGATTTAGCAGGTTTAATAAGATGCAAATAAGTTAGAGCCTTCAAACTTCAAACAAGAGCAGGATTTATTAACAGATGCATAAATCTTACAAACCAAAAAGTTTTGTTGCTCGGTTAAATTTTTATAAATTTTAAACATAAAAGTGTGGGTCAATTATTATTCAACCCCTAGGTTTAATATTTTGTGGAATAACCTTTGTTTGCAATTACAGTTAATAATCGTCTTTTATAAGACCTGATCAGGCCGGCACAGGTCTCTGGAGTTATCTTGGCCCACTCCTCCATGCAGATCTTCTCCAAGTTATCTAGGTTCTTTGGGTGTCTCATGTGGACTTTAATCTTGAGCTCCTTCCACAAGTTTTCAATTGGGTTAAGGTCTGGAGACTGACTAGGCCACTGCAACACCTTGATTTTTTGCCTTGGTTTTCTTGGCTGTGTGCTTTGGGTCATTGTCTTGTTGGAAGATGAAATGACGACCCATCTTAAGATCCTTGATGGAGGAGCGGAGGTTCTTGGCCAAAATCTCCAGGTAGGCCGTGCTATCCATCTTCCCATGGATGCGGACCAGATGGCCAGGCCCCTTGGCTAAGAAACAGCCCCACAGCATGATGCTGCCACCACCATGCTTGACTGTAGGGATGGTATTCTTGGGGTCGTATGCAGTGCCATCCAGTCTCCAAACGTCACATGCGTGGTTGGCACCAAAGATCTCGATCTTGGTCTCATCAGACCAGAGAACCTTGAACCAGTCAGTCTCAGAGTCCTCCAAGTGATCATGAGCAATCTGTAGACGAGCCTTGACATGACGCTTTGAAAGTAAAGGTACCTTACGGGCTTGTCTGGTACGGAGACCATTGCGGTGGAGTACGTTACTTATGGTATTGACTGAAGCTAATGTCCCCACTGCCATGAGATCTTCCCGGAGCTCTTTCCTTGTTGTCCTTGGGTTAGCCTTGACTCTTCGGACAAGCCTGGCCTTGGCACGGGAGGAAACTTTCAAAGGCTGTCCAGGCCGTGGAAGGCTAACAGTAGTTCCATAAGCCTTCTACTTCCGGATGATGCTCCCAACAGTGGGGACAGGTAGGCCCAACTCCTTGGAAAGGGTTTTGTACCCCTTGCCAGCCTTGTGACCCTCCATGATCTTGTCTCTGATGGCCTTGGAATGCTCCTTTGTCTTTCCCATGTTGACCATGTTTGAGTGCTGTTCACAAGTTTGGGGAGGGTCTTAAATAGTCAGAAAAGGCTGGAAAAAGAGATAATTAATCCAAACATGTGAAGCTCATTGTTCTTTGTGCCTGAACTACTTCTTAATACTTTAGGGGAACCAAACAGAATTCTGGTGGGTTGAGGGGTTGAATAATAAATGACCCTCTGAAAAACCTTTTCCCAATTTAAAAAAAAAATAAACAAAGAAATAACATTCTTTTTTGCTGCAGTGCATTTCACACTTCCAGGCTGATCTACAGTCCAAATGTCACAATGCCAAGTTAATTCCAAATGTGTAAACCTGCTAAATCTGCAGGGGGTTGAATACTACTTGTAGGCACTGTACATAGCACTTACCAAAGGTAGAGAGGAGTATAGGGAGAAGTAAGAATGTACAAACCAAATGAGAATAGGATAATCAGGAAAGCATAGACTCAAAAACAGCATACAACCATCTCCAGCAGCAACAATGATCTCAAACTTCAGCACAGCAACTCCAGCAAATCAGGGAGTAAACTTTCACTGGTGAAGAAGAGAAGGTCTGACCAGATTTTATAGAGAGAGGAAATGAACAGACCAGAAGCAGCTGTGAAGTGGAGTTGCATGATCCTAACCAGCATAGAAAGGGTCATTAACCTCTTCAGCACCAAAGCTCCAAAGGAAATGACATTCATTTAATATGGGGAACAAAACACAGGCTCAATGGAAGGCTTGCGATTCACAATATGTAATCATTTCCTAACCACAATTCTTCCAGGAGGACTTGACACACTAGTGACAGTATCCCCCCTTATAAGAGGTGCCACAGGACTTTCGGGGCCAGGTTTATCGGGAAGGGCCAAATGAAAGTACCAGATCAATCTACTGGTATTAACCTCAGATGCCGACCCTCACATCCTTTCTTTAGGACCATACCCCTTCCAATGTGCCAGGTACTGTACAGACTGGCGAACCATAGGGGAATCAGCGATTTTTGCTACTTGAAATTCTAAATTGTCATCAGTAATAACCAGTGCCACTGGTAAAGGTGATGGTAGCACAGGCATAACAAAATTTTTTGAGTAAAGACCTGTGGAAAACATTATGAAGAGAGTCGGAGGAAGCTTAAGATGAAAAGCTACTGTGTTGATTATGCAACGAATGGAAATGGAGGCACAGATGTTGCAGTGTACATTCGCTTATTGCAATTTTTGTGGAACCACGGGACCACTGTCCGGGGCCTCCAAAGGGGGCATGACAATGCGAGCCCTAGACACCTGTAGTAAAACCCCTCAAACAGGGTCAGATTGGAATGCCCAAGGGATGCAGGTGCTACCTTCAGTTAGATCCCGGACACGTGGAAGCTGACCCAGCGGAACAGGTGGACTGGCTGGTATTGTGGGTAGCGAAGCACTCGACTGAAGGCAGTCAGAAGAGTCAGGTAGCGGCCTGGAGCGGGTAAGAACTGGTGCAGAAAGTTCAGGCCATGTCCTAGGAGGCATAGAGAGGCACGGCTGGTACACTGAGGAGACAAACGGAATTAGCAGGATAGCAGGATACTGGAGGAATACTGACACCAAGGTATGCGGAACCTGGGAATAGCAACAGGAAGCAATTGATGCTCATGTGACACCCCAGGGTCCTGGTTGTCACAGTGACATTGCTTTCCTCATGGGGAGAGTGATGTCACGCTTGGAAGCGAGGGAAGATCTCTTTCATCAGGTAATCACAAAGCACACAACATGTTCACACTCCAGGCCAGAAGGGGAAGCTCTGATCCTGTTTATGGGTGGCTCCCCTATAAATACATTCTGGTCTGGAGGGTAAGGGAGTTTTTCAGTTAGTTAGTCCCAGACAGCAGACTGGAGCAGTCTGAGGCAGAAGGAGGTGTGAGAAGCCGTGCAGCTAGATGTGCTGCAGCTCCTAGTGAGATACTGAAAGAAGAATCGTGTTTAGTGAGCGTGCAGGAGAACGAAGCACAGGAGAGAGACACCAGGGGAGCATAGCAGCGTTTGGGCTACCTCCCTGGCCAAGCGCAGATTCCAGTAGCCGGAAGACCGAGGTTGTGTCGGACTCTAGGAGGCACAGCAGAAACCGGCAGGACAGATGGACTACAAGTAACCTGTCTGCCATAATACCCAGGAGGCACAGTGCTGCCCGGGTTATGATAGAGACCCTATAAAAAGGTTTGAGCCACCTGTCATACGGGTTTGTGTCCTAACCTCATGGAGGACAGAGAGAATTGTGAGGGGTTGGATGAGTACCAGCATAAATGGAAAAACATTTCTTCAAAAAAGAAAATCCCTGCCGAGAGACCACCTTGAGAAGTCCATACCTTTCCTAGTCATGTCAGTGAAGGGTTTGACAGTAGACATGAAGTTTTGGATACATTTCTGATAATAGTTTGTGAACCCCAAAAAGCATTCTAATGCTTTCAGATTTTCTGGGAGGTCCCATTCCAGAATCGCTCGGACCTGAGTAGATCAAAATATTGTCAAGATACAATACTACAAATCACAAATCTACTCACGAGAATTTCTGCAGTACTCAGGGTTCCTAAGAGCACAGTGACCTCCATAATCCTTAACTGGAAGAAGTTTGGGACCACCAGAAGTCTTCCATGACCTCGCGTCCAACCAAACTGAGCAATCGTGGGAGAAGAGCCTTGGTGAGAGAGGTAAAGAAGAACCCCAAGATCACTGTGGCCGAGCTTCAGAGATGCAGTAGGGAGATAGGAGAAAGTTCCACAAGTCAACTATCACAGTAGCCCTCCATCAGTCAGGCCTTTATGGCAGAGTGGCCCGACGGAAGCCTCTCCTCAGTGCAAGACATATGAAAGCCCGCATAGAGTTTGCTAAAAAAACACACGAAGGACTCCCAGACTAGGAGAAATAAGATTCTCTGGTCTGATGAGATGAAGATAAACCTTTTTGGTGATGATTCTAAGCCATATGTGTGGAGAAAACTAGGCACTGCTCATCACCTGCCAAATATGATCCCAACAGTGAAACATGGTGGTGGCAGCATCATGCAATGGGGGTATTTTTCAGCTGCAGGGACAGGACGACTGGTTGTCATTGAAGGAAACATGAATGCGGCCAAATACAGAAATATCCTGGATGAATATCTCTTCCAGAGTGCTCTGGACCTCAGACTTGGCCGAAGGTTCATCTTCCAACAAGACAATGACCCTAAGCACACAGCTAAAATAACAAAGGAGTGACTTCAGAACAACGTTGTGATCATCCTTGACTGGCCCAGCCAAAGCCCTGACCTAAACTAAATTGAGTATCTCTGAAGAGACCTGAAAATGGCTGTCCACCAAGGTTCACCATCCAACCTGACGGAACTGGAAAGGATCTGCAAGGAAGAATGGCAGAGGATGCTCAAATCCAGGTGTGAAAAACTTGTTGCATCATTCCCAAGAAGACTCATGGCTATACGAGCTCAAAAGGTGCTTCTACTCAATACTGAGCAAAGGGTCTGAATACTTATGACCATGTGATATTTCAGGTTTTAGTTTTTAATAAATTTGCAAATATTTCTACATTTCTTGGTTTTTTTCAGACTAGATGGGGCGCAGAGTGTACATTAATGAGAAAAAAATGAACTTTTTTGAATTTACCAAATGGCCGCATTGAAACAAAGAGTTAAAAATTTAAAGGGGTCTGAATATTTTCCGAACCCACGGTATATTCAATTATTTCAGCCAACACAAAAAAAGCTTCGGTATATTTTTGCCAACAGACTGCAGAGGCCTAATCCCTGTCTACAGACTGGATTCTGTCACTCTCCCTGCTCCTGTAACTCTCCCTCACTAGGCTAAATGCAGATTGTATGTTATACAAACGATTAGTCCTTAGAAGGGCTGTTAGTATGTTGTCTCAGCTTCAGCACCAATATCAAGACTACAGGCCTCTGATTTATTATACTGTGCACACACAGGTCTAGACAAGCTCTCTCCCCCTCCAATACGAAGTGTCACAGAGCTAAGCAATGGCATCAGTGTGCTGAGCCTGTCCTTTTAAAACCTCTGATGATGTCACAACCAATCAATATAATGCCACAACCAAGATGGCATTCAAGTTTGAACTCAAGCACCGCCCATTGTTTGGGCGTAACGAGCACATCCGAGCACTGTGATACTCGAGTGATAACCGAGTATCACTGAGAACGTTCACTCATCCCTATATTTTACCCTTCAATGTGGACAAATAGAGGTTTGAGCTCTCACTTCCTAAATCAAACTCTAAACAAAGAGATGAAAACCAATACTGCCAAGGTCACGGGGTTGACACCTGTACTGGCCATTATCATTTGTTTTTGGTGAGTCTATTTGCACAGTATACCTTGCTTACAGATAGTAAGCGGGCATGCTTTATCTTTAAGCTCAGTTGATTAGAGAGTGGATCAAATAAAAGGAAGTCAAATTTGCAACCAATTTTATGATGAGGGTTTGGGGTTTAAAAAGTTCCGATATACCATATTGGGTAAATTTTACACCATTTCACCTGCAAATATTGACAACTAAAGCAATGCGCGCTCTCTATTTTGATCACAATCAGGAAGTAGTGAAAGGAAGAGGTCTAATTTACTGGGCGCATCACATGGCCAGGTAGCTTGGTTGTTAACGTCATGTTGCTCCTTACATCAAAGTTGTGGGGAAATAACTATACATGACAGGTTCTTTTGTCTCTGATGTGCTTTCTGAGCATTTATGCAATTTTCAAAGCATTTTACCCTTCAGAGAGGAAAAATAGGGCTTTGAGTTGCCAGTTACTGGATCAAAGTCCAAACATAGAGACAAAAAATAAAAGTGCAAAATGTAACCGGTTAGCTCAATAGGTTAGTGCATGATACTAATAATGCAAAGGTTGCGGGTTTGACCCCCCGTACTGGCCATCATCTTCCGTTTTTGGTGAGTTCCAATGACTTTTTAGACTAATTTCACAACTTTTCATCTTTCAATGTGGAAACTAATGTATTAGAATAGTATACCTTGCTTACAGTTAATGAGCGGGAAGATTACTTTGTCTTTAAAGTGAACCTGTCACCAGTTTTGGCCGATATGAGTTACGGCTATCACCTTTCAGGACTGATATGCAGCATTCTATAATGCTGTATATCTGCCCCCAACAGGAACTGTAGGAGAATAAAAATAACATTTGTCATACTCACCAGTGGCGCGGTCCGGTCTGTAGGGTGTCGATTTTCTTGGTCTGGTGCCTCTTTTCTTTTTGTGATGTCACCCTCCTGCTTGCTTCATGTGGAAGATGCATCCCTGCACCATCCACACAGTCTCTTCGGCATTGCGCTCCAATGCAAGTGTGCTTCTCTGCCCTATTGAGGGCAGAGCAAAGTACTGCAGTGCGCAGGCACTGCGGCTCTTTGACCTTTCCCGCCACTTGTGCATGACAGTACTTTGCTCTGTGGATGATGCAGGGAAGCGTCATCCACACGAAGCAAGCAGGAGGACAGCATCACAAGAAGAAAGGAGGTGCCAGACTAAGAAGAGCAACACCAACTCAGACCAGACCACACTGCAGATGAGAAAAATAAAAGTTATTTTTCTTCTCTTATAGGTCAGGTTGGGGGTAGCCCTGAAAGGTGATGGCTGTATCTCATATCAGCCAAAACTGGTGACAGGTTTCCTTTAAAAACAAAGTAACATTCCTGCTCATTAACTGTAAGCAAGGTATACTATGCTAATGAGTCGCCCTACCAGGGCCTGGGGTACTCGGCACTGGGTCTGGTCGCAGCGACCCAGTCCGTGCCCTGGGCAATCAAGTTAAGGGGGTGTTACGGTGTAGTTCTTATCTTCTTACATCCATACAGGTTGCAGAACTCCTGAAACACTTCCGCTTCAAAGGCTGGGCCTTGGTCGGTGAGCACCTTCTCAGGGTATCTGTGTGGTCTACAAAAGTGTTGTCTGAAGGCTTTGTCTGCCGTCTTTGCTGTCTGATCCTTAACAGGCATGACTACCAGGAATCTGAAGTAATGGTCCACAATGGTCAGAGCATAGACATAGCCTGACCGGCTTGGAGTTAGCTTCATGTGGTCTAAGACCACCAGTTCAAGTGGCTGTTTGGTGACTATGGGCTGTAGGGTAGCCCTCTGGCTGTCACAGTCCTTTCTGTGCAGGTTGCATGGGCCACACTCTCGGCACCACTTTTCAATAGCTTTTCTCATGCCAATCCAATAGAACCTCCCACGAAGTAGGATCTCTAACTTCTTCCATAGGAAGTGTCCTGCTCCATCGCTGTACGCTTCCAAGACCATTGGCGCATCTTGTCTTGGGACCACCGCCTGCCAGACCAACTCGTGAGTGCGTGGATCGACATTCCTCTGGCACAGCTTACCGTCGTAGATAAACAATTTGCCCTTCTCCTTCCACAGCTGTTGAGTCTCTTATGAAGCATCTGGACCAGGGTGCGAATCTGATTACGTCAGCAGCTCTTTTACTAGACGGATTGTTGAATCACTATCCTGCGTCTCTGCCCATCCATTGTGAGGCAATAGGTTCAGCGTGGCTTCTTGCTTGTTATTGCACTTGTTCCTCACATAATGGGAATACTGAGTCACCCCGGGGCGATGGAAAGCTGGTAACTCAATCTCTTCAAGTGCTTCCCGATCTTTTCCCACTTCTGGTAAATGGGGCATCCTGGACAGAGCATCGGCATTTGCATTCTTGTGCCCTGCATGGTACTTGATGGTGAATTCATAGTTGGACAACCGGGCCATCCATCGCTGCTCCAAGGCACCTAGGTTTGCCATCTCCATGTGTGTCAGCGGATTGTTGTCCATGAAAACTGTTAATCTTGCTGAGGCCAGGTAGTGTTTGAACCGCTCTCTTACACCCAAACTATAGAGAGGAACTCCAGCTTGAAGGAACTGTAGTATTCAAGGTTCCTTTCAGTGGGACGAAGCTTCCTGCTGGCGTAGGCAATTACTCTTTCTTTGCCTTTCTGCACCTGGGACAACACTGCTCCCAATCCTACGCTGCTGGTGTCCGTGTACAGCACGAATAATTGGTCATAGTCAGGGTAGGCCAGTACCTCATCTTCTGTGAGAGCCAACTTCCAGCCCGTCGTTCCACTCAAACAGACTATTCTTACTCTTGGTCTTCTTGGATTGGCCCACTAACAGGTCTTGCAGTGGTGTGGCTATCTTCGTGAAGTCCTTAATGAACCTTTGGTAGTAGCCTAACAACCCGAGGAACTGCCGGACTTCATGCACGAATAATTGGTCATAGTCAGGGTAGGCCAGTACCTCATCTTCTGTGAGAGCCAACTTCCAGCCCGTCGTTCCACTCAAACAGACTATTCTTACTCTTGGTCTTCTTGGATTGGCCCACTAACAGGTCTTGCAGTGGTGTGGCTATCTTCGTGAAGTCCTTAATGAACCTTTGGTAGTAGCCTAACAACCCGAGGAACTGCCGGACTTCATGCACGTTACTGGGTTTCTGCCAGTTCCTGATCACGGTGACCTTGTCAGGGTCTGGTGCCACTCCTTCGGCGCTTACCAAATGGCCCAGGTACTGCACTTTGGGCTTTAACAGGTGACACTCAGATGGTTTGACCCCGGTACTGGCCATCAGACTCAGTGTTTGGTGAGTTCCAATGACTTTTTGGACTAATTTCACAACTTTTCATCTTTCAATGTGGAAAATAATCTGTTAGTGTGACACCCCAGGGTCCAGGTTGTCACAGTGGCATTGCTTTCTTTCCATTGGGAGAGTGATGTCACGCTTGTAAGCGATGAAGGATAACTTTCACCAGGTAATCACATACGCACAACATGTCCATACTCCAGGCCAGAAGGGGAAGCTCTGAACCCAGATTAAGGGGAACTCCCCTAATATATTCTGGCTGGAGGGGAAGTTAGTGGGCAGTCTGTCAGAGGACAGAGACGAGAGCAGTCAGTTAGTGCCAGACAGCAGACTGGAGCAGTCTGAGGCAGAGAGACGTGCAACGGGCCGTGCAGCTAGAATCGCTGCAGCCCCTGTTGAAAGAGATACAGAAGGAAAGGACAGTTTGTGGAAAGAGTGTAGGAGAGCAGAGCACAGGAGAGTGATACCAGGGGAGCAGAGCAGCGATTTGGCTACCACCCTGGCTAAGCGCAGATTCCGGTAGCCGGAAGACTGAGGCTATATCGGACTCTAAGAGGCACAGCAGAAACCGGCAGGACAGCTGGATTATAAATCACCTGTCCGCCTTAACACCCAGGAGGCACAGTGGCATATAGGGCCCGGGTCATCCTAGAGACCCTGTAAAAAGGCTCGAGTCACCTGACATATGGGTTTGTGTCCTAACCTACATGGGGGACAGAGAAGAACTGTGAGGACCTTATCAGAAGCCATAGGCAGTAAGGGACTACAACACCACCGAGCTTTAAGGAAGGCTTTCATTTCCACCTGGTAAAGGGGACTCTGGATTCGCTTCCAAGCCGGCCGGACCCTGCCTGTACCTGTGATCTGGTGCCCTGGACTGCGGTTGCCTGAAGCTACAGTAAATCAGGTAAAGTGACTGCAAACCTGTGTCCTCGTTCTTACTGCACCATTCACCATCTTCACCTATACACCGGGAGCCCTGGGGACCTACTTCACCTGTGGGAAGTTATACCATCTAGCTGCCATGACATCGCCCCAGAGGACCCCTTCAAGCAGCGTCGGTCCCAACTGACCGAATACCACAGTTGGCATCACAAACACAAACTTTATTCACCAATTCCCTTAAAGACCTTTCCCTTTAATTGAGCGCCCAGGGCCACGGACCAGGTCGCAGCCACCGTGACATCCCCTTTAAGTACCGGACCTGATACCTAGCACCCCACAGCCCTGGTGGGCGACTCAATTTTGGAGTCACGAACAGGATTTCGTGCCCTGGCATCGCCAGGTACTGTGTGCCAGAGGCTGTGACAGTTTGCTTGCAAGCCACCATTGCCACGCAGTGTGGAGCGCGAGGGGAAGGAGGCATACCTTAGTGGGCGGAGTCAGTGAAAGAGCACGAAGAGGAAGCGGGTGCCGCGCTGCGAGAAAGCCGGAAGTGAAGACGCCGTGCAGCAACACCGCAAGTGAGAACGCCGCAAAGCCTTGGACGGAAGACCGGGAGAAGCGCCCGACTGTGCACAGGAGGGACCGCTACAGACCACGCAGTCCCTGCAGGAATCCCCAAAGGAGAAAATCCAGCTGGCTTGCAGTCTGGAGGACGTCCCCTGGTGACGACAGAAGAGGATCCCACCGATCAGAGGGAGAGACAACGACCGCTATCATCGGACGGACGACCCATCTGCCGCCGCTGCAGCCAGGCAGGACACATCACAAGGTTCTGCCATTTAAACTAGCAACCCCTGGGCAGAGGGCCAACCCCCAAGAATAGGACGACCAGGCCCAGAAAACTGACGAGTCAAGTACGTCGGAGGACGACTGGTCCTCCCCATTGTGATCGACGGCATCCCGATGAACGCTTTACTGGACACTGTCTCTCAGGTGACAACTATGCCTTACATTCTCTACAAACGGTATTGGGCTGACTCAGACATTACCTGTGGCCCAGATAGTGATTTGACAATAGTAGTAAGTAATGGTCAGCCAATGCCACATTTGGGGTACAAGGAGGTCACTATTAAGGTGGGGTGGGTAGAACTGAAGGCCTAAGGACTGGTGCTTGTTGATATTGACCGACGTGAATGTAACCCCATGATGACCTTAGGTACTAATGTCACAGAAAATTGTCTTGCAGAGGTTATTGTCTTGTTACAACAGGTGGCCAAAACTGCTGGTTCCAGTGAGCAGTGTGTCCTGCAAAAATAAATCAGAGCCCTGGTGCAGAGAAAACAGGTAGAATTGTCTGGTGGAGAAGTTGGCCGTGTCACAGTGAGTGATCCGATCCCCATTGCAATACCCCTCCAAGAGTGAAATGTTAATATGGTGTCAGCAATAGGCCTCAGAGGTAAAGACTACCAGGCCCTGGTATAACCTGTGTATTCAGAGAGTAGGTCCACAATCCTGACAGCCAGAGGGGTGGTTTAAGTCCGCAAGGGGAGAGTACCAGTACGCGGCCTTAACTGTGGGGAGAAAGAGGTCCACTTACCCAGATATGCCACACTTGCTAAACTGTTTACTGTTAATAATAATACAATACAGGCAGCAGAACCCTTGGCGGAGGACAATGGCTCTGCAGGACAAATGGAGGACTGGTATCAGAAATTACACGTGGTCACTGACTCTACCCCATCACACCAAAAACAAGGGGCTTACCGGGTGGTCCATGAGTATGAGCGGGTATTCAGCAAACACCTACTAGATTTTGGGCAGGTAAAAGGGGTTCAACATCAAATCCCCACTGGAGGTCATCCACCCATTAAAGAGAGATACCGGACTGTACCTCCAGCTCACTACCAATGTGACAAGAGTATGTTACGAGAGATGAAGGAGGCTGGGGTAATCAGAGATAGTTGTAGCCCCTGGGCAGCTCCATTAGTTCTCGTCAGGAAAAACGATGGTAAAATGAGGATGTGTGTTGATTACAGGCAGACAAACCGCATTACACACAAGGATGCATACCCACTGCCAGAATCGAAGACTCATTAGCTGCTTTAAAATCTGCTATTTCTCCACCTTAGATCTCACTAGTGGGTATTGGCAGGTTCCCGTCGCAGAGGCGGATAAGGAAAGACTGCCTTCACGACACCAATGGGCCTCTATGAATTCAACTACATGCCGTTTGGACTGTGCAACGCACCAGGAACATTCCAGAGGATGATGGAGTGCTGTCTCGGACACAAGAATTTTGAGACCGTCCTGTTGTGCCTGGATGATGTCATCGTCTTCTCCAACACATATGAAGACCACCTGAAGCACCTGGCCGAGGTGTTTGAAGCTCTGTCTAACTTTGGCCTGAAGGTAAATCCAGCAAGCTTCTTCCCTTTGCAAAGCTTGGACCTAAGTGTATGATGTTTCCCGGCGGTAAAAAAAATTCTATGCTTTAAGAGATGCCAGCGGTTTCTTTTTGATTTTTTCTCCTGGAGAGTTTTTGCAAATGTTTTTGTTTGGCGTTCTCTTTTTTTTTTTTTGTGGTGGAAGGAGGAGGATAATTTTTGGATGTTTTTCTCAAATATAGTAACCATTTATTAATACTAGCATTTTTCGAGGCATAAACACTCGGGCATCTTTTGAGCATTTGTTGTAAAAAAAAAAAAATGGAATGCCTTCATAGCAGAAAACCTCTGAACAGGGGTCATGTCGCCTCTTTTAGCCCCTTGGCATTTTTTGGAAGAACTCAACAGCTTGAAAGTATAAACAGCTATGTCCATTCTCACTAGAAATGAATGAGAAGATTATTTCTGGGCCATAGTACAGGCGTTCTTTGGTGCGGATTTGCTAAAAAAAAAAAAACCTGCAAAAAAACCATAAAAATTATGAAAAAAAAGCATTTCCTAAAAATATTGCTTGAAAAATCAGTTATTTAAATTAAAAAAAAAAAACAAAACTTCTCAGCCTAAACATAGCCGTGTGGCCGCTAGTGAGTGCAGGGGGCAGGGGGCCGCGCAGACGAGGTGCAGCTGTCCTGACTCAGGAGCAGTGAGGAGGGGGTATAATTGGAGTGAGAGGGCATGTTGTGCTGAGACCTGATTTTCTGTAGGACTGGTAAGTAGAGCTGCAGGGTTTTAATGTTTGAGGGAAAAAGGCCTGGACTTTGGAAGCTCATGTGTCCTTATCAATAGCAGGAAGTATCAAAAGCAATGCAGCTTTATTTAAAATTATGTTAACGAGAGATGAGAAAAATGCACCAAACTTGATGGGGGCAAAAAAAATAAATCTGTGGGATCGGTCAGACATGTGGATGTGTGAAAAGCACCTGCTGGCGTGATCCAGAACAAGGGAGGATCGAGGGTCTAATCATGGCGGGTCGGCGCTGATTATTAAAGGGACTGTACACGGCTAATGCAGATTGTACGGGGAGCCAGTGGTTAACCCCTCTGTGATAACTGATGCCCATTCTATACCGCCATACTGGGCCGGTCTCAGCTGTGTCATACAGACAGCAGCCACTACAGAGCGCTCTGATCACTGCTGGTTAACCGTTTAGCTGCTGTTGTCGACGCTAACCGCATTAAATGTGGCACTCGCCCGTGTGTGTTCACTCTGCCGCTCACCTGGCGCAATGCAAGGTACTGACGCCCTGCCATGGACTGGTTGGAGCGCCCTCTGGCCGCCATCTTGGTACCCCCTTTTGACAGCAGCTGACTTACTGTTTTGTACAGCCGACATGTGCGCACAATGAGCGCTGAGCGGAATCGCGATCCGCCCGTGTCCTTTAACTAGTTAAATGCCACTGACAGCAGCATTTAACTAGCGCGGCCGAAAGTGCTCGCACCACTGACCCCCGTCACATGATCAGGGGTCATCGGTGCATTGCCATAACAACCAGGGGTCTCCTTGAGGCCTCTATGGTTGTTGATGGCTGATTGCTTTGAGCGCCACCCTGTGGTCGGCGTTCAAAGTAACCCAGCATTTCTGCTACATAGAGGTGATCTGTGCTTCACCTCTGTGTAGCAGAGCCGATCGTGTAGTCGTGCATGCTTCTAGCCCCGTATGGAGGCTATTGAAGCATGCCAAAATTTTTAAAAAAGTGTTTAAAAATATAAAAAAATAAAAAATATATAAAAGTTCAATTCACCCCCCTTTCGCCCCAATCAAAATAAAACAATATATTAAAAAAAATCAAACCTACACATATTTGGTATCGCCGCATTCAAATTCGCCCGATCTATCAATAAAAATAAAGGATTAACCTGATCGCTAAATGGCGTAGCGAGAAAAAAAAATCAAAACGCCAAAATTACGTTCTTTTGGTTGCCGCAACATTGCATGAAAATGCAATAACAGGCGATCAAAAGAACGTATCTGCACCAAAATGGTATAATTAAAAACATCAGCTCGGCACGCAAAAAATAAGCCCTAACCCGACCCCAGATCACAAAAATTGGAGAGGCTACCGTTATCGGAAATTGCGCAATTTTGTTTTGTTTTTTTTCTAGCAAAATTTGGAACTTTTTTTTTACCACTTAGATAAAAGAGAACCTAGTCATGTTAGGTGTCTATGAACTCGTAATGACCTGGAGAATCACAATGGCAGGTCAGGTTTAGCATTTAGTGAACCTAGCAAAAAAAAGCCAAACAAAAAACAAGTGTGGGATTGCACTTTTTTTGCAATTTCATCGCACTTGGAATTTTTTTTTTCCCGTTTTGTGTTACACGACATGGTAAAACCAATGGTGTCGTTCAAAAGTACATCTCGTCCCGCAAAAAATAAGCCCTCACATGGCCATATTGACGGAAAAATAAAAAAGTTATGAATCTGGAAAAAAGGGGAGTGAAAAACAAACACGGAAAAAGCTCCGGAAGTGAAGGGGTTAAGGATGTCGCCCCACCAGAAACCCTCAATTTTTTTTAATTTTTTTTTTTTGCTGCAAAAAAAATGGAAGTCGGCTAATGTCACAAGTACTATACAAAAGAATCCTGTAACCTGGCTGCATTCCCCACACACTGAATACAGCCCAAAAAAGCAGAAGTGCAGAATGAAGGGGGGAAGGCTCAGGTGTCCCGGAGCTGAAGGAGTTAATGCCGCCCACATATACAGTAACGTCCCCAGCTGTGTGATCAGTCACTGGGAATTCCCACTATCGCAGGACACTAGTACTGACTGAGATCTCTACTAAGAACACCCCCCTCTTCTATGGAATGGTCCAGTCCAAAAGTTTCTGATTGGCTAGAAAGTTGTAGAAACTTTTGTGACAAGCCCAGCAGAGAGTAAAATGGAGCCGGTGAGACCTAGGGCAGCAGCCAGTCCAGGGCCCCCGTGTGTGGGAGCAGGCAGGGGGCTGGGCTGGAGGACCCCCAGTGCAGGCTGCTGGGAGTGACCCCGCCACAGGTGAGGAGGCTGAGCTCTTCTGGTTCTTCATTTACTGAGAACAAGCTCCTAGTTTGCTCTGTAAAGAGGTTCTGCAGCAGCTAGTACCTGCCTTAGTTTAGTCTTAAACATCTGAATTGGACTAACTCTGAGTAACTTCCCTCAGCTGCTTCAGAGACTCTCTAGAATCAGTCACTACACTGCAGCTGCTGCAGAACTTCTTGCATCCCTTTTTTATAGTGAGACCTCTCAGATATAAATCTAATATGGGGGTGGAGTTATAATAAAATTCCTTTTAACCCCTTCACGATGCGCGCCGTGCATGTCTGTTCAGCTCCTGACATTTGCCTGTAACAGCTGCGGGTGGAATGGCGATCCACCCACGGCTGTTATCATGTTAAATGCCGCTGACCATCTGAGAGCGGCATTTAACATTCACACCATGGAAGCTCGTCAGGTGACCGCAGGTTGCCATGACAACCCGGAGTCTGCAGGAGACCCTTTACAGCTGGATAGCTATGAGCGCCACCCAGTGGCCAGGGCTCATACAGGTGATCATTGTAGCTACACACAGCAGGGCTGCCGCTCTACGTGTAGCACAGGCGATCGTATGATCGCAGCTTCTGGTCTCCCATGGAGACTATATTGTAGCATGTGGGGAAAAAAAATGTAAATATTTAAAAAAAAAAAAAAAAAAAAAAAAAAAAAGTTAACCCCTTTCTGACATCGGGCGTAATAGTAGGCCGATGTCTGACTCCCTCCCTTTGATGCGGCCTCCGGTGCTGAGCCCACATGTTTCCCAGCACATGTCAGCTGTTTTGAACAGCTGACATGTGCCGCTAATAGCCATGGGTGGAATCGCGATCCTCCCGCGGCTGTTAACCCGTTAAATGCCGCTGTCAAACTCTGACAGTGGCATTTAACACGCGCTTCCAGCAAGCGCATGGGAAATCCCACCCTTTGGCTGTCACATGACCACGGGTCGCCGATGGGTCGGCATGACAACCAGACGTCTCCAGCAAACCTCTGTGGCTGTCACTTGGATTTCTATGAACGTCATAGGAAGTGAAGAATTCTGCTACGTACAGGCAGGGCTGGTTTTGGGCAAAGTGGGGTCCTCGGCAAAAAGTTTAAAAAGGGCCCCAAATGCTGACATATTGCAGATCACACAGAAGCATTTCTGCTGTATTTACAAGCGCTGATCTCAGGCCGCTAAACGAGTGCGATCGACAATAGTGAAGCCGTTCGTTTCCCGGCCTCTTTCCACCATCTGAGGAAGAATGATGGGACAGAACGATCACTAATAGATCACTAACAGATCCCCATACAGTATCATGTTATCAGCAGCACATCTACAGTTTACACCGGCGGTGTGCTGCCGAGAACAAGGATTTCTGTTCCAGCATAACCAATCCAATCACTCGATGAATAGGCAGCATTTTACTTGTTTAGTATAATACACCCCATAGTCCTCCATATATTATAATGCACGCCCCGTAGTCCTCCACATTGCATAATGCACTCCCCGTAGTCCTCCACATTGCATAATGCACTCCCCGTAGTCCTCCACGTAGCATAATGTAGTCCTTGATAGAGTACAATGTAGCCCCCTCAGACTATAATTCAGCCCCACAGTCCAGTACTTAATCACTGATATATTTAAAACAAAAAAACCCACACAATCCCCTCCTCTCCTCCTCGTTGCCTGCTCTGCTCCCGGCTCGGCTTTGGGCTCAGCATCTGCAGGCAGATGGGAATGATGGGAGAGGGAGCGTCATCTGGTGCTCTCTCCTCTAGCATTGAATGCGGCACCGGGGGGGTAATCGGTGCTGGGCGGGCCCCCTGACTGATGGGCCCCAGAGTGGCTGTGTGGTGTGCTGCTATTAGCAACACGTCACTGGCTGGGGGCCCTAGGCAGCTGCCTAGTCTGCCTGCCGCTAACACTGGCCCTGCATAGAGGTGATCTGATCATGGCCTGATTGCCTCTGCTACATACAGGCAAAGGCACCTTCTAGTCTCCATGGAGACTATTGAAGCATGCCAAAAGTGAAAAGTTTTTAAAAATATTATAATGCAATAACGGGCGATCAAAAGAATGTATCTGCTCCAAAATGGTATCATTAAAAATGTCAGCTCAAAAATGGAGATGCTACTGGTATTGGAAAATGGCACTATGTGTTTATTTTTTTTTTAAACGAACTTTGGAATTTTTTTCACCACTTAGCTAAAAAAAGAACTTGGACATGTTTGGTGTCTATGAACTCGTGATGACCTGGAGAATCATAATGGCCGGTCAGATTTGGCATTTGGTGAACATGGTGGGGAAAAAAAAAAAGTGGAATTGGGCTTTTTTTCTTTGCAATTTCACCAAACTTGGATTTTGTTTTCCCATTTTCCAGCGCATTATGTGGTGTTGGTCAAAAGTACAACTCGTCCCACAAAAAATAAGTCCTCACATGGCCATGTTGGTGGGAAAACTAAAGCTATGGCTCTGGGAAGGAGGTGGGGGATGGGGAAAATAGCCCTGAAGTGAAGGAGTTAATCAGGCATCTGATGATCCGGTCACGTCATCAACCTGCACCATCTTGGATTTCTCCAAAACTGGACCTGGCTAGATTAAAACTATGGCCATGCCTTTAATCCAGAGACTCCGATCGGACGGTGTGATCTACAAGTTCTCCGAACTAAACCAAGGCCCAGATTCAAAGAATAATTTCTAAAAAGAAATAAAAAAAAAAAAAGAACCTCCACTAATCCATAACACATCATTTCCAAATAATCCCAGTTGGCTCATTTCCTATCCCTGTAACCGAGGCCTGCGCACACGTTTGCCCAACAGGGAGCGATGGTGAGCGCAGAGGGAAGCTCCTCCTCCTGCCCAGACGGTATGAAATCTCCACTTCCTGAGGTATGCTGGGAGTTCTTTAGGATGAAAAATAATGGCGTTTATGGCGTTTAGCGGATCTCCTCATTAAACCGATGTTTCATTACTGCTCGGAGATGATTCCTGCAACAGCGGTGATGATATGAAGTGCGGGTGGAGTTGCCCTTTAAATTAGTTTGCGCTGCTCTGCTCAGGACGTGATTGTTGTCTGTTTATTCAGATCCGTCATTGGGGGCTTTATTCTATTGTTTTCTTTCCTTGATGTGAGACTTCTGGTGATTTACGGCAGATTAGGTGTTTTGCTCTTCGGCCTGGTGGATTTCTTCTAGGTGTCTGCCCTGTAAATCTGGTGATTAGCTGTACGGTCTCATACAGGGGTCTATTACCGGCCTCCCTCATTCAGGGGGATTCACTGTCCGCACATCTGCACCGCCAATATTGGCTTAAACATTGGTGTGTGTGTATACTGTATATATAACATATATATATATATATATATATATATATATATATATATATATATATATATATATATATATATATAGTACAGACCAAAAGTTTGGACACACCTTCTCATTTTAAAGATTCTTCTGTATTTTCATGACTATGAAAATTGTACATTCACACTGAAGGCATCAAAACTATGAACTAAGACGTGGAATTATATACTTAAACGGCCACTGTCACCCCCTCCAGCCGTTATAAACTAAAAGAGCCATCTTGTGCAGCAGTAATGCTGCATTCTAACAAGGTGGCTCTTTTAGTTTTTGGTTCAAGTATTCCCAAAATAAAGCGTTTTGAAACTTATCCAAAATACCTGTCTTTAGCCAGGGAGGCGGGTCCTCACTCCCCAGCTTGAACCGCTACTCTGCCGTCACTCAAATCTTCAGAGGCTTTCGGCGCCGCCCCCTCCGCGCTTTTTTCGCTTCAAAACCGGCGCCTGCGCTGTGTTTAAGCTCTGGCCGTCTGACGTCCCAGCCAGGCTTGCAGACTGCGCCTGTGCGGGCAGTGCGGTCACCCTGCTACTGAATCCCCGCCCCGCAGTGTGTTATACATTATGCACAGTGCGGGGCTGCGATTCCTAGGCACGGCACAGGCGCAGTCCGGAACCCGGCATGTGAGCTGACGGCCAATGCTCAATGCGCCTGCCCCAGGCAGAAGAGCACAGCGCAGGCGCCGGATTTCAGAGGTAAACATCGCTGAGGGGGCGGCGACCAGCGCCCCAGAAGAGATGACTGACGGCAGTTGGGCGCTTCAAAGAGGGGGGGGGGTTCAGACCCGCCTCCCTGGATAAAGACAGGTATTTTGGATAAGTTTCAAAACGCTTTATTTTGGGAATACTTGAACCAAGTATAGTATCTTTGAACTAAAAGAGCCACCTTGTTAGAATGCAGCATTACTGCTGCACAAGGTGGCTCTTTTAGTTTATAACAGCTGAAGGGGGGTGACAGTGGCCCTTTAACAAAAAAGCGAAACAAATGAAATTATGTCTTATATTCTAGGCTCTTCAAAGTAGCCACCTTTTGCTTTGATGACTGCTTTGCACACTCTTGGCATTCTCTTGATGAGCTTCAAGAGGCAGTCACCGGAAATGGTCTTCCAACAGTCGTGAAGGAGTTCCCAGAGATGCGTAGCACTTGTTGGCCCTTTTGCCTTCACTCTGTGGTCCAGCTCACCCCAAACCATCTCGATTGGGTTCAGGTCTGGTGACTGGAGGCCAGGTCATCTGGCGTAGCACCCCATCACTCTCCTTCTTGGTCAAATAGCCCTTACACAGCCTGGAGGTGTGTTTGGGGTCATTGATCTGTTGAAAAATAAATGATGGTCCAACTAAACACAAACCGGATGGAATAGCAAGCCGCTGCAAGATGCTGTAGTAGCCATGCTGGTTCAGTATGCCTTCAATTTTGAATAAATCCCCAACAGTGTCACCAGCAAAGCACCATCACACCTCCTCCTCCATGCTTCACGGTGGGAACCAGGCATGTAGAGTCCATCCGTTCACCTTTTCTGCGTCGCACAAAGACACGGTGGTTGGAACCAAAGATCTCAAATTTGGACTCATCAGACCAAAGCACAGATTTCCACTGGTCTAATGTCCATTCCTTGTGTTCTTTAGCCCAAACAAGTCTCTTCTGCTTGTTGCCTGTCTTTAGCAGTGGTTTCCTAGCAGCTATTTTACCATGAAGGCCTGCTGCACAAAGTCTCCTCTTAGCAGTTGTTGTAGAGATGTGTCTGCTGCTAGAACTCTGTGTGGCATTGACCTGGTCTCTAATCTGAGCTGCTGGTAACCTGCGATTTCTGAGGCTGGTGACTCGGATAAACTTATCCTCAGAAGCAGAGGTGACTCTTGGTCTTCCTTTCCTGGTGCGGTTCTCATGTGAGCCAGGTTCTTTGTAGCGCTTGATGGTTTTTGCCACTGCACTTGGGGACACTTTCAAAGTTTGTCCAATTTTTCGGACTGACTGACCTTCATTTCTTAAAGTAATGATGGCCACTCGTTTTTCTTTACTTAGCTGCTTTTTTTCTTGCCATAATACAAATTCTAACCGTCTATTCGGTAGGACTATCAGCTGTGTATCCACCAGCCTTCTGCACAACACCACTGATGGTCCCAACCCCATTTATAAGGCAAGAAATCCCACTTATTAACCCTGACAGGGCACACCTGTGAAGTGAAAACCATTCCCGGTGACTACCTCTTGAAACTCATCAAGAGAATGCCAAGAGTGTGCAAAGCAGTCATCAAAGCAAAAGGTGGCTACTATGAAGAACCTAGAATATAAGACAGAATTTCAGTTTCACACTTTTTTGTTAAGTATATAATTCCACATGTGTTAATTCATAGTTTTGATGCCTTCAGTGTGAATACAGAAAAATCTTTATAGATGCATATATCCATCCAGTTATTAGTTGTATAGTCTCATACAGGGGTCTATTACCAGCCTCCCTCATTCAGGGGGATAATGATATTATATATAATACACACATGCAATATATTTTTTTTCTTTTTCCCTCTCCAGCGCTGATCTTCCTTATCTGCCCCAAAGTGGCCAGTAATTAATGCCCACCTCGTAGCAGTAATAGCCCCCTGAGGGAGCTGATGGACAGATCCTGCATGGCCCCTCAGTGACTGAGAGCTCAGATGTGCGAGACGCTGCCTGTCTTTGTCCTGCAGAGGGCGCTGTCATCTTTTCTATAAAGATAGAATATATTTTCCTTTTGGATGAGCCGGATCCCACGCCTGTCCTGGTAACTGACCTGCACCATGAGATCTGCCCTGACGAAGGCTTCCTGGGGGGAAAAGGGTCAGATCAGAAGAACCCACCTGAATATGCACAACTGTGAGGAATCACCCTGGGGGTCTAGAGGTGCCTGAATGCAAAGTATAGCGAGCCAGACCGACAGATCTATACTATGATCCTTTCTGTCTAGAATCTAGAATCTATATTTACACACAGATGAGCACACTATAGATCTCGGTAGGTCTGGTCCACTACCCCGTGCACCTCCACCTATAAAATATTCCTAATCCGTTTAGTGATGGGTAAAAGTGTGTGCACCCCTGATCAAAATTACTGTTGTGAACACTTGAGCAAGCTGAAGATGAAATGATGTCTGACAGGTCTAAAGTTACAGATGACACACTTCCTCTGTAACTTGGCAAAAAAAAGTTAAGAAAAAAAAAAAAAGAGCCGATGCAGAAGTTTTGAGTAAAAATTGGCGATATGGGCACCAATAGGAGGAGGTAATGACTTGCGTCCATGTCAGTCTGACAGCGGCACTTAACATGCCAACAGCCGCAGGTGAATCAGGATTCCACTCCCGGCTGTTCCAGGCACATGTCAGCTGCCATGTGCCGGAAAAGGTGCAGGCTCAACACCGGAGCCCACACCAAACGGGGGAGGTGTCCAATGAGGGACTCTGTCCATCATAGGACATCAAGGGGTTAAGTGATGTAACAGCTCAATATTACTTTGTTTTTAATGTAAAATTTGGCTGGTTTTTAAATAACATCATTAGTAATACTCTTATACATAGGAGTAGTATTATAGTAGTTATATTCTTGTACATAGGGGCAGTATTATAGTAGTTATATTCTTGTACATAGGGGCAGTATAATAGTAGTTATATTCTTGTACATAGGGGCAGTATTATAGTAGTTATATTCTTGTACATAGGGGCAGTATTATAGTAGTTATATTCTTGTACATAGGGGGCAGTATTATAGTAGTTATATTCTTGTACATAGGAGCAGTATTATAGTAGTTATATTCTTGTACATAGGAGCAGTATTATAGTAGTTATATTCTTGTACATAGGGGCAGTACTATAGTAGTTATATTCTTGTACATAGGGGCAGTATTATAGTAGTTATATTCTTGTACATAGGAGCAGTATTATAGTAGTTATATTCTTGTACATAGGGGCAGTATTATAGTAGTTATATTCTTGTACATAGGGGCAGTATTATAGTAGTTATATTCTTGTACATAGGAGCAGTATTATAGTAGTTATATTCTTGTACATAGGGGCAGTATTATAGTAGTTATATTCTTGTACATAGGGGCAGTATTATAGTAGTTATATTCTTGTACATAGGGGCAGTATTATAGTAGTTATATTCTTGTACATAGGAGCAGTATTATAGTAGTTATATTCTTGTACATAGGGGCAGTATTATAGTAGTTATATTCTTGTACATAGGGGCAGTATTATAGTAGTTATATTCTTGTACATAGGGGCAGTATTATAGTAGTTATATTCTTGTACATAGGGGCAGTATTATAGTAATTATATTCTTGTACATAGGGGGCAGTATTATAGTAGTTATATCTTGTACATAGGAGCAGTATTATAGTAGTTATATTCTTATACATAGGAGGCAGTATTATAGTAGTTATATTCTTGTACATAGGGGCAGTATTATAGTAGTTATATTCTTGTACATAGGAGCAGTATTATAGTAGTTATATTCTTGTACATAGGAGCAGTATTATAGTAGTTATATTGTTGTACATAGGAGGCAGTATTATAGTAGTTATATTCTTGTATATATGGGGCAGTATTATAGTAGTTATATTCTTGTATATATGGGGCAGTATTATAGTAGTTATATTCTTGTACATAGGAGCAGTATTATAGTAGTTATATTCTTGTACATAGGAGCAGTATTATAGTAGTTATATTCTTGTACATTGGAGAGAGTATTAACCCCTTACTGACATCGGACGGTATAGTACGTCCGAGGTCAGATCCCCTGCTTTGATGCAGGGCTCCGCGGTGAGCCCGCATCAAAGCCGGGACATGTCAGCTGTTTTGAACAGCTGACATGTGCCCGCAATAGCGGCGGGTGAAATCGCGCTTCACCCGCTGCTATTAACTAGTTAAATGCCGCTGTCAAACGCAGACAGCGGCATTTAACTACCGCATCCGGCCGGAAATTACGTAATCGCCGACCCCCGTCACATGATTGGGGGTCGGCGATGTGTCAGGACAGTAACCATAGAGGTCCATGAGACCTCTATGGTTACTGATCGCCGGTAGCTGTGAGCGCCACCCTGTGGTCGGCGCTCACAGCACACCTCATTTTCTACTACATAGCAGCGAACAGCAGATCGCTGCTATGTAGCAGAGCCGATCGTGCTGTGCCTGCTTCTAGCCTCCTATGGAGGCTATAAAAACATGGCAAAAGTAAATAAAAAAAAAAAAAAAGTTTAAAAAAAAATATAAAAGTTTAAATCACCCCCCTTTCGCCCCAATCAAAATAAATTAAAAAAAAAAAATATATCAAACCTACACATTTGGTATCGCCACGTTCAGAATCGCCCGATCTATCAATAAAAAAAAGCATTAACCTGATCACTAAACGGCGTAACGAGAAAAAATCGAAACGCCAGAATTACGTTTTTTTGATCGCCGCAACATTGCATTAAAATGCAATAACGGGCGATCAAAAGAACATATCTGCACCGAATTGGAATCATTAAAAACGCCAGCTCAGCACGCAAAAAATAAGCTCTCAACCGACCCCAGATCATGAAAAATGGAGACGCTACGAGTATCGGAAAATGGCGCAAATTTTTTATTTTTTTTTTGCAAAGTTTGGAATTTTTTTCACCACTTAGGTAAAAAATAACCTAGACATGTTAGGTGTCTATGAACTCATAATGACCTGGAGAATCATAATGGCAGGTCAGTTTTAGCATTTAGTGAACCTAGCAAAAAACCAGTGTGGGATTGCACTTTTTTTGCAATTTCACCGCACTTGGAATTTTTTTCCCGTTTTCTAGTACACGACATGGTAAAACCAATGATGTCGGTCAAAAGTACAACTTGTCCCGCAAAAAATAAGCCCTCACATGGCCAAATTGACGGAAAAATAAAAAAGTTATGGCTCTGGGAAGGAGGGGAGTGAAAAACAAACACGGAAAAACGAAAAATCCCACGGCCATGAAGGGGTTAAAGGAGCATTCCTCAAAGTTCTCTATACATTGCAATCCTATATGGCACTGTGCACATACAATTGCTCATTTTGCAGTAAAGGGGAACCTGTCACACCCCCCCCCCCCCCCCCCCCCCCCAGGCGTTTTTAAGTGAAAGAGCCAGCTTGTGCAGCTCTAATGCTGCATTCTGTCAAGGTGGCTTTTAGTTCGGGGCCCTGCAAACGCTGAAATGATCGCTTTTATAATTTGTCCCTGATTCCTGGGCATGTCTTTTCCCTCGGACAGAAACTCTTCCCAGCTGTCACTCAATACTCTGTGCGCCAGGCTCCGCCTCCTCTGCCTTCATTAACGTCCCACTGGGGCTCCCGGATTTACCGCCTTGTCGGTGACCACCGCAGTGCGTCCCTCGCTTCCCTGATGACCTTTCGCGGAGCAGCAGCCTCAACAGCTACCACTTTGAGGAAGTCAAAACGCAGCAATCGCCCGTGTGTTCTGCTGTGACCCCAGCGCCTGCGCTGTAAGTTCGAAGGGCAGCGCAAACTGCGCATGTCCTAAAAAAAAACTTACAGCGCCGGGGCCGCAGCAGAACACACGGAGGAAAAGACCTGCCCCCAGGTCTAATTCGAGGAATCAGGAAAAATACTGAAAGAGCCACCTTGACAGAATGCAGCATTAGTGCTGCGCAAGGTGGCTTTTAGTTAAAAACGCCTGGGAGGGTGACAGGTTCCCTTTAAGTAGCTCTACTGCAAACCTATATCATAGTGATTTCTGGATCTGTTCACAAGGTGTCTAGAGAAATGTTTTCTAGACCCTTAAACAATGACTTATCTCCAACCTTTCCTCCTTGAGTTAGTTTTGGCAGGACCATGTGTGTGCAAAAGGCGTCCTACAGTGCAGAGCTGTACAGAAGCTTATTTGTATAGTAATGATGGGTGCCGGGCCCAGTGTTGCCTCTGACTTCTGTGTGGGTTGGCTTGGTGTCCATCCTGTATTGGGTCTGTTAACTCTTCCTTGTCGCTGTCCAATAAAGACATGGCCAAATAAAGGGGCACCAAATCCTTACACTAACACTGGCATCCCTGGCAGGGAGAAGGAAGTGGCATGCAGGGATGTTGGCGTTGGTCTAAGGTTTTGGTGCCCCTTTAACCTCTGATAATGTGTATTTCTTTATTGGACCACAATAACAAGGTAGAATGTATGACCTACTCTCTTCAGCTCTCCTTGCAACTCCTGGGTCTCGAGTGCTGCACTGGTCTCCTGCCAGCACAATTTGGGAACGTGCCCCGCTTCTTAAGAGTAGCATGCACTCAAGTGTCTCCCAACTATTGGCTGGGGGACTCAAGTATTTAAGGCACCTTCCCCTGTAGGGAGGTGCCTGAGAAACATTTGTGTCTAGTAAGTTTTCAAGCTAAGACCCTGAGCCCGTCCTACGGTTTTGAACAAGCTCCAGCATTTTCTGGCCATGATACTGTTCCTGCACTACCAGCTACTCCGGGCCTGTACCTTTTTTAGCCCCTTGGGGTCAGCTGTTGCAGTTCTGGGGTCTGTCCTGGACTGGCACCTGTCAACCACCTAAGTCTAACCACAGTATCAGGAGCTCTAGTGAAGAACCAGGTGGTCACTTGGTTATGCCCCTCCAGGCTCTCCCCAGACTGCAGCGCAGTTGGTCCACACTTACCAGCGCGACACACACACTATGAGCATTGCAAAGGCACTATGTCTCACGAAGTGTTCCTGAAACTTGCATCCATCTTGGCCTCCACATGCTGCAAGTTTCCATTGCAAGCTGAAGCGGTGTTCCCAGTGCATAATCAAGCCACCAGCATGCTTCACTGAAGGCAGGGTGCTCTTTTCAGCGTTTGCTTCATTTCCTGCTCCAGACATACTGCTGATCCCTTGACCCTAAACATTAGTTTTATTTCATCACTGCATAGGATCCCAAAACTTCTGTCAGATTTCATATGAATTTGATCTTACAGGAGGCTTTTTTTTAATGCTTCTAGGTCAAGGTGATTCTTGAATAACTTCAGCATTTTAGTGTGTGCCTGACTGTGCGAAAGGAATCCTCCAGTGCCCACTGCCACCATCTGCTGTGGGTGTTTCTGATTATTTAGTAATCCAAGAATTGTTGGCCATGACAATTGAGCTAAGATTCCTCCAAAACCTAATGAGCTGGTGTGAATCAGGTTTGCAGCAGGTCCTAACAGCTAGAGGGGCTCTGCTAAGTACTAGAGACTGTAGTCACGAAGGGGTGAATCTCAGAACTGTCAGTAATGGTGGTGAACTTGGAGGAACCACTCTTATTTATAAGAGGGAGACCTCTTCCACAATGAGGAACACATAGACGAGCTCTCTAGTGTTCTGCTGAAACATGAATATTTACATTGAGTTCACATCTTGTTTTGTGGAATTGCCCAGAGTGGGAGGGTCATACAATAAACCGTGCACCTTATTGTGCAAACTAACACGGTGCCATTTGTGCACAGATTAATGTGTGGGCTTAAATTAATCGGCATGAATAAATGAGGGGAGAATTGTCATAAATGGCCTGGTCCTCGGTTTCCAATGTCCATGCATGCAGCCCGCCAGTATAGGGGCACAGAGCTGCGGTTCTAGTGCCGGAATCTGCTCTGCTACATCTCCTGCGGTTGCGTTTCTTCTCACTAATTCTGATATTGCAGCGCTGACCTGCAGTGCACTATGGTGCGGTGTTATTTTTTGCAATGTTGGCTGCGGCTGCTCCTTATGAATGACCCCTGCATTGCAGCCTTGGTAACAAATCCTCCACATGGAGGTGAGCTCATTACCAGAGCACTTTATTAAATTACTGCAGCAGAGAGGTCTTGTTGTGTAGCGGATGGTGGGGGGGAGTGACACGAGGCTGAAATAAGCGATGCAGGCCGCAATGCTGAATGGTTAGATGCACAGAGATAAATGAGGATGTCTGTCAGCGGGAGGGAGGCCTTGTACAGACGCTGGGGACGCTCCTCATAAACTGACACAGAAATGATTCTCCTAATATGCAGCATATAACAGGAGCTGAGGGGAGCTCCAGAAGCCATTTTGGGTAGATGCGGTTCACTCCAAATTTTTCTAATATTTTGTTCTGCCCCCTGTTGTGAGGGGCACAATGTTGGTACAGAGCACCCTGCAGGGATGCCGAAATTCTAGGAGAGTCTCTGAATATGGGGCCACTCTTTGCCCTGTCCATAGAATAGATGCAGAATGTTTGTTTTTTGCTGAAGAAACTTGTACAGATTCTTAACTGTAATTATATTGCAGCGGATCACTGCAGATCAGAATTATGGGCTTTAGTCATGGATCACTGAGTTTATGGCTTTTCAATGTGTGATTTGATCAGATAAGATGAGGGAGGAAAAATAAATAAAAACAAAGTTTGTAACTGTGCTTCATTATTCCCTGACACTCACGTTTCTATGGATACACCAGAGTGGACCATATATAAAGTTGGATCCAAAATGGCCGACTACAAAATGGCCGCCATGGTCACCACCCATCTCAAAGTTTTCCCCCTCCCATATACTAATGTGCCACAAACAGGAAGTTGCTATCACCAACCATTCTTATTTTCTTTAGGCCCACCCTGTACATAAGATATGCATGTATAACCTTTACTGATGCGCAAATGTCCTCACATAAGACGTTATCCAGCGCTCATATTTTACGAAGACACTCGGTCAGCACCCGAGCATGCCGGGTAACACATCATTTCCCCCCAACGATTAAGCCCCTTCATGCAACGATGAAGCCCATTCATGTTCCCATTACTACTCATACCACCCACCCTATACATGGTTCCATGCCCCACTATGACACTTGCCCCTTTTAGTCTATCCTATTAACCCTTATACTACCATTTCCTCTGTGTTGGGATTGTTTCACCAAGACACAAAAAAAACTATAAATGTGATCAGCGTAAGGAAATCTCCAGGAGATTCTGAGGGGAGTGGGCGCTGTGTGTGTATATATAGATGACGGATGGAGTCTGTAGGGGAGATGCTTTCTATATATAGACTGTAGTAATGGCAGGAGGTTATATAAAGACGAGGTGGAGGAGATGCCGCGCTCCGGTGTCCTCCTGGGGCTGCTCCGTATCTACCGCTCGGGCCTAGATCTACATTAGTGAATTAAGGACATGACCCTGAGGCTGCAGCTTTGGTCTGAGGATGTATAAACCAGTCGAATAGTGGGGGCACTCAGTGACCTGGGAGTCCCTCTTTGGTTGCCCTTATGTTCCTTTATTGTACTGTTATAATGCATAGGGGGCACACCGCTCCACTGTGGGGGCTGTGTACTAGTGGTTATATATGGGCACTAGGCCGTGAGTAACCGTAGTGATACTACAAACATGGCAGCACTTTAGTGGGTAATATCGAGGGGCAGCGCAGCTCCAGGATTACAAGTTCCATGTGTGATCCTGTCAGTTGTTGCTGAGTCTCCTCACTCCTTATTCTGTGCCTCCTGCTCCTGTATTGGCTTGTCCTCTCCATTATGTTATTAGGTTTTTAACTGATAAATGAGATTGAAGTCAATAATACAAATCGAAGGATAAAATCCCATAAGTGTGTAAGTTAACGGACCATTCCGATCAATGGCGACATTCACTCTAGTGGTAACATACAGGGCAAAAACTGGGGGCCTTGGATTCGGCAAATGGACCAGGGGGCAGAAAAAGTTCCAGTGAAGGGAATTCTTAATGCTTACAGGAACCAAGATGTCGCAGCCGAGCCCTGATAACAAGTCCAGAGCATTATCCTCCTCCACCATCTGTACAGCGAGCACAATGCAGTCAGGGGGTAAAATTCTCCAGAAATCTCCAAACCCTGACGCCACATGGCGAAGTGTGATCCGTCCCTGCACAGAACACTCTCTCCAGAGTCCAGTGCTGATGTTAATACCAGAGTAGGTCTGGACACTATAGTTACTATATGTGGTCAGTAAAGCGGTGGTGACTTTTCTGCCCTCAGAATATTGACCCTAAACCTGGTAACTGGCTATGCCACCACTGCCATAAACTGCGATAACCGAGTCTTGCCTCGCTATGGAGGAATTTCAGTGACTCTTTGCAGAGTATTTGGTCTATCTACAGTTGGTCTCTTGTAGCTCTGGATCTTTTCGTACCGTGTATGCTGTCCAAGCTTTGTCAGACTGGTGGGTGGACATTGTCACTCCGCAATTTCTGATCTCCATAGCGCTGACTATACAGCGGTGTTCCTCCTGATGTATCTGAGCAGCCTTCATTCCATTACAATAATTGGACGCAGTGCAGGCTCTGGATGGAGTCGCATCAGCAGAAGAGCAGGCGGGAGCCTCCCGTTAAATCACACGCCTGGCATCAAGGGTCCGTAAATCTAATCTAGAATTACATGAAGTATCGACCAGTGTCCTGACACTTCTCCAGTATGAGGCTGTGTGGGGAGTCTTCTCCTGTCATCATACAGGTGAATAATTTACCAAATTGAACACTCTTATTTACACAACCTTTATGGACACCATTTCCTAATGCATCATGGCTCAATTTTATATAGTTTTGATTGCACTTAGACTTCCTTGAACCATTCCTCTCCTGAAAATTTGATTGTGTCTTTAGTGCCGCAGAGTGGTTCCCACAGTAAAAACCTAAAATTGACCATTTCTGGCTACAAAACCACCCAAGAATAGGCATGTGCTGTCCTTAAGTTTTCCCTTGGAGGGTTTCCAACTCAAAAACCTGGCCTTTCATCTGAAGTGTTTTGCTCGATCAAGACATCAGTGCCTTTCGATGTTGACCCAAGCATATGTAGAATAGTGGTCTTCATCATTGTTACAAGGGACAGCCAGGAATGAGTTCACTCCCAAGATATTCTACAGTCATGGACAAATTTTGAGAATGAGACAAATATTAATTTTTCCAAAGTCTACTGCTTCATTTTTTCTAATGGCAATTTGCATATACTCCTGAATGTCAGAGTGATCAGCTTAACTGCAATTACTGTACTTGCAAAGTCAATATTTGCCCAGAAAATGAACTTTAACCCCCAAAACACATTTCAACATCATAGCTGCTCCTTTTAAGGCAGGACTGCAAACATCGTTTTAGTGATTGATCCATTAACACAGGTGTGGGTGTTGATGAGGACAGGGCTGGCTATCAATCAGTCATGATTAAGTAAGAATGACATCACTGGACACTTGAAAAGGAGGCTGGTGCTTGGTATCATTGTTTCTCTTCAGTTAACCATGGTTATCTCTAAAGAAACACTGCACTTCATTGCACTGCACAAAAATGGCCTAGCAGGGAAGAGTATCGCAGCTACAAAGATTGCACCTCAGTCAACAATCTATCGCATCATCAAGAACTTCAAGGAGAGAGCTTCCATTGTTGTCAAAAAGGCTCCAGGGCGCCCAAGAAAGACCAGCAAGCGCCAGGACCGTATCTTAAAACTGTTTCAGCTGCGGGATCGGACTACCAGCAGTGCCGAGCTTGCTCAGGAATGGCAGCAGGCTGGTGTGAGTGCTTCTGCACGCACTGTGAGGCGGAGACTCTTTGAGCAAGGCCTGGTTTCAAGGAGGGCAGCAAAGAAGCCACTTCTCTCCAGAAAAAACATCAGAGACCGACTGATATTCTGCAAAAGGTACAGGGAGTGGACTGCTGAGGTCTGGGGCAAAGTCATTTTCTCTGATGAATCCCCTTTTCGATTGTTTGGGACATCTGGAAAACAGCTTATTCGGAGAAGAAGAGGTGAGTGCTACCACCAGTCTTGTCTCATGCCAACTGTAAAGCATCCTGAAACCATTCATGTGTGGGGTTGCTTCTCAGCCAAGGGAATCGGCTCACTCAGTCTTTCCTAAAAACACAGCCATGAATAAAGAATGGTACGAGAATGTCCTCCAAGAGCAACTTCTCCCAACCGTCCAAGAGCAGTTTGGCGCCCAACAATGCCTTTTCCAGCATGATGGAGCACCTTGCCATAAAGCAAAGGTGATAACTAAATGGCTCATGGAACAAAACATAGAGATTTTGGGTCCATGGCCTGGAAACTCCCCAGATCTTAATCCCATTGAGAACTTGTGGTCAATCATCAAGAGACGGGTGGACAAACAAACCAACAAATTTTGGCAAAATGCAAGCATTGATTATGCAAGAATGGAGTGCTATCAGTCAGGATTTGGTCCAGAAGTTGATTGAGAGCATGCCAGGGAGAATTGCAGAGGTCTTGAAGGGTCAACACTGCAAATATTGACATGCTGCATTAACTCATTCTAACTGTCAATATGACCTATTGGTACTCATGATATGATTGCAATTATATTTATGTATGTGATATAAACATCAGACAAACACTAATAAAAACCAGAGGGCAGCAGATCATGTGAAAATATAATTTTGGTGTCATTCTCAAAACTTTTGGCCATGACTGTACCTATGGAAGGGTACAGAGATGATAGTTTAGACGCTGCCTTAGAAACATAATTCATGTTTAACTTTTCATCTTTGTCTAAAAGACAAAAAAACCTGACCCTAACCTGAGGGCATTATAAAGGATGACCTGCAGAGAATAATCTAATTGACCACCAGCATAGATTCATGAAGAATGTCATGGCTAACACAGGGGTGGATGATTTCCTCAGTACACAACATTGTGGGCTATCATTATTTTAGTGACAAAATGAACAATTGGAAGAGAGGTTGAACTTGATGGACCAAGGTTTTTTTTTTTTTTTTTTTTGGGTTGGTTTGTCTTCCCCTGACCTGTGTGAACATGCCTTACCACCCACCCAAACATTGACTGTACAAAGAATTTCAACATGGGTAAGAACAAGAACCTAGAGTTGGGCCAAATGGCAAAAACACTGTCTGGAGCTGTCCCTAGTGCTGAATGCTCCCTATTTCTTGAGTTTTGGATGGTTAAGATTTGGAGACCTTCCTCCTTTCTTCCCTGTTATTATATTTGGGCCCTGACCCCCACACTGTTATACTGGAGGTCTCTTAACTCATAAATTCAGCACTTCGAGAACTTTTAGGACCTTCATAAAGCTAAAAAGAACCTAGTAAGTGTAGACTCACTGTGTTGGCACTCTTGGGATCCACTGAAGTACCATTATGGGACAAGTAATTCCCAGATGGGTTAACAGTGAGCCTAGATGAAATCTTACTGAAGGTTCCCAAAAAAAAAAAAAGCTTCATTACTGAACACGAGAATCCTTTCTTTAACGTGACACCATATACGACCCCCCTCTTGTTAGGCGCAGTCCATCCGCCTCAGTATTCCAGTGCTCATGATTTATAGCGGCACATGGGAGCGCAGGAACCATTACTCATTATTCATTTTGCCATCCCTCAATTGCTTTTTGCTCACATTGATGACACCCAAGACAGTTCTGTGACTGACAATGCCGGGAGCTCTCTTCCTGTCTAAATCAGTATACTATGAAATTCATTTCTCAGTAGAACGGTCTCTAAGGAAGATGTCTATCTTCAGCTGTCTAACCAAAGTCTACATCTGTCTATTTTTTTAGCCATCTATATCAGACTACAGCAGTCTCTCACTTTGGCAGTCTAGTGTTGGCCCACTGGAATATGAATGGTCTCTTTTGTCTGTCCACACACGAGCGCTCTGTTCTATTCTAGCTGTTATATAGAAGAGCACTCTCTCATCCTGCAAGACTAGCTGTCCAAATAGAAATGAGTGCAACAGACACTCGGTGTGGTGTCTCTGAGATGGCGGTCATTATATAGTGGCTGTTCGGCTGTCTGCCTGTCTCTCTATTGTCAAGAACAGTCCTGAATGCAGTGTCTCAATACAGAGGTTCATTATTTTGCCGGCTTTTTGCATCCCAGTCTTGTCCTGAAAAGATGGCATCCTAATACTAACAGAAGTTGCACTTTAGACCTCTCCGTATCAAAAGCCCCAAATCATTAGCTTGGGGTTCTGTGTGGGGTTTTTTTCTTTAGGGATTTTGTACTAAATTAATGGTTATGGTTGAGACATGTAAAGCATTGTTCAAGACAAGTGAAAAAAAAAAAAAATAATTCTGACCCATTTTGTAACTGTAGCACAAACATAAGGCCAAAGCTGGAAGAATCTAAAATAACGCCAGGAAGGCCTGGAGTATAGTCGCACTAAATTTTTAAACTTTCCTTTTGACCAAATGGTGACACATTTGGAAAATACAAACTGATGTAAAAATTAAAACTAAAGCAAAGATGCTGTAGCTCTAAAAGAAAAACTAATAAACACTAAAATGACCATCGAATGCCATTAAGACAAATTAGAAACAGGTCAATTTTGTCACTAAGATGCATCCTTGCTGAAACATGTCTACGGTGGACCTGATGACTGCACTCTTGGTGTCCTATAGAGGAAGGAGGCCATCGAGCCGTCCAGACTGCGGTGTCTATACTCTGCCTCTCTATCGGTCTTTATACCGGAAGGTGCTGCGTCCTCCTATGTGCTCTATAGTTGCCTGGCATTTTGTGTGCGGCTAGGTGCTCTAGCTGTCTTTCTGGCTGCTGTCTCTTCAGCCACTGCAGGGAGGGAGCGATGGAGGCAAAGGAGGAGTTATCCAGAGGCTGGAGAGAGTAAGACACAGAGATAAGCAGAAGGAGGGATAGACTGAGGGAGGGAGAGCAGATGCAGAGCTAGAGAACCATCCACAGGCAAGATCTGTTCAGATTGTCTCAGGTAAGAACGGACTATAACAGTATGTATTGGTATGTGGGCATCTTAACTGGTTCTTCGGACTTGTACGCGATGGTTTAGGTTGTTAAGCTCTGTGGAGTTCTTATATTTCATGTTAAGCCTTGATCAATGTGTTTGGTCATGCATGGGGTCATTATTGGGTCATCCGTTGACCAACATCTGTTGGACACGCAAGTGTTTTTCACTGCAAGTGTCAACAATCAAGGATGACGTGCCTACATGATGGAAATATAATGGAGGCTCTCCAATATATATCATCTGGGGGTGTGGAGTTGCCCTGTAATGACAGTGACTTGCATTATTTGTGTGCCATGATGGACAGCTCCTGGGGGAGAAGGTGGCATGGATGCTGAGCATCGCTGCTCAAGTGACATTGATGGGCAGCGTTTTGATGGAAGTGTCATCTATTACTACTTAGTTTTTGTACTGGAGATCTTGGCATAGAAGTCGCCTTGATGTTTGATACTGCGTATGCATACATATAGGATATCGTGTGGCTACATGTTGGTTAGTGGTTTCACACGTAAGATCAAAATAGTATAAACCCATGTGTTGGAGATAGGGTGGCCATGATTTGTAATCTGTTCATGTGATGGTGGCCTCTAAATCATGGATGGCTGATTATTATGGCTTGTCAGTCCATGGGAACCTCAGAAACTAGGTGTTCTAATGGCGAGATGACCACACTTTTACCAATCAGCTTATTTTGATTTTTGGAAGTTAATAACTATCAAAGCACAACTGAGGTCTCCACCCACACCCCCATATATTTTGGGGACCTAATCAAATGATTTTGCTCATTATAGGTGTTTGAGCCCCACACTACATGGAGAACTAGAGTATCACTTGCTCTTTATGCATTACGTGAAAGCTGACAGCTATGTCGGATTGTATGACACTGGCCGGAAGTCTTGAAGATTAGATGACACAAGCCATACCTTCTGGACAGAGTGTCTGTTTGGGGTTAGGTTACTACCCCTAGAAGTGGCTACGGTGCTTGGAATCAGTCCCACCGGCCATCAGAATTTCGTCTTGTCGGTGAAGGAGTTGGTTGTAAAGGGAACACAGATGTAGAATGTTGGGATAGTTTCTGGTTGTGTTTGGTAGTTTGTGAGTATTTAATTATAGGTGGCGCTGGTCCAAGGAGTCTATTAATAATTCAATTGTAAACACAGCTGGTAACTATCAATGTGCAAGGCTGCAATCTTAAGACCAGGGACGCAGCAAGATCAATCCCATGGGCAGCTTGTGCATTTGGGATACTCGGTAGGCATCCAACTTGGCTTTAAAAGGAAAGTAGGTCACGTGACCTCCTGAGTTCCTGGCTTGAAATGACCTTGTTTCTGTTTAAATCATGTATATTCATGGTCACTAGAAGTGTTTTGAGTCCAGAAAGTAAAAACTATGACATAAGGGAAGCATCCTTCTCTCATTTTTTAAAGTTTGCTAATCTCTGGGATGGAGGAATCTCCCACCCTGCTACCTACTACTCTGCAATGTCATGGCAGAAAAAATATTCTCCCATGCTCTAGTCGCTTCCTATCTCGCCCCAAATGAAAACTCCAAAGAGGATGAATCTGTTTTCACTCAACCTTCGGATTGCAGAATGGCTACAAACATAACATTTATAGTAAGTCCTGAAGTCTAGTTGCCACTTCTAATTACCCTATAGCTACACCCCTGGGTGTTGGAAAAGACCAGTATCAAGTTACCAGACACCATCAACTTCCAAGTAAGCCACCTTCTATGGAGACATAAAGAAAGGGAGGCCAGGTCAGTGGATGTTCTCATCCACTGGCCCGGGATCGCATGGACCAGTAAGCATCCCACTGAATGCTCGCTCTCCTCCTATTTCTGTGGGTATACTCCGACACAGGGTGAGGGTAAAACAGTGTGGCAATAATTAATTAAACCGCAAAACAGACAATGACCTATAGAACAGTCCCAGCAAAATACCCAAGGTGGTGCAAAAATGGTCTGACTTGCCTGGATTACAGCTCTTGGTGAGCACCCACGGAGGTAACAACAAGCTTCAGAAGCTGACAGTCCATTACGGTACATGACCAAAGGGTCACAACCCGGCTTCTCCAAATGTCTCCATGGAGCAAGGTGACTGTGGGTCCCAATCCTGGCTTCCCCCAAATGTATCCATTTGTTCAGTGATGTCATTGGAGCAGATCTGTAGTCTTTCAGTTGGGACTGTGGTCCCCTAAGCTGACATCACATAGAAAATCAAATCCGTGGCCTTGATGGAGCCATGTTGTCCTAGTAGTGTTTCTTTATGGTGTCCTGGCTGTTCTGTCAAGTCACTTGTTTCTCCTTGCAGAATGTTAAAAATCCCTATTTATAACTAAATCTGTGGCTCAGGTCATCATCCACAGATCTGGGGAAAGTGGGATGAATTCAAATCTCACTGTTTGATTAAATACTCTGCGTAGCATGTCCTTCTGTTTTGCAGGTCCACAGACTAGCTAGCCTGGTACAATATGTAATCAACATATTAACAAACATCTATTCATTTACCCGATGTCCCTGTCCTCCAGAGAACTGAAAATAAGTTAAACAAACCAACTCAAAAGTCAATATCCAGACCCCTACAAGTAGTCTGTTTCTTAATCGTATGTCTCATGAACATCTGGATAACTAAGATGAAATGCTGTGTCGTCACACCTTCTATATGTCCTAGTGGACTATATGGGGACAATTCTGATGTGTTAAAGCTACTGTACAATCGCACATCAAGCCGGAGGGGTGAAGAGAAATATCCTCCCAATTCCTCAGGTAGTTACTGAAGGATGTAATTAAGTATTAATGGATCCTGTTCTGCTTCCTACTTTTAGACAGTTCAGAATGTCAACTAATAATGTCCCAACGCTCTTCTCTACAGCCCGCAAAAAATACCGCCATACAGTGTCATGGTTATTCAATCGTGTCCAATCCACATCATGCTACTTTTAACATCAAATAACTGCTGTTAAGTCATGAGTGATGGTTTTCTTCCTTGGATTACGGTCCATGAGCGTTGAGTAGAAGACTTTACTGGACCAATGTGTCTGCAGACAATGCTAGTCCTTGGCTGTCATTCCCCCTACCTGACCTGGCACAACATCATCATCATTGCGGTGTGATGCCCTCCCAATTCCATCCACCATGACATCTTGCTGGGGCTACAAATTGGGCAGCAGGTGGTTCACCCAGCTCTGGTCTGGTGATTAGACTACAGAGATGGTCCTGAGAATTTTTGCTAAACTCCATTAGCCAGGTTTCCATCCCCTTAACTTCTTCTTTTTGGGTTCCACTTGGGCAGGGTTGTCAAACTCAAATACAGAGGGACAAAATTCAAAGCTTGGACAAAGTCGGGGAGCCGAACTTGATATTTATTAAAGTCTACAATTGAAGTTTGCTTACCAAATATAACAACATTTTATAAACCATCTATATTTTAATATATGTTTGACTAAAATATTGGAATAATGCTATGTAAAACAGTAAATCATATGGGCTAATTTAAATATGTAATAAAGTATAAAACAAAAAAACCTTTAAGTAATACAGATAAAGGTTGATACCCACAATTGCCTCAAACACTGTATGACTCCTCTATACCCAGGGTATGATGACCCTACTATAACCCCAACAAATGGTGACCACATCACGCTGATTCTTCAACTGTAATCTCCGCACGGCCCTCCATTCAGTATAATAGCCAAAGTGTTCTGTACAGTATGGATCCACCTAGTCGTCCATGCAGTATAATGGACTCCATAATTTATAATAAAAAACCTCTCCTTGCCATTTCCACTGCTGTTCCAATGTCTTCAAATCCTCCACATCTCGGTACAGCGGGTGCGTTGTAATGACATCATCGTGCCCACTGTACTGAGATTTCAGCTGACACTCCCTCATCAATCATTGCTTTCAACTGTATTGGCATCTAGGATGTCGATATAGTTGAAAGTGCGTCGCTGGTCAAATATACATACTGAGGGCCAGATTTGGCCCTCGGGCCAGAATGTGACATGTGATTTGGAGTCTAGTTGCCCCACCCAAAAAAAAATGGAATGAAGACCCTAGTCCAAACTATAGTCAAGGGCTCCTTCTTGTCATTCTGCATTTTCTGGAATGACACCCTGTCAATTCTTCTGCAGTGTGGTGGATTTTCCCTCTTCTCCCGCTCCTCCTTGCAGCTTCTCTCCTCCCTCCCTCTTGCTCTCTGTCCAGCTATTTCATTCATTTCATTAGCCACGTAGGGAACCTGCTACACTTCCCCTATTAGTGATGCATTTGCAGAGGCCTCGCTCTGACGGCTTGCAGTTCATATTCGCATCTGCAGCCTCCAACACAACACAGATCCCTCTCGTAATGGTGTTGGTGTGGAATCCATGCAATAGTCTTGTGTCTCCTGCGCAGTGACAGGCCTCACTATCTGTGAAGGGTTTCCTGCTCTTCAACAAGCTGCTGTTTTCTATCATCTCACTAATTGCCTTATGTTTACTTCAACACTGAGCAAACAGTAGGCAGTAATGACTCTCGAGCTTCTGCGTTGGATGACCGAAGGAAGATTACTGTTCTTAAGATATTTTAAGGGTGTTGGGCCCATGAAAATAAAAAAAAAACAATTGTGTGTGTGACAAGTCATCCAGGTGGGTTCAGTAGCATGTTATATAGGTCCCATGGCATCAGATATGCCACTGGAGAAGATGGAGCTGCACACAGGATCTTCTTGGTTAGAGAACCACATAAGATACCTTGGTGCAAAGTAGCGGAGTGGTCACAAGGAGCCTTAGGGCTCATACTCACTTGCGTGAAAATCGGATGAGTCTTGCATGTTCATACCAGCGCTGCTGCCAGCACTCAGATCAGAGCGTGAGGCCGCATAGGAATACATGCAACCGCACGCTCCGCTCCTGAGTGCCGGCAGCAGCGCCGGGTGTTAACATGCGAGACTCATCCAAGTTTCACGCAAGTGAGTATGAGCCCTTAGGTAATCTCTGAATGCCATCTATGATTCTGGAGAAGGCCAAAGTCAAGAATGAGCCTGGCCTCTTCTGGTCCCTTGCATTTTGTGGAGACCAGGTCAGGATACCTAATAAAAAAAACATCAAAACTTCCCGAATGTCCACTCATCCCTACAAGAGATGATTCAGGTTCCAATTCAAAGCCTCAATATCATGGCCTTCTAGATAAAATTATCACTGATGCTTTTGACTCTTGTACTAGCAAAGGAAAATGAGTGGTCTTGCACCCCTGAATAATGTGATGGCCATGTCTATGCGGTTGCACCACCACTAGATATTCCTGTAATTAAATTGACGTTTCCTAGTGATGGATTACCCTTTATCAGCTCCTGAAATCTGGCATGTAAATGACAATCCAAAACGACAAGGTCTGTACACTCTGCGAGCAGTGAGGCATATACAACGTTGGTGTGTGTATATATGTGCATGTTTATTGAAACGTTATCTGTGAGCTGGCCCGAAATAGACAAGAGACAGCTGCTGGATATGTCTTGCTCCCTGTCTTTCTATCTAGCCCCCCACCACCAGCTGAAGCTGACAGTGAAAACATTCAAGGGTGGCTAGGAGGATAACCTGGGTCAGTACTTGTCAGAAATCACACACCGTAATATCCCCTTGATGTCTCTAAATGGTGGTGATTTTACAAAGTGTTCATCAAGGGGGATTCGAAAGGACACCACGGCATATACATGCCGATAATATCCACATATTGGCTTGCACCCTGACCCCTAGTGTTATGATTGTTTTTAGAAATGGGACATTTTGTTTTAGCTAATGTCTGCAAAATTACTCTATCCTTACCTCTAGCCCTAAACCAACCCTAGTAAAAATCGGGTTTAGACAGGCAGATCTGGGTTACAATATTTGGACATTGGTCTCAGACATGAGTCTGTAAGATCATGTCAGGAGACCTGTGGTCAGTTCAGGAATTGTGGTCCATAAACGGACAGTGAAATGCCCATTTGAGGCTGGCTGTAGTGTAAAGATGTAAAAGAAGCTCTTGGTAAGGAAACAAGGTAAGATTGAATAATGTACAGATGCTCATTCTGCCATCTTGGCTGCTGTTTATGCAGAGCACAGAATAGAAGATGACTAACTTGGTCTTAACTGCTGCTATTGTGTTGACATTGGGGATAGGCCCATGGACTCTTGTGTCTAGGATAACCATTCCTTGTCGTCAACTGCCAACAATGCACAACTGGTCCCTTTAACAAGTTGGCCATACATTTTGGTGATATGCTAGCTCAACTTGGTGATTTTTGATGGCATCAAAGAACTTTTGCCAGCGTGTAGCATTTCCCAACTTTCTGATGGCCATTATTAAAGGAAAGAAAGATTTGAGTAAAATGAATTTTTCATCTTACCCAATCATCCTGTACAGTATATGAACGATGAGCTGATGCCAGAGGGGGTTTTATTTCCCTCACTGACTGAAGTCACTATGCATTAAAATGAATGGATTTTGAAAAGACCCAGATACCCTGGCAATTCTGACTCCCATCAGGGCCATACTGTTCAGTTCAAGCTGGGTGACGCAACAGACCTTAGATTATGGAGAATATCAGATCATAAATTTTATAGACTGCGAAAGATCCATGTTGCACTGTATCCATCATGAGATGATGCCTTGGATTCCTACTCTAGTGATATCCCTGTCGAATTTTTGTCTCTAACTTAAGTGGGCATACACTCTGTTTTCCACCATGTGAGGTGACCATAGTATTAGGCATAGTCTATAAAGTCTCTCATTGGCTCAAATATCCATTCAATATCATGCTAAATCCACATGGTTTGTGGTGATGAAAAACTGGACTAGGTAGCCATGAACATCTTACATTTTTCTGGACCTCAAAGGTGCCCTCCTGAGTTCTGAGATAAGAGGCACCCTACATTCTCCTCCCTTAACTTCACACGCCCTCCTCTAATGCTCTCCATAAACCTCCTGTAGCTGTGTCTAACACTGTATGTACATGGTGAGGTCGCAGCTGTTGCAAGGTTCTTGGAAGTGAGGAGAGCCACAAGTTGGTGGGAAAGGGAAGAAACACAAAATTAAAAAGATTAGAAGGTGAGAATGTTGGAGATGGGCATATGAACATCTGACTAGCACTGGGTTTTTAATGTCTTGTGTTAGTTTGTTGTGGCTTTGGTAGGTTATCCATCTATGTCTTGTCCTCCTCAAGCTTCTCCCCTGCCCTGTCTTCCCCTCTTTATCTCCATGCAACAAATTCTCCTTATCTCTCAACCACTTATGATGTTCTAGGAAATCTGTCCATTTCCCAGTGCGTTATACATTTATTTTTTACTTTTTGGTTCTGGTCTAATTTTGTTGTCTTTTTGTAACGTGAGATGACTCCTGCTAATACAGAATTTTTATTTTTTCTGCTTGCTCTTTCTCAGGTACCTTCAGTGAGAACCAGTCATGCAGTTCTTGTCTTTTGCAGTGTTTGGTTTCTGCACCCTCTCTCTCCTCTTGTCTCATGTGCTCTGCCAAAGTGATTCTGAACTTCTGATCACCACCCGTTCAGGTAAAGTGAGAGGTACGCGGCTAAATGTCCTCTCCAGCCACGTCACCGGATTTCTGGGAATTCCATTTGCCGAACCACCTGTTGATAAGCTAAGATTTCGACGGACAGAACCAAAAAAGCCATGGAGTGATGTTTTTGATGCCACCAGCTATCCTAATGCGTGTTACCAATACTTTGACACCTTGTATCCTGAATTCCCTGGAATGGAAATGTGGAATCCTAATACTCCCATGAGTGAGGACTGTCTGTACCTTAATGTTTGGGTCCCTAACCCACGCCCCACAAATGCAACTGTCATGGTCTGGATCTACGGTGGTGGTTTCTACAGTGGATCTTCTGCTCTTGATGTCTATGATGGTCGTTACCTATGTCACACTGAAAATGTCATAGTGGTTAGCATGAACTACCGCGTGGGTGCATTTGGTTTCCTGACATTGACACCAGGAAATGCAGATGCTCCAGGGAACATGGGCTTATTTGACCAACGCTTGGCACTCCAGTGGGTTCAAGATAACATTGTATTTTTTGGTGGTGACCCTAGAACAGTTACTATCTTTGGAGAGAGTGCTGGGGGTGCCTCTGTTGGCATGCATGTGATCTCTCCAGGTAGCCATCAATTGTTCTCCAAAGGTGTACTGCAGAGTGGCGCTCCAAACAGTCCATGGGCAACTGTTACACCCCAAGAGGGTCGACGCCGGGCTGAGCTGTTGGGAAAGTTGCTCGACTGTAAACAGGGTAATGACACAGAACTGTTGATCTGCCTCCGGACAAAACAACCACAGCAACTAATTGACCATGAGTTTTCTGTCTTTCCAGCACCAGGTGTGTTCCGTTTTGCCTTTGTCCCTGTGGCTGATGGAGACTTTTTTCCAGATGCCCCTGAAACTCTAATTAATACGGGCAGCTATAAGCCTTGCCCACTGATTGTAGGTGTCAACCAGAATGAAGGGTCTTACTTCCTTATATACGGTGCTCCCGGCTTCACCAAGAACAACGAGAGCTTGATCACTCGGGAACAGTTCCTTGGTGGGGTGAGAATGAGTGTCCCTGAAGCCAACGACATTGCTCTGGAAGCAGTCGTGATGCAATATACAGACTGGGCAGATGAGCACGATACACTAAAAAATCGAAAAGCTCTGGACCAAATTGTGGGAGACCATAATGTAATTTGCCCCGTTACTCACTTTGCTGGAAAGGCGTCAGAGTTTGGCAACAGGGTTTACGCTTATTACTTCGACCATAGAGCATCAAACATCGCTTGGCCAGAATGGATGGGTGTTCCACACGGGTACGAAATTGAGTTCGTTTTTGGTCTTCCTCTGGAGCCGAAACTAAACTACACCAAACAAGAGGCAGAACTGAGCCGTCGGATGATGCGATACTGGGCAAACTTTGCACGGACAGGGTGAGAATAAGCACTGCAAAATCTGTGTTTAAGGAGATGATGTGAAAATACTATGGATTTACTTTAATGTTTTTTTATTTTCCTAATAGGGATCCTAATGAGAAAATTAATAGCCGCCAGTCAAAATGGCCTTTGTACACTGCAACAGACCAAAGCTATTTGGAACTGAATAACAAGCCCTTCCAGAACCTGCAGGGAATAAGGGTGCAGACATGCACCTTCTGGAACCGTTTCCTGCCCAAGCTCCTGAACATCACAGGTATGGTAGACCTTCATCCTATGTCTATGCTAAGCAAAGTCTATGGACCACACTCGTCAATGCTTTTATGCCAGTATTTGGGCTTCAAAAAGTTGAGGGTTGCATAATTTGACATGATAAAATTTGACTGGTGCTTTCGTGACCTTTTCATACAGCTCCAAGTGGGTGAAGTTAGGACGGGTTAATGGCAACCAACACTCACCAAATTAGCGAAAACCCGCACTTGCCGACCCACATGTCTTTCTCCATTCCCTGGAAGAGTTAAAAAGATCTGTGGTGAGGCACGTGCACACATGTACACCACTTTACACCTCTTCATGAATCAGGAGAGTGACGAGATTGGATTCCAACCGATCTCAAGACCTGCGTGAACAATGCCAGTCTCGCTGAATCTGGCCTGGAATTCGCAATTGGTGTTGACTAAGCCTTTTCACTTGCCTATAGAAGTTGAAACTGCCATCAAGATTTAGTTAAAATATTAGTCAGGAACTACAGTTATCACTGATCAAACCAAAAACTAATGTATACAGATTGGCTCACAAAATTGTATTGTGTGTACCCTGCTTCTCGGGAGTGCCTATCTAGTCTTGGGCAGTATGGACACCAGATCTTGTCATAACTGGAGATCTTCCAGTTGAGCAGAAATACGGCGTGCCCGCTAGACCCCTCCCAATCTCTGGCTGTTATCAGTTTAGTCTTGAGTACTGACTGGGACTAGATGGGAAAGTCTTACACTGAGGCTTTAAATTGATTGACAAGGCCTGGCAAAATTTGATTTCTGCCAATAAAGGTCTTAAGATCTACTACCAGTTTGCTGTGCCTATGGACTGTCCTTTCTGCTATTGATAGTCTTGCCTATCTAGTCCCAAGCAATAAAAGACCTGCTCTTGGCCTTAGTAGATATTAGAGATTTGTTGGTGGACCCCATTAATTTTAACAGTGATTACACACGAAACTCTCCATAAGATGCGGGCTTACGTGTGTGGTGTTAATGCTGCCTATCTTTTCTTCAGCAATATATTACACTATTAAAGTGTGTATAAAACCACTTGTATAATTGTGAGGGGTTCCATTTGTATATCTCCTCCGTATCTTGTCTTTAGCAGCATTTTGTTTTGCTATTGTAATACTGGCATGGCATTAATCAACGTTCCTATACTAACTATGCACTAACACTTATCACCTCTTAATTTTATGGATGCTCATGACTGCTTCTCTTAACCCCTTTATGGCAGAGCTGATTTCAGTTTTTTGATTTTTCTGGTTAGTCCCCTTAGGGGACTTGAAGATTTGTCCGATTGCTTGTGCTATGTACAGCGATGCCGTAGTATTGCTGCATATGGTGAAGGTCACCATCATTATGGAGCTCCTTGGGTTATGACACGGGTCACCAGCTGACACCACAAGCCATCAGCGATGTGTTACGGTGGATTTCGTGAAGGGGTTAGAGAGAACCTGTCTGCACTGTTTTGCAATATAAAGTGAAGATCTGTCTATAAATGTGCTTATTCTCCAGCCTAAGGGGGGCCCTTTTTGCTTTCTGTAGAGCCCTGCTTGATACCAGTGAAGCTGGACTGTGCATGTGACTTGGCGCTACGTTGGCCTTAAATGCGTAAGCTTTGTGTTTTCCTGATTCTGGGGATGTTCTCCTGTTCTTGCATCTCTCCGTTCTTGCACTCGTTTCCCTCCTTTATATCTACTTCTGTTATCCACAAGAGTTGAGGACCACACCCCCTTGACTATCTTATTGAGGACACACCCACTTGACTCACAGGCCATATCTCTGGTCCGTAGAGTCACAGTAACAAAGGAGCAACAGCGCCGGACTCTGGAGAAGAGCAGCGTTTACCCCCTGAGGGGAAGACTATTTATATGGCAAGTGGCGTCCTCGAAGAATAGATTACGGAGTTTTCTTTTCTGTAACATCCCATAATTCATTTCCCATGACTTCGCTGGCTGGCGATGTTAATCTTTAACATGTGCTGCGGAACAAAAACGGTTCTAAATCTTTATAGCGCAATCCAAGATATTTTAGGAATCCTTCACCCAATCCCATCTGTTAGTCCAGGGATGATGTCTCTTTTGGAGAGCCCATAGTCTGACATTCTCCCTATTAAAGGGGAAATTTACCCCCCACCCCATGAGCACGCACATCTAATATTGAATTCTCTTTCCAGCTGTCTTTGTTCCTCATGCTTTATACTGCAGCTCTGCTTTTTGTTTTTTCCAGCTCTTCTATTTTATAAAGTACCTGCTGCACTGCACATATATTGAGGGTAACCAGCCTCACTATGGGGAATATTGGGCGTTAAAGGGCCAGGCTGCAAATAACATGCATCCATTTTATATCCTGGAAATCCTGCTGATTTTGCAAGTTTTCCCACCTACAAAGAATGGAGAGGTCTGTAAATTGTATCGTAGGTACACTTCATCTGTGAGACAATCTTGGGTAAAAAGTAAAAAAAAATTCCTGTAGTTCTTGACCAGGTTTGCACACAGATTTTGGCCCACTCCTCCATACAGATCTTTCAGGGCTGTCACTGGGCAACACTGAGTTTCAGCTCCCTTCATAGATTTCTATTGCGTTCAGGTCTCGAGACTGGCTAGGCCACTCCAGGACCTTGATATACTTCTTACTGAGCCAATCCTTGGTTTCTCTGGCTGTGTTTCGGGTCATTATCGTGCTGGAAGACCCAGTCACAACCCAACTTCAATGCTCTTACTGAGGTAAGAAGGAGGTTGGCCAAAATCTTCCAATACCCCATCCAGCCTCTCTTCAATACTGTGCATCTGTCCTGTGCCCTTTTCAGAAAAGCCCCCCTAAAGTGTGTTTTTTTTTGTTTTGTTTTTTTTTCCACCATGCTTCACAGTTGGAGGGGTGTTCTTGGAATTGTACTCATCAATCTTCCTCAGCACTGCGAATGAACTACCAAATAGTTCTATTTTCGCTTCACACATGACAGCACACCTGAGGAATCTGCCCAGCTAGGACAGGAAACCTACTTAAATAAAAGGGCAGTACCTCTCCCCTTCCCCGCTTCAATCGGTTTCCTGTCCTGGAAAGGAACCCTCATGCTGAAACCCAGTTGGTTGAAGAGTTTTGTGGTATTTGGACTTTTCCAGTACTGAGACAGGAGAGGGGGAGCAGACTGTGGTCTGGCCTTCATGTGGTGGATGCACAGTCCATGGGTCCTGGTAGGGCCTTAGTGTATGTACGGGCAGCACAGATGTTTATGTGGAGCATGTCTGGATCTGCTGCGCTGCTCTCCATCTTCGGCCACAGTCTCTGTGGTGAGTTAGGCTTTCAGGGGTGTGCTCCACTGGCATCACAAGTAAAGCACCCTGGGAATGGGCATGCCCGGGTGACATCAGAGGTGGCAGGCCGGAAGCAAAAAGGGCAGCACCCTGGGAAAGAATGCCATCCAGGACACATAGGGATTCAGCGAGTCTTGGCTGAGGCTGTTTGGAGGGGAGAGGGGCATATTTTTGGGACCAGAGGAGAAGCGCTGTGGATCCACCATAAAGAGCCATAAGAAGGCGCTTATGTCTAGGATCACGCCATCATGGAGGACTTGAGAATGCGGCAGCATGCACCGATACCATTGCCCATTCACCAGCATGGGCATACTAAAGCGAACAGCTGCTCAAGTAGGAGTGGAAGGTCACAGTACTCCTCAGTATCCACAAGGTATGTCGTATGTACCCCGATCAGTCTCAGAATCTGGTACCGTTGATGTGATAGCGGGTGGTGAGTGATCTACGTGAATGTCACCTGTTTTAATAGGTCCATTTTTCTTGCTTAAATCACTAGGGTGTCTAGGAAGGCTATCGCAAAGAAGAAAAATAGTGTGCCCTATGTAAGACCTCCACTGGCACTCTGCTCAGATTGCATCCAAAAAACTATCATGGATGAGACCCCCTGACTCTGCCACAAGCCTTAGGTCTATGATCAAGGCTGAGGTGGAAGGTTCCCTAAAAACCCTGTTAAAGAGTAAGAAAAGAGCTAAGGCGGTTGCTAAGGAGTCTGATGGTTTTCCACAGTCGGAGGGAAAATATCATGGTGAATCCACGTCCTCCTCGGACAGTGATAGAGGGCATGCCATGTTTAACTGCTGAGAATACAGATGGGCTAGTCAGAGCTGTTGGGTAAACAGTGGGCCTGAAGGCAGAGAGAACACCTAAGTCCCTGGAGGATATAATGTTCAGCGGGTTGGAGGAAAGGAAAAAAACGCACCTTTCCAGTTAATGGCAAGATACAAGCACTCGTAATTAAGGAGTGGGGGAAAAAGCTGGAACGGTCTGGTACCTTGCCCTCAGGAAAGAGGAAATGCCCCTTTGAGGAAAAGGACTCGGATCTGGAATAAAGTCCCGAAAATTGCCAGAGCAGTGGCTAAATCTTCAGAGGTCAGCTATTCCCTTTGAAGATTGTGTGGTGCTAAGGGATCCACTAGACAAAAAAAAGCGATGGTTTTCTTAAGCACACCTGGGAGGTAGCTGCTGGGGGTCTAAAGCCAGTAATAGCTGGAACCTGTACTGCCCGCTCCCTTATGATCTGGCTGCAAAAAAAAAAATAAAAAAATTGAGGAGCAGCTTAAAGACCAGACCCTAAGATTAAAATTCTGGCCAATATGCCTGTTACACAGTGGCAGCTCTTCTTTCAGACGCTTCTACAGACTCGGTGAGACTAGCTGCTAGGTCACTGGGCCTTTTAAATGCATCTAGACTGGCCATATAGCTTAAGGGATGTCCTGGGGATCTGCAGTCGAAAAATCGACATTGCTCCATCCCATGTGACGGCAAATTTCTTTTTGGACAGAAATTTGACAACCTTTTGGAAAAAGCTAATGACAAAAAGGCTTTCCTGTACTCCATACAGAGACTAGTTTGCCTTCATTTTATAGAAGGAAATTCAATAGGGGACATCATCCGGGAGAAAATGGAAAGTGGGAGTCCAACGGCAGAAAGGAGTCGGTGTCTATGTTCGGTGGGCCTTCTACATCTTCCAAAAAGCCCTCCCAGTGACCTCATGTCAGAGTTCTGGGGGGAGGCTCTACCTTTCCTGTCTGGGTGAACCTTTTCCCCCAGTCGTTGGGCCTTGAGTCTCGTGAAGGAGGGTCTGAAACTTTGTCTGCCTCGTCAGACCTTCAAAATAACATAACACCCCTCAAGAAGTCACAAAAGAAGAATTTGCCCTGGAAACAGATCATGGGACTCTTAGGAAAAACTGGTTCTGTGCGAGATCTCAGAGGTAGGATTTTATTTCTCAAAAAAATGAATAAAACCGGATGGTTCCTTCAGAACTATCAATCTCAGGAACCTCCATTGGTGAATTGTAAATTGCTCCTTCAAGATGGAATTGGTGAACACAGCTATAAAGCTGTTACTCCACAATTGGTTCATGTCAGTCATCAATTTGAAGGATGCATATCACAGACCATCAAGTTTGAGGGTGGCTCTGTATGTCCATGGACAGGTCAGGCATTACTAGTGCACAGCTCTTCTGTTCGGCCTGTCAGTAGCTCAGAGAATTTTCACTAAGGCAATATCGGAGGTAATGGCTTGGCTTCGTACTTGGAACACTGTTGTTGTCCCTTATCTAAACGACTTCCTTATTGTTAAAAGGTCAGAACACTGTGCAGAGCAGCTGAGGGATGTAACAGTGGTCCTGGAGGAGCTTGTCTGCATGGTAAATTCCCTCTAGTCAAGACTAAAACCAGAAAGGATACAGTCCTTCCTGGGCCTGGTTTTAAACTCCGAACACCAAATCTGTCTCTTACCAGAGGACAAAATCATGAACCTGGCACGGTCTGCAATAGATCAGCCAAGGATGACCAGGAGAAAAGCAATGTCCTTGCTAGGATCCCTGACATGCTGCATCCTGGCAGTAAGATGGGCCTGATTTCACCTGAGGCAGCTGCAGTGGGAGGTTGTCCGCACAAAGGTCATTAAAACGACATGTAGAGGGAAAGTTAAATCTTTGGCAGGAAGCGATTCCGTTTCTTGGTGGACAGACAGGGGAAACTTTGTCATCAGGGGTCCAGTGGGTAAGACCCATATAGGACTATAATCACAACAGAGGCAAGCAACTCTGCTCGGGGGGGGCACACTTGAGGAATCGCAAAGTTCAGGGGACCTCGTCTTCGCTAGAAAGAGGCCAGGGCTTAAACTTGAAAGCTGTGGGTTGTGGAAAGGGCTTTAAGAGACTTTCTTCCCTTCCTCTAGGTTCACAGGGTCTAGGTAATGTCTGACAACCTAGCAACTGTGGCTTATCAACCACCAATGGGGAACAAGGTCCCATACCCTAATGATGGCAGCAGACAATCTTCTCCTGCTAGCATATTAATACCTGTTGTCCCTTACAGCACTTCACAAAAGGGAGTAGAGAATACAAAAGCAGACTTCATGAGCCGCGAGAGACGGAAACATTGAGAATGGTATTTAAATTCCCAGATCTTCCAGCCAAACTCTCTGGCTGCCCCAAGCATGAACTATTTGCCAGCTTACACAACAAGAAAGTGAGGAACCTCTGTTCGATAAACCCAAGGGAAAAAAACATTTGTGGTGGATGCTCTTCAGATTCCTTGGAAATTCAGGATTGCCAATGCATTTCCTGCAATAGCGATTATTCCAACAGTGGTGAGGAGGATCAGGCAAGGGTTGTTTTTGTTTTTTGTTTATTTGTTTTTTTTAATTGCTCCATTTTAGCCAAGGAGACCATGGTTTTCCCTCCTAAGGTTAATGTGTGTCAGATCCATGAAACCTGCCGTAGATCCTGTATGCCACTCATGAAGGGCTTTCATCTAGCATAGCAGGATGGAATTTGAGAGGACATTACGCAGTCAGAAAAGTTTCTCTCCAGGGTTAGTCTCCACCCTGTTAGTAGGAACCCAATAACCTCAAAAATTTACAGCAGGACATGAAAGAAACTTATGAAATTTTCAGGGCTGCCTCTAGAGATAGGGCTCCAGTGGGATCCATTCTAGAGTTCCTGCAATCAAGACTGCAGCTGGGGTTGGCAACAAACACCCTTGAGGTACAGGTCTCAGCCTTGGGTGCCCTATATAACTGTATTCTGGCAGTAAATAGATGGGTGTGATTTATAAAATCCCGTGATAGGTCCAGAAGGGTTATAGTCCCAAAAATTCCACTGTGGTATCTAAATCTAGTACTAGAGGCGCTAACTAAAGACCTGTTTTGACCCCTCACAGGATTTATCTGGCAAGCTCCTCATGCTTAAGACCATTTTACTAGTGGCTCTGACATTGGCCTGCAGGGTTAGCAATATACAGGCCCTCTCCATATGTCCGTCAGCAGCAACTCCCCCCCCCCCCCCCCCCCCCCCTCCCTATACACAAGTGTAAGGATAGGCTGGGTCAGGTCTTAGTACAATCCTTTCTTCCCAAAGTAGCTCTTAAGTTCCATAGGAGCCAACAGATTATTTTGCCCTATTTCTGTAATAGCCCTAGGAATCCAGGAGAGGAGCGATTCCATAGCTTAGATGTGAGGAGGTCTCTGGAGTGTATGTCCATGATCAGTCCCTGTTTGGAGTATGTCCAGTGGAGGAAGGATTAGTCCCTGTTTGTAGCCTTTCAGGGTCGTAGCAGAAATGGGTATGGGGGTATCCAAGGGTACCATTGCCATATGGATCAGGGAGGCCATTATTTTACCTTGCTCTACAAGTGATGCTCTGGTTCCTGAAGGCATCAACGCTCACTCCTCAAGAGCTGTGGCAACCTCCTGGGCAGAAAAAGTGGAGGTATCGATTAGATCTGTAAGGCCGTTACCTGGTCCTCATCTACTTTCTTTAAGCACTACAGACAGAATCTCTCCTCTGCAGACTTAACCTTTGGTATAAGGGTGCTGTAAGGCTACTTTCACACTAGCGTTAACTGCAATACGTCGCAATGCATCGTTTTGCCGAAAAAACGCATCCTGCAAAAGTGCTTGCAGGATGCGTTTTTTCTGCATTGACTAACATTAGCGACGCATTTGCGACGGTTGCGCCGTGTTGTGGCGGACCGTTGGGAGCAAAAAACGTTACATGTAACGTTTTTTGCTCCCGACGGTCCGCTTTTTGCGACCGCGCATGCGCGGCCGGAACTCCGCCCCCACCTCCCCGCACTTCCCCGCACCTCACAATGGGGCAGCCGATGCGCTGGAAAAATGCATCCGCTGCCCCCGTTGTGCGGCGCAGAGAACGCTAGCGTCGGTAACCTCGACCTAGTGTGAAAGTAGCCTTAGCGGTGGTCCCTCCTGAAAGATTTCTGGACAATTGAAACACCTTACGGTGTGCGGTCATGGGTGAAGGGAAAACACCAAGGTAACTTACCAGTAGCCGTGTGTTTTGTTTGTTTGTTTGTTTTCAGAACCATGACAGCGCACACAATTCCCCCTCCTTCTTTACTCACATTTATGGGTGTGCACTATAGTTTGTATGTTTTATAATGTGGTGTTTGTGTAAATTAACCCGGAGGTCCTCTCATGCTCTGTAACCCAACTGAAGTAGGGGAGAGATCGCCCTTCCATTTCAGTAGGTTTCCTGTCCTAGCTGGGCAGATCCCTCTCAGGTTTGCTGTCATGGGTTGTGAAGAAAATGGCTACCGGTAAGTAATCTTGGTGTTTTTGGTGTCATCTGACCAATTGACCTTGTCCTAGGTCTCCTCCGGATCGTTCAGATTGTCATTGGTGAGCAGGGGGTCCTTGTGTGCCCTGCAGGGTTTTAATCCATGACCCTATAGTGTGATACTAACTATAATGTTTGAGACACTGGTCCCAGCTTTCTTCAGGTCACTGACCAGGTTCTCCTGTGTAGTTCTGGGCTGGTTCCTGACCTTTCTTAGAATCCTCCTTACCCCACAAAGCAAGAACACATGGAGCCTAAGACTGAGGAAGATTGAGAGTCAGCACAATTATTAAAAAATGGAAGAAACAAGATAACAGTTGTTGCCTTCTCATCAAGCTGCTTGCCTATTGTCCTGTAGCCCATCCTAGCCTTGTGCAGGTCTACAATTTTGTCCCTGGTGTCCTTTGACAGCTCTTCGGTCTTGGCCGTGGTGGAGAGGTTGGAGTGAGTGTGGACAGGTGTCTTTTATACAGGTAATGAGTTTCTTTAAGAAGCCTCTTATTCTGCACTAACCAGTCTGTGAGAGCCAGAATTCTTGCTGGTTGGTTGATGATCAATGACATATTTCGTGCAATAAAATGCAAATTAATTATGTAAGAATCAGATAATGTGATTTTTCTGGATTTTATTGTTTTTTAGATTCTCACAGGTAAAGTGTACCTATGATAAAAATTAGACCTCTCCATTCTTTGTAGGTGGGAAAACTTGCAAAATCAGCAGTGTGCCGAATACTTCTTCTAAGCTCCGATCCCTTTAAAGACAGTGCAGAAAATTAAGTTTTTCCAACACCCCCCCCCCCCCCTTGTGTCTTTAAAATTACAGAAACTGTGTCGCTGTGATAACACTACATGTCCCCATGTGCTGGCAGCCCATTGCTTTAGGGCCCATAGGAGCCAACATTTAGGACCCATCTTTGAAGACCTGAAACAAGAGGACCATGTTTTGTGGGGGGGGGGTTGGACAACCTTGTGCAGCAAGAGCACTGGGATGAAGTGTTATCATGGGGATACAAACTGTTCTCATTGGATAGTGGGTGATTTAATATAGATACTGACTATCACTGCGAGAGGTTTTAGAATCCTGAGAAAATTGTTAGGAAAAATTCACAGCTTTCTCCATTTTTTTGCAATTGTTCTGTTTCTGATCTGACATCTGACTTTCTCCCTCCCTCTTATAGCGACTGGTGGGCCCTGCTCAAACTGCCTCCAGAACGGCCCCTTTGTGGTGCTGGTCACACTCTGTGCGTTTCTAGTGCAGTTTAGAAAGGGCTAAATGCGAAGTCCCAACTACAATGGACTGACAGCAGCACAAGAAAAGTTCCTCCAAGCAGATACATATATCCCTGCATGCTTCTTCATCTGTTTGGTGCCTATCAAAGTTCATTTCTTTTATGCATTCAATAAATTTTACCTTCTTTTTATGCTTTTAACTATTTTGGCTTTTATGTTTTTGTTTTTTTTCTTACCATTTCACCTTCCTAAAATGACTAAAATATGCACGGATCATCTGATTCGTTCATCAATTTGCATGCGTGTATTAACCCCATGTGCAGTACGAGCTCCTTGTGTTAGAAGCGGCGCCACCTAGTGGTCACTCGGCAATGATTTTCAGGACCCCGGTGGTCCATTTTCTGCACTTGCTCCCATGGCCACAGACTCCCAGACCCTGCAAATCTCCCCCTGGCTGCCATTATCCCCTTTATACCTCTTTTTTATTGTTAGATGCTGTGATGTCGTGGATGTTCTCACTCACACAGCAGCAATGGTGATGAGCTAGGGATGCTGGCGTGGGCCTCTTTAAAAAAATTGCCTTTTTTTTTTTTTAATCAAGCAGACTAGTAACATTACTCAGACCCCCATTATCCCCAAAAAGTGTGTAAGTGTGCTAAACAGCATAGAAGCGCTACAGATTCCTTGTCTCATTGCTAGCAGAGATCTAGAGGCAGAACCCTCCCTGAGAATGAACACAAGAGCTGGCCCTCACCTGCGGCGGGGTTACAAAAGGGCGGACACCAGCACCATGGGGATTCGCTGCTGCTTCAATGAAACTGCAGTGAGCTCCCTCTAGTGGTGGCTGCAGACAGCAAATAAGATTATGGAAAAATCCCCATTTTAAATCCTACATATTTAACAGATATTTTTGGATTTTCAATGCCTTTTATCCAAATTTTATTATATAACATAACTTTGTTTTGGTGGTGCCCACTTCAAGCAGTTAAAATCCCAATAAAATGCATTATGTGATATACCGACACAAACTCGCAAGTATTTGAAGTGTCAAGGAAAATAAATGGTTTTCTGAATGTGGTTTGGTTTCAGCACACAAGTCAATATTTTTATAAGGCTTTTTTTTTTTTTTTTTTCATCCCCCTTCCCCTGGGGTCTGTCTCTACCAGCTTTACTCATCTAGAGGTGGTGACTTTTAGGGTATGTGCACACGTCCAGAATGCATGCAGAATTTTCCTGACATAAACCCCAGGCTTTCCGTACGAATTCTGCATGCGTTTTTTTCGCACGGATTTGGCGCTTTTTTGGGAGGGATTTTTTGCATTTTCCCTGACACTCCAAAACAATGGGAAATCCGCAAAAAGAATGAACATGATGCTTCTTTCCCCACAATGCGGGGTTTTTTTTTTTGGCGGGAAAAAAACACATCATGCGCACAAAAATTGCGGAATGCATTCTAAATGATAGGATGCATATCTAAGCATTTTTTTTTTTATAGCGAAAAAACGCACAAAAATTCCAGAACGTGTGCACATACCCTGACCCTTCTTTGCACACATGCTGGTCAGACATCTCCATCTACCTTTCACATCTTGTCACAGATTCTCAATGGGATTTAAGTCTGGACTGTGACCGCGCCCTTCACACACATGGATATGCTTTTATCTAAACCCTCCATTGTAGCTGTGGCAGGCTGTTTAGGGTGTAGGTTCTCAATCCAGAAGGACTACGACAAGTCTTTTGCAGACTAACAGGTTTTATTCCAGGATTGTCCCATATTTGGCTCCATCCATCAACTCTTAACAAGCTTCCCTGCCTCTGCTGACGAAAAGCCTCCCCACAGCATGATGCTGCCACCAACATGTGGGGATGCCGGTTTCTGGTTGATGTGCAGTTTTAGTTTTCCGCTGCTCAAAACACTGCACCTTGGAAACACCATCCATGCTGTCACACATGGTGGCAGCATCATACTAGGGGGAGGCTTTGTCAGCAAGGGTAGGGAAGCTTGTCAGATGGAGCTGAATATGGGACCATCCTGGAGGAAAACCTGTTAGAGGCTGCAATAGAACTGAGACACTGGTGTAGCTTCACTTTCCAGCAGAACAACCCTGAGCTTGCTACCAGAGAGATACAATGGCTTTATATCAAGGATGTACAACTTGAGTCCTAAAGTGCATGGTTTCTGGATTTCCTTAGCGTTGGAATACTTGGGAAATCTAGAAAACATGCACTGTTTGGTTGCCCTTGGAGTTGTTTTAGAGTAACATATATGAGTGTAAATGGCTTGGCGTATCTACACGTAAAACCCATCGAGAAGCTGAGAAAAGAATACATTGATCAGAGGTGTCATCCAATCTCAGAGCAAGTGTGCAAACAACAAGGAGCAAAAAAGTAAACATTTTAGATGTGCAAAGTAGTAGAGACAAACCATTCCTCCACCATGCCAAACTGACTGCAGGGCAAGGTGGTCCTAAAATTTATTGTTGTGGAGGTGAATACAAATCGCTTTCAGATACATGTATCTAGAAACCATGTACCACAAATACTTGCTGCTGTGTATTGCTAGATCACATAATTGTAGCATCCACTTACGCTTGTACGAGTAATGTGGAAAAGTTCGGAGTATGAATACTTTATCTGGGCTGTGAATGTGTACATGTCCAAAAGTTAAATAACTATCCTAAAGATGCTTGAAACTGACACCGCCTCAAAAAAAAAAAAAAAAAAAGTAAATGGAATCCTAAAAAAATATTCCATGTCTGAGTTATTTAGTTTGTACTCAAATAATCCTCTTGCATGTCTATCATCATTCTTTCATCTATTTTCTTATGCTGCCATCTCATGATTTTCGTGACCTATCCCCCTTACACGTCATAAAACAGTGCAATAAAAGGAGGAACACTAGAACCGTTTTTTTTATGTACATGTGTAGAAGCTCCTGCCACTGTTCTGTTGTGGAACACTCTGACAGGTGTGTAGGTCCAGCTGACATTGTCCATCCAACATCCCTACCTATAAAGGGTAAATCGGAACTAGACCGCTCATGAATGGAATTTTATATACTCCAGTTCCTCATAAAAACTTGATTACCAGGGCAGGACGTTCTCACTCTGGTGTCAGATTGGTCTTGACTTGGGTAATATTGAAAGCTTGGTTACCAGCGTCTTGTGCCCCTAGCATTTAGACTGTCAGAGGCTTTACAGTACTCCCGCAGTGTCAAGTCACGCCTCGTTATGTGCTATTACTGAGTTTTCTGTAACCTTCATGTGGAGATGTGTTGCAAACACTGCTTTAGTAATGTCAGTATTGGTATCCCAGTAGCAACCACGTAGAAGACAGTTTTACAGACCTTTTACGAACCGTGCACTGAGATTATCCAGGCTAAAAAAATAGGTCCAAAAATTATCCCTTTTTAGGCAGTTGTAATTGGGCAGGCTACTCAGAAGTTTCCACAGATCAGAATAAACATGGTATAAAAACAAAGAATACACACCTCTCCTTGGCATTCCATGTCAAATTCTACTTGTCTAGAAAGGTGTTCTTAAAAGCAGAAAGAAATAAAAATGTTCTCGCTCTACCTCATCAGCTCTCAATATCTTAACCCAACTCCCTGTTTTGGTCTGCTTTTCTTCATGTCATGGGGCTTGTCAGGCCTCGTCTCCTTCAAAGCCTACTGCCATCATGATGCCGCGAGAGGCTTTATGCATCGGGCCGTGACTTTGCGAGAACAAGTTGACACTGAAGAACTAACAGGACCAATAATGTGATGAAGGCCTGGGAATTAATACTGACTGAAAAATGGCAAGCGGTGACCTGTGCCGAGACGTCTGCGGGAGACAGGAGTATTAGCGTTGTTGCGGGATCTAGTCCATTGGGCCTTTCAGCAACTTGTGGCCACGGGACGGGAGCCTTGAAAACCACCTCTCGCCTGGTGGTATGGATGACTTTTCATTTGATTAACCAACCTGGTGAGAAAAATGTCGGGCCAGGATGGCTAATCAAAAGAAAAGTCGTGGAGAGTCAGGTCAAAGGTGGTTTTCGGGGCTCCATTCGAGAGCCCCAGGTTACTTATATGGCTGATTAGGACCAGGTTCTGCACATTGTTCATATCAAGTAGTGAGTTACTAAATTTATTGCTGTATATGTAATTTTTTTTTTTAATTATTTGAAGTGATTTTCTCTTCTCTAGTGACCACCTACCTTTCCAAGACCTGTTTAGTGCATTCCCTTCTCTTTCAGGATTGTGGGATACGTCGTCTTGTCCTCCTTGTTACGTCTTTTTCTTATGCTGTTCTTCCCTCTCTTCCTCTTTCCCATTTCCTACGTTCCCACCAGATAACATCGATGAAGCCGAGCGCCAATGGAAGGTGGAGTTCCATCGTTGGAGCGCTTACATGATGCGATGGAAGAACCAGTTTGACCATTACAGCAAGCAAGAGCGCTGCAGCGAGCTGTGACCTTACCGACTCAATCCTGCTGCTCTTCTAGCAAAAAAATAATTGACAACATCACTACTCTGACTCTATAGCGAGAGTCCAGGGGGCGGGGTTTGTAGACACCTGTGTCCTTACTGCCCCCTTGGGTGATGTCACACATAAGGACATTAACACATTACCACACACGCAAGTCACGTGATTTGTTCCCATCCTTTGTACTGTACGTTTCCCAAAGTCCAATCACCCTACCCCCCATTCTGCGTGGTGGAGGGCATATCCCTGTATGACGCTGTGACCCCTTGTCCGCATGTCCAAATGTATATAGTGTTTGATGATATAAAGATATATAAATATATAATATAAACATATTTCTAATATATATGGAGGGAGATTTATGTGTAAACTATTTATTTGTGATGCTGTGAACGTTGTCCCCTCTACCAGGGGCCTGAATTGTGGGTTACCCGGCAGAAGAGGGCAGATGTGCCCCCCATCCCATAGAAGATACTGTACTGCAATACTCACCAGTCTCATAAGCTACTTGCTTTTATACAAACCTACACTAAAACGGCTGTCTGTGTTAAAGGGGAAGTTCACTTTTAATTCTGTGCCCCCCGCTGTTAAGGAGGCACCACCTTAATCCTCAGCCATAATCCTGATGATATGCTCTAGTCATACATTAGGGAATCTTCTAGCATTCAGTTGCTCAGCCTCATGATCTTCAGTTAAAGTGGACTCCCCCTTGAAATCGCACCATCCTAAGTGGGTTCTTACAGAAAGCCATAGGTTCCTTTAGATCTGCTGCAAGCCATACGTCATTTATGGTCTAACCCAACCTTTTATGCACTTAGTCCTTCATCGGTGATATGATAACAAAGATTTAGGAACCTTGGTTCTCTGGCTATGAGGGTACTACAAGTCCCAGCATTATTGTATGTGCGTTACCACTATGTTATACGTAAATTACATTTTTATTTTGTTACTGTCTATATTTCTATGATTACACAAAATCTATATAAATGAGTCGGGGGGCCCCTTTAAAATGACGGTGTTGGCCGGTGAATGTACACCCATAACATCCAATCAGATCTCAGCATTCATGTGATCCTATGTAACAATCGTGACGTTTTACCAAATTTAAAGGGGAATTCCATGTAAATTTATAGAACGCTATTAGATGGCATAGGGGGTCTACAGTGAAGGAGAGTTCTCCCAGCCTCTTTGACATCGCTCCGCTACTTCCATTACTCAAATTACACCTACATTGTTGGAGAACGAGGACTCTGAAGACAGCTGTCTGTTCGAGCTGTATAAAGAGATTTGGTTGCGTCCAACCTCTCTCAATGCACTTGCCAGACGTCTCCTTCCCACCTTACCATAGCACACAACTTTTCTCATCCATTAGGTTGACTCACATTGAGGTTTCTTATTAGTTGTGGGCATATTTTTTTATTTTTTTGGAAGTCCTTTCAGTTTTCTGATATAAATATCATATAGACTCGAAGGCACGTGCGAGAGGTTTCTCTTCTGGCTGGTTTCTTTTGGGGACCTCAAGTCCAGTGGTGACAGACCGCTCTCCACCATCTTTTGATTTTGTCTACAGATTCTTCCAGGGGTTCTTCTGGAAGGCACCCTCCTGGGCTTCTCCTCCTGGGCTTCTCCTCTTGGGCTTCTTCTTCTGGGCTTCTCCTGGCCAGCTCTCCAATAGTTGGAGAAAGGGAACACCTTCCCTGTAGACTTGGAGACCATGTAGATGATTTTTCAGTTTTCTTATATAAATATCATATAGACTCGAAGGCACTTGCGAGAGGTTTCTCTTCTGGCTTGTTTCTTTTGGGGACCTAAAGTCCAGTAATGACAGACCGCTCTCCACTCACCATCTTTTGATTTTTGTCTACAGATTCTTCCAGGGGTTCTTCTGGAAGGCACCCTCCTGGGCTTCTCCTCCTGGGCTTCTCCTCTTGGGCTTCTTCGTCTGGGCTTCTCCTGGCCAGCTCTCCAGTAGTTGGAGAAAGAGAACACCTTCCCTGTAGACTGGAGACCATGTAGATGATTTTTTCGTGGTGGTTTTTTGAGAAACGCAGTAGAGCAGATTCTGGAGGGTTGATAAGATGGGCAATGTGATAGTGGTTTACAAAAGTCACGGGATAAGAGGTTAGATTCGGCGTGTGGCCCCGAGTGCAAGGAACCAAGAAAAATTGCCGAACAAAAGGAGGTAACATTGCAGTATAGAGCCAAAACAATATTTACAAGCAACACTTAGCCAAGTCCTTCGTACTTCATTCAGTATACTAATAAATCTTATGATGGCGTCATTGATGACAATGTGGACATTTATTCCTTTTCTGCGACCATTTCTGTGAACATAACTGGTCCTTGAACCTATTCCGATAATTTTTTTTGTTCCGAATCCCCTATTATATCTCACATTATCACGGAAATTATATTACGGAATATACTACTCTATTTTTTAGAAGATATTGAACGCAAAAAGCCATTAAACCTTAAGTAATTTTATAAGTTTTTCAAGATTTTAATTTAAAGTCAGATATGTAAGGTGACCTAATAGGGACAATACATATTTATAGCTGGATTTCCCCTTTAAATCCTGAATTTACACACAATCATGACTGTTATATTGACTGTTAGATCCTAATTTTGCCCAGATATGCAAATATAACCAATTCAGCCAATAATAAACTATAAACTAGTAAACAAATGATTGGCTGCTGATGGTTTGCTCTGCTGAAGAAAAAAAAGGATCTGGTTGTGATCTTTTGGGTGTTTTCTGTACTGTTCCATGTGAATTTATGACCGTCAGTAATGATATATTTATAAGATGTGCAGTATTAAATTATATTACAGATTCTAAAGATATATACATAGATTCTAGATCTATATTTAACTACACTTGAAATCACTTCTACAACAGTTCCAGATACTGGTCAAGTTCTTGAAGACGAGCGCCACCAAAGGCCTTCTAACTTGGGTCCTCCAAGATCAGGTTCAGAGATCTACTGCTTGAGACTTTAGTCTCGAGAAAGAAAAGGTAATAAGTGTAATACTGATGGTGCCCAGAACTGGGAACTAACAGTTATTGGCCAACCTGAATGCTGTGGTTACAAACAGGGAAATGAGACCTTCCTTTTAAGTGTGTGCTGATGAGGAAAAGGCATTGTATGTGCATCGTTCAATAAAGAACATGAAATATTCTGAGTTTTGTAAAATGTGTCGTGTTTAATTTTTTGGGTTTGGTATTCTCCTCCTCTTTACTCAATTCCTGATGGGTAGCCAGCTATCTTATTACTCTCCTCATAATAGTATCACACATTTATTCCTCTCCATATTCTTTGGTCTCCTGTAGTTAACTCATAACTTTCATCCTCTACTCCTTTCCTATCTCCATATGCCTCTTACGCTTTAATTTTTTTAATAACTTTCCTCCTCTACATGTTCTTCCTACACTTTCATTTTATTTGTTACTTTCCTCCTCTTAATTTTCTTCTTAATCTGCAAATTGTTTTATAACTTATTTTTTTTCAACCTTCCTCTCTTGTTCTTCTAGTTCTCTCATGATTTTCTTCTGTCCATGTTCTTCTTACTCCTCCAGCTTGTTACTTCACTCTGGTCAATGTTCTTCTTACTCCTCAAGCTTGTTACTTCACTCTGGTCAATGCTCTTCTTACTCCTCCAGCTTGTTACTTCACTCTGGTCAATGTTCTTCTTACTCCTCAAGCTTGTTACTTCACTCTGGCCAATGCTCTTCTTACTCCTCAAGCTTGTTACTTCACTCTGGTCAATGTTCTTCTTACTCCTCAAGCTTGTTACTTCACTCTGGTCAATGCTCTTCTTACTCCTCCAGCTTGTTACTTCACTCTGGTCAATGCTCTTCTTAGGCTACTTTCACACTAGCGTCGGGAACAACCCGTCGCTGCGCGTCGGGCCGACGTTCCCGACGCTAGTGTGGTCTCCGCCGCACAACGGGGGCAGCGGATGCATTTTTCCCACGCATCCGCTGCCCCATTGTGAGGTGCGGGGAGGTGGGGGCGGAGTTCCGGCCGCGCATGCGCGGTCGGAAAAAGCGGACCGTCGGGAGCAAAAAACGTTGCATGTAACGTTTTTTTTCCCGACGGTCCGCTACCACACGCCCAAGCGTCGCAAAACGGACGCGACGTGTGGCAATGCGTCGCAAATGCGTCGCTAATGTTAGTCTATGACGAAAAAACGCATCCAGCAAGAACTTTTGCTGGATGCGTATTTTCAGCAAAACGACACATTTGCGACGTATTGCAGTTAACGCTAGTGTGAAAGTAGCCTTACTCCTCCAGCTTGTTACTTCACTCTGGTCAATGTTCTTCTTACTCCTCCAGCTTGTTACTTCACTCTGGTCAATGCTCTTCTTACTCCTCCAGCTTGTTACTTCACTCTGGTCAATGTTCTTCTTACTCCTCCAGCTTGTTACTTCACTCTGGTCAATGTTCTTCTTACTCCTCCACTTGCCTCATAGATCTCTTCTTCTCAACTTCCCTCTCATCTCATTCTTCCAGTTGTCGTTTTACTCTCCTCGGTCACAACTTCTTTTTTTTTTGTCCTCTATAAGGTTTCTGGGTGCCTCTGATACACACCTTCCTGTCCTGGTTACAATTTATCCAAATTCCCCTCTTCTGTTTGTTCTTAATCCTCCGATTGTCTCGGAATTTCTTTCTCTCCAACTTCCTCCCTTATTGTTCTTCTCACTGTCACCCAGTGACCCCCTTGTTTATCATCTTGTCCTTGGTAACTGGTATCCTGTAACTCTTCTCCATTTTTGATCTTCTCAATGTTCTCTTTGTAAGGTGGCTTTGTCAGTGGTCGCCGGACAGCTCTAAAATGGCTACCACAAACAGTCTTTGCGTAAGTTACTCTGCTTCCTAGAGCCCTGTGGTTGCCATGACCTTCACCCTTTAACCCCTATACAGAGATCTGGACATACACAGGGGTCTCGGCAAGGGCCACAGCGTCAACTGCTGTTTGATTGCTCAAGCTGCTATGAAGAATAATCAGGTAACCTGGTAAAAAACAAGATTGGCAGCAAAGTTATAAATCATCAGGCAAGAGAAACGTCAATAAACAAGCTGAGGTGAAAAAGGAAAGCACAAACATAGTAGCAGAACCGACAGACCTAAACCAGGGAAGCACAAAGATATATTGGACAGCTTCCAGCAGTAAGCTAGAAGGTTAAGTAGGGTGTGGTGCTCTCCAATTGGCTTTAGCAGGAAGCAGATACACCCATACTGCCAGATTGGACAGCACTGCAGGTCTAAGCCACCCAAACGGAGCCCTCCAGAGCTTATTGTTCCAACGACTTTACTCTTGCCGGCGCCGTCCACAGAATGAAAATGGTGGCACCTGACAGAAGCACATGTCGTAGGAGCAGGTCCTGGTGGATATGCTACATATGCTACAGTACTCCTCCCTTTAAGAGGGTCCTCCAGACACAACCAGGTTTATTTGGATATAGAATATGAAACTTCCTGATAAGATTTTGGCACTGATATTACTCTTCGGAACATAGGATCTCTCTTCGGTGCCATAACCTTTCCAATGCACCAGATATTGCACAGACCCTCTCACCATAAGAGGATTCTCTGCACCTTGTACTCCAAATTGCCTTTAACTAGAACAAGAGGAAGATTTCTTACTGGGTGAAACGGCAAACGAAATTACTTGAGGAGGGACTTATGAAACAAACTGGGTATCTTAAAAGATGGAAGAAGTTACAGGCGGAAAGCTGTAGGGTTAATTACCTCAATTATCTCATAAGGGCCAATAAATCTAGGACCCAGCTTGGTAGAATGATATTTTTTGTGGATGACCATACCTTGTTCTCTACTGCCAAGCTTGGGCGTCTAGAGTGTCTCTTATTAACAAAATCTATAATAAGGCCAACACCTACAGATGAATGTGAAGGTGCAAGGATAAGTAAAGTAGGTTCAGTGCCAAAAGTCATGAAAATCATACAAGAAAAAGAACCAAGAAGAGAACCAAATAATCATAAAATGTAGAAACTTTATTGAAAACAAACTATATAAAACCATGCAACTAAGAGTAAATAGGGATATGACAGAGGTGAGCCAAGTGGGGTGGGACCACAGAGTCAGCTAGCCAGCAAGCATATAAAAAGTAAACAATTTTGCTCAAAGAATGCAAGTGCATAAGTGCAATATACCCAATACTATAGCCTGGAAAATAATTGTCCAGATCAGGGAATGAAGCAGATATCCAAGAGGACTGTATACCTCATCAAGGAAAAAAGGGATGAAAGCAGATAATGCAACATCTGCCTAGAAGGTACCTGAGACTCTGTGGTGCCACCCACCCCAACGCGCGTTTATTAGCAGCTGAGGTTGATCACTCTCAGCCCGCTTCAAGTTTCCTCTGACTTCAGACCAGATAAACTAGTTTATCCACAGATTTTCAACCTCTGGAGTATTTATCACATTGATTGACAAGGAACTAAAATGAGGATGCAATCCAAGATTACATAAAAATAGTACTTTTAATGGATTTTTGATACTGATTATTAATAGAAAATTCAGCTAACAGCAGAGGTTCCACCCAGTCAGACTGATGATCAGACACATAACACAAGATATTGCTCGAATGTTTGATTAGTATGTTCTGTCTGACCATTGGTCTATGGGTGATAGGCAGAAGAAAAAGACAACTCAATATTGATATTTTTACAGAATGCCCTCTAAAATTTGGAAATAAACTGGGTCCCCTTGTTGGAAACTACAGTGCCTTGCAAAAGTATTCGGCCCCCTGGAACTTTTCAACCTTTTCCCACCTTTGGTGTCTTTAAACATAAAGATACCAAATGTAAATTTTTGGTGAAGAATCAACAACAAGTGGAACACAATTGTGAAGTTAAACGAAATTTATTGGTTATTTTAAAATTTTTGTGGAAATTCAAAAACTGAAAACTGGGGCGTGCAATATTATTTGGCCCCTTTAACTTAATACTTTGTTGCGCCACCTTTTGCTGCGATTACAGCTGCAGTCCCTTGGGGTATGTCTCTATCAGTTTTGTACATGGAGAGACTGAAATTCTTGCCCATTCTTCCTTGGCAAACAGCTCGAGCTCAGTGAGGTTTGATGGAGATTGTTTGTGAACAGCAGTTTTCAGCTCTTTCCACAGTTTCTCGATTGGATTGAGGTCTGGACTCTGACTTGGCCATTCTAACACCAGGATACATTTATTTGTGAACCATTCCATTGTAGATTTTGCTTTATGTTTGGGATCATTGTCTTGTTGGAAGACAAATCTCCGTCCCAGTCTCAGGTCTTTTGCAGACTCCAACAGATTTTCTTCAAGAATGGTCCTGTATTTGGCTCCATCCATCATCCCATCAATTTTAACCATCCTCCCTGTCCCTGCTGAAGAAAAGCAGGCCTAAACCATGATGCTGCCACCACCATGTTTAACATTGGGGATGGTGTGTTCATGGTGATGAGCTGTGTTGCCTTTACACCAAACATATCGTTTGGCATTGTTGCCAAAAAGTTCGATTTTGGTTTCATCTGACCAGAGCACCTTCTTCCACATGTTTGGTGTGTCTCCCAGGTGGCTTGTTGCAAACTGTAAACAACACTTTTTATGGATATCTTTGAGAAATGGCTTTCTTCTTGCCATTCTTCCATAAAGGCCAGATTTGTGCAGTGTACGACTGATTGTTGTCCTATGGACAGACTGTCCCACCTCAGCTGTAGATCTCTGCAGTTCATCCAGTGATCATGGGCCTCTTGGCTGCATCTCTGATCAGTCTTCTCCTTGTTTGAGATGAAAGTTTATAGGGACGGCCGGGTCTTGGTAGATTTGCAGTGGTGTGATACTCCTTCCATTTCAATATGATCGCTTGCACTGTGCTCCTTGGGATGTTTATAGTTTTGGAAATCATTTTGTATCCAAATCCGGCTTTAAACTTCTCCACAAAAGTATCACGGACCTGCCTGTTGTGTTCCTTGGTCTTCATGATGCTCTCTGTGCTTCAAACAGAACCCTGAGACTATCACAGAGCAGGAGCATTTATACGGAGACTTGATTACACACAGGTGGATTCTATTTATCATCATTAGGCATTTAGAACAACATTGGATCATTCAGAGATCCACAATGAACTTCTGGAGTGAGTTTGCTGCTCTGAAAGTAAAGGGGCCGAATAATATTGCACGCCCCACTTTTCAGTTTTTGAATTTCTACAAAAATGTAAAATAACCAATAAATTTCGTTCAACTTCACAATTATGTTCCACTTGTTGATTCTTCACCAAAAATTTACATTTGGTATCTTTATGTTTGAAGCATGATATGTGGGAAAAGGTTGGAAAGTTCCAGGGGGCCGAATACTTTTGCAAGGCACTGTATGTTTTCCAGAACACAATGTAACCGCACAATGCGATTAATGAATAGTTTCAGAGTTAAGCAACCCAAAGGGATGAAATTACACTGTTAACTGTACCTGTCGAGCACCACCCAAATAACAGTATTTCCTTCTTAGGGTCGGAGGTCAATAATGAAGGCCATGGAGAGGTGGGTTCAAGGACTCTTAAGAACAGGTGGGGGTTGGAAAATGCTCGTGGGACAGGATCGGGGCATCTTGACCAAAGCACAAGTTTCCCTAGTAATCACGTATTTCCTACAGTCTTTAACAAAGGTTAACCACCAAAAACTCCTGGTTACGAGTCAGACAGTAATGTCAATACCAGTGTGACTTGCTAGCACCGAACCATGAGACTCCTGAAGAATATGTAGGCAAAACTGAGGAAAAACAAATATATTTTGGGTAGGAGTTGAGTCAGGAGTTTGCTTTGGGATCTATGGATCTCTTCACTAAGGAAACAGACGACACAACTATACCTTCAGCTAGAATAGGAAGTGGTTCAGAGTTTTCATACTCGCACGGACAGAAACTTCAGGAGGGTGTGTCATCTTTTATACTTTTAGTTCCAGGTCTAAACGTCTCCAAAAAAATAAAATCTAGAATAGTATAGATAGCCCATCTAGCTTGCCTGGGGTTGAGTCTTTTAGTTTATTCCAAATAAGTCCAATTTTTGTTGTCCGTAATAACAGTGATTTTATGTTTGGTACCTTCAAAGAAGTGTTGCCATTCCTCAAAGGCCCACTTAATTGTCAACAGTTCACAATTTCTGATGTCATATATCCTCTCGGCAGATGGAAATTTTCGTGAAAAAAGGCACCATGATGAAGATGAGTGAGAGATGGGGTACTTGGCGATAGCACAGCTCGAACTCCAACCTCAGAGGCATCGACCTCCACGATAAAAGGACGCTCTAGATCGGGCTGAAATAATATTGGGTCAGACGAAAAAACGTTCTTTTAACTCAGTGCAGGCATGTATTGCTTCAGGCTTCCAATTAAACACATCTGCCCCTTTTTTAGTTAAGTCAGTCAGTGGTTGGACAATTTTGTAAACCTTTTTAATAAATTTACGATAACAATTTTCAAACCCAAGAAAACGTTGCATGGCCTTCACAGACTTGAGCTTTACCCACTCCTTTATGGGTGGGTCCTTAAAGAAGTGCATACAGAAAACCTTTAGCATCCAAAATATACTGAAGGAATTTTGCATCTTGAACTAAAAAGAAAAAAACAGTTTTCAAGTTTTGCAAATAAGGAATTGTCTCCAAGTCTTTTGAAGTACAGTTCATGCATGTCGAATATGAAAAAACCCAAGATGTCATCCACATAGTCACAAAAAATGAATCCACCAATCCAAAAATACTAAATATAAGCAGGGTGTGACTATAACTAAAATATAACTTCTAATAAATAAGTTTAAAAATGGTATAGTAAACCAATATAAACACACAAAAACGGACTCACAGAAAAATCACATTCATTGGAATGTAAAACTACAACAATCACCGAGATTTTATGCCTCCATTTCAATTTAACAATCTCATAGGGGAAAAAGGATTCTCATAAACATGAGAGTCACAATACAAAAGTAATCAACCATCGCATGTCTCTCAGAATTTTTGCTTAGCCCCAATGTAAAGAAACCATTGGGAAATGGTTTCTTTACTTTGGGGCTAAGCAAAAATTCTCTTGGCAGCGTGGGTAGATGGATGTGTGGCTGGAATGTGCCCCCCCTCCCGGATGCAACGCCAACAGTGAGCAGTCTTATCCATAGCAAAGAAAGAGAACTTTGAGGTGAGATCGTTCCATTTGCGTATGTCAATCACCACTACTGTGTCTCCATTCCACAAAAAGGTATTGGGAATATGAGACATGCGATGGTTGATTACTTTTGTATTGTGACTCTCATGTTTATGAGAATCCTTTTTCCCCTATGAGATTGTTAAATTGAAATGGAGGCATAAAATCTCGGTGATTGTTGTAGTTTTACATTCCAATGAATGTGATTTTTATGTGAGTCCGTTTTTGTGTGTTTATATTGGTTTACTATACCATTTTTAAACTTATTTATTAGAAGTTATATTTTAGTTATAGTCACACCCTGCTTATATTTAGTTTTGTCATCCACATAGTCAACAGTATGTTACATGCCATCTTCCATTCATCTCCTTCTCTTATATGGATCAGATTATATGCACCCCTGAGATCCAGGTTGGTGAACCTACGGGGTCCCAGCAGCTGGTTATACAGATCAGAGATGAGTGGCAGAGAATTCTGATTCTTCAGAGTAATTTGCTAAATTCCCGATGGTCAATACATGGTCTGAGACAACCATCCTTTATATTAACAAAAAGGAATCCGGCACCTACTGGTGACGTAGACGGTCTGACGAACCCTTTTTGCAGACTGTCTGCTAGTTAATCATTTATGGCCTGACATTCTGGACTAGAAAGATTATATATTTTACCCCTGGGGAGACAGGAGTTTGGTACTATAAGATTTTCTTGCTCTTTACTTCTGGCTTTGCAAGTAGTCCGGCATACTCCCATGTGTTGTATTTCCTAGGTCTATATAAGACGTCTCAATACCCACACCTGTGTCTTGGTACTGTAATAAGACTTTCTACTAACTCTTTTAGTTTGTCTGTGCACAGTACCTGTCCACAGGCTCCACGGCATCTCTGGTCGCCTGTGGTTTCCAGTCCCTGAGTTCTTCAGGACTTCCAGGAACCCTGCTGCTTGGCAGTGGTCTTCAGGACTTCACCTGCTGGTCTGCAGAATTCAGTAACCCTGATGCCTGTCAGTGGTTTTCAGGACTTCACCTGTTTGTCTGCGGCTTCCAGTAATCTTGCTACCTGTTAGTGTTCTTCATGACTTCACCTGTTTGTCTGCGGCTTCCAGTACCCTGCAGCTTGTCAGTGGTCTTCAGGACTTCACTTGTTTGTTTGCGGCTTCCATTAACCCTGTTGCCTGTCAGTGTTCTTCAGGACTTCTCTGGTTTGTCTGTGGCTTCCATTAACTATGCTGTCAGTGAAGGACTTCACCTGTGTGTCTGTGGTTTCCAGTAACTCTGCTATGTGTCAGTGGAGGACTTTACCTGTTTGTCTGCAGCTTCCAGTAACCCTGCTACCTGTCAGTGTTCTTCAGGATTTCACCTGTTTGTCTGCGGCTTCCAGTAATCCTGCTACCTGTTAGTGTTCTTCATGACCTCACCTGTTTGTCTGCGGCTTCCAGTACCCTACAGCCTGTCAGTGGTCTTCAGGACTTCACTTGTTTGTTTGCAGCTTCCAGTAACCCTGTTGCCTGTCATTGTTCTTCAGGACTTCACCTGTTTGTCTGTGGCTTCCAATAATCTTGCTACCTGTCAGTGTTCTTCATGACTTCACCTGTTTGTCTGCGGCTTCCAGTACCCTGCAGCCTGTCAGTGTTCTTCAGGACTTCACTTGTTTGTTTGCAGCTTCCAGTAACCCTGTTGCCTGTCAGTGTTCTTCAGGACTTCACCTGTTTGTCTGCGGCTTCCAGTAATCTTGCTACCCTATTATGCCCTTAGCAGTAACACAGAGGACCGTGACGGACAAAAGAGCCAATGTAGGAAACAGTTCCTCTGACAACAAAGTGATATCTTAAAAAATATGTTTTTTATTCAGCAATAAATTAAAAAAAAAAACATGATAAAAAAGGAGATGACAACAACACATACTTGTAAGAAAATGAAAAAGCCACTGTGCAGGAGTTATAATGGAGATCACTTCACTTCTGAGAGATTATATATATGCAGAGCATGATACTGGTAAACACCTTTAAGTTAATTGAAATAATCGCTGTAATCTTATTTACACTAGCAACATAACACTCATCTTTTTATTGCCCCTGGCCTGTCTGCTGGCAGAGGGTTTGGCATTATACTATTATAGCTTTATCTCTGATTTCCGAACCCTCTGCTCTGCACCACACACTTGGGATAGGTTCCAGCATTGCATTTATATATCAAGCACTTAGCTCTTTATTACTCCCATACCTTTATTTTGTATACCATTTTTTTCCTTTTGAAATGTTCATGATGACGCGTGTTATGTTTCTAGTGTAAATAAGATTACAGCGATTATTTCAATTAACGTTAAGGTGTTTACCAGTATCATGCTCTGCATATATAATCTCTCAGAATTGAAGTGATCTCCATTATTACTCCTGCACAGTGGTTTTCTTTCAAGTATGTGTTGTCATCTCCTTTTTAATAATTTTTTGTATTTATTGCTGAATAAATACATGTTTTTAAGATATCACTCTGTTGTTGGAGGCTCTGTTTCCGACATCGGTTCTTTAATGTTGCTACCCTGTCAGTGGAGGATTTCACTAGTTTGCGTTTTCCAATAACTCACTACCTGTCAGTGTGGACATCACCAGTTTGTCTGCGGTTTCCAGTAACCCACTACCTGTCAGTGGAGGACTTCACCAGTTTGTCTCCAGTTTCCAGTAACCATGCTATCTGTCTGTGGTCTTCAGGACTTAACCTGTTTGCCTGCAGCTTCCATGGGATTCGAAGTTTCTAGTTACTCTGGAGATCTTTCTGCTATCTGTTTCCGGTCTTCTAGGACCTCTGCTGCATGTCTGGCGGATTCCACTACGTCTCATAGCCGCCTGCGGCTTCCGTGGTATTTAGACTTTCTTGTTACTCTGGAGTTTTGTTTCCTACCTTTCTGCAGTCTCCAGGACTCCGTTAAGACCTTCCATGTCCACCTGCAGCTTCCGGGACGTCCCCTACTCGCTTGCGGATTCCAGGAGCCCTATTAAGACTTTTAGCTTGCCTCCAGTAACTTTGCTGTTTCCCATGTGCAACATCCGCCTGTGGCACTGACGCCCATGCGTCCACCCGAACCTTGGGCTTAGAAGATGCACCTCACCTAGTGTTCCCGCTTTCTGTAATAATGCGACAATCATAATTTCTGTGTCGGGGTAATTTTTCAGATTCGGACACAGAAAATGCATCAGAAAATTTTGGAATACATGAGTACACATTGGGTATGGCTTTAGACCAATTCACAGATAAAGACATGCATTTGTTCTGACACTCAGGGCTTCAACACACAAAATCACCCTGGTGCCAGTCAATGACCGGGTAATGTTTATGTAACCATGACATGCCGAGGACCACAGCTGCGGACAAGTTCTCAAGGACAAAAAATGACACAGATTCAAAATGTAAAGCTCCAACAAGCAGGGACACCTCCTTAGTAATCTACTTCACCACGCCCTGGGTGAAAGGCGTATCGTCAATTACAGTGACCTTAATTGGAAAACATAATTTTAGTAAGGGTAAATCACGATCCTTTGCCACCTTGACATTAACAAAATTTGCTGCAGAACCTCAAATAATAAAGGTCTGGAACCACACAGATTTTTCAAGGTAAGATAAACAGGTACCAATAATTTTGCAGAATCACAGGAAAATACCTGTGTGCCTAGTTGGGCATCCTAGTGCCCACCTAGACGCTGGCACTTTACTGGTGGCAGTTGTCTTGGGTAGGAAGACCTCTGACTTCCAGACTCTCCACAGTGGTCACTAAAATCCGGCTTGCGTTGCTTGATACCTTGAAGTCGATGGGAGTAAGTTACCTCAATCTGCATGGGTTCTTCAGTGAGGGTAATAGGTGTGTAAAGTGTTTGAGAGCGGTCATCGTGACCGAGCTGCTGTCCGGTTTCGCTCTGGCACTTTAAAGATGAGGAGTGTCCTAGTTCCAGTGTGCTATAGGGTGTGGGTGCATCATACTCACTTGTAGGCCTCAGTTGATACCTCCGGCTGTACAGCGGACACACCAATAGTGCCAGATTGGACAGTACCGAAAGTCCCAGTCATCTAAATCTAAGACAGAGCCGGCGCTTTCCAGAGCTTCTGGGTCCAAAGTCTCTTCTATCAGCAGCTCGCCCACAGAATGAATATGGTGGCACATGGCCACTGAAGCAGATGTCTCAGGAGTAGGTCCTGGTGGAGATGTTACACTCTTTATCTGCTCTTTCCTAGTTGTCCCGCTCAATTACTCTTCTTTCTAGTTACATTTTATCTTTTCTTTCCTCCTTGCCTACAACTTCTCTTTCATTGGATGAATTTTCAGTCTTGTTCACTCTCTCCATGTCTACTTTACTTTCTACATGTAGATCTGTCTTTCATTATCTGTCCACTTTATTTTTCCTCCAGTTGTCTACAAATATTTTCCATCCGTATCATTTATGTTGTGGGCACTCATGTAGTTGACTTGTAAACCTTCTCCTCTCCAGCTAGCATTCTTCATGTTCTTTTCACTCTTCTACTCATAATCAATTTTGTGTATATATATATATTTTTTTGTTCTTCACCCTTTTCTATAATGACCACCACCTTTACTACTCAGGCCGTATATTTTCTTTTCACTCACCAAAGAGTCTACTGACTTTCCAGCTCTCCCACTGAACCCTTGATACCACGTTTTCCAAGTTTCTAGAGTAGATACTTCTCTACTGGATCTCTTCACCACCTATTTATTTTGGCAGGTCCCTCTTTGCCTTCTATTTCATCTTTCTCTTCCCATTTTCTGATCTTTTTTCTCAACATCTTCTAATATTCCCTTGTCCGATAATCTCCTTCCCGTTTGTATGTTGGATGTTTCTCTTTTGAGTGTTCCTAACACTTCATCCAAATCTCCCCTTTACCTTCATGTCTTTTGCTTTTCTTCACTTTTTATTGGGTTTCTTTGACTTTTGGTTTTCCTTGACTGTTCTCCATTATTCCGGTTTAATAGGTCTTTCACTTTGTGCCGTTCACTTTATTTTTCACTTGTCTGTCTACTTCATCGCTTGTTTATATTGATGTAATCCAGTTCCCTAGTTCTGGTACTCTCAAGTTCTTCAGGTTTTGTCTTTATTTAGTTTTGTAGGTTTTATTTATGTTCACAAATTGTATAATGACTTCCCAAAATTGCTGTCCTTTTAATTACCCTTTGTGATGAGCTGGCTACTTACTAAAGACTATAGGACGAATGGTCATAGAGTGGAGTCCATGGCTCTACGGGATGCAGACTTTTCCAGCATAGAGCTCTGGTTATGTTGATATTATTGTTTTTTATTCGAGATTAGAGAATAGCTTGCTCGTCAGTTCATCCTCAGGAGTCAGTGACTGCAAGCATAGGAGGACATGCAGGCTGGAACTTGTGTATATCTAAGGCCAGATAGGAGATTGCTAAAGGCAAAGCAATCATTCTATTAATCTCATCAGTATCTCAGGGGCCTCAATTCCTTGTTCTCCCAGACCCTATGCCCATTGTGTGGATGGGGATTGTAGACCCAGGGAAGTCATCACCACAGAGGGTCTCACATGCAGTCCTAGGTGATGGGTTAATAGAATATGCTTCATTCTTTGAGCAAATGTTTAAAAGGGAGGGTGTGAACACTTCTGCCCCTTCAGTGGGCTGATCTCAGGGAGGGAGGAAGAAGCCACCTGTTTAGTCAGTGAGTTGGGGAGAGTGATGACGAAGAGAGAGGATCGAGAATGATGTCCTGGAGCACATTCATGGATGGCCAAAGGAGTTTGGAGATCGGTTGCCAGATGGGCTGAACACACACCCTACTTTTGAGGGATTTGTTATCTGGATTTCAGGAACTTTCTTAACTGGAACTGTTGCTGCTGGACACATGGGCTTTGGTTGTGTTACCTGTCATTTGGAGGAGCCTGGACTTTGACTACAGACTATATTGGTGGGAGATACGAAATCTGTGGAACAACCAGAAGTTGAGCATCACCTGGTACAGGGGTCATTGGGACTACCGGCCCTGGGGAGGGGATCGTGTGGACTGGGGGTAATGTATTTTGGCCATATAGCCGGAGTTATTGTAAAACCAAGGACGTAAAGAATAAAAAATAGTTGCATCGCTTACCTGTCTAGGTGATTATTACAACCCACAACCTGAGATCCTCACACCTTGTCTTCCAAAAACTGTAATAAAAGCAAAGTAAAAAGTAATCTAAAATAGTCAACCATTCCCCGCCAAATAAAAAGCCATCGTACAGCTACATTGATGCAAAATTGAAAATTATAGCTACGAAATACAACAATCTAAATGAAAGAAAAGGGAAGATAAAATCACTACATTTTTAATGGGGTTTTCCCTGACTTTAAAAGTTGTTGTCAATTGTCCCATGTTTGGGTAATAAAAAAATAAAATTCTATATTCTCTTCCTATAACTATTCAACTAGTCTTCAGTCGCTACTGTGTCTACCACCAGTTTTGGACCATCAACATCTGAAGTGGGGCGTCATGCAGCCAATCGATGGTAACACATCGACTTCATTCACATTCCATCCAAGCGGAAGAAGGTCATGCAATGCCCTATTTGGATGTTTATCCCTCTGAGACCAGCTAGGGACAGGCTAGCAAAAGCTGACGAAGCCTTGGGTGAAACGTGCGTTGGGGCCAGGGGTCCACTATACAGTCACTAAACTATAGTCCATCATTGTATGTAAGTACTACGCCTATTCTTTGTACAGCTCACTTTCTAGCATACCATCTTTAGTGTAGAGTTTTTTAGGTGACACACAGTTGTGTTGATATACTTTTTATGAGATCCATTAGCGTCTACTTGTACTGGTGTATAGTGTCATTCCGCTCATTTTTTGGCTTTATTTTACATTTAGGATTTTTTCATTATTGTTTTAATATGTTTCAATAAACTATATATTTTAATGAGACTAAGTTGGCACTTCATCTCTTTTGTTGGTATTTAGTTCTTTACTTGGTGCGTCTCCATACATGTTTTTTATTAAAAAAAAATTCTGAGTCTTGTTGGTACTAAGGCTAGTAAAAGCGAAGAAACAGTGCCACCTCATTCACTTTGAGTTTGGAAGGAAAAATCTCTTTCACGCCAAAGCTATTTGAGATTTTAAGTATTTTACCTATTTGCACCAGTTTAGGGGTTTGCACGGGGTAAGGTAAAGGATGAGCTGGATATCCGAACAATAAAGTACACTACCAGCTTATTTTAGAACTTGATGTAATAATTTTGATGCCTGAACTGAGTCAAATACTAAAAACTTGTATGTAATTGTCCCCATCTGTTGTAGTCAACGGTACAAGTAAGATTAAAATAGTGGGTACGAGAGATTGTCTAAGAAACAGCTACATTCAAGGCCATGAAGATTTCAAACAGCACTCCTAGTGGCTTGGAGGACTTATCTCAAGAATGGAGAAATGCAGGAATAAAAGAAAACCAATGCCAGGTTCAGAAGAACAGCGGCATTAACACCAGGTAAGAAAACCATCACATATTTATGGCAAGTCGCAGGTCCTCTTTAAGGAGGAGAAACTCAGATCTTAAACATAGAACCTGATACTTTTCGGAGGAGCTCTGACTATGTCCTCAGAAGTCACATCAAAGGAAAAGAGCAGCGAGATAAGATGTCACATAAAAGAGTAAGACAGCTGCGTACGGAATCAGGCCTGATCTCCAGATACTCGCCACATGGCAGTGTAATCAAACATGGTAACAGCCGTGCTGCATCGACACAATTATGTTCTGCCCTTATCCGGGTGCTAATAAAAAACTGATGCCAACAAGACGCAAATTCACTATGTGTCACAGAATCTGAAATGCACAAGTGGCAGGTTTATTAACCCTTAGAAAGACTTCTTCACCCTCTGTGTAATAAAGTATTCACACATCAGTGCATATAGGACTATCAAGTCTCTGGCTGGATTAAAGAGGGCCTGTCAACAGGGCAAAAGTGACCAGTTTTCGCTCTTATGTTATTACTGCTGAGTATTACCCTGAGTATTCTGTTTTTTGTGTTTTTTTTATCTGCCATATGGTTCCAGAGATATGCACTTTTTTTTAGTGATCATTTTTACGATCTTTATTAAGGGGGCACTGTTGCGGAGAGCCATAAGATCAAATACTTAGTTAACCTCTAGAAATAAGAGATTGAGAGAAGCAACCCATAACGTGTATCATTTAACCTTACATAAGCTTTCTCAGATCAAAGTGAGACACTAAAGATGGCTGCCATTTCCTGTATCAGCATGCCATGTGCTGATATACAAGACTAGCTATTGAACCCGTTCTACGCCCGGGTGGCGAGCATTTATATTGGTATATGGTCTCCATCCTGGTATGTGCTGCTCCCATCTTGCTCTCCCATTCTGTCATGTGCTGCTCCATCCTGCGCCCCCATCCTGTCATGTGCTGCTCCATACTGCGCCCCCATCCTGTCATGTGCTGCTCCATCCTGAGTCTCCATCCTGTCATGTGCTCCCATCCTGCGCCCCCATCCTGTCATATGCTGCTCCATCCTACATCCCCATCCTGTCATGTGTGTGCCCCCATTCTGTTATGTGCTGCTCCCATCCTGTGCCCCCATTCTGTCATGCGCTGCTCCCATCCTGTCATGTGCTCCCATCCTGTGCCCCATCCTGTCATGTGCTCCCATCCTGCACCCCCATCCTGTCATGTGTGCGCCCCCATTCTGTCATGTGCTGCTCCCATCCTGCGCCCCCATTCTGTCATGTGCTACTCCCATCCTGTGCCCCCATTCTGTCATGTGCTGCTCCCATCCTGTGCCCCCTGTGCTGAGTGCGGGCAGCTGTGCGTGGCGGTGCTGAGTGCAGGTGGCTGTGCATGGCGGTGCTGAGTGCGGGCGGCTGTGCGTGGCTGTGGTGAGTGCGGGCAGCTGTGCGTGGCTGTGGTGAGTGCGGGCGGCTGTGCGTGGCTGTGGTGAGTGCGGGCGGCTGTGCGTGGCTGTGGTGAGTGCGGACGGCTGTGCGTGGCTGTGGTGAGTGCGGACGGCTGTGCGTGGCTGTGGTGAGTGCGGATGGCTGTGCGTGGCTGTGGTGAGTGCGGGCGGCTGTGCGTGGCGGTGCTGAGTGCGGGCGGCTGTGCGTGGCGGTGCTGAGTGCGGGCGGCTGTGCGTGGCGGTGCTGAGTGCGGGCGGCTGTGCGTGGCGGTGCTGAGTGCAGGCGGCTGTGCTGAGTGTGGGCGGCTGTGCGTGGCGGTGCTGAGTACGGGCGGCTGTGCGTGGCGGTGCTGAGTGCGGGCGGCTGTGCGTGGCTGTGGTGAGTGCGGGCGGCTGTGCGTGGCTGTGGTGAGTGCGGGCGGCTGTGCGTGGCTGTGGTGAGTGCGGGCGGCTGTGCGTGGCTTTGGTGAGTGCGGACGGCTGTGCGTGGCTGTGGTGAGTGCGGACGGCTGTGCGTGGCTGTGGTGAGTGCAGACGGCTGTGCGTGGCTGTGGTGAGTGCGGGCGGCTGTGCGTGGCGGTGCTGAGTGCGGGCGGCTGTGCGTGGCGGTGCTGAGTGCGGGCGGCTGTGCGTGGCGGTGCTGAGTGCGGGCGGCTGTGCTGAGTGCGGGCGGCTGTGCGTGGCGGTGCTGAGTGCGGGCGGCTGCGTGGCGGTGCTGAGTGGGGGCGGCTGTGCGTGGCGGTGCTGAGTGCGGGCGGCTGTGCGTGACGGTGCTGAGTGCGGGTGGCTGTGCATGGCGGTGCTGAGTGCGGGCGGCTGTGCGTGGCGGTGCTGAGTGCGGGCGGCTGTGCTGAGTGCGGGCGGCTGTGCGTGGCGGTGCTGAGTGCGGGCGGCTGTGAGTGGCGTTGCTGAGTGCGGGCGGCTGTGCGTGGCGGTGCTGAGTGCGGGCGGCTGTGCGTGGCTGTGGTGAGTGCGGGCGGCTGTGCGTGGCTGTGGTGAGTGCGGGCGGCTGTGCGTGGCTGTGGTGAGTGCGGGCGGCTGTGCGTGGCTGTGGTGAGTGCGGACGGCTGTGCGTGGCTGTGCTGGGTGCCGAGTGCTGGGGGCCTGAGCAGGCGGGGACACCGGCGCGCTGTGGGGGTCAGGTGCCGTAGTCGCCGATAGCTCAGGCCCCCGGCACTTGCTATATTCACCTGTCCCGGCGTTCCACCGATGCGTGCTGCTCCATCCTCCACATCCTCTGGCTGTGACTGTTCAGTCAGAGGGCGGCGCGCATTAAGCGCGTCATCGCGCCCTCTGAACTGAACGTCACAGGCAGAGGATGGAGCAGCGCGCATCGGTGGAACACCGGGACAGGTAAATATTGCATACTCACCCTCCTGGCTCGTCCCTGCTTCTCCGTTGGAGATCACGGTGTGCGTTCAGTGCTTACGCATACCACGATCTCCTGGAAGCGTCACTCTGTGGGGTCCAGACTGCGCCGGCGCTTGCGCTTGCGCAGTCTATAAAGGCTTCGGACAGAGTGTCGCTCCCAGCGTTATATTATAGATGACGCCCACCCTGATGACCTCATGGATCCACCCACAGTGATGCCCACCTTGATGACCTCATGGACCAACCCACCCTGATGACCTCATGGATCCACACACAGACTTGCTCTATGCCCAATCCATTAACCAATGGAATACACACGAGCACTCCCATTTTAGAGCTAACCGAGCCCCCTTACAGGGGTTATATAAACCTGTGTTCTGACTAAATAAAGCCCTTGGAGATGAGCCTTAGATTGATCAAGGAGAGTTTACATCTGACTGTGTGTTGTCATATGTTATTTCTTACTGCACACCTGATCAATATCCATTAGGCCAGGAGTAGGCAACTGGAGTGAACATTTATTAATTGCTCAACCTAACAGCATCACTTATAGGGTAATAATTAGTGTTGAGTATTCCGATACCGCAAGTATCGGGTATCGGCCGATACTTGCGGTATCGGAATTCCGATACCGAGTTCCGATATTTTTGTGATATTGGAAATCGGAATCGGAAGTGTGCGGTGCGTATGGTTCCCAGGGTCTGGAGGAGAGGAGACTCTCCTTCAGGCCCTGGGATCCATATTCATGTATAAAATAATTAATAAAAATAAAAAATATTGATATACTCACCCGTCCGGCGGCCCCTGCTCTTAGCGGTGCCTCCGTTCCTAAGAATACAGGGGTGAAAGACCTTCGATGACGTCGCGGCTTGTGATTGGTCGCGTGAGCGGTCACATGAGCGCTCACGCGACCAATCACAAGCCGCGACGTCATCGAAGGTCCTTCACGCGCTCATTCTTAGGAACGGAGGCTGCCGGTTAAAGCGGTTACTACCAGGGCACGTCCGAGGGAGTATATCCCTATTTTTTATTTTTATTCTTTATTTTACACATGAATATGGATCCCAGGGCCTGAAGGAGAGTTTCCTCTCCTTCAGACCCTGGGAACCATCCAGGATACCTTCCGATACTTGTGTCCCATTGACTTGTATTGGTATCGGGTATCGGTATCGGCGATATCCGATATTTTTCGGATATCGGCCGATACTATCCGATACCGATACTTTCAAGTATCGGAAGGTATCGCTCAACACTAGTAATAATATAAAGCAATCTAAAGACATGCCCCAGAGGATCCTGTGAGTCATGTCCCCTTAGGAAAAAACAAAAATGATCAGCCCCATATCACTGGAACCATGTGCCTATATAACAGGTAATGGGACTAGTGGACTTTGGAAGTGGGAAGAACGCCCACAAATTTGTCAGGAATCAGCTGGTGGGGAAGTGTAGCACTGATCTGGATCACCAAACTTCCCGAGTCCAAAAGACCAAGTACCATTACCACATTAACCAACACAGTACACGTGTCATGCTGGGTGAAGTATAAGTATGTGCACAACAATGGGAAGAGGGAAGGAGAGTCCAAACACTAGGGAAGAGGGGAGTGGAAACCACTAGGCAGATCTAAAATCTCCCTGTCTGCCCTAAATGTCCCTATATAGGTTCTGCGCCTATCGCCGATCAGGAACCTATTCCTTGCCTGACCCTAGCGACAGGCCCTACATAGGGAGGGGATAGGGTGCGCACTACTTAGTCCCCACTAAACTAAAGACAGAATGGTAGACAGATGTGGGGCAAACACTTAGCTTTGAGAAGAAGACCGAGATATCACGACAGCAATTCTCCAAGGGTCCTCAGGTAAGACACTAACCAACTGCTAGAGCTTCAAACAAGGATGAGGCAAGTATGAGCTAACACCCACTCCATGCTGCAGCAATTGAATGTGTTTAAACATTCAGCACAAGTGTATGATTAGCAGCAGAAGGTGGAGTTAACTATTGAGTCCTAGAGGGAGAATGATATCGCTCCTTAACAGAGATGCAAAAATCAAGAACGTGCTTGAGCTAAACTCAAAGACCTACGGTGTTGTGAACTCTGTTTTCAGGCTCCCTCTTGTGGTCACTGGTGGTATGGTGTGACTTTTGCTTTGGGCTCCCCCTGGTGGCTTTGTTTGTTATCCTGCTGGTCTCTGGCTATCAGCTGGTTCGTTATCCTCTGGGAGGTTCCTATATAGCTCTGTTTTGCTTTCACTTGTTGCCGGCTGTCGATGTAATCAGTGCTACTCAGATTCCTTCTGACTACCTTGCTCCCAGTCCATCCAGGACAAGCTAAGTTTTGTTTGCTCATTTTTTGATCAGCAGTGTTTATCATGTTTTCTTGTCCAGCTTGCTAAAATGTGATTCCCTCGCTTGCTGGATGCTCCAGTGGACTGAGTTTCTCCCCACACACCATTAGTTGGTGCGTGGGTTCTTGAAATCTCAGGATGGATATTTTGTAAGGGTTTTTTATTGATCGCATAGACCCCTGCTCTATTTTCTGCTTTCTAGTACTAGTGGGCCTCTTTTGCTGAATCTGATTTCATCCCTACGTATGTGCCTTCTTCTTACTTCACCGTTAATATTTGTTGGGGGCTTCTATATCTTTGGGGATTATTTCTCTGGAGGCAAGCGAGGTCTTTCTTTCTCTTTAGGGGTAGCTAGTTCCTCAGGCTGGCTCGAGACGTCTAGGAATTTTTTAGGCACGTTCACCGGCTACCTCTAGTTGTGTTGGATAGGTTCAGATTTGCGATCAGTCCAGTTACCATCTCCCTAGAGCTTGTCCTTAGTTTATTCACTTGCTGGTCTATTCGTGATCCTCAGCCACTAAGGATCATAACAGTACAGCCGGCCAATAAAGTGTTAAATTGCATGGCAGAAGCAGGAGAAAAGAAACCTTGAGAATTTTTTTTTTTTTTTTTTTTTGCCGTGTGTCTAGCTGCTGTGGCTAGCTTCTCTCCTCCTCTTAATCTTGGTGTGGCTCTGAGTTCAGCTGCTGACATGGATGTCCAGAGCTTGGCTTCCAGTCTGGATCATCTTGCTGCTAGGGTTCAAAGTATTCAGGATTTTGTTGTTCACAGTCCTATGTCTGAGCCTAGAATACGTATTCCGGAGTTGTTTTCTGGAGATAGATCTAGGTTCCTGAATTTTAGGAACAATTGTAAGTTGTTTCTTTCTTTGAAACCTCGTTCCTCTGGTGATGCCGTTCAGCAAGTTAAGATTATCATTTCCTTTTTGCGGGGTGACCCTCAAGATTGGGCCTTCGCATTGGCGCCAGGGGATCCTGCATTGCTTAGTGTAGATGCGTTTTTTCTAGCCCTTGGATTGCTCTATGAGGAACCTAATCTTGAGAACCAGGCTGAAAAAACGTTATTGGCCCTCTCGCAGGGGCAAGATGAAGCAGAGGTGTACTGCCAGAAATTTCGGAAATGGTCGGTGCTTACTCAGTGGAATGAGTGTGCCCTGGCTGCAAATTTCAGAGAAGGTCTTTCTGAAGCCATTAAGAATGTCATGGTGGGGTTCCCTACGCCTGCAGGTCTGAATGAGTCAATGACTCTGGCCATTCAGATTGATCGGCGTTTGCGGGAGCGCAAACCTGTGCACCATTTGGCGGTGTCTTCTGAACAGACACCTGAGTCTATGCAATGTGACAGAATTCTGACCAGAAGTGAACGGCAAAATTATAGACGGCAAAATGGGTTGTGCTTTTACTGTGGTGACTCAGCTCATGTTATCTCAGCATGCTCTAAGCGCAAAAAAAGGTTGATAAATCTGTCACCATTGGTACTTTACAGCCTAAGTTCATTTTGTCTGTTACCCTGATTTGTTCCCTGTCATCTTACCTGGTTAATGCTTTTGTAGATTCAGGTGCCGCCCTGAGTCTGATGGATTGGTCATTTGCCAGGCGCTGTGGTTTTGATTTGGAGCCTTTAAAATTCCCTATTCCACTAAGGGGAATTGATTCTACACCATTGGCTACGAATAGACCTCAGTACTGGACACAAGTGACCATGTGCATGACTCCTGTTCATCAGGAGGTGATTCGCTTTCTTGTACTGCATAATTTGCATGATGTCGTCGTGTTGGGTCTACCATAGTTGCAGACTCATAATCCAGTCCTCGATTGGAAAGCAATGTCTGTGTCAAGTTGGGGTTGTCAGGGAATTCATGGTGACGCTCCTGTGGTGTCAATTGCTTCGTCCACTCCTTCTGAAGTCCCTACGTTTTTGTCAGACTACCAGGATGTATTTGAGGAGCCCAAACTCAATTCTCTACCTCCTCATAGGGACTGTGATTGTGCTATAAATTTGATTCCTGGTAGTAAGTTTCCTAAGGGACGACTTTTCAATTTATCTGTGCCGGAGCATGCTGCCATGCGGAGTTATATAAAGGAGTCTTTAGAGAAGGGACATATTCGCCCGTCCTCATCCCCTCTTGGTGCAGGATTCTTTTTTGTGGCTAAAAAGGATGGTTCCCTGAGACCCTGTATTGATTATCGCCTTTTGAATAAAATCACGGTCAAATTTCAGTATCCTTTGCCATTGTTAACTGATTTGTTTGCTCGCATTAGGGGGTCTAGTTGGTTCACCAAGATAGATCTTCGTGGTGCGTATAACCTTGTGCGTATAAAACAGGGCGATGAATGGAAAACTGCATTTAATACGCCTGAAGGCCATTTTGAGTACTTGGTGATGCCTTTTGGACTTTCTAATGCTCCTTCAGTCTTTCAGTCCTTTATGCATGACATCTTCCGTGAATATCTGGATAAGTTTATGATTGTGTATCTGGATGATATTCTGGTTTTTTCGGATGATTGGGAGTCTCATGTTAAGCAGGTCAGGATGGTCTTTCAGGTCCTGCGTGACAATGCTTTATTTGTGAAGGGCTCAAAATGTATTTTTGGAGTCCAGAAGATTTCTTTTTTGGGTTTCATTTTTTCTCCTTCTACTATTGAGATGGACCCAGTCAAGGTTCAGGCTATTCATGACTGGACGCAGCCTACATCTGTTAAGAGTGTTCAGAAGTTCTTGGGTTTTGCTAATTTTTACCGTCGCTTCATAGCTAATTTTTCTGGCGTTGTTAAGCCTTTGACGGATTTGACCAAGAAGGGTTCTGATGTGACTAATTGGTCTTCTGCGGCTGTGGAGGCCTTTCGGGAGCTGAAGCGTCGGTTTTCTTCGGCTCCGGTCTTGTGTCAGCCAGATGTCTCACTTCCCTTCCAGGTGGAGGTTGATGCTTCCGAGATTGGAGCGGGGGCTGTTTTGTCGCAGAGAAGCCCCGATGGCTCTGTGATGAAGCCATGTGCTTTCTTTTCAAGAAAGTTTTCGCCTGCCGAGCGGAATTATGATGTCGGTAATCGGGAGCTGTTGGCTATGAAGTGGGCATTTGAGGAGTGGCGACATTGGCTCGAGGGAGCTAAACATCGTGTGGTGGTCTTGACTGATCACAAGAATTTGATTTATCTCGAGTCGGCCAAGCGGCTGAATCCCAGACAGGCTCGTTGGTCGTTGTTTTTCTCTCGTTTTGATTTCATGGTCTCGTACCTGCCGGGTTCGAAGAATGTGAAGGCTGATGCTCTTTCTAGGAGTTTTGTGCCTGACTCTCCTGGAGATTCAGAGCCGGCTGGTATCCTTAGAGAAGGGGTGATTTTGTCTGCCATCTCCCCAGATTTGCGACGTGTGCTGCAAGAGTTTCAGGCGGATAGACCTGACCGCTGTCCACCGGAGAGACTGTTTGTCCCGGATAGATGGACCAACAGAGTCATCTCCGAGGTTCATTCTTCGGTGTTGGCGGGCCATCCTGGAATATTTGGTACCAGAGACTTGGTGGCCAGGTCTTTTTGGTGGCCTTCCTTGTCGCGGGATGTGCGTTCCTTTGTGCAGTCTTGTGGAATTTGTGCTCAAGCGAAGCCTTGCTGTTCTCGTGCCAGTGGTTTGCTGTTACCTTTGCCTGTCCCGAAGAGGCCTTGGACGCACATTTCCATGGATTTTATTTCAGATCTCCCTGTCTCTCAGAGAATGTCTGTCATCTGGGTGGTGTATGATCGTTTTTCTAAGATGGTCCATTTGGTGCCCTTGCCTAAGTTGCCTTCCTCCTCCGAGTTGGTTCCACTGTTTTTTCAAAATGTGGTTCGTTTGCATGGGATTCCTGAGAACATTGTTTCTGACAGAGGATCCCAGTTTGTGTCTAGATTTTGGCGGACCTTTTGTGCTAAGTTGGGCATTGAATTGTCTTTTTCGTCGGCCTTCCATCCTCAGACGAATGGCCAAACCGAGCGAACTAATCAGACCTTGGAGACTTATTTAAGATGTTTTGTTTCTGCTGACCAGGACGACTGGGTTACTTTTTTGCCGTTGGCCGAGTTTGCCCTTAATAATCGGGCTTTGGTTTCTCCTTTTTTTTGCAATTCGGGGTTTCATCCTCGTTTTTCCTCGGGTCAGGTGGAGCCTTCTGACTGTCCTGGAGTGGATGTTGTGGTGGATAGGTTGCATCAGATTTGGAATCATGTGGTGGACAATTTGAAGTTGTCACAAGAGAAGGCTCAGCTCTTTGCCAACCGCCGTTGCTGTGTGGGTCCCCGACTTCGCGTTGGGGACTTGGTGTGGTTGTCTTCTCGCTTCGTTCCTATGAAGGTCTCCTCTCCTAAGTTCAAGCCTCGGTTTATCGGTCCTTATAAGATTCTGGAAGTCCTTGGCCCTGTGTCATTCCGTCTGGACCTCCCGGCATCATTTGCTATTCATAATGCGTTCCATCGCTCGTTGTTGCGGAGGTATGTGGTACCTGTGGTTCCTCCGGTTGAGCCTCCTACCCCGGTGCTGGTTGAGGGAGAATTGGAATACGTGGTGGAGAAGATCTTGGATTCTCGTGTTTCTAGACGGAGGCTCCAGTATTTGGTCAAGTGGAAGGGCTATGGTCAGGAGGATAATTCTTGGGTTGTCGCCTCTGATGTTCATGCGGCCGATTTGGTTCGTGCCTTCCATGTGGCTCATCCTGATCGCCCTGGGGGTTTTCATGAGGGTTCGGTGACCCCTCCTTAAGGGGGGGTACTGTTGTGAACTCTGTTTTCAGGCTCCCTCTTGTGGTCACTGGTGGTATGGTGTGACTTTTGCTTTGGGCTCCCCCTGGTGGCTTTGTTTGTTATCCTGCTGGTCTCTGGCTATCAGCTGGTTCGTTATCCTCTGGGAGGTTCCTATATAGCTCTGTTTTGCTTTCACTTGTTGCCGGCTGTCGATGTAATCAGTGCTACTCAGATTCCTTCTGACTACCTTGCTCCCAGTCCATCCAGGACAAGCTAAGTTTTCTTTGCTCATTTTTTGATCAGCAGTGTTTATCATGTTTTCTTGTCCAGCTTGCTAAAATGTGATTCCCTCGCTTGCTGGATGCTCCAGTGGACTGAGTTTCTCCCCACACACCATTAGTTGGTGCGTGGGTTCTTGAAATCTCAGGATGGATATTTTGTAAGGGTTTTTTATTGATCGCATAGACCCCTGCTCTATTTTCTGCTTTCTAGTACTAGTGGGCCTCTTTTGCTGAATCTGATTTCATCCCTACGTATGTGCCTTCTTCTTACTTCACCGTTAATATTTGTTGGGGGCTTCTATATCTTTGGGGATTATTTCTCTGGAGGCAAGCGAGGTCTTTCTTTCTCTTTAGGGGTAGCTAGTTCCTCAGGCTGGCTCGAGACGTCTAGGAATTTTTTAGGCACGTTCACCGGCTACCTCTAGTTGTGTTGGATAGGTTCAGATTTGCGATCAGTCCAGTTACCATCTCCCTAGAGCTTGTCCTTAGTTTATTCACTTGCTGGTCTATTCGTGATCCTCAGCCACTAAGGATCATAACAGTACAGCCGGCCAATAAAGTGTTAAATTGCATGGCAGAAGCAGGAGAAAAGAAACCTTGAGAATCTTTTTTTTTTTTTTTTTGCCGTGTGTCTAGCTGCTGTGGCTAGCTTCTCTCCTCCTCTTAATCTTGGTGTGGCTCTGAGTTCAGCTGCTGACATGGATGTCCAGAGCTTGGCTTCCAGTCTGGATCATCTTGCTGCTAGGGTTCAAAGTATTCAGGATTTTGTTGTTCACAGTCCTATGTCTGAGCCTAGAATACGTATTCCGGAGTTGTTTTCTGGAGATAGATCTAGGTTCCTGAATTTTAGGAACAATTGTAAGTTGTTTCTTTCTTTGAAACCTCGTTCCTCTGGTGATGCCGTTCAGCAAGTTAAGATTATCATTTCCTTTTTGCGGGGTGACCCTCAAGATTGGGCCTTCGCATTGGCGCCAGGGGATCCTGCATTGCTTAGTGTAGATGCGTTTTTTCTAGCCCTTGGATTGCTCTATGAGGAACCTAATCTTGAGAACCAGGCTGAAAAAACGTTATTGGCCCTCTCGCAGAGGCAAGATGAAGCAGAGGTGTACTGCCAGAAATTTCGGAAATGGTCGGTGCTTACTCAGTGGAATGAGTGTGCCCTGGCTGCAAATTTCAGAGAAGGTCTTTCTGAAGCCATTAAGAATGTCATGGTGGGGTTCCCTACGCCTGCAGGTCTGAATGAGTCAATGACTCTGGCCATTCAGATTGATCGGCGTTTGCGGGAGCGCAAACCTGTGCACCATTTGGCGGTGTCTTCTGAACAGACACCTGAGTCTATGCAATGTGACAGAATTCTGACCAGAAGTGAACGGCAAAATTATAGACGGCAAAATGGGTTGTGCTTTTACTGTGGTGACTCAGCTCATGTTATCTCAGCATGCTCTAAGCGCAAAAAAAGGTTGATAAATCTGTCACCATTGGTACTTTACAGCCTAAGTTCATTTTGTCTGTTACCCTGATTTGTTCCCTGTCATCTTACCCGGTTAATGCTTTTGTAGATTCAGGTGCCGCCCTGAGTCTGATGGATTGGTCATTTGCCAGGCGCTGTGGTTTTGATTTGGAGCCTTTAAAATTCCCTATTCCACTAAGGGGAATTGATTCTACACCATTGGCTACGAATAGACCTCAGTACTGGACACAAGTGACCATGTGCATGACTCCTGTTCATCAGGAGGTGATTCGCTTTCTTGTACTGCATAATTTGCATGATGTCGTCGTGTTGGGTCTACCATAGTTGCAGACTCATAATCCAGTCCTCGATTGGAAAGCAATGTCTGTGTCAAGTTGGGGTTGTCAGGGAATTCATGGTGACGCTCCTGTGGTGTCAATTGCTTCGTCCACTCCTTCTGAAGTCCCTACGTTTTTGTCAGACTACCAGGATGTATTTGAGGAGCCCAAACTCAATTCTCTACCTCCTCATAGGGACTGTGATTGTGCTATAAATTTGATTCCTGGTAGTAAGTTTCCTAAGGGACGACTTTTCAATTTATCTGTGCTGGAGCATGCTGCCATGCGGAGTTATATAAAGGAGTCATTTGCTATTCATAATGTGTTCCATCGCTCGTTGTTGCGGAGGTATGTGGTACCTGTGGTTCCTCCGGTTGAGCCTCCTACCCCGGTGCTGGTTGAGGGAGAATTGGAATACGTGGTGGAGAAGATCTTGGATTCTCGTGTTTCTAGACGGAGGCTCCAGTATTTGGTCAAGTGGAAGGGCTATGGTCAGGAGGATAATTCTTGGGTTGTCGCCTCTGATGTTCATGCGGCCGATTTGGTTCGTGCCTTCCATGTGGCTCATCCTGATCGCCCTGGGGGTTTTCATGAGGGTTCGGTGACCCCTCCTTAAGGGGGGGGTACTGTTGTGAACTCTGTTTTCAGGCTCCCTCTTGTGGTCACTGGTGGTATGGTGTGACTTTTGCTTTGGGCTCCCCCTGGTGGCTTTGTTTGTTATCCTGCTGGTCTCTGGCTATCAGCTGGTTCGTTATCCTCTGGGAGGTTCCTATATAGCTCTGTTTTGCTTTCACTTGTTGCCGGCTGTCGATGTAATCAGTGCTACTCAGATTCCTTCTGACTACCTTGCTCCCAGTCCATCCAGGACAAGCTAAGTTTTGTTTGCTCATTTTTTGATCAGCAGTGTTTATCATGTTTTCTTGTCCAGCTTGCTAAAATGTGATTCCCTCGCTTGCTGGATGCTCCAGTGGACTGAGTTTCTCCCCACACACCATTAGTTGGTGCGTGGGTTCTTGAAATCTCAGGATGGATATTTTGTAAGGGTTTTTTATTGATCGCATAGACCCCTGCTCTATTTTCTGCTTTCTAGTACTAGTGGGCCTCTTTTGCTGAATCTGATTTCATCCCTACGTATGTGCCTTCTTCTTACTTCACCATTAATATTTGTTGGGGGCTTCTATATCTTTGGGGATTATTTCTCTGGAGGCAAGCGAGGTCTTTCTTTCTCTTTAGGGGTAGCTAGTTCCTCAGGCTGGCTCGAGACGTCTAGGAATTTTTTAGGCACGTTCACCGGCTACCTCTAGTTGTGTTGAATAGGTTCAGATTTGCGATCAGTCCAGTTACCATCTCCCTAGAGCTTGTCCTTAGTTTATTCACTTGCTGGTCTATTCGTGATCCTCAGCCACTAAGGATCATAACACTACGGCCAGATCCAGGATGACCGTATGTCACACCTGACACACCTGTAACAACATGCCTGCAACCCTTGCTGGGTTGACACTCCACATTACAGGCGGTATAGACATAATAGGAACAACACCGCCCTATGTTGCAGTCCATTGATTCAAGGGACATGATACACGGTGCAGCTATATGTTCAGAATTGTGACATCGCCAAGAGATCGCATCCTTAACAGTAGCCTTCGGCAGACCTTCAGCGAAAATTGGACGCCCCCAATTTGTGGCTCTAGTTCCCTTCCATGGTGAGCCTGCCCCCTTTTAGGTATTCCAGTATGGGAAAGTGATAGTGTCCTGTTTCCCTAGGGATTTGTCAACAACCTAATACCTCTCAACTGGGACAACCAGGTCATTCACGTTCCGAGGGTCGCCCTGGGCAACCCAAGTCTGTACCAGCCTGGAAAGAGAGTGGATGAATCTGTCTATCACCACACGCTCAAACATCTGGGCAGGAGTGGAAGATTCTGGCTGCAACCACTTTTGGGGTAGATGTAAGAAGTCAAACATCTGCAAGTGAGGGGGTTTGTTGCCATCATATGCCAAGTGGTGGACTCCTTGGGTGCTAACCGACATAGGTACTCCCAGGCATGTCAAGATTTTGGTCTTTAACTTGGTGTCAAATATGATGCCAGCACCTCTGCTCACTCTGGCGGATGTCTAGGAGCAACCCTCTGAAAAAACATCAGAAAGGCTCCCACATCATCCCCTGGGGTCATCTTCTACATGGCCCGTCTTACCGCCTTTCGGACATGTGTGTCATTTGCCGGATCTGGGGATGGGGCAGTCAATCTGCCCTGGATGGCGTTTGCCAGAAGCTGCTTCTGCTGCCACTTCAGATGCTGTTGCTGCTGCTGTTGAATCTGTTGTGACAACAGCTTGTTCATCTCTTGCTGCAGCTGCTGCTGCATCTGGACCAGGTGTTTAATTAACTCCTTCATGCTGCCGGACATCTCTCGATCCCCAAGACTTTTGGGTGAATACTCTATGGACTGACGAGACAAAATTTGAACTTTTTGGAAGGTGTATGTCCCATTACATCTGGTGTACAAGTAACACAGCATTTCAGAAAAGGAACATCATACCAACAGTAAAATATGGTGGTGGTAGAGTGATGGTCTTGGGCTGTATCTCTGCTTCTAGACCTGGAAGACTTGCTGTGGTAAATGGAAGCATGAATTATGCTGTCTACCAAAAAAACCTGAGGAAGAATGTCTGGCCAGCTGTTCATGACCTCAAGCTGAAGCGCACATGGGTTATGCAGCAGGACAATGATCAAAACACACCAGCAAGTCCACCGGTGAATGGCATAAGAAATACAAAATTAAGACTTTGGAGTGGCCTACTCAAAGTCCTGACCTTAATCCGAGTGAGATCCTGTTGCATGACCTTAAAAAGGTGGTTCATGCTCGGACACCCTTCATTGTGGCTGAATAACAACAATTCTGCAGAGATGAGTGGGCCAACATTTTTCTAGAGTGTTGTAAAAGACTCATTTCTAATTATCGCAAACACTTGATTGTGCAGTTGTTTCTACTAAGGGTGGCCCAACCAGTTATTAGGTTTAGGGGACAATCAATTTTTCACACGACCCTGTAGGTTTGGATTTCTTTTTCATTAATAATAAATATCTACATTTAAAAACTGAATTTTGTGTTTACTTGTTATCTTTGTCTAATATTTAAATTTGTTTGGTGATCTGAAACATTTAAGTTGCTCTTTCCTCAGTTCGAAATGTTATTAAGAAATGGGAGTTAACTGGAACAGTGGAGGTCAAGATAAGGTTTGGAAGACAAGCAAAATTTCAGTGACAACTGCTCATAAGGGTACTGTCACACTCTGCAACTTTCCAACGATCACGACCAGCGATACGACCTGGCCGTGATCATTGGTAAGTGGTTGTGTGGTCGCTGGGGAGCTGTCACACAGACCGCTCTCCAGCGACCAACGATGCCGAAGGCCCCGGGCAACCAGGGTAAACATCGGGTTACTAAGCACAGGGCCGCGCTTAGTAACCCGATGTTTACCCTGGTTACCAGCGTAAAAGTAAAAAACAAACAAACCGTACATACTCACATTCCGGTGTCCTTCAGGTCCCTTGCCGTCTGCTTCCCGCTCTGACTGAGTGCCGCCGTAAAGTGAAAGCAGATCACAGCGGTGACGTCACCGCTGTGCTCTGTACTGCCTTACGGCCGGGAGTCAGTCAGAGCGGGAAGCAGACGGCAAGGGACCTGACGGACACCGGAATGTGAGTATGTACTTTTTTTTTTTTTTTACTTTTACGCTGGTAACCAGGGTAAACATCGGGTTACTAAGTGCGGCCCTGCGTTTAGTAACCCGATGTTTACCCTGGTTACAAGCGAACGCATAGCTGGATCGCTGTCACACACAACGATCCAGCGATGACAGCGGGAGATCCAGCGACGAAATAAAGTTCCAAACGATCTGCTACGACGTACGATTCTCAGCAGGATCCCTGATCGCTGCTGCGTGTCAGACACAGCGATATCGTATGGATATCGCTGGAACGTCACAGATCGTACCGTCGTAGCGACAAAAGTGCCACTGTGAGACAGTACCCTAAGTTTGCTAGAGAAGAAATCAGAACCCTCGCTTGACAGCAAAAGATCTTCAGAAAGATTTAACAGACTTTGGAGTTGTGGTAAATTGTTCTACTGTCCAGAGACATCTGCACAAATATGGCCTTCATGGAAGAGTCGTCAGAAGAAAATATCTCCTGCATCCTCACCATAAAATTCAGTGTCAGGAGTATACAAAAGGACATCTAATTAAGCCTGGTGCCTTTTGGAAACAAGTTCTGTGGACCGATGGGGTTAAAATAGAACTCTTTGGCCACAATGATCAAAGATCATAGGTGTGGAGGAAAAGGGCACAGAATTTCAGGAAAAGAACATCTTGCCAACCATTAAGCATGGGGGTGGATTAATCATGCTTTGTGATTGTGTTGCAGCCAATGGCACGGGGAACATTTCACGGGTAGACAGAAGAATGGAATAAATGAGATTTCAACAAATTCTTGATGCAAACATAACACCATCTGAAAAAGGCTGAAATTGAAAAGAGGAAGAGGGTGGCTTCTACAAATGGATAATGATCCTAAACACACGCCAAAATCCATAATAGACGACCTCAAAAGGCGCAAGATGAAGGTTTACAATGGTCCTCACAGTCCCCTGATCTGAACATCATTGAAAATCTGTGGCTAGACCTCAAAATAGCAGAGGAGGCAACATAGCCCAGGAATCTCACAGAAATAGAAAAATGTCCAAGGAAGAATGGAGGAAAATCCCTCAAACAAAAATTGAAAGACTCTTGGCTGACCACAAAAAAGGTGTTTACAAGTTGTGATACTTCCAAAAAGGGGCACTATTAGGTACTAACCATGCAGAGTGCCCAAACTTTTGCATATGACCATTTTCCTTTTTAAAATGTAAAAAATTACATTATATATATTTTTTTTTGTTGTTGCCTAAAATAGAAAGGAAATTTGTCATCTGTAACTGAACTTTAGGCCTTTTAGAGATCATTTCATCTTCAACGTGCTTAACTTTTCACAATAACAATAATTTTAACCAGGGGTGCCCAAACTTTTACATGCCACTGTAGATAGATAAATGGATGGATAGATAGCTAATAGATAGATAGATAGATAGATAGATAGATAGATAGATAGATAGATAGATAGATAGATAATAGTAGATGAAGAACTAGTCAGCTTGGCCAGGCCTTTGACCATCTGTAATAGACGCACAGAGATGTGACCCGACTTCCCCTGGCGGTGCAGAGTATAAGGTGGCTGTGATAATTCCTGGGCAAGGCTCCAAGGAACCTCTAGCATTTTCTGAATGGGTTTCTTGAGAGGACAGCAGAGAGAACTGAGAGCTATAGAAGAGGAAAGATTCTTCTGCCATACTTAGGAAGGAAAATGAAAGTCCGGTCATGGGTTAATGATTAAGCAAAGCTCTTCAAAGAAACTTTCTTTACAAAAGAGAATGTTTTCTTCCTAAAAAATCCTGGCAATATTACAGATTTTTGTATACCAGCAGATACCCAGGTTATACCAGTTGTACATATATAATTATATACAGGAGATGCCCAGGTTATATCAGCTATACATATATAATTATATACAGAAGATGCCCAGGTTATACCAGCTGTACATATATAATTATATACAGAAGATGCCCAGGTTATATCAGCTGTACATATATAATTATATACAACAGATGCCCAGGTTATACCAGCTGTACATATATAATTATATACAGAAGATGCCCAGGTTATATCAGCTGTACATATATAATTATATACAGAAGATGCCCAGGTTATACCAGCTGTACATATAATAATTATATACAGGAGATGCCCAGGTTATATCAGCTATACATATATAATTATATACAACAGATGCCCAGGCTATACCAGCTATACATATATAATTATATACAGAAGATGCCCAGGTTATACCAGCTGTACATATATAATTATATACAGAAGATGCCCAGGTTATATCAGCTGTACATATATAATTATATACAGAAGATGCCCAGGTTATACCAGCTGTACATATATAATTATATACAGAAGATGCCCAGGTTATATCAGCTGTACATATATAATTATATACAGAAGATGCCCAGGTTATACCAGCTGTACATATAATAATTATATACAGGAGATGCCCAGGTTATACCAGCTGTACATATATAACTATATACCGGATATGCCCAGGTTATACCAGCTGTACATATATAATTATATACAGGAGATGCCCAGGTTATACCAGCTGTACATACAGTATATAATTATATACAGGAGATGCCCAGGTTATACCAGCTGTACATATATAATTATATACAGAAGATGCCCAGGTTATACCAGCTGTACATATAATAATTATATACAGGAGATGCCCAGGTTATACCAGCTGTACATACACTCACCGGCCACTTTATTAGGTACACCTGTCCAACTTCTTGTTAACACTTAATTTCTAATCAGCCAATCACATGGCGGCAACTCAGTGCATTTAGGCATGTAGACATGGTCAAGACAATCTCCTGCAGTTCAAACCGAGCATCAGTATGGGGAAGAAAGGTGATTTGAGTGCCTTTGAACGTGGCATGGTTGTTGGTGCCAGAAGGGCTGGTCTGAGTATTTCAGAAACTGCTGATCTACTGGGATTTTCACGCACAACCATCTCTAGGGTTTACAGAGAATGGTCCGAAAAAGAAAAAAAATCCAGTGAGCGGCAGTTCTGTGGGCGGAAATGCCTTGTTGATGCCAGAGGTCAGAGGAGAATGGGCAGACTGGTTCGAGCTGATAGAAAGGCAACAGTGACTCAAATCGCCACCCGTTACAACCAAGGTAGGCCTAAGAGCATCTCTGAACGCACAGTGCGTCGAACTTTGAGGCAGATGGGCTACAGCAGCAGAAGACCACACCGGGTACCACTCCTTTCAGCTAAGAACAGGAAACTGAGGCTACAATTTGTACAAGCTCATCGAAATTGGACAGTAGAAGATTGGAAAAACGTTGCTTGGTCTGATGAGTCTCGATTTCTGCTGCGACATTCGGATGGTAGGGTCAGAATTTGGCGTAAACAACATGAAAGCATGGATCCATCCTGCCTTGTATGGAGCATCTTTGGGATGTGCAGCCGACAAATCTGCGGCAACTGTGTGATGCCATCATGTCAATATGGACCAAAATCTCTGAGGAATGCTTCCAGCACCTTGTTGAATCTATGCCACGAAGAATTGAGGCAGTTCTGAAGGCAAAAGGGGGTCCAACCCGTTACTAGCATGGTGTACCTAATAAAGTGGCCGGTGAGTGTATATAACTATATATCAGAGATGCCCACGTTATACCAGCTGTACATATATAATTATATACAGGAGATGCCCAGGTTATAGCAGCTGTACATATATAATTATATACAGAAGATGCCCAGGTTATACCAGCTGTACATATAATAATTATATACAGGAGATGCCCAGGTTATACCAGCTGTACATACAGTATATAATTATATACAGAAGATGCCCAGGTTATACCAGCTGTACATACAGTATATAATTATATACAGAAGATGCCCAGGTTATGCCAGCTGTACATATATAATTATATACAGAAGATGCCCAGGTTATACCAGCTGTACATATATAATTATATACCGGAGATGCCCAGGTCATACCAGCTGTACATATAATAATTATATACAGGAGATGCCCAGGTTATACCAGCTGTACATATATAATTATATACAGGAGATGCCCAGGTTATACCAGCTGTACATATATAATTATATACAGAAGATGCCCAGGTTATACCAGCTGTACATATATAACTATATACAGAATATACCTAGGTTATATCAGCTGCATAGATATACTGTAATTATATTCATATGATGAAGAAACCAGCTAATACTTTTCTATTAATCTTCACTTTAATTACTGCAGGATCCTTTCCTTCCGTGGCTCGGAGCTGCAGTGTTGTCCGGTGGAGGATTATATCGCTCGCTATCGCGCTCACATCCTTGGATTCATCTGTGTGGAGGACAATCCCTTCCTGGATTAAATAAGAAGCTGTCACCCTGTGCAGGCCTTAGTCCAGACAAAGCCGGCATGACACAGGCAAAGATGATGGACACACCTATAACATTAGTTTACAGCCACACAGCCATGATGTGTCCAAGGTGGCCGAGCATCGCTGGTAACTGGCCACACAGATGGTGGACACTATCTTGTCCTTCTATTTGTTGTCTCGTGAGATAGTCGCTCCATCCATTTTGCTGCCATTTGTGTAGGGAACAAGAAACGGTCTACTGTAAAGCCACTTAATGAGATCGGCTGAAGGTCATGAAGAAGAGTCAGTGAGATTACAGAGCTCGTTCAGTCAGCAGTTCCTCCACCACAAGAGCTTACCATCTAAATAACCACTCCGATGAAGTACCCAATGATTAGAAGCAAAATGTGGACTACAAATGAGTGCATTGCACTTCCTTGTAGGCCGCAGGCCTCAGATCTCTCCAGGTGTTCAGTTTCAGGAGAAACTGCACATGGATCAGAGGACACCCAGTTCATTTCATCATAAAGAATTTTACTCGACAGTTCGGGTGCAACATATTGCAGCTCGTAGTATTGGGCACAACACTTTCCATTCCTCGCATTTACAGCATAACAGACCTCCAGAGTTTCCTTCCACTTTACCTGGACTACCTCTGCTGGCCCTGCTTCTGTCAGTCTCAGGAATTTCTAGCCCAGTCCTGCAGAACGTCCGAGGTCCATTACTTCTCCCACACTCATCTCCGTTCATCTTCCTCTGTACAGAAGGGGTTAAAGTGCTCACCATAGCGCTAGAATCAAGCCTTGAGCTCCAGTTGTTACATTAGCCCAATCAACCTGATTGGGCATAGGGTCTTCCATTCTCCATTCCCCCAAACATTGGTCCCTGTGGCCAGCGTCGGACTGGAGCACCTTGGGCCCACCAGAAAAAATAATTCTTGAGGCCCACTATGTAGGTACATAGAAATAAATTCAAGACCATCAATTGTGTGGTAAAACACGCTAATATCTTATAATATAAGGTAGTACACGTCTTAACTATGTAGCAGGGGTTGGGGTAGCCCCCCTTATAGAATATAAAGTAGCCCCTCTCATAGAATATAATGTAGCCTCCCTCATGGAATATAATGCAGCCCCCCTCATAGAGTATAAAACAGCACCCCACAAAATATAATTCAGCCCCCCTCATACGGTATAATGCAGCTCCCCATAGAATATAATGTAGTACCCTCATATGGCATAATGCAGCCCCCTCATATAGTATAATGCAGCCCCTCCACAGAATATAATGTAGCCCCCTCAGAGTATAATGCAACCCCCTCATAAGGCAGCCCTATAGAATATACTGTAGCCCCCTCATAGAGCATAATGCAGCTCCCCTCATATAGTATGATGTAGCCCCCTGAGAGAATAATGCAGCCCCCACAGAATTATAATGTAGCCCCCTCATAGGGTGTAATGCAGCCCCCCTGAAAGGGTATAATGCAGCCCCCCTCCACCACTATCACTGTTCTCCCTCTCTACCCCCATCATTGTAATCACCACCTCCATCATTGTCTCCTCCCCACCACCATTATCTTTTCCACCACTACCATCTTTGTCCTTTTCACCACAACCATCATTGCCTTCTCCCCATCATTGCCCATTCCACCACCTCCATCATTGCCTCCCCCACCACCATCATCATTGCCTTCTCCCCACCACCTCATCATTGCCCATTTCACCACCTCCATCATTGCCTCTCCCACCACCATCATCATTGCCTCCTCCACCACCATTATCATTGCCTCCACCACTATCATCATTGCCTCCCCACCACCATAATCATTGCCTCCCCCCACCACCTTCATTGCCTTCTCCCCCACAACCCCCATCACCCACATCATTTCCAATCTCCAATATCTCCAATACACACACCCACAACACCACTATCACACATACAGCACCACGCACAGACAGCACCGCACCACTCTCACACACACACACAAAGCACCGCACCGCACCACATACACACACAGCCGCACACACGCAGGCGGGCAGAGATACACACACACAGCACCCACTCACCTCTCCGCACATTCCCAACAGTCATAGCACATCTCCGCAGCTTTCTCTCTGAAACAACCACGCTGAATGATGACGGAATCCAGCCGCACTGAGTCAGACAGGAAGTGCCGGTCAGGCGGGCAGGAAGGAGGAAGGTGTCGGATCCCTTCAGCTCCGCTCCGGTCCCAAGCTGCAGGGATCGCAATCAGGGTTTGCCACCCTTTAGGGGCCCACCTCCGGGGCCCCGATTCAGCAGCACCGGTGGGCAGTGTTAGCCTCAGCCTGCGGCTAACGCTGCCCGCTATTGAAGTGAAATAGTTTTCACTCCTCGTATTCATTTCTCTTTAGCTCCTGTCTCCAGCTGCTGCTCTCTGTCTCTGGGAGGGCCCCCCTTGACTCAGGGGCCCCATAGTAGCTGGGTGTGCCGCTATTAGTGACACGCCACTGGCTGGGGGGCCCCTGGAGCAGTGGGGGCTCTAGGCAGCTGCTGTCCAATAATGCCAGCAGGTGTCAGTGCCTGGGCCCACCAGAGAATCCTCCGGTTCTCCAGTGGGTCAGTATGACCCTGCTTGTGGCAAGGACACAGTCCATAAAATCCTGACCCGGCTGGAACATCGGGTCGTCCATCTCCTCCGCTTCCCCATTTGTGAGCAACAGTCTCATTGTTTGCAAAGTGGTGCGCCCACATGGAAGACTCACAGTCCCTTAGGTCAAAGTTCAAGGCAACATGGAACAGAATCCAGAGGTGAATGGGGAAGGGCCCAGAGGTAAAGTGCAAAGTCCAGAAGTACCAAAAGGGTTTGGGACCCTTTAGCAGTTCTCATTCCCATAATTCAGCAGCGGGGTGTGCAAAATAAAACAGGCGGGATATACAAAATTTTTGTCTACTTACAGCCCACGTCAGGAGTCCTGGTTCATGCAGGGTCTTCTCTCGCAGCCCACAGGAATGCGGAACAGTTGCCAATTTACTTTTTTTTTTTAAGTGCAACGAGCATAAATGAGCTTTACAAGGCAGACCCCTCACTTCCGACAACCATACTGTAAACTGCGGACGCTTTTAGACCCATGTCTCCTTTGCCTACACTCTTCCTACATAAATGTCTGACTATGGACATTTGAGCCGCATACACTGTGGCTAGAGAACTTTCCATTTGTGATAGGCCTGAGGCGTTTGTACCTGCAGTGGAGGCTGAGGCGCAGGAGCCAGTCTCTATCTGAGGCATTGTTCTATCTGAGCCATCCTGTAGATATTGGAGGTGTAGGGGCTCTGGCTGTGGGCATCTCCCACCGAGGTTGGGAGGCCACCTGGGGATCCCCATTTTCCGACCGCATCTGTGGCACCGCAAAACCATCCCCACTGCCTATCTTTTTTCATGAATTGGACTCAGTCTACCTGCTGCAAAATGGATCCATATCCACACCCTTCCCAAACATTTCCTGCTTCCATTTCATCCACTTCAACAACCATGGTGCTGACCCACACTGATGTAGACGTTCTTCTCCACTGCTCCACCTCTTCCGCCCTTTTTCCATTGACTCACTACAGCAGGCGGGATTTCTTTTCCTTCCTCACCAGAGGCCAACTTCTCCAAACAGGGTCCTTCCCAGGCAGGACAAATCTTTGCACATTTTGGTGTTCCAAATACCACAAAGGATGGAGCTTCCTCCTCCCTCTGTGCTGTCGTCCCCCATCTTTGACCACGCCACAGTCACCATCTTTCTAATCACAGGAGTCCTCACTGCATCTGACAATGTTTTTTTATGCATTGCTCGATCCTGCCGACTACGCCACTTGTAAGGTGCCAGGGGCTGGACACCACCCATATCCTGCATATGGAGATGTGGTGCCCCATAAATTTTCTTCGCAACTGTAAGAAAGGAATGTATAACCAAGAAAAACTGGGAGCCCAAAGAATACAACTATTATACTATATAATATATAATACTGCTCCTATGTACAAGAATACAGTTGTGCTCAAAACATACCCGGCAGAATTTTTGCTTTCTTGTCCTTTTTTCAGAGAATATGAATGATAACACCAAATCTTTTTCTCAGCTCATGGTTAGAGGTTGGATGAAGCCATTTATTGTCAAACTACTGTGTTTTCTCTTTTAAATCATAATGACAACCCAAAACATCCAAATGACCCTGATCAAAAGTTCACATACCCTGGTGATTTTGGCCTGATAACATGCACAGAAGTTGACACAAATTGATTTGAATGGCTACTAAAGGTAACATCCTCACCTATGACCTGTTTGCTTGTAATCAGTGTGTGTGCATAAAAGCTGAGTGAGTTTCTGGGATCCAGACAGACTCTTGCATCTTTCATCCAGCCTCTGATGTTTCTGGATTGTGAGTCATGGGGAAGCAAAAGAATTGTCAACTGATCTATGGGAAAAGGTAGTTGAACTGTATAAAACAGGAAAGGGATACAAACATATATCCAACAAATTGATAATGCCAGTCCGCAGCATTCACACTGTGATTAACAAATGGAAAATCAGGGGCTCTGTAAAAACAAAACCACGGTCAGGTGGACCAACAAACATTTTGTCCACAACTGCCAGGAAAATTGTTCAGGCTGCAAAGAAAAACCCACAAATAACATCAGCTGAAATACAGAACTCTCTGAAAACTAGCAGTGTGACTGTTTCAAGATTCACAATAAGGAGGCACATGAAGAAAAATGGACTGCATGGTCGAGTCACCAGAAGAAAGTCATTACTGTGCAAATGCCACAAAGTATCTCACCTACAATACGTAAAACAGCACAGAGACAAACCTCAAAACTTCTGGAACAAGGTAATTTGGAGTGATGAGACCAATATTGAACTTTTTGGCCACAACCATAAACGTTACATTTGGAGAGAGGTCAACAAGGCCTATGATGAAAGGAACACCATTCCTACTGTAAAGCACGGAGGTGGATTGCCAATATTTTCGGGATGTATGAGCTACACGGCATTGGAAACTTGGTCAAAGTTGAAGGAAAGATGAATGCAGCATGTTATCAGCAAATACTGGAGGCAAATTTGCAATCATCAGCCCAAAAGCTGCACATGGGATGCACTTGGACGTTCCAACATGACAACGATCCAAAACACAAGGCAAAGTCGACCTGTCATTGGCTACAGCAGAACAAAGTGGAGGTCCTGGAGTGGCCATCTCAGTCTCCTGACCTCAATATCATTGAGCCACTCTGGGGAGATCTCAAGCTCGCAGTTCATGCTAGACAGCCCAGGGATTTACAAGAACTGGAGGCTTTTTGCCAAGAAGAGTGGGCAGCTTTACCATCTGAGACAATAAAGAACCTCATCCACAACTACCACAAAAGACTTCAAGCTGTCATTGATGTTAGAGGGGGCAATACACGATATTAAGAAATGGGGTATGTGAACTTTTGATCAGGGTCATTTGGATGTTTTGGGTTGACATTATGATTTAAAAAGAGAAAACAGTAGTTTGACAATAAATGGCTTCACCCAACCACTAACCATGAGTGGAGAAAAAGTTTTGGTGTTATTATTCATATTCTCTGAAAAAAGGCCAAGAAAGCAAAAATTCTGCCGGCGTACGTAAACTTTTGAGCACAACTGTATAAGTGCTATAATACTACACATATGTATAAGAATATAGCTTCTATAGTACTGTCCCTTATGTACAAGAATATAACTACTATAATACTCACCCTATGTACAGGAATATAACTACTATAATACTGCTCCTATGTACAAGAATATAACTACTATAATACTGACCCCTATGTACAAGAATATAACTACTATAATACTGCTCCTATGTACAAGAATATAACTACTATAATACTGCCCCTATGTACAAGAGTATAACTGCTATAATACTGCTCCTATGTACAAGAATATAACTACTATAATACCGCCCCTATGTACAAGAATATAACTACTATAATACTGCCCCCAATGTACAAGAATATAACTACTATAATACTGCCCCTATGCACAAAAATATAACTACTATAATACTGCTCCCTATGTACAAGAATATAACTACTATAATACTGCTCCTAGGTACAAGAATATAACTACTATAATACTGCCCCTATATACAAGAATATAACTACTATAACACTGCCCCTATGTACAAGAATATAACTACTGTAATACTGCCACCTATGTGCAAGAATATAACTACTATAATACTGCTCCTATGTACAAGAATATAACTACTATAATACTGCCCCTATGCACAAAAATATAACTACTATAATACTGCTCCCTATGTACAAGAATATAACTACTATAATACTGCTCCTATGTACAAGAATATATGTAGCGCCCCCACTGCCGCAGGGCCGAGGGGTACCCGGTACCGGGCCTCTGAGTCTCTGCTCTGGGGTTGTCACGGTGGCTAGGCCCGATCCGTGACCCTGCCGAGGGGCGCACAGTCAGTGGTAGATATGATGGATAATGGTGGTGGTGCGGTGCAGTAAATAACGAGGACACCAGGTTGCAGTCTCTTTACCTCTTTACTGAAGATCTCTGGGTCCTCAGTCCAGAATACGGTTCACCAGGCTGCGCAAGTCCGGCCGGTCCGATGGCACCTCCAGAGTTCTCTTAACAGGTGGAAATCTGTGCCTTCCTTCTTGCGCTATGTGTTGCGGTCCTTCCCTGCTGTGCTTACGGAAAGTCCCCACAACTGTTGTGTCTGTTTCTTAAGTTCCCTCACAACTCGATTAGATGATGTTCTGCTAATCCTCCGTCCCTCCCTGATGTTACGGTTAGGACGGCACCCGTTTGACGGGTAGGCTCGGAGCTCTTCCGGGACCCTAGAGTCGCCCCTCTCCACAAGTTGCCCCCCAAGACTGCATAGGTGATTTAAGTGAGACAGCCCGCCTGAGACTGACTGTCCTGCCGTAGGTTCAAAGTATTGCCTGAAGCTGTATATAGAAATACTTCCTTCGGCGTTCCGGCCACCGGTTGTTTGCGCCTCAGTAGGATGTTGCCTCGATCTTACAGCACGACCCCTACTGGTATTCTCCTTGTTGCTTTGATCTCGTTTCTCACTCAGCACAATCTATCTCGCTTCTAGTCCTTCCTTGGGCACCGCCGCTATACTGAGCAGGCACGGTCCCGTTACATTCTCTCAGTTTGCCAAGCCTCTGTCAGGATCCCACCCCTGACAGAGACCCTACCGAATCTTCTCCTGCAACACCCTCTGCCACAAGGTGTTGCCTGGCTCCAACCCAGTCAGCTTTCTGTCTAACTTCCTGCCTGACCCCCAGTTTTACCAGTGTTGTGGAGAGTGGCCTAGTAAATAGAACCCTTAGCTCCCCCTGGAGGCCCGGCGGTGAAATGTATTGGTGTCTGTGATACCTGCTCAGATGAACTCCTTCAGTGCCATCAGACGTACCATAGCTCCCCTTAGTGGCGGAGCCACAGTACTGCAACGACCAGGACTCTGGGGCGCTGCACTCCCCCCCGGTTAAATCCAGTACTCCGGGACTGGGAAGAAAACAACAATACAGATTAGCAAAAAGACATACAATTTGATGAGTGCAAATAACAATACGTATACTTGAACAGAGCTTCCCTTTATGGGAGGTGAGGACACTTGAATGTTACAAACATGGTTAAATATCATAGCAACATGCTATAAGTAACTTTTCTTACCCAACCGGGTATTCTACTTAGTACAAATTCTTGAACAATAATTTAACATCGCCTTTAAGGACGTACACTCAATATCCGCTAAAGACCCTCTTATAATCACATTATAAGGCAGTTTAACTTTTTCATTCTCCTTCTTTAAATCTGCAGGACCGCCTGTCCTAACGGCACCAGACCTACTGCCTCTCCTTTCTTACAGGACCGCTCCTTTCAGCCCGAGCCTTCTGTCTTTTCAACTACTATACACAGTATACACTCACCGGCCACTTTATTAGGTACACCATGCTAGTAACGGGTTGGACCCCTTTTGCCTTCAGAACTGCCTCAATTCTTCGTGGCATAGATTCAACAAGGTGCTGGAAGCATTCCTCAGAGATTTTGGTCCATATTGACATGATGGCATCACACAGTTGCCGCAGATTTGTCGGCTGCACATCCCAAAGATGCTCCATACAAGGCAGGATGGATCCATGCTTTCATGTTGTTTACGCCAAATTCTGACCCTACCATCCGAATGTCGCAGCAGAAATCGAGACTCATCAGACCAAGCAACGTTTTTCCAATCTTCTACTGTCCAATTTCGATGAGCTTGTGCAAATTGTAGCCTCAGTTTCCTGTTCTTAGCTGAAAGGAGTGGTACCCGGTGTGGTCTTCTGCTGCTGTAGCCCATCTGCCTCAAAGTTCGACGCACTGTGCGTTCAGAGATGCTCTTAGGCCTACCTTGGTTGTAACGGGTGGCGATTTGAGTCACTGTTGCCTTTCTATTAGCTCGAACCAGTCTGCCCATTCTCCTCTGACCTCTGGCATCAACAAGGCATTTCCGCCCACAGAACTGCCGCTCACTGGATTTTCTTTCTTTTTCGGACCATTCTCTGTAAACCCTAGAGATGGTTGTGCGTGAAAATCCCAGTAGATCAGCAGTTTCTGAAATACTCAGACCAGCCCTTCGGGCACCAACAACCATGCCACGTTCAAAGGCACTCAAATCACCTTTCTTCCCCATACTGATGCTCGGTTTGAACTGCAGGAGATTGTCTTGACCATGTCTACATGCCTAAATGCACTGAGTTGCCGCCATGTGATTGGCTGATTAGAAATTAAGTGTTAACAAGAAGTTGGACAGGTGTACCTAATAAAGTGGCCAGTGAGTGTAGAACATAACATTACTTTCAGTTTAGGAACACTGGGCCATCTTCATATGGCTCCTAGGAGGACTCATGGTTCACCTTCTATCCTCATTTTCTATCAACGTTATCAACATTTTCTTAAAGCATTAACTTCCATCATTACTTTCTTACTAGCAACTATGCAGGACACTACGTCTACCCCTACGGGCCCACTGCATCTTTCTTCTAACTTTCACTTTCCTTCGGGAAACATTATCAGCATTCTTTTACAATTAACTAGTTCAATACATATAACTTTTACATGTAAACATTATCATTTTCTTTCAAGGCATCATTATCACTTTACTGTTCTAAGGCAGTATTACTCACAAGTACACAGATGGACATCCCCTTTAAGAGGGGACCAAGTCTTTATGAGGTAGCATATCTTCTCAGGCTACCAGTCCATACTCATCAAAGGCTCCGGTGCGGTATCTTCGCAAAGAGTCTCTCTTTAAGTAAAACCAGTAGGGTGCACCTTTAAGAAGGTGCAAACTATTTACAAAAAGTTTGTATCATGCACTGTTCATGATTCCAGCAGTTCTTTCAATGACGAATAAACAGGAAACAAAAGCAAAAAGCAAAAGAAGGGATCCCGGGTAAACATAGGGATCCCTTTAAGAGTTTAACCCTAGTCGGGTTTAAAGCAGCAAAAAGCAGGGAAGCAAACAGTTAACTATTTACAATCTTCAGTTCTCCGAGGTTTAGTTGGACGGCTTCCAGGGCTGCACCTGGCACTTAACCCTTCTTGGCCTGGGAAAAGTGAGGTCCAGGGTTTCACCCAGTGCTGGACACACGCCGTTAATACGTCTTTCATGTACGGTTAAATTGGGCGCAGCAATGGAGGTCTGCGCAGCTTGAGTAGGGGCATTTGCTGCAGCAGAGGTAGCGGCTGCTGCAAGATCAGTCACTAGAACGGAGTCAGCAGCTGTGGCACTAACAGTCACTGGAGGGGTGTCGGTTGTCAGGGCAGGGTCATTCTTCATACCTGCTTCAGATGCGGTCCCTCCGGTGCCGGTCTGCTCCGTCTCCGCTGGGGTCTGGAACGCTGGTTGTGGGGCCTTGTGCGGCGGCGTTGTCATCTCTGCATGCAGCATACCGCTTTCCGGCAGGGCCTTGCTTTCCAGCTTCGGACCAAGCGAGGCTGCCGACAGGTGTCTGGTGAGGCTCCCGATGATGGTCTTCTTCCACCCGGCCTCAGTGCTCAGCTGTGTCTGCAGGAGTTGGTGGGTCAGCTCGTCCGCTCCGATCTGCAGGAGGTCAGCGTCAGCTGCGGAGGTCTGGCTGCGGTGCATCTCCGGGTAGCTGGGGGAGTCCTCGGCTCCGACCCCACGCTCCGGCTCCAGGCGGCTGGCCATGGCGTCCTCCATGTCGTTGACTTCTTCTTCCTGGTCCTTTTCCCGCTCTCTCCTTCGTGGGTGGTTTCGTTTTCTTTGTCTCTGCCCACCATTGAGGATCAGGAGGCGGATCTCGGCTGCTGATGGACACGTCCTCAAGGGGCCAAAATATTTAGACTGGGCGGCCATTGTCTTTCGCGCTCTTCCGCTTGTTCACGCCCACTTCCACGCCCTTCTTCTCCTGCTCTCTCCTTAGCGCTGTAATGGCGGCGGTTTTGGCGGGAACTTTTGGCGGCAAGTGGCAATCCAGTCCTTGCAATAAAGTACAGTCCAAACACAGTAAATCACAGTTCCAAGGCACACATGACCTGATTCTTCAGGCTTAAGTAGATCCTGTTCGTGATGCCAAGTTGTAGCGCCCCCACTGCCGCAGGGCCGAGGGGTACCTGGTACCGGGCCTCTGAGTCTCTGCTCTGGGGTCGTCACGGTGGCTAGGCCCGATCTGTGACCCTGCCAAGGGGCGCACAGTCAGTGGTAGATATGATGGATAATGGTGGTGGTGCGGTGCAGTAAATAACGAGGACACCAGGTTGCAGTCTCTTTACCTCTTTACTGAAGATCTCTGGGTCCTCAGTCCAGAATACGGTTCACCAGGCTGCGCAAGTCCGGCCGGTCCGATGGCACCTCCAGAGTTCTCTTAACAGGTGGAAATCTGTGCCTTCCTTCTTGCGCTATGTGTTGCGGTCCTTCCCTGCTGTGCTTACGGAAAGTCCCCACAACTGTTGTGTCTGTTTCTTAAGTTCCCTCACAACTCGATTAGATGATGTTCTGCTAATCCTCCATCCCTCCCTGATGTTACGGTTAGGACGGTACCCGTTTGACGGGTAGGCTCGGAGCTCTTCCTGGACCCTAGAGTCGCCCCTCTCCACAAGTTGCCCCCCAAGACTGCATAGGTGATTTAAGTGAGACAGCCCGCCTGAGACTGACTGTCCTGCCGTAGGTTCAAAGTATTGCCTGAAGCTGTATATAGAAATACTTCCTTCGGCGTTCCGGCCACCAGTTGTTTGCGCCTCAGTAGGATGTTGCCTCGATCTTACAGCACGACCCCTACTGGTATTCTCCTTGTTGCTTTGATCTCGTTTCTCACTCAGCACAATCTATCTCGCTTCTAGTCCTTCCTTGGGCACCGCCACTATACTGAGCAGGCACGGTCCCGTTACGTTCTCTCAGTTTGCCAAGCCTCTGTCAGGATCCCACCCCTGACAGAGACCCTACCGAATCTTCTCCTGCAACACCCTCTGCCACAAGGTGTTGCCTGGCTCCAACCCAGTCAGCTTTCTGTCTAACTTCCTGCCTGACCCCCAGTTTTATCAGTGTTGTGGAGAGTGGCCTAGTAAATAGAACCCTTAGCTCCCCCTGGAGGCCCGGCAGTGAAATATATTGGTGTCTGTGATACCTGCTCAGATGAACTCCTTCAGTGCCATCAGACGTACCATAGCTCCCCTTAGTGGCGGAGCCACAGTACTGCAACGACCAGGACTCTGGGGCGCTGCATATAACTACTATAATACTGCCCCTATGCACAAGAATATAACTACTTATAATACTGCCCTTATGTACAAGAATATAACTACTATAATACTGCTCCTATGTACCAGAATATAACTACTATAATACTGCCTGCTATGTACAAGAATATAACTACTATAATACTGCCCCTATGTACAAGAATATAACTACTATAATACTGCTCCTATGTACAAGAATATAACTACTATAATACTGCCCCTATGTACAAGAGTATAACTACTATAATACTGCCCCTATGTACAAGAATATAACTACTATAATAGTGCCCCTATGTACAAGAATATAACTACTATAATACTGCTCCTATGTACCAGAATATAACTACTATAATACTGCCTGCTATGTACAAGAATATAACTACTATAATACTGCTTCTATGTACATGAATATAACTACTATAATACTGCCCCCTATGTACAAGAATATAACTACTATAATACTGCCCCCTATGTACAAGAATATAACTACTATAATACTGCCTGCTATGTACAAGAATATAACTACTATAATACTGCCCCTATGTACAAGAATATAACTACTATAATAGTGCCCCTATGTACAAGAATATAACTACTATAATACTGCTCCTATGTACCAGAATATAACTACTATAATACTGCCTGCTATGTACAAGAATATAACTACTATAATACTGCTCCTATGTACAAGAATATAACTACTATAATACTGCCCCTATGTACAAGAGTATAACTACTATAATACTGCCCCTATGTACAAGAATATAACTACTATAATAGTGCCCCTATGTACAAGAATATAACTACTATAATACTGCTCCTATGTACCAGAATATAACTACTATAATACTGCCTGCTATGTACAAGAATATAACTACTATAATACTGCTCCTATGTACAAGAATATAACTACTATAATACTGCTCCTATGTACAAGAATATAACTACTATAATACTGCTCCTATATACAAGAATATAACTACTATAATACTGCCTGCTATGTACAAGAATATAACTACTATAATACTGCTTCTATGTACATGAATATAACTACTATAATACTGCCCCCTATGTACAAGAATATAACTACTATAATACTGCCCCCTATGTACAAGAATATAACTACTATAATACTGCCTGCTATGTACAAGAATATAACTACTATAATACTGCCCCTATGTACAAGAATATAACTACTATAATAGTGCCCCTATGTACAAGAATATAACTACTATAATACTGCTCCTATGTACCAGAATATAACTACTATAATAGTGCCCCTATGTACAAGAATATAACTACTATAATACTGCTCCTATATACAAGAATATAACTACTATAATACTGCCTGCTATGTACAAGAATATAACTACTATAATACTGCTTCTATGTACATGAATATAACTACTATAATACTGCCCCCTATGTACAAGAATATAACTACTATAATACTGCCCCCTATGTACAAGAATATAACTACTATAATACTGCCTGCTATGTACAAGAATATAGCTACTATAATACTGCCCCTATGTACAAGAATATAACTACTATAATACTGCCCCCTATGTACAAGAATATAACTACTATAATACTGCCTGCTATGTACCACATATTTATGGTTAACATAGAAACAGGACCATTTCCTCATCCAGAACCTTTGTAGTACTTGGCCCAATAAAATGTGAGAAACACCATTGAATGTCTAATGGTCAGTACTGATCAGGACTTTGTTCATACATTGTTGTTTGACATATTTCACAGTGTTCCCGTCTGAGATTCTGCAAGCCTGGAATGCCACAGGTCTAATCCGTGTAAATGATCCATTGGATGACGGCCTTCAGTTAGTTGGACAGTTCATTGGCAATGACTTTATAGTCCAAAGGAGGTGGGACACCATTTTTTTAAAATCCCATCTCTCGGGTTTATTCCTTTCCTTAATGAGAGAGGCATTTTGTCATCCACCACCAACTTCTCGTAAAGGTCCAATAAGTCTTGGCCAATGTGGTTCACATCTGTGAGAATGTCACTGACCGATCTCCCTCCAGACTTGATGGATTTAGGCTGGAGTCCTATATGGTCAAGCTTGCTTCCAGAACCCATTTGTCTGCAGGATCAAGGGTGAGAACTGACAGTATCTTATCAGTCTCTGTGTAGAGGTTGCTCTAGTATCTCGAACGACCTGTCATGATGTTTTCAGAATCTTTTCGCATCTCTAACACTCTGTTATGGATATGTGGCTGGAGTGGAGCTTCCCCAAACAGAAAAAGTTACACTTCTCCAGGTACTCTTCTTTGGAATGAAAGATGATGAGGTTTGACTCATGCCCAACGTGTATTTTTGAGCCCTTCTTCATCTCCCTTAGGTCATTATTGATGCCTGAAGCTTAATGCTCCTGTCATCAGAAAAGGGAGAGGGGACCATGGAGTACCTAAGATGTTGAGCTCATGAGATTTGATAAATTCTTTGTGACCCAGCCGGGGGACATCAAGGCAACTCCAACTGTAGTTCACAAAGAAAGCCCCCATCGAGCATTTTTGTGTCAACATATCAAAGAATAGTTTAGAATAAGCATCCTAGTTAGGTTTTCCTGAGGTGTGCCTATCTTCTACAGTGTCCAACACTATGACTAGCTCAGAGATGTAAAATCTCCAAACACTTGAAGTCTAACCAATACCTATTGCCTCCTCTAGAAAGACATTTTCTACTTCTGAAGAAGAGCTACTGGTATGGTAAAAAACTTTAACACTTTGGTTAGCGGCTTGAATTCCTTCAAAGTTATCAGGACCTTCAAGATTTGGTGTAATGATGAAGTTAACATGCTTAAATTTTCTGTTTCTTAGCCGTCATCAAACCTGTTATGAAGGCTCGATAATGGTTTGAAGCTCATGGGTGGGTTCAGTACTTGCTTCAAATTTCAAAACTTTCCTTATGACTAAATGAATTTCATATGGTGGAACCAGATGTGATAGTTATGAGAGAAATATGTCTATTAATCTTTGTAGACACTACGACAATTGTTAAAGTGATGTTTTAGTTGGTTTGTTGGCCTTCTTATAGGGATAGTGTGTCTTGATAAACTTGTTGAAGGCCACACATTTGGCATGGTTATGTTTATTTACCAGTTTGATAGGATGACTGGTCAACCAAAAAAGCACCGTTGAGGGTACTTTTGAAACATTAATCAGGCTCCACGAAGTGGTGCTCAGGGTTCCAGAGAGGAACACTGTAAGTTTTGCGGACACCTGCCTTTAGCCTCAACCTCTAAAATGCAGGATGAGAAGTGTAGTGTACTTTGTTTGAAGATGTCCACTTATATTGATATTGACATTTATCCGATATCTATACTCCTGGTAGCATAATTCTGCATTTTCCTTAGTCATCAAAGTGCAGAGAACATTGCAAAATAGGGGTCCCCATCTGTGAACCCGTGACCTCACTGACATGTGAATGGGTTCAGGAGTAGAAGATGCCACCTGTATTTTGTAAAGAGCAGAGAGTTTACTCAAGAAGGCCGACAATGGAAGGGGGACTGAGACAATTTATCCAATGGGAAGACAAGAAGCTAATGAGATGTACTGACATTCAGTGATCCTGAAAGAGCAAAGTACAAGAAGGAGCACAGCAGAAAAAGTGACAAGAAGGAAAAAACTGCGGGAATCAGAGGAGACAACATTGGGCAAACAGGAGGAGGAGGAGGCTGGAGATAAAGCTCCATACCTGAAAAGCAGCAGAAACAATAGTCATTACTTCAGGTGATGCTGCTCCTGATGACCTGAACTCGCCTTTATCAAAGGCAGTGATCATGCAGGTAAGAGAAGGATGAGTTCTCGGGAGGGAATTGGAAACTAGACAAGTTTTTTCTTTTGTCTTTATTCCGCTGGCCATTGTAGTAGTCACCTAGGTAAACAATCCTGTCCACTTATAGCTGACAATAATGACTACTGAGCGGGAGACATCTGCTCGTTCGAAACTGAGGATACAGAAATTAATCTCATAGAACTGATTTCACTGTGTAAGTCTGTTCTGTAGTCTTTAAAAATAATTACAGTCAGGAAAGTTCTAATGGTAGATATCTGCTTTGGTCACTTGCATTATTTGGGTTCTGAGAAGAAGAAACTCTTCACCCCTAGAGATAAATTCGGCAATGTATATGTCCAGTTCCATGAGTGAGGTGTAGATTCGTCCACGTGAGTCATATGGCATGACTAGGTACAACATGTGAAGTCTAGTGAACAGAGGTTAGTCATTGTCGGGAACTCTCCAGTGACCCCTTCAAGCTAGTCCCTTGTTTGATCCTTGCCCATCAATCCTATTTTGCCTACTTGGAAAATTAAGAAAGAAGCTTACATAAAGAACACCCTACATTTATGGCCATCTAGGTTGACCAAACTGACGATATTTACCATCTCACAACTAAAATTGGTCAACATCATTGTTTTGCATCTCTACATAGGTAAAAATTGATGCCAATTTCAAGTCTTTCCAGTTTTCGATCTGCCTAACATTAAGATGCTAAAGACAAGTCACGTTGATAGGTTTACGATCAAAGCGATTGGCTGAGGAGTCAAGGGATCTTGTGAATTAGATCAATTTTCTCATCCTTATAAGTATGGGGTCAATTTTGTGTGTTTAATCTCATGGGCAATATTGGCATGACCACCCATTTGGTTTCAAGAAAAATATTTTTACCAAAAGGGTTTTTGAGCTAACATTTTAATTTATTAATGTATGGTAAGGATGACTTACACGTAGCTCATACGTACGTCCAGCCCAAGCTGGTAAACCTAGTCAGGGTATGACCTCATGAAATTACCAAACAAGAGCGGGAGAAACGACCAGAGGGTCAAACCCGAGAGGAGATGTGGAGTAAATAAGTGGTAGACTTTGGAGTCCTTGATGGACCTTTTGTTGTGAACCATTAATACTTAGATTTGTTGTTTTAGGTACAGGGCTCCTTGGCTTTATGAGTTTTCTTTTCCATCTTTACCCTAATTTTTCTGAATCTCACTGATGACAGACACGTTCAGTGCCCACATTACCGGGTGATTACCATTTACATAGTACAAGCTAAACACATCGTAAGACAATTAATCATTTTAATGATCCATTTGTTTCCATAGATGCACAGATTATTTGTGCCAACGCTTGGCATCAATCTTACTGTCTGAATCATCTCTATCTTCCTGGTCAATTGTTATGCTTTTTCTGTTTTATTGAATGCCTTCCTTCTTGGCTCTCCGGCACCGAGGAGGTCAATCCATAAAACTTTTAACTCGCCACGATGCTGGTTGTAGGAGGATTTTAGGTATCGGGGTAAATAATCTGGGATCTGTGCACAATATACAGTGATTGACTATAACTGATACCAAGAAAATAGGCGGGGGGGTGTAGAAGGGTCATGGTGGCCGCAGCTTCGTTACACATTAAGAGGAATTAATGAAGTGGAAATGCTGACAAAGGAAGAAGCATAGTGTTTAACGGAGACAAATATGTGTTTTGGTACTATGTGCGTATGTCAAGGCGTGGTTTCCGTGTTCAGGGGTAAAAGATTGCATGTTGTTATGTTGGGGTCCTATCTGGACCTATATTATTATAAGGTGAACAGCCAACACTTCCTCAAGAGGTTGACTACTCTCACCCACGTGATCATCCAGGACCCACAACGGGAGGTCCTCCAAGTAACACATTTCGGAACTGGATTACCACTAGGACTTTCATTGAGTTCTGAGAAGTGATGAGACGTGACAACTGTAATTGTCAGGATTACTGATGAGCGCAAGTGCTCGTTACTCGAGCTTGCCTAGGGTGCTTGGGTATGCATCGAGTACCACGGGGGCAGACAGGTTCGAGACCCAATTGCCACATGTTTTGTGGCTCTTAGCCAGCCACAAAACATGCGGGCAGTGACTGTTCTTGTCAGGCAATCCCCGCATGTTTCGTGGCTGTCTAACAAGCTCGAAACGTGCGGCTACGAGGACTCGAACAAGTCAGTCGAGCACCCGTGATACTTGATGTATACCCGAGCATTCTAAGCAAATTAACGAGCACTTGTGCTCATCACTAGTCAGGATGATTTGGTTTTCTCCAGTTTTAGGACGTATCCATGATATACCGAGATTTCAGGGAACTCCTTAGTGAAATCCTCATCAAATCCACTAACAATCTGTATCCAAATGCAAAGAGACTTTTGCCCAAACCGTAGAAAAAAAAATCCAAAAGAAGTAATACCATACTACATATATTTGACAATTCCACTTAGAAAAGCCCTCAGTTTAGCCCGACGTAAATTAATCTTATTGAAAGTGGTTAAAGGGTTTCTGTCAGCAAGTTTTTTCTATGTAATCTGAGAGTAGCATAATGTAGGGGAAGAGAGCTTGATTTCATCTGGGTCATTTACTAGGCTGTGTTTTATAATCAGTGTTTTATCAGCAGGAGGTTATCCCTTGAGGACAACTGCCCTCGTGCCTCCTAGTCCAACCCCCCCACTGATTAGCAGCTTTCTGTCAATATACAGTGTACACAGAAAATAGCCAATCAGTGTTGTGGGCAGAGTTATAAACAGCTCTGCATTTGAGTTCTGCTAGATCCACAGCAGAGAAAACTGTGACTCTATCACAGCTTTTGCACCCAGTAACTAAGTGACACATCGCTGGAATCAGGGTCTCTGACCCTACATCATGCTGATGTCAGATTACATAACAAAAACCTGGTGACAGATTCCTTTCAATCTTTAGCCCTGCGATAAACATTGAAGCACAAACAAATCCAACATGTACAAATGTTTCCAAAAATACAGTGAATGGGTAATGGAAAGAAAGGAATTTAGGGGCAAAATGGGTATTTTGTGCATATAATATTAGTAATTGTGTCTTTTATTTTCCTTCTCTTCCATCCCCATCTTTCTGTCTCTCCAGACTTTCCTCAGTTCTACTACACTGTGATGCTGAGACCTCCATAACATTGTAAACACCCGATCCAGCATGCCCTCCTCTTCCTTCACCCCTTTTCTGAACTCCTCAGCTCCAACTTCATCCTCATCACCAGGTTCATCATGCCAACTGGATGAGTCCTACAAGCACATCTTCCTGCCCACCTGCTACCTCATCACCTTCCTGCTCAGCTTGGCTTTGAACTCCATTGTGCTCACACGCTGCCTACGACGACCTTGGAACCCATCTTTGGTTTATATGTTCAACCTGGCACTCAGTGACCTCATGTACAGCTTGTCCTTGCCCTTCCTTATTGCCAGTTACATCTCTCAAGACCGATGGTTGTTTGGAGACCCCATGTGTCGTCTGGTTCGGTTCCTCTTCTACTTCAACCTTTATTGCAGCATCTTCTTCTTGACGTGTATCTCGTTCCACCGATACCTTGGCATCTGCCATCCCATGCGTTCCATGAGGCTGGAGACTATGCGTTGGGTGAGGGCAACCATCCTACTGGTATGGGCCATGGTGTTTGCAATGACCTCCCCTATACTTCTATTTGCCCGTACCGGCCCTCTCGAAGGTCCAGAAGATGGAGTGACTTGTTGGGATGATGCCATAGATGCGGATCTTCATCGTTACATGCCATACGGACTTTTTCTACATGCAGCAGGTTTTTTCTTGCCCTTTTCACTGACTGCCTGGTGCTACTCAAGAGTGGTGCGTACTCTGTGCCGAACTCTCCGTGGAGGTGTTGTCCCGGGGCCAGTGCCAGGTGTGACCCAGAGACGCAAGTCTATCCGGACCATTGTCACCATCACGTTGCTGTTTGCTCTTTGCTTCCTGCCTTTCCATGTCACCCGTACTATTTTTTTGACGATGCGGGCTGGTGGCGCAGCTTTAGGCGGATGTCGTGCCTTGGGAGTGGTGGCAGTCTGCTATAAAGTAACCCGGCCTCTGGCCAGTGCCAATTCTTTTCTCAACGCCCTGTTGTATTTTTTGACCAAGGAACCTTGTGGTCGGGGCCTGAGGAACAAGAAAGAGAGAGATCAAATGGGTAAGGGTGACAAAAAGAGGCCTACCAAGAACGGACAACCCTGGAGTAACTTTTACCCACAATTGCCAAGATAATTTAAGAAATGATGCAAAGAAGTAACTTTTTTTTAGAGATGGTGAACATTGCAAAACCTAATTCTGGGTCCTTGAGTCATTTCTTGTTCTTGCAGTAAAAATTCTATTCATGTCATGGATATCTGGGTGACAAGCAATATGTCCGTCCATGCAGTTGACATAATGGTTTTTTACTGTGCTGTGCTTTACTAAGCTGAAATTTGCCAGAGGTGTGGTAATGGGGGTCACAGTCACCCCTGGACACTATGGAGCCATAACACCCGGTCACAGGCCACTTTAGGAGTGTGCCAAAGCTGAGAAAACTCCAATACCTGGACTGGTGGCCATTGTAGTTGTCATCCAGATTTTCTAGACAAGATGACCAAAAAGATTTCAAAGACACAAAACCTCAAGGAATTATTTACTGGAGATTTTTTTTTGTTTGATGGGGGATGTGGTGAAATATATTATTCTATTTATCACACTGGGCTGAAGACATGCAAACATATATCTGGCACAGATGGGAAAGTGATAGTAACGTAAATGACACAGTGCAGCCCGTAACTTTTGTACGAACTCTACGAAACTTTGCTCTAAAAAGGACTGACGTTATTTCATATACTGAGAAAAGGACAAAGAATATATATCTTTTCTGATGACAAATCTATGCTCCCATATACTGTACATGGGATACAACTTTCTGCTACTTTAGGCTTCTGTATTTTTCTTTACAAATTGGGCACTAGGTGGCGCTTTTGTCATTTGTATTTAAGCAATGCAAAAACACAGGGAAATAGGATTCTCTGTGATGAACTGTTTGTGTTTTATTAAATAAAGATCTTACTGGCTGAATGTATGAATAAGGGATACCTCTGATATATAACGATCAGGAAACTATATCAGTCTGATTATAGCTGTTATACCATAGGTGATATCTGCGCTACTCCGTTACTGATCCATCATTGATCTGGTGTTATTTCTAATCATGCCTTCCTTGATATTATGGTATGTATTTGTATATTGTAGCCTATCGCAGAAAGAACAGCTGCAGTGTAAAGCATTGGGATAAGTAGGTCAGCCTCATTTAAGGCAAAAAGGTGGTTTTAGTCTAAGTCAGATGCCAATGGGCAATGCAGCTAATCTGGAGTCAGCTATCATAGCTGCTCCATAATGTAATGACTGCAAATACAATCTTTATATGGTGTCGTTAATGGACCTTAGTCTTCAGGCTATGTGCCCACATTGCAGAATATAAGCAGAATTTTCCTCATCAAAACAGAACTCCCTTGCCAGGAAATCCGCGCGCGTTTCTATAGCATTTTTTTACGTGTTTTTTTTCTCGCTTTTTTTTCCATGCGTCCCAATACAATTATATAGCGGCAAAATCGCCGCAATTCCGCAAAATTAATAAACATACTGTGTTTTTTTCTGCAATGCGTTTCCGCTGCAGAAAAAAAAAAGCAGTACGGGCACAAGAATGCGGAATTCCATTAAAAAGAATGTGATGCCTTCTGTAAGCGTTTTTTAAGCATTTCCGCAGCGGAAAAACGTGGAAAAAAAACGCTTAAAAACGCAACGTGGGAACATAGCCTCAGTGTTGTGTTTTTAAAGGGGATCTGCTGCCACAATTCACAAAACAAACTGTAACCATTAGAAAATTGATCCATTAGATCTGATATTGATGATACATTCACTTAAAAAAATAATTCTGAATCACTAAAATCCTCAATGAAAGTTTAACAGTCTCTGCCCACCTTGCCTGACTGCCAGCTCCTCAGTGTCCCTCCTCCCTGCTGCCTAATCTCTGCCCACCATGCCTGACTGGCAGCTCCTCAGTGTCCCTCCTTCCTTCTGCTCAATCTCTGCCCACCATGCCTGACTGGCAGCTCCTCAGTGTCCCTCCTTCCTTCTGCTCAATCTCTGCCCACCATGCCTGACTGGCAGCTCCTCAGTGTCCCTCCTTCCTGCTGCTCAATCTCTGCCCACATTGCCTGACTGACAGCTCCTCAGTGTCCCTCCTCCCTGCTGCCTAATCTCTGCCCACCTTGCCTGACTGGCAGCTCCTCAGTGCCCCTCCTTCCTGCTGCTCAATCTCTGCCCACATTGCCTGACTGACAGCTCCTCAGTACCCCTCCTTCCTGCTGCTCAATCCCTGCCTACAAGATGAACAATCCCTCAGTGTCCCTCCTCAATGATGCTGAATCTCTGTCCACCTAGCCGAATTGACAGCTTCTCAGTGTCCCTCTCCTCTGCTACTAAATTTCTCTCTACTTAGGCTGATTGTCAACAACTTGGTGTCCCTTCCGCCTGAGACTGCTGGATCTATGTCCAACTATCCTGATAGATAGCTAATCAGTGTCCCTCCTACATGCTGCTGAATCTCTGTCTGCTTAGCCTGATTGACTTCTCCTGTATGTCCTCTCCATTCTGCTGTATTTGCATATCTGTCCACTTAGCTTTATTGACAGCTCTAGTGTCCCTCCACCCTGCTGCTGAACTTTTGTCTATTTAGACTGATTGATAGCACCTCGGTGTTCCTTTACCTGGTTGCTGCTGAACCTCCATCCACCTGCCTGGATTGATAGCTCCTCAGTGTCACCCCTCCCTGATGAATCTTCATCCACCTGCCTTGATTGATAGCTCCTTTGTGTCACCCCTCCCTGATGAATCTTCATCCACCTGCCTTGATTGGTAGCTCCTCAGTGTCTCTCATCCCTTCTGAATTTCCTTCCTCCTGCCTTGATTGATAGCTCCTCAGTGTCTCTCCTCCCCACTGAATGTCCATCCACCTGCCTTGACAGCTCCTCAGTATCTCCCCTCCCTTCACTTGAAAAAACTGACAGTCACATCCATACACAGACCAAGTGTGAACAGGTGCTAAACCTAGAGTCGCCAACTCCTATACATTCAAGCAAATAAGGCAGCACACTGTAGCGCTGAAACATGCAAACATGAAACATGAAAATTTAACTGCATTACTGCACTAGAAATATGAAAAATGAGAGCGTTTAGCGCATAAAAAAAGGCCAATTTTATGTGTACCTGGTAGCCACTTTACGGCATCTCTCTTATACCAGGTCCTACGATTTCCTTCCTCACTGAGAATAAACATCTCCATCTAAATGGGTGCCTATGAAAACCTCTTGTGAGACTACCATTCTCTCTCTCTGTGGAGGGGTAATGAACCTGCTGCAATTCAAACACCTGTGACTAGGAGGCGGAGTGCTCGGTCAGAAGGCTAAATAATACATTTGAAAAAACTGACCGTCACATCCATACACAGACCAAGTGTGAACAGGTGCTAAACCTAGAGTCGCCAACTCCTATACATTCAAGCAAAAAAGGTAGCACACTGCAGCGCTGAAACATGCAAACCTCCATCCACTTGCCTTGATTGATAGCTCCTCAGTGTTTGTCCTTTATGATGAATCTTGATCCACCTGCTTGATTGATAGCTCCTCATTGTCTCCCCTCCTTATAGAGTCTCAATCCACCTGCCTTGATTGATAGCTCCTCATTGTCTCCTCTCCCTGCGGAATCTCCATCCACTTGACTTGATTGATAGCTCCTCATTGTTTCCCCTCCCTGATGAATCTTCATTCACCTGTCTTGATTGATAGCTCCTCATTGTCTCCCCTCCCTGTTGAGTCTCCATCCACTTGCATTGATTGATACCTCCTCATTGTTTCCCCTCCTTAGGGTACTGTCACACAGTGCAATTTTGATCGCTACGACGGTACGATTCGTGACGTTCTATCGTTACGATATCGCAGTGTCTGACACGCAGCAGCGATCAGGGACCCTGCTGAGAATCGTACGTCGTAGCAGATCGTTTGGAACTTTCTTTCGTCGCTTGATCACCCGCTGACATCGCTGGATCGTTGTGTGTGACAGCGATCCAGCGATGTGTTTTAATGTAACCAGGGTAAACATCGGGTTACTAAGCGCAGGGCCGCGCTTAGTAACCCGATGTTTACCCTGGTTACCAGCGTAAACGTAAAAAAAACAAACAGTACATACTTACATTCCGGTATCTGTCCTCCGGCGTCTCAGCTTCTCTGCACTGTGAGCGCCGGCCAGCCAGAAAGCGAGCACAGCGGTGACGTCTGACGTCACCGCTGTGCTTTCCGGCTATGGCGCTTACACAGTGCAGAGAAGCTGAGACGCCGGGGGACAGACACCGGAATGTAAGTATGTACTGTTTGTTTTTTTTACGTTTACGCTGGTAACCAGGGTAAACATCGGGTTACTAAGCGCGGCCCTGCGCTTAGTAACCCGATGTTTACCCTGGTTACCCGGGGACTTCGGCATCGCTCCAGCACCGTGATTGCAACGTGTGACCGCAGTCTACGACGCTGGAGCGATAATCATACGACGCTGCTACGTCACGGATCTTGCCGTCGTAGCGATCAAAATTGCACTGTGTGACAGTACCCTTACAGAGTCTCCATCCACCTGCCTTAATTGATAGCTTCTCAGTGTCTCCCCTCCCTGATGAATCTTCATTCACCTGCTTGATTGATAGCTCCTCATTGTCTCCCCTCCCTGTTGAGTCTCCATCCACTCGCATTGATTGATACCTCCTCATTGTTTCCCCTCCTCATAGTCTCCACCTGCCTTGATTGATAGCTCCTCATTGTCTCCCCTCCTTACAGAGTCTCCATCCACCTGCCTTGATTGATAGCTTCTCATTGTCTCCTCTCCCTGCTGAATCTCCATCCACCTGTGATGCTTGATAGTCCCTCAGTGGCTCCCCTCACTGCTGAATGTTTGTCCACCTGCCTTGGTTGATAGCTCTTCAGTGTCTCCCCTCCCTGCTGAATCTGTATCCACCTGCCTTGATTGATAGCTACAGTACTAAGTGTCTCCTTTCACTGTTTAATCTTCGGCCACCTGCCTTGAATGATAACTACTCAGTGTCTCCCCTCCTTGCTGAATCTCCATTCATTTGCTTTGATTGATAGCTCCTCAGTGTCTCCCCTCCTTGCTGAATCTCCATTCATCTGCTTTGATTGATAGCTTCTCAGTGTCTGCCCTCACTGCTGAATCTTCATCCACCTGCCTTGGTTGATAGCTCCTCAGTGTTCCTCCTCCCTGCTGCTGGTGGGTCTCCACCCACCTTGCTTAAATGATAGCTTCTGGTTGCCAAATTTCTGCTGATTATCGGCACCCCAGTATCCCTCCCCTCTGCTGCTGCTGTTGAATCTATGTCTTTTTAGCCTGATTGACAGCTCCTCTGTGTCCCATTCTCTACTTGTACTGAAATTCTTTCCACTTACATTGTCAGCTCCTCGATGTCCCTCCTCCCTGCTGCTGCTGCTTATTCTCCCCCAACCTTGATCGATAGCTCCTTAGTGCCTCTTTTCCCTGCTGATAAATCTTTGTGCACCTTGTCTAATTTCTGCCCATCTAACATGATTGACAAGTCCTCAGTCTTTCCTGCTGCAGAATCTTTGTCAGCTTCTTGTGTTTGATATTTCCTTAGGGTCTCTCCACTCAGGTGCTGCTGAATCGGTGTCCTTTCCGCCTCTTCAACAGCTCCTCAGTGCACCTCCTCTCTGCTGCGGCAGAATCTCTACCCAGTCTGATTGACAGAGCCATAGTGTTAATCCTTTCTGCTTCTGCTGCTGAACCTCTGTCCATCTATCCAGATTGAGAGGTTTTCAGTGACCCTCCTGCTGCTGAGATCTCACACTGCTAAGTACAAGCTGCTAAATGCAAGCTGTGTAAGGAAGACTTCACATATTAGGGGACAAATTTATTAAGACTGACATTGTACATGCCAATCTTAATTAAGGGCTTCCTGGAGTATGATGTGACGAATTTATTAAAAAATGCACGCCACTTAATAAATTTAGAGCACCTTCTGTGGGGTGCACTCTGCCAGAAATGCTACTCTGGTAAGTGTCTGTAGTAGCATTTTTGCTGTAAAAAATGCCTGAATTTGACAAGTGGGCATAGCTTTGCCCCATACTGCCCTGTGACATTCTTATGTAGATTTTCAAAATAAGTACACCAGCCTCACCAAGTCATCACAAGTCTATTTCATATTGTATGCAATTAGTAATGTTAAATCTGGCAACAAATCCTTTATATGAACGTTAAGAAGAAAAGCTCCAAGACCTCGTCTCTCGGGACACACATTGAAAATAGTTGAGCAAAGGAAAAAAAAATCATAATAAAAAAATAAAAGAAATAGGATGCCCAGCCTTCAACATAGTGACCTGATGTGGGCATATTTTAAAGTATCTGAAAAAAAAATATTTTATATGAATTTGTTTTAGGGGTTTTTTTTTATGTATTTGAGCAAAAACAATTTAATGAATAGAAAAATACATATATTTTTTTCAAACAATAAAAGGTCTGTATTGCACAAAAAAAACAAAGCAACTGGTAAAAACGAAAACATAGGAAAAAAGTAAAGCACAGAACTTCATTCATTCATTGCACGTTAGCTGAAGCAGCCACTAGAGGGAGCTCACCGCATACAGATGTGTACAGCCACCACTAGAGGGAGCTCACTGCATACAGATGTGTACAGCCACCACTAGAGGGAGCTCACCGCATACAGATGTGTACAGCCACCACTAGAGGGACCTCACTGCATACAGATGTGTACAGCCACCACTAGAGGGAGCTCACCGCATACAGATGTGTACAGCCACCACTAGAGGGAGCTCACCGCATACAGATGTGTACAGCCACCACTAGAGGGAGCTCACTGCATACAGATGTGTACAGCCACCACTAGAGGGAGCTCACTGCATACAGATGTGTACAGCCACCACTAGAGGGAGCTCACTGCATACAGATGTGTACAGCCACCACTAGAGGGAGCTCACTGCATACAGATGTGTACAGCCACCACTAGAGGGAGCTCACTGCATACAGATGTGTACAGCTTACATTGAGTTGAGCTACTTTGTATGCAGGGAGCTCCCCCTAGTGGTGGCTGCAGACAATTATCTATTACCTTTTCTTCTGCTGCATTCTCTATTATCTGTCACGTCTCCTCATTGCGGATGTATTATTCTTCCTGTGAACCACACAAGGATCGACCTTAGCACTCTGCCTTCATGTAACATCCTCAGTTTACTTGGAAATCTCCTGAAGTGAAGGTCATAGTGAGACGGGAGTCTGCAATTATTTCCTATCTGGTTACGGATTAATGGAAGACCCGCGCCGGATGCAGCCATGTTCCCAGGGGCGATGTTTGGAGGGAACATTCCGATTCCACAATCCTTCACATTTAGTCTAGATTTTCTTATATAATAAAACCAGAAGAAGTTATGCAGGAAGGATAGAGATGTCAGCAGGGCAGGAATCCAAGTCTTGTTTACTGGCATCTGTCATCAGAAAAATCAATATTTCTGCTAAATGTATTTTTTTAGATGTTCAGCATTTGTCTCCCCTATTTTCTATACCTTTATCTAATAAAAAGAAAAATTAGAATTCACTTAATTCAAGAAAAAGACGTCCTGTACAAAAGACTACACGTGCTACATCAATATATCGCCATTCACTACAGGTGATGTCACAGCTCACCTCCTCCTCCTTTACAATGACTGATAACACCTCTATATACAGCAGATAACACAAGATCCACCATTCACAATAGGTGATGTCACAGCCCACCTCCTCCTCCTGTACAATGACTGATAACACCTCTATATACAGCAGATAAGACAAGATCCACCATTCACAATAGGTGATGTCACAGCTCACCTCCTCCTCCTGTACAATGACTGATAACACCTCTATATACAGTAGATAACAACACAGGATCCACCATTCACAATAGGTGATGTCACAGCTCACCTCCTCCTCCTGTACAATGACTGATGACACCTCTATATACAGTAGATAACTGTTATGATCCTGGTGGCAAGGATAGCAAACTGACCTGCTAAGTAACAGAAATCCTTAGGACAAGCTCTGGGGATGTGGGAGCTATACTGACCGCAACCCTGATTCTATCAATACACACTATAGGCAGCCGTGGAGCGTTACCTAAAATCCTAGACGCCTCGTCACAGCCTGAGAAACTAGCTACCCCTAGAGAGAAGGCAAGCCTCCCTTGCCTCAGAGAAATCACCCCAAAGTTTTAGACAGCCCCCCACAAATAATAACGGTGAGTTAAGGGGAAAACACAAACATAGAAATGAAAACAGGTTTTTAGCAAATGAGGCCCGCTAACACTAAATAGTAAGAAGACAGCAAGGGATCTGTGCGGTCAGTATAAAATGCTATCAAAAATAATCCACGCAGAAATTACAAGAACCCCCACACCGACTCACGATGTGAGGGGCGCAACTCTGCACCCCAGAACTTCCAGCAAGCGAAAATATTACATATAAGCAAGATGGACAGAACTCATCATATACAGAGAAACATTTTCAAGGAAATAATGAGCAAACATAAACTAGCAAGACTTAGCTTCTCTGGAGGAGACAGGTAACAAGGAAAGTCCAGAGAGAACAGAACCAGTACTGAATACAACGACAGCAGGCAAAAAGTGAAGGTCCAGGTGGAGTTAAATAGAGGCCAGACTAGCAGAAACGAGGCAGCTGGATTCCAGCTACAGACCCGCAGTAAGCACTAAAGGCCACCAGAGGGAGCCCAAGAACAGAACTCACACAATACCACTCATGACCACAGGAGGGAGCCCGAGAACGGAATTCACAACAGTACCCCACCCTTGAGGAGGGGTCACCGAACCCTCACCAGAGCCCCCAGGCCGATCCGGACGAGCCAGATGAAGGGCACGAACCAAATCAGCCGCATGGACATCAGAGGCGACAACCCAGGAATTATCCTCCTGACCATAGCCCTTCCACTTAACCAAGTACTGAAGCTTCCGTCTCGAAATACGAGAATCCAAGATCTTCTCCATCACATACTCCAATTCTCCCTCAACCAACACCGGAGCAGGAGGATCAACAGAAGGAACCACAGGCACCACATACCTCCGCAATAATGACCTATGGAACACATTATGAATGGCAAACGATGCTGGGAGGTCCAAACGAAATGACACAGGGTTAAGGATTTCTAAAATCTTATAAGGACCGATGAAACGAGGCTTGAACTTAGGAGAGGAAACCTTCATAGGAACGAAACGAGAAGACAGCCATACCAAATCCCCAACACGAAGTCGGGGACCCACACAGCGACAGCGGTTAGCAAAGCGCTGAGCCTTCTCTTGTGACAATGTCAAATTGTCCACTACGTGGTTCCAAATCTGTTGCAACCTATCCACCACAGAATCCACCCCAGGACAGTCCGAAGGCTCAACCTGACCTGAGGAAAAACGAGGATGAAAACCAGAATTGCAAAAAAAAGGTGAAACCAAAGTAGCAGAACTAGCCCGATTATTGAGGGCGAACTCAGCCAATGGCAAAATGGACACCCAATTATCCTGATCAGCCGAAACAAAACATCTCAGATAAGTTTCCAAGGTCTGATTAGTTCGTTCAGTTTGGCCATTCGTCTGAGGATGGAAGGCCGACGAAAACGACAAATCAATGTCCATCTTAGCACAAAAGGACCGCCAAAATCTGGACACAAACTGGGATCCTCTGTCAGACACAATGTTCTCCGGAATCCCATGCAAACGAACCACATTCTGAAAAAACAGCGGCACCAAATCGGAGGAGGAAGGCAGCTTAGGCAAGGGCACCAAATGGACCATTTTAGAAAAACGATCACAAACCACCCAGATGACAGACATCCTCTGAGAGACTGGAAGATCCGAAATAAAATCCATGGAAATATGCGTCCAAGGCCTCTTTGGGACAGGCAAAGGCAAAAGCAAACCACTGGCACGAGAACAGCAAGGCTTGGCCCGAGCACAAATCCCACAGGACTGCACAAAGGAACGCACATCCCGCGACAAGGACGGCCACCAAAAGGACCTAGCCACCAAATCCCTGGTACCAAAAATTCCAGGATGACCCGCCAACACCGAAGAATGAACCTCGGAAATAACTCTACTGGTCCATCTATCCGGGACAAACAGTCTCTCCGGTGGACAACGGTCAGGTTTATTGGCCTGAAATTCCTGCAGCACCCGCCGCAAATCAGGGGAGATGGCAGACAGAATCACCCCCTCTCTGAGGATACCAGCCGGTTCAGAAACTCCCGGAGAGTCAGGCACAAAACTCCTAGAAAGGGCATCAGCCTTCACGTTCTTTGAACCCGGAAGGTATGAAACCACGAAATTGAAACGGGAGAAAAACAGCGACCATCGAGCCTGTCTAGGATTTAACCGTTTGGCAGACTCGCGATAAGTCAAATTCTTGTGATCCGTCAAGACCACCACACGATGTTTGGCTCCCTCAAGCCAATGTCGCCACTCCTCAAATGCCCACTTCATTGCCAACATCTCCCGATTACCAACATCATAATTCCGCTCGGCAGGCGAAAACTTTCTTGAAAAGAAAGCACATGGCCTCATCATAGAGCCATCAGAGTTTTTCTGCGACAAAACAGCCCCTGCTCCTATCTCAGAGGCATCAACCTCGACCTGGAAAGGAAGAGAGACATCCGGCTGACGCAAGACAGGAGCCGAAGAAAACCGACGTTTCAGCTCCTGAAAGGCCTCCACGGCCGCAGGAGACCAATTCGTCACATCAGAACCCTTCTTGGTCAAATCCGTCAAAGGCTTAACCACAATAGAGAAATTAGTGATGAAGCGACAGTAAAAATTAGCAAAGCCCAAGAACTTCTGAAGACTCTTCACAGATGTAGGTTGAGTCCAGTCATAAATAGCCTGGACCTTAACTGGATCCATCTCAATAGTGGAAGGAGAAAAAATAAAACCCAAAAAGGAAACCTTCTGAACTCCGAAGAGACATTTAGAGCCCTTCACAAATAAGGCATTGGCACGCAGGACCTGAAATACCATCCTGACCTGCTTCACATGGGATTCCCAATCGTCAGAAAATACCAAAATATCATCCAGATACACAATCATAAATCTATCCAGATACTCTCGGAAGATGTCGTGCATAAAGGACTGAAACACGGAAGGTGCATTAGAGAGCCCAAAAGGCATCACCAAGTACTCAAAATGGCCTTCGGGCGTATTAAATGCCGTTTTCCATTCATCGCCCTGTTTTATACGCACAAGATTATACGCTCCTCGAAGATCTATCTTGGTGAACCAACTGGACCCCCTAATCCGAGCAAACAGATCAGACAGCAATGGCAATGGATACTGAAATTTGACCGTGATGTTATTTAGGAGGCGATAATCTATACAGGGTCTCAGAGAACCATCCTTCTTGGCCACAAAAAAGAACCCCGCACCCAAAGGGGACGAGGACGGGCGAATATGCCCCTTCTCCAAGGACTCCTTTATATAACTCCGCATAGCGGCATGTTCTGGTACAGATAAATTGAAAAGTCGTCCCTTAGGGAACTTACTACCAGGAATCAAATTTATAGCACAATCACAATCCCTATGAGGAGGTAGGGCACTGGATTTGGGCTCATCAAATACATCCTGGTAGTCCGACAGAAATTCAGGGACTTCAGAAGGAGTAGAAGCAGCAATTGACACCAAAGGAGCATCGCCATGAATCCCCTGGCAACCCCAACTTGACACAGACATTGCTTTCCAATCCAGGACTGGATTATGAGCCTGCAGCCATGGCAGACCCAACACGACAACATCATGCAAATTATGTAACACAAGAAAACGAATCACCTCCTGATGTGCAGGAGTCATGCACATAGTCACTTGAGTCCAGTACTGAGGCTTATTCTTGGCCAATGGCGTAGCATCAATTCCCTTTAGTGGAATAGGAAATTGCAAAGGCTCCAAGATAAAACCACAGCGCCTGGCAAATGACAAATCCATCAAGTTCAGGGCAGCACCTGAATCCACAAAAGCCATAACTGAGTAGGATGACAGGGAGCAAATCAAAGTAACAGACAAAATGAATTTGGGCTGTACAGTACCAATGGTGACAGATCTAGCGAACCTATTTGTGCGCTTAGAACAATCAGAGATAACATGAGTTGAGTCACCACAGTAAAAGCACAACCCATTCTGACGTCTGTGATTCTGCCGTTCAATTCTGGTCAGAATCCTGTCACATTGCATAGACTCAGGCTTCTGCTCAGAAAATACCGCCAGATGGTGCACAGGGTTGCGCTCCCGCAAACGCCGATCAATCTGAATGGCCAACGACATAGACTCATTCAGACCCGCAGGCGTGGGAAACCCCACCATAACATCCTTAACGGCTTCAGAAAGACCCTTTCTGAAAACGCTGCCAGGGCACACTCATTCCACTGAGTGAGCACAGACCATTTCCTAAACTTCTGACAGTAAACCTCTGCTTCATCCAGACCCTGAGAGAGAGCCAGCAAAACCTTTTCTGCCTGGTCTACTAGATTAGGTTCCTCATAAAGCAATCCAAGCGCCAGAAAAAACGCATCCACATTTAGTAATGCAGGATCTCCTGGCGGCAGAGAGAATGCCCAATCTTGAGGGTCACCACGTAACAAAGAAATAATAATTTTAACTTGCTGAACAGGGTCACCAGAGGAACGAGGTCTCAGAGAAAGGAATAATTTACAATTATTTTTGAAATTCAAAAACCTAGATCTATCTCCAGAGAATAACTCAGGAATTGGTATTTTAGGCTCTGACATAGGACTGTGAACTACATAATCCTGGATACCTTGTACCCTTGCAGTGAGATGATCCAGACTAGAGGACAGACTCTGAATGTCCATGTCTGCAGCTGAATTCTGAACCACCCAGAGATTAAGGGGAGGAGAGAGGCTAGCCACACTGCAGAGGAAAAAAAAATGAACTCAGGATCTCTCTTATCCCTCTTTTGCGATGCATTAACTCTTTTTTGGCCTGCTGTACTGTTATGATCCTGGTGGCAAGGATAGCAAACTGACCTGCTAAGTAACAGAAATCCTTAGGACAAGCTCTGGGGATGTGGGAGCTATACTGACCGCAACCCTGATTCTATCAATACACACTATAGGCAGCCGTGGAGCGTTACCTAAAATCCTAGACGTCTCGTCACAGCCTGAGAAACTAGCTACCCCTAGAGAGAAGGCAAGCCTCCCTTGCCTCAGAGAAATCACCCCAAAGTTTTAGACAGCCCCCCACAAATAATAACGGTGAGTTAAGGGGAAAACACAAACATAGAAATGAAAACAGGTTTTTAGCAAATGAGGCCCGCTAACACTAAATAGTAAGAAGACAGCAAGGGATCTGTGCGGTCAGTATAAAATGCTATCAAAAATAATCCACGCAGAAATTACAAGAACCCCCACACCGACTCACGATGTGAGGGGCGCAACTCTGCACCCCAGAACTTCCAGCAAGCGAAAATATTACATATAAGCAAGATGGACAGAACTCATCATATACAGAGAAACATTTTCAAGGAAATAATGAGCAAACATAAACTAGCAAGACTTAGCTTCTCTGGAGGAGACAGGTAACAAGGAAAGTCCAGAGAGAACAGAACCAGTACTGAATACAACGACAGCAGGCAAAAAGTGAAGGTCCAGGTGGAGTTAAATAGAGGCCAGACTAGCAGAAACGAGGCAGCTGGATTCCAGCTACAGACCCGCAGTAAGCACTAAAGGCCACCAGAGGGAGCCCAAGAGCAGAACTCACACAATACCACTCATGACCACAGGAGGGAGCCCGAGAACGGAATTCACAACAGATAACACAGGATCCACCATTCACAATAGGTGATGTCACAGCTCACCTCCTCCTCCTGTACAATGACTGATGACACCTCTATATACAGTAGATAACACAGGATCCACCATTCACAATAGGTGATGTCACAGCTCACCTCCTCCTGCTCCTGTACTAGGACTGATAACACCTCTATATACAGTAGATAACACAGGATCCACCATTCACAATAGGTGATGTCACAGCTCACCTCCTCCTGTACAATGACTGATAACACCTCTATATACAGTACATAATACAGGATCCACCATTCACAATACGTGATGTCACAGCTCACCTCCTCCTCCTGTACAATGACTGATAACACCTATATATACAGCAGATAACAGGATCCACCATTCACAATAGGTGATGTTGCAGCTCACCTCCTCCTCCTGTACAATGACTGATGATAACATTTCTATATACAGTAGATAACACATGATCCACCATTCACAATAGGTGATGTCACAGCTCACCTCCTCCTCCTGTACAATGACTGATAACACCTCTATATACAGTAGATAACACAGGATCCACCATACACAATAGGTGACATCACAGTTCACCTCCTCCCCCTGTACAATGACTGATAACACCTCTATATACAGTAGATAACACAGGACCCACCATTCACAATAGGTGATATCACAGCTCACCTCCTCCTCCTGTACAATGACTGATAACACCTCTATATACAGTAGATAACACAGGATCCACCATTCACAATAGGTGATGTCACAGCTCACCTCCTCCTCTCCCTGTACAATAATTGAACCTACAAAGCAAACCTCAGAGCTACCAGAGGACAACCCCCGTAAGCCACTGCATATGAACCAAAAAAAGAACCTTAACGATAATGGATAAATAATATAGCTAGAAATTATAATAAATCAATGTGATAATACACAAAATCCATAGCAGACGGGGGTAGACATAAATATAAAGTTTATTTAGAAAGAACTAATACTTATAATGAAATAATACACAAGAGACAGCAATGAAACGTGAGTAGTGACAGCTAAAAAAACAGCACATAAGATGTGATGAAAAAAATGCGCTGTAAGACAGCACAAAGAAACTGAAATCACTGCTGCAAAACCCGCAATACCTGAAGCAGTGGTGCCAAAAATGAGAACAGCCAAATATCAGTGCAATCACATAAAGAGTAACAGCTACGATGCCAACTAATAACACTATGACTGGATATCCAGGGTGCTGGAGTACTGCACCGTAGGATAATAAACAAGATAACTCTAATGCAAGGTTGTGCCAAATTAGGCTACATACTGATACCTTGGGACATCACGGCAACAGGATGCGGGCATGCACGCAGGAAAAGGGCCTCAACGCACGTTTCACCGCCTTGGCTTAGTCAGGAGGTGTAATGACTGATAACACCACTGTATACAGTAGATAACACAGGATCCACCATTCACAATAGGTGATATCACAGCTCACCTCCTCCTCCTGTACAATGACAGATAACACCTCTATATACAGTAGATAACACAGGATCCACCATTCACAATAGGTGGTGTCACAGCTCACCTCCTCCTTCTGTACAATGACTGATAACACCTCTCTATACAGTAGATAACACAGCATCCGCCATTCACAATAGGTGATGTCACAGCTCACCTCCTCCTCCTGTACAATGACTGATAACACCTCTATATAGAGTAGATAACTCAGGATCCACCATTCACAATAGGTGATGTCACAGCTCACCTCCTCCTCCTGTACAATGACTGATAACACCTCTATACACAGTAGATAACACATGATCCAACATTCACAATAGGTGATGTCACAGCTCACCTCCTCCTTCAGTGCAATGACTGATAACACCTCTCTACACAGTAGATAACACAGGATCCGCCATTCACAATAGGTGATGTCACAGCTCACCTCCTCCTCCTGTACAATGACTGATAACACCTCTGTATACAGTAGATAACACAGGGTCCACCATTCACAATAGGTGATGTCACAGCTCACCTCCTATTCCTGTACAATGACTGATAACACCTTTATATACAGTAAATAACACAGGGTCCACCATTCACAATAGGTGATGTCACAGCTCACCTCCTCCTCCTGTACAATGACTGATAACACCTTTATATACAGTAAATAACACAGGATCCACCATTCACAATAGGTGATATCACAGCTCACCTCCTCCTCCTGTACAATGACTGAAACACCTCTATATACAGTAGATAACTCAGGATCCACCATTCACAATAGATGATGTCACAGCTCACCTCCTCCTCCTGTACAATGACTGATAACACCTCTATATACAGTAGATAACACAGGGTCCACCATTCACAATAGGTGATATCACAGCTCACCTCCTCCTCCTGTACAATGACTGAAACACCTCTATATACAGTAGATAACTCAGGATCCACCATTCACAATAGATGATGTCACAGCTCACCTCCTCCTCCTGTACAATGACTGAAAACACCTCTATATACAGTAGATAACTCAGGATCCACCAATCACAATAGGTGATGTCACAGCTCACCTCCTCCTCCTGTACAATGACTGATAACACCTCTATATAGAGTAGATAACTCAGGATCCACCATTCACAATAGGTGATGTCACAGCTCACCTCCTCCTCCTGTACAATGACTGATAACACCTCTATACACAGTAGATAACACAGGATCCAACATTCACAATAGGTGATGTCACAGCTCACCTCCTCCTTCAGTACAATGACTGATAACACCTCTCTATACAGTAGTTAACACAGGATCCGCCATTCACAATAGGTGATGTCACAGCTCACCTCCTCCTCCTGTACAATGACTGATAACACCTCTGTATACAGTAGATAATACAGGATCCACCATTCACAATAGGTGATGTCACAGCTCACCTCCTATTCCTGTACAATGACTGATAACACCTTTATATACAGTAAATAACACAGGGTCCACCATTCACAATAGGTGATGTCACAGCTCACCTCCTATTCCTGTACAATGACTGATAACACCTTTATATACAGTAAATAACACAGGATCCACCATTCACAATAGGTGATATCACAGCTCACCTCCTCCTCCTGTACAATGACTGAAACACCTCTATATACAGTAGATAACTCAGGATCCACCATTCACAATAGATGATGTCACAGCTCACCTCCTCCTCCTGTACAATGACTGATAACACCTCTATATACAGTAGATAACACAGGGTCCACCATTCACAATAGGTGATATCACAGCTCACCTCCTCCTCCTGTACAATGACTGAAACACCTCTATATACAGTAGATAACTCAGGATCCACCATTCACAATAGATGATGTCACAGCTCACCTCCTCCTCCTGTACAATGACTGAAAACACCTCTATATACAGTAGGTAACACAGGGCCCACCATTCACAATCGATGATATCACAGCTCACCTCCTCCTCCTGTACAATGACTGAAAACACCTCTATATACAGTAGATAACTCAGGATCCACCAATCACAATAGGTGATGTCACAGCTCACCTCCTCCTCCTGTACAGTGATTGATAACACCTCTATATACAGTAGATAACACAGGGTCCACCATTCACAATAGGTGATGTCACAGCTCACCTCCTCCTCCTGTACAATGACTGTTAACACCTCTATATACAGTAGATAACACAGAGTCCACCATTCACAATAGGTGATGTCACAGCTCACCTCCTCCTCCTGTACAATGACTGATAACACCTCTGAATACAGTAGATAACACAGGATCCACCATTCACAATAGGTGATGTCACAGCTCACCTCCTCCTCCTGTACAATGACTGATAACACCTCTGAATACAGTAGATAACACAGGATCCACCATTCACAATAGGTGATGTCACAGCTCACCTCCTCCTCCTGTACAATGAATGACTGATAACACCTCTATATACAGTAGATAACACAGGATCCGCTATTCACAATAGGTGATGTCACAGCTCACCTCCTCCTCCTGTACAATGACTGATGACACCTCTATATACAGTAGATAACACAGGATCCACCATTCACAATAGAAGATATCACAGCTCACCTCCTCCTCCTGTACAATGACTGATAACACCTTTATATACAGTAAATAACACAGGATCCACCATTCACAATAGGGGATGTCACAGCTCACCTCCTCCTCCTGTACAATGACTGATAACAGCTCTATATACAGTAAATAACACAGGATTCATCATTCACTATAGGTAATGTCACAGCTCACCTCCTCCTCCCCCTGTACAATGACTGATAACACCTCTATATACAGTAGATAACACAGGATCCACCATTTACAATAGATGATGTCACAGCTCACCTCCTCCTCCTGTACAATGACTGATAACACCTATGAATACAGTAGATAACACAGGATCCACCATTCACAATAGGTGATGTCACAGCTCACCTCCTCCTCCTGTACAATGAATGACTGATAACACCTCTATATACAGTAGATAACACAGGATCCGCTATTCACAATAGGTGATGTCACAGCTCACCTCCTCCTCCTCCTGTACAATGACTGATGACACCTCTATATACAGTAGATAACACAGGATCCACCATTCACAATAGATGATATCACAGCTCACCTCCTCCTCCTGTACAATGACTGATAACACCTCTATATACAGTAAATAACACAGGATTCACCATTCACAATAGGGGATGTCACAGCTCACCTCCTCCTCCTGTACAATGACTGATAACAGCTCTATATACAGTAAATAACACAGGATTCATCATTCACTATAGGTAATGTCACAGCTCACCTCCTCCTCCCCCTGTACAATGACTGATAACACCTCTATATACAGTAGATAACACAGGATCCACCATTTACAATAGATGATGTCACAGCTCACCTCCTCCTCCTGTACAATGACTGATAACACCTCTGTATACATTAGATAACACAGGATCCACCATTCACAATAGGGGATTTCACAGCTCACCTCCTCCTCCTTTACAGTGATTGATAACACCTCTATATACAGTAGATAACACAGGATCCGCCATTCACAATAGGTGATGTCACAGCTCACCTCCTCCTCCTGTACAATGACTGATAACACCTCTATATACAGTAGATTACACAGGATCCACCATTCACAATAGGTGATGTCACAGCTCACCTCCTCCTCCTGTACAATGACTGATAACACCTCTATATACAGTAGATAACACAGGATCCACCATTCACAATAGGTGATGTCACAGCTCACCTCCTCCTCCCCCTGTACAATGACTGGTAACACCTCTATATACAGTAGATAACACAGGATCCACCATTTACAATAGATGATGTCACAGCTCACCTCCTCCTCCTCTACAATGACTGATAACACCTCTATATACAGTAGATAGCACAGGATTCACCATTCACAATAGGTGATGTCACAGCTCACCTCCTCCTCCTGTACAATGACTGATAACACCTCTATATACAGTAGATAACACAGGATCCACCATTCACAATAGGTGATGTCACAGCTCACCTCCTCCTCCCCCTGTACAATGACTGGTAACACCTCTATATACAGTAGATAACACAGGATCCACCATTTACAATAGATGATGTCACAGCTCACCTCCTCCTCTACAATGACTGATAACACCTCTATATACAGTAGATAGCACAGGATTCACCATTCACAATAGGTAATGTCACAGCTCACCTCCTCCTGTACAATGACTGATAACACCTCTACAAACAATAGATAACACAGGATCCACCATTCACAATAGGTGTTATCACAGCTCACCTCCTCCTTCTGTACAATGACTGATAACACCTCTATATACAGTAGATAACACAGGATTCACCATTCACAATAGGTGATGTCACAGCTCACCTCCTCCTCCTGTACAATGACTGATAACACCTCTATATAGAGTAGATAACACTGGATTCACCATTCACAATAGGTGATGTCACAGCTCACCTCCTCCTCCTCCTGTACAATGACTGATAACACCTCTATATACAGTAGATAACACAGGATTCACCATTCACAATAGGTGATGTCACAGCTCACCTCCTCCTCCTGTACAATGACTGATAACACCTCTATATAGAGTAGATAACACTGGATGTGCCACCCACAATGTCTGTGGGGAAAAAAAGGTTGTGAGTCTTGGAAAAAAATATATAAAAAGGCGCAAAATTAAAATATCATCTGGTTGGGAAGAGGTTAAAGCATTTTTATTTGACCACTAGAGGTCACTGTTGCAATGCAGTACAGTACATGGCTACTAAAAGTACAGGAGAAAACATGTATGCGATAGTGTTGCCCCCTAGTGGTGGAAAATCTCTGGCTCCTACTCTGCTTACTAGATTTTTGCTGCAGAAGTCGCTGTCAGTAGATTATCATAGTGCATACAGCAGGTACACTACGGTTCCAAAGTTTAGCGTCACCTAGACAATTTTGTGTTTTCCATGAAAACTCATACTTGTATTAATCAAATGAGTTGCCAAATGACCTGAACATCTAGTCCTGACATTGACAAGGTTCGAAAAAAAGATTTTTATTTGAAATAATAATTTTCTCCTTCAATCTTTGATCCCTTTGCAGCAATTCCAGCATTGCAGACCTTTGGCATTCTAGCAGTTTAGCGTCAGGCACTCTTCCAGCATCTTTTCAGTTGTTCTGCGTCTCACAAATGTTCTTCTGTGTGATCCAAACACCTCACACTTGGATTCTCCTGTCCATGACACTTTTTTCCAATCGTCCTCTGTCCAATGTCTGTGTTCTTTTGCCCATATTAATCTTTTCCTTTTATTAGCCAGTCTCAGATATGGCTTTTTCTTTGCCTCTCTGCCCTGAAGGCCAGCATCCCGGAGTCGCCTCTTCACTGTAGACGTTGACACTGGCGTTTTGCGTGTACTATTTAATGAAGCTGCCAATTGAGGACCTGTGAGGCGTCGATTTCTGAAACTACTGACTCTAATGTACTTGTTGCTCAGTTGTGCAGCGCGGCCTCCCACTTATCTTTCTACTCTGGTTAGAGCCTGTTTGTGCTCTCCTCTGAAGGGAGTAGGACACACCGTTGTAGGAAATCTTCAGTTTTTTGGCAATTTCTCGCATGGAATAGCCTTGATTTCTAAGAATAAGAATGGACTGTTGAGTTTCACATGAAAGTTCTTTTTTTCTGGCCATTTTGAGAGTTTAATGGAACCAACAAATGTAATGCTTCAGATTCACAAATAGCTCAAAGGAAGATCAGGTTTATAGGTTCTCTAATCAGCCAAACTGTTTTCAGCTGTGCTAACATACTTGCACAAGGGTTTTCCAGGGTATTCTAACCGTCCATTAGCCTTCTTACACAGTTAGCAAACAGAAAGTACCATAAGAACACTGGAGTGATGGTTGTTGGAAATGGGCCTCTATACACCTATGAAGATATTGCATTACAAACCAGACGTTTGCAGCTAGAATAGTCATTTACCACATTAACAATGTATAGAGTGTATTTCTGAATCATTTAATGTCAGGTCAATAGTTGGTGCTGGGCTGTAGTGATGTGGGGGTTAATAGTCAGTGCTGGGCCGTGGTGATGCATGCGTCGGGTCAATAGCTGGTGCTGGCCCGTGGTGATGTGGAGTTTAATAGTCGGTGCTGGGCTGTGGTGATGTGGGAGTTAATAGTCGGTGCTGGGCCGTTCTGATGTGGGGGTCAATAGTTGGTGCTGGGCCGTTGTGATGTGGGGGTTAATAGTCGGTGCTGGGCTGTGGTGATGCATGGGTCGGGTCAATAGTTGGTGCTGGGCCGTTGTGATGTGGGGGTTAATAGTCGGTGCTGGGCCGTGGTGATGCATGGGTCGGGTTAATAGTCGGTGCTGGGCTGTGGTGATGCATGGGTCGGGTTAATAGTCGGTGATGGGCTGTGGTGATGCATGGGTCGGGTTAATAGTTGGTGCCGGGCTGTGGTGATGCATGGGTCGGGTTAATAGTCGGTGCTGGGCTGTGGTGATGCATGGGTCGGGTCAATAGTTGGTGCTGGGCTGTGGTAATGCATGGGTCGGGTTAATAGTCGGTGCTGGGCTGTGGTGATGCATGGGTCGGGTCAATAGTCGGTGCTGGGCTGTGGTGATGCATGGGTCGGGTTAATAGTGCTGGGCTGTGGAGATGCATGGGTCGGGTTAATAGTCGGTGCTGGGCTGTGGTGATGCATGGGTCGGGTCAATAGTCGGTGCTGGGCTGTGGTGATGCATGGGTCGGGTTAATAGTCGGTGCTGGGCTGTGGTGATGCATGGGTCGGGTCAATAGTCAGTGCTGGGCTGTGGTGATGCATGGGTCGGTGTTATGAACTGGTGGCCTAGGAGCAGCATGGACGAGCTCTGGAGTAGGTGGCCTCTATACTGACCGCAGACCCTGAACTTATCACATCAACTAGAAGTAGCCGTGGGATGTTCCTGTCACTCCCTAGACACCTCGTCACGGCCGGAGGACTAATTATACCTAAAGAAAGAAACAGGAATACTATCTTGCTTCAGAGAAAATTCCCAAAGGAAAGGCAGCCCCCCACAAATATTGACTGTGAGAGGAGAGGGAAATTACAAACGCAGATTGAAAACAGAATTTAGCAAAGGAGGCCACGCTACCTAGAAAGAAAAGACAGGAAAGAGTACTGTGCGGTCAGTATAAAAAATACTACAAAATCCACCACAGAGAATACAAAAATCTCCACACCTAACTAAAGGCATGGAGGGTAACTCTGTGACTCCAGAGCTTCCAGCTTGGCTGAGTAAATCTTAACACAGACAAAGCTGGACAAGAAAAAACATAGCACTTCACAGAACTATTAAGTCCACCGCATGTGGACTGCAAAAACAGAGCCAGGACTTACAGTATCTTTGATGATTTGGACAATCCAGAAGGAGAAACCAAGCAGAGATGTGGATCCCTAGAAAACAATGGACAACTGGCACTCACTAAAGGAAGGAGCCAGACTAAATAGCCCCGTCCAAAGTGGAAGCAGCTGATGACTGTTGTGAAGGACAAACAGCAGCACTACCACTTATAACCACCGGAGGGAGCCTAAGAGCAGAACCCACAACAGAATTCACAACAGTACCCCCCCTTGAGGACGGGTCACCGAACCCTCACCAGAGCCCCCAGGCCGATCCGGACGAGCCAAATGGAAGGCACGAACCAAATCGTCAGCATGAACATCGGAGGCAACAACCCAAGAATTATCCTCCTGGCCATAACCCTTCCACTTGACAAGATACTGAAGCCGCTGTCTAGAAAAACGAGAATCCAAGATCTTCTCCACAACATACTCCAACTCCCCATCAATCAACACCGGGGCAGGAGGATCAACAGAGGGAACCACGGGCACCACATATTTCCGCAACAAAGATCTATGAAAAACATTATGGATGGAAAAAGAGGCTGGAAGGGCCAAACGAAAAGACACTGGATTGATAATCTCAGAAATCCTATAAGGACCAATAAACCGAGGCTTGAACTTCGGGGAAGAAACCTTCATAGGAACATGACGAGAAGACAACCAGACCAAATCCCCAACCCGAAGCCGGGAACCCACACGCCGACGACGGTTGGCAAAACGCTGAGCCTCCTCCTGAGACAACACCAAATTGTCCACAACATGAGCCCAAATCTGCTGCAACCTGTCAACCACAGAGTCCACCCCAGGACAATCAGAAGACTCAACCTGCCCTGAAGAAAAACGAGGATGAAACCCAGAATTACAAAACAATGGTGACATCAAGGTAGCAGAACTAGCCCGATTATTAAGGGCAAACTCGGCCAATGGCAAGAAAGCCACCCAATCATCCTGATCGACAGACACAAAGCATCTCAAATAAGTTTCCAAAGTCTGGTTAGTTCGCTCGGTTTGGCCGTTTGTCTGAGGATGAAATGCGGAAGAAAAAGACAAATCAATGCCCAGCCTAGCACAAAAGGCCCGCCAAAACCTAGAAACAAACTGGGAACCTCTGTCGGATACAATATTCTCCGGAATGCCATGCAAACGAACCACATGCTGAAAAAACAACGGAACCAACTCAGAAGAGGAAGGCAACTTAGGCAAAGGTACCAAATGAACCATCTTAGAAAACCGGTCACAGACCACCCAGATAACAGACATCCTCTGGGAAACAGGAAGATCCGAAATAAAATCCATAGAAATATGCGTCCAAGGCCTCTCAGGGACCGGCAAAGGCAAAAGCAACCCACTGGCGCGGGAGCAGCAAGGGTTGGCCCGCGCACAAGTCCCACAGGACTGCACAAAAGAACGCACATCCCGTGACAAAGAAGGCCACCAAAAGGACCTACTAACCAAATCTCTGGTACCAAAAATCCCAAGATGGCCAGCCAACACAGAACAGTGAACCTCAGAAATCACTTTACTAGTCCATCTGTCAGGAACAAACAGTTTCCCCGCTGGACAGCGATCAGGTTTATCAGCCTGAAACTCCTGAAGAGCACGTCGCAAATCAGGGGAGATGGAAGAAAGAATCACCCCCTCCTTAAGAATACCAACCGGCTCAAGAATCCCAGGGGAATCAGGCAAGAAACTCCTAGAGAGGGCATCAGCCTTAACATTCTTAGAACCTGGAAGATGCGAGACAACAAAATCAAAACGGGAGAAAAACAGGGACCATCGGGCCTGTCTAGGATTCAGCCGTTTGGCAGACTCGAGGTAAATCAGATTCTTATGATCGGTCAAGACCACAATACGGTGCTTGGCCCCCTCAAGCCAATGTCGCCACTCCTCAAATGCCCACTTCATAGCCAACAACTCACGATTGCCGACATCATAATTGCGTTCCGCAGGCAAAAACTTTCGAGAAAAGAAGGCACACGGTTTCATCAAGGAACCATCAGAATTGCTCTGAGACAAAACGGCCCCTGCCCCAATCTCAGAAGCGTCAACCTCAACCTGAAAAGGAAGAGAAACGCAACACAGGGGCAGAAGTAAATCGGCGCTTAAGCTCCTGAAAGGCAGAAACGGCCTCAGAGGACCAATTAGCTACATCAGCGCCCTTCCTCGTCAAATCGGTCAGGGTTTTAACCACACTGGAGAAGTTGGCAATGAAACGACGATAAAAATTAGCAAAGCCCAAAAATTTCTGAAGGCTCTTCACGGATGTGGGCTGGATCCAATCATGAATGGCCTGAACCTTAGCCGGATCCATTTCTATAGATGATGGAGAAAAAATGAAGCCCAAAAAAGAAACCTTCTGTACTCCAAAGAGGCACTTAGACCCCTTCACAAACAAGGCATTGTCACGAAGGACCTGAAATACCATCCTGACTTGTTTCACATGAGACTCCCAATCATCTGAAAAAATCAAAATATCATCCAAATATACAATCATGAATTTATCAAGATAATTCCGAAAAATATCATGCATGAAGGACTGAAACACAGATGGGGCATTAGAGAGTCCGAATGGCATCACAAGATACTCAAAATGGCCCTCGGGCGTATTAAACGCAGTTTTCCATTCGTCACCCTGCTTAATACGAACCAGATTATATGCCCCTCGAAGGTCAATCTTAGTAAACCAAGTAGCACCCTTAATCCTGGCAAACAAATCAGAGAGCAAAGGCAAAGGGTATTGGAATTTGACCGTGATCTTATTCAAGAGGCGATAATCAATACAGGGTCTCAAGGAGCCATCCTTCTTGGCAACAAAAAAAAAACCTGCTCCTAATGGAGAAGAAGATGGCCGAATATGCCCCTTCTCCAAAGACTCCCTTACATAGCTCCGCATGGCGGCATGTTCAGGCACAGACAGGTTGAAAAGTCGGCCCTTAGGAAACTTACAGCCTGGAATCAAATCAATAGCACAATCACAGTCCCTGTGCGGTGGAAGGGAACTGGACTTGGGCTCATCGAAAACGTCCGGGAAATCTGACAGAAACTCAGGAATTTCAGAAGAGGGGGAGGAGGAAATTGACATCAGAGGAACGTCATTGTGAACCCCTTGACAACCCCAACTAGTCACAGACATAGATTTCCAATCCAACACCGGATTATGTACCTGTAACCATGGAAACCCCAGCACAACAGCATCATGCAAATTATGTAACACCAGGAAGCGACAATCTTCCTGATGGGCTGGCGCCATGCACATGGTTAACTGTGTCCAAAACTGAGGTTTATTTTTAGCCAATGGTGTCGCATCAATTCCCGTCAAAGGGATAGGACTCTGCAAAGGCTGTAAGGGAAACCCACAACGTCTGGCAAATTCTAAGTCCATTAAATTTAAAGCTGCGCCTGAATCCACAAATGCCATGACAGAGAATGACGATAATGAGCAGATCAGGGTCACAGATAACAGAAATTTAGGTTGTACAGTACTGATAGTAACGGAATTAGCGATTCTCTTGGCACGCTTAGGGCAATCAGAAATAACATGAGCAGAATCGCCGCAGTAAAAGCACAACCTATTCTGACGTCTGAATCCTTGTCGTTCAGCTCTAGACACAATCCTATCACACTGCATAGGCTCAGGACTCCGCTCGGGAGACAACGCCATAGTGTGCACAACTCTGCGCTCACGCAAGCGCCGATCAATTTGAATGGCCAGAGACATAGAATCACTCAGACCATCAGGCGTGGGAAACCCCACCATAACATCTTTAACAGATTCAGAAAGACCCTTTCTGAAAATTGCCGCCAAAGCATCCTCATTCCATTTAGTCAACACAGACCATTTTCTAAATTTCTGGCAATATGATTCTGCCGATTCTTGACCCTGACACAGGGCCAACAAGGTCTTCTCAGCATGATCCACAGAATTAGGTTCATCATACAATAACCCAAGCGCCTGAAAAAAGGTGTCTACATTAAGCAAGGCCGGATTCCCAGATTCCAGGGAAAATGCCCAATCCTGCGGGTCACCGCGCAACAGAGAAATGACAATTTTTACCTGCTGGATGGGATCACCAGAGGAACGGGGCTTAAGAGCAAAAAACAGTTTACAGTTATTTTTAAAGCTCAAAAATTTGGACCTGTCCCCGAAGAACAGATCGGGGGTAGGAATTCTAGGCTCTAAAACAGGAGTCTGCACGATATAATCAGAAATACCCTGTACTCTAGCAGCAAGTTGATCCACCCGAGAAGCAAGTCCCTGAACATCCATGTCAACGCCTAACTCCTGAGCCACCCAGAAGTGAAGAGGGAAAAAAAACACAACAGAGTACAGAAAAAAAAATGGCCCAGCACTTTCTTTCCCTTCTTTTGAGATGTGGTTAACTCATTGTTGGCCAGTTGTACTGTTATGATCTGGTGGCCTAGGAGCAGCATGGACGAGCTCTGGAGTAGGTGGCCTCTATACTGACCGCAGACCCTGAACTTAACACATCAACTATAAGTAGCCGTGGGATGTTCCTGTCACTCCCTCGACACCTCGTCACGGCCGGAGGACTAATTATACCTAAAGAAAGAAACATGAATACTATCTTGCCTCAGAGAAAATTCCCAAAGGAAAGGCAGCCCCCCACAAATATTGACTGTGAGAGGAGAGGGAAATTACAAATGCAGATTGAAAACAGAATTTAGCAAAGGAGGCCACGCTACCTAGAAAGAAAAGACAGGACAGAGTACTGTGCGGTCAGTATAAAAAATACTACAAAATCCACCACAGAGAATACAAAAATCTCCAAACCTAACTAAAGGCATGGAGGGTAACTCTGTGACTCCAGAGCTTCCAACTTGGATGAGTAAATCTTAACACAGACAAAGCTGGACAAGAAAAAACATAGCACTTCACAGAACTATTAAGTCCACCGCATGTGGACTGCAAAAACAGAGCCAGGACATATCTTTGATGATTTGGACAATCCAGAAGGAGAAACCAAGCAGAGATGTGGATCCCTAGAAAACAATGGACAACTGGCACTCACTAAAGGAAGGAGCCAGACTAAATAGCCCCGTCCAAAGTGGAAGCAGCTGATGACTGTTGTGAAGGACAAACAGCAGCACTACCACTTATAACCACCGGAGGGAGCCTAAGAGCAGAACCCACAACAGAATTCACAACAGGTCGGGTTAATAGTCAGTGCTGGGCTGTGGTGATGCATGGGTCGGGTTCAGTAGCGTAGCTACTGGGGGGGCAGAGGGGGCCATCGCCCCGGGCCCTGTCACATGAAGGGGCCCACCGGGAGCCAGGGCCACTACTGTGAGGAGGCAGAACACCGCATAGGAGCAGAGCAGTATAATGTCTGCTCCCGTCTGAGGAAGACTCTGCACGCTGGTAGCACAGTGGCCGCTGCTAGCACAGTGGCCGACTGCAGAGTCTCCCTCCTGCAGTGAATGGTTTCGCCCGTCTGACCTGATCATGAAGCTTTTCCTGGCTGCAGTTTTCTACACTCTGTGCACGCTGGGATTGGCTCAGGCACGCTGGGTCCTAGCGCCCACCTTGCATTTCACCTAGACACTTCCTGGTCCTGCCTGCAAACTTCATCAGTAAGTGGGGATGGAACTTATTAGGTTTATTAGATTCAGGTATGTCACTGTGATGTGAATGTGAGACCATTGGGGTATTGTGGGCGCTGAAAGTGGGTGAGGGGGGCAGGGCACTGAGGGGGTGGATGTGAGATGATGGGGTATTGGGTACTGAAGTGGGGTAGGGGAGACAGGGCACTGGGGGCTGAATATTATAATGTTTTGTTATGATATTACCGTATATGTGATCGATCACATGTAATATTTGCTGGCTGGAGATGGGGGGATGGTAGGGGGCTGTTGATACGTACCACCTGGGTCTTTATGAGTATTAGTATAAGGAGCCGCATACAGTAACCAAGAGCTGCATCACATTTACAGCACCACTCCAGCATTATTTTTTATTTCATTGCTGGAGCGGTGCTGAAAATCCTCGTCCCCTGCCCCCTGTCTGATACTCACCTTCTGGCGTTTTCATCTGTTTTTGTCTCCCCTCAGCTCCGTCTCCTGCAGTTTGTGACCCGTCCAAGGCTCCAGTGTTTTATGGAGCAGCGCAGAGGTCACTAATCAGAGTGAGTCTATGAGAGGCTCGTTCTGGCCTCTTTCTCAATCTCAGGCTATGTGCACACGGTGCGGATTCACAGCAGTTTTCCATGCGGTGTACAGTACCATGTAAACCTATGGAAAACCAAATCCGCAGTGCACATGGTGCGGAAAATACCACACGGAAACGCTGCATTGTATTTTCCGCAGCATGTCAATTCTTTGTGCGGATTCCGCAGCGTTTTACACCTGCTCTATAATAGGAATCCGCAGGTGTAAAAATGCAGGCGAAATCCTCACAAAAAACGCAGGAAATCCACAGTAAATACACAGGTAAAACACAGCACATTTTACCTGTGGATTTTGCATAAACGGTGCGGAAAAATCCGCACACGAATCCGCAACGTGGTCACATAGCCTCATAGTCTTACATTGAGCGCTTGTGACATAGCTTCTCACTTCTGGCCAGTCAGAAGCTGCACTCACAAGTTTGAGCCGTGGGACTGCAGCAGTGCCACAAAATAGTGAATACGCCGGAGGATGAGTAACTGACCAGGGCAGGGGACTTGTGCTTAAAACACCACTCCAGCGGTGGAAAAAAACCTGCTAGAGTGGTGCTTTAATAATTTAATAATAAGCAATTTATTACTATAAAGTTCATAAAGGCTTGGAATAAATGTCTGCAGTCACTTTATGTGACTGCAGACTGCCAACTCATGACAGGGAGCTGCGGGCCCATCATACTGTGTATAAGGGAGCTGCGGGCCCATCATACTGTGTATAAGGGAGCTGCGGGCCCATCATACTGTGTATAAGGGAGCTGCGGGCCCATCATACTGTGTATAAGGGAGCTGCGGGCCCATCATACTGTGTATAAGAGAGCTGTGGGCCCATCATACTGTGTATAAGAGAGCTGCGGGCCCATCATACTGTGTATAAGAGAGCTGTGGGCCCATCATACTGTGTATAAGAGAGCTGCGGGCCCATCATACTGTGTATAAGGGAGCTGCGGGCCCATCATACTGTGGTAAGGGAGCTGTGAGCCCATCATACTGTGTATAAGGGAGCTGCGGGCGGGCCCATCATACTGTGTATAAGAGAGCTGCGGGCTCATCATACTGTGTATAAGAGAGCTGTGGGCCCATCATACTGTGTATAAGAGAGCTGCGGGCCCATCATACTGTGTATAAGGGAGCTGCGGGCCCATCATACTGTGGTAAGGGAGCTGTGGGCTCATCATACTGTGATAAGGGAGCTGTGGCCCCCTCATACTGTGTACAGGGGAACTGAGGGACATCATACTATTTGACAGAAGCTGCAGGCCCATCATACTGTGTATAGTGAACTGTGAAGGCATATTGTGCATATGGGAGCTGATGGCCCATTACACTGTATATAGGGGAGCTCTGGGGGGCATTATACTTTCTATAGTGGAGCTCTGTCAGCATTATACTGTGTAAAGAGGAGCAGTGAGAACATCATACGGTGTATCGGGGAGTTATAGAATCATCATACTGTGTATAGGGGAGCTGTGGGGGCCTTATACTGTGTATATGGAAGCTTTGAGCTCACCATACTGTGTATAATGGAGGAGTACATGAGGGAACTTAGGGGACATTATTAAATGTAAAGTGGGCACTTAAGCATTACTGTATTGTTATAGGGGCACTCAGAGTATTGCAACCATCAAAGTTGCATATCGTCACAATATGGCGGTAAAATCATATAGATAGATTTATTTTCAATAACAGTAGGGTCATATTCTGAGGTTCCCCTATATTCACAATAAGTGCGCAACCGTCACTGTAATCAGGGTTAACTGGTTAGGGGCCCACTCAGATGTTTCGCCCCCCCTAAGTTGAAACCCTAGCTACGCCTCTGGTCGGGTTAATAGTCGGTGCTGGGCTGTGGTGATGCATGGGTCGGGTTAATAGTTGGTGCTGGGCTGTGGTGATGCATGGGTCGGGTCAATAGTCGGTGCTGGGCTGTGGTGATGCATGGGTCGGGTTAATAGTTGGTGCCGGGCTGTGGTGATGCATGGGTCGGGTTAATAGTTGGTGCCGGGCTGTGGTGATGCATGGGTCGGGTCAATAGTCGGTGCTGGGCTGTGGTGATGCATGGGTCGGGTCAATAGTTGGTGCTGGGCTGTGGTGATGCATGGGTCGGGTCAATAGTTGGTGCTGGGCTGTGGTGATGCATGGGTCGGGTCAATAGTCGGTGCTGGGCCGTGGTGATGCATGGGTCGGGTCAATAGTCGGTGCTGGGCTGTGGTGATGCATGGGTCGGGTCAATAGTCGGTGCTGGGCTGTGGTGATGCATGGGTCGGGTCAATAGTCAGTGCTGGGCTGTGGTGATGCATGGGTCGGGTTAATAGTTGGTGCTGGGCTGTGGTGATGCATGGGTCGGGTCAATAGTCGGTGCTGGGCCGTGGTGATGCATGGGTCGGGTCAATAGTCGGTGCTGGGCTGTGGTGATGCATGGGTCGGGTCAATAGTCGGTGCTGGGCTGTGGTGATGCATGGGTCGGGTCAATAGTCGGTGCTGGGCTGTGGTGATGCATGGGTCGGGTCAATAGTCGGTGCTGGGCTGTGGTGATGCATGGGTCGGGTCAATAGTCGGTGCTGGGCTGTGGTGATGCATGGGTCGGGTCAATAGTCGGTGCTGGGCTGTGGTGATGCATGGGTCGGGTCAATAGTCGGTGCTGGGCTGTGGTGATGCATGGGTCGGGTCAATAGTCAGTGCTGGGCTGTGGTGATGCATGGGTCGGGTTAATAGTTGGTGCTGGGCTGTGGTGATGCATGGGTCGGGTCAATAGTCGGTGCTGGGCCGTGGTGATGCATGGGTCGGGTCAATAGTCGGTGCTGGGCTGTGGTGATGCATGGGTCGGGTCAATAGTCGGTGCTGGGCTGTGGTGATGCATGGGTCGGGTCAATAGTCGGTGCTGGGCTGTGGTGATGCATGGGTCGGGTCAATAGTCGGTGCTGGGCTGTGGTGATGCATGGGTCGGGTCAATAGTCGGTGCTGGGCTGTGGTGATGCATGGGTCGGGTCAATAGTCGGTGCTGGGCTGTGGTGATGCATGGGTCGGGTCAATAGTCGGTGCTGGGCTGTGGTGATGCATGGGTCGGGTCAATAGTCGGTGCTGGGCTGTGGTGATGCATGGGTCGGGTTAATAGTCGGTGCTGGGCTGTGGTGATGCATGGGTCGGGTTAATAGTTGGTGCCGGGCTGTGGTGATTGAGGGGTTAATAGTTATAGAGCTAAGCTGTGGGTGGGGCTGTAGGCGGGGCTGTGGGGGTCTTCATGTGGTGCTCTGATTAGCTATTCATAATGCAGGCAGCTGACAGGTCACTGTCCCTCACTGCCCCGCCCCCTAGTTTACATAATGAATATATATTTGTATTGGGGGAAAAATCCCTTTCTGCCGGTGGCGCCATCTTGGAAGAGGAAATGTTTGTTTTCTGTAGGAAGATGGCGCCGTGCAGCAGCAGCTGTGGGGTCAGCTCTATATACACTGAGAGCTGCTACTGTGCAGGCGCCATTTTCAGACACTTTTGTTTTCTGATGAATTTCTTTATAGCATGATATAAAAGAATGAACTGCACATCACACATGTGATCAGAGCGCAGCGCTGCCGCCAGCAGACAGGGATTTTTTTCTCCAATACATATGAATATATTCATTATGTTAACTAGAGGGCGGAGCAGTGAGGGATCAGTGACCTATCAGCAGGCTACATTATGAATACTTAATCAGAGCACCACATGAAGCCCCGCCCACAGCCCCCCACACACACACACACACAGCCACGCCCCGGAGCACGTGCATCTCCTTAACTCACAACTGAAAATACAAATTACACAAGAACCACAAGACGGATTCCATCACCAGGTATCACTGTAATCAGTATAACGGCGCCGACCTGACACTGTCTGTAGTCACTGAGCACAATCCTGCTGACAGGTTCCCGTTATGGTCAGTGCCAGACTGAACTGACAGATTAACCCTTCTGTTGCCTGACTGCATGAAATGGACAATTCCTACCATAATAAATCATTATCTGGTAAGAATTATCATCAATGATCAGTGAGAGACGACATCTACTTAAAGGGGCAATGCACAGTTTTTCCCTAGATGCATGTATTAAACGAAAGAGTCGCCTGAGTTTTTGTTATTCAGAAGAACGCCTTTTCTCCATAAATGTAGAGTATTGCAGGAACGCTCAATGGTTCTTCTCCTGGTGACGCTGTATGGCTGTAGTGTCCTCACCAGGCAGCGCTGTATACGGAAAAGTGCAGTACCTGCAGTCACCACCAGGTGTCACTGCTGCACCTTACAGAGCAGCTCCCAGCGCACAGTACATCCGGCAGCCCCTGCCATTCATTAACAGACCAGCAGCTCCACTGCAGCTGTGGAGGTTTCCTCTGAGTTTGGGAGCGGGATGGTTTTTAGCCCCAGATATCAACTTTAGCCCGAATAGTTATGGCAGTAATGTCATTAAAAAGGATAAAAATATTAAAAATGTGCATAAATCTTTGCACCCCCGGGTGATGCTGCGTCTGTGCTTCTTTGCATTAGCGCATTTCTTTCATGTGATGTTAGAACTTTGTAATAAAAAAATTTAGAGTCTTGCAAAAAAAATTAAAAAATCACCTACCCTGACACAGCTAGAGGGAGCTCACTGCATATGGATTCATACAGCCACCACAAGAGGGAGCTCACTACATAAAGATATATTCAGCCTCCACTACACAAAGCTCACCACTAGAGGGAGCTCACTGCATATGGATTCATACAGCCACCACTATGGGAAGCTAACTGCATATTAATAGTGCCACCACTAGGGGGAGCTTATTGCATGTTTTTATTCAGCCACCACCAGAGGGAGCTCACTACATATAGATTCATACAGCCACCACTACTGGGATCTCACTATATATGGATTTACACAGGCATCACTAGTGGGATCTCACTACATATGGATTTATACAGCCACTGCTAGAGATCTCACTACATATGGATTTATACAGCCACCGCTAGAGATCTCACTACATATGGATTTATACAGCCACCGCTAGAGATCTCACTACATATGGATTTATACAGCCACCGCTAGAGATCTCACTACATATGGATTTATACAGCCACCGCTAGAGATCTCACTACATATGGACTTATAAAGCCACCGCTAGAGGGAGCTCACTACATATGGATTTATAAAGCCACCGCTAGAGATCTCACTACATATGGATTTATACAGCCACCGCTAGAGATCTCACTACATATGGACTTATAAAGCCACCGCTAGAGGGAGCTCACTACATATGGATTTATACAGCCACCGCTAGAGATCTCACTACATATGGATTTATACAGCCACCGCTAGAGATCTCACTACATATGGATTTATAAAGCCACCGCTAGAGATCTCACTACATATGGATTTATACAGCCACCGCTAGAGGGAGCTCACTACATATGGATTTATACAGCCACCGCTAGAGATCTCACTACATATGGATTTATACAGCCGCTAGAGATCTCACTACATATGGATTTATAAAGCCACCGCTAGAGATCTCACTACATATGGATTTATACAGCCACCGCTAGAGATCTCACTACATATGGATTTATACAGCCACCGCTAGAGATCTCACTACATATGGATTTATAAAGCCACCGCTAGAGATCTCACTACATATGGATTTATACAGCCACCGCTAGAGATCTCACTACATATGGATTTATAAAGCCACCGCTAGAGATCTCACTACATATGGATTTATACAGCCACCGCTAGAGATCTCACTACATATGGATTTATACAGCCACCACTAGAGGGAGCTCACTACATATGGATTTATACAGCCACCGCTAGAGATCTCACTACATATGGATTTATACAGCCACCGCTAGAGATCTCACTACATATGGATTTATACAGCCTCCGCTAGAGATCTCACTACATATGGACTTATAAAGCCACCGCTAGAGGGAGCTCACTACATATGGATTTATAAAGCCACCGCTAGAGATCTCACTACATATGGATTTATACAGCCACCGCTAGAGATCTCACTACATATGGATTTATACAGCCACCGCTAGAGATCTCACTACATATGGATTTATAAAGCCACCGCTAGAGATCTCACTACATATGGATTTATACAGCCACCGCTAGAGGGAGCTCACTACATATGGATTTATACAGCCACCGCTAGAGATCTCACTACATATGGATTTATACAGCCACCGCTAGAGATCTCACTACATATGGACTTATACAGCCACCGCTAGAGGGAGCTCACTACATATGGATTTATACAGCCACCGCTAGAGATCTCACTACATATGGATTTATACAGCCACCGCTAGAGGGAGCTCACTACATATGGATTTATACAGCCACCGCTAGAGATCTCACTACATATGGATTTATACAGCCACCGCTAGAGATCTCACTACATATGGATTTATAAAGCCACCGCTAGAGATCTCACTACATATGGATTTATACAGCCACCGCTAGAGGGAGCTCACTACATATGGATTTATACAGCCACCGCTAGAGATCTCACTACATATGGATTTATACAGCCACCGCTAGAGGGAGCTCACTACATATGGATTTATACAGCCACCGCTAGAGATCTCACTACATATGGATTTATACAGCCACCGCTAGAGGGAGCTCACTACATATGGATTTATAAAGCCACCGCTAGAGATCTCACTACATATGGATTTATACAGCCACCGCTAGAGGGAGCTCACTATATATGGATTTATACAGCCACCGCTAGAGATCTCACTACATATGGATTTATACAGCCACCGCTAGAGATCTCACTACATATGGATTTATAAAGCCACCGCTAGAGATCTCACTACATATGGATTTGTACAGCCACCGCTAGAGATCTCACTACATATGGATTTATACAGCCACCACTAGAGGGAGCTCACAACATACAGATTTATACAGCCACCACTAGGAGCCTGTAGTCTGTGGAGGAAGGTGCTGGTTTGTTCGCTCCAGGAGAGTCACCGTTTTTTTTTTCCACCCAGTAATTCCCCCCCCCCCTCTCTGACCTAGGAAAGAGAGGGGTGTAGTGGATGGACTGTGGGGCTGAGTCCCCGTCTCCCACCCCTCGGTCTAAGCCGGCGAGGGGTGGGAGCTCATTGCTACCGGCAAAGAGGGTCACCAGATCTGGCAAGGCCCAGAGCATGGAAGAGCCCAGGAAGATCCAGGAGGGCTGCAAAGCCCCTAAGGCTGAGGCGAGGGCCACTGCGGTGTCTCCTCCCGGAGGTGAGCGGAGCACTCGCAGAGGTGCAGCGGTGGCGGTGCCGAAGGACTGGGGCACTAGGGCCGCACGGGAGCCGGTTACCAGCTATGGCTCCCGCGTCCATGCGTACCTCAGCGAGTATGATGAGGCTGGGAAGACCATCAGGAGACTCCGGGAGGAGCTGAAGGAGGTGAGGCAAGCTGCAAGCAGAGCCTCCCGCACAGAGAAGTCTGCCCTAAGAGCCAGGATATCCAGCCTGGGGATCTGCATTGAGGGCATGGAAGCCCGGAGAGCGGCGATATTGAACAACAGCGGGCACTTCCGGGAAAAACTGGAAAACGAGGACCGATTTCACAACATGGCTGCTGCAAAGGAGTCAGAGGGGTCTCGGCGTCCGACCCAGGTGGAGGAGGTGGACCATGAGGAGATGGAGGAGGCACCGTACCCACCTGGGGGCTTGGTAAGTGATCTCCAGGCCACACACAGCGGGATAGATCCAGTGCAGGTCCCACTCCCATCAGACAATAGCATTTCAGAGGATGATGGGGGTGATGCGGATGATAGCAGCAGCGATAACAGCAGTAGTGGGGGTTGCCTCGTCTTGCAGCAGATCCGTCAGCTGGAGTCCCCAGTAAATTATGCCCACCTGAAGTTTGGGGATGAGGTCTGCGGGGACGAGGCAACCAGGAGGGGGAAAAAGAAAAGCAAAAAAAGGAAGAAAACATCGGAGGAGAGGTTGGTGTTTGTCCCCCTTCCTGGGACCCCCCGGTCCCGCTGTGTGGAGCCCGCTACCCACCCCGGCCCGGGACCTGCAGTGGGTCCGGTGCGAGGGAGCGGGGAGAGTACAAGTCGTATGGCGCAGGTCGCCGTCTCTGCTGGCGGTAGCAGAGGGGGTGAGAGTGGGCATGCGGCTGCAGAGCCGGACAGTGTGCATGGTCTGGAGTGTGGCCCTGTGGCGGGCAGTAATAACATCTGTGGAGGTGTCCAGGCCCGATCCTCTGTGGAAATGGGGGACGGCCTGGTGCCTGCTGCACCCGCTGACGCTCGGGGGGTGGAGGCTGTGGGTACGTTACCGGTGGTCACCGCTCCCCGCAGTGTTGGCGGTGCACTGTCAGCCGGGGCCGCATCATCGGCGGTGTGTGCTGTGGTGTCGGGGTCCCCCACATGCAGATCCGATGCTGGGTCAAAGTCCGGGACCCCGGCACCGGTTATCATCTCGGGTGCAGCTGTAATGGCTGCGGTATTGCCGGCCCGGATTGCACCCTCACCGGAGGGGGTCGCACCGCCTGGGTCCTCTGCATGTGTGTCACCTGTATCTGTGGGGGACCCGGCGGTGAAGTGCACACAGGAGCGTGGAGATGGTCTGCAGGAGAGGCTGGAGCAACAGTCTGCAGCTGCCAGCACATGCTCTGCTGAAAAGCAGGGTGTGGTAATCAAACCCTGCAGTATGGATCTTAAAGGGGCGGCTGCACTGCAAATAGTAACAACCCCAGCAGAAAGCAGAAAAAAAAATTCTAACAAAAATGTAAATAAGAATGGAAGTGGTGCAAGTGGTGTGAAAATTGTCTGTGATAATGGTGACGGGTCAGGGGTGGTTTCTGCTGGAGGTATGGTTGGTGTGAATGGTGCCAGTGCGGTGATTTCTACCAGTGAAAATGGTGAGGCTGAGGTAAGTGAGGTGGAGATGGTTGACTGTGAGGTTGAGGGTTCAGGGAATATAGGGGCTGGTCCATCGTCCCCCTCACCTGCAGCCGCCATTAGTTATGCGGATGCTGCCGCTGGGGTTCCACAGGGGTCTTCCTCATCTCTGGACCCAGGGAATGAGGCTTTTCGCCACCGTTTCCTGGAGGCCCTCAAAAAAAGGGGAGCGGACGATCAATGTAGAGGGAAGAGAGGTGGCGTTGTCCTACTGGCTAGATAAGTTTGGTCTAGCTGCCTTCCAAGAGAAAAGGGGGGGGGGGGACCGTGTGGTCCCTCCCGACAGCCGGGCAGGGGGTCTCCAGGAGAAATGTGGTTCGTCTTCGCTGGAGGGGCGATGAGGCGTGTCCATCCAGGACAAATGTGGTGAAGCTCCTCATGAAGATGGACTTCAGGGCTATTGACATCTTTGCTCTGATACATCCTTTTGGGACCTCCACCTTTGATATCAGCTTTGTTCGGCCAGAGGGCTTGGAGCTCTTTTGGTCGAATTATGAGCTGGTAAAAGAGGAGCCCGGCTGACGAGGGTTCGCCGTGGAAGCAATTTCTCGCCAAAGTGGGCCGAAGAAAGTGACCGTTTTAACATGTAATGAGTCTCTTTCTGGCGTTGACATAATGACCTGGTTGAGCCGCTACGGCGAGGTTGTGGACGTCCCTAAGAAGAACCGGGACGATTTTGGTATCTGGTCAGGAGGCTGGACCTTCATGGTAAAGTTGAAGCGTTCAGGTGGCACTGTCACCCACATCCCTTCCTCAGCTTTCCTGGGAAGGGATCGGATTCTGGTCTTCTACCAGGGGCAGCCGAAGGTATGCCACAGGTGCGGTGATCCTCGCCACTTCAGCGCAGGCTGCAAGGTGCAGAAATGTTCGTGTGGCGAGGTGGGTCACCTCGCCGCATCCTGTGGTGTCATTCGATGTCACCTGTGTGGTGATCTAGGTCACCCGTTCAGCCGCTGCCCTCGTTCCTTTTCTAATGCCATGGCCGGCCGGGCAGAGGGGAGCCGCGAGGAAGTTCCTGGCGGTGCAACTTCTGCAGGGGTTGGAGGTGGCAGCGGGGGAGGAGCTGAGGGGCCGATGAGGAATGGCAGGGCTAGGGGCCCCTCTTACCAGCGGAGGCAGGCAAGGCGTCAGGAGGGCAGGGGGCAGGAGGAGCCTCGGGAAACTGGGGTAATGCCATCCCCCTCCTCCGAGGCGACGGCCCATGTCACTGAGGCCCCGGGGGAGGAAGCGGTGAATGAGGAGATCAGACGGATGGAGAATGAGGAAGCGGCTGATCTCTCAGATGCCTCTCAATATGAAAGTTTTGATGAGGATGGAGGGGAGCAGCCTAAAGAAATGGGTGACAAGGGTACCAAGAGTGCCAAAAGTAAAAAAAAGAAGAAAAAAAGTGGAAAATCTTCTTCCCTGACCAAGGTGCCTAAGGAAGGTCCCACCGACTCCCCTCTGATCCCCCTCTCCAACCAGTTCCAAGCCCTTGACGATCCTGCTGAGACGGGAGTCCGGGGTGAGGTTCCGGAGGTAACATCGGGAGGGCCTTTGGGAGGCGGAGGAGTCCCTTCTCCAGGGGGTGTGTCTTCCTCGGGAGGTGGGGACGACCCTGGGTCCGGAGATGAAAAAGAGGTGGGAGGGATGGATACCTCCGTCTCTCTGAAAAGAAGAGGGGGGGCTTCATCGTCCGGAGATGAGCGGGCTAAGAAAAAGGGTGGGGGGAAGAAAAAGGCCATCTAACTCGATCACTCATGATGGCGGCACCCACCCCGTTGACTCTAGCGACCATTAATGTCGCTAGTATAAAGTCTGATGCGGCTAGATTTGCGGCCTTTGATTTTCTCACCCGATTTGAGGCTGAAATTTTGTTTTTGCAGGAGACCAGGCTTACGGATATGGGGGCTGTTATGGTTACCCCAATGACCATGGGAAAAAAAATACAAAACGGACTAGCTCTCAGGTGATGGAAACTAAGGTCGACCGTGACCTGAACCTGACCCAACACTTACAGTAGCCGGGGGATGTACCTACGATGCCCTAGACACCACGCGCCAGCCGGAGATCTAACTACCCCTATAAGAGGAACATACAGGCCTGCCTTACCTCCAGTGAGGAACCCCAAAGGATGATAGTAGGCCCCCACAGATATTGACGGTGAGTTCAGAGGAAATGACATACGTAGGATGAACAGCAGATTTAGCACAGTGAGGTCCGCTTACTAGATAGCAGAAGGACAGGAAAGAGTTACTTCACGGTCGACATAAAAATCACTATTCAAAAACACCATCCAGAAATTACTTTAAACTCCAGTGACAACTCATGCCACTGGAGTAGTAATTTTCTGTCCACAAGAGCTTCCAGCACTGAAGAGTCACATTACAGATAGCTGGACAAAAATAGCAAAACAAGAAACAAAATACAACTTAGCTGAACTGGAACTTGAGGCAGGTGAATGCAACAGAATGCTACTAGCACATTGTTGGCCGGCATGTGACTAACAGCCAAGCAGCCTTAAATAGGAAACTCCCCAAGAGGGTGGCGACAGGTAATCAGAGATGGAGGAAGGCACATAAGAGACACTACCATAACAGACCACCGGGGGAGCCCACAAACCGAATTCACAACAGTACCCCCCCCTTAAGGAGGGGGCACCGAACCCTCACCAGAACCACCAGGGCGACCTGGATGAGCACTATGAAATGCACGAACCAAATCGGGAGCATGAACATCGGATGCTGTCACCCAAGAATTATCCTCCTGGCCATAACCTTTCCACTTAACCAGATACTGAAGTTTCCGTCTGGAAACACGGGAGTCCAAGATCTTTTCCACCACATACTCCAATTCACCCTCAACCAACACAGGAGCAGGTGGATCAGCAGAAGGAACAACCGGTACCTCATACCTCCGCAATAATGACCGATGGAAAACATTATGGATATTAAAAGATGCTGGGAGGTCCAAACGAAAGGACACAGGATTAAGAACCTCCAGAATCCTATAAGGGCCGATAAACCGAGGCTTAAACTTAGGAGACGAGACCTTCATAGGAACAAATCGAGAAGACAGCCACACCAGGTCCCCAACACAAAGACGAGGACCAATACGCCGATGACGATTAGTGAACTGTTGAGTCTTCTCCTGGGACAACTTCAGATTGTCCACAACCTGTCCCCAAATCTGATGCATCCTATCAACCACAGCATCCACTCCAGGACAATCCGAAGACTCCAATTGACCGGACGAAAACCGAGGGTGAAACCCTGAATTACAAAAAAATGGAGAAACCAAAGTGGCAGAACTAGCCCGATTGTTAAGGGCAAACTCTGCCAATGGCAAAAAGTCAAGCCAATCATCCTGATCAGCGGACACAAAACACCTCAAGTAAGTCTCCAAGGTCTGATTAGTACGCTCAGTCTGGCCATTAGTCTGAGGATGGAATGCAGACGAAAAAGACAAATCGATACCCATCCTGGCACAGAACGTCCGCCAAAATCTAGACACAAACTGAGTACCCCTGTCAGACACTATATTCTCAGGAATACCATGCAAACGCACCACATTCTGAAAAAATAGAGGAACCAACTAGCCCCCTTTATACGAGCAAACAGATCAGTCAGTAAAGGTAACGGGTACTGGTATTTAACTGTAATCTTATTCAAAAGTCGATAGTCGATACAAGGTCTCAATGAACCATCCTTTTTACCTACAAAGAAAAATCCTGCCCCTAGTGGAGACAACGAGGGGCGAATATGACCCTTTTCCAAGGATTCTCTGATATACTCCCGCATAGCAGTATGTTCAGGTACAGACAAATTAAACAAGCGACCCTTAGGAAACTTACTACCGGGGATCAATTCAATAGCGCAGTCACACTCTCTGTGGGGAGGGAGAGAATCAACTTTAGGCTCTTGAAAGACATCATAAAAATCTGACAGAAATGCTGGGATCTCAGAGGGAGTAGATGAAGAAATAGGAACCAAAGGAGCATCCCCATGAATACCCCGACATCCCCAGCTCAACACAGACATAGATTTCCAGTCCAAGACGGGATTATGAATCTGTAACCATGGTAATCCAAGCACTAAGACATCATGTAGGTTATATAATACAAGGAAACGAATAATCTCCTGATGGTCCGGGGTAAGACGCATAGTCACTTGTGTCCAATATTGTGGTTTATTGCTAGCCAAAGGTGTAGAATCAATACCCTTCAGGGGAATAGAAACTTCCAACGGCTCCAAATCAAACCCACAACGCTTGGCAAAGGACCAATCCATGAGACTCAGAGCGGCGCCAGAATCCACATAAGCATTCACAGTCACAGATGATAAGGTACAAATCAATGTCACAGACAAAAGAAATTTTGACTGCAAGGTACCTGTAGAAAAAGATTTATCAACCTTTTTATCAACCTTATTTATACGTTTAGAGCATGCTGATATAACATGAGCTGGATCTCCACAGTAGAAGCACAATCCATTTTTGCGCCTGTAATTTTGACGTTCGCCTCTAGACAAAACACGATCGCATTGCATATGCTCTAATGCCTTTTCAGAGGTCACCGCCAAATGGTGCACAGGTCTTTGCTCAGAAGACACCGCCATATGGTGCACAGGTTTTTGCTCAGAAGATACCGCCATATGGTGCACAGATTCTTCCTCAGAAGACCCCGCCATATGGTGCACAGATTTGCGCTCCCGCAAACGCCGATCAATCTGGATAGCCAATTTCATGGCATCATTCAGACCTGTAGGCACAGGGAACCCCACCATGACATCCTTCACGGCATCAGAGAGACCTTCTCTGAAATTAGCTGCTAAAGCGCACTCATTCCATTTAGTAAGCACCGACCATTTACGGAATTTCTGGCAGTATATCTCAGCTTCATCTTGCCCTTGGGAAAGAGCTATCAAGGCTTTCTCAGCCAAAATCTCCAAATTAGGTTCTTCATAAAGCAACCCCAAAGCCTGAAAAAACGCATCTACATTTAACAACGCAGGATCCCCTGGCGATAATGCAAATGCCCAACTTTGTGGGTCACCCCGCAATAGAGAAATAACAATTTTAACTTGTTGAGTCTGATCACCAGCAGAGTGAGATCTCAGAGACAAAAACAATTTGCAATTTTCTCTGAAACTCAAAAACCGGGATCTGTCTCCGGTAAAGTATTCAGGCAGAGGAATCTTAGGTTCAGACATTGGAGCACGTATAACAAAATCTTGTAGGTTCTGTACTTTTGTCGCAAGGTTATTCAAACCCGCAACTAAACTCTGTGGATCCATGTTTCAAATGGGTGTAACCCAAGCATTCAGAGGTTAAGAGGAGAGGAGAAAAAAAAAGGCTGAAGACTGCAGTTTAAGCAAGGAATACAAATGATCAAACTAAGGTGCACTTTCAAACACAGACAAAAAAAAAAAAAACCTTTTCTTCTCCTTCCTACTTTAGTGCATATTTTAACACATAGATTTTTTACTGGCCGGCCAAACTGTTATGGTTACCCCAATGACCATGGGAAAAAAAAATACAAAACGGACTAGCTCTCAGGTGATGGAAACTAAGGTCGACCGTGACCTGAACCTGACCCAACACTTACAGTAGCCGGGGGATGTACCTACGATGCCCTAGACACCACGCGCCAGCCGGAGATCTAACTACCCCTATAAGAGGAACATACAGGCCTGCCTTACCTCCAGTGAGGAACCCCAAAGGATGATAGTAGGCCCCCACAGATATTGACGGTGAGTTCAGAGGAAATGACATACGTAGGATGAACAGCAGATTTAGCACAGTGAGGTCCGCTTACTAGATAGCAGAAGGACAGGAAAGAGTTACTTCACGGTCGACCTAAAAATCACTATTCAAAAACACCATCCAGAAATTACTTTAAACTCCAGTGACAACTCATGCCACTGGAGTAGTAATTTTCTGTCCACAAGAGCTTCCAGCACTGAAGAGTCACATTACAGATAGCTGGACAAAAATAGCAAAACAAGAAACAAAATACAACTTAGCTGAACTGGAACTTGAGGCAGGTGAATGCAACAGAATGCTACTAGCACATTGTTGGCCGGCATGTGACTAACAGCCAAGCAGCCTTAAATAGGAAACTCCCCAAGAGGGTGGCGACAGGTAATCAGAGATGGAGGAAGGCACATAAGAGACACTACCATAACAGACCACCGGGGGAGCCCACAAACCGAATTCACAACAGGGGGCCATACGCTAGGCGGAGAGCGAGTGGAGGTGCGGGTCTTCGTACTGGTCTCTTGCGGCCGAGCCATGTAGCGGGGTGGCAGTCCTTTTTAAGACTGCATCGGTTGAATGCCGGAGAGTTATCGAGGTAGAAATGGGGAGGTGCCTGGTCTTAGACGTCTTCATGAGGGGACAGGAGCTTCGGCTCATTAACATCTATGGTCCGCAGTCAAAGTGGGACCGTAAATGTCTCTTCCTGAAGATTAAGCCCTATCTTTTTACGAGTCGGCAGGTGGTCTTTGGAGGTGACTTTAACACTGTCACAAGGCTTCGTGATAGGGGAGGCTCCATTGACCGGCTGGCTTATGATAGTAATACTCTCAATAGCATAGCTAGTGATGCTCGCCTGGTGGATGTCCACATCCGGCACACCCCAGGTCACTGTGGTTTCACCTTTTATAGAGGTAATTGTAGGTCTAGGATAGACAGGTTTTTTTTAAAGGTGGAAGCCATCTCTTCAGCAGTGTCCGTTGTTGAGGTGGAGTTCTCCGATCACTGTCTGATTTCTTTTTCTCTGAATGTTTCAGAAACCCCTCGGATGGGAAGGGGACTATGGAAGCTGAATTCGTCCCTCTTGGAAGAAGCAGAGATAAGACAATCCTTTGAGGACTTTCTTCAGAGCCAGGTACCGCTTTTGGATCTCTGTAGCGATAAGTCAGAGTGGTGGGAGATGTTCAAGGATCGGGTTGCGAGTTTCTTCCGCCGGCTCTCGAGCCTCAGGAGCCTGAGCAGGTACCGCCTGTATCAGGAACTGAGGAGGAAACTCGAACATCTCGTATCGGCTGGAGGTGACCGTGAGGAGATCTCCAGAGTGAAGTCTTTACTCAAGAGGTGTCAGTACGATAGGCACACATCTTTGGTTTTTGAGAGGGATTTCGGGAGGTACCGCTCGCCTGACCCCTACAGAAACTGTAAGATGTCAGTGAGTTGTAAGGTGGTGACAGGTTTGGTCGACGATACGGGTTCCCTGAACAGATCCAAATCAGGGATCCTGGAGGTGATCAGATCTTTCTACTCACACCTCTTGGGGAAGAGGGATCTGGATCGGAACGTGATGTCGGCTTTCCTGGCCGAGGCCATCCCTGAGCCAGGAGATGACCCCTCGCTTCACGTTTTGACAGAACCAATCAGGGAAGAGGAAGTGCGACTGGCCATTGATGGGCTTCGGCCTAAGAAATCGCCAGGTCCGGATGGCTTAACATCCGAGTTTTATAAGACCTTTAGGGACTCCTTGGTCCCTCTCTTGACTGAGGTGTTTAACGAGTGTCTCTCCTCGGGCGCTCTTTCCCAGTCAATGAGGCAGTCTGCCCTGATTATCCTGTCAAAGGGTAAGGACCCGTCCCGTATTGAGAATTGGCGTCCCATAGCGCTTCTCAATACGGACCGGAAGGTTCTGGCAAAGGTGCTGTTCAAACGGCTGGTGAAGTTTGCACCCCGGCTCCTTTCGGGGGCCCAGCACTGCTCTGTTCCAGGCCGCAGTACGTTTAGTGCTGTGCTCGGTGTCCGAGAGGCAGTGGAGCAGGGCAGGGCAGGTCACTGGAAGGGGTACTTGCTGTCCTTAGACCAGGCGAAGGCTTTTGATCGGGTTAACCATGAGTACCTCTGGTCCGTCCTTCTGAGGTACGGTCTGCCTGGGGGGTTTGTAAATTGGCTAAAGATCTTGTACGCGGGGGCAGAGACTTTCCCGCTCGTGAATGGTTGGTCTGGCCGCCCTTTTGAGGTTGGGTCTGGGGTCCGCCAGGGCTGTCCATTGAGCCCGCTGTTATACGTGTTCGCGATAGATCCCCTTTTAAGGAGGATTGAGCGTGGGCCGTTGGCGGGAGTCAGGATGGACCAGGTGGCCCCGGAAGCCACTCTGAGGGTGGTAGCGTATGCCGATGACGTCTCCCTTTTCGTGTCCTCGGGTGAGGAGGCGGAGTGGGTCATGTCTGAGGTTGATCGCTACTCGGAGGCTTCTGGGTCCAGAATTAATCAGGAAAAGTGTGAGAGTCTCTGGCTGGGAGGGGGTGACCCTAGTTTTGGTCTCCCGGACACTCTTCCAGAGCCCCAGGCATCGGCAAAAATCCTAGGCATCGAATTTGGCCCTGGGGACTACCCCCAGCAAAATTGGGAGGGCAGACTTAAGATCGCCGCCCAGAAGGTGGACCAATGGAAGGGTTGGTCTTTGACCCTGAGGGAAAGGGTTAGCCTGGTTAAGGGTTTTTTGCTACCCTTGTTAATATACCTGGGCAGTGTCTGCATGTTGCCAGAGCCGCTCTGGACACGGGTCTACAGCCTGTTTTTCCAGATGTTATGGGGAAATAGGCTGAACCTAGTCAAGCGGGAGGTCACGTACCGCACGAGGAGACTAGGAGGGTTGGGTATGGTCAACCCAGTGGTGTTTCTAATAAACACTTTTGTCAAGACTAACATCGCCAACCTCTGGTCAGAGAGGGCTCCTCCGTGGGTATTCTCCTGCAGGGGATGGCTTCGACCCTTCTTCCAGGAATGGGAGACAGGAGGGCAAGTGAAGGACCTGCGCACACCGCACGGGCATCTCCCGGCTTACGCTACCCCGGTTCTGAAGGTGATCCGCCGGTGGGGTCTGGGAATGTGGGAGATCAGGACCATGTCGAGGAAATTCCTTGACAGGAGGGTCCTGTTGACCCATTTCCAGAAGCCTCTGGTGCTCAAAGATTGCCCAAGTCGGGATCTGGAGGGTGGGCTGAGGTTATTGAATTCTACACGGGTCCCCTTGAAGTTTTGGGACTTGGCTTGGCGCTGCTTCCATGGGAAACTGTATGTAAGGGACAACCTGAAGTGTAGGAACTCCGATGATCGGGGTTGTCCCCCGTGAGGGGTGTTGCGACACGCTGGAAAGCATGGAGCACTTCCTCCTTCAGTGTCCTTTTAATACAGGGGTCTACAACAGGGTGGGTGCTTCCATAGGCTGGCCTCGGCTGGCACACCTTTCCTATGCGGAGTGGGCGTATGGGGCCTTCGGATCCCTGGGTGGCCGAGATCGGGGCACTTTATTTCTAGTCAGTTTAGTGGTCAGGTTTTACACGTGGAACGCACGGTGCTTAGTGTCAACTCAGCAGAAAATCCTCCCCAGGGACGAGGTTGTTAGGAACATTCTGGGTGGCCTGGTGAAGGTGCGCTCTCTGGAGTATGACAGGCTGGGTGCAGCGAGGGCCTCTCTTCTCTGGAGAGGGTTCTCATTTAATGTACCTAGGGCTTAGATAAGCAGGTAAATGATAGGGACAGGTAGATAGCTTCAGTAGGGACAGGTAGATAGTTAGGGACAGGATAGGGACAGCCCAGGGACAGTTAGGTAGGCACGCGGTGAGTTAGGTAGGGTCGTAGGGTCAGGCAGGGAGAGACAGGGAAAGGTAGGCAGATAAATAGGGACAGATGTCTAGACAGGTATGGACGGCTGGTAGGGTAAGGATTGCTAGGGTAGAAGCCTGTCATCTCCGGTTTCCCGGTGGCGGGCTGGGGCTTTTCACTATCAGATTTTTGTTTTGCAGAAGTGAATTATTGATATAGGGCTTACAGGCACCAATCCTGGCTCTGGGTAAGTGTTGTATATAGAGTTATGTAGCATTGTATTGTAAGGTGATGATCCTGTCTTGTAGGCAAGAGGATATAAGTTCCTCGGTGAGCTAATTTTTGTATTGTGTGGGTTTGGTGGTAGGTTGTTTATAGTTGTGTTTGCTGTGTAAAAAAAAAAAAAAAAAAAAAATGTGTGTGTATGTATGTATGTATATATATATATATATATATATATATATGTGTATATGTGTGTGTATGTATGTATATATATATATATATATATATGTATATGTATATTAAAAAAAAAAAAAAAATTATAAAATAGATAAAAAGGAAAAAAAATGTGTTTTGTGTGATTTAGATAGATGTGTTTAAGCCAGGTGGCTATAATGTTTCTTTTTGGGCGATGGACCAGAGTTTTTCTTTGTCAGGTTTGGTATGAAGTGTGTATGTGCGTGTGTATTAATAAAATGTTTCTTCTCTCCTTGGGTGATGTAACCTGGGGAGGAGGAGATCTGGATGGATAAAAAGTGAAAAGACGAGTAAAGGACAGAAACAGCATAAGAAGGAAAGATGGAGGAAGCTTCTCTGAGAAAGAAGAAGGCAGTTTTGTTTTCTTTTGCGGGGTTGCTTTGACTGGGGGCAGTTATGCTGGACTTGGACTTTGCTTTGGACTGGGGGGGTGGTAATGTTGGACTCGGACAGTTGCTTTTGCTGGGGTTTTGATTTGTGCTATTTATTGTAAGTTTTGTATTTTTATAATAAAAGAGTTCACTACATATGGATTCATACAGCCACCACTAGAGGGAGCTCACTACATATGGATTTATACAGCCACCACTAGAGGGAGCTCACTACATATGGATTTATACAAGTACCACTAGGGGGAGTTCACTACATATGGATTTTTACAGCCACCACTAGGGGGAGCTCACTACATATGGATTTATACAGCTACTAGTGATGTGTGAATAGTGAAATATTCGGCTTCGGGAAAACTGGCACAAATAATTTCTAATATCTGTGTATTTGCACCAAATAACGAATCCAATACAAGTCAATGGAAAAGGCGAATATTTCTCTGCTGCACCCAACAAACAGGTCCGGGGGCCGGAGAAAAAAAGCTGAAATGGATGGGAAAGAGCTACGACTAAATGGGAACAGCATGGAGAAGATGGCGGCCTGCCTTTCTGACTCACATATGGGATCTGGGAATAATGTTGTCAGACTATTGCAGCGGTTTTACGGACTTATAAGAAGAACTACCAAACTAAACCTTAAATTTTATTTTATAAAGGGAAAAATGCTAAGGAACATTTTTTTTTGTTCATAATTACATGTATATAACGCAAAATAAAAATGAATTTAAAAAAATTATACCTCTCCTTTAGCATATGTTCATTTTACTTGGAAGCAGCCTCCTCAAGGGAAAGAGACAGGAGCGCCATTGACCAATCTGCACAAGACCAAGCACTTCTTCTGGAAACTGCCCGACCAGGCAGAATGGATCTTTGAGCAACAATGGAGTAATTACAGGACATGTCCCAGAGAGTAACGAGGTCTGAGGAGTGTATTACTCAGGTGACAGGCCGTGCTACAGACCTCAGGTAAAGGCCTTCGCGTGGCAATGACCATGTTCCCATATGTGTAAGGCTGGGGTCACACTTGGCGTAAGACAATACGCCACGTATTATACGTCCGTACTACGGAAAAATGTTCCCAAAATAGTGATCCGTAGTCAGGGTGTGTCAGCGTATTTTGCGCATGGCATCCTCCGTATGTAATCCGTATGGCATCCGTACTGCGAGATTTTTGCGCAGGCTTGCAAAACCGATATCTAATGGATTTATGTGCTCAAATGTTAGGGAAAACATATATACAGTATATATATATATATATATATATATATATATATATATGTCATTGAGACACATATATATATATATATGTATATATATATATATATATATATATATATATATATATATATATTCTGTATTTATATTTCATTCAGCGCGATATATGTGAAAAGTCGGTAATTCAATTGCCGGCTTTTCATTTCTCCTGCACAAACCCGACAGGATATGAGACATGGTTTACATACAGTAAACCATCTCATATCCCCATTTTTGTTTGCATATTCCACACTACTAATGTTAGTAGTGTGTATGTGCAAAATTTCAGCGCTGTAGCTGCTAAAATAAAGGGTTAAATGGCAGAAAACATTGGCGTGGGCTCCCACGCATTTTTCTCCGCCAGAATGGTAAAGCCAGTGACTGAGGGCAGATATTAATAGCCAGGAGAGGGTCCATGGTTATTGGCCCCCCCAGGCTACAAACATCTGCCCCCAGCCACCCCAGAAAAGGCACATCTGGAAGATGCGCCTATTCTGGCACTTGGCCACTCTCTTCCCACTCCCGTGTAGCGGTGGGATATGGGGTAATGAAGGGTTAATGTCACCTTGCTATTGTAAGGTGACATTAAGCCAGATTAATAATGGAGAGGCGTCAATTATGACACCTATCCATTATTAATCCAATTGTATGAAAGGGTTAAAAAACACACACACACACACATGATTAAAAAGTATTTTAATGAAATAAACACAGCGGTTGCTTTAATAATTTATTGCTCTCTCAATCCATCAGCAACACCCTCGCTTGGCAAAATAATAAACCCACAATATACATACCTTCTGCTGACCCGTAACGTCCCACGAGGTAATCCATCTGAAGGGGTTAATTATTTTACAGGCAGGAGCCCTGCTAATGCAGCTGTGCTCCATGCCTGTAATCCCCGGCAAATGAATGAAATGTAGGTCATTGACCTACATTTCCTTCAGTCGCGGTGATGCGCCCCCTGGTGGATGTCCTCATATGACCTGGAGCGTGGGAAAAAGTTCCCAGGCTGCAGTTCATGAGAACATCCAGCAGGGGCGCATCACCGCGACTCAATGTAAGTACAGATCACTCTGCTTTCCTTTCAGCACCCGGGGATTACAGGCACGAGCGAGTGGTTTATCGCAGCTCGTGCCTGTAATATTAGTTAACCCCTTCAGATGGATTACCTCGTTGGACGTGATAGGACATCAGAAGGTATGTATCTTGTGCGTTTATTATTTTGCCAAGCAAGGGTGTTGCTGATGGATTGAGAGAGCAATAAATTATTACAACAACCGCTGTGTTTATTTCATTAAAATACTTTAAAATCATGTGTGTGTGTTTTATTAACCCTTTCAGACAATTGGATTAATAATGGATAGGTGTCATAATTGACGCCTCTCCATTATTAATCTGGCTTAATGTCACCTTACAATAGCAAGGTGGCATTAACCCTTCATTACCCCATATCCCACCGCTACAGGGAGTGGGAAGAGAGTGGCCAAGTGCCAGAATAGGCGCATCTTCCAGATGTGCCTTTTCTGGGGTGGCTGGGGGCAGATGTTTGTAGCCAGGGGGGGCAATAACCATGGACCCTCTCTAGGCTATTAATATCTGCCCTCAGTCACTGGCTTTACCATTCTGGCGGAGAAAAATGCGCGGGAGCCCACGCCAATTTTTTCCGCCATTTAACCCTTTATTTTAGCAGCTACAGCGCTGAAATTTTGCACATACACACTACTAACATTAGTAGTGTGGAATATGCAAAAAAAAAGGGATATGAGATGGTTTACTGTATGTAAACCATGTCTCATATCCTGTCAGGTTTAGGCAGGAGAAATGAAAAGCCGGCAATTGAATTACCGACTTTTCAATAACACCGCTGCGTATTTCTCGCAAGTCACACTGCTGGTCCGTGTGGAATCCGTATTTTTCTCGCCCCCATAGACTTTAATTGGCGATTTTTTTGCGCAATACGGTGACAAACGCAGCATGCTGTGATTTTCTACGGCCGTAGAAAGCCGTATATTACGGATCCGTAATATACGGCTGATAGGAGCAGCCCCATTGAGAATAATTGTGCCGTGTGTAATGCGAGTTTTACGGACGTAGTTTCTGCGCTCTTACGTCCGTAAAACTCGCCAGTGTGACGCCGGCCTAAGGCTGCGGCCTGAATAGGTCTGTGGTGAGTATTAACCCAGTCCCTTAGACATGCTTAAAATATACAGACACTGGCCAATACCTCAGTATCATTTTTTTAGGACCCACATTTAGAAAATGTAAGGGAAACAACAGCTTAATAAAGAAACACAAGTCTCATTTAGGACCCCGGAAAAGTCAGCAATGGTCTTTGTCCTGAAAAAAGAGAGAACCTAGCGCACCACCATAACAATAATTATAAAGAAGTAGGGGTGCAGGACCAGTGGTAAATGCAATATGACCAACAAAGAAAAAGTACCACTGCAATTATGCGCACCACAAGAGAATAATATACAGTTATATGAAAAAGTTTGGGCACCCCTATTAATCTTAAGCTTAATGTTTTATAAAAATTGGTTTTTTTGCAACAGCTATTTCATTTTCATATATCTAATAACTGTTGGACACAGTAATGTTTCTGCCTTGAAATGAGGTTTAATGTACTAACAGAAAATGTGCAATCTGCATTCAAACAGAATTTGACAGGTGCATAAGTATGGGCACCTCACCAGAAAAGTGACATTAATATTTAGTAGATCCTCCTTTTGCAAAAATAACAGCCTCTAGTCGCTTCCTGTAGCTTTTGAGTTCCTGGATCCTGGATGAAGGTATTTTTGACCATTCCTCTTTACAAAACAATTCCAGTTCAGTTAAGTTTGATGGTCGCCGAGCATGGACAGCCCTCTTCAAATGATCCCACAGATGTTCAATGATATTCAGGTCTGGGGACTGGGATGGCCATTCCAGAACAGTGTAATTATTCCTCTGCATGAATGCCTGAGTAGATTTGGAACGGTGTTTTGGATTATTGTCTTGCTGAAAGATCCATCCCCTGCGTAACTTCAACTTTATCACTGATTCATGAACATTATTGTCAAGAATCTGCTGATACTGAGAGGAATCCATGCGTCCCTCAACTTTAACAAGATTCCCGGTGCCGGCATTGGCCACACAGCCCCAAACCATGATGGAACCTCCACCAAATTTTACTGTGGGTAGCAAGTGTTTTTCTTGGAATGCTGTTTTTTTGCCGCCATGCATAACGCTTTTTTGTATGACCAAACAACTCAGTCTTGGTTTCATCAGTCCACAGGACCTTCTTCCAAAAAGAAATTGGCTTCTCCAAATGTGCTTTTGCATACCTCAGCCGACTCTGTTTGTGGCGTGCTTGCAGAAACGGCTTCTTTCGCATCACTCTCCCATACAGCTTCTCCTTGTGCAAAGTGCATTGCATAGTTGACCGATGCCCAGTGACACCATCTGCAGCAAGTTGATGCTGCAGCGCTCTGGAGATGGTCTGAGGATTGTCCTTGACTGATCTCACCATTCTTCTTCTCTGCCTTTCTCATGTTTTTCTTGGCCTGCCACTTCTGGCCTTAACAAGAACTGTACCTGTGTTCTTCCATTTCCTTACTATGTTCCTCACAGTGGAGATTGACAGGTTAAATCTCTGAGAAAGCTTTTTGTATCCTTCCCCTGAACAACTATGTTGAATAATCTTTGTTTTCAGATCATTTGACAGTTGTTTTGAGGAGCTCATGATGCCACTCTTCGGAGGAGATTCAAACAGGAGAACAACTTGCAAGTGGCCACTTTAAGTAGCTTTTCTCATGATTGCATACACCTGGCTATGAAGTTCAAAGCTCAATGAGGTTACAAAACAAAAAAAAGTGCTTTAGTAAGTCAGTAAAAAGTAGGTAGGAGTATTTAAAACAAGAAAATGATAAGGGTGCCCATACTTATGCACCTGTCAAATTTTGTTTGAATGCAGATTGCACATTTTCTGTTAGTACAATAAACCTCATTTCAAGGCAGAAACATTACTGTGTCCAACAGTTATTAGATATATGAAAATGAAATAGCTGTTGCAAAAAAAACAATTTTTATAAAACATTAAGCTTAAGATTAATAGGGGTGCCCAAACTTTTTCATATAACTGTATATCACATATAGATGTACAATAACAAATAGTATTGTGGTACCGTGTTAGCCAGAAAAATCGATGTGAATACTTTTCTGACCAATGATGACAGAAGTATTCTAGGAGTGATACCTTTATTGGCTATCCAGAAAATAATATGTTTGTGCAGCGCCCCAGAGTCCTGGTTGCTGCAGTAATGTCATTCTTCCACCAGGGGGAGTGATATTACGTCTGATGGCACTAAAGGAGATCTTCCTACCAGGTATCACGGCATCACACTACACTTCACACTCCAGTCCATCGGGGGAGCCTTGTTTCTATCTACTAGGGCACTCCTCACAGAAGGGTAAAACTGGTGGGCTGGATAGAAAGTTAGAGAGACGCTGGCTGGGCTTTGCCCAGACAACACCTGTCAGGCAGACAGGGGGAAAGGAGGAACATCTGAGCTGCAGACAGAGGGTCCCTGTCAGGGGTGGGTTCCTGACACAGGCCTAGCGGGACAGAAAGCTACGGAGCTGCGCCTGCCCCACGTGCGGCAGCCTCCTAAGAAAGGACACGAAGAGAATTGTATTGTAGAGAGTGAGAAACGAAGTCACAGCACAAGGAGAAAACACCAGGAGGAGTTCTGCCCCGAGACAGGCAGCCTCCTTCTGAGGCGCGTAGCCGGTGGCCGGAACACCGAGGGAGTAATTGACTCTACGCATTACTTCAGAGACCGGCAGGACAGTCAATTCCAAGTTGGCTGCCCGACCTTAATACCTAAGAAGACACGGTGGCAAATTGTGGGGGTCGGGGCGTCTCTAGTGTCCCTATAAACAAGCCTCAGGCCATCAGTCATACGGGTTTGTCCTATCCATACCATCTGGGGGACAGAGAGGAAGAAATAACATCTAGAACATCTACAAAGGTTGGGAGGATTATCCCGTGGTGCTCAGCAGGGAAGTACTACAACACACAGGCGCTAGTAGGAAGGCTACTGATTTCCACCTGGTTAAGAGAACTCTGGATGTGCCTTCGGACCGGCCGGACTCTGCCTGCCCTGTGATCAGTGCTCTGGACTGTGGACGCTGAAGTCTTCAGTAAAAAGTAAAGAGACTGCAACCTTTGTGTCCTCGTTATTCACTGCACCTTACATCGTCCACCATCACCATCTACACATCTGGGAAGCCCTGGGGACATACTTCGCCTGTGGGAAGGTATACCATCTAGCTGCCATTCCATCACCCCAGCGGACACCTAAGCAGTGTCGGTCACCCTGACCGAATACCACAGGTGGAGTCACGAACACTAGACAAACAAGACCTTTAATTGGACGCCCCTAGCAAGGGCCATGGACCGGGTCAGGCCACCGTGACATCCCCAGAACCGAGAGGGACCCGGTGTGGAGTACCCCATTGCCCTTAATGTGGGGGTGCTCCAACTTTGGCGTCACGAACTGGATCTACTTAAGCCTGAAGAATCAGGTCATGTGTGCTTAAGAACTGTGCCAGAATTGTAACTGAACCGTGATTTATTGCAAAGACTGTGTATTGCCATTTGCCGCCAGAATTCCTGCCAAAACCACCGCCATTATAGCGCCACGAGGAGCGCAGGAGAAGAAGAAGGGCGTGGAGTTGTGGGCGTGAACGAAGTGAGAAGCGCGAAAGACAATGGTCGCCCAGTCTAAATATTCCTGTATCCTGAGGACGTGTCTGTCAGCAGCCGAGGTCCGCCTCCTGATTCTCCATGGTGGGCGGAGACCGAAAAAATGAAACCATTCTCCAGAAGGGGAAAGAATGGAGCTGGAGATCAGAGGGGACCCTCGAAAAAGAATGGCCCCGCACAGACCCTCGTCACCGGAGGAATACTCCAATATGCCACCGCTGGAGAGCCTGGACTCCTGGGAGCTGTCTATGGAGACTCCACTGCCTGCGCCATCACCGGCCCTGGCGCCTTCCCCGGAGGAGTGGAGTGGTGCTGAGAGAGTCATCCCATGTGCAGGTTCTCGGTGCCGTGGCGTCCCGGGAGTCCGCCTTCCCTCCGCACCTGCTCTGTTCACCACCGCGACTGCTGAAGCCCCGGTGTCCCCATCACCAGACCCCAGACCACCAGGAGGGCATGACCTTGGGCCCTTTCCCTGGGGAGAATACCGGCGGCATCTAATCGCAGAGTACCAGCGGGAAGTGGAGCGTGAGGCCCGAGGCGAAATGCTGGACGACTCTCCACCGAAGTGGGGTGTTGTGGTGATGTACCAACCGCAAGAGGGAAAACGTTTCATCCAAGAAATCGGATCCCCAGTGAAAGTCCATGTTATCCGGGATGAGGTGAAGTCCTGCCTGTGCGGAGACAGCGCGGATCTGGCCTTGAATCCTGGGGAGGCTGTGACTTACCGCTGGCACCAGAAGGGAAATAGCTGGTGAGCCTGGGACTTACAGAGGTGCACAGCCCTCTTGGCGGTATCCAGGACCCCGGAGGAAGTACTTATCGCTGACGCGGCTGCAGCCGCCCCTGCTGTCACTTGCATCATCCACCGGACCACTCAGACTTTTATTGCTGCGCACGACCTGACCGTGCAGGAAAAACAAAGTCATGGAGTGTACCTGGCGCCGGGAGTGAATCTGGGTTCGAGCCATCCTAAGCCACAGAGGGCTACATGTCAGGTAAAGCCCTGGTGGAGACCTCCAGAACTACAATAAACCTCGGAAAACCGAAAAATGTATATAGTTCTTTTAAAACTGTTAATTTCTTTGCTGCTTTTTCAAGTACTGAACCCGTCCAGGGTTAACTCTTAAAGGGATCCCTTTGTTTACCCGGGATCCCTATTGTTTCCAGTTTGCACAAGTTTTCCCGCTTCTATACTAAAGAACATTGGAATCATGGACGGTGAATGATTCACAAACTGCTTCTGTAAATAGTTTGCACCTTCTTAAAGGTGCTCTCTACTGGTTTTACATAGGAGGCTTTTACAGAGACTGCCTCTTAAAAGAAACTGCTGTTAAGTATGCTGTAAAATAACTGCTTTGCTTCACAGACCTGAAGAAAAACCCGTTGGTGTGGCAGAATTCCGGGTCAGGTTTACACGTCTTGTAGCTCACCCAAGACCAACGTTTGGGGGTTCGTAACGGGTCCCTCATATCACATCATACCGCCTTAAACAAACTTGAAAATTAATTATGTGATTATTTGCACTACCTCTGAAAAGACTTGGGTTTCCTCTTAAAGGGAATGTTTACTTATTGCACTTAGATAATGTTGCTTAAGAAGTTGAATAGCAATAATGTTTTACATAGTGATAGTATGTAGTTAGAAAGCTAGTGATAAGAAATGTTTGATAAATGTTGAGAGTAAAATGTTTAATGATGTACTTTAAATAAAATTAAGGACAAAGGAAGTTGGAAGAAAGATACAGTCTAGCCCGTAGTGGGGGTGAAACCTGTTCTGCATTTCAATAAAGTGAACCCGTAGGGGTTAGTGAGTCCTCTAGAGAGCCATAGATAAATGGTTAGTAGACTTTGCACTTGGAGAAGAATAAAAATGTTAATTTATTGTTGAGAGATAGCACCTAGTAATTAATAGATAGAATACCTGTACGGGTAATTGTATTTCATAGATAGATAATAACTGTTTCCCATTTGCCTTATGCACAATGTAAATATGTTCTTGTTTTGCAACGTTCAAGTGTTCTCACCTCCCATAAAGGAAAGCATTGTTATATTAATTCGTTTCATAGCATTTCAAAAATTTGTATGTCTTTTGCTAACATGTATTGTTGTCCTTCTTTTCCCAGTCCCGGAGTACTGGATTTAAAGGAAGGGGGGAGTGCAGCGCCCCAGAATCCTGGTTGCTGCAGTAATGTCATTCTTCCACCAGGGGGAGTGATATTACGTCTGATGGCACTAAAGGAGTTCATCTTTCCAGGTATCACGGCATCACACACACTTCACACTCCAGACCACCAGGGGGAGCCATGCTCCTATCTAGTAGAGCACTCCTCACAGAAGGGTAAAACTGGTGGGCTGGATAGAAAGTTAGAGAGATGCTGATTGGGCTTTGCCCAGACAACACCTGTCAGGCAGACAGGGGGAAAGGAGGAACATCTGAGCTGCAGACAGAGGGTCCCTGTCAGGGGTGGGATCCTGACAGAGGCCTAGCATGAGATAGAAAGCTACGGAGCTGCGCCTGCCCCACGTGCAGCAGTATCCTAAGAAAGGACATGAAGAGAAGTGTATCGTAGAGAGTGACAAACGAAGTCACAGCACAAGGAGAAAACACCAGGAGGAGTTCTGCCCCAAGACAGGCAGCCTCCTTCTGAGGCGAGTAGCCGGTGACCGGAACACCGAGGGAGTAATTGACTCTACGCATTACTTCAGAGACCAGCAGGACAGTCAATTCCAAGTTGGCTGCCCGACCTTAATACCTAAGAAGACACGGTGGCAAATTGTGGGGGTCGGGGCCTCTCTAGGGTCCCTATAAACAAGCCTCAGACCATCCCAGTCAAACGGGTTTGTCCTATCCATACCATCTGGGGGACAGAGAGGAAGAAATAACATCTAGAAGATCTACAAAGGTTGGGAGGACTATCCCGTGGTGCTCAGCAGGGAAGTACTACAACACACAGGCGCTAGTAGGAAGGCTACTGATTTCCACCTGGTTAAGAGAACTCTGGATTTGCCTTCGGTACTCTGGACTGTGGACGCTGAAGTCTTCAGTAAAAGGTAAAGAGACTGCAACCTTTGTGTCCTCGTTATTCATTGCACCTTACATCGTCCACCATCACCATCTACACATCTGGGAAGCCCTGGGGGTACACTTCACCTGTGGGAAGATATACCATCTAGCTGCCATTCCATCACCCCAGCGGACCCCTAGCAGCGTCGGTCACCCTGACCGAATACCACAGGTGGCGTCACGAACACTAGACAAACAAGACCTTTAATTGGACGCCCCTTGCAAGGGCCACGGACTGGGTCAGGCCACCGTGACATCCCCAGAAACGAGAGGGACCCGGTGCCGAGTACCCCATTGCCCTCAACGTGGGGGGGCTCCATTTGCAGCTTTCAGAGCACAGCAGCTCCTTCTTCAGGCAAGATTACAAATAGATTAATAAGAAACAAGCACAACATTTTAGGAATACTGCAGTAGGACATTTGTTAGGGGGTGGGAAGTGTTTAACACCTGGATTTATGAGTCACTACATGGACACCATTATCACCTCCACCAGACGGCCTCCAGATAACTAAGAACATTATTCCCACCTCCTCTCCATTTGTAAGAAAATGCCTAATTTGATTTCCTTGGCTTATCTATGGACTAATCACACTTCCCACCCCCTAACAAATGTCCTCCTGTAGTATTCTCTAAATGTTGTGCTTTCTCCTTATTAATCTACTTATAATCTAGCCTGAAGAAGGAACCTCTGTGCTCTGAAAGCTGCAAACATATTATTTTCTGGTTAGCCAATAAAGGTATCACTCCCTTAATACTTTTGTCATCATTGGGCAGAAAAGTATTCATATCATATATAGACAAATTTATAGAAAAAAGAGGTTTTTATTGGCACACCACACAATGTATTAGGCTGCCGTCACACTAGCAGTATTTGGTCAGTATTTTACATCAGTATTTGTAAGTCAAAACCAGGACTGGAACAATCAGAGAAAAAGTATAATAGAAACATATGCACCACTTCTGTATTTATCACCCACTCCTGCTTTTGGCTTACAAATACTGATGTAAAATACTGACCAAATACTGCTAGTGTGACGGTAGCCTTAAAACATACTTAAAAGCAAAAAACAAAAGAGACCCCATCCACTTGAAACAATATGCATATTGAAAAGCCCAATGTACATTATAATACCTGAACAATTAACTTTAAACCTACTGGCTCATGGGACTAGTGTGCAGCCCTTCTAACAAAAACATAACCCAACACATGAACTCCCCAGATAAGGGAAATCCAGGGCAAGGTTCCCTGAAAAAGCTATAACCAATATGCAGGGAGCCATCCATATAGCAAAGGCAAAATGACCCGTAAGGCTAGAAAAGCTTAAGGCTAGGTTCACATTGCGTTAATGCAGCCCGTTCAACACATGCTTTAAACAGGCTGCGTTAACGCAAGTGCCGACATGACATCTAGCAGCTAGCAGATGCTCTATCTGCGCTAGCGGTGACGGACCCAGAAACGCTGCAGCCCACGTCCCAGGGTCCGTCACTCAATGACGGCACATCGCTAGGGCATGCCCATTTAGGGCGTGCGCTAGCAATGCGTCCGACATAGGGCTTAATGGCGGCGTTAACGGACTGCCTATAACGCAATATGAACCTACCCTAAGTACATTAAGTAATGTTCAGCGTCTAGAGCGGAACAAAGTCCCCATGCATCAAAGCTAAGTGGACAAAAGAACATGGCCCCGCACGAATCGCCCTAGCGGATAGGGCTTCATCAGGGGAAGTAGCAGTGAGCTCACCAACCTCTGTTTAAATAGGCGACATTATCATCATACCTGATAGTAGACCGGTGTGTGCTGGAGGAGCAGAGACCGGTGCCGCCGCCAGCAATGCGCATTATTATTATTATTATTATTATTATTTATTGTTATAGCGCCATTTATTCCATGGCGCTTTACAAGTGAGGAGGGGTATACATAATAAAAACAAGTACAATAATCTTGAACAATACAAGTCATAACTGGTACAGTAGGAGAGAGGACCCTGCCCGCGAAGGCTCACAATCTACAAGGGATGGGTGAGGATACAGTAGGTGAGGGTAGAGCCGGTCATGCAGCGGTTTGGTCGATCGGTGGTTACTGCATGTTGTAGGCTTGTCGGAAGAGGTGGGTCTTCAGATTCTTTTTGAAGGTTTCGATGGTGGGCGAGAGTCTGATGTGTTGTGGTAGAGGGTTCCAGAGTAGGGGTGATACGTGAGAGAAATCTTGTATACGATTGTGGGAAGAGGAGATAAGAGGGGAGTAGAGAAGGAGATCTTGTGAGGATCGGAGGTTGCGTGTAGGAAAGTACCGGGAGATGAGGTCACAGATGTAAGGAGGAGACAGGTTGTGGATGGCTTTGTACGTCATGGTTAGGGTTTTGTACTGGAGTCTCTGGGCAATGGGGAGCCAGTGAAGGGATTGACAGAGGGGAGAGGCCGGAGAATAGCGGGGGGACAGGTGGATTAGTCGGGCAGCAGAGTTTAGAATAGATTGGAGGGGTGCGAGAGTGTTTGAGGGGAGGCCACAGAGCAGGAGGTTGCAGTAGTCAAGGCGAGAGATGATGAGGGCATGGACTAGGGTTTTTGCAGATTCTTGGTTGAGGAATGTACAGATCCGTGCAATATTTTTGAGTTGAAGTCGGCAGGAAGTGGAAAGGGCTTGGATATGTGGTTTGAAGGAGAGATCAGCGTCAAGGATAACCCCGAGGCAGCGAGCTTGTGGGACTGGGGAGAGTGGGCAGCCATTTACTGTAATGGATAGGTTCGTTGGGGGGGTCACGTGAGATGGGGGAAAGATGATGAATTCTGTTTTGTCCATGTTAAGTTTCAGAAATCTAGCGGAGAAGAAGGATGAAATAGTGGACAGACATTGAGGGATTCTGGTTAGTAGGGAGGTGATATCTGGTCCAGAGATGTAGATCTGTGTGTCATCAGCATAGAGGTGATACTGAAAGCCATGAGATTCTATGAGCTGTCCCAGGCCAAAGGTGTAAATGGAGAAGAGCAGGGGCCCAAGGACTGAACCTTGTGGGACTCCGACAGAGAGGGGGCGAGGTGAGGAGGTGGTGTGTGAGTGGGAGACGCTGAATGTCCGGTCTGTTAGGTATGATGAGATCCAGGATAGGGCCAAGTCTGTGATGCCAAGGGATGAGAGGGTCTGTAATAATAGGGAATGGTCCACTGTGTCAAAGGCAGCCGACAGGTCGAGGAGGAGGAGAACAGAGTAGTGTTGCTTGCTCTTGGCAGTTAAGAGGTCATTGGTGACCTTAGTTAGCGCAGTTTCAGTGGAATGGTGTGACCGGAAGCCAGATTGTAAGCGGTCAAAGAGGGAGCAAGAAGAGAGATGGGAGGACAGTTCAAGGTAGACGTGTTGTTCCAGTAGTTTTGAGGCATAGGGGAGAAGTGATATAGGGCGATAGCTAGATACAGAGGATGGGTCAAGAGAGGGCTTTTTGAGGATAGGTGTGATGGAGGCATGTTTAAAGCTTGAGGGGAAAACACCAGTTGTTAGTGATAGGTTGAAGAGATGGGTTAGGGTTGGGATGAAGATTGTGGTGAGGTTTGGGATGAGGTGGGATGGGAGCGGGTCAAGTGCACAGGTGGTGAGATGCGATCTTGAGAGTAGAGTGGCGAGTTGATCTTCTGTAATGGTGGAGTAGTTGGTTTTGGAGGTGGAGGGTAGGGAAGTTGGGAGGAAGGGCTCTGGGGCTTGTTGACCAAAACTGTCTCTGATGTTATCAATCTTCTGCTTGAAGAATGAGGCAAAGTCTTTAGCAGAGATAAGTGAGGAGGGAGGAGGTGCTGGGGGACGGAGGAGAGAATTGAAGGTGTTGAATAACTGTTTAGGGTTGTGAGACAGGGAGGATATGAGAGATGAGAAGTAGGTTTGTTTAGCTGTGGCGAGTGCGGTCTTGAAAGTAGTGAGGGACTGTTTGAATGCGATTAAGTGGTCGTTGGAGTGGGATCTTTTCCATCTGCGCTCAGCAGCCCTGGAAGCTCACCTCAGTTCTTTGGTCAGGCTGGTGTGCCAGGGCTGTCTGTTGATTTTGCAAGCTTTGGTATGTGTAAGTGGGGCAGCAGATTCCAAAGCTACAGCTATTGTGGTGTTATATAGAGCGGCAGCGTCATCCGCATTGTGTATGGAACTTATGTCTGTGAGAGGGAGGAGGGATTCAGAGAATGAATGTAGGTCAAGATGTTTAAGATTTCTGCGAGGGTGTGAAAGTTTGTGGGGTGGGGACTCTAGACATGGAGTGGAGAGAGATGAGAATGTGAGAAGGTTGTGGTCAGAGAGAGGAAGAGGTGAGTTAGAGAGGTTAGATAGGGAGCAGAGGCGGGTGAAGATGAGGTCCAGTGTGTGACCATCTTTGTGAGTGGCTGCAGAAGACCATTGAGTGAGACCGAAGGAGGAAGAGAGAGATAGAAGTTTAGTGGCAGCTGAGAGGGAAGTGTCAATGGGGATGTTGAAATCGCCCATGATGATAGTGGGGATGTCTGCAGAAAGGAAATGAAGTAGCCAGGTGGTGAAGTGGTCAAAGAAGATGGTGGCTGGCCCTGGGGGGCGGTAAATGACAGCCAGTTGGAGGTTGGAGGGGGAGTAGATGCGCACAGAGTGCACCTCAAAGGAAGGGAGGGTAACAGAGGGTGGCAGTGGGATTGGGGTGAAGGAGCAGTTATCTGACAGGAGAAAACCAACTCCTCCACCATGCTTGCTGCTGGGGCGGGGTGTGTGAGAAAGGTGGAAGCCACCGTAAGAGAGTGCGGCAGGAGAGGCTGTGTCAGAAGGGGTGAGCCAGGTTTCGGTGATGGCGAGGAAGGAAAGTTTGGTAGTAACAAAAAGATCATGGATGTAGGAAAGCTTGTTACAGACAGAGCGAGCGTTCCACAGAGCTCCTGTTAATGGGACTGGGGAAGCGGGGGCTGGGCAAATGGGTATAAGGTTAGAGAGGTTACGGAAGTTTGTGATGGAGCGTGGATGGGAGGTAGAAATGACTGTGGGAATGTGGTGAGGAGGACCAGGATTTGGAGAGATATCACCAGCAGTGAGAAGGAGCAGAGATAGTGTTAGCAGGTGGGAGCAGGAGAGAGCGTGAGGGGGCTGCCTGTGCTTTGAGACAGAGGATTGTATGTTAAGGAACAGTTCTGAGGAGGAGGTGAGATGGATGGGGAGGATTGAAGAGGAGATGAACAGTTCCTTACTTGGTGTGGGGATTGGGGGAGGTAGCAGAAAGTGAAAGACTATAGGGGTAAAAGTGACAACAAACAGAAACATTGTTTGCAGTGACTGGCCAGTTACCTTCAGTTCCCTTCAGGTTCAATTCAGGTTTTAATTCTACTGTAATCCACACTTTTAGAACACACTACTAGAAATCACACTGCAGACTGAAGTCTAGCAGACTTGTGCTATGCAATATATGGAAAACTAAGTGCGTTCAGGTGTGGAGCAGAGAGGAGTGGTCTCTGCTCATCTTGGTCAGAGAATTAAGGGTGGACCAGATGCATACAATCAAGACTAAGTAAACAATGTCATAAATAACACAGGGCAAGCTGGGGTTAGCTGAAAGGCATACCATATGAAAGCAAAGAGCAGGGAAGTCTATGTGCAAAGCTGGGTGATGTATTATGTGCACTTCATAGGAGAGCTGGATGAACATACCATATGAAAGCAAAGAGCAGGGAAGTCTATGTGCAAAGCTGGGTGATGTATTATGTGCACTTCATAGGAGCGCATGGCAATAATAGGCTGGTACGGCGCCGAACTGCGCCTGCGCGGATTGAGCCGCAAGTTCCGCAAAGAACACAGGTTACTCCCTCGGTAGTCCGGCTACCGGGATTCTGCACCTCACAAGGAGGCAGCCTGTGTAGGGCTGGTCCCCTTCTGATATCCACTCCTTTGCTATGACTTCCTTGCACGCTCGCTGCAATACAGTTCTGCCTTCAATGTCTCTTTCTGGGAGCTGCAGCTCTGAGGGCATGCACAGCTCCGTGTCCCTCTTCCTCGATCTCTGACAGGATCCCCCCCCTGTCACGGACCAACTACCCAAGCGAAGCTCAGCCAGCAACTGACTATCTTTCCCTATAGGCAACCAGTTTTACCTAAGTGTGGAGAGTGACCTAATAAATAGGAGCAAAAGCTCCCCCTGGTGGCCTGGAGTGAGAAATATGTTGCAGGTTTGTGATACCTGGATGCAGTTGTCCTTCTTTGCCTCCAAATGTAACACCACTCACCCCTAGAGGAGAGTGACATTACTGCAATGACCAGGACCCTGGGGCGCTGCAAACCCCCCCCCCCCCCGTTAAATCCTGGGAAAAGAAAACAACAGTTACAGGTTAGCAAAAGACATACACATTTTTGAAATGCTATAAAACAAGTTAATATAAACTGATGCTTCCTTTTATGGGAGGTGAGGAATCTTGAATGTTGCATAACAAAAAAAACATTTACATAGTAGACCTACTTTCAAGAACAATTTTAGCAAAACAGTACATTAACTAACTATGAAATGTGATTACCCAAATGGGTATACTATCTATTAAGACTTCAAAGTGCAAATCAAGCATTTTTCTTTATTCAAGTGCAGAACAGTCTATCAACCCCCATGGGCTCACTGCATTTTCCTTCCATTTATTCAAAAGTGCTCTATAACTTCAGCTACATACTATCGGCTATGTAAAACACAATTCTATATTTAAGTCTAATCTGGCAAAGTGCAATAATTCACATTCCCTTTAAGGGCGAACTCAAGTCTCTTTTCTGCGGTAATGCAAAATATTAATACTGTAACAACAGGAATGAAGCGAGGGACCCGTTATTATCCCCCAATGTTGGCCTTGGGCGGGCTACAAGGCGTGTATCCCGACCCGGAATTGTGCAGGTACCTGTAAAACAAAGCAGTTCTCACAACAAGATTAGCAGCAGTCTCTTTTGGAAGCAGTCTCTGTATAAGCTTCTTTTGTAAAACCAGTAGGAAGCACCTTTAACCCCTTCCCGACCCATGACGCCACGTAGGCGTCATGAAAACCCGTGCCAATCCGACCCATGACGCCTATGTGGCGTCATGGAATGATCGCGTCCCTGCAGATCGGGTGAAGGGGTTAACTCCTATTTTACCCGATCTGCAGGGAGAGGGGGAGTGGTGCTTCAGCCCAGGGGGGGTGGCTTCACCCCCCCCGTGGCTACAATCGCTCTGATTGGCTGTTGAAAGTGAAACTGCCAATCAGAGCGATTTGTAATATTTCACCTGAAAAACTGGTGAAATATTACAATCCAGCCATGGCCGATGCTGCAATATCATCGGCCATGGCTGGAAACACTAATGTGACCCCCCCCACCCCACCGATCGCCCCCCCCCAGTGCTCCGTTATGGGGTCCGGTCCCCTCGGTCCTGTGCTCCGCTGCCCCGTGCTCCTGCCCGCTCCCCCCGTGCTGCTATGCCACCCCCCTGTGCTCCGATGCCCCCCCCGTGCCCCGATCTCCCCCCCCTTATACTCACCGAGGCTCCCGGTGTCCGTCCGCCTCCTCGCTGGGCGCCGCCATCTTCCAAAATGGCGGGCGCATGCTCAGTGCGCCCGCCGAATCTGCCAGTCGGCAGATTCGTTAAAAGTACATTTTGATCGCTGTGATAGGTTCTATCACAGCGATCGAAATAAAAAAATAATAAATAAACCCCCCCCTTTATCACCCCCATAGGTAGGGACAATAATAAAATAAAGAAAATAATTTTTTTTTTTTTTTCTTTTTCCACTAGGGTTAGGGTTAGAACTAGGGTTAGGGTTACGGGTAGGGTTAGGGTTAGGGGTAGGGTTAGGGTTACAGGTAGGGTTAGGGTTACAGGTAGGGTTAGGGGTAGGGGTAGGGTTAGGGTTATGGCATGTGCGGATTTGGCTGCGGATCCGCAGCGGATTGGCCGCGGATCCGCTGCGGATTGGCCGCGGATCCGCAGCGGATTGGCCGCGGATCCGCAGCGGATTGGCCGCGGATCCGCAGCGGATTGGCCGCTGTGAATTCGTAGCAGTTTTCCATCAGGTTTACAGTACCATGTACACCTATGGAAAACCAAATCCGCTGTGCCCATGGTGCAGAAAATTTCGTGCAGAAACGCTGCGTTGTATTTTCCGCAGCATGTCAATTCTTTGAGCGGATTCCGCAGCGTTTTACACCTGTTCCTCAATAGGAATCCGCAGGTGAAATCCGCACAAAAAAACACTGGAAATCTGCTGTAAATCCGCAGGTAAAACGCAGTGCCTTTTACCTGCAGATTTTTCAAAAATCGTGCGGAAAAATCTTACACGAATCCGCAACGTGGGCACATACCCTTAGGGTTAGGGTTGGAATTAGGGCTAGGGTTGGAAATAGGGTTAAGAATAGGCTTGTGGTTAGGGTTACGGATAGGGTTAGGGGTGTGTTGGGGTTACAGTTGTGGTTAGGGTTGGGATTAGGGTTAGGGTTGGGATTAGGGTTCGGATTAGGGTTGGAATTAGGGTTACGGGTGTGTTGGGGTTAGGGTTGTGGTTAGGGGTGTGTTGGGGTTAGGGTTGGGATTAGGGTTATGGCTACAGTTGGGATTAGGATTAGGGGTGTGTTGGGGTTAGTGTTGAAGTTAGAATTGAGGGGTATCCACTGTTTAGGCACATCAGGGGCTCTGCAAACGCAACATGGCGCCACCATTGATTCCAGCCAATCTTGCATTCAAAAAGTCAAATGGTGCTCCCTCCCTTCCAAGCCCCGACATGCGCCCAAACAGTGGTTTACCCCCACATTTGGGGTACCAGCGTACTCAGGACAAACTGGGCAACAACTGTTGGGGTTCAATTTCTCCTGTTACTCTTGCAAAAATAAAAAATTACTTGCTAAGACATAATTTTTGAGGAAAGAACAATTATTTTTTATTTTCATGGCTCTGCGTTATAAACTTCTGTGAAGCACTTGGGGGTTGAAAGTGCTCACCACACATCTAGATAAGTTCCTTCGGGGGTCTAGTTTCCAAAATGGGGTCACTTGTGGGGTGTTTCTACTGTTTAGGAACATCAGGGGCTCTGCAAATGCAACGTGATGCCCGCAGACCATTCCATCAAAGTCTGCATTTCAAATGTCACTACTTCCCTTCCGAGCCCTGACGTGCGCCCAAACAGTGGTTTACCCCCACATATGGGGTATCACTGTACTCACAACAAACTGGGCAACAAACATTGGGGCCCAATTTCTCCTGTTACCCTTGTGAAAATAAAAAATTGCTTGCTAAAACATCTTTTTTGAGGAAAGAAAAATGATTTTTTATTTTCACGGCTCTGCGTTGTAAACTTCTGTGAAGCACTTGGGGGTTGAACGTGCTCATCACACATCTAGATAAGTTCCTTGGGGGGTCTAGTTTCCAAAATGGGGTCACTTGTGGGGTGTTTCTACTGTTTAGGCACATCAGGGGCTCTGCAAATGCAATGTGACGCCCGCAGACCATTCCATCAAAGTCTGCATTTCAAATGTCACTACTTCCCTTCCGAGCCCTGACGTGCGCCCAAACAGTGGTTTACCCCCACATATGGGGTATCACTGTACTCACAACAAACTGGGCAACAAACATTGGGGCCCAATTTCTCCTGTTACCCTTGTGAAAATAAAAAATTGCTTGCTAAAACATCTTTTTTGAGGAAAGAAAAATGATTTTTTATTTTCACGGCTCTGCGTTGTAAACTTCTGTGAAGCACTTGGGGGTTGAACGTGCTCATCACACATCTAGATAAGTTCCTTGGGGGGTCTAGTTTCCAAAATGGGGTCACTTGTGGGGTGTTTCTACTGTTTAGGCACATCAGGGGCTCTGCAAATGCAATGTGACGCCCGCAGACCATTCCATCAAAGTCTGCATTTCAAATGTCACTACTTCCCTTCCGAGCCCTGACGTGTGCCCAAACAGTGGTTTACCCCCACATATGGGGTATCAGCGTACTCACAACAAACTGGGCAACAAATATTGGGGTCCAATTTCTCCTGTTACCCTTGAGAAAATAAAAAATTGCTTGCTAAACATCTTTTTTGAGGAAAGAAAAATGATTTTTTATTTTCACGGCTCTGCGTTGTAAACTTCTGTGAAGCACTTGGGGGTTGAACGTGCTCACCACACATCTAGATAAGTTCCTTGGGGGTCTAGTTTCCAAAATGGGGTCACTTGTGGGGGGTTTCTACTGTTTAGGCATATCAGGGGCTCTGCAAACGTAACATGATGCCCGCAGAGCATTCCATCAAAGTCTGCATTTCAAAACGTCACTACTTCCCTTCCGAACCCCGACGTGTGCCAAAACAGTGGTTTACCCCCACATATGGGGTATCAGCGTACTCAGGAGAAACTGGACAACAACTTTTGGGGTCCAATTTCTCCTGTTACCTTTGGGAAAATAAAAAATTGTGGGCTAAATATCATTTTTGAGAAAAGAAAAATTATTTTTTATTTTCACGGCTCTGCGTTATAAACTTCTGCGAAGCACTTGGGGGTTAAAAGTGCTCACCACACATCTAGATTAGTTCCTTGGGAGGTCTAGTTTCCAAAATGGGGTCACTTGTGCGGGAGCTCCAATGTTTAGGCACACAGGGGCTCTCCAAACGCGACATGGTGTCCGCTAATGATTGGAGCTAATTTTCCATTCAAAAAGCCAAATGGCGTGCCTTCCCTTCCGAGCCCTGCCGTGCGCCCAAACAGTGGTTTACCCCCACATATGGGGTATCATCGTACTCAGGACAAACTGGACAACAACATTTGGGGTCCAATTTCTCCTATTACCCTTGGGAAAATAAAAAATTCTGGGCTAAAAATCATTTTTGAGGAAAGAAAAATTATTTTTTATTTTCATGGCTCTGCGTTATAAACTTCTGTGAAGCACCTGGGGGTTATAAGTGCTCACTATGCATCTATATAAGTTCCTTTGGGGGTCTAGTTTCCAAAATGGGGTAACTTGTAGGGGAGCTCCAATGTTTAGGCACACAGGGGCTCTCCAAACGCGACATGGTGTCCGCTAACGATTGGAGCTAATTTTCCATTCAAAAAGTCAAATGGCACGCCTCCCCTTCAGAGCCTTGCCGTGCACCCAAACAGTGGTTTACCCCCACATATGAGGTATCAACATACTCAGGAGAAATTGCCCAACAAATTGTAGGATCCATTTTATCCTGTTGCCCATGTGAAAATGAAAAAATTAAGGCTAAAAGAAATTTTGTGTGAAAAAAAAGTACTTTTTCATTTTTACGGATCAATTTGTGAAGCACCTGAGAGTTTAAAGTGCTCACTATGCTTCTTGATAAGTTCCTTGGGGGGTCTAGTTTCCAAAATGGGGTCACTTGTGGGAGCGCTCCAATGTTTAGGCACACGGGGGCTCTCCAAACGCGACATGGTGTCCGCTAAAGATTGGAGCCAATTTTTCATTGAAAAGGTCAAATGGCGCTCCTTCCCTTCCGAGCCCTGCCGTGCGCCCAAACAGTGGTTTACCCCCACATATGAGGTATCAGCGTACTCAGGACAAATTGGACAACAACGTTCGTGGTCCAGTTTCTCCTTTTACCCTTGGGAAAATAAAAAAAATTTTGCTAAAAGATAATTTTTGTGACTAAAAAGTTAAATGTTCATTTTTTCCTTCCATGTTGCTTCTGCTGCTGTGAAACACCCGAAGGTTTAATAAACTTCTTGAATGTGGTTTTGAGCACCTTGAGGGGTGCAGTTTTTAGAATGGTGTCACTTTTGGGTATTTTCAGCCATATAGAACCCTCAAACTGACTTCAAATGTGAGGTGGTCCCTAAAAAAAATGGTTTTGTAAATTTTGTTGTAAAAATGAGAAATCACTGGTCAAATTTTAACCCTTATAACATCCTAGCAAAAAAAATAATTGTTTCCAAAATTGAGCTGATGTAAATTAGACATGTGGGAAATGTTATTTATTAACTATTTTGTGTCACATAACTCTCTGGTTTAACAGAATAAAAATTCAAAATGTGAAAATTGCAAAATTTTTAAAATTTTTGCCAAATTTCCGTTTTTTTCACAAATAAACTCAGAAATTATCGACCTAAATTTACCACTAACATGAAGCCCAATATGTCACGAAAAAACAATCTCAGAATCGCTAGGATCCGTTGAAGCGTTCCTGAGTTATTACCTCATAAAGGGACACTGGTCAGAATTGCAAAAAACGGCAAGGTCATTAAGGCCAAAATAGGCTGGGTCATGAAGGGGTTAAGAAGGTGCAAACTATATACAAGCAAGTCCAGCCCTACCCACGCCAGCAAGTGGGCAGAACCAGAGTGCACCTTGGAGATGCCAAATATGTGCAACGGAAAGTTTGTGGACCATTCACTGTCCATGATCCAAATGTCCTTTAAATAAAAGATAGCTGTGCAAAACACAGGATCCCTTTAAACGAGGGACCCCTTTAAGAAATAACCCTGGTCGGGTTCAATAAACTTGAAAACAGCAACAGTCAATTCAGGAACTTGCAGCAAACAGTTAACTATTTATAGTCACATTCTTTCTTTTACTTTCTCTTATGCTGGGAGGGGGCCTACCAGTGACTCGTCAGCCTGCAGCGTGGCACAGTCAGGGGCCGCGGTAAGATCAGTCACTGGAGCGGGGTCAGTAGCAGTGGCACGAGCAGTCGCTGGAGCGGGTTCAGTCACCGGGGCAGGGTCGTTCAGATGCGGTCCCTCCAGTGCTGGTGTGCTCCTCTGCTGAGGACAGGATCACTTGCTGCGATGTCTGGTCAGCAGGCTACAGGGCTTTGTGCTGCGGCGTTGTTGTCTCCGTTTGCAGCATCTCGCTTTCCAGCAGGGCCTTGCTTTCTGGCTTCGGAGCGCCGGAACTTCTTTCTTGCTTCGGACCAGACGAGGCTGCCGACGGACGTCTGGTGAGGCTCGCAATGAAGGCCTCTTTCCACCCGTTACGGTGCTCAGCTGTGTCCGGAGAAGTTGGTCAGTGAGTTCTTCCACCTCCGCTTTCAGGAACTCCAGAACCTCTGGTGACGGCTCGCTGCGGCTTCCATCCCGGTAGCTGTGGGAGTCCTCGGCTTCCACCCCACTTTACGGGTCCTGGCCGCTCGCCATCTTGTTCTCCATGTTCCTTCTTGCTGGGTCCTCATCTTTTTCCCGCTCTCTCCTTCGGGGGCGGAGCTTCTTCCTCTTTCTTCCGCCATTCAGGATCAGGAGGCGAATCTCTGTTGCTGATGGACATGTCGGCATGGTACAGTAGTACTTGGAGTGGGCGGCCATTATTTTTCACGCTTCTCAGTTAGTTCCCGCCCACGATGGCACGCCCTTCTTCTCCAGCACTCCTCGTGGCGCTGTAATGGCGGCAGTTTTGGCAGCAATTTTGGCGGCAAATTACAGTTCATTTGTCACACAGTCTTTCAATAAAACACGGTTAGGCACAGTTCTGGCACAGTATCTAGGTGCACATGACCTGATTCACGGGGTTTAGTAGATCCTGTTCGTGACGCCAAGATGGATCGCCCCCATGGGGCCATGGGGTACTCGGTACCAGGTCCTTCGGTTCACAGGGGGATGTCACGGTGGCTGACCCGGTCTGTGGCCCTGGGACATCCGTGTAAAAGGGAAAGGTCTTTAAAGGGGAAATGTTCGTGACGCCACCTGTGGTATTCGGTCAGGGTGACCGACGCTGCTTTAAGGGGTCCTCTGGGGTGATGTTATGGCAGCTAGATGGTATACCTTCCCACAGGTGAAGTATGTCCCCAGGGCTTCCCGGTGTGTAGATGGTGGATGGTGAGAGGCGCAGTGAAGAACAAGGACACAAGGTTGCAGTCTCTTTACCTTTTTACTGAAGACTTTAGCATCCACAGTCCAGGGCACCAGATCACAGAGCAGGCAGAGTCTGGCCGGTTTGGAGGCAAGTCCAGAGTCCCCTTGTCCAGGTGGAAATCAGTAGCCTTCCTTTGCGCTGCAGTGTTGTAGTCCCTTACTGCTAAGCTTCTCATAAGTAACTGTTGTAGATGTTATGTCTCTCTCTCTGTCCCCCGGATAGGATAGGACAAACCCATATGACTGGTGGCTTGAGGCGGTTTATAGGGACTCTATCATGCCCCAGCCTCTAAGGGTTGCCACCGTGCCTCCTGGGTGAAGGGCAGACAGGTAACATGAAATTAGCTGTCTTGCCGGTCTCTGGAGCAAGGCATAAAGGTCGTTACTCCCTCGGTGTACCGGCTACCGGGATTCTGCGCCTCACAAGGAGGCAGCCTGTGTAGGGCTGGTCCCCTTCTGATATCCACTCCTTTGCTATGACTTCCTTGCACGCTCGCTGCAATACAGTTCTGCCTTCAATGTCTCTTTCTGGGAACTGCAGCTCTGAGGGCATGCACAGCTCCGTGTCTTTCTTCCTCGATTTCTGACAGGATCCCACCCCTGTCAGGGACCAACTACCTGAGCGAAGCTCAGCCAGTAACTGACTAACTTTCCCTACAGGCGACCAGTTTTACCTAAGTGTGGGGAGTGACCTAATAAATAGGAGCAAGAGCTCCCCCTGGTGGCCTGGAGTGTGAAATGTGTTGCATGTTTGTGATACCTGGATGCAGTTGTCCTTCTTCGCCTCCAAACGTAGCATCACTCTCCCCTAGAGGAGAATGACATTACTGTAACGACCAGGACCCTGGGGCGCTGCAAATGCTGCGCTGGGACAATGAACTGGATGTGGTTGCTGACTGTTGTGTCTGGGCAACTGCAGGTTGTGGACTGGAAGCATCAGCGCCTGCTTCCTGGATAGCAGATTGGGAAGGACGTAACACAGGCGAAGGTGCAGTGGTTTCACCCTCAGACACAGATTTTGTACCCAGACATTCCGCCCATCTACTGGGGTGATTGGCTGCCATGTCCTTTTGTATGCTGGTGGTGCTCAGGTTGGCAAAGTTCTTGCCTCTTCTCAGCTTGGTTTGGCAGATACTTCAAATTACAGTTGTTTTATCTGAAGGACTTTCAGAAAAAACTGCCATACCCGTGAATGTGGGAACAACGCACTCTTGGCCTGTTATCTAGCCGAGTGCGGGGTGCTCTGTGGAACAGTTGACCAAGTTCTCCCTCTGCTCAAACCACTGCCTCTTCTTGCCTGTTTTCCTGCTATGGACCAACCCCTGTCTGCACTGTTGTTCTCGCTAGGCGTGCCACTGTGCCAGGTTGGGTCAGTGGCCTCATCATTGACCACATCATCTTCCAATTCATCAATCTGATCCTCCTTCTGAGATGCGAGTTTAGGCTGACCTAATGGCAACACTGCGTCATGATTATCCTCCACCTCTTCAGACATGAATTTGACCTTCCCCAAAGTGCCTTTCTCCTGGCCGTGTGTGCTCAAATGTTTGGACATCACTGCACTCCACCTCTTCATGACCCTCTGTATTGGTGCACGTTGAGAGGTCTGAATAATTACAAGGGAATGTAAACAGTTCTTCAGAGTGGCCAGAGTTGGGATCATATGTTTCTTGGGACTCTTGATGCTGGTAGGAAGGAGGACCAGGTTGAGGATTCATAGGCCCAGCATCTTGGCTTCTGAGACTGGACCATGTGAAAGACTTGGTGGTGCTGCTTGTCAACACACTGGAGTCATTATCTGCCATCCAACCCACAACATCTTTGCATTTGTCTGGGTTTGACAGTGGTGTAGTGCACTGACCAAATTTTGACAGGAAGCTAGAACAAGATACAGTCAACCTTCTGATCTGTCACACGGGCTTGGTGGGCAGCAATGGAACGCCCGCCAGGGCCAAGGGGTACTCGGTACCGGGTCCGGTACTTAAAGGGATGTGTCACGGCGGCGGTAACCCAGTCCGTGGCCCTGGGTCCCCATGTTAAGGGAAAAGTCTTTAAAGGGGTTTGTGAAATAAAAAATGTTCGTGACGCCACCTGTGGTATTCGGTCAGGGATGACAGACGCTGTTCAAAGGGATCCGCTGGGGTGATGTTATGGCAGCTGGGATGGTATGACTTCCCACAGGTGAAGCTGGGTCCCCAGGGTTCCTGGGGTAGTAGGAACAGATGGTAGATGGTGAAGAAAGAAACAGAGGACACAAGTTGCAGTCTCTTTACCTCTTTACTATAGAATTCAGGCAGCCACAGTCCAGGGTACCAGATCACAGGTGCTGGTATAGTCCGGCCGGCTTGGAAGCGAGTCTGGAATCCCCTTAACCAGGTGGGGTTGGAATCCTTCCTTCTACCGCTGTGTTGTAGTCCCTTGCTGCCTTAGCCTCACACAAGTTCCTCATGTTCTCTCTGTCCCCCTTTAGGTAGGACACTACCCGCATGACAGGTAACACAAGCCTTTTTACAGGATCTCTATCATGACCCGGGCTCTATCTGCTACTGTGTCTTCAGGTATTATTGATGGACAGGTGACTTGAAGTCCAGCTGTCTGCTGGTTTCTGCAATGGGGCATGAAGTTACCCCCACAACCTCAGCCTTCCGGCTACCGGTATCTGTGCTTCAGCGTGGACTCCTTTGCTCCTTCCTCCTTCATGCTCTCTACAAACTGTTCCGTCCTTTCTTTCCTTTCCAGGAGCTGAAGCACCTAATGTGGCTGCACGGCCCCTCTGTCTTCCTGACTCTCTCTGTCTCTTGCTCTTTCCTCACTCCTCTGTGACAAACTAACTAACTCTCCCTCCAGCCAGAATATATATAGGGGAGCCACCCATAAGCTGGATAAGAGCTCCCCCTTCTAGCCTGGACTAAGAACATGTTGCATATTTGTGAATACCTGCTAAAGGGATCCTTCCTCGCTTCCAAGCATGACATCACTCTCCCCGTGAGGAAAGCAATGCCACTGCAACAACCGGTTACCTGGGGTGTTACACCACCACATCCACGTCCCTTAACATCACCCTTTCTCATATTGAATGTGTTATGGAAAAAAATGTCCTTGTTTTTTTTTTCACAAGTACCTTCACAGAGGAGTTATATACAAATTCCCTGTATCTAGCAATTTATGGCTATTTTTTTAAGATCTTATTACATACATATTAATACAACCACTACTAGGGGGAGCTTACTATATACAGACTTATACAGCCACTACTAGCGGGAGCTCACTATATACAGATTTATACAGTCACCACTAGAGGGAGCTCATCATATACAGATTTATCTATTTATCCTATCATGTGTGATACTGACTGCTGAGCCGTGTATCTAATCCTATCCTGTGTGATACTGTCTGCTGAGCTGTGTATCTAATCCTATTCTGTGTGATACTGTTTGCTGAGCCTTGTATCTAATTCTATCATGTGTGATACAGTCTGCTGAGGTGTGTATCTAATCCTATCCTGTGTGATACTGACTGCTGAGCCGTGTATCTAATCCTTTAATGTGTTATACTGACTGTTGAGCCGTGTATCTAATCCTATCCTGTGATTCTGACTGCTGAACTATGTATCTAATCCTATCCTGTGTGATACTGACTGCTGAGCTGTGTATTTAATCCTATCCTGTGTGATACTGTCTGCTGAGCCATGTATCTAATCCTGTCCTGTGTGATACTGACTGCTGAGCTGTGTATCTAATCCTCTCCTGTGTGATACTGTCTGCTGAGCTGTATCTAATCCTATCCTGTGATACTGACTGCTGGGCCGTGTATCTAATCCTATCCTGTGATACTGACTGCTGAGCCATGTATCTAATCCTATCCTGTGATACTGATTGCTGAGCTGTGTATCTAATCCTATCCTGTGTGATACTGACTGCTGAGTGATGTATCTAATCCTATAATGTGTGATACTGACTGCTGAGCCGTGTATCTAATCCTATCCTGTGTGATACTGACTGCTGAGCTGTGTATTTAATCCTATCCTGTGTGATAATGACTGCTAAGTTATGTATCTAATCCTATCCTGTGATACTGACTGCTGGGCCGTGTATCTAATCCTATCCTGTGATACTGACTGCTGAGCCGTGTATCTAATCCTATCCTGTGATACTGATTGCTGAGCGGTGTATCTAATCCTATCCTGTGTGATACTGACTGCTGAGTGATGTATCTAATCCTATAATGTGTGATACTGACTGCTGAGCTGTGTATCTGATCCTATTCTTTGTCATACCGTCGGCTGAGCTGTGTATCTAATCCTATCCTGTGATACTGACTGATGAGCCATGTATCTAATCCTCTCCTGTGTGATACTGTCTGCTGAGCTGTGTATCTAATCCTATCCTGTGTGATAATGAGCTGTGTATCTAACCCTATCCTGTGTGATACTGACTGCTGAGCCGTGTACCTAATCGTATCCTGTGTGATACTGACTGCTGAGCCGTGTATCTAACCCTATCCTGTGTGATACTGACTGCTGAGCCGTGTATCTAACCCTATCCTGTGTGATACTGACTGCTGAGCCGTGTATCTAATCCTATCCTGTGTGATACTGACTGCTGAGCCGTGTATCTAATCCTATCCTGTGTGATACTGACTGCTGAGCCGTGTATCTAACCCTATCCTGTGTGATACTGACTGCTGAGCCGTGTATCTAACCCTATCCTGTGTGATACTGACTGCTGAGCCGTGTATCTAATCCTATCCTGTGTGATACTGACTGCTGAGCCGTGTATCTAATCCTATCCTGTGTGATACTGACTGCTGAGCTGTGTATCTAACCCTATCCTGTGAGATACTGACTGCTGAGCCGTGTATCTAACCCTATCCTGTGAGATACTGACTGCTGAGCCGTGTATCTAACCCTATCCTGTGTGATACTGACTGCTGAGCCGTGTATCTCAGCCTCCCATGTGTGGTACGGTGCCCGTGTAGCTGCTGTGCCTGTATTCCTCACGGCGTGGAGGCTCTTTGTCTGGCCAGGCCTGGGCGTGCCGTGTACGTGTGCGCAGCTCTGTGTGGAGGGTGAGCGGACTCCATGCCTGCACTGGGTGGGAGTCGGGCAGGACAGACCCTCCTCCTTCTCCTCGGCCCCCTCCTCGGCCCCCTCCTCTGGCTTCTCTCACTTGCTGAGTAAAGTCACTTTGATGGTGGGCGCAGCAGATTCACCACAGGCGCTCGGAGAGGGAGGGAAAACGTAACCACACGATATACGTTATATAGACACCCATAATGTGCAGAGGCATGCTGGGAAATAGGGGGAGCGGGCCTCTGTGCCAGCATATACGGCCATGTGTGCTGCAGACACAGGACGGGGCCTATGGTAATGCCGGTCGTCTGCAGGATCCTACACATATATAGAAAGAAGAAGACGAGAAGATATAGCAGTACCTGCCACACTGCCGTGTAACGGTGTCACCCACGAGACATAGCAGTACCTACCACTCGGCCATACACAGTGCCTTGTGAAAGTATTCGGCTACCTGGAACTTTTCATCCTTTTCCCACATATCATGCTTCAAACATAAAGATACCAAATGTAAATTTTTGGTGAAGAATCAACAACAAGTGGAACACAATTGTGAAGTTGAACGAAATTTTTTGGTTATTTTAGATTTTTGTGGAAATTAAAAAACAGAAAAGTTGGGCGTGCAATATTATTCGGCCCCTTTACTTTCAGTGCAGAAGTTCATTGTGGATCTCTGAATGATCCAGTGTTGTCCTAAATGCCCAATGATGATAAATAGAATCCACCTGTGTGTGATCAAGTCTCCGTATAAATGCACCTGCTCTGTGATAGTCTCAGGGTTCTGTTTGAAGCACAGAGAGCATCATGAAGACCAAGGAACACAACAGGCAGGTCCGTGATACTGTTGTGGAGAAGTTTAAAGTTGGATTTGGATACAAAATGATTTCCAAAACTTTAAACATCCCAAGGAGCACTGTGCAAGCGATCATATTGAAATGGAAGGAGTGTCATACCACTGCAAATCTACCAAGACCCGGCCGTCCCTCTAAACTTTCATCTCAAACAAGGAGAAGACTGATCAGTGATGCAGCCAAGAGGCCCATGATCACTCTGGATGAACTGCAGAGATCTACAGCTGAGGTGGGACAGTCTGTCCATAGGACAACAATCAGTCGTACACTGCACAAATCTGGCCTTTATGGAAGAGTGGCAAGAAGAAAGCCATTTCTCAAAGATATCCATAAAATGTGTTGTTTAAAGTTTGCAACAAGCCACCTGGGAGACACACCAAACATATGGAAGAAGGTGCTCTGGTCAGATGAAACCAAAATCGAACTTTTTGGCAACATTGCCAAATGATATGTTTGACGTAAAGGCAACACAGCTCATCACACTGAACACACCATCCCCACTGTCAAACATGGTGGTGGCAGCATCATGGTTTGGGCCTGCTTTTCTTCAGCAGGGACAGGGAAGATGGTTAAAATTGATGGGAAGATGGATGGAGCCAAATACAGGACCATTCTTGAAGAAAACCTGTTGGAGTCTGCAAAAGACCTGAGACTGGGACGGAGATTTGTCTTCCAACAAGACAATGATCCCAAACATAAAGCAAAATCTACAGTGGAATGGTTCACAAATAAACGTATCCTGGTGTTAGAATGGCCAAGTCAAAGTCCAGACCTCAATCCAATCGAGAATCTGTGGAAAGAGCTGAAAACTGCTGTTCACAAACGATCTCCATCAAACCTCACTGAGCTCGAGCTGTTCGCCAAGGAAGAATGGGCAAGAATTTCAGTCTCTCGATGTACAAAACTGATAGAGACGTACCCCAAGTGACTGCAGCTGTAATCTCAGCAAAAGGTGGTGCAACAAAGTATTAAGTTAAAGGGGCCGAATAATATTGCACGCCCCACTTTTCAGTTTTTGAATTTCCACAAAAATTTAAAATAACCAATACATTTCATTCAACTTCACAATTGTGTTCCACTTGTTGTTGATGCTTCACCAAAAATTTACATTTGGTATCTTTATGTTTGAAGCATGATATGTGGGAAAAGATTGAAAAGTTCCAGGGGGTTGAATACTTTCGCAAGGCACTGTAACGGTGTCACCCATGAGACATAGCAGTACCTGCCATGCTGCCATATAAATGAAGTACACCAACGAGGGCAGTGGGGTACTCGGTACCGGGTCCAGTCTTAGAGGGGATGTAACGGTGGCTGCGACCCGGTCCTTAACCCTGGGTGTCCAATTAAAGGGGAACGGTCATTAAGGGGATACTGTAAATGCCTTAAAGGGGTCCTCTGGGGGATGTTGTCGCAGCAATGATGGTAACGCTTCCCACAGGTGAAGCGTGGTCCCCAGAGGTCCTGAAGTGTATAACGATGATGGTGTAGGCCGGTAAAATGAGTAAAGGACACAAGTTGTTAAGTCTTTACCTGGTTTACTATAGTTAGCAGGCCATAGTCCAGGGTACCAGGTACGGATGATGGTATGGCCCGGCCGGCCCAGAGGCAATGGAGGGTTCCCTTGTTCCAGTCGAGGTCCGTGAGCCTTTCCAATTAGCGCTTGCTGTATATGAAGTCCCTGCTGCCTGCAGCTTTCTGCAGAGTCCTCTATTCCCCTGTCCTGAGACAGGTACCTGCATGATGGGCAGCTTGAGCCTTTTTATAGGGACTCTATCATGCCCCGGTCTCCTTAGGTGCTGCTGCGTCTCAGGTGTGATGCGGGCCAAGCACATAAAGTTCTGAACCCTCCGATTCTGCCAAGTTTCGTACAGTTTCACTAAGGCCTCGGGCTCCTGGTACCCGGTACTGCGCTTTGGCTCTGAGGGTACCCGGTCACAGATCCCCTCTGAGCCCTGTTCCTTTCCTTTTCTCCTTCCCTTCCGACTCCATCACATTCAACCCCTCAGGTCATCCTCCTTCCAGAGGCTGCAGCTCCCTCATGGCTGCCAGGCCTCTCGGTTTCCCTGGACCAACTGCTTGTGTCCACTGTCTCTCCCAGACTGGCTAACTCCTCCTCCAGGTCACGATACATATATCTGAGGGAAGCTCCTCTGAATCCGTGTCCTCAGCTCCGCTCCTGGCCTGGGTTTGGAATATGTTGTGTGTGGGTGCCTTACCTGGTAAAGAGAACTCCATTGCCTCTGAGCATATTACCCTCCCCGAAAGGAAAGCAACATCACTGCAGCAACCCGTCACCTTGGGTGCTGCATAACGGTGTCACCCATGAGACACAGCAGTACCTGCCACACGGCCATATAACGGTGTCACCCACGAGACACAGCAGCACCTGCCACGCGACCATATAACGGTGTCACCCATGAGACACAGCAGCACCTGCCACACAGCCATATAACGTTGTCACCCACGAGACACAGCAGTACCTGCCATGCTGCAATATAACAGGGTCACCCACGATACACAGCAGTACCTGCCACGCTGCCATATAACGGTGTCACCCACGAGACACAGCAGTACCTGCCACACTGCCGTATAATGATGTCACCCACGAGACACAGCAGTAACCGCCACGCTGCCATATAACGGTGTCACCCAAGAGACACAACTGTACCTGCCACGCTGCCATACAAAGATGCCACCCACGAGACACAGCAGTACCTGCCACACTGCCATATAATGATGTCACCCACAAGACACAGCAGTAACTGCCATGCTGCCATATAACAGTATCACCCAGGAGACACAGCAGTACCTGCCACACTGCCGTATAATGATGTCACCCATGAGACACAGCAGTACCTGCCATGCTGCCATATAACAGTGTCACCCACGAGACACAGCAGTACTTGCCATGCGGCCATATAACGATGTCACCCATAAGACACATCAGTACCTGCCACGCGGCCATATAACGGTGTCACCCACAAGACACAGCAGTACCTGCCACGCTGCCATACAACGATGTCACCCACGAGACACAGCAGTACCTGCCACGCTGCAATATAACGGTGTCACCCACAAGACACATCAGTACCTGCCACACTGCCGTATAATGATGTCACCCACGAGACACAGCAGTACCTGCCATGCTGCCATATAACAGTGTCACCCACGAGACACAGCAGTACCTGCCACGCTGCAATATAACGGTGTCACCCACAGAGACATAACAGTACCTGCCATGCTATCATATAACATTGTCACCCAGAGACATAGCAGTACCTGACACAATGCCATTTAATGGTGCCAACCAATGTCCTCACAACAGTGCCAGCAAGATTTCCTCCTATTAATGCCAGCGACAGTTTCCCATAACAGTGTCAGCCACATAGCCCTATGACAGTGCCAATTAGAGTCATCACACCATACCCTTTTGATAATGACAGCAAATTACCCATAAACAACCAGAGTCATTATACCATACCCCCTTAACTGTATCAGCCACATTACCCTATAACAGTGCCAAACCAGAGACATCACAACAAATCCATCAAGATTTACTTATAAAAGCAGAAAAGGTGCCCATAACAGCACTGACCACAATGCCACATAACAGTGCCAACCAGTGTCATCACAACCGTACCCCCTTAACAATGTCAGCCATATTATCCTATAACAGTACCATTCAGAGACATCACAACAGTAACCCTTAATAATGTCAGCTGTTGTGAATTCTGCTCTTGGGCTCCCTCCGGTGGTTGTAAGTGGTAGCGCTGCTGTCTCTGAATCGCAGCATTTGTCAGGTGTGTTCACTTTTTGCAATTCTGACTGGGCTATTTAGTCTTGCTTCACCCTTTAGTCAGTGCCAGTTGTCCATTGTTCCTGGAGGATTCACATCCCTGCCTGGTCTCTTCTGCTTTGCAGTTCATTTCAACAAAGATAAGTTCTGGCCTTGATTTTTTGCTGTCCACATGCTGTGGCCTTATTGTTCAGTTCTTTTCCATGTTTTTGTCTTGTCCAGCTTGGTCTCTATAAGGATTTGTTTAGCCAAGCTGATCTCTCTGGAGATGCAGGTATACCTTCCATATCTTTAGTTAGCTGTGGAGATTTTGTATTTTCTGTGGTGGATATTTTCTAGTGTTTTAATACTGACCGCATAGTACTCTGTCCTATCCTTTCTATTTAGCTAGAAGTGGCCTCCTTTGCTAAATTCTGATTTCAGTCTGTGTATGTTTTATCCCTCTCCTCTCACAGTCAATATTTGTGGGGGGCTGCCTATCCTTTGGGAATTTTCTCTGAGGCAAGATAGTTTTCCCTTTTCTATCTCTAGGGGTAATTAGTCCTCCGGCTGTGTCGAGATGTCTAGGGAGCGCTAAGTACATTCCACGGCTACTTCTAGTTGCGGTGTTAAGTTCAGGGTCTGCGGTCAGTACAGGTACCACCTTCTCCAGAGTACGTCTCATGCTGCTCTTAGGCCACCAGATCATAACAGTCAGCCTTATTACCCTATAACAGTACCATACAGAGACATCACAACAGTACCCCTTAACAATGTCAGCCATATTACCCTATAACAGTACCATTCAGAGTCATCACAACAGTACCCCTTAACAATGTCAGCCATATTACCCTATAACAGTACCATTCAGAGACATCACAACAGTACCCCTAAACAATGTCAGCCATATTACCCTATAACAGTACCATTCAGAGTCATCACAACAGTAACCCCTAAACAATGTCAGCCATATTACCCTATAACAGTACCATTCAGAGTCATCACAACAGTACCCCTAAACAATGTCAGCCATATTACCCTATAACAGTACCATTTAGAGACATCACAACAGTACCCCTAAACAATGTCAGCCATATTACCCTATAACAGTGTCAACCAGACTCAGCACAACAAGTAATAACAGCACCCCCATAATAGTGTCAGACTCACGGCCATAATACAATGCCAACTAGAGTCATCACAACAGTACCTAATTAACAGTGTCAAACACTTTGCCCACAACAATGACAAACAAGAGATATTGCAACCGATCCAGCAACATGGCTAGGTCTAAGATTGAGAAGAAGACTACGCCAATGAACGTAGGCCCCAGACATTCCAGGAATGTCCGCTCTGAGTTTATGGCTGATGCTTTGCTGCTGCTGAACAGCCCATGCTCCTCGTGTCTTCAGACCTCCAACTACTGCTCTCTCTCCATCTAATCTCTTACTCTGACTCCCTAACCAGGAAATGTTGCTCTAGGTAGCGATCCCTGCCCTTCCCACACTGGGCTGTTCCTGAACACATGAAATGCTTCTAGCCTAAACGTGACTACTTCCTGAACTCATTGTGCCCACCACTGCACTATACCCAATACTATCTTATAGCTAAATCTTAACTTATGTCCTATGTACCAATGTTATCCATTCTCTTTATCTAATACATTTCTGAAAACACATTAAGTCATCCATATATTATAGCAATACATTAAACGTACACCTTGGTTCCTATAAGGTTCTATGCAATATAGAACACTTTTTCGTATACACAGGTTAGAAACGTTTTTCTAATCAAGGGAGAAGCACATGACCACCCTGGTCACCCTCTTACATTCCTCCCCCCCTAAAACATGGTCATCCCCGACCATACGGTACCTGTAAGACACCAAGAAGAACATGTACATATAAAACCACTTCTAAAGCAACAGTCACTTATTGTTATTATATTTTTTTGCTAGTAAACAACAAATGTCCTTCTTGTCGACTATCACTGACTCTGCTCCTGGTCAGGTCTTGTCCCGGGCACAATCGTTTGGGGCCTTGGAAATTACAGTTCAAGTCTTTATTAAACCGGCCCTTTGGCCCACAAGTAATTGTTCAAACATCCATGGACACAGTCCTTTTTACTTCAACACTGCACGCACATCGGGTCGCTCGCTTTTAATATGGGTCCGCCTGACTCCGGTCCTATCGCTGTGGGGACACAGACAGAAAGTGTCCAAGTTCTTTTAAAACATGAGTCTGTATGACCCAATCGCACTGCTTCAGGTATCCAAATACAGTGTGTCCACATTAAAACACAACAGCCCACTGACCAACTCACAACAGCTTCAACAGTCAATGAGCAATAACTTGGCACGATCCTCGGATTGCTCTGTTCAGTTTTCCCGCTCCCTCCTGTTTTTAGAGTACAGTCCCTTTAAAAGAAAGGTGTGCTGCCCATCAATCCCTGGGGAGAAGTTCAAGGTTAAATAAAAGCCAAGTTCAGGGGGAAATGGGACAGAATCCATGGGGCAGTTGCACACAGTCCCTTTTAGTCACAAATGGCGGTTGACGTTTTAAGGGTCTTAGTTCCGTAATCAAGAAGGGGGGTGCGCAAATGTGCGCACTTGCCATAAGGAGGGTTCAACCATAACTCCCAAGCAGCATGCCCGCTGTCTTGGGGTCATTTTCGACACCGATCTTTCCTTTACTCCCTATATCTGATCACTCACTCGCTCTTGTCATCTGCAGCTTAAAAACAGCTCCAGAATCCGACCTTTTCTCACCGTTGAAACTGCTAAGACTCTTATTGTCGCTCTCATTCATTCTCGTCTGGACTACTGCAACTCTCTTCTGATCGGTCTCCCTCTTACCAAACTTTCTCCTCTCCAATCCATCTTGAATGCGGCAGCCAGGGTCATATTTCTGTCCAGCCGCTTCACCGATGCCTCCATCTTGTGCCAGTCATTACACTGGCTACCCATTCACTACAGGGTCCAGTATAAACTCATCTCTCTCACCCACAAAGCTCTCCACAGTTCTGCACCGCCTTATATCTCCTCTCTCATCTCTGTCTATCGCCCTACATGTGCCCTCCGTTCTACAAACGACCTAAGACTAGCATCCCCCATAATCCGAAGCTCACACCTCCGTCTCCAAGACTTCTCTCGTGCTGCGCCAGCTCTCTGGAATGCACTTCCCCAGACGATCAGACTGATACCTAGCCCCGACCTATTCAAGCGCGCTCTAAAAACCCATCTCTTCAAACAAGCCTACCACACCAACTACTCAGTAAACTAACTTTGCCCTGTTCCCTCCTTCCAAATATTACTCTGAATCTGCACCCTACTATTCATCTGTCTCCACACCCTCCATGCACATGATAACTGCACTTGATACTTGACTATTGCACTTAAACACACGGGCTGATGACCGGATCATGCAGCTTTATATGAAAATTCCTATTTATTATAATTGCCAGACCTGAAATAACAAGCACTTTTCACCTATTGTGTCCCCCCATTTCCTTGTAGATTGTAAGCTTGCGAGCAGGGACCTCACTCCTAATGTCACTGTTTAAATTGTCTTAACTCGTACCGAATTTATTGTTTGTACATGTCACCGCTTAATTGTAAAGTGCTGCGGAATATGTTGGCGCTATATAAATAAAAATTATTATTATATAAAAATTATTATTATTATAAGGGACGCAGAACAGTCCCACTCTCATTTTCTGTGCAACTAGTACAACTGCAAAATTTCGACCACCACTTTAAAGCAGTCACACTCACACAAGGGTTTTCTTATACTCATGACCGACATAGGTGGAAGCTCCCAGACAATAGCTGATAATAAATGTGGTCGTGGAGGAGTCACTGGATGTCGACTCCACACTCCCCCTCTGGACCGCTCTCTGAGAAGTGATGGGCTCTGCCACTTGGGTATGGCCCCCGCTTGGGCCTCTGCTTGAGGCACGTCCTCTGCTGCTGCCTGCATGGTAATTGCGTCTTGGGGCCAAGGGGTAGTGGCCATCGCTTGACGGGCGGCCGCCAGCTGTAGCCGCATGGCCTCCTGGACAAGTATCTTTTTAGGTGGCTATGTCGCCATCCGGGATTTCAGACATTCCAACCTGCCACAAGGGTTTGTCCACACGACACAACGGCTTCTCCTTTGGGGTCCTGCTCTTTACTCGGGACCTCTGGTAGAACCTCCAGCTTCCTCAGTCCTTCTTGCCAGATCTGTTCTGAATGCTGCGCCAGATGCTGCTTCCATTCGAACCTTCCTGGTTCTCCACAGAGTGCTAGGCCATACCGCCTGCCATCTCTCTCCAGAGGAAATCCATGATGCTCCATCTCTACTTGCTCACTCTTCCTCTTTCTCAACAACAATGGTGCCAGCTCGCTCTGCTTGAGGCATACTCTTCCGTTGCTCCACCTCTTCCAAGGTAGTACCTCTTTAGGTACACCTGTCCGTTTTGTACCAGTCACTGCCCGTTTTCCAGTCACTCGCAGCAATAGGTGGGGTTTCTTCTTCCGCCATGCCCATCTCGAGGGACATCACTCACAATAGGATGTCTTCTCCAGGCAGACCACCTCATTGTTTGGATTGGCTATTGTGCCATTTTCCTCCACAGACGCTCACGACAGGTGGAGCCTCCTCTGGTTTTCACACCTTCATCCGCAATCTTAGGTCCCTCGACAGTTGCCACCTTAGCTTTTTCAGAGGTTCCTCCGCTTTCTGAACGCGAGGACCCTAGATCCTGCCGACTACGCCAAGTTGTAAGGTGCACAGGGTGGTAGTCATGGGTGTGGGGCTGCTGTGTTCCCACTCCTTGGCACCCTACAAATAAACAGTGTCCCGATTCTCCTGTGCTGTGGTGTGTAACACTCACGTTTTGGATGCAGGCCTCTGCTGTCTCTGGTTCTTCAGGAACTGCTGCACACACAATAGGGGACAACAAATTCGTTTTATAATAAAGAAGTTTACTTAACTGTCCATTTTCATCATATTGAGACACGCCATATTGGGCATAAACTTTTGCGTTTTGAAAGTCCATAACACAGCATGTTCTGATGTCCGCTGTTTGCTCGCCCTGAACTATCCCTTTTCTCTCTGGCACCTCTGGCCCCTGGGATACTCTGTCCAGCTCTTCAGCTTCCATGAGTCCTGTCCCAACACCCTTATGTGATTCCCCATCCGGCTTCATCTCCTACGAAGATATTGAGGCACGCTTCTCATTGCCTCAGTAGGACTGTAGGCCCGACATTCCAGGAATGTCCGCTGTTTTCTTGCTGCTAAACAGTCCCTGCTCCTCGTGTCTTCAGACCTCCAACTACTGCTCTCTCTCCTTCTAATCTCTTACCTTCCCTACACTAACCAGGAAGTGTTCCTCTTGTTAGCTGCCCCTGCCCCTCCCACACTGGGCTGTTCCTGAACACATTAACTACTTCTATCCTAAACCGGTCTACTTCCTGAACTCATTGTGCCCACCGATGATCTATACCCAATCCTATCTTACAGCTAAATCTTAACCTATGTCCTATGTACTAATCTTATCCTTTCCCTATATCTAATATATTTATCAAAACACATTGAGTCATCCACATATTATAGCAACACAATAACAGTGCACCTTGGTGCCTATAAGTTTCTATGCAATTTCATATACATAGGTCATAACCATTTTTCTAATAAAAGAGAAGCACATGACTCTCCTGGTCACCCTCTAAAACATGCACATATAACATGATACACTGCCAAATAATAAAATAGAATGCACCCGAAACACAGTACTGTGTCAAATAATACTATCATACAATGCACATAACATGATACAGTGTCAAATAATACTACCATACAGTGTTCAATTAACAATGTGATATAGTGAATAGCGTCACTAAAAAGTGCGCAAATAGCAATGTAATATAGTTATATTCTTGTACATAGGAGCAGTATTATAGTAGTTATATTCTTGTACATAGAGGTCAGTATTATAGTAGTTATATTCTTGTACATAGGAGCAGTATTATAGTAGATATATTCTTGTACATAGGAGCAGTATTACAGTAGTTATATTCTTGTACATAGAGGGAAGTATTATAGTAGTTATATTCTTGTACATAGGAGCAGTATTATAGTAGTTATATTCTTGTATATAGGAGTAGTATTATAGTAGTTATATTCTTGTACATAGAGGGAAGTATTATAGTAGTTATATTCTTGTACATAGGAGCAGTATTATAGTAGTTATATTCTTGTATATAGGAGTAGTATTATAGTAGTTATATTCTTGTACATAGAGGTCAGTATTATAGTAGTTATATTCTTGTACATAGGGGCAGTATTATAGTAGTTATATTCTTGAACATAGGGGCTGTATTATAGTAGTTATATTCTTGTACATAGAGGTCAGTATTATAGTAGTTATATTCTTGTACATAGGGGCAGTATTATAGTAGTTATATTCTTGTACATAAGGGGCAGTATTATAGTAGTTATATTCTTGTACATAGGGGCAGTATTATAGTAGTTATATTCTTGTACATAGGGGGCAGTATTATAGTAGTTATATTCTTGTACATAAGGGGCAGTATTATAGTGGTTATATTCTTGTACATAAGGGGCAGTATTATAGTAGTTATATTCTTGTACATAGGGGCAGTATTATAGTAGTTATATTCTTGTACATAGGGGCAGTATTATAGTAGTTATATTCTTGTACATAGGGGGCAGTATTATAGTAGTTATATTCTTGTACATAGGAGCAGTATTATAGTAGTTATATTCTTGTACATAGGGGCAGTATTATAGTAGTTATATTCTTGTACATAGGGGGCAGTATTATAGTAGTTATATTCTTGTACATAGGGGCAGTATTATAGTAGTTATATTCTTGTACATAGGAGCAGTATTATAGTAGTTATATTCTTGTACATAGGAGCAGTATTATAGTAGTTATATTCTTGTACATAGGGGCAGTATTATAGTAGTTATATTCCTGTACATAGGGGGCAGTATTATAGTAGTTATATTCTTGTACATAGGAGCAGTATTATAGTAGTTATATTCTTGTACATAGGGGCAGTATTATAGTAGTTATATTCTTGTACATAGGAGCAGTATTATAGTAGTTATATTCTTGTACATAGGAGCAGTATTATAGTAGTTATATTCTTGTACATAGGGGCAGTATTATAGTAGTTATATTCCTGTACATAGGGGGCAGTATTATAGTAGTTATATTCTTGTACATAGGAGCAGTATTATAGTAGTTATATTCTTGTACATAGGCGCAGTATTATAGTAGTTATATTCTTGTACATAGGGGCAGTATTATAGTAGTTATATTCTTGTACATAGGGGGCAGTATTATAGTAGTTATATTCTTGTACATGGGGGCAGTATTATAGTAGTTATATTCTTGTACATAGGAGCAGTATTATAGTAGTTATATTCTTGTACATAGGAGCAGTATTATAGTAGTTATATTCTTGTACATAGGAGCAGTATTATAGTAGTTATATTCTTGTACATAGGAGCAGTATTATAGTAGTTATATTCTTGTACATAGGGGGCAGTATTATAGTAGTTATATTCTTGTACATAGGGGCAGTATTATAGTAGTTATATTCTTGTACATAGGGGGCAGTATTATAGTAGTTATATTCTTGTACATAGGAGCAGTATTATAGTAGTTATATTCTTGTACATAGGGGCAGTATTATAGTAGTTATATTCTTGTACATAGGGGCAGTATTATAGTAGTTATATTCTTGTACATAGCAGCAGTATTATAGTAGTTATATTCTTGTACATAGGGGCAGTATTATAGTAGTTATATTCTTGTACATAGGGAGCAGTATTATAGTAGTTATATTCTTGCACATAGGGGCAGTATTATAGTAGTTATATTCTTGTACATAGGAGCAGTATTATAGTAGTTATATTCTTGTACATAGGGGACAGTATTATAGTAGTTATATTCTTGTACATAGGAGCAGTATTACAGTAGTTATATTCTTGTACATAGGAGCAGTATTATAGTAGTTATATTCTTGTACATAGGGGGCAGTATTATAGTAGTTATATTCTTGTACATAGGAGCAGTATTATAGTAGTTATACTCTTGTACATAGGGGCAGTATTATAGTAGTTATATTCTTGTACATAGGGGGGCAGTATTATAGTAGTTATATTCTTGTACATAGGAGCAGTATTATAGTAGTTATATTCTTGCACATAGGGGCAGTATTATAGTAGTTATATTCTTGTACATAGGAGCAGTATTATAGTAGTTATATTCTTGTACATAGGAGCAGTATTATAGTAGTTATATTCTTGTACATAGGGGGCAGTATTATAGTAGTTATATTCTTGTACATAGGAGCAGTATTATAGTAGTTATACTCTTGTACATAGGGGCAGTATTATAGTAGTTATATTCTTGTACATAGGGGGGCAGTATTATAGTAGTTATATTCTTGTACATAGGAGCAGTATTATAGTAGTTATATTCTTGTACATAGGGGCAGTATTATAATAGTTATATTCTTGTACATAGGGGCAGTATTATAGTAGTTATATTCTTGTATATAGGAGTAGTATTATAGTAGTTATATTCTTGTACATAGGGGCAGTATTATAGTAGTTATATTCTTGTACATAGCAGTATTATAGTAGTTATATTCTTGTACATATGAGCAGTATTATATCAGTTATATTCTTGTACATAGGAGCAGTATTATAGTAGTTATATTCTTGTACATAGAGGGCAGTATTATAGTAGTTATATTCTTGTACATAGGAGCAGTATTATAGTAGTTATATTCTTGTACATAGGAGCAGTATTATAGTAGTTATATTCTTGTACATAGGAGCAGTATTATAGTGGTTATATTCTTGTACATAGGGGCAGTATTATAGTAGTTATATTCTTGTGCATAGGAGCAGTGTTATAGTAGTTATATTCTTGTACATAGGGGCAGTATTATAGTAATTATATTCTTGTACATAGGGGCAGTATTATAGTAGTTATATTCTTGTACATAGGAGCAGTATTATAGTAGTTATATTCTTGTACATAGGAGCAGTGTTATAGTAGTTATATTCTTGTACATAGGGGCAGTATTATAGTAATTATATTCTTGTACATAGGGGCAGTATTATAGTAGTTATATTCTTGTACATAGGAGCAGTATTATAGTAGTTATATTCTTGTGCATAGGAGCAGTGTTATAGTAGTTATATTCTTGTACATAGGGGCAGTATTATAGTAATTATATTCTTGTACATAGGGGCAGTATTATAGTAGTTATATTCTTGTACATAGGAGCAGTATTATAGTAGTTATATTCTTGTACATAGGAGCAGTATTATAGTAGTTATATTCTTGTACATATGAGCAGTATTATAGTAGTTATATTCTTGTACATAGAGGCAGTATTATAGTAGTTATATCCTTGTACATAGGAGCAGTATTATAGTAGTTATATTCTTGTACATAGGGGCAGTATTATAGTAGTTATATTCTTGTACATAGGGAGCAGTATTATAGTAGTTATATTCTTGTACATAGGGTCAGTATTATAGTAGTTATATTCTTGTACATAGGAGCAGTATTATAGTAGTTATATTCTTGTACATAGGAGCAGTATTATAGTAGTTATATTCTTGTACATAGGAGCAGTATTATAGTAGTTATATTCTTGTACATAGGGGGCAGTATTATAGTAGTTATATTCTTGTACATAGGGGGCAGTATTATAGTAGTTATATTCTTGTACATAGGAGCAGTATTATAGTAGTTATATTCTTGTACATAGGGGCAGTATTATAGTAGTTATATTCTTGTACATAGGAGCAGTATTATAGTAGTTATATTCTTGTACATAGGGGGCAGTATTATAGTAGTTATATTCTTGTACATAGGGGGCAGTATTATAGTAGTTATATTCTTGTACATAGGAGCAGTATTATAGTAGTTATATTCTTGTACATAGGAGCAGTATTATATCAGTTATATTCTTGTACATAATCAGAAGAGGAACAGAGGATGCCATCAGGTTCGGTTTTATTTTCATTTATTTTGACTTTATCATTTTTTATTTAGCTTTGTTTTAAATTAATCCCGGACATTGAAACACATTTTCACATATTTTTTATACAAGTTTTTTAGCCATTTTGTTGCTCAGTAATTTCTTTAGTTCCCACTCTCCTAATTCCGTAGTTTTCCGCTTCCTGTTTTTCTGTCTCATTTCAAGTATTTTATTTTTATTATTTTTGTACCTTTGTTCTTTTTTTTGCTTCCTTTGACTTTGACTCGTTTGTTTTCTACCCTCTTCCTTTGCTTCTATACTACAGTTTTTTTTTCTTCCCAACTTTCTCTCCTGCTTGTACCCCCTCTGCTCTCCCTCCCTTCGTTTTTTCGTCTTCCAGTTCTATCTTGGCACGAAGTCAAAACACGAGTCAGACTAGTTAACTTCGGGCCTCAAATGTCCCCCTCTTTTCCCTATTTTTATCTCGCCCCCCGTTTTACCTAGAGACCCCAAATTTGGACCCAATGCCCCTCTCCCCTTTACCCACGCCTCCAAATTTTTTGAGATTTTTCTGTCTAGTCAAACACATTTGATTTAAGTGTAGAAAGTTGTGTGGGGGGAGAGAAGAGAGTTTTCTGCTGGGAAAGACAGAAAGGGAGAGAGAGTGCTCGTCTTGGACGCAACTTCTCCACACAGGGTGAAGGGGTCTGGGGAGACGCCCTAAGCTGCCCCCCGAAGTCAATAACCCTAAATATTGGGGTGCAACCGAGAGTGCACAAAAGATATGGGTGTCTGTCTGGTGTGTCTCAGAGAGAGGATGCGCAGAGGGAGAGGGGGGGTGAGGGAGCAACAAAAAAAAAAAAAAAAAGCCTGTGGGTAGCAAATCTCCAAAAATTATACACCTGGGGTGTGCGCAAAAAGGTAAGTGACCAAACGATGTGGGGGCGGGGGGGACATTTTGCAAGAAACACGTAAAACAAACAAAAAAAGGAGGCAAGAGGGGTAAGATCTGGGCATGGGTCAGCTTCTTTGTCCTTCGGTGGTCCGTACCCTCTGCCCCTTTTCTATCCTTCTCTCTTTTCTCACTCCCGGGGGGTGAACGGTTGGCATCTTGGGTCAAGGAGCTTACGATTTCGTTTCTTGGCACAAATCCGGAATGGCGATTGCTTAATACTATTAACATGGAGCCCACATCCATGTTTTGTTGTTTTTTGTCGCCTCGCCCACGTTAAGAGCAAGCACAATGGAGGGCCGTGCCCACTGCTCCGTGCACCAGTATTGTATATTTGTGCCCCAAATTTACGGAATTTTGGAAAAAAAACCGGTAATCTCACGACCGGATGTTATCATTTGCTTTATTTTTATGTCTTTTTTTTTTTGCATTGTGTCGGGTCTGCTTTTACTAATATAGACGATACGAGGGCAAACTATGTATACAAGGGGATCATATAAATGCCCCTATAAATGCCACGCACCATGACGTTCTGCCATGTATTAGGAATCCCTATACTTAGTGCAGAGGGTTCAGATAAAAGTTCGGTCTGGGGAGTGATTTGCTCCCAGGTTGGCACTTGTGCCGAATTTCACCAATATATATATATAAAAAAATAATAATAAAAGTATTACAATATTTAAGCAGATAATGAGCATAGAAATCTTCCAGGACGGCGCAGATGTCGGCAGCACGTGGTCTTCTGCCGGCGCAGATGTCGGCCGCGGTCTTCTGCCGGCGCAGATGTCGGCCGTACGTGGTCTTCTGCCGGCGCAGATGTCGGCAGCACGTGGTCTTCTGCCGGCGCAGATGTCGGCAGCACGTGGTCTTCTGCCGGTGCAGATGTTGGCCGTGGTCTTCTGACGGCGCAGATGTCGGCAGCACGTGGTCTTCTGCCGGCGCAGATGTCGGCAGCACGTGGTCTTCTGCCAGCGCAGATGTCGGCAGCACGTGGTCTTCTGCCGGCGGAGGTCTGACCGGTGACCATGCCCCTGTAGCAGCACACAGATATTGGCAGTGCCCGCAGTGGTATCCGCTGCCAGTTCTGTTTGTGCTGCTTCAGGGTGATGGGAACACAAACGTCTCGTCGCGGCCGGATGAAGACAAAGAAGAGGTTTTGGCTTTAAGTGTTTTATTAAAAATATGCAATTCACAACATTATTAATAGACGACTTGTGGGTGGAGGTGCGGAGGGGGCGCTGGTCCTCCAGGGCATCTTCAGATGTACCAGAGACTGAGGAAATGGGGTGTACTTGGTATTTACAAGGGGTGAGCGGGTGCAGGGTCAGCGGGATAACAGCGGCAGGTCGCTGGAGTTCATGATAAAGCTGGAATCCAGGTTTAGACTTTCTGTAATAAAGAAGAAGACGGAGAATTAGAGGCGAGGGCACAACGAAGACGGAGGAATTGTAGGGGGCACAGGTTAGGAAAAAAGGGCCACAAAGAAAAGGACTTGTAAAAGTAGAAGCAAAGGTAAGGCAGGACATTGGGAAAGGGAAGGCAAAAATTAGAGATGGTAAAAGCATTGGGAAAGCCCAAATGGAGGGAAGGGAATGAGGAGGAAAGATGGGTGGAGAGGAGTCTGGGGAGAAGAGAGAGGATGAGGGAGAGCAGGGTCTGGGTAGAAGAGAGGATGAGGAAGAGCAGGGTCTGGGGAGAAGAGGGTCTGGGGAGGAGAGAGAGGATGTGGAAGTGCAGGGTCTGGGGAGAAGAGAGAGGATGAGGGAGAGCAGGGTCTGGGGAGAAGAGAGAGGATGTGGAAGAGCGGGGTCTGGGTAGAAGAGAGGATGAGGAAGAGCAGGGTCTGGGGAGAAGAGGGTCTGGGGAGGAGAGAGAGGATGTGGAAGTGCAGGGTCTGGGGAGAAGAGAGAGGATGAGGGAGAGCAGGGTCTGGGGAGAAGAGAGAGGATGTGGAAGAGCAGGGTCTGGGGAGGAGAGAGGATGAGGGAGAGCAGGGTCTGCGGAAAAGAGAGAGGAAGAGGGAAAGCGGGGTCTGGGGAGAAGAGAGAGGAAGAGGGAGAGCAGGGTCTGGGTAGAAGAGAGGATGAGGAAGAGCAGGGTCTGGGGAGAAGAGGGTCTGGGGAGGAGAGAGAGGATGTGGAAGTGCAGGGTCTGGGGAGAAGAGAGAGGATGAGGGAGAGCAGGGTCTGGGGAGAAGAGAGGATGTGGAAGAGCAGGGTCTGGGGAGGAGAGAGGATGTGGAAGAGCAGGGTCTGGGGAGGAGAGAGGATGAGGGAGAGCAGGGTCTGGGGAGAAGAGAGAGGATGAGGGAGAGCGGGGTCTGGGTAGAAGAGAGGATGAGGAAGAGCAGGGTCTGCGGAGAAGAGAGAGGAAGAGGGAAAGCGGGGTCTGGGGAGAAGAGAGGATGAGGGAGAACAGGGTCTGGGGAGAAGAGAGAGGATGAGGGAGAGCGGGGTCTGGGTAGAAGAGAGGATGAGGAAGAGCAGGGTCTGGGGAGAAGAGAGAGGATGAGGGAGAGCAGGGTCTGGGTAGAAGAGAGAGGATGTGGAAGAGCAGGGTCTGGGGAGGAGAGAGAGCATGTGGAAGAGCAGGGTCTGGGGAGAAGAGAGAGGATGAGGGAGAGCAGGGTCTGGGTAAAAGAGAGAGGATGTGGAAGAGCAGGGTCTGGGGAGGAGAGAGGATGAGGGAGAGCAGGGTCTGGGGAGAAGAGAGGATGAGGGAGAGCAGGGTCTGGGGAGAAGAGAGGAAGAGGGAGAGCGGGGTCTGGGGAGAAGAGAGGATGAGGGAGAGCGGGGTCTGGGGCGAAGAGAGAGGATGAGGGAGAGCGGGGTCTGGGGAGAAGAGAGGATGAGGGAGAGCAGGGTCTGGAGAAGAGAGGATGGAAGAGAGGGGTCTGGGGAGAAGAGGATGAGGGAGAGCAGGGTCTGGAGAGAAGAGAGAGGATGAGGGAGAGCAGGGTCTGAGGAGAAGAGGGGATGAGGGAGAACAGGGTCAGGGGAGAAGAGAGGATGAGGAAGAGTAGGGTCAGGGGAGAAGAGAGGATGAGGGAGAGCAGGGTTTGGGGAGAAGAGAGGATGAGGAAGAGTAGGGTCAGGGGAGAAGAAAGAGGATGGGGAAGAGCAGGGTCTGGGGAGAAAAGAGGATGAGGGAGAGCAGGGTCTGGGGAGAAGAGAGGATGAGGAAGAGCAGGGTTTGAGGAGAAGAGAGGATGAGGGAGAGCAGGGTCAGGGGAGGAGAGGATGAGGAAGAGAAGGGTCAGGGGAGAAGAGAGGATGAGGGACAGCAGGGTCAGGGGAGAAGAGAGGATGAGGGAGAGCAGGGTCTGTGGAGAAGAGAGAGGATGGAAGAGAGGGGTCTGGGGAGAAGAGGATGAGGGAGAGAAGGGTCTGGAAAAAAGAGAGGATGAGGGAGAGCAGGGTCTGAGGAGAAAAGAGGATGAGGGAGAGCAGGGTCAGGGGAGAAGAGAGGATGAGGAAGAGTAGGGTCAAGGGAGAAGAGAGAGGATGAGGGAGAGCAGGGTCTGGGGAGAAGAGAGGATGAGGAAGAGCAGGGTCTGAGGAGAAGAGAGCATGAGGGAGAGCAGGGTCTGGGGAGAAGAGAGAGGATGGGGAAGAGCAGGGTCTGGGGAGAAGAGAGCATGAGGGAGAGCAGGGTCTGGGGAGAAGAGAGAGGATGGGGAAGAGCAGGGTCAGGGGAGAAGAGAGAGAGGATGGGGAAGAGCAGGGTCTGGGGAGAAGAGAGGATGAGGAAGAGCAGGGTCTGAGGAGAAGAGAGGATAAGGGAGAGCAGGGTCTGGGGAGAAGAGAGAGGATGAGGGACAGCAGGGTCAGGGGAGAAGAAAGAGGATGAGGGAGAGCAGGGTCTGGGGAGAAGGGAGGATGGGGAAGAGCAGGGTCTGGGGAGAAGAGAGAGGATGAGGGAGAGCAGGGTCAGGGGAGAAGAGAGACGATGAGGGAGAGCAGGGTCAGGGGAGAAGAGACGATGAGGGAGAGCAGGGTCAGGGGAGAAGAGAGGATGAGGAAGAGCAGGGTCAGGGGAGAAGAGATGATGAGGAAGAGCAGGGTCAGGGGAGAAGAGATGATGAGGAAGAGCAGGGTCAGGGGAGAAGAGAGGATGAGGAAGAGCAGTGTCTGGGGAGAAGAGAGAGGATGAGGGAGAAGAGAGGATGAGGGAGAGCGGGGTCTGGGGAGAAGAGTAAGGATGAGGAAGAGCAGGGTCAGGGGAGAAGAGAGAGGACGAGGGAGAGCGGGGTCTGGGGAGAAGAGAGAGGAGAGGGGTCTGGCTGTGGCAAAGGGACTACAAAGGGACGCAAAGGCCATAGGCAAACAAACGAGAGCCGATTCCAGCTGGAACAGAGAAAGTAAGGTGGGTCTGCTGCCAGGAAAAGAGATCACGGTCAGGCCAGAAGAGCAAGGGAACAAGTCACAGGGTCCAGCTAATAAGTTGAAACCAGAGGTAGATCAAAGTGGGCAATCATAAGAGGAACAAAGTCCGAGTGGGGGAGAGTTGAGTCCTGTTGGTTCAGTAAGAACAGGTGGAAAAAGTGGGTAAAGGAAAGTTGTGGTAGGAAGATTGGGGCAGGGGCGGAGAAGTGGGACAAAGGCTCTGCGAAGTGGAGTGGGCAATCGGAGGAAAGTTCTTCACCAAGTAAAGGAAAGCCAATCTGTACGGAGGAGCATGGGCTTGAGCAGGGCAGAATAAAGGCCCAGAGTAAGTGCAGGGTGTGAACAGAAGTATAGAGAGTGATAGCTGGCCCTCCTGGACCAGAGGGAGAACAGGGTCTGATATAAGAACCAGGGGCTGGACGGATTAACCGCCTCACTCCCCTCAATCCCTAGTTTACGTGAATGTCGCACCCTGGTCAAAGTTGAGTTTCTTCACCGTACTCCTGTCACCCAGACCCTCCATGTCCACCAGATCGCTGTTGGCATCCGAGTCATTCAATGCGCTGAGGGTGACATCTGCAGGAAGAAAGCGTGAAGACGTAAGGCCGAGAATCCAGCTGACCAAAGCTCCTCCACCATGTTCCTTCCTTCTTCCCTTAAACTCACCAGACGACTTGCGCTTCCTCATGGCGCCCTGAGACCCCTCTGGAAGGCTGGTTCCCCCAACCGCAGGTGGCGTTGGCCCAGACAGCACAGATGTGGGTATGGACACCACCTTCTTCACAGATTTCTTCGGGGAATCTGAAGATAGGGGGACACCATTGTCATCGTAGATCTTACGCTTCACGGCGAACTTGAGCTGAGCTCTGAGGAGAGAGAAGGCAAGATGCCGGGTAATGGTGGAAACGTGGGGAGGGAAGGAGCAGAAATGGACAGAATGGTGGCAGCCATGAAGGGAGGAAGAATCAGGCTCTCCATTCTACCTCCCACCCCCACTTCTTACACTGTCCTCTCCTTGATTACTGAGCTGATTTGATTTAAATCCTCCCCGAAGCGTTTGACGGCTGCGTGCAACATCTGAATCTCAGTGTCTGTCCAGCGGGCCCTATGGAGACACAAGGGGAGAGTGGAGATGAGACCGGGGGAACGAGGAAGAAGACTGGGGACGAGGGGAGGAGAAAGACTGGGGACGAGGGGAGGAGAAAGACTGGGGACGAGGGGAGGAGAAAGACTGGGGACGAGGGGAGGAGAAAGACTGGGGACGAGGGGAGGAGAAAGACTGGGGACGAGGGGAGGAGAAAGACTGGGGACGAGGGGAGGAGAAAGACTGGGGACGAGGGGAGGAGAAAGACTGGGGACGAGGGGAGGAGAAAGACTGGGGACGAGGGGAGGAGAAAGACTGGGGACGAGGGGAGGAGAAAGACTGGGGACGAGGGGAGGAGAAAGACTGGGGACGAGGGGAGGAGAAAGACTGGGGACGAGGGGAGGAGAAAGACTGGGGACGAGGGGAGGAGAAAGACTGGGGACGAGGGGAGGAGAAAGACCGGGGGACGAGGGGAGGAGAAAGACCGGGGGACGAGGGGAGGAGAAAGACCGGGGGACGAGGGGAGGAGAAAGACCGGGGACGAGGGGAGGAGAAAGACCGGGGACGAGGGGAGGAGAAAGACCGGGGACGAGGGGAGGAGAAAGACCGGGGACGAGGGGAGGAGAAAGACCGGGGACGAGGGGAGGAGAAAGACCGGGGACGAGGGGAGGAGAAAGACCGGGGACGAGGGGAGGAGAAAGACCGGGGGACGAGGGGAGGAGAAAGACCGGGGGACGAGGGGAGGAGAAAGACTGGGGACGAGGGGAGGAGAAAGACCGGGGGACGAGGGGAGGAGAAAGACCGGGGGACGAGGGGAGGAGAAAGACCGGGGACGAGGGGAGGAGAAAGACCGGGGACGAGGGGAGGAGAAAGACCGGGGACGAGGGGAGGAGAAAGACCGGGGACGAGGGGAGGAGAAAGACTGGGGACGAGGGGAGGAGAAAGACTGGGGACGAGGGGAGGAGAAAGACTGGGGACGAGGGGAGGAGAAAGACCGGGGGACGAGGGGAGGAGAAAGACCGGGGGACGAGGGGAGGAGAAAGACCGGGGACGAGGGGAGGAGAAAGACCGGGGACGAGGGGAGGAGAAAGACTGGGGACGAGGGGAAAGGGAGGCAGTGAGACAAGGGGCATAGGAGGAGGGGGGCGGGAGGAAGAAGGCAATTCCCCCTTTACCGGAGTAGGCGACTATCCCTTATACCCCCTTCACCCCGGAGGAGGCAACTATTCCCCCCTCCCCAGAAGAGGCGATTGTTACTTCCTCTCCTTTTTTCCTGGAGGAGACTATACCCCCAATTCATCCCAGAGGAGACGACTATTGCTCCCTCCCCCCTTCTTCAAGGAGGAGGCGACTATCCCCCTCTTCTTCCCAAAGGGGGAGGCGACTATCCCCCTGTTCTTCCCCGAGGCGACTATTCTCCCCTGTTTTTCCCCGATGAAGCGACTATTCCCCCCTGTTGTTCCCCGAGGAAGCAACTATCCCCCCATTGTTCCTGGAGGAGGCGACTATCCCTCCCGCCTTCTTCCCGGTGGAAATTATCCTCGTCTCGGAGGAGACTATTTCTCTCCCTCCCCTTTTCCCGAAGGAGGCGACTACTCCCCTCTCCCCCTTCTTCCTGGAGGAGGTGATTGTCCCCATCCCCTTCCCAGAGGAGGTGACTATTCCTCTCCCTCCCCTTTTACCAGAGGAGACTGTCCTCCCCCCTTCTTCCCAGAGACTATCCTCCCCCCTTCTTCCCAGAGGAGACTATTGCCCTTTCCCTTCTTCCCAGAGGAGGAGACTATTCCCTCCCCTTCTTCCCAGATAAGGAGACTATCCCCCCTTCTTCCCAGAGGAGGGGACTATTCCTTTCCCATTGTTCCCGGAGGAGGTGACTATTCCTCCCACCATTGTTCCCGGAGGAGGTGACTATTCCTTCCCCACTGTTCCTGGAGGAGGCGACTATCCCTCCCCATTGTTCCTGGAGGAGGCGACTATTCCTGCCACCATTGTTCCCGGAGGAGGCGACTATTCCTCCCACCATTGTTTCCAGAGGAGGAGACTATTCCTTCCCCACTGTTCCCAGAGGAGGCGACTATTCCTCCCACCATTGTTCCTGGAGGAGGCGACTATTCCTCTCACCATTGTTCCCAGAGGAGGCGACTATTCCTCCCACCATTGTTCCCGGAGGAGGCGACTATTCCTCCCACCATTGTTCCTGGAGGAGGCGACTATTCCTTCCCCACTGTTCCCAGAGGAGGCGACTATTCCTCCCACCATTGTTCCCGGAGGAGGCGACTATTCCTCCCACCATTGTTCCTGGAGGAGGCGACTATTCCTTCCCCACTGTTCCCAGAGGAGGCGACTATTCCTCCCACCATTGTTCCTGGAGGAGGCGACTATTCCTCCCACCATTTCCCCCCCTAGCGGAGGAGACTCCCCCGCCGCACCCAGGTGACATTTCGCCGCTCTGTCGCCATTTACCCGGCAGGCGAGGAGTCGGTCACAGGGTGCAGCTGCATGGTCAGCTCTCCCAGCTTGGTGAAGGCGGCCCCAGCTGCCGAGAAGATCTCCCCCACCTGGTGAACAAAGAAGAGAAACTTTATTATAAGGACACACATTTCACTTTAACCGGTGATGAACTACAAGCCCTAGAATACTATAGGCAGGGGAAAAGGACTACATATCGCAGCAGGACGCTGGGCAGGCTCGGAAATGTAGTTCTGGAGCACTTTAGAGCAATAATGGGATTATTCATCAATCTGACATGTTGTTTTTCTGTAAAACTACATGTCCCGGCATGCAATGCTGGGCAATAGGTGAACACGTGACTACTTCACGCCAATGAGACGTCGGCACCACTGCCGGGGTACCTTGGTTGATGCTGACGTCATGGCGCCAGTTCAGAAGAGATCTATGGTGCGGATGTTACACAGAGCCTCGCTGTCCGCCTGATCTCCCGCCGACCCTCCGCCAGTGAGCCGCTGTCTGTCAGTCCCGGCTTGCTCCTCTCCAGCCTCCTATTCGCTGTGCGACCACCGGACTCGCGCTGCTATTGGCTCCTTCTGCTGACGCTCCAGCAGAGTCCAGAGCCCGCCCACCCTAATCTCCCGCTACGATTGGCTTCTGTCAGCTATCAATCCCAGGCTAATGTCCCGCCCCTACTCTTCTTCTATTGGTGACTTCACCAATTCACCGTCCCTATTGGTTGTCTCCCCTCCATACTCTTCTTCCAACGGCGAATTCACCTCGGTGCTGCGTTCCTATTGGTTGTCTCCCCTCCATACTCTTCTTCCATTGGTGAATTCACCTCGGTGCTGCCTTCCTATTGGTTGTCTCCCCCCCATACTCTTTTTCCATTGGTGAATTGTCCTCGGTGCTGCCTTCCTATTGGTTGTCTCCCCCCCATACTCTTTTTCCATTGGTGAATTGTCCTCGGTGCTGCCTTCCTATTGGTTGTCTCCCCTCCATACTCTTCTTCCATCGGTGAATTCACCTCGGTGCTTCCTTCCTATTGGTCGCTCGCCTTTGCGCTCAGTGGAGGGCTGTGAGTGTGGATGTAGCAGAGCTGAGTGTGTCACTGGTTTCATTGATTACTTTTGTATTTTTTTTTTTTTACATAAACTTTTGCTATTCATAAAAGAGAACCCCGTGTCAGTCTACACTGCAGCCCTAGAATTATATTCATGAACCAGGAGGCGCAGGATGAACAAATTGGCGTAAAATGTTTGAAAAAAACCGCAATTCTGCCATTGTTTTCCTGGTTTCGGTCTCCCAGCGTTCATTGTAGCGTGATCATGGGAGCAATGGGCCCCTGAATAGAGGAGACACCAAGATGGCGACCCTGAGAGGCCGCTATTGCCCGGCATCAGCATTTAAGAGGTTAATGGGTGGCGGACGTGGACAGGGATGAAGACGTCGCACCCCCGACATTAATGCTGGGCTGTAGGAGCAGCAGACTGACGCTGTGCACGAGGGATCGCACCACTAATACCAGGTGCAGCGGCGCCATCTGCTGGCGGAAAACGGGGCCTGCACCACACTAAATCTATCTCTATATATATTTTTTTAAATGATGGAAAATAAAACTTATTTTTTTATATTTTCCGAGCCATAAAAATACGTTATATTCCGTATTCAGCAGCTCCCCCGTTACCATCGCCATCCCACAATTGCATCGCAGAGACCGACAGCAGCGCGATCGCCGTCTCCTGAAATACTCTGTGCTGCTGCTGCATTACGTCATATCACCATCATTGACCAAATGTCCCCTGTGCCATTAAAAGGGGCATCCGGAATTAGGAAAACCATGGCCACTATCCTCCTACAATAGCGCCATGCCTTCTCTCAGGCCGGGTCCGGTACTGCAGCTCAGCCCTACTCACATCACTAGGGGGAGCTGCAATACCGCACACGGCCTGAGAGAGAGGGGCGCTGTTCCAGGGGAGGGAGCAGTCAGGTTTTTTTCTAGTTCTATACAACCCTTTTAATTCCATGGGGGAATTGATGACACAGCAGCGCAGAGTATTTCAGGAGATAATTATACAGATGTTGAAGGACATAACCCCGTCCTCCGAGGTTCTCGTGCACAGAGATCAAGTGGGGGGGGCGGATCCAGACCCTAGAGGGCAAAAAAAGGGGTCTACAGCAGCACAGAGTATGTCAGGAGCAGGCAAAGCTAAGGAATGGCTACAAGGCAGGAGCCCCCGCAGCACAGAGGATTTCAGCACATGCCGACATTATGCCATAGTCTGAGAGCTGGGGGTGACTGGCTGTGGTGGGAGGTTAGGCGAGGCCCCCGCAGCACAGAGGATTTCAGCACAGGCCGATATTATGCCATAGTCTGAGAGCTGGGGGTGACTGGCTGTGGTGGGAGGTTAGGCGAGGCCCCCGCAGCACAGAGGATTTCAGACCACCCGGCTGTGGTTCTATCACACAATTCTCAGCACTTTATTACACATTTACATCTTTTAAATAACATCAAGAATTCAGGAAGATTTTGGGGGGCAAACAAGGGGTCCGGAGCCAGGAAGGGAGGTGGTTCCAGGAATGTGCACAAAAGTCAAATTTCAGGAGACCCTGCAGATTCATGATGCGAAGGTCCGAGATCCGGAGACACAATGATGGGGGTCCTGGTGGCCTAGAGGGAGGAGGGGGTCCAGCGCCGGCTCGGCGGTCCTCAGCGCACCATGTACTCCTTCCTCTTGTTCAGCCGCACCTGGCAGAAGGAGAAGCCGCCCAGGAGGACGTAGATGGCGGCCGCGATGAAGCAGTTATACGAGACCTGCTCGTACAGGCCGTACAGCTGGGTGGGGGGCTGGAGGCTGCAGGAGACAAGACAGGGTTAATCAGCGGCCGGAGGAGGCGGTGGGAGGAGAGCGACCTGCAGCCATCACTCACTCGTCAAACAGGTCGGCATCGGTGAAGGGGACGTCCTCGATCAGAACCGCGGAGTGGACATTGAAGAAGATCCCGAGCAGAACCTGCAACACAGCGGACGGGGGGAGATGGATCGTAATAAAAATATATAGAAAAATAAAACAAATTCTTCTCCCCATTCGGAGCCCCCTGGCCGTGTTGTTCCCGTTTACTGACCTCATTCTGGGGGCGTTTCGCCCGATTTCCTTTCACTAGTTATGGGGGCGCAGGGACGGGAGGAGAATTTTTTTTTCTACGAGTTTCACAATTTTCTATCTCGGGGGAATCGACTTTCTCGGACGCAGTGATAAACAGAAATGTTTTTATTTTTTTTTTACACAGCCGGCACCTCCTCAGGGCACAAAGCGCCCCGTATGGCAGATGTTACACAGCCGGCACCCTCTCAGGGCTCGGAGCACTCAGTATGGCGGGTGTTACACAGTCGGCACCTCCTCAGGGCATGGAGCGCCCCGTATGGCAGGTGTTACACAGCCGGCACCTCCTCAGGGCACAGAACGCCCCCTATGGCTGGTGTTACACAGCCGGCACCTCCTCAGGGCACAGAACGCCCCCTATGGCTGGTGTTACACAGCCGGCACCTCCTCAGGGCTCAGAGCGCCCCCTATGGCTGGTGTTACACAGCCGGCACCTCCTCAGGGCTCAGAGCGCCCCGTATGGCTGATGTTACACAGCCGGCACCTCCTCAGGGCACAAAGCGCCCCGTATGGCAGATGTTACACAGCCGGCACCTCCTCAGGGCTCGGAGCGCCCCGTATGGCAGATGTTACACAGCCGGCACCTCCTCAGGGCACGGAGAGCCCCGTATGGCAGATGTTACACAGCCGGCACCTCCTCAGGGCTCAGAGCGCCCCGTATGGCAGATGTTACACAGCCGGCACCTCCTCAGGGCATGGAGCGCCCCGTATGGCTGGTGGTACACGGCCGGAACCCTCTCAGGGCTCAGAGCGCCCCATATGGCAGATGTTACACAGCCAGCACCTCCTCAGGGCTCGGAGCGCCCCGTATGGCGGGTGTTACACAGCCGGCACCTCCTCAGGGCACAGAGCGGCCCGTATGGCAGATGTTACACCGCCGGCACCTCCTCAGGGCACGAAGCGCCCCGTATGGCACGTGTTACACAGCCGGCACCTCCTCAAGGCTCAGAGGGCCCCATATGGCTGGTGTTACACGGCCGGCACCCCCTCAGGGGACAGAGCGCACCGTATGGCAGATGTTACACCACCAGCACCTCCTCAGGGCACAGAGCGCCCCGTATGGCTGGTGTTACACAGCCAGCACCTCCTCAAGGCTCAGAGGGCCCCATATGGCTGGTGCTACACGGCTGGCACCCCCTCAGGGGACGGAGCGCACCGTATGGCAGATGTTACACCACCGGCACCACCTCAGGGCACGGAGCGCCCCGTATGGCAGATGTTACACAGCCGGCACCTCCTCAGGGCACAGAGCGCCCTGTATGGCAGAAGTTACACCACCGGCACCTCCTCAGGGCATGGAGCGCCCGGTATGGCAGAAGTTACACCACCAGCACCTCCTCAGGGCTCGAAGTGCCCCGTATGGCAGATGTTACACAGCCGTAACCTCCTCAGGGCTCGGAGCGCCCCGTATGGCTGATGTTACACAGCCGGCACCTCCTTAGGGCTCAGCGCCCCGTATGGCAGATGTTACACAGCCGACACCTCCTCAGGGCTCAGCGCCCCGGATGGCAGATGTTACACAGCCGGCACCTCCTCAGGGCACGGAGCGCCCCGTATGGCAGATGTTACACAGCCGGCACCTCCTTAGGGCTCAGCGCCCCGTATGGCAGATATTACACAGCCGGCACCTCCTTAGGGCTCAGCGCCCCATATGGCAGATGTTACACAGCCGGCACCTCCTCAGGGCTCAGGGCCCCATATGGCAGAGGTTATACAGCCGACACCTCCTCAGGGCTCAGCGCCCCGGATGGCAGATGTTACACAGCCGGCACCTCCTCAGGGCTCGGAGTGCCCTGTATGGCAGAGGTTACACAGCTGGCACCTCCTCAGGGCACAGAGCACCCCGTATGGCTGGTGTTACACGGCCTGTGCCCACCTGTATATGACTTTGAAGTCACTCTAAATGCACAGTAAGGTTTGCTGAGACTTGTAGTCCACCCATCTATTCACTTACATGGACACAATTACTACCTGGTCACTATCTGCTTTCAATGAGTTCCAGGATCAGGACAGATAATGGCACTGCCAGCCCCCAGAAGGCAGAGGAGGGCACATTTAACCCCTTAATACCCCATGTGCCTTCACCTGCTGTTTAGTTTGTGTGTGTGTGACAGCCCTTTAAATGTACAGCACACCCTGTGACACTTTCCTGCCACCAGGCGCCCCCTGGAGACCACCCGCTTCACACACAGGCGTGGAGCCATGATGTCGGCCCCCTGAGAAAAGCTATAGGACCATGTTTCTTCTTCCCATATTGTGGGCTGCTGGGAGTTGTAGTTCGGTGCCTCAGATGATGATCAGCACAGATTTGGCTGGAGGCGGTCGCTCCTGGGTGTACATGTACACAGCGGGGGCTGATTACTGTACACACAGCTCCGCGCCTCCTGTGTACAGTCAACAACACACCCACATTCCTCCACTACTGCTCCCTGGTGTCAGCCACTTATAGGAATCAGCGACAAGAACTATTGAAGCCGGCTGCGCACCTCAGAGAAACGACGCGGCGCCCCCTGAGGTCAGTCACGGTATTACCGCCAACATATCCCGGAGCACTTGGCGAGATCTCCGCTTGCTGTCAGTGACCGATGCCAAGCACCATCCTGACACTAGCCGCAGCTGTAACAAACCACCAGCTGTGAGGAGCCCGGCAGCCGACCACTGACAGCAAGCAGGGATCTGACTAAAGCCGACGTGTCCATTATAAATAAAGCTTTGTCATTATATAACAGAGTGGGCGACGTCCTGTGACGGGAAACAGTCGCCCCATTGTCTGACAATGCATGAATGACCCCATAATGGAAAAATTAGCAAGGAGGAATGTTAAAGGGGTGGTGGCTGGTATGAGATATATGTGATCATGGGATATCCCTTTAAGATTCCTCCTCACAATTTGGGGAACTTCATGATTCATAGACTCTGGGTGCAGAAAGGAGAAGTGTCTGCCGCTCCCTGCGCCCGGACCAGGAAGGGTTAACCTGCCCCCCAACACTAAGACTACAGTGAAGCCCCCTGTAATGCAGCCCCTCACTGACATCACCACTCTTAAAGGGGAACTCCTAGTAAGTGAATCACGTGACCAATAGGGGTCAATGACATTGACAACTTCCCCCCAAAATGGCCAATATGAGAGAACAAGCGCCAATGCCGCCCGCACCGGGGTCCGAGGAGCCGGCACTCACCAGCATGATGACGCCCCACACGCTCAGCACGATCCCGCAGGCGGCCAGCTTGGGCCCGCAGCACAGAAGAGACACCATGACTGACACCGAGCTCCGCTCTCCTCCGACTACCTGGCCGAGGTCAGCTGATTGCGGCCAGCGCTGCTAAGCTGCGATCCTATTGGTTGTCTATGAGGAAGTAGGCGTGGTCAAAGATGCAAGGCAGCTCCGGGCAGCCAGGTCTAGGGTGAGCGAGAGGGGACAATCCGAGAAGTCGTTCCTCACGTGACCTCAGCGGAGGCGATGATCACGTGCTGAGGACTGATACCCGGATGGTGACTGAGCCGCTGTATTCTGCAGTTGTGATGATGCCCGGACTGACACACGGGGGCGCCTCCTAACCCCCTCGTTTTGGCGCTGTGCGTTATTACAACCTAACGCCTCTCAGGAGCCTGACATGTTTTTTATTAGTTTTTTTTTTTGTAATACAATTTTAACCCCTTCATGACCCGAGCTTTTTTCGTTTTTCGCTCCCCTCCTTCCCAGAGCCATAACTTTTTTATTTTTCCGTTAATTTGGCCATGTGAGGGCTTATTTTTTGCGGGACGAGTGGTACTTTTGAACGACATCATTGGTTTTACCATGTCTTGTACTAGAAAACAGGAAAAAAATTCCAAGTGCGGTGAAATTGCAAAAAAAGTGCAATCCCACAGTTGTTTTTTGTTTGGCTTTTTTGCTAGGTTCACTAAATGCTAAAACTGACCTGCCATTATGATTCTCCAGGTCATTGTGAGTTCATAGACACCAAACACAGGGCCGGACTGGCCATCGGGCAGTTCTGGCAAATGCCAGAAGGGCCGGTGGCAGTAGTGGGCCGCTCGAGTGTGCCGCTGTCGACACACTCTCCCCGCTGTCGGCACACTCTCCCCGCTGTCGGCACGCTCTCCCCGCTGTCGGCGCGCTCTCCCCGCTGTCGGCGCGCTCTCCCCGCTGTCGGCGCCCTCGCCCCGCTGTTGGCGCACTCTCCCCGCTGTCGGCGCACTCTCCCCGCTGTCGGCGCACTCTCCCCGCTGCCGGCGCACTCTCCCCGCTGCCGGCGCACTCTCCCCGCTGTCGGCGCACTCTCCCCGCTGCCGGCGCACTCTCCCCACTGCCGGCGCACTCTCCCCGTCGGCGCACTCGCCCCGCTGTCGGCACACTCCCCACGCTGTCGGCGCACTCTCCCCGCTGTCGGCGCACTCTCCCCGCTGTCGGCGCACTCTCCCCGCTGTCGGCGCACTCTCCCCGCTGTCGGCGCACTCCCCACGCTGTCGGCGCACTCTCCCCGCTGTCGGCGTACTCTCCCCGCTGTCGGCGCACTCTCCCCGCTGTCGGCGCACTCTCCCCGCTGTCGGCGCACTCTCCCCGCTGTCGGCTCACTCCCCACGCTGTCGGCGCACTCTCCCCGCTGTCGGCGCACTCTCCCCGCTGTCGGCGCACTCTCCCCGCTGTCGGCGCACTCTCCCCGCTGTCGGCGCACTCCCCACGCTGTCGGCACACTCTCCCCGCTGTCGGCGCACTCTCCCCGCTGTCGGCGCACTCTCCCCGCTGTCGGCGCACTCTCCCCGCTGTCGGCCCACTCCCCACGCTGTCGGCACACTCTCCCCGCTGTTGGCACACTCTCCCCGCTGTCGGCACACTCCCCACGCTGTCGGCACACTCTCCCCGCTGTTGGCACACTCTCCCCGCTGTCGGCACACTCTCCCCGCTGTCGGCGCACTCCCGGCCCCGCATTCAACTATACCGGCGTCTAACGCCGGTACAGTTGAATGCAATGATGGAGGAGAGAGCGTCCGCTGACGCTTTCTCTCCCATCATTCCCCGCTCTGCCTGCCGCTGACACTGCGGGTGCGCGATGACATCATATCATCGCGCACCTGCTGTGTGACCGGGCGGGCAGACTGCGACTGCTGAGACCAGAGCCAGAGCAGCGCGGGGCAGGAGGAAAGAGGTGAGTAGAGTGGTTTGTTTTTTTTTTTTTATCAATGAGTGATGACTGGATTGTGGAGCTATTGGGGGTGGGGGGGCTGTGCTGCATTATATTCTATGGGGCTGTGCTGCATTATATTCCATGGGCCTGTGCTGCATTCCATTCTATGGGCCTGTGCTGCATTCCATTCTATGGCATCTGCTGCATTATATTCTATGAGCCTGTGCTGCATTATATTCTATGGGGCTGTGCTGCATTATATTCTATGGGCCTGTGCTGCATTGTATTCTATGGGCCTCTGCTGCATTATATTCTATGGGGCTGGCTGCATTGTATTCTATGGGCCTGTGCTGCATTCCATTCTATGGGCCTCTGCTGCATTATATTCTATGGGGCTGGCTGCATTCCATTCTATGGGCCTCTGCTGCATTATATTCTATGGGGCTGTGCTGCATTATATTCTATGGGGCTGTGCTGCATTATATTCTATGGGCCTGTGCTGCATTCCATTCTATGGGCCTGTGCTGCATTATATTCTATGGGCCTGTGCTGCATTATATTCTATGGGCCTGTGCTGCATTATATTCTATGGGGCTGTGCTGCATTCCATTCTATGGGCCTCTGCTGCATTATATTCTATGGGGCTGGCTGCATTCCATTCTATGGGCCTCTGCTGCATTATATTCTATGGGGCTGGCTGCATTCCATTCTATGGGCCTCTGCTGCATTATATTCTATGGGGCTGGCTGCATTCCATTCTATGGGCCTCTGCTGCATTATATTCTATGGGGCTGGCTGCATTCCATTCTATGGGCCTGTGCTGCATTATATTCTATGGGCCTGTGCTGCATTGTATTCTATGGGTCTGTGCTGCATTCCATTCTATGGGCCTCTGCTGCATTATATTCTATGGGGCTGGCTGCATTCCATTCTATGGGCCTCTGCTGCATTATATTCTATGGGGCTGGCTGCATTCCATTCTATGGGCCTCTGCTGCATTATATTCTATGGGCCTGTGCTGCATTGTATTCTATGGGCCTGTGCTGCATTATATTCTATGGGCCTGTGCTGCATTCCATTCTATGGGCCTGTGCTGCATTCCATTCTATGGGCCTGTGCTGCATTATATTCTATGGGCCTGTGCTGCATTATATTCTATGGGCCTGTGCTGCATTCCATTCTATGGGCCTCTGCTGCATTATATTCTATGGGCCTGTGCTGCATTGTATTCTATGGGCCTGTGCTGCATTCCATTCTATGGGCCTGTGCTGCATTCCATTCTATGGGCCTGTGCTGCATTATATTCTATGGGCCTGTGCTGCATTATATTCTATGGGGCTGTGCTGCATTATATTCTATGGGGCTGTGCTGCATTCCATTCTATGGGCCTGTGCTGCACTATATTGTATGGTGGCTGGCTGCATTACATTCTATGGGGGCTGTGCTGCATTACATTCTATGGGGGCTGGCTGTATTACATTCTATGGGGGCTGGCTGTATTACATTCTATGGGGCTGTGCTGCATTACATTCTATGGGGGCTGTGCTGCATTACATTCTATGGGGGCTGTGCAGCATTACATTCTATGGGGCTGTGCTGTATTATAGTCTATGGGGGCTGGCTGTATTACATTCTATGGGGGCTGTGCAGCATTACATTCTATGGGGCTGTGCTGTATTATAGTCTATGAAATGGCGCCTGTCTTCCTGGCCCCACACACACCACCACCGCAGACACCAGAAGCTGCCAAGTAATAGCCCCTAACGGGACTCCTGCACCTCTCCAGGGATCTGTGCCCTCCTTTCCGTACCTACTACTATAAGTAAGGTTTGAGAAAGACCCCAAGGGTCGAAACGTTACCTACCTTGCAAATCTTGCAACACTGCGGTGATACCTTTATTTTTGGTGTTTTTTCAAAATAAAAAACCACGAGTTTGGCTAACAATATTCTGAAGACATATTTCTTGAGTGCGACTGTTGATGTTTATGACTACATTCTGGAGAATCCCTCCATGTTCAGTCTGCACCAGTACTAGCGAGAGTGCACGTCTTGTTCTTCACTGTTATAGTCTATAGGGGCTGTGCTGCATTACATTCTATGGGGGCTGGCTGTATTACATTCTATGGGGGCTGGCTGTATTACATTCTATGGGGCTGTGCTGCATTACATTCTATGGGGGCTGTGCTGCATTACATTCTATGGGGGCTGTGCTGCATTACATTCTATGGGGGCTGTGCTGCATTACATTCTATGGGGGCTGTGCTGCATTACATTCTATGGGGGCTGGCTGTATCACATTCTATGGGGGCTGTGCTGTATCACATTCTATGGGGCTGTGCTGCATTACATTCTATGGGGGCTGTGCTGCATTACATTCTATGGGGGCTGGCTGTATTACATTTTATGGGGGCTGTGCTGTATTACATTCTATGGGGCTGTGCTGCATTACATTCTATGGGGGCTGTGCTGCATTACATTCTATGGGGGCTGTGCTGTATTACATTCTATGGGGGCTGTGCTGTATTACATTCTATGGGGGCTGGCTGTATTACATTCTATGGGGGCTGGCTGTATTACATTCTATGGGGCTGTGCTGCATTACATTCTATGGGGCCTGTGCTGCATTACATTCTATGGGCCTGTGCTGCATTCCATTCTATAGGCCTGTGCTGCATTATATTCTATGGGGCTGTGCTGCATTCCATTCTATGGTCCTGTGCTGCATTATATTCTATGGGCCTGTGCTGCATTATATTCTATGGGGCTGTGCTGCATTCCATTCTATGGGCCTGTGCTGCATTATATTCTATGGGCCTGTGCTGCATTATATTCTATGGGTCTGTGCTGCATTCCATTCTATGGGCCTCTGCTGCATTATATTCTATGGGGCTGGCTGCATTCCATTCTATGGGCCTCTGCTGCATTACATTCTATGGGGGCTGTGCTGCATTACATTCTATGGGGGCTGTGCTGCATTACATTCTATGGGGGCTGTGCTGTATTACATTCTATGGGGGCTGTGCTGTATTACATTCTATGGGGGCTGGCTGTATTACATTCTATGGGGGCTGGCTGTATTACATTCTATGGGGCTGTGCTGCATTACATTCTATGGGGCCTGTGCTGCATTACATTCTATGGGGCTGTGCTGCATTACATTCTATGGGGCTGTGCTGTATTACATTCTATGGGGGCTGTGCTGTATCACATTCTATGGGGCTGTGCTGCATTACATTCTATGGGGGCTGTGCTGCATTACATTCTATGGGGGCTGGCTGTATTACATTTTATGGGGGCTGTGCTGTATTACATTCTATGGGGCTGTGCTGCATTACATTCTATGGGGGCTGGTTGTATTACATTTTATGGGGGCTGTGCTGTATTACATTCTATGGGGCTGTGCTGCATTACATTCTATGGGGGCTGTGCTGCATTACATTCTATGGGGGCTGTGCTGCATTACATTCTATGGGGGCTGTGTTGCATTACATTCTATGGGGGCTGGCTGTATTACATTCTATGGGGCTGTGCTGCATTACATTCTATGGGGGCTGTGCTGCATTACATTCTATGGGGGCTGTGCTGCATTACATTCTATGGGGGCTGTGCTGCATTACATTCTATGGGGGCTGGCTGTATTACATTCTATGGGGCTGTGCTGCATTACATTCTATGGGGGCTGTGCTGCATTACATTCTATGGGGGCTGTGCTGCATTACATTCTATGGGGGCTGTGCTGCATTACATTCTATGGGGGCTGTGCTGCATTACATTCTATGGGGGCTGTGCTGCATTACATTCTATGGGGGCTGTGCTGTATTACATTCTATGGGGGCTGTGCTGTATTACATTCTATGGGGGCTGGCTGTATTACATTCTATGGGGGCTGGCTGTATTACATTCTATGGGGCTGTGCTGCATTACATTCTATGGGGCCTGTGCTGCATTACATTCTATGGGCCTGTGCTGCATTCCATTCTATAGGCCTGTGCTGCATTATATTCTATGGGGCTGTGCTGCATTCCATTCTATGGGCCTGTGCTGCATTATATTCTATGGGCCTGTGCTGCATTATATTCCATGGGGCTGTGCTGCATTCCATTCTATGGGCCTGTGCTGCATTATATTCTATGGGCCTGTGCTGCATTATATTCTATGGGCCTGTGCTGCATTATATTCTATAGGGCTGTGCTGCATTCCATTCTATGGGCCTCTGCTGCATTATATTCTATGGGCCTCTGCTGCATTATATTCTATGGGGCTGGCTGCATTCCATTCTATGGGCCTCTGCTGCATTATATTCTATGGGGCTGGCTGCATTCCATTCTATGGGCCTCTGCTGCATTATATTCTATGGGGCTGGCTGCATTCCATTCTATGGGCCTGTGCTGCATTATATTCTATGGGCCTGTGCTGCATTGTATTCTATGGGTCTGTGCTGCATTCCATTCTATGGGCCTCTGCTGCATTATATTCTATGGGGCTGGCTGCATTCCATTCTATGGGCCTCTGCTGCATTATATTCTATGGGGCTGGCTGCATTCCATTCTATGGGCCTCTGCTGCATTATATTCTATGGGCCTGTGCTGCATTGTATTCTATGGGCCTGTGCTGCATTCCATTCTATGGGCCTGTGCTGCATTCCATTCTATGGGCCTGTGCTGCATTATATTCTATGGGCCTGTGCTGCATTATATTCTATGGGGCTGTGCTGCATTATATTCTATGGGCCTGTGCTGCATTATATTGTATGGGGGCTGTGCTGCATTACATTCTATGGGGCTGTGCTGCATTATATTGTATGGGGGCTGTGCTGCATTACATTCTATGGGGCTGTGCTGCATTATATTGTATGGTGGCTGGCTGCATTACATTTTATGGGGGCTGTGCTGCATTACATTCTATGGGGGCTGGCTGTATTACATTCTATGGGGGCTGGCTGTATTACATTCTATGGGGCTGTGCTGCATTACATTCTATGGGGGCTGTGCTGCATTACATTCTATGGGGGCTGTGCAGCATTACATTCCATGGGGCTGTGCTGTATTATAGTCTATGGGGGCTGGCTGTATTACATTCTATGGGGGCTGTGCAGCATTACATTCTATGGGGCTGTGCTGTATTATAGTCTATGAAATGGCGCCTGTCTTCCTGGCCCCACACACACCACCACCGCAGACACCAGAAGCTGCCAAGTAATAGCCCCTAACGGGACTCCTGCACCTCTCCAGGGATCTGTGCCCTCCTTTCCGTACCTACTACTATAAGTAAGGTTTGAGAAAGACCCCAAGGGTCGAAATGTTACCTACCTTGCAAATCTTGCAACACTGCGGTGATACCTTTATTTTTGGTGTTTTTTCAAAATAAAAAACCACGAGTTTGGCTAACAATATTCTGAAGACATATTTCTTGAGTGCGACTGTTGATGTTTATGACTACATTCTGGAGAATCCCTCCATGTTCAGTCTGCACCAGTACTAGCGAGAGTGCACGTCTTGTTCTTCACTGTTATAGTCTATAGGGGCTGTGCTGCATTACATTCTATGGGGGCTGGCTGTATTACATTCTATGGGGGCTGGCTGTATTACATTCTATGGGGCTGTGCTGCATTACATTCTATGGGGGCTGTGCTGCATTACATTCTATGGGGGCTGTGCTGCATTACATTCTATGGGGGCTGTGCTGCATTACATTCTATGGGGGCTGGCTGTATCACATTCTATGGGGGCTGTGCTGTATCACATTCTATGGGGCTGTGCTGCATTACATTCTATGGGGGCTGTGCTGCATTACATTCTATGGGGGCTGGCTGTATTACATTTTATGGGGGCTGTGCTGTATTACATTCTATGGGGCTGTGCTGCATTACATTCTATGGGGGCTGGCTGTATTACATTTTATGGGGGCTGTGCTGTATTACATTCTATGGGGCTGTGCTGCATTACATTCTATGGGGGCTGTGCTGCATTACATTCTATGGGGGCTGTGCTGCATTACATTCTATGGGGGCTGTGCTGCATTACATTCTATGGGGGCTGGCTGTATTACATTCTATGGGGCTGTGCTGCATTACATTCTATGGGGGCTGTGCTGCATTACATTCTATGGGGGCTGTGCTGCATTACATTCTATGGGGGCTGTGCTGCATTACATTCTATGGGGGCTGGCTGTATTACATTCTATGGGGCTGTGCTGCATTACATTCTATGGGGGCTGTGCTGCATTACATTCTATGGGGGCTGTGCTGCATTACATTCTATGGGGGCTGTGCTGCATTACATTCTATGGGGGCTGTGCTGCATTACATTCTATGGGGGCTGTGCTGCATTACATTCTATGGGGGCTGTGCTGCATTACATTCTATGGGGGCTGTGCTGCATTACATTCTATGGGGGCTGTGCTGTATTACATTCTATGGGGGCTGGCTGTATTACATTCTATGGGGGCTGGCTGTATTACATTCTATGGGGCTGTGCTGCATTACATTCTATGGGGCCTGTGCTGCATTACATTCTATGGGGCTGTGCTGCATTACATTCTATGGGGCTGTGCTGTATTACATTCTATGGGGGCTGTGCTGTATCACATTCTATGGGGCTGTGCTGCATTACATTCTATGGGGGCTGTGCTGCATTACATTCTATGGGGGCTGGCTGTATTACATTTTATGGGGGCTGTGCTGTATTACATTCTATGGGGCTGTGCTGCATTACATTCTATGGGGGCTGTGCTGCATTACATTCTATGGGGGCTGTGCTGCATTACATTCTATGGGGGCTGTGCTGCATTACATTCTATGGGGGCTGGCTGTATTACATTCTATGGGGCTGTGCTGCATTACATTCTATGGGGGCTGTGCTGCATTACATTCTATGGGGGCTGTGCTGCATTACATTCTATGGGGGCTGGCTGTATTACATTCTATGGGGCTGTGCTGCATTACATTCTATGGGGGCTGTGCTGCATTACATTCTATGGGGGCTGTGCTGCATTACATTCTATGGGGGCTGTGCTGCATTATTCTATGGGGGCTGTGCTGCATTACATTCTATGGGGGCTGTGCTGCATTACATTCTATGGGGGCTGTGCTGTATTACATTCTATGGGGGCTGGCTGTATTACATTCTATGGGGGCTGGCTGTATTACATTCTATGGGGCTGTGCTGCATTACATTCTATGGGGCCTGTGCTGCATTATTCTATGGGGCTGTGCTGCATTACATTCTATGGGGCTGTGCTGTATTATAGTCTATGGGGGCTGGCTGTATTACATTCTATGGGGGCTGGCTGCATTACATTCTATGGGGGCTGAGCTGTAATGCTGGATACAGCTGTAATTATATGTTAGTCGTGTTACACTCCCCTCACTTCATGTAGCCTACAAGTGTACAAAGATATTATACAGTCACCATGTGACAAGTGGGCCTGTGTGACTTCAAATGCCAGGGCTGAATTTTAGTCCCAATCCGGCCCTGACCAAACATGTCTGGGTTATTTTTTATCTAAGTGGTGAAAAAAATCTGAACTTTGATAAAACAAAATTGTGCCATTTTCCGATACCCGTTGCGTCTCCATTTTTCCTGATCTGGGGTCAGGTGAGGGCCTATTTTTTGCATGCCGAGCTGACGCTTTTAATGATACCACATTTGTGCAGATACGTTCTTTTGATCGCCCGTTATTACATTTTAATGCAATGTCGCGGCGACCAAAAAAACGTAATTCTGTCGTATTTACTTTTTTTCTCGCTACGCCGTTTAGCAATCAGGTTTATTTTTTTTATTGATAGATCAGGTGATTCTGAATGCGGCGATACCAAATATGTGTATGTTTATTTTTTTTTTATTTTGAATGAGGCGAAAGGGGGTGATTTGAACATTTATATATTTTTTTTACATTTTTTTTTTACGCTTACCATGCTTCAATAGCCTCCATGGAAGACTAGAAGCTGCCACAACCCGATCAGCTCTGCTCCGTAGGGGTGATGATCAGATCACCTCTATATAGCAGATTTACTGACTTGCTGAGTGGCGACCACCAGGTGGTGCTTATAGCAAACCGGCAGTGATAACCATAGAGCTCTGCTGGAGACCTCTGGTTGTCTTGTCAACCCATCGGTGACCCACAATCACGTGACGGGGTCACCGACGGGCGGATTTCCGGTGCGATTGCTGGAAACACTTGTAAAATGCCACTGTCAGCTTTTGACAGCAGCATTTAACGGGTTAATACCCGCGGGTGGATCGCGATTCCATCCATGGCTGTTCGGGGAACAAGTCAGCAGACGTGCCAGAAAACGTGGGTTCACAGCTGGAGCCCACATCAAAGGGAGGGAGTCCGACATTGGCGTACTATTACACCCGATGTGGGAAAGGGGTTAATAAAAAATCACAATAATTAAATATAATGCAGCGAGGACCTGGTGTGAATACAACTGGCACAAAACTGGGCCCCACAGGGCGTTATTGAAAGGGTTAAAGAGAACGAGGATTTACTACGTAAACTACAGATAGTGCCATGTTAGTGCTGTTATACTGATTAGCACAACACCAGCAGAGAAGAAATCCGGCTTGTGGTTCTGGTGTAATGAGTGCTTTAATTTTTTCTGTAATCAAGTCTTCGGGCATCAGGAGGGACTGTCAGACGAGATTGTGGGGCCGGACTATGGGGTGGGACTGCAAAAAAAAAAACAAGTTCATAATAATTTAGAAACAATACTAATGTTTTAACTCAGGAAGAGATCAGAAATCAATATATTGTGGAATAACCATGATTTTTAATCACAGCTTTCATGTGTCTTGGCATGCTTTCCACCAGTCTCTCACACTGCTTTTGGGTGACCTTATGCCGCTCCTGGTACATAAATGTAAGCAGTCCTTGTTTGATGGCTTGTGACTTTCCATCATCCTCTTGATTACATTTCAGAGGTTTTCAATGGGGTTCAGGTCTGGAGATTGTGCTGCCCATGACAGGGATTTGATGTGGTGGTCCTTCATCCACACATTGATTGACCTAGCTGTGTGGCATGGCGCATTGCCCTGCTGGAAAAACCAGTCCTCAGAGTTGGGGAACATTGCCTGAGCAGAAGGAATCAACTGTTTTTCCAGGATAACCTTGTATGTGGCCTGATTCATACGACCTTCACAAAGATTAACCTGCCCACTTCCAGCCTTGCTGAAGCATCCCCAGATCATCACCAATCCTCCACCAAATTTCACAGTGGGTACAAGACACTGTGGCTTGTACGCTTCTCAGGTCTCCGGCTAACCATTAGACGACCAGGTGTTGGGCAAAGCTGAAAATTAGACTCATCAGAGAAGATTACCTTACTCCAGTCCTCTATGGTCCAATCCTTATGGTCTTTGGCAAACTTCAGCCTGGCTCTCCTTTGCTTCTCATTGGTGAAAGGCTTTTTTCTAGCTTTACATGACTTGAGCCCTGCCTCCAGGAGCCTGTTACGAACTGTTCTTGCCGTGCACTATACCCCAGCTGCCATTTGCCATTCTTTTGTAGGTCACTTGATGTCATCCTGCGGTTGCTGAGTGACATTAGAATAAGATGATGGTCATCCCGGTCAGTGCAGAGTCATTTTCACCCTCTGCTGTTCTGTAGCTTCGTTGTCCCCAATGTCTGCTGCTTGACCTTGTTGTAATGAACTTCCGTCTTAGAAATTGTAAGGATGGAGGCAACATGACGCTGTGTCCCTCTGCTAGTAAAGCCAGAATTGAGGCCTTCTTTTCCTCACTCAATACTTTTCTTTTCAGCTCCTTTGGCATGGTTAAAAGTTATTTAGTTATTTTTTCATTCCTATTACTTTTGGGATATTACTAGCACTTGTTTTGCCGTCCAGCTTGTCCTATTGCAAGATGATAGTGAACACCACAGCAGGGTTTTTTATACTTTCCTTCTTTATATAAGATTTGGTTCAGGTGATCACCTAACCAGAAGCACATTAAGTAGAATGAGGTGAACTCTGGTTGGAATTGAACTGACACTGGAATGGAATGGCCGTCAGACCTGTAGAGAAGCTGATTGTTATAAAACTGTGCAGTGGTCTCTGAATTTTTGCCAAAGCTGTACGTTATAGGCTGTGGAGTGAAGGGTCAGCTCTTCTCCTGTCACTGTATATACAGTGGGGAAAAAAAGTATTTAGTCAGTCACCAATTGTGCAAGTTCTCCCACTTAACAAGATGAGAGAGGCCTGTAATTGACATCATAGATAGACCACAACTGTGAGAGTCACAATGAGAAAACAAATCCAGAAAATCTCCTTGTCTGATTTATTTTGCAAATTATGGTGGAAAATAAGTGTAGTGAAATAAGTGCGTATATGTGTGTGGCTGGCAGTAATTTAACATCTGTCCTGAGACTATAAGTATTTGGTCATTAACAAAAGTTCATCTCAATATTTTGTTATGTTTCCTTTGTTGGCAATGACAGAGGTGAAACGTTCTCTGTAAGTCTTCACAAGGTTGGCGCACACTGTTGGTGTTGGTGGTATGTTGGCCCATTCCTCCATGCAGATCTCCTCTAGAGCAGTGATGTTTTGGGCCTGAGAAACACGGACTTTCACCTCCCTCCAAAGGTTTTCTATGGGGGTGGGATCTGGAGACTGGCTAGGCCACTCCTGGACCTTCATATGCTTCTTACAAAGCCACACGTTGCCCTGGCGGTGTGCATAGGATCATTATCATGCTGAAAGACCCATCCACGTTTCATCTTCAATGCCCTTGCTGATGGAAGGAGGTTTGCACTCAAAGTCTCACGATACATGGCCCCATTCATTCTTTCATGTACATGGATCAGTTGTCCTGGTCCCTTTGCAGAGAAACAGCCCCAAAGCATGATGTTGCCACCCCCTTGCTTCACAGTAGGTATGGTGTTCTTTAGATGCAACTCAGCATTCTGTCTCCTCCAAACACAAGTTTTGTTTCTACCAAACATTTCTACTTTAATTTCATCAGACCATATGACATTCTCCCAATACTCTTCTGGATAATCCAAATGCTTTCTAGCAAACTTCAGACGGGCCCGGACATGTACTGGCTTAAGCAGGGGGACACGTCTGGCACTGCAGGATCTGAGTCCCTGGCGGCGTAGTGTGTTACTGATGGTAGCCTCTGTTACAGTGGTCCCAGCTCTATGCAGGTCATTCACTAGATCCCCCCGTGTGGTTCTGGGATTTTTGCTCACCGTTCTTGTGATCATTTTGACCCCACGGGGTGAGATCTTATGTGGAGCCCCAGATTGAGGGAGATTATCAGTGGTCTTTTTTGTCTTCCATTTTCTTATTTTTGCTCCCACAGTTGATTTCATCACACCAAGCTGCTTGCCTATTGCAGATTCAGTCTTCCCAGCCTGGTGCAGGGCTACAATTTTGTTTCTGGTGTCCTTCGACAGCTCTTTGGTCTTCACCATAGTGGAGTTTGGAGTGTGACTGCTGGAGATTGTGGACAGGTGTCTTTTATACTGATAACAAGTTCAACCAGGAGCCATTACTACAGGTAATGAGTAGAGGACAGAGGAGCCTCTTAAAAAAGAAGTTACAGGTCTGTGAGAGTCAGAAATCTTGCATGTTTTTAGATGACCAAATACTTATTTTCCACCATAATTTGCTAAATAAATCTTACCAAATCAGACAAGGTGATTTTCTGGATTTGTTTTCTCATTTTTCCTCTCATAGTTGTGGTCTATCTATGATGTCAGTTACAGGCCTCTCATCTTTTTAAGTGGGAGAACTTGCACAATTGGTGGCTGACTAAATACTTTTTCTCCCCCACTGTATATATGTTATAGGCCATGTTCTGGTCTGTGGAGTGAAGCGTCGTCTCGTCTCCTGTAATACGGACACATTGCTACTGATACTATGGAGTCTTCCTCCAGCCATACTTCTCCTGCAGGCTGACATTATTGCCTTATACATTTATGGCTGCTGCAGAGAGATTGCATCTGACTTTTCCTCGTTCTTAATAAATGAGGCCGGAAACGTTGTCACATCCCAGATTTTATTTCCCTCCCCCACCAAAAAAAAAAAATCACAAAGTGAAAAAAAGTGACAAAACTTGATCACGTGAACCAAAAAAACTACAGCTGCATCCACATAAGTGCAGGCATCCGTCACCTGCCGCAGACATATCCAGAGCCCATTCACCACCAGACAAATCGCTGCTCCCCCGAAAATAAAGAAAATCCTAGCGCCCCCCAAAAATAAGGAAAATCTTGGCACCCTGACCTGCGCCACTTATGGTAAACTAAGAAATGGAGCTGGACTAGAAAGGGTAACAATAACAACCACGGATGGAGACCACTTCTGTGAGACCCCCATGATCCAACTTTAGTCAAACTACAACCCCCATCAATCTCAGAGCCCTCTGGTGTGGACTGCAGGGTATGCTGGGCGTTGTAGTGTTTCTGAGCCTGAGGTGGGCCGAGGATCGATCACAGGGGCAGTGGGCACTTTAAATATAACAATGGAATGAGATCGTGAGCAGCGGTGAGGAGGGGGGCGGCGAGGTCACGTCACCAGGGGCTCCAGGTCTCTGTCGTCATCCGGGGGGCAGTCGATGAAGTCCGCCAACATGGATTCTGCATCGCGGAGTTCATCCTGGAGGCAAAGGGGGGAATAAAAACAGTGTGGTGGAAAGGCTGATAACAGAAGACAACAGCTGTCATTGTTCTGTCTGTAAGCACAGCCCAGGGAGCGTTCCTACCAGTGCAAACCTGGATCCTCTAGTCACATCCAGAGCTGCATTTACAACTCTACGATGCATTTTTTTCCACCTTTTTCACATCTCCTGCTGCTTCATTGTCTGCACAGAGCATGCTCGGCTGTGGTGCATTGTGGGAGATGTAGTGTGACGGGATCTCAGCTACCACGGACTGTCGTCCTAAATGCAGCTTTGGACGTGACTGGAGCAGTAGGCTGGATGATTGCAATATGTCAAGTGAACAGGGCGAAGTTGGCAGATAAGCTGAGGGGGTACGACGCAGACTAGGGGTGTAGCGACAACACAGAGAAGGGGGGGGATAACAAAACCGATGGGGGGGGGGGATGTGGTGCAACAACAGACTGCCTCCCTCGGGTAGGATGGTACAATGCTGTGCACAAGTTGTAGGCAGGCAACAAATCCCTCTAGTGTCCGGTGACCGCCGTCGCCTACACTACGTCTTCTCGGTGACTTGCCCACAGTTTGGGGTTTTGTAGGATTATAGTCGGGCGTATGAGTGACCACTTGTGCCAGCAATGAAACACAAGGTAGTTACACTGCATCAGCAAGGTGTCTCCCAGGCAAAGATTTCAGAGCAGTCTGGGGGATTTCAAGATGTGATGTTTAAAAAATGGTCAACATTGAGAACCACAGACGCAGTGTTCAGCCGAGGAAACTATGTGCGGCAGAAGAAAGACGCGTCGTGCTTACTTGGCTTTTACACTGGAAGATGTCTAGCAGTGCCATCAGGTCAGACGTGGCAGTGACCTGTGGGATCAGCTACAGTCCTCTACTGTTTGGAGATGTCTGCTGAGAAGTCGTCTTCATAGAAGAATTGTGGACAAACACCAAATCTTCTATGTAGGAACAAGGCCAATTATGCATGAAAATATAGGAACTGGGGTGCAGAAAAAGGTCAGCATGTGTTCTGGACTGATCGGTCACAATGTGAAATATCTGGCTGTAAGAGGACCAGCTTCTGGAGTACAACACAATAATGAGGGGCGGCACAAATAGTGGAGCTCGGTGGAGGGTCCTGCAGGCTTGGGGATGAATCTCAGAAAATGGGAATTGGGAATCTGGTCAGAATTAATGGTGTCTTCAATGCTGAGAAATCCATGGCAGATACTTCATCATGTAATCCCATCATCAGGAGCTCTCTGATCGACTCAAAATTATTAACAATGACCCTCAACATCCAGCGGATGTCCTTAATAACAAGGAATCCGGGAGTTGATGATCCAGCCATAATCTCACATCATCCAGTCCATCTGGGATCACATGAAGAGACAGACGATCTGGGGTCAGTCGTCATACGCTGAAGATCTGGGGTCAGTCGTCATACGCTGAAGATCTGGGGTCAGTCGTCATACGCTGAAGATCTGGGGTCAGTCGTCATACGCTGAAGATCTGGGGTCAGTCGTCATACGCTGAAGATCTGGGGTCAGTCGTCATACGCTGAAGATCTGGGGTCAGTCGTCATACGCTGAAGATCTGGGGTCAGTCGTCATACGCTGAAGATCTGGGGTCAGTCCTCATTCGCTGAAGATCTGGGGTCAGTCCTCATACGCAGAAGATCTGGGGTCAGTCCTCATACGCAGAAGATCTGGGGTCAGTCCTCATACGCAGAAGATCTGGGGTCAGTCCTCATACGCAGAAGATCTGGGGTCAGTCCTCATACGCAGAAGATCTGGGGTCAGTCCTCATACGCAGAAGATCTGGGGTCAGTCCTCATACGCAGAAGATCTGGGGTCAGTCCTCATACGCAGAAGATCTGGGGTCAGTCCTCATACGCAGAAGATCTGGGGTCAGTCCTCATACGCAGAAGATCTGGGGTCAGTCCTCATACGCAGAAGATCTGGGGTCAGTCCTCATACGCAGAAGATCTGGGGTCAGTCCTCATACGCAGAAGATCTGGGGTCAGTCCTCATACGCAGAAGATCTGGGGTCAGTCCTCATACGCAGAAGATCTGGGGTCAGTCCTCATACGCAGAAGATCTGGGGTCAGTCCTCATACGCAGAAGATCTGGGGTCAGTCCTCATACGCAGAAGATCTGGGGTCAGTCCTCATACGCAGAAGATCTGGGGTCAGTCCTCATACGCAGAAGATCTGGGGTCAGTCCTCATACGCAGAAGATCTGGGGTCAGTCCTCATACGCAGAAGATCTGGGGTCAGTCCTCATACGCAGAAGATCTGGGGTCAGTCGTCATACGCAGAAGATCTGGGGTCAGTCCTCATACGCAGAAGATCTGGGGTCAGTCCTCATACGCAGAAGATCTGGGGTCAGTCCTCATACGCAGAAGATCTGGGGTCAGTCCTCATACGCAGAAGATCTGGGGTCAGTCCTCATACGCAGAAGATCTGGGGTCAGTCCTCATACGCAGAAGATCTGGGGTCAGTCCTCATACGCAGAAGATCTGGGGTCAGTCCTCATACGCAGAAGATCTGGGGTCAGTCCTCATACGCAGAAGATCTGGGGTCAGTCCTCATACGCAGAAGATCTGGGGTCAGTCCTCATACGCAGAAGATCTGAGGTCAGTCCTCATACGCTGAAGATCTGGGGTCAGTCCTCATACGCAGAAGATCTGGGGTCAGTCCTCATACGCAGAAGATCTGGGGTCAGTCCTCATACGCAGAAGATCTGAGGTCAGTCCTCATACGCAGAAGATCTGAGGTCAGTCCTCATACGCTGAAGATCTGGGGTCAGTCCTCATACGCAGAAGATCTGGGGTCAGTCTTCATACGCAGAAGATCTGGGGTCAGTCCTCATACGCAGAAGATCTGAGGTCAGTCCTCATACGCTGAAGATCTGGGGTCAGTCCTCATACGCTGAAGATCTGGGGTCAGTCCTCATACGCAGAAGATCTGGGGTCAGTCCTCATACGCAGAAGATCTGGGGTCAGTCTTCATACGCAGAAGATCTGGGGTCAGTCCTCATACGCAGAAGATCTGAGGTCAGTCCTCATACGCTGAAGATCTGGGGTCAGTCCTCATACGCTGAAGATCTGGGGTCAGTCCTCATACGCAGAAGATCTGGGGTCAGTCTTCATACGCAGAAGATCTGGGGTCAGTCCTCATACGCAGAAGATCTGAGGTCAGTCCTCATACGCAGAAGATCTGAGGTCAGTCCTCATACGCAGAAGATCTGGGGTCAGTCCTTATACGCAGAAGATCTGAGGTCACTTCTCCAAGACGTTTGGAACAACCTCCTGCTGAGATCTTCCATAAACTATGAACAAGTGAGAAGAACTGATGAAGCTGGAGGGCTGTCGCCAAATACGGATTTTGTTCACTTTGCGCTTTGTTACACTATTATCACTTCAATTTTTGCAGCACCCCTGCCTAAAACTTTTGCACAGCACTGCGCATGTGGAGTATGGTGTCTCACCCGACTGTCCGTGCACTCACCTCGGGCTCCTCCGGGACCTCTTCCTCCTCCACCACCACTTGTGTCTTCGGCTTCTTCTCCTCCTCACCTTCCACCTCTTTGATCAGCTCTTCCTCCTTGGCGGGGGGTTTCAGCTCAGGGAGGGGTTCACTTTCTATGACATCAGGCACAGCAATTTCTTCTTCTTCCTCCTCCTCCTCCTCCTCCTGTACCGGGGTGGCCGGAGGTGGAGTGAGGATTGGAGGAGGCGACGGGCTGGCTGTGACCTCGGTCTCGGAAAGCCGATCCTGAGAAGTCTCCGTCGGAGTCTCCCGCTCTTCGCTCTCCACCAGCATCAGAAGGTCTGTGTCTCCGGGGTCATCCTCCTGGACAGGGGACAGACATGGGGGCCCCTCTTCTACCTCTGGAGTGTGTATGATTGGCGGCAATGGTTCGGGTATGGTGTCCACAGAGGGAGCCATCTGTATATCCTCGGCAATTAACGCATCCTCATCGTCCACATCTTCGTCATCCTCTTCTATCTCGGCATCCAGGTCTTCCTCCTCGTCCTCTTCTTCAGTCAGTCCTTCATCATCATCGAATTCTTCTTCCTCATCGTCCAGTCCTTCCAGGTCTTCCTCCTCTTCCTCATCATCGTCGTAGAATTCCTCTTCTTCCTCATCGTACATGCCTTCTTCATCATCTTCGTCGTCGTCCTCCTCTTCTTCTTCATCCGAGCTGTTAATGTTGATGACCATGTCGCCCTCTGGAAGGGCAGGAGCCGAGAACGGAGGAGGCGGCGACGGCAGTTCTACAGCAGCTGGCATCTGTGCAGGGGAGGGACCAGGGCAGGCTGGTGGCGGCAGAGGCGCTGCCAAGGTGGGTGACGGCACTACAGGTTGGGCAGGGGTCTCTGCTGCCGGGGTCTCCTCGGCAGGAGGTTTAGCTGAGGGCGGGGAAGGTTCAGATTTCGGGGCGGGCTTCTGTAGGAGACCTTCGGGGACGATGACCACGCTGTCGTCAGAATCGCTCTCCAGGGAAATCTCCACATCGGACGTCTCTTCCTTCTCGTAGTGGATGAAGACGGGACGAAGGGTCTTTCCACCAAAAGTGTCTTGAGGTGAAGGGATCAGCGCGGCGGCCGGAGGCTCTGCGAGCTGTGGAGGAATGGGGGTCCTGAGGGGGAGATGATTTAAAGGTACAGTGGCAGGGAATGTAAGTGGAGGCGCCGGGGGTCGCTGGACCGGGACTTCTGCCTGCATAGGAGGCCGTGAGCTGTGCTGTGGTAGAGGCCGCTGGAGGCTGGGCACACGAGGGTGGATGATAATCCTGCAGATGGCAAGAGCCTCCGAGCAGAACATGGACACCTACAACATGATGGAAAACCATGAGGAGTGACACTACAAATCCCAGCACTCCCTTATTCATCATGTCCGCCCTCCTACCTGTAAGTTCTCCTCGGTCAGCCCCACTCTGAAGATCCGGATGGCACAGTGCAGGGGGGCAGGGAGGCGCGGGCTGGGGCTCAGCGTCAGGGACAGCAGCAGCCGATACAGCTGTTTCCGACACTCGCTGCTGGTGTACGGACCCGTCCACTGGTCGGGACCCTGCTGCAGGCGGATCAGGAGGGGGATGGAGAGCTCCTGGAGGCGCTGCGGGGAGAGGAACAGTCTGATAGAGGGCGCCAAGGCCTCCTCATAGTGCGAGCGAGACAAATCCACACTAAGGGTCCACACTGTGGCAGCGCCAAGACCTGACAACGGTGCGAGAGTAACAATGCCTCAATACCACTGCGAGGGCACCAACGCCTCATCACACTGCGAGGCTGCCAACGCCTCATCACACTGCGAGGGCGCCAATACCTCATCACACTGCGAGAGCGCCAACTCCTCATCACACTGCGAGGTTGCCAACGCCTCATCACACTGCGAGGGCGCCAACGCCTCATCACACTGCGAGGGCGCCAACGCCTCATCACACTGCGAGGCTGCCAACGCCTCATCACACTGCGAGGGCGCCAATACCTCATCACACTGCGAGAGCGCCAACGCCTCATCACACTGCGAGGGCGCCAACGCCTCATCACACTGCGAGAGCGCCAACGCTTCATCACACTGCGAGGGCGCCAACGCCTCATCACACTGCGAGAGCGCCAACGCTTCATCACACTGCGAGGGCGCCAACGCCTCATCACACTGCGAGGCTGCCAACGCCTCATCACACTGCGAGGGCGCCAACGCCTCATCACACTGCGAGGGCGCCAACGCCTCATCACACTGCGAGGGCGCCAACGCCTCATCACACTGCGAGAGCGCCAACGCTTCAACACACTGCGAGGGCACCAACGCCTCGTCACACTACGAAGGCACCAACGCCTCATCACACTGCGAGAGCGCCAACGCTTCATCACACTGCGAGGGCGCCAACGCCTCATCACACTGCGAGAGCGCCAACGCCTCATCACACTGCGAGGGCGCCAATACCTCATCACACTGAGAGAGCGCCAACGCCTCATCACACTGCGAGGGAGCCAATACCTCATCACACTGCGAGAGCGCCAACGCCTCATCACACTGCGAGGGCGCCAATACCTCATCACACTGCAAGAGCGCCAACGCCTCATCACACTGCGAGGGCGCCAACGCCTCATCACACTGTGAGAGCGCCAACGCTTCAACACACTGCGAGGGCGCCAACGCCTCATCACACTGCGAGGGCACCAACGCCTCATCACACTGCGAGGGCACCAACGCCTCGTCACACTGCAAAGGCACCAATACCTCATCACACTGCGAGGGCGCCAACGCCTCGTCACACTGCAAAGGCACCAATACCTCATCACACTGCGAGGGCACCAACGCCTCATCACACTGCGAGGGCACCAACGCCTCATCACACTGCGAGGGCGCCAACGCCTCGTCACACTGCAAAGGCACCAATACCTCATCATACTGCAAAGGCACCAACGCCACATCACACTGCGAGAGCGCCAATGCCTCGTCACACTGCGAGAGCGCCAACGCCTCGTCACACTGCGAGAGCGCCAACGCTTCGTCACACTGCGAGAGCGCCAACGCCTCATCACACTGCGAGAGCGCCAACGCCTCATCACACTGCGAGGGTGCCAACGCCTCATCACACTGCGAGGGTGCCAAAGCCTCATCACACTGCGAGGGTGCCAACGCCTCATCACACTGCGAGAGCGCCAACGCCTCATCACACTACAAGGGCGCCAACACCTCATCACACTGCGAGGGTGCCAATGCCTCATCACACCAACCAAACACCACCATGCACCACCTATACCAACCTCAGATGTGCCAACCACCGTACAGCACCCATACCGCGCAGCTGTGCCATCAAAGACCACCGTGCTGCGCACACAAAACTTTTCAACAACTCTTCGCAATACTCCCATGTAGTTGTCAGCCATGTCCCCCACATGCAGTGTCCCTGTATATCGTCACCAACTATGTGCCTCCATAGTAATAGCGCCCCCCGTGTCCTCCATAGTAATAGCTTTCCCCACATAGGAACAGTGCCCTTTTTGTGTCCCCCATAGTAATAGCGCCCCCCTTTGCTTTCCCCATAGTAATAGCGCCCTTTGTATCCCCCACATAATAATAGTGCCCCCTTTGTATCCCCCACGTAGTAATAGCACATCTTTGTTTCCCCCCCCCATAGTAATAGTGCCCCCTTTGCATACCCCTTAGTAATAGCATCCTCTGTATAACCCATATATTAGCACCCTTTTGTATCCCCCACATAGTAATAATGCCCCCTTTGTATCCTCCACATAGTAAAAGAACCCCCTTTTTGTCCCCTTTTGACGTCCCCTGCATTGTAATAATGTTCTTTTTGTGCCCCTTATTAGAATAATTCCGCCTTTTGCGCCCCCCACACTCAAGAAATAATGCCCTTATAGTGCCCCCCACAGCCATGGTGCCCTCCTTTGTGCCCCCTACATAATAATCTGTGTTCCTCCCCTTGTCACACAAGGTGCTGGCCGGAGGTTCGGGCAATCTCTTGTATTCCAGGCCAGCAGCCGCAGATCTTACGTCATGTAACCCCACTGGAGACGCTGGACTTCACACCCGACGCCTGCTGCCCCTCACTGCGCCGTATACACAGAAGGCACTGTGTGCAATACCACAGCGTGTCCACATGGTGGCATCAGATACGAGGCTGAAGAGCCAACAAGATGCGTCCAATATAAAAGATGGAAGCTGACTTCAGGGAGGGAGACTAGAGCCCACTCACCCGGTGACTGTCATCCTTGATTACTGATCCTCCATACAGGACAATGGCGCAGAGGGCTAGAAAAGAGACAGGTGAGAACGGTGAGAGGTCGGGGGACACACAAGGACCCCCCTCCATCTCCGAATTCCCGTAAAGACACTTGATAAGGGGTTTCCAAAAACCCTGGCGCTTCCCATCCACCAGACATCTACAAGTCGTTCCTCTCACCCCGCAGCGCAGCCGCACACAGCTCCGTATTTGCGCCGCTTTCTCGTTTCCGGTGACTTTGAAATTCGCCGTTCCCAATCTCCGAGACTTTCTGCTTCTTGGCTCCTAACTGCACAAAGCTGGACATCTGCAGAGACGAGGGAGAGTGAAGACGGAGGGGGAAGGGCAAAGGGGGGACGGACGGAAGATCGGGGGAAGGGAAAGGGGGGACGGACGGAAGATCGGGGGAAGGGAAAGGGGGGACGGACAAAGGGGAGACGGACGGCTGGGGGAAGGGCAAAGGGGGGACGGCTGGGGGATGGGAAAGGGGAGACGACTGGGGGGGACGACTGGGGGAGACAAGGAGGACGACAAGGGAAGAGTAAGTGGTGGCGGGTCTCACCTTCAGGGAATCTGCGGGCGGAGTGATGTCACTGAGCAGATGTGCCAGCAGTATATCTGAGTGGTGTGCCATGCCTTGTAAGACGCCAGCCGAGACTCCGCACATGGTTACCCAGCGCTCCAGGACCCGGTAGACGGCCCCCCGGAGTGAGCTGAAATAAAGCATCACACAGTAATGTAGGACACAGGGGAAAGATGGCCGCAGGACCCCGCAGACTACATCGGCGACAGACACCCACCTATAAGGCTTCTCCTGCCCGGACGGGAACCCGCCTGCTCCTCTTACAGATGCCCAGGAGCTGAGGAGTTGTGGAAATAATCTGCAGATGACGGACGAGAGCGGCAGGAGACGAGGACCGCACCTGGGGAAGAGACATAGCTGGGGGTACGTAGCAGCCCAGGGTGAAGACCCCACAAGAGACCAGGAGTGGTGCTACTCACGCCAGTATGGCGGCCTCCAGGATGTCCAGGGCCGTCTTGTGGACTCCGGGCAGCAGCAGCAGCTTCAGAGCCTCCTCACCCTGCCAGCTCTGCAACACAAGGACACCATGACCAGCAACGTACGGATGGCGGGAGGAGGGTGCCGCCGCCGCCATCACCACCCCACGAGGGTCTTACCAAGTTCTTGGCGCTCACGTTGACCACTCGACAAACCAGGTTGAGGATATCGGAGACTGGAACCCGCACCGGAGCCGGGAACTGTCCTCTGCAAAACACACGGGCGAGACCTTGGATAGAAGTGCGACAGTAACGCGGCCCACCCTGACACACGTCCTGGATACGCGGTAATGCACTGATTGTTTTCTCGCTACGCCATTTAACGATCAATTAATTTTTTTTATATTTTTTCCCACAGAGTGATGTGAGGTCTTGTTTTTTGTGGGACCAGTTGACGTTTTTATTGGTAACATTTTCGGGCACGTGACATTTTTTGATCGCTTTTTATTCCGATTTTTGTGAGGCAGAATTACCAAAAACCAGCTATTCATGAATTTCTTTTGGGGTGGTTCATTTATACCGTTCCATGTTTGGTAAAATGGATAAAGCAGTTTTATTCTTCGGGTCAGTACGATTACAGCGATACCTCATTTATATCATTTTTTTATGTTTTGGCGCTTTTATACGATAAAAACTATTTTATATAAAAAAAATTTATTTTTGCATCGCTTTATTCTGAGGACTATAACTTTTTTATTTTTTCGCTGATGCTGTATGGCGGCTCGTTTTTTGCGAGACAAGATGACGTTTGCAGCGGTACCATGGTTATTTATATCCGTCTTTTTGATCGCGTGTTGTTCTATTTTTTTGTTCAGTGGTATGATGATAAAGCGTTGGGTTTTTTTTTACGGTGTTTGCTGAAGGGGTTAACTGGTGGGACAGTTTTATAGGTCGGGTCGTTACGGACACGGCGATACCAAATATGTGTACTTTAATTGTTTACATTTTTTTCATTCAAAATATTTATTTAGAGGTAGAATATACAATATATTGATTTTTTTTATTATTTTTTTATTTTAAATATTTTTACAATTATTTAAACACATTTTTTTTTTTTTTTTTTTTTTTTTTTACTTTTTTCTAACTTTTACACTTAGTCCCACTATGAGACAATCATTCTTTGCAGGCTGATCGCTTCTATAGTATATAGATGAAGTAGATTCTGCATGCTATGGAAACTGTCAGCGCTGCACTGGGCATGATCTGCAAGTTTCCCAACTCTGGTGACCCGGATGTCGTCATGACGATGTCCGGCCACCATGACAATGATTGGGACCCGGCGTCACGCCGCGGGGTCTCCGATCCAAAGGCAGAGGGGGGCTGTCAGCCTCCAGAATGCTGCGATACCAAATATGTGTAGGTTTGATTTTTTTTTTTTTTTTTTGTGCAAATTGTCTAGAACTCTAGCGCCACCTATAGGAAGCAGCGATCCTAAAAGTCAATGTCAACCTTTTAACAAGAAGGATTTCATCACCAGGTATCAGTGTATCCAGTATAACGGTGCGGACCTGACACTGTGTGTAGGTTACTGAGCACAATCCTGCTGACAAGGTCCCTTTAACCCCTTTCCGACATCAAGCATAATAGTACATCGATATTGGATTCCTTGTTTAGTGGAGGCTCTGGCGCTCAGCCCGCACCTTTCCAGTTACATGACAGCTGATCTATACATCTAACATGTGCCCGCATCAGCCGCGGGTGGAATCGTGATCCACCCGTGGCTGTTAACTGGTTAAATGCTGCTGACAGGATCCCTTTAACATGGTAACAGCCATGGATGGGATTGTGATTCCTCCCGCGGATGTTATGTGCCAAGAAAGATGCGGGCTCAGCGCCAGAGCCTGAACCAAACAGGCAGGGGAGACCTACAACATACATGAATGAGCTAAAGTACATAAAAAGTAAAAAAAAAAATATATATAATGCCCTTTTTTCCTTCATTTAAAAAATATATATATATATATATAAATTGGGAAAATTTGGCACAAATTCAAACTTTTTTGTTTTTAATATTTTTAAGAAGTTATTTTTACTTTTCCATCATTTTGTTTGTCCCCCAGAGGTCCTGAACCTGCGATCTGCGCTGTACTGAGACAGTGACACGTAAATTACAGCGCTATTTAAGGCTGTTTCCACACTAGCGTTGGTACGGGGCCGTCGCGCTGCGTCGGCCCGACGTACCGACGCATACTGTGAAAAAAATGCCCGACGTGGGCAGCGGAAGCAGTCTAAGGCTATGTGCACACGTTGCGGATTAGGCTTAGGAATTTCTGGTGCGGATTCTGTCTCTCCTGGCAGAAAACGCACCTGTGGTTTTTTGTGCGGTTCCGCAGCGTTTTTGCTGCGGTTTTCTTGCGGATTTGCTGCGTTTTTTACTCCTGCGGTTTTCTATAATGGAGTGGGTACAAAAACGCTGCAGATTCACAAAAAAGAAGTGACATGCTACTTCTTTTAAACCGCAGCGTTTCCACAGCGGATTTTCCACAAAGTGTGGGAGGAGGGGGGCGGAAAATGGCGGTCTCGATGCACAAAAAAAGTTACATGTAATGTTTTTTTGTGGCGGTGGTGTGCCTGACGGTTGCGACGTGTGGCGATACGTCGCAATGTGTCGGTAATGTAAGTCTATGGGAAAAAACGCATCCTGCAGACAACTTTGCGACGTCCGCCAAAAAAAAACAAAAAACACTAGTGTGAAAGTAGCCTAAGGGGTTGAACAGCAGCGATCGGGGCGAGCTCCGGTTGCTGCTGTTAGAAGCCGATGCCCCATGCGAGTGAAGACTCCGCCGCACCCTTACCTCAACAGCAGACGGACGCATTGTGCTAGGGCGGTGAATCTCCTCACCAGCTGGAGGATACTGGAAGCCCCATCATCGTCCAGGACGGGGAGCTCCAGCTCCGTGCCGGGACCTTCGTAGCGAGTGGGGTCTGCGGAGAAGAAACGCGGCAGAACAAAATGATGGATACGGAGCGAGCCAACATCAATCAGTCCCAAGTAATCAGGATTGGGGGGAGCTAATGTAAAGAGCTTGAGGGGCTGAGGGTTTCCACTCACCGGTCTCGGCCGCTTGGTACAACTGCTGGAACACGGCGTGCAGCGAGCACAGGACGCTCTGCATCTGTCGCTCCCAGTTCTCTGTGTGTTTTACGCCTTGTGAGAAGCCGGAGCCCAGAGTCGGCAGCAGACAGAAGCACTGGCAGGCGAGCTGCGGACACAGACATGGGTTATTATAGCAGAACCTGAACATACCGCGGGCGACTGTACCCCCGCAACCAGGGCACACACGTACGTTCAGGACGCCGCGGTCTGAGGAGTCGCCGCTCTCTAACATGTCAGCTGCCTTGGATGAAACGAGAAGTCTGGAGGATTACACCATCACAAATATTTAATATTTGTGATTTAGTATTAATGACCCTCAATGAAAGGGATTTTCCCAAACATTCATCACCTGTCCAGAGTGTAGGTGACTAATAGTGGGGGGGTCCAATCACAAGTATGGAAAGGGTTTATGACCACCAGTCCGATACACGCACAGAAGAGACTGCAGCGGTGGTCGCTCCATTCATTTTGGAGACCACAAAATCCCAGTGGTCGGACCGCCACCCACTATACAGTTTTCTCCGAGCCTGTGGAAAGATGAGAATGGTTTCTCATCTCTGGTTTCTACATCGTTACCTCTTGGATTGCCACATTTTCTTCATCCAGGAGACTGAGAAAAAACGCTGTGAGCTTCCCCTGAAAGGTAAGAAAAAAAAAATAATAATAATACAAGTAAGTCTGGAAACCGAGAGACATCAGGAAAGGTAAGAAAATACAATGCAAGAGGGTGTGGAGTCACACGCCGCGCTGTGCCCAGAGCACGACACGGACCCTCAACCCCTCACTGTAAACCCCCAGGCCAGAAACTCTACAATACAACGTATGGACGGGGGAAATATGTGATAACAAGAGGAAAAGCTCCTGTATGGAGGCTGTAGAGGACATGATGGGTGGTAACAAGAGGAAAAGCTTCTGTATGGAGGCCGTAGAGAGGACATGATGGGTGATAACAAGAGGAAAAGCTCCTGTATGGAGGCTGTAGAGGACATGATGGGTGGTAACAAGAGGAAAAGCTTCTGTATGGAGGCCGTAGAGAGGACATGATGGGTGATAACAAGAGGAAAAGCTCCTGTATGGAGGCTGTAGAGGACATGATGGGTGGTAACAAGAGGAAAAGCTTCTGTATGGAGGCCATAGAGAGGACATGATGGGTGATAACAGGAAAAGCTCCTGTATGGAGGCCGTAGAGAGGACATGATGGGTGATAACAGGAAAAGCTCCTGTATGGAGGCTGTAGAGGACATGATGGGTGGTAACAAGAGGAAAAGCTTCTGTATGGAGGCCGTAGAGAGGACATGATGGGTGATAACAAGAGGAAAAGCTCCTGTATGGAGGCTGTAGAGAGGACATGATGGGTGATAAGAGGAAAGGCTCCTGTATGGAGGCTGTAGAGGACATGATGGATGATAAGAGGAAAAGCTCCTGTATGGAGGCTGTAGAGGACATGATGGGTGATAACAAAAGGAAAAGCTCCTGTATGGAGGCTGTAGAGGACATGATGGATGATAACAAGAGGAAAAGCTTCTGTATGGAGGCTGTAGAGGACATGATGGGTGGTAACAAGAGGAAAAGCTTCTGTATGGAGGCCGTAGAGAGGACATGATGGGTGATAACAAGAGGAAAAGCTCCTGTATGGAGGCTGTAGAGGACATGATGGGTGGTAACAAGAGGAAAAGCTTCTGTATGGAGGCCATAGAGAGGACATGATGGGTGATAACAGGAAAAGCTCCTGTATGGAGGCCGTAGAGAGGACATGATGGGTGATAACAGGAAAAGCTCCTGTATGGAGGCTGTAGAGGACATGATGGGTGGTAACAAGAGGAAAAGCTTCTGTATGGAGGCCGTAGAGAGGACATGATGGGTGATAACAAGAGGAAAAGCTCCTGTATGGAGGCTGTAGAGAGGACATGATGGGTGATAAGAGGAAAGGCTCCTGTATGGAGGCTGTAGAGGACATGATGGATGATAAGAGGAAAAGCTCCTGTATGGAGGCTGTAGAGGACATGATGGGTGATAACAAAAGGAAAAGCTCCTGTATGGAGGCTGTAGAGGACATGATGGATGATAACAAGAGGAAAAGCTTCTGTATGGAGGCTGTAGAGAGGACATGATGGGTGATAAGAGGAAAGGCTCCTGTATGGAGGCTGTAGAGGACATGATGGATGATAAGAGGAAAAGCTCCTGTATGGAGGCTGTAGAGAGGACATGATGGGTGATAACAAGAGGAAAAGCTTCTGTATGGAGGCCGTAGAGAGGACATGATGGGTGATAACAAGAGGAAAAGCTTCTGTATGGAGGCTGTAGAGAGGACATGATGGGTGATAAGAGGAAAGGCTCCTGTATGGAGGCTGTACAGGTGCGAGATGACAGGAGTAGACTAACTGGTATGATGGGCGATAACATAAGGAAAAGCTCCTGTATCCCACTGGAGTCTGTAAAAGGGAGATAAGAGCGGAAAGTAAAATCCTCTTGCAGCTTCTAACGTCCCATACTGTCATACAGAGCAAGACATGGAAACATTTTTTAGATTGCGGCCAAATTCTTCCTCCTTGAATATGGAGTCTGGCCTCATCTGGAAGCCAAAACCCCGAGCAAGAGGTAAGGTGACATACATGTGTATGGGAGGATGGCAAACTCCACTCTAGTGACCAGTGTCAGGCAGCTGCTGCCGAGGCCAGGAAAGTCATGGGTTAACTGTACGAGCAGTGATACTATGGATTCTTTACAGTACGAGCAGTGACACTATGGATTCTTTACAGAACGAGTAGCGACACTATGGATTCTTTACTGTGTGAGCAGTGACACTATGGATCCTTTACCGTACGAGCAGTGACACTATGGTTCCTTTACCGTACGAGCAGTGACACTATGGATCCTTTACCGTACGAGCAGTGATACTATGGATTCTTTACCGTACGAGCAGTGACACTATGGATTCTTTACTGTGTGAGCAGTGACACTATGGATCCTTTACCGTACGAGCAGTGATTCTATGGATTCTTTACTGTGTGAGCAGTGACACTATGGATTCTTTACTGTACGAGCAGTGACACTATGGACTCCTCTACCACATGATGTAATGTCTGATTCTCTACAGTAGCACCTGTCAGCCTGGATGCCTTTATGATACAGGTTACGGGCACTGGATCCTGTGGGGGGCGCTGTACAGGGAGCTTGTCTGATCCCCTATGTGGAGTTGGTAGTTTCGGCTATTATGGGACATTTAGGATCTGCCTCTTGGGGTTTTGCCGTCGTCTGTATGAATACGTTGGGTCACAGGTGTAATTGATGGACTTGAGTCTTCTCCCACCCTTACAGTGATGACGGTGTGAGCGGTCCCCAGACGCACACTTACCCGCAGTGACCCACAGGCCCGGGGGTAGGAGATCAGGCAGGAGCGGATTCCTTCCAGTGCAGGCATCAGACACTAGGAGATAAAGGTCATATTGAAGACGCTGATCAGGAGTCACACGTCGCACCCCCGCCAGCCCGCCGCCGCACTCACCTGACGCCTCAGGCCCAGCAAGGAGGTGAGGAGTCCGGGGATGTGATTGGTGGAGATCTCTCTGGATAATTCGGGCAGGGCGGACGAGTGGGCGAGGAGAGAGCGGAGCACAAACACTGCCATGCTGACCACCCGCGGGGGGTCTGGAGACTGTGGGAAGAGGGAAGCCACAAGGTAAAATGGGGGCTCTGCAGACACTGGTCACCCAGGCTTAGCACCCAGTGCTGGACTAGAGAGTAGTGGGAGACCCCGAGCCCAGTGAGGAGACCCCGGACGGAGCACCTGCAGGGCGCAGCGCTTCATCTCCTCTTCATCCACGTCTGTGCTACTCTGAAAACAGAAGGAGAGTCGGACGCTCATCACCTGCAGTCACCGCAGCACAGTCCCCCGCGGCACAGCCCCCCCCCCCCCCCCCCCCGGCACAGCCCCCCGCAGCACAGCCCCCCCCCCCCCGGCACAGCCCCCCCCAGCAATCACCGCAGCACAGTCCCCGCAGCACAGCACCCACAGCAGAGTCACCGCAGCACAGCACCCACAGCACAGTCCCCCGCAGCACAGCACCCACAGCACAGTCCCCCGCAGCACAGCACCCACAGCACAGTCCCCCGCAGCACAGCCCCCGCAGCACAGCCCCCGCAGCACAGCCCCCGCAGCACAGCCCCCGCAGCACAGCCCCCGCAGCACAGCCCCCGCAGCACAGCCCCAGCGGCACAGCACATTTCAGGATACGGGGAGAACGGACCAAATCAGAGGCGGTGACCCACACACTTACCGAGGACAGGAAGAGTCAGGCCTGGGCGACACAGGGACCTGTGGAACTACTGTGTACACACTTCCTACACACACCTACATATTGCCATGGTTACAGGCCGCCCGGCAGTCACCATGGTTACAGACCACCCGGCTCCTCACCTGTATGACCTGCAGGACGCTGCGGATCCAGGAGACACAGTGCTGCTGGAACACATCTGTGCAGGACTCCTCCACAACCAGCGAGAGCAGCGACAGACCCTCAGTCCTGCAAGACACCCACAGATCAGCACACGGCGGGGGACATAGGGGGCAGCGGCGGGCACGGGGCAAACGGGCGCGCCACAGCCAGAACATACCGGGTGGCTGCAGACAGCAGGTGAGAGTTACAGCAGCTGAGGAGGCCGGAGACTGCAGCAGAGGAGGCCTGAAATCAGAGGAAACTGCGTCACAAAACCTGCTCCTGATGGGGGTAGTGGTACACCGGGGCTAGGAGGATGATGGGGCAGTGGTACACCGGGGCTAGGAGGATGATGGGGCAGTGGTACACCGGGGCTAGGGGGATGATGGGGGTAGTGGTACACCGGGGCTAGGAGGATGATGGGGCAGTGGTACACCGGGGCTAGGGCGATGATGGGGCAGTGGTACACCGGGGCTAGGGGGATGATGGGGCAGTGGTACACCGGGGCTAGGGGGATGATGGGGCAGTGGTACACCGGGGCTAGGGGGATGATGGGGCAGTGGTACACCGGGGCTAGGGGGATGATGGGGCAGTGGTACACCGGGGCTAGGGGGATGATGGGGCAGTGGTACACCGGGGCTAGGAGGATGATGGGGGTAGTGGTACACCGGGGCTAGGAGGATGATGGGGCAGTGGTACACCGGGGCTAGGGGGATGATGGGGCAGTGGTACACCGGGGCTAGGGGGATGATGGGGTAGTGGTACACCGGGGCTAGGGGGATGATGGGGGTAGTGGTACACCGGGGCTAGGAGGATGATGGGGCAGTGGTACACCGGGGCTAGGGCGATGATGGGGCAGTGGTACACCGGGGCTAGGGGGATGATGGGGCAGTGGTACACCGGGGCTAGGGGGATGATGGGGCAGTGGTACACCGGGGCTAGGGGGATGATGGGGCAGTGGTACACCGGGGCTAGGGCGATGATGGGGCAGTGGTACACCGGGGCTAGGAGGATGATGGGGGTAGCGGTACACCGGGGCTAGGGGGATGATGGGGCAGTGGTACACCGGGGCTAGGAGGATGATGGGGGTAGTGGTACACTGGGGCTAGGGGGATGATGGGGCAGTGGTACACCGGGGCTAGGGCGATGATGGGGCAGTGGTACACCGGGGCTAGGAGGATGATGGGGGTAGCGGTACACCGGGGCTAGGGGGATGATGGGGCAGTGGTACACCGGGGCTAGGGGGATGATGGGGCAGTGGTACACCGGGGCTAGGGGGATGATGGGGGTAGTGGTACACCGGGGCTAGGAGGATGATGGGGCAGTGGTACACCGGGGCTAGGGGGATGATGGGGCAGTGGTACACCGGGGCTAGGAGGATGATGGGGGTAGCGGTACACCGGGGCTAGGGGGATGATGGGGCAGTGGTACACCGGGGCTAGGGCGATGATGGGGCAGTGGTACACCGGGGCTAGGAGGATGATGGGGGTAGCGGTACACCGGGGCTAGGGGGATGATGGGGCAGTGGTACACCGGGGCTAGGAGGATGATGGGGGTAGTGGTACACTGGGGCTAGGGGGATGATGGGGCAGTGGTACACCGGGGCTAGGAGGATGATGGGGGTAGTGGTACACTGGGGCTAGGGGGATGATGGGGCAGTGGTACACCGGGGCTAGGAGGATGATGGGGGTAGTGGTACACCGGGGCTAGGAGGATGATGGGGCAGTGGTACACCGGGGCTAGGGGGATGATGGGGGTAGTGGTACACCGGGGCTAGGAGGATGATGGGGCAGTGGTACACCGGGGCTAGGGGGATGATGGGGGTAGTGGTACACCGGGGCTAGGAGGATGATGGGGCAGTGGTACACCGGGGCTAGGGCGATGATGGGGCAGTGGTACACCGGGGCTAGGGGGATGATGGGGCAGTGGTACACCGGGGCTAGGAGGATGATGGGGCAGTGGTACACCGGGGCTAGGGGGATGATGGGGGTAGCGGTACACCGGGGCTAGGGGGATGATGGGGCAGTGGTACACCGGGGCTAGGGGGATGATGGGGGTAGTGGTACACCGGGGCTAGGAGGATGATGGGGCAGTGGTACACCGGGGCTAGGAGGATGATGGGGGTAGTGGTACACCGGGGCTAGGGGGATGATGGGGGTAGTGGTACACCGGGGCTAGGAGGATGATGGGGGTAGTGGTACACCGGGGCTAGGGGGATGATGGGGGTAGTGGTACACCGGGGCTAGGGGGATGATGGGGGTAGTGGTACACCGGGGCTAGGGGGATGATGGGGGTAGTGGTACACCGGGGCTAGGGGGATGATGGGGGTAGTGGTACACACAGTGTTAGAGCTTAACCCTTCGTCCCCCGGGGCGGCTGCTTCCGTGCGGCTGCGCCGGTCACATGACCCCGGGCACAGGCTGCACACAATGGCGGCCGCTCCTCACCTCTCCCCGCACGGCTCCGTGCTCCCGCAGCGCCCGGATCGTCTCCCCCAGCTCTCCCTCAGTCAGGTCATGTTCCAGGAGTCCGCTCACCGCCGCCTCCATCATCCGGACCCCGACACACGTCGCCGCCATCTTCCCGCCTCGCACGTCATCAGCAGGCGCGACTTCTACGTGACGTCACGGAACTGCGCCACCAGCGGTATCCCAGCAACGGAGAGATCCATGGCAACCAGGACGGGAACCTATAGTAATCACGTGTCCTCCAGAGCATAACCATAGTTACCTCTGCTCATCCCCTCTAACGACAGCACAACCCTAGCAACCGCTATTAATCACATAGCAACCACAGTGTAACCATAGCAACCAGTGCTAATCACATAGCAACCAGTGCTAATCACATAACAACGAAATCATAACCATAGCAACCAGTGCTAAGCCCATAGCAACCAGAGCAACCAGAGCATAACCTTGGCAACCAGTGCTAATTACATAGCGTCCAAATCATAACCATAGCAACCAGATCATAACCATAGCAACGAGTGCTAATCACATAGCAACCAGAGCATAACCATAGCAACCAGTGCTAATCACATAGCAATGAGAGCATAACTATAGCAACCAGTGCTAACCACATAGCAACCAGAGCATAACCTTGGCAACCAGTGCTAATTACATAGCGACCAAATCATAACCATAGCAACCAGATCATAACCATAGCAACCAGTGCTAATCACATCACAACCAGATCATAACCAAAGCAACCAGAGCATAGCCATGGCAACCAGTGCTAATCACATAGCAACCAGAGCATAATCATAGCAACCAGTGCTAATTACATAGCAACCAATCATAACCATAGCAACCAGTGCTAATCACTAGAGATGGGACTAGAGATGAGCGATCGATTCATGGGACTCCGATCCAGCGTCCAGGTCAGTGATGCGGCTGGACGGAAGACCTCAAATCTCTATCTTCCCTGCGTCCCCGGTGGGCTGGAGTGACGTCATCTGTGTGTCCTGCTCATCCATAGTTGGTTCCCGGAGAAGGAGGAGATACAGGAGCCATGAAGACGTCAGAGTTGAATATAGAAGCCGGGGCCAAAGCAATGACGTCTCGGGACAGCGGGACAGAGCCGCAGAGCGTGGGGCGGTTGGGGGCTATGGAGTTCTTTATCTACAGTCGGGCTAACCTGGCCTTGTCCACATCTTTTTCCCTTACACCCACAAACTCTAATGTATTTTATTGGGATTTTATGTGACGTGATGGACATGTTGACCACGTTCCCCCTTAAAGAATATTTAAATTGTTGTAATGTGAATTGTATTAAATATGCTAGTGTAGCGCCCACACCGCCGCAGGGCCGAGGGGTACCCGGTACCGGGCCTCTAAGTCTCTGCTCTGGGGTTGTCACGGCGGCTAGGCCCCGGTCCGTGACCCTGCCGTGGGGCGCACAGTGAATGATAGGTGTGGATAGTGGTGGTGGTGCGGTGCAGTAAATAACGAGGACACCAGGTTGCAGTCTCTTTATCTCTTTACTGAAGATCTCTGGGTCCTCAGTCCGGAATACGGTTCACCAGGCTGCGCAAGTCCGGCCGGTCCAATGGCACCTCCAGAGTTCACTTCACAGGTGGAAATCTGCGCCTTCCTGCTAGCGCTATGTGTTGTAGTCCTTCCCTGCTGTGCTTACGGAAAGTACCCCACAACCGTTGTGTCTGTTTCTTAAGTTCCCTCACAACTCGATTAAATGATGTTCTTCTAATCTTCCGTCCCTTCCTGATGTTACAGTTAGAACGGCACCCGTTTGTCGGGTAGGCCTGGAGTTCTTCCGGGACCCTAGAGACGCCCCTCTCCCGCAATTGCCTCCCAAGACTTCATAGGTGATTTAGGTGAGACAGCCCGCCTGAGACTGACTGTCCTGCCGCTGTTTAGAGTATTGCTTGAAGCTGAATGTTATAATACTCCCTCGGCGTTCCGGCCACCGGTAGTGCGCCTCAGTAGGATGTTGCTCCGGTCTTACAGCACGACTCCTACTGGTATTCTCCTATCGCTTGATCTCGTTTCTCACTCAGCACAATATATCTCGCTTCTAGTCCTTTCTTGGGTCCCGCCGCTTCCCGGAGCTGGCGCGGACCCGTTACGTTCTTTTCAATGCCAAGCCTCTGTCAGGATCCCACCCCTGACAGAGACCCTACTGTCTCTTCCTCCACAACACCCTCTGCCACCAGGTGTTGCTTCGTCCAATCCAGTCAGCTTTCTGATCTAACTTCCTGCCTGACCCCCAGTTTACCCACTATGGTGGGGAGTGGCCTAATGAATAGAACCCTTAGCTCCCCCCGGAGGCCCAGCTGTGAAATGTATTGGTGTCTGTGATACCTGATCAGATGAACTCCTTCAGTGCCATCGGACGCACCGTAGCTCCCCATAGTGGCGGAGCCACAGTACTGCAACGACCAGGACTCTGGGGCGCTGCACTAGTAATGTTGAATTGCTGACAGTAGAGATGGCAATGGTTAATGTTTGGGCGAGCCCAGGGTGGGAGGTGATAAGCTCAAGGGGCAGAAACAGTTTCCTTGTAGTCAGGCAGATAGGGCCTGGAGAAAGGACCAATGTGAGCAAAGCTGCATTCTGGGGTGTTCCGAAGGTTAGAGGAGACCGAAGGAACAAGATGGCGAGATCCAAAGCAGAAGTGACTGAGAGACGGAATGATTTATCAGAGACTGTTCCTGGGAGAGGACACCTAGCTGTAAGGTCCAGAGTGTATGACTCCAAGAGGGACAGAGTATGCAGGACGAAGACAGAGCCCAGGTAGGAGCTCCAGAGAAGGTAAGTACTGGCAGTGTAGCTCCTCTGTGGGGAAAGAAGACACAAAACCAAGGTTCCAATAAAGGAGTCTCGCTAAGTGGGCTACTGAGCTAGATTGTGCGGATGACATGTCCCTCTTTCTATTCTTCAGAAGTTGAGAGGTATGGAAATAGAAATACAGAGGAGAAATAAAGAGGGTAAAGAGGAAGGAATCTGTGTGAGGAAAATTGTGTCGTGAAACCATCAAGATATGACCCGCTATCTTCTATATCTAACCCTCCCCTAGTTAATGTTCAGTAAAATATGTATTTTTGACTGGTGGTCTCCCTCATTGAACTGTCCAACACCTGGTCCCGGCAAATCAAAGTCATCGGTTACATCACATGCCACCTGCACAGGCATAGCCCCCTCACAGCACAAGTCCACACAACCAGCCAGGACCCCTGTGGTGAAATACGTATATATATATTATATCTACTATATAATTGTCTAAGGGTCACTTCTGTCTGTCACGGATATTCATTGGCCGCGGCCTCTGTGTCATGTAATCCAAGTCGCGGATTGGTCGTGGCAAAACAGCCACGACCAATCAGCGACGGGCACAGTCCGGCGGAAAAATGGCCGCTCCTTCCTCCCCGCAGTCAGTGCCCGCTCCGTACTCCCCTCCAGTCTGCGCTCACACAGGGTTAATGGCAGCGTTGACCGCGGTGTAACGCACTCGGGTAACGCTGCTATTAACCCTGTGTGACCAACTTTTTACTATTGATGCTGCTTATGCGGCATGAATAGTAAAACGATCTAATGTTAAAAATAATAATAAAAAAAATAACAAATCGTTATATACTCACCGTCTGTCGGCCCCCAGATCGACATCAGGCCTTTCCCGCTCGCGACGCTCCGGTGACCGGTCCATGCTGCGATCTCGCGAGATGATGACGTAGCGGTCTCGCGAGACCACTACGTCATCATCTCGCGTGACCGCAATGCACTCTTGAGACCGGAGCGCACGAGCAGCGTCGGTAACCGCTTCGCTTTATACTACGTGGACTGCGCAATATACAACTTGGGCTGAGCAATATACAACGTGGGCTGCGCAATATACTACGTGGGCTGCGCAATATACTACGTGGGCTGCGCAATATACTACGTGGGCTGCGCAATATACTACGTGGGCTGCACAATATACTACGTGGGCTGCGCAATATACTACGTGAGCTGCGCAATGTACTACGTGGGCTGCGCAATGTACAACGTGGGCTGCGCAATATACTGCATAGGCTGCGCAATGTACTACGTGGGCTGCGCAATGTACTACGTGGGCTGCCCAATGTACTGCGTGGGCTGCGCAATGTACTGCGTGGACTGCGCAATGTACTGCGTGGGCTGCGCAATGTACTGCGTGGGCTGTGCTATACACTACGCATACATATTCCAGAATACCTGATGCGTTAGAATCGGGCCAGCATCTAATATATATATATAAAGAAAAAACTTTTTGTTTCACCAGCGATCAGTCCAATGGTAGAGTAAAATATACCTTTTATTTATCCATTAAAAAGTTCCAGATTTTGGACCTGGAGGAAGACACACGTGGTGTCGAAACATGTCGTCCATAAGGGATTGAATGTATGCAATATTGTAACTGAAGAAATCTGAAACTTTTTAATGGATAAATAAAAGGTATATTTTACTCTACCATTGGACTGATCGCTGGAGAAACAAATAGTTTTTTCTTTACATGTGTGGATTTGTCCCAATCCGTTTTCCGTGCGAACTGTAAATACAGGTTGGATGCATTCCTGTTTCTTCAAAGCGGTAAGCTGGCTTTGCCAAAAACTCTTTTTTATATACTAGATGGTGGCCCGATTCTAACGTATCGGGAATTCTACAATATGTATGCGTAGTGTATAGCACAGCCCACGTAGTATATTATTGCACAGCCACGCAGCACATTGCGCAGCCCACGCAGTACATTGCGCAGCCCACGTAGTACATTGCGCAGCCCACGTAGTATATTGCGCAGCCCACGTTGTATATTGCGCAGCCCACGTAGTACATTGCGCAGCCCACGTAGTACATTGCGCAGCCTACGTAGTATATTGCGCAGCCCACGTTGTATATTGCGCAGCCCACATAGTACATTGCGCAGCCCACGTTGTACATTGCGCAACCCACGTTGTACATTGTGCAGCCCACGTAGTATATTGCGCAGCCCACATAGTACATTGCGCAGCCCACGTAGTATATTGCGCAGCCCACGTAGTATATTGCGCAGCCCACGTAGTATATTGCGCAGCCCACGTAGTATATTGCGCAGCCCACGTTGTATATTGCGCAGTCCACGTAGTATATTGCGCAGTCCACTTAGTATATTGCGCAGCCCACGTTGTATATTGCGCAGCCCACGTTGTATATTGCGCAGCCCATGTAGTATATTGCGCAGTCCACGTAGTATATTGCCCAGCCACGTAGTATATTGCCCAGCCCACGTTGTATATTGCGCAGCCCACGTTGTACATTGTGCAGCCCACGTTGAATATTGCGCAGCCCACGTTGTATATTGCGCAGCCCACGTTGTACATTGTGCAGCCCACATTGAATATTGCACAGCCCACGTTGTATATTGCGCAGCCCACGTAGTATACAGCACAGAGCCACGTAGTATATTGCCCAGCCACGTAGTATATTGCCTAGCCACGTAGTATATTGCGCAGCCACGTAGTATATTGCCCAGCCACGTAGTATATAGCACAGCCCATGTAGTATATTGCCCAGCCACGTAGTATATAGCAGAGCCCATGTAGTATATTGCCCAGCCCACGTAGTATATTGCCCAGCCACGTAGTATATTGCCCAGCCACATAGTATATTGCCCAGCCACATAGTATATTGCCCAGCCCACGTAGTATATTGCCCAGCCACGTAGTATATAGCAATGTGGGCATCATATACCTGTTAAAAAAAAGAAATAAAATAAAAAATAGTTATATACTCACCTTCCAGAGCCCCTGGATCCAAGCGAAGCGGTTACCGACGCTGCTCGTGCACTCCGGTCTCAAGAGTGCATTGCGGTCTCGCGAGATGATGATGTAGCGGTCTCGCGAGACCGCTACGTCATCATCTCGCGAGATCACAGCATGGACCGGTTACCGGAGCGTCGTGAGCGGGAAAGGCCTGTTGTCGATCCGGGGGCCGACGGACGGTGAGTATATAACGATTTTTTTTTAATTATTATTATTTTTAACATTAGATCGTTTTACTATTCATGCCGCATAGGCAGCATGAATAGTAAAAAGGTGGTCACACAGGGTTAATAGCAGCGTTACCCGAGTGCGTTACCCGAGTGCGTTACACCGCAGTCAACGCTGCCATTAACCCTGTGTGAGCGCAGACTGGAGGGGAGTACGGAGCGGGCACTGACTGCAGGGAGGAAGGAGCGGCCATTTTTCCGCCGGACTGTGCCCGCCGCTGATTGGTCGTGGCTGTTTTGCCACGACCAATCAGCGACTTGGATTACATGACAGACAGAGGCCGCGACCAATGAATATCTGTGACAGACAGAAGGACGGAAGTGACCCTTAGACAGGGGCTGGCTGGCACTTTTCAGCCTGGGAGGCAATCACAAGGCAGTGGCCCTCGAGTTGCGGTGGCCCTCCTTTTCCCTGCTTACCTCTGACCATTGCATTAAAGCAGCAGACATAACAGGCTTTAAAAACAGGCTGGTACAGAGATATGGGAACAGAACTGAGCTTGCTGCATAGATATGGGAGCAGAACCGAGCTTACTACAGAGATATGGGAGCAGAACCGAGCTTACTACAGAGATATTGGAGCAGAACCGAGCTTACTTCAGAGACATGGGAGCAGAACAGAGCTTCCTATAGAGATATAGGAGCAGAACAGAGCTTACTGCTGAGATATGGGAGCAGAACGGAGCTTACTACAGACATATGGGAGCAGAACGGAGCTTACTACAGACATATGGGCGCAGAACTGAGCTTACTACAGACATATGGGAGCAGAACGGAGCTTACTACAGACATATGGGCGCAGAACGGAGCTTACTACAGACATATGGGCGCAGAACGGAGCTTACTACAGACATATGGGCGCAGAACGGAGCTTACTACAGAGCAGTATAATATAGTAAAATATATAGATGAATTAGAAATGGCGACACACGCAAACGTCATCTGCATTAGTAATACATGCACCATTACATAATTAGTTGTAGGCTGGGTTCACAAGAGTGAAGTTTACATTCTGTATACGCACCACAACCTCCAGCCTCGCGGAGGGTATCCCTCCTGTAAACCCAGCCTGACGGGGACAACCCCTTATAAATGGAAGTGTGCTCCTCTAAACCATGCAATCACTGCCAATCCTCCAACCGTAAGTGGTGAATTTCCAGAGCTGGGAAATGGGATTTCAATATTAGAACACGTCAACTTTGGTTCCCGTCCCTCCTCAAGGAAGTAAGGCAGACAGGTGTGATAAGACTATTAGAAAAACTACTGCCACACACACGGCAGTACATACTGGCAGAAGTGTGAGGGCATTAGTGCCTGTGTATGGACATGTCAGAGGCTAGAGAGAAGAAAGTTTGGTCCCTCTTAGCTTCTGGCAATGTTTTACCTCAGCTCACATTTGGGCCATACCATTGTAAAACAGGTAGACACATTTACCCACTGACCCTACTATTCATAAGGAACTGCTGTCTACCCCTTAGTTGCCCACTGTATATAGTCAGTGTGGGGATGTGGGCTACAGAACAACACAGGGCGATGACACTGCTACCTGAACCCTTCAGCTGCCCCACAATATGCAGGGAGTAAAACCAGTACAAAGTATGGCAGCCTCCCTGCAGAGCTGTCCAGGGCCGGACTGGGACAAAAAAGGAGCAATGCCACACAAACCCCACCAGCCCACAGACTATAAAGGTACCTTCACACTCAGCAACTTTACAACGAGAACGACAATGATCCGTGACGTTGCAGCGTCCTGGATAGCGATCTCGTCGTGTTTGACACGCAGCAGCGATCTGGATCCTGCTGTGATATCGCTGGTCGGAGCTAGAAGTCCAGAACTTTATTTGGTCGTCAGGTCGGCGTGTATCGTCATGTTTGACATCAAAAGCAACGATGTCAGCAATGTTTTACATGGAGCTAACAACCTGTGAGAACGATAAGTGAGTCACCGTTACGTCACAGGATCGCTCCTGCATCGTTCTGGAGCTGCTGTGTTTGACGTCTCTACAGCGACCTAAACAGCGACGCTGCAGCGATCGGCTCGTTGTCTATATCGCTGCAGCGTCGCTGAGTGTGACGGTACCTTAACACTCCCCCCACACCCGATCAGTGGATTTTCCTATACTGTGTTGTGCCCTTCAACGCTCCTCTTAAAGGCGTTATTTGAAGAGCTATGTGTGAATGTCGCCACAGTGCCCACGATTGATCGCTTCTTTAGAGCGCCGGTTCTCGAGATCATGGGGGTCCCAGCGGTCGGACCCCAGCAACTACAAAGTTCTCGGGAAAGGGGATTACTTGGTATAATCCATTTAAATGTGTTTTCCAATATATATATATTTTATTTTCCCATAGTATTCCTGAAAATAATAAACCAATATTAACCCTCCCAAAGACCAATGTCACCTATCCGAGAACAGGACAGGAACAGGATTGGCAGGAGGAGTGGTACTGTGCAGTGTATATATACAGGACAGGAGGAGGGTACTGTGCAGTGTATATAAACAGGAGGAGTGGTACTGTGCAGTGTATATATACAGGAGGAGTGGTACTGTGCAGTGTATATACACAGGAGGAGCGGTACTGTGCAGTGTATATATACAGGAGGAGTGGTACTGTGCAGTGTATATATACAGGAGGAGTGGTACTGTGCAGTGTATATATACAGGAGGAGTGGTACTGTGCAGTGTATATAAACAGGAGGAGTGGTACTGTGCAGTGTATATATACAGGAGGAGTGGTACTGTGCAGTGTATATATACAGGACAGGAGGAGTGGTACTGTGCAGTGTATATACAGGAGGAGTGGTACTGTGCAGTGTATATATACAGGACAGGAGGAGTGGTACTGTGCAGTGTATATACAGGAGGAGTGGTACTGTGCAGTGTATATATACAGGACAGGAGGAGGGTACTGTGCAGTGTATATATACAGGACAGGTGGAGGGTACTGTGCAGTGTATATACAGGAGGAGTGGTACTGTGCAGTGTATATATACAGGAGGAGTGGTACTGTGCAGTGTATATATACAGGACAGGAGGAGGGTACTGTGCAGTGTATATATACAGGACAGGAGGAGTGGTACTGTGCAGTGTATATATACAGGACAGGAGGAGTGGTACTGTGCAGTGTATATATACAGGAGGAGTGGTACTGTGCAGTGTATATATACAGGAGGAGTGGTACTGTGCAGTGTATATATACAGGAGGAGTGGTACTGTGCAGTGTATATATACAGGAGGAGTGGTACTGTGCAGTGTATATATACAGGACAGGAGGAGTGGTACTGTGCAGTGTATATACAGGAGGAGTGGTACTGTGCAGTGTATATATACAGGACAGGAGGAGTGGTACTGTGCAGTGTATATACAGGAGGAGTGGTACTGTGCAGTGTATATATACAGGACAGGAGGAGGGTACTGTGCAGTGTATATACAGGAGGAGTGGTACTGTGCAGTGTATATATACAGGACAGGAGGAGTGGTACTGTGCAGTGTATATATACAGGAGGAGTGGTACTGTGCAGTGTATATATACAGGAGGAGTGGTACTGTGCAGTGTATATATACAGGAGGAGTGGTACTGTGCAGTGTATATATACAGGACAGGAGGAGTGGTACTGTGCAGTGTATATATACAGGACAGGTGGAGGGTACTGTGCAGTGTATATACAGGAGGAGTGGTACTGTGCAGTGTATATATACAGGAGGAGTGGTACTGTGCAGTGTA